>NW_026692395.1:0-1225000 GCF_021218885.2 Marmota monax | reverse complement strand
TAGGTGACAGTAGAATAAATATGTAAGAATAGCCAAGAATTTTTCTAAAGTTTTTTTTATTGCTGTAGAGGACACCTACCTTGATTTTTTAAAAATTTTATGTGGTCCTGAGGATTGAACCCAATGCCTCACACATGCGAGGCAAGTGCTCTGCCACTGAGCTACAACCCCAGCCCATCGTGAATTTTTTTTTTAATTAAAGAATAATAAGATGTATTTGCCCTAATGAGTATTGTAATATGCTGGGTGTGTCAATAATATCAGCTACTTGGGAGGTTGAAACAAGAGGATTGCAAATTTAAGGCCATCTTGGGCAATTTATTGAGATACCGTCTCAAAATAAAAAAAGTAAAAAGAGCTGGGGATGTAACTCAATGGTAGAATACTCCAGGTTCAATCCCCAGTACCAAAACAAAAACAACCTCAAGCTGAAATATTATTTTAAAGTCATTAATGGGGCTACAGTAGTGAGGTAGGCAGAATAAACCTCACTGCCAAAGATTTTCACATCCTGATCACAGAACCTCTCAGTGTGTTAAATTACATGTAAGAGGAATTAAAGTTGCTGATGGAATTAAGGTGGCTAAACCTTAATATAGGAAGATCATCTTTTAAAAAATAATTTATTTTTTAGTTGTTGTTGGACACAATACCTTTATTTTATTTATTTATTTTTATGTGGCTCTGAGGATCGAACCCAGGGTCGAGCACTTTGCCACTGAGCCACAACCCCAGCCCAGGAAGATCATCTTTGATTGTGTCTTGGTGGGTCCAGTGTTATCTCAAGGGTATTTATAAGAGGCAGGGAGATGAGAGAGTCAGAGAAAGAGTGGATGACAGAAGCAAGGCCAGAGGGATGTTGTATTATTGTGTTTGAAGATGGAGGAGGAAAGCCATGAATCAAGGAATGTGGTCAGGGAAAAGCAAGGAAATGGTTTCTCTAGAAATGCAGCCCTGCAAACACCTTGCTTTTAGCCTAATGAAGTTCATGTTGGGAATCTCTCTCTCTCTCTTTTTTTTTTTTTTTTTTTGGCAGTGCTTGGGGTAGAAACTAGGGCCTCACACATGCTAGGCAAATGCTCTAACACTGAGCTATATCCACAGCCAAGTGTTGGATATCTGACCAACAGAACTGTAAGATGATATATTTGTGTAATTTTAAGTCATTTTGTATAGCAGCAGTAAAATACAAAGACATATAGAAACATATCTGTTCATGAAATAGAATAGAAAGTCTAGAAACAGTCTAATTTACATACAAAACTTCAACTTACATTTCCAAACAGTGGAAATAAGATGGATTGTATGACAAATGATTGTATGACAAAGTACCTATCCATCTGTAACAAAAGATTAAAGCCTTACTTCTCACCACATAAAATAATAAAGAAAAATTAGAGGTTTAAATGCAAAAAATGAAAAGATATAAGAAACTACATGGAAGTTTAGGAAAATATTATAAATTTTATGTTGGTGTAGGCACTTCTTGGCATTACACAAAGCCTACCAGCAATAAATTGGATATATTTAAAGATGCAAAGATTGAAGCATCATCTGAGTCCATCTCCAACCTTTGCTGTCAGGGATCTGAGTTCAGGTCATGCCTGATATTTTCCCTATTGCAACCCCGTTACTGAATAAAATGTGTCTGATTGCTTTGAAAAAAAGTATCATTTGAGTCAAAAGACATCATAAACAACCATTTTAGAAGGCAAATTTGGGGGAAAGTGGTAAAACATGCATCAAGTGGAAAGAAACTGTCCCTAATATATAACAAACCTTTTTTTCATTCCAATAAAAGAAACTCATGCAACCCAATGTGTTCAGGGGAAAATGTGTTCAGATGCCATTAGTTCACAGTATGGAAGAAAAGGACTAAGAAATAGAAAATATGAAAGGAAAAAAAATGTAAAATGCAAAATAGATTCCAGAAGTTTCATCTTGCATCTAATAGGAATTCCAGACAGAATAGAAAGAGTGTAAAGAAGACTACTTCTCAGGCACCGTGGTGCACACCTATAATCCCAGTGGCTCTGGAGCTGAGGCAGGAGGATCACAAATTCAAAGTCGGCCTCAGCAATGGTAGGGTCCTAAGCAACTCAGTGAGACTCTGTCTCTAAATAAAATACAAAATAGGGCTGGGGATGTGGCTCAGTGGTTGAGTGCCCCTGAGTTCAATCCCGGGTACACCCCTCCCCCCAAAAAAAAAGACTACTTGAAGAAATATTTTTCTAGAATTTTCTGAACTGAAGAAAGGCATGAATCTTCAACTTGAACAAAGCCACCAAGTGCTAAGCATCTCTCTCTCTCTCTCTCTCTCTCTCTCTCACACACACACACACACACACACATACACAGAGAGAGAGAGAGAGAGAATAAAATCTTCAGCATAAAGATAAAATCCTAAGGGATTAAGATAAAATCCTGAAAAGTGCTACTCAGGAGGCTGAAGCAGTAGAATTGCTTAAATCCAGGAGTTCAAGGTCAACTCAGGCAACAGAGTGACACTGATCTCAAAAGAGGTGGGAAACGAAGTTCATGGCAGAATAGGTAAAAGCACTGGTATTTTATAGCTTAATTTTGGGAGCCAGAATGCATGGTGTCAAATTCTTTTTTTTGGAGGTAAGGGTACCAAGGATTGAACTCAGGGGCACTCAACCACTGAGCCACATCCGTAGCCCTACTTTGTATTTTATTTAAAGTCAGGGTCTCACTGAGTTGCTTAGCACTTCACTGTTGTTGTGGCTGGCTTTGAACTTGTGGTCCTCCTGTCTCAGCCTCCTGAGCTGTTGGGATTACAAGCGTGTGCCACTGCGTCCAGCACATGGGGTCAAATTCTGACTTCTCAACCTGCTAGCTGTGACCATGTGTAAGTCACATGACCTTTCTATGTCTGAGCCTACTAAACTAGGGATAACTACACTATGAACTAATTAGATTGTTATGAGTAAATGAGTTAATACACGTAAAACATTTAGAATAGCACTTGTCACCTAGTAAGTTCTCTATATTTTAGCTATTATTGTCCTTAATTTTGGAACACTAACATGGGTACATTAATTCATAGTGGGTTTGTAAGCTCATAAAACGTGCAGCCCTGGCCAGGCGTGGTGGCCCATGCCTATAATCCCAGTGGCTCTGGAGGGTGAGGCAGGAGGATCGCAAGTTCAAAGCCAACATCAGCAAAAGTGAGGTGCTAAGCAACTCAGTGAGACCCTGTCTCTAAATAAAGATACAAAATAGGGCTGGGGATATGGCTCAGTGGTTGAATGCCCCTGAGTTCAATCCCTGGAACCCCCACCATCAAAAAAAGTGCAATCCTCCAAGACTGGCCAGTTATTCCTTTCCCATCCACCGTCCACTCTCCAAGCTGGGCTATTACAACAAATATCTCATCCCTAGAATCCTTAACCATTCTTGTTTGGTGGCTAAAGGCAGAAGTTCTGGAAATTTCCTTAGCGAGTCATAAACTAGGGAGGAGACAGGATTGGCTGTGCTCAGCTCAGAAGCTCTCTACCCTAAGAAATACCAACCCCCAAACCCTTGAACTCACACAGGGTGTGTGGGCTTACACATCTTCCCAGGAACAAATAGTTATATACAAGAATTATTATAGATGTTGAATATGAAAAAGTTAATTGCTCAAATAAATAATTCAATGGACTTGAATTATATGCCAATCCCCAAAACCAAAGGGTAAATGTTTTCTCTGATATGTGGAAGCTAACTCACAATAAGCAGGTGGGGAGGAAGAATAGAAGTTCAGAGGATTAGACAAAGGGGAATGAATGGAAGGGAGGGGGAATGAGGATAGGAAAGACAGTAGAATGAGTCTTACACAACTTTCCTATGTTTATATACAAATGCACCATAGTAAATCCCACCATTGTGTATATCCATAAGACTGGAGCCCTAATGTATTCCATGCATGTATAATTTTATTGAAATGGACTCTACTGTCATGTAGGACTAAAAAGAACCAATAAAAAATTGGACTTTAAAAATGGATGCAGTTGAAAGCCAATTATGGGACTGAAGAAAGGTCTAAAGAACTTTTATGAGGCTGGGGTTGTGGCTCCGTGGTAAAGCTCTTGCTTAGCACATGTAGAGCACTGGGTTCTATCCTCAGTACCACATAAATATAAATAAACAGAATAAAGGTATTGTGTGTGTGTTTGTGTGTATATGTGTGTTTATACACACACATACCACACACATATATATAAAGGAAATTTTATAAAATTCATCAGGTCTGGGCACTGTGGTTCATGCCTGTAATCCCAGTTGAGGCAGGATGATTGCAACTTTGAGATCAGCCTCAGCAACTTAATGAAACACTGTCTCAAAATAAATAAATAAATAGATAGATAATAAATAAATAAATAAATAAATAAATAAATAAAATGGATTGGGAATGTAGCTCAGTAGTAGAGTGCCCCTGGGTTCTCCAGTACTAGTGGGAAAAAACAAATTCAGGCATGGTGGTCCTCGTGTATAATCCCAATAATTTAGGAGGCTATGGTAGGAGAATCACAAGTATGAGGCTAGTGTAGCAATTTTTTGAGACCTTGTCTCAAAATAAAAAGGGCTGGGGTGGGCTGGGGTTGTGGCTCATTGGTAGAGTGCTTACCTAGCATGCATGAGACACTGGTTGGATCCTCAGCACCACATAAAAATAAAATAAAGGTATTGTGTCTACCTATAACACACACACACACACATATATGTATGTATGTGTATGTGTCTACCTATAACACACACACACACACTACAGGTATAGCTGAGTGGTCAAGGGCCTCCTCTCAGTTCAAGTGCCAGTGTTGGGGGGAAAAATAATCAGAAATGGATAGAAATGGAATAAATGAAGGGAAAACTAATTAATAGGGAGAATAGAATTAGTAATGTCAAAATTCATTGAATAGTAGCCCCATAAGAAGAAAATACACTGACTAGAAAAGAGGGATACTAAATAATAAATCAGAATTTCTCAGATTTAGACAACCAACTTCAGATCTAAGTGGATTGAGATCATAGCATGCTGAACCAGAAAACACACACCCTAGATACAATGAAATTAAAATTATGACAAATGTGACAAATTAAGAAAAGTTATTTTAAAAACTTCCAGAGATAGCTGGGGATGTAGCCCAGTGGAAGAGTCTGTGATTAACATGTGAGAGGCCATGGGTCCATCCCATCCCTAGCACTAAAAACCAAAACTTCCAGAGAGAAATAGCAAGTTTCTTAGAAAGGAAGAATAATTAGCTGGACATGATAGTATGTGCCTGTAATCCCAGTGACTGTGGAGGTGGCAGGAAGATTACAAGTTTAAGGCCAGCCTCAACAACTTAGTGAGACCTTGTTTCCAAATAACAAGGGTGGGGGACTTATCTCAGTGGTAGAGCACCCTGGATTCAATCCCCAGTACCACCCATCCCCCAAAGAGAAGGAAAAATAATTAACTAATTAACATCAGACCTCTCAAACACCACACTGGAGGCAAGGGGACCATGGTGTAATATATCCAATGTATTGAAAGAAAAGAACTTTTATATAGGGCAGAGTAAAGACAGTGTCAAGCATATAAAGCTTCAGAAGGCTTAAGATCTAGAGAAATGTTAAAGAAAATAATTATTTATGGGCTGGGGTTGTAGCTCAGTGGTAGAATGCCTCACATGTGGAAGGCACAGGGTTTGATCCTCAGCACCACATAAAAATAAAATAAAGGCATTGTGTCTATCTACAACTAAAAAAGATATTAAAAATAAAACAATTATTTATGCTGCTTGTTAAAAATGGTAAAGGAGACTTTACTCAGAGGGGGTCTACTAAGATAGGTATAGGAAGCAGTGTAATGTGATCTTGCAGTGGGGGAGTGATATTGGGCTTGACTCTGACTCTAGCAAGAACAAGTGGGGATTTGTAGTGAAGGAGCAGGGTAAAGAGATGATCAGTGGATGGGAAATTGGTGGCAGGAAACATTGGGGTAAGGGGGATTTTGGATAAATTGAAAGACAAGATTTTTGTTAAAACTAGACTAAGCAGGCAAAGTCAATAGACTAAAGACAGAACCCAAGGCTGGTGTCTAGTCAGAAAGAAGATCTGAAGGAGCCTGACTCAAGTTTGGTTAAAGGAGAGAATCTCTGTTAAAAAGCACAAGGGATGGGAAAGATTGTGGAATGAGACAGACATTGTTACTCTACATACGTGTATGATTACACTATCAGTGTGACTCTGCACCACATTCAGCCAAAGGAAGGAGAAGTTGTGCTCCATTTGTATATGATGTGTCAAAATGCATTCTGTCCATGGGCTGTGTGTGTGTGAACTATTGCACATAGTAGCCAAATGAGGGGAGAGGACTGGCACTGTGAACTCCCTGTTAGGGAGTGATCCCATGATGCATGTGTGCTCCCCCCTCTAGCTCTGCCTAAGAGCCCACACAGCACCTGAGATGGGTGTGACTTGCCAAGATGTCAATCAATCTGCTGACCTCGAGACATCCACCCTTGAAACCTTATCCCTTTTTGATGTCCCAGCTATATAATAAAGGAAGCATGGGCTCATGCTCTCTCTTTCCAGCATGGAAGCTGACCCTGAAGGTCTCAGAGCCATCCTGCCCTCCATTTGAAAATTTTATGTCGGTGTTGGGTGATTTTTTTGCTGCTTTTTTAGCTTAATGTTGCAGCCAGCTTTTTAAAATCTAGTTGGTCTCATCTGTGCGGCCATGAAAGAGAGCATTGTACTGGCATGTGTAACTAATTAGAACAGATTAATTTGGGGAAAAAAAAAACTCAAACAAAATCCAGACACGGTGGTGTACACCTGTAATCCCAGCAGTTTGGGAGGCTAAGGCAAGATCACAAATTCAAAGCCAGCCTCAGCAACAGTGAGGCCCTAAGCAACTCAGTGAGACCCTGTCTCTAAATAAAATACAAAATAGGGCTGGGGATGTGGATCAGTGGTCAAGTACCTGAGTTCAATCCCTAGTACCAAAAATAAAATTAAAAATATAAAAATAAAAAATATAAAATAAAAAGCACAAGCAATAAAGAAAATGACAGTAAAATTAATATATGATGAAGGAGAATTTTTGCACATTGCTAACTAGACAGGAATCTGTTTTAACCATTCACCATTGGTATGTTTAAAGGCTTTTCTACACCAAGGCAACTATTACAGCAGTCCTCTTTTATCCAAGGTTTCTCTTTCCACAGTTTCAATTACCTGCAATAAAACATAGTCTGAAAATATTAAATGGAAAATTCCAGAAATAAATAATTCATAAGTTTTCAGTCTCATGCCATTCTGAGTAGTATGGTGAAGTCTCATGTTGTCCAGCTGCATCCGATTAGGCTGTGAATCATCCCTTTGTCACGCATATCCATGCACTATACACTACCCACCCATTAGTCACTTGGTAGCTGTCTGCCTTCTGTATCATCGGGTTCCACATCTGTGGATTCAATCAACCACAGATTGAAAATGTTCTTTAAAAAATTGTGTTTGTACGGACTTTTTCCCCTTGGCATTCCCTAAACAGTATATGGCATTGCTACTATTTACATAGCATTTGCATTGTATTAGGTATTATAAGTAATCTAGATATGTTTTCAACTATACAGGAAGATGTATGTAGGTTCTATGCAAATACTACACCATTTAAATTTTTTTTTTAATTTTTTTTTATTGTTGGTTGTTCAAAACATTACATAGTTCTTGATATATCATCTTTCACACTTTGCTTCAAGTGGGTTATGAACTCCCATTTTTAGCCCATATACAGATTGCAGAATCACATCAATTACACATCCATTGATTTACATATTGCCATACTAGTGACTGTCATGTTCTGCTACCTTTCCTATCCTCTACTATCCCCCCTCCCCTCCCCTCCCCACCCCTCTTCTCTCTCTACCCCCTCTATTGACCTTCATTTCTCCCCCTTGTATTATTTTTCCCTTTCCCCTCATTTCCTCTTGTATGTTCTTTTGTATAACCCTGAGGGTCTCCTTCCATTTCCATGCAATTTCCCTTTTCTCTCCCTTTCCCTCCCACCTCTCATCTCTGTTTAATGTTAATCTTCTTCTCATGCTCTTCGTCCCTACTCTGTTCTTAGTTACTCTCCTTATATCAAAGGAGACATTTGGCATTTGCTTTTTAGGGACTGGCTAGCTTCACTTAGCATAATCTGCTCTAGTGCCATCCATTTCCCTGCAAATTCTATGATTTTGTCATTTTTTAATGCAGAGTAATACTTCATTGTGTATAAATGCCACATTTTTTTAATCCATTCGTCTATTGAAGGGCATCTGGGTTGGTTCCAAAGTCTTGCTATTGTGAATTGAGCTGCTATGAACATCGACGTAGCAGTGTCCCTGTAGCATGCTCTTTTTAGACCAAGAAGGGGAATAGCTGGGTCAAATGGTGGCTCCATTCCCAGCTTTCCAAGAAATCTCCATACTGCTTTCCAAATTGGCTGCACCAATTTGCAGTCCCACCAGCAATGTACAAGTGTACCCTTTTCCCCACATCCTCGCCAGCGCTTGTTGTTGTTTGACTTCATAATGGCTGCCAATCTTACTGGAGTGAGATGGTATCTTAGGGTGGTTTTGATTTGCATTTCTCTGACTGCTAGAGATGGTGAGCATTTTTTCATGTACTTGTTGATTGATTGTATGTCCTCCTCTGAGAAGTGTCTGTTCAGGTCCTTGGCCCATTTGTTGATTGGGTTGTTAGTTATCTTATTGTCTAATTTTTGGAGTTCTTTGTATACTCTGGATATTAGGGCTCTGTCTGAAGTGTGAGGAGTAAAGATTTGTTCCCAGGATGTAGGCTCTCTATTTACCTCTCTTATTGTTTCTTTAGCTGAGAAAAAACTTTTTAGTTTGAGTAAGTCCCATTTGTTGATTCTAGTTGTTAACTTTTGTGCTATGGGTGTCCTATTGAGGAATTTGGAGCCCGACCCCACAGTATGTAGATCGTAGCCAACTTTTTCTTCTATCAGACGGCGTGTCTCTGATTTGATATTAAGCTCCTTGATCCATTTTGAATTAACTTTTGTGCATGGCGAGAGAAAGGGATTCAGTTTCATTTTGTTGCATATGGATTTCCAGTTTTCCCAGCACCATTTGTTGAAGATGCTATCCTTCGTCCATTGCATGCTTTTAGCCCCTTTATCAAATATAAGATAGTTGTAGTTTTGTGGATTGGTTTCTGTGTCCTCTATTCTGTACCATTGGTCCACCCGCCTGTTTTGGTACCAGTACCATACTGTTTTTGTTACTATTGCTCTGTAGTATAGTTTGAAGTCTGGTATCGCTATACCGCCTGATTCACACTTCCTGCTTAGCATTGTTTTTGCTATTCTGGGTCTTTTATTTTTCCATATGAATTTCATGATTGCTTTCTCTATTTCTACAAGGAATGCCGTTGGGATTTTGATTGGCATTGCATTAAACCTATAGAGAACTTTTGGTAATATCGCCATTTTGATGATGTTAGTTCTGCCTATCCATGAACAGGGTATATTTTTCCATCTTCTAAGATCTTCTTCTATTTCTCTCTTTAGGGTTCTGTAGTTTTCATTGTATAAGTCTTTCACCTCTTTTGTTAGGTTGATTCCCAAGTATTTTATTTTTTTTGAAGATATTGTGAATGGAGTGGTTGTCCTCATTTCCATTTCAGAGGATTTGTCGCTGATATACAGGAATGCCTTTGATTTATGCGTGTTGATTTTATATCCTGCCACTTTGCTGAATTCATTTATTAGCTCTAATAGTTTCTTTGTAGAGCCTTTTGGGTCTGCTAGGTATAGAATCATATCATCTGCAAATAGTGATAATTTAAGTTCTTCTTTTCCTATTTTTATGCCTTTAATTTCTTTCGTCTGTCTAATTGCTGTGGCCAGTGTTTCGAGAACTATGTTGAACAGAAGTGGTGAGAGAGGGCATCCCTGTCTTGTTCCAGATTTTAGAGGGAATGCCTTCAATTTTTCTCCATTCAGAATGATGCTAGCCTGAGGCTTAGCATAGATTGCTTTTACAATATTGAGGTATGTTCCTGTTATCCCTAGTTTTTCTAGAGTTTTGAACATAAAGGGATGCTGTACTTTGTCGAATGCTTTTTCCGCATCTATCGAGATGATCATATGGTTCTTATTTTTAAGTCTATTGATGTGGTGAATAACATTTATTGATTTCCGTATATTGAACCAGCCTTGCATCCCAGGGATGAATCCTACTTGATCATGGTGCACAATTTTTTTTGATATGTTTTTGTATCCAATTCGCCAGAATTTTATTGAGGATTTTTGCATCTAGGTTCATTAGAGATATTGGTCTGAAGTTTTCTTTCTTTGAAGTGTCTTTGTCTGGTTTAGGTATCAGGGTGATGTTGGCCTCGTAGAATGAATTTGGAAGTTCTCCCTCTTTTTCTATTTCCTGAAGTAGCTTGAAAAGTATTGGTATTAGTTCCTCTTTAAAGGTTTTGTAAAATTCTGCTGTATACCCATCCGGTCCTGGGCTTTTCTTAGTTGGTAGTCTTTTGATGGTTTCTTCTATTTCCTCAATTGATATTGGTCTGTTTAGGTTGTCTATATCCTCCTGACTCAATGTGGGCAGATCATATGACTTCAGAAATTTATCGATGCCTTCACTATCATCTAATTTATTGGAGTATAAGGATTCAAAATAATTTTTGATTATCTTCTGTATTTCTGAAGTGTCTGTTGTGATATTGCCTTTTTCATCCCGTATGCTAGTAATTTGAGTTCTCTCTCTTCTTCTCTTCGCTAGCATCGCTAAGGGTCTGTCGATTTTGTTTATTTTTTCAAAGAACCAACTTTTAGTTTTGTCAATTTTTTCAATTGTTTCTTTTGTTTCGATTTCATTAATTTCAGCTCTGATTTTAATTATTTCTTGCCTTCTACTTCTTTTGCTGTTGTTTTGCTCTTCTTTTTCTAGGATTTTGAGATGAAGCATGAGATCATTTATTTGTTGGTTTTTTCTTTTTTTAAGGAATGAACTCCAAGCAATGAATTTTCCTCTTAGAACTGCTTTCAATGTGTCCCACGGAATCCGATATGTTGTGTCTGTGTTTTCATTAATCTCTAAGAATTTTTTAATTTCCTCCTTGATGTCTTCAATAACCCATTGATCATTTAGTAACCTATTGTTCATTCTCCAAGTGATGTATGCTTTTTCCTTCCTTCTTTTATCGTTGATTTTCAGTTTCATTCCATTATGATCAGATAGGATGCATGGTATTATCTCTACTCCTTTATATTGTCTAAGCGTTGCCCTGTGACATAATATATGATCTATTTTTGAGAAGGATCCATGTGCTGCTGAGAAAAAAGTGTAACTGCTTGATGTTGGGTGGTATATTCTATATATGTCAATTAAGTCTAGGTTATTAATTGTGTTATTGAGTTCTATAGTTTCCTTATTCAACTTTTGTTTGGAAGATCTGTCCAGTGGCGAGAGAGGTGTGTTGAAGTCTCCCGTGATTATTGTATGGTGGTCTATTAGACTCTTGAACTTGAGAAGAGTTTGTTTGATGAACATAGCTGCACCATTGTTTGGGGCATATATATTTATGATTGTTATGTCTTGTTGGTGTATGGTTCCCTTAAGCAGTATGTAGTGTCCCTCTTTATCCCTTTTGATTAACTTTGGCTTGAAATCTATTTTATTTGATATGAGTATGGACACTCCTGCTTTTTTCCGAAGTCCATATGAGTGATATGATTTTTCCCAACCTTTCACCTTCAGCCTATGTATGTCTTTTCCTATCAAATGCGTCTCCTGTAGGCAGCATATTGTTGGGTCTTGTTTTGAGATCCATTCTACTAGCCTGTGTCTCTTAATTGGTGAGTTTAAGCCATTAACATTTAGGGTTATTATTGAGATATGGGTTGTTGTTCCAGCCATATTTGTTTATTTATGTTACTAAACATGGTTTGTTTTCCTCTTTGATTATTCCCCCCCCCTTTACTGTCCTACCTCCCACTGTTGGTTTTCATTGTTATTTTCCATTTCCTCTTCCTGTAATTTTTTGCCGAGGATGTTTTGAAGAGATGGTTTTCTAGCTGCATATTCTTTTAACTTTTGTTTGTC
Source organism: Marmota monax (assembly GCF_021218885.2). Taxonomy (NCBI): domain Eukaryota; kingdom Metazoa; phylum Chordata; class Mammalia; order Rodentia; family Sciuridae; genus Marmota; species Marmota monax. The sequence goes on along the minus strand of NW_026692395.1, from coordinate 1,212,881 downwards.
GTGGAAGGTTTTAATTTCATCTTCCATCCTGAAGCTTAATTTCGCTGGATACACAATTCTTGGTTGGAACCCATTTTCTTTCAGTGTTTGAAATATGTTATTCCAGGATTTTCTAGCTTTCAGAGTCTGTGTTGAAAGATCAGCTGTTATCCTGATTGGCTTGCCCCTAAATGTAATCTGCTTCCTTTCTCTTGTAGCTTTTAAAATTCTCTCCTTATTCTGTATGTTGGGCATCTTCATTATAATGTGTCTAGGTGTGGATCTCTTATAATTTTGCACATTCGGCGTCCTGTAGGCTTCTAGAATTTGGGATTCTGTCTCATTCTTCAAGTCTGGGAAGTTTTCTCGTATTATTTCATTGAATAAATTGCTCATTCCTTTGGTATGGAGTTCTATACCTTCCTGTATCCCAATGACTCTTAAGTTTGGTCTCTTAATGTTATCCCATATTTCTTGGATGTTCTGCTCATGGTTTCTTAACAGTCTTGCTGAGCTGTCTATGTTCTTTTCAAGTTGAAATACTTTGTCTTCATTGTCTGATGTTCTATCTTCTAAGTGTTCTACTCTGCTGGTAGTACTCTCAATTGAGTTTTTAAGTTGGTTTATTGCTTCCTGCATTTCTAGGATTTCTGTTTGTTTGTTTTTTATAACCTCTATCTCCCTGTATAGTTGATCCTTTGCTTCCTGGATTTGTTTGTGTAATTCCTTGTCGAAGTGATCTTTCATTGTCTGATTTTGCTGTCTAATTTCTTCCTTGATACTCCAGATCATCTGAAGCATATATATCCTGAATTCTTTATCTGACATTCCATCTGCTGCAGCTGTTACCTCTTCTAAAGTTGAGCTGACCTGCATTGCTTGTAGTCCTTTCTTTCCTTGTCTTTTCATACTGCTTGCGTTTCTTTCTTCTTGGTGAAACTGTTGTGTTTTTGAAATTTTTTCCCCCCCTATATATTTATATTGCTCTTGTATAGTTGAAAATTCTCCCTTGCAGGTGCGGGCGGGGGCTCTGCTCTGCCCCTCCTCCAATTGGTGTGAGGTGTCTACCACGCCCGCGGACCCCTGGGCCTGATCCGCTGTTCTGTCGCAGGTCTGCCTACCTTGCAGGTGGGGGCGAAGGCTCTGCCCTGCCCCTCCTACCACGCCCGGGGACCGCTAGGCCTGATCTGCAGGTTGGTCGCAGGTCTGCCCACCTTGTGGGCAAGGGTGTCAGTTCCGCTCCGCCCCCACTCCAATTGGGGTCACTTGACCACCACACAGGCGAGCCGCTGGGCCTGATCTGGGCGCGGGCTAAGGCTCTGCTCTGCCCCTACTCCAGTTGGGGTGAAGTGTGTACCACGCTGGCAGGCCGCTGGGCCTGATCCACAGGTCTGTCGCAGGTCTGCTTACCTTGCCAGCGCGGGCGGTGGCTCTGCCCTGCCCCTCTTACCACGCCTGCAGACCGCTGGGCCTGATCTGCAGGTTGGTCGCAGGTCTTCCTACCTTGCGGGCACGGGCGGCGGCCCCTCTCCTCACCTCTGGCTCGACGACAAAGCGAGAGAGACTCGGGTATCTGTGACTCACCCTCCCTACCAGGGGACCAACTGTTTCCGTCGCCGCTGGCACCGATGAAGTTTTCTCCTCGGCCGCTCTCCGATGACATCAGATCTCTGCCATGCTGGCATCCCCTGTTCTATGGCTGAATCCCATTTTCTTCTCTTCCAATAGGCGGAGCTGTGCCCTCTGAGCTGAGCTTCTGCCCTCTATGTGCTGACAGAAATCCCTGTACGGTGGCTCCTGGGAGTCTCTCAATCCTGTTAGTCCAGAGCCCTTTCACTTATCCGGCCCCTCCCCCTGTTCCTCCTCCCAGCCAGCCAGCCAGGTCCTGTTCACCAGAGGCGGTTCCCCAAGGATCTGATTACACTTGCAGCCCCACCGCGTGTCCTATATCCCGAAAGATGAACACCCTCTCTGTCATTCAATTAAGCCCCAGTGCTGTGGTGGGGTGATCTGGGAACCAACAGTTAAATTTTTCAGGACCCCTTTGGTGGGCACACCCCCAGAAACTGGCGGCTAAGATCTTGGGTGTCGCCGCTGGTGTTAAGGGGAGGTGGGGATCTGGAATCCCCTCTGCTTCCCTACAGACACGCCCCCGGTGGTTTCCTGGCTGCTTGTATCTGGAGGGGGTGGGAGTCACACACCTGCTAATGTGGATTCCGCTGGGAAGGAATTCTGTGATGTCACCACTCTGCTATGGCAGGCCCCAGGCTCCTTGCCAGATTGTCCGAAGGGAGGGGTGGGACTGGTCTGTCTCTGGTTGGTTTCAGCTCCCGGTTTGCTATTTCATGAAGGCTTGGCGAGAGACCTCTTCCTAGAGTCCCTGCACCGCTCCTGCTGCGCTGCGCCTCGGAGGCTATCCGCCCTGACGCGGGGGCCGCGTGCAGGCAGCTGACAGTCGCCGAGTCGCGCGGGCAGCGGCTGGCGGGTCTGGACCTCTGCGCTGCGTGGCGGAGATTCACTCGTCTAGCGCAGACTGTCACCTCCAAAAATCCTTCCAATTCCCGGCCGGTCTCTCTTTAGTGGAATTTTGCTAGGAGTTTCTCAGCAGGTCATATCTAAGCGTATCCATGCGACTCTCTGACCCCTTTGTTGAGGAGGTACTGAAAGCGCTGCCTCCCCTCTCGCCGCCATGTTGGATCCCCTACCATGGGCTCTTACCATTTAAATTTTTTAAAAACTTTTTTTGTTGCTGCATCTCAATTATATAGAATGGTGGGTTTGATTATCATGTATTCACACATACATAAAAAGAATTTTGGGGAGGAGGCTGGGGTTATGGCTCAGTGGTAGAGCACTCTCCTAGAACGTGTGAGACACTGGGATCGATCCTCAGCGTCACATAAAGATAAATAAATAAAGGTCCATCTACAACTAAATTTTTTTTTATAAAAAGAATTTGATCAGTTTCACTCCCGCATCCTCCCATTCTCCTCTCCTCCCTCCCTCATCCCCTTCCTTTACCCTAATGGCCTCCATTCTACTTTCACAATGTCCCTCACCTGTCTATTTTTCTCTCTCTAGCTTCTACATTTCAGAGAAAACATATACTTTTCTCTGGATCTGACAAATTTCACTCAAAATTATGATCCCTTGTTCTATGAATTTTACTGCAAATTACATCATTTCATTCTTCTTTATGGTTGAATAAAACTCCATTTTGTGTGTGTGTGTACGTTCTTTATCCATTCAACTGTCGACATTTAGGCTGATTCCATAACTTGGCTAATTGTGCTATGATAGACATAGCTATGCATGTATCTCTAAAGTAAGTTGAATTTAATTCTTTTGGATAAATACCAAGGGGTGGTGTAGCTGGGTCATATGGTAGTTCTACATACACTTAGCTTTTGAGGGATATTGATACTGCTTTCCATAGTGACTGTACAAAATTTACATTCCTACCAACAGTTTTTTTTTTAATTTTAATGTTTATTTTTTAGTTATCGGCGGATATAACATCTTCGTTTTGTATGTGGTGCTGAGGATCGAACCCGGGCCTCACGCATGCCAGGCGAGCGCGCTACCGCTTGAGCCACATCCCCAGCCCCTACCAACAGTTTTAATAGTTTCTCTTTTTCCCCAAACCTTGATGATATTCTAACTGGAGTGAGATGGAATTCAGAGTGTTTGCATTTCCCTGATGACTAAAGACTTTGAACATTTTTTCATTCAGTTGCTGGCTATTTATACTTCTTTTGAGAAGCGTCTATTCAGTTCGCCTGCATTTATTGATTGGGTTATTTACTTTTTTAACGTTGAGGGTTTTTTTTTAGTTATTTATATATTCTGAATATTAATTCTCTCTCAGAAGAGTAGCTGGCAAAATTTTTCTCCCATTCTGTTGGTTGTCTCTTTGCTTTGTTGTTTCCTTTGCTGTGGAGTAGCTTTTAAATTTGATGCTATTCCATTTATTGATTATCTCTAATTTCCTGAGCTCTAGGGATCCAATTCAGGAAGTCTTTGCCTACACTTATATGTTGAAGCATTTCCCCTATTTTTCTTCTGTTACAAACTTTCTGTTGTTTTTTTGTTTATATGTTTGTTTTGCAGCACTAGGGATCGAACCCAGGGCCTCATTCATGCTAGGAAAATGCTTTACCAGTGAGCTACTACCCCAGGCCAGTTTCCAGTCTTATACTTAGGTCTTTGATCCATTTTGGGTTCTCTTTTATACAGGGTGATAGATAGGGATTGAGTTTTATTCTTCTACATATGGATTCTACTTTTCCCAGCACCATTTGTGGTGTATTACATTTATTGATTTGCATATGTTGAACCAGGCTTGAATCTCTGGAATGAAACCAACCTGACCATGATGTATATCTTTTTTTTTCCCCCCAAGTACTGGGGATAGAACTCAGGGGCACTTGATCACTTACCTGTATCTTTAGCCCTTTTGTAATTTTTATTTTGAGGCCGGGTCTCCCTAAATTGCCAAGGCTGGCTTTGAACTTATGATCCTCCTGCCTCAACCTCCCACATCACTGGGATTTGCAAACCTGTGCCAGTGTGCCTGGCTGTACGATGCTAGGAATTGAACACAGCAGTGCTCTACAACTGAGCTACACTCCCAGCACTTTTTAGTTTTTATTTTTAAATTTTATTTATTTATTTATTTTGGTACTGGGAATTGAGCCCAAGAGTGCTTTACCACTGAGTTATATCCTCTGCCCTTTTTAGTTTTTATTTTTAATTAAACTAATTTATTATTATTATTATTGTCCTGGGAATTTAACCCAGTGGTGCTCTACCACTGAGCTACATCACCAGTCCTTTTGATGTTCTTATTATTTATTTATTTTGGGCACTGGGGATTGAACTCAAGGACACATGGGGCTGGGGATGTGGCTCAAGCGGTAGCGCGCTCGCCTGGCATGCATGCGGCCCCAGGTTCGATCCTCAGCACCACATACAAACAATGATGTTGTGTCTGCCGAGAACTAAAAAATAAATATTAAAAAATTCTCTCTCTCTCTCTCTCTCAAAAAAAAAAAAAAAAAAAAAAGGACACTTGACTACTGAGCCACATCCCAAGCCCTATTTTGTATTTTATTAGAGACCAGGATCTCACTGAGTTGCTTAGTGCCTTGCTCAAAATTGCTGAGGCTAGCTTTAAACTAGAGATTCTCCTGCCTCCACCTCCAGAGCTGCTGGGATTATAGGCGTATGCCACTTTGCCTGGCTGGAATGACTTTCTTAAGGGCCTTGAAGCCATTTCTTTGAAATATGAAAATCAATGAGGATAGTGCCTTCATGTGATTGTCACCAGAGGAGTTTCTCCTAGGTGCCTTACTTCAAGTTTGTCAGCATCTGCTTGTTACAGAGATGGTTATATTGTTTTCTTCAGACAAAGGAAATTAAGTAGCACAGAAGGCCATACCAGTTTCTAGGTGAATTCAGGACTTGTGTGGCAGTATGCAGTTTTTACCCTTGAGTGCTGCTGTGCAGACAGGCCAGTGAGCAGCATACCTGGACTTTCTGGTTCCTCTCATCAATTTTGTATTGCTTGAAATACTACACCCAAAGTGTGGGATCTGGCTTGCCAGACAGCTGCCGAAAGGGCAGATGATCCAATCTAGAAGTGCGGCAGAGTTAATGCCTATTGGGTAAACTTTTTTTCTTTTTAAAAGGTAAATTTTAGCCAACATGAAAAAAAAATTGATCATGTATTAGACCCCAAGTAGCATATTTTAAAAAGTTTTATTGCTTACTGCTGCATTATAAAAACACACAATACACTATGCCATATTTGTACATGCACATAATTTTATCAATCATATTTCCTCCTCTTTTCCATCTCCCACACATCTGCTTGCTCTATTCCACTGATCTCCTTACAAGTACAATCTTTTTTTTTTGGTAGTCATGGTGCTACCAGGGATTTAACTCTGGGGTGTTATACCCCAGCCATTTTTATTTTATTTTGAGTCAGAATCTCCCTAAATTACCAAGGCTTGCCTAAAACTTGCAATTCTCTTGCATCTGTCTCCCAAATTACTGGGATTATGTGCCACCACACCCAGCCTATACAATCTTTTTTCTTTTTTGGTACTGGGGATTAAACCTAGGGTAGCTTTGCCACTGAGCTACATATCCAGCCCTTTTTATTTTTGATTTTGAGACGGGGTCTTGCTAAATTGCTTAGGGCCTTGCTAAATTACTGTGGCTGGCCTCAAATTTGCAATCTTCAGACTCCCAAATCACTGGGATTACAGCTGTGTGTCAACTGTGCATCAGTGTCCTGAACAGTCTTGATATCTCTCTCCCAAATGTAGAAAAATGACAAGTGACATTCTATGGACATGATGCAATCAAACTATAACAATTTTACTAAGAACTTTAAAAAAGGGCTAGGGATGTAGCTCTGTGGTAGAAGTGGATTCAATCCCTAGTACAAATTTGCCCAAAGAACCAGGCAATCTTGTCTCTGTCCCCACCAATTCTCTCAAAAGACAAAATATTTCACCAAATATTGAAAACAAGAGAGGATGCCATCTGAGGATCATGATCTGTGAAGAATTCTTTAAAAATAGAAAGCAGCTCAAATGATATTATAAGGGTGAAGGGAATTACAAGTCAAAACAAGCAGGAGAAGGGCTGGGAATGTAATTTGGTGGTAGAGCACTTGCTTAGCATACAGAGGCCCTGGGTTCCATCACAGCACTGCAAAATGCAAAATAAAAACAAAACCAACACACACACACACACACACTCACAAACAATACAAAACAAAAACAAAAAACACGCAAGAGAAGACAACTAAGAAGGGAAGAATATATCTAGTGAAACTCTAAGTATAGGGTAAGTGGATAGAAAGAGTAAGATCTGAGCTGTGGGGTGTGTCAGTGGTAGATAACCTGTCTAGCATGCCCAGAGTCCTGGGTTCAATTACCCAGTAGTCGGGGGTGGGGTGGGGGAAAGCACAAACTATACTCTAGGACTATTTTTTTTATTGGTACCGAGGATTGAACTAGGGGAACTTAACCCCTGAGACACATCCCCAACCCTTTTTATTTATTTATTTTTATTTAGAGACAGGGTCTTGCTGAGTTGCATTGGGCCTTGCTAAGTTGCTGAGAGTGGCTTTGAACTTGCGATCCTCCTGCCTCAGCCTCCCAAGCTGTTGGGATTACAGGTGTGCACTACCGTGCCCAGCTACAAGCTATACTCTAAAGGGTGCTAGTTGAGCTGTTAGCATCGTTACCCTTACACTAGGCAGACAACACTCAAATGTTAGACTGTGAACTCCCTACCTGCTGTCTGATTAGGATGCCTAAGGGTGAGGAATTCTAAGAAGTGTATCAGAGCTGGGTGAAACTTCAGTTCCTTGCAAACAAAATGGAGAGAAACCCACATTTGTAGAGAAGGGCCAATCTTCAACCTGTCTACTCCATAGCAAATTACCCAAAGTTGACGAGGGTACATAATAAGTGCATTGTGAGATGTTGATAGTCTTGAGAACTGTGCCCTCCTTCTACTTGCCTACCCCTACAGAGATGTCTCCTTTGTCAGAGGCCTAAAGTTTCTCCAATAAAATACCATTCCCTTAGATAGAGTTGGGAAAATATATTATTTACTGAATGTATTTTTGGTGAGCAAAGCTCAGATCTTTTCTCTCTCTGTCTCTGTCTCTCCCTTTCTTTTTCTGGAAATTGAACCCAGGGGTACTCTACCACTGAATTACATCCTCAGCCATTTTTAGTTTGAGACAGGGTCTTGCTATGTTGTGGAGGCTAGCCTCCAACTTGCTATCCTCCTGACTCAGCTTCCCCAGTTGCTGGGATTACAGGTGTGAGTCTGGCTCAGAACTCTTTTCTTGTAATAAAATCTACTTTCTTTTATCACTTGTCCCTGCATTTTTTTTCTAGTTCTCTACTTGGAACAAAGATGTTTTAGAATCAACTAAAAACTATGGAAAAACAAAACTAAGACTGCAAGGTAAAAGAGAAAAAGTAATTTGGATCCTTATCACAAGGACACATCCTGTAATTCTAGTCATTCCAGAGGCTGAGACTGAAGGATCACAAGTTCAAAGCCAGCCTCAGCAACTTAGTGAGGCCCTAGACAACTTATGGAGACCCTGTCTCAAATAAAAAAAAAAAATAAAAAGGTCTGAGGATGTAGCTCAGTAGTTCAGTAAAATGCCCCTGGGTTCAATTCCCAGTACTAAAGAAAAAAGACATATTCATGCACACTGGGCCTCAGGCTTGGTGGGAGGGGAAGGCTGTTTGTGGGGGTCAAGCAAATCCAAAGTCTCACATATTCTGAATTTGGGTCAGAAAATTCACAAAATTTGAATTTGTCACATGGCAGGAGGCAGAGGGAGTAGAGGGGGAGGAATAGAAGAAGGGGAATAAAGAGAAGGAGGAATGTGGCAAGGTATCTTTATGTACCCCAAAGATCCTAATGAAAATATTTTGTCATGACTTGGAATCTTACCACTGTGCCACATCCCCAGCCCTTTTTATTTTTTTTATTTTAAGAAAGGGTCTCACCAAGTTGCTTGTGGCCTCACTACGTTGTTGAGGCTGGCCTCCAACTTGTGATCTTCCTGCCTTAGTCTCCCAAGCTGCTGGAATTACAGGCATATGATACCACACCTGGTTTGACTTAGAATCTTTGACCCACACTTACCTACTTCTGTCTAATGTGCAGAGTGATCCAACCATGAATTCCATCTTCCAAAGGGAGAAAGAAAAATCAAATCCTTCAGTATCTCCTAATTGCATGGAGAATAAAGTACTCAATCTCTAGTAGCAGAACATTACATTTTTTTTGTAATAATAAACTATATTGGGGCAAGATAGTCTGTTTCCTCTGAGGCACAGGTAGAGCCATGTCCATGTCTACCCAAGTGGCACCCACCTTTCCCTGTAGTGCCAGGAAGGGATGTTCTGGGGAACCTATGCTCTTGGACTCATGGTCACAACTTCCTTCCTCCCTCTGGTGTTTTTTTTTTTTTTTTGTATTGGGGACTGAATGCTGAGCTATATCCCCAGCCCCTTTTTTATGTTTTATTTTGATAAGTGTCTCACCAAATTCCTTAGCCCAGTAACTCAGTAGAATGCCCCTGGGTTCAATTCCCAGTACTAAAGAAAATGCTGAGGTACATCCCCAGCCTCCTTTTTTATGTTTTATTTTGATAAGTGTCTCACCAAATTCCTTAGGGCCTCGCTAAATTGCTGGCCTTGAACCCAAAATCCTCCTCCTCAACCTCCTGAGTTGCTGGGATTACAGGCAAATGCCTCCACGCCCAGCTTCTGGTGGCCTTGATAACCCACACTTGGCCCTGTCTCCCTTGTTTCTCTGCCCAACTCCTCTTTTTTTTTTTTTTGAGAGAGAGAGAGAGAGAGAATTTTAATATTTATTTTTTTAGTTTTCGGCGGACACAACATCTTTGTTGGTATGTGGTGCTAAGGATAGAACCCAGGCCGCATGCATGCCAGGCGAGCGCGCTACTGCTTGAGCCACATCCCCAGCCCCCCAACTCCTCTTCTACTCATCCTGCATATCTCTGTACTCCCCAGCCTCACTACCATTGCCTAGGAAAAACTAAACAAATCCTCTAGCTTTACTTTCTCTGAATTGACTTAAAAATCACTAATTTTGGAGGTTACACAGCTGGGTGATACATCAGTAGACCCATGATGGGCAGTCTCGTGCCTTTATCCAGTGGACTTTTCCATCTATTGCTCCCCTGCATTGAGACCAAGTTGAAACTTCTATTCCTGCCCACCACATGGTAGAGAGTGGACATTCCTTCCTGGTTCCTTCACATTCTCCAATTGATGGTTTCATCTGTCTCCTTCCACACACTCTCCAAGAGACTATTTCAGCCCCTGAAGCTGAAGATCAATGAGACTGCAAAGGCCAAGGCGCCCAACCATCTATTGCAGAATACCACCCTAGGACTGGGGTGAACAGTGTCTATCAATATAAAAACTGATAAAATTCTCCACTAGAATACCACCTCCATGTGGACAGGGATGTTGATTGGCCTGGTTCCCTGAGGTCTCTTCAGCAACTAGGACAGTGTACCCATTCATTAGGTGTTTGTTGAATTAATGCTTCCTTTGATGCAACAATTCTGCTTCTAATAATCTATCCTAGAAAAATACACAGGCACAAAGCTGTGTATATAAGAATGAGAGGAGCCACTGATAAGGAAACACTTGCAAATGTTTATTAATTATTTGTGACAGATGCAGGATAAATGAAGGATGGGAGTTTGCAGCATGAAGCACGTGTTGAACAGAAACAGATTGAGGGGGACTTGTCCAGACAGACAACTTAGTAGTGGGGCAAAGCAGAGAAGAGATGCCCATAGTGATACCCCTGTATGTCTGTGTGTAAATGCAGAGAAAAAAGTCTGTAATTAAACATCTATGTCTTTGGTAGGCCCTCCTGGAGCAGAGGAAAAGTAGTGCTGTTCAATGCAGAGAATATCTAACAATATTTGTTTCTGAAAATAGGCACATGGATACACACAGACAGATATATACATTAGGTATATGTCTTTCCCAACAAATTCTAATATCTAACAGATTGCTGGGCATATAGCAAGAAAAATTCTAACAGAATACATAATGTATAGTAAAAATAAATGATGCTTAATTTTTTAATGTTATGAATTCTTCCTTTAACTTGCTTATACGCCTGAAGGTCAGAAGTTCAGAGCCATGCCCATGACTATAAAAAAGGTCACCACGTTTTGCTTCTCATCATGGGAAGGTCACATCCCTGAAGCTGAGGGGAAAAGACAGAAGAAAAAGAAGTGACAGTGAGTTACCACTGCTAACTCTTCCTCCTGACCTGCAGAACGCACACACTTCTGTGTTGCCCAAGGTCAGGACCTCTACTCCTCCAAGTGAGCCCTCTGCTTAGGCCACAGGGACTTCCTCACCTGTCCTGTTCTGTGAATTCTTAGGCTGTAAGAAGGTATAGCCTGCATGTTGGGAGCTGACCTGAGATTTGGGAGCCTATGGCATCCTGGATAGGAAAGGTCCTCAGATACACAAGAGTAGGGAGTAGAAAAGTGTGGGAAATCTTAGCCTCAATGCTGCACTTCAAGGGATTATGAGAAGTGAATGAGTCTGGAGAACAAGTGACCAGATAAGAACAAAACAGCATATTTGCAGGGGCATGGAAGATGTGTCAGAGGGTCATTTACAGAGTCAGTCTTCTTCCTTAGGGTCGCTGATCTCTTCATATGCCATGAGATACTTCCTTTCCCGCAACCTGTGGCTCCAGATATTCACATTCTTCTTCCTGGGTCCTAAGATAGGGAAGAGATTGAAGGTTGGGTGCCATAGGGAGTGATAAGCCTGTTTTGTCAGAAAAGGAGATGCCCCTTCCCTCCCAAGTGCCCCATCCCTCTACATGCAAGGATGGGACATTTAGATCTGCACAAATACACACTAATTCCCAGTTCAAGTTTTAGCTTTTTATCACTCCCATCTATAGGTTTAGATTCCCAAATTCTTCTCTCACTAGAACATTCACTCTTGTTTCATTCAGTGTGTATCTGTGAATGGAATATGTGTATCAGACATTGAGTTGATTAAGATATGTTCCTAGGTTATCAAGTGGGATAGAATTACCTGAGCAACTTTCATGTTGTGAGGTTTTCTAGATTTAATGTAAGGCTTCCAAACAATTATGAACTATGGTTCTTAAATTCCATTTTATGGAATAATAATCTGGAGTTCAGAAAATTTAGAAGATGAGTCCAAAAGTCATCTGGCTTTTAGATGCATTATGAATCAAATCTGTGATTCTGAAGTCAAGTTCTAATATCTCAGCTGTCACTGGGTGAGCTCCCAAGCACAGCTTGGACCCAAGCCTGTCAAGGTTCCAAGATACACACCCAGATCATGCCCCTGAACAGAGCCAGGGAAGTCAGAGGGGTTGTTTCCGAATTGTTTCTTCTCACCTGACACCTTCTCACTTTGCTTCCCAGAAGTACTTGCTTTTCCTAGCTGGTATAGTTGTCTCTGAGCCTGTTCTGAGCCAACTGCTTTTGGCATTCCCTTCGGATCATTTTCTTCCGTTGCTGGCTTCTTGGGCACCTTTTTAAATATGAAGGTCATATATAAATATTATCAATGTCATTTCTCTAATGCTTTATAGATTATAAAATGTCTTCATAAGCATTACCTTAATTAATGTTCTTATCACCTCTGGAAGATCATTACATTATCCATACCTAAATTATGAGGAATCTGGGAGGTTAGAAGGTAAAAGAATGGCCTAAGTAAACGGTGTTTCCAGGACTAGGATGCTTATCTTTATGCTCTGTCCAGACTGACATTTTCATAAACACAAAAAGTCTCCATGTGATTGGTAGTGTGGTATGCAGAATATCTGGGGAAGAAAAGTATTTTATAAATCCACAATATCTAAAGGAAAGGTTTCAATAAAAATGTAGGGAATCACATATAAGCTTATAGACAGATATTGGAGAGTAAATGTAAAAATAAATAGAGAGGCAGGTTCCTGTGGCACACACCTGTAACCCCAGCAGCTCAAGAGGCTGAGGAAGGAGGATCACAAGTTCAAAGCCAGCCTCAGTGACTTAGTGAGGCCCTAAGCAACTTAGTAAGACTCTGTCTCAAAATAAAATATAAAATGGGCTGGGGATGTGGCTCAGTGTCTAAGGGTTCAATCCCCAGTACCAAAAAAGAAAAATAAAAAAAGAATAGAGGGGGATATGGGAGTAGCTCAATGGTAGAAGGCTTGCCTACTTTGGATAAAGGCCTGGGTTCCATCCCCAGCACTGCAAAAAACAAAACAAAACAAAACAAATAACAACAACAACAACAGCAACAACAACAACAACAAAAAACAACACAAAATCTTCATTATTATTTGGAGATTATAACAGAAACAATGGCATAGATGTTTTCCTAAGGATTAAATAAATTGACCCATGTGAGTTGTTTAAAATAGTACCTGGCATGACTACAAAACAAAATAAGTATTAGCTACCCACAGTTGTTCATAAGTCTTATTAAACTATGAATGCTACATCAGGCATTATGATAAAGTGATGAGAAAGTCCAGGGATGTAGCTCAGTGGAGGAGAACATGCTTAGCATGTGGAAGGCCCTGGATTTAATCCCCAGCACCAAGAAAAAAAATCGAGAGAGAGAGAGAGAGAGAGAGAGAGAGAGAGAGAGAGAGAGAGAGAGAGAGAGAGAGATAGATAGATATGGGGAGGGGATGCAGCTTAGTGATAAAGCATGTGCTTAATATTAATATGTTCAAGGTCTTGGGTTCAAACCCTGGCATGAAGGGAGAAAAGTAAGAAAAGAAAAAGATTTGAGGAAAGGCTAAGATATTTTTAATACTTTCCCACTCTTACCAATATTGACATCCACAGAAAGACAAAGGTGCTCTTGTCCTTTATATTTGAGAGAAACTCACCTCCTTGTGTTTTCTCTGTCGTATGCCAGAAGCACTTTTAGGCAATTCATCTAAAAGAGGGTGATAAATCAGAATTTTTTCCTTTTTTGTAAATATTTCCAAATTCCAGACTCAGGTAGTATTAGGAAATGCTAGAGCATAGGGTTGAATTCACCCACTGGGGAGGATTTGTTTAAGAAAGGCTTCTGAATTATCTTTAATAGTGACTTGGGAATTTATTTGAAGCATTAATGCAGATGATTCCTTATGATGGATTTAAAAATGTGGATTAAATTTATCATTGTCTCCTTCCCTTCCATTCCATATCTCTTGTTTTTTTCCCCACAGAATTAAATTGGTTGAGAATTTGAACTGTATGTACTTAAAGATGTGTGACAATTAAAAATGGAAAAATTATGCAGTATGCTGGTTATATCTCAATTATTCCGATATATGTGTGAGGAAGAGGGCTGGGGTTGTGGCTCAGTGGTAGAGCGCTCACCTTGCATGTGTGAGACCCTGGGTTTGATCCTCAGAACACATAAAAATAGATAAGTTAAATAAAGGTATTGTGTCCAACTACAACTACAAAATAAATATTTAAAAAATGTGTGAGGAAGAGCTAGGTAAGGAAGAGCTAGCAAGAGCTAGGCTACTTACACCTGTAATTTGGGAAGCTGAGGCAGAGGATCACAAGTCCAAGGTCAGCCTCAGCAACTTAACAAGCCCCTAGGCAACTTAGTGAGACCCTGTCTCAAAATAAAAAAATCTCTGGGTTAAATCCCCAGTAAACTCCCCACCCCCAAATGTGTGAAGAAGTGTGGATTCAGTGCAGTGGCTCTGAAATCTTCCCAGTGTAAAGATATTCCTTTAAGTGAAAAAGTTTGTACTCAAGCCCTGAATTTTCCAACCTGTTCAGGGATTGTGGGAACTTGTAGAACCTGGCTTGTTTAGTTGGGGATGCCCAGGTCTGTGGAGAACGTTTGGACATTTAACCAATTTGTTTATTTTTGGTACTGGGCTTGAACTCAGGGTCACTCAACTACTGAGCCACATCCCCATCCCTATTTTGTATTTTATTTAGAGACAGGGCCTCACTGAATTGCTTAGAGCCTCACTTTTGCTGATGCTGGCTTTGAACTCACGACCCTCCTGCCTCAGCCACCCAAGCCACTGGGATTACAGGTGTGGGCCACCACGCCCAACTGTTTGGACATTTTAACCCTGTGTTATAACTGCACTGTTAGAGCAAAAGAACAATTAAGTACATCTTCTCTTCTTTTTTTTAATTATTTTTTAGTTATAGGTGGATACAATATCTTTATTTTATTTTTATGTGGTGCTGAGGATCAAACCCAGTGCCTCACGAATGCAAGGCAAAAGCTCTCTCTCTGAGCCACAATCCCAGCCCCAACATCTTCTCTTCATTATGATGACTGTACACATTACTCAAATGCATTAAGATTTCTGCTCTAGAATCCATCTGTTTTTTTTTCCACCTTGTGCTATCTCTGCTTACTGACAAGTGGGAAAGTTGGAGTTGTGTGAGGGGGAGGGTGGGTGGGATAGCTCTCTCAACTCTCCCACTGGGCATTATGGCATGAATTTGAAGTCCCAGTTACTCAGGAAGCTGATACAGGAGAATCATTTGAGCCCAGGCATTTGAAGCCAGCCTGGACAACACAGCAAAACACTGTCTCTGAAAATATAAGCAAACAAACAAAACACTGTCTTTTAAGTAGAATGCACAAAATCAGGTTTGTGAGTGAGAACACTACTATTTGGGTTTGTTTTTGTTTTTGTTTTGTACCAAGGATTGAACCTAGGGACACTTTTTATCACTGAGCCATATACTCAGACCTTTTTATTTTTTATTTTGAGACAGGGTCTTGCTAAGTTGCTGAGCTGACTTTGAACTTGCAATCCTCTTGCCTCAGCCTCCTGAGTCCCTGGAATTACAGGTGTGTGCCATTGCACCTGGCCACTATTTATGTGGCATGGAGGATTGAACCCAGGGCCTCACATATGCTAGGCAAGCACTCTACCACTTAACCACAACCACAGGCCACTATTTGGTTTTAATATAAAATACAGGGAAAGCTGGGTGCAGTGCCTCATACCTGTAATCCCAGTGGCTTTGGATGCTGAGGCACGAGAATCCCAAGTTCAAAGCTGGCTTCTGCAAGTTAGTGAGTCCCTAAGCAACCTAGCAAGACCTGTCTCAAATCAAAAAATAGGGGTAGGGTTGGGGCTCAACCATAGAGCGCTTGCCTAGAACATGCGAGGCACTGGGTTTGATCCTCAGCACCACATAAAAATCAATAAAATAAAGGTATTGTGTACAACTACAACTAAAAAACTAAAAAAAAAAAATAAAAATAAAAAGGGCTGGAGATATGGCTCAATGTCTAAGTGCTCCTAGGTTCAATTACTGGTACTAAATAAATATTAAATAAAATAAAATAAAAATAAAATAGAGGGCGATAACTATATGCATTACATAATATATTCATCACTGTGTCTCTTCTGCATTGTTATGAAATTGACTCATGTTCTTAGGGGATTTATCTTTTAATTAAAATTTTCTTAATTATGTTTTGATTCACTAACAGTTTTTATCAAATACAGCATATCCTTTAAACACTTCTAATTTACAAAAAAATGATGGGAAATAACATTGGATTCAGTGGGATCTCAACACTATCTCACAACTAGTTCTGATCTCTCCGATTTATTCAAATTTTATATATATATATATATATATATATATAAATATAAAAAAGCTGGGCATGGTGGTACATGCCTGTAATCCCAGCAGCTCAGGAAGCTGAGGCAGGAGGATCACCAGTTCAAAGCCAGTGGTTGAGTGCCCTTGAGTTCAATCCCTGGTCCCCCCCCCCCCCCAAATTATAACAAAAGAAAACAAACCACTAATACAAGTCATGGCTGAAGCTGTCTGTGGAGTCCCTTCCAGTCCTTGTCATCCTTCATTCTCCATTTTTAGCCCTTCTCCTGAATTTGATGGATTTTACTCCTACTTAGTTTTTGTCCTTTTTAAAATTTTTTTTCTCGTAGTTGTAGATGGACAGCATGCCTTTTTTATTTGTTTCATTTTTATGTGGTGCTAAGGATGGAACCCAGTGCCTCACACCTGCTAGGTAAGTGCTTTGCCACTGAACTACAGCCCCAGCCCTTTCTTTTTGTTCTCATTTTGCGTGTTTTAGAATTTTGTATGAATGGCCTCCTATGCTTAACCTTCTGCAGCAACCCTTTTCACTGAGCTCTGACCTGTGTAAGGGGGCAAGAAAGTACCTGTGAAGCTTTCCAGGAAACTGGACTGAAAAGCAATTGGGTAGAGACTCTTTGCATCCCCTTCCTGTCCACTTACCCTGACTCCCATGGTTGCGGCATTCATCAGAATCATCGCTCTGGGATTCTATGATCTGTCTGTTAGAACTCATGAAAGCAGGAAGGGTGGCTCTGAGACCTAGAAAGAAGCAAATTGTTTGTTCCTTAAGAGACAACCTGAGAGAAGGAATGAAGGGGGAGTGGATTGCTGGGATGCCAAAGGCCGGCAGGAGAGAAATGTATAGGATTCAGGTTTGAGTTCCAAGGTGGTCAGCCCCTGCCCTCAGACATGCACAGGATATAATAGAACAGGACACTCAAATACTGCCTTGACATTTCTCCCTGAACAAAAGGAAAATGGGGAGCACTCACTACAGCCTAAGAAGCCATAACATGGAATGGGACCAAGGGATGCTCACGTATTCCCAGGCTTGTCTGCACTCAGCTTTGTCCTGTTACCTAGACTAGTTATGGTGGTGTAGTTTCTTTTCAAATACACATAGGTAATTTTCTCCGAATGGCTTTAGAGAAATATTTGGAAATATCCCTGAAGGCCTAGAAAAGAAGGAAAAGTAAATTCTGGAAGCCACTCAGGGCTGCTTCCTTGGCTGCAGGGCCTCTGCAGTGGATCTGGGAACTGGAGATAATCCCTCTTGGGTGTTGTATTGATTGAGAGAACAGGGGCAATACTGCCTAGCTTCTCCCCTGGCATGCAGTAGGTGCTGAATACTGATGGCTTACTCTCCTCCCACCTTTCAGAATGGGCTGAGAGTCACAGGCTTGTCCAGGGAAGCTGGGGGAAGACATAATGTGGGTGGGAATCTCCCAAGGCTCTAGATCACTTCCTGAGACCTTGCTCCTTGTCCCCAGTGCCATCTCCTGAAAAATCTAGTCACCCTGGGGAAGAAATCTTGTCCCCTGGGCTACTCATCTGCCCCCTCCAGATTACCTCACCTTGTATTTCTTCCCCAATATTATTTATTGCCAGAATTCCTATCTTCATCCCAGTGCTGGTGAAGTGAAAGATAAAACCAATCTACAGTTTCTACAATAGCCATCACTGAACTGCTTGCAGAACTTGCCTGGACACATTGTGAGCTCACCTGTATGCATTGTGAACTATCTGTTGGTACAGCGAAGTGTGGTAGTGCTGGAGTATTTTTGCTGATGGTGTCACCGGTGGTACAATTTTTCAAAGGAGCCCTCAATTGGCTTAATGTCATGGCATTTTGCATCCTCCTCTACTAGTGATGGTCTAAAATTTGGGGGCCAACAGAGGTGAGGCAAAGAACCTCACCCCCCCACAGGTGCAAAGGCCTATCCACAAGTATGGCTGTATGCTGGACCGGTAGTCAGTGACGGGTATGATCCAATTGCAGTGGTACCAACCTAAGACAGGAGGCTGACGCCTAGAGGTCAGTTCATCCGATGACGGGTAAGGACCATATGTTGAATTGGACTGCCTAACAGGCACGGTCCCTAAGCCACATGCTTGTTGTTTAAACAGAGAGGGGGAGATGTTGAGAGCCACAGCCAAAGGGGCCCCAGCAAACTTCCAGCTGCCAGCAGAGTATCTTCCCTGAGGTTCTTTGAAAAGGAGCTGTCTTTGTTCATGGCACTGGGAACAATCTGATCTTGAAGGGACAGCCTGATTCTTTCCAGCCACAAGACCAAAGGTCCTGTGGAGGGAAAAAGCATGGAGGGACGGCCACACTCAGCCAGTCACCTGGGATTAGGTTCTACTTTTCTCCATACTGGTCTTAACTGTCCCTGAGTAAGGACATTGGGGGAAATTTGGGTGAGAACAAGGGAGTGGGAGAAGTAGTGGTTAGGAATAACAGGTTTCTGTGGGCATGAGCAAAGCAGCCTTGTGTCTCTGAGAGCAGGTTGGCTGCTGTTGATAGTAGTTCCCCTGGAGCTTGTCTTAAACTTAAGGCAAAATAGAAAGATGTTGGAGAAGTCAGGCACAGAAAGACAAACGACACACATTCTCAACTCTTGTGGAAGCCAAAAAAAGTTGATTTTATAGAAGAGCAGAATAGTACCACTAGCAACCGGAAAGGGGAGGAGACGGGTAGAGGGAGGTCAGAGAGTAGATACCAAATACAGTTAAAAAAAAGAGGAATAAATTCGGTTTTGAT
Source organism: Marmota monax (assembly GCF_021218885.2). Classification (NCBI taxonomy): domain Eukaryota; kingdom Metazoa; phylum Chordata; class Mammalia; order Rodentia; family Sciuridae; genus Marmota; species Marmota monax. Next base: position 1,193,949 of record NW_026692395.1, on the reverse strand, counting down.
GGAGACTATAACTTACAACAGTTGATCATATATTTTATAAAGAATTAGAAGAGCCAGGTGTAGTGGCACACACCTTTAATCCCAGCAACTCAAGAAGATTGCAAATTGAAGTTCAGCCTCAGCAACTTAGCCAGACCCTGACTCAAAATAAAAAAATAAACAGGGTTGGGGATGTGGCTCAGTGGCTAAGCAACCCTGGGTTCAATCCAGGTATCAAAAAACGAACAAAACTGGGCTGGGGGTTGTGGCTCAGTGGTAGATGGCTCACCTAGCACATGCAGGGCCCTGGGTTCAATACCACATAAAAATAAGTAAATAGGGCTGGGGATGTGGCTCAAGCGGTAGTGCGCTTGCCTGGCATGCGTGGGGTACTGGGTTCGATCCTCAGCACCACATAAAAATAAAATAAAGATGTTGTGTCCACCGAAAACTAAAAAATAAATATTAAAAAATTCTCTTTGTCTCTCTCTCTCTCTCTCAAAAAAAAATAAGTAAATAAAGGTATTGTGTCCAACTACAAAAAAATTATTAAACATACAAAACACCCAGAAGATAGGAGTCTGAAGGTTCTCAATGTTTAATGAAAGGCAAATGTTAATTAGCCTGATTTGATCAGTACACTTTATATAGAGTTATTGAATTTTCATACTGTATCCCATAAACATATATAATTATCATATGCCAATTAAAAATTAAAAAAAGAAAAAATCCTTGAGGAAGCAGTGACTTTTGTGTACAGTTGTGTTTTTTTTTTTTTTTTAGGTTAAAATTTCTCTAAAGCCTTTCCCACACACACACAAAAAAAATAGACTAAGTTTTTGTAAGACAAAACAAAAGTTTTTTTTTAAATTTTTAATTTTTTTATAATTTTTATTGTTGGTTGTTCAAAACTCTTCTTTTTTTAAGACAAAACAAAAGTTGAACTATTTTCCTTTTATAGTTTTTCAGCCTTTTATTCAAAATTTTTAAAATTTCAATTGACAAAAATTCTGTTTGTGAGGTAGTGTGATATTTCAATTCACGGATACAATGTGTGGTTATCAGATCTGAGTAATTTGAATATGCACAGTGAATGTGATTTTTAAAAAATATGTATTTTTTTAGTTGTAGTTGGACACAATACCTTTATTTTATTTACTTATTTTCATGTGGTGCTGAGGATAGAAGCCAGGGCCTCTCACGTGCTAGGGAAGCACTCTACCACTGAGCTACAACCCCAGGCCATGAGTTTGAATTTTTAATATATGGTGTATTGTTAGGTAAAGCAGGGGAGGAGAGTCTCACAGGTCATTTGATCTCTCTGATTGATGGGGTTGGGATGTCAGGGAAAGGATGTGTGGTTTGGCTCTTTTTATTTTATTTTTTGGTGGGTACTGGGATTGAACTCAGGGGCACTTAGCTACTGAGCCACATCCCCAGCCCTCCAGCCCTTTTTCATATTTTGTTAGAGACAGGATCTCACTGAGTTGCTTAGCACATCGCTTTTGCTGAGGCTGGCTTTGAACGAGAGATCTTCCTGCCTCAGCCTCCCGAGCCGCTGGGATTACAGAGCCGCTGGGATTACAGGCGTGTGTACCACTGCGCCCAGCTGTGATTCTGCTCTTGAAGAAAAACATGGGTCGCTAATTTGAGTGAATTTAGGAGCTACTACTGCGTTAATTTGGAAAATATTCCAATGAAGGGAGTTAGAATCTCTGAGATGATAGGACTAGCCACCACTCAAGCCAAGGGAGTGTGGGGTGTTTCAAGATGCACCAATCTGGTCTTCTGAGGTGGCACACCTGTAATCCTAGTGATTTGGGAGGTTGGGGCAGGACGATTGCTTCTTCGCCTGGGCAATTTAGCGAGAGACTCTCTCTCAAAATTAAAAAGACAAAAAAAAAAAAAAAAAAAGGGCGGGGGGGGGGGGAGTACTGCGGCTGTAGCTCAGTTATAAAGTGCCCCTGGGGTTTCCATCCCCAGTACACCCCCGCCCCCATCCCCAAAAAGGAAAAAAACTTTAAAAAAAACATGCATCAGTCTGGGACCCCACAAACAGAAAGCATTAGAGATATTTTAAGGATTGGATATTTAGAGGTCTTTGGGGTCAAGATGACTCCCACTCGCTCCCAGAAAAGGTAATAAAGTAGTCCCTAAGGCAGAGATTATTTGTCATTATCTCTGAGACAATCTAGGGGCATCTGGCTGATTTGGGGGTTTCTTAGGCTTACTTTGGTTTTGCTTCCCTCATGAATAGTAATTAAGGAATCTCACAGAATGACATAGTTTTAGTTTTATCATTGTTCGACGGGGATTGCCCTGAAAAGTTTTAGTCAATTCTCAGTCTTAACTTATCTTGACGATCTTGGAAGGCACAGAAAAGGCACAAATACTTGCGTGACTTACAGAGGTTCCCAGCTTTTCTATCTGTCCACCTTTAACTTGTCGGAGATGCCCCTCACAGAGAACCTACCTCAGAGAGGAAGTGACGGTAAAGGGGCGCTTCACACAGAGATGAAGTGTGGTGATTCAACCGCCCAAAGACAATCAACCAATCAGAGCAGTCAGGCTGTGAACTTGAACTAGCCAATCAGAGGTCAGCAAAGTGGGTGGGCCATGTGAGGCAGAAATGGGGTCTGTTAATCCAGGCTCCAGGGCCAGGAGGTTTTCTTCCCCCAAAGTGGGTGGAGAGTCTGAGTCTTTTGTTCTGAAAAACCAACTTTGCTCTCCTCTGTTTGGCTACTGTAGGGTCTGTTGATTCAAGTGTCTGTTCACATGCTCAGATCTTCCCTTTACATTTATTCTCTGTCTTCCTGCCCAGCACCGTGCACTTATTAGGTTTTTAACCAAGTGTGTGTGTGTGTGTGTGTGTGTGTGTGTGTGTGTGAGAGAGAGAGAGAGAGAGAGAGAGAGAGAGAGAGAGAGAGAGAGAGAGAGAGAGTTACCATCTCAAATCATTCTCATCAGTCTTCAACTTTTCAGATAAAGCGATCTTTCCTAGGATCTCTGTAATAACTTAAGACTATGTACTTACATTTATAGCAATAGTATTAAAAATAGTACCCATGCTGTGGATGGTGGTGCACACCTGTAATCCCAGCCACTTGGGAGGCTGAGGTCGGAGGATCACAAGTTAAAAGCCAGCCTCAGCAATTTAGCGAGACCCTCAGCAACTTTAGTGAGACCCTGTCTCAAAATAAAAATAAATCAAAAGGTCTGAGGATGTGGCTCAGTGGTTAAGCACACCTGGGTTCAATCCCCAGTACCAAAACAAAACAAAACAGTAAAAAAAATAAAACAACCCCAGTATCCATGTTTTTAAGTTTACTGTGTAGTCTTTCAGGGGGCTTACAAGTCACTTCCTTTAAGAAGTTTCACCTACCACCTCTCCCATCAGTGACTCCAACACTGCCCTCTGGAATTTACATTCAAAGCCTTGATGTCTCTGAACTGTCCCTTTCAGAATGACAAAGAACCCTCTTATGGCCCAGGGAGGAGTAGAAACCCTGGATCCATCACAAATTTACAAATCTCTTTACTTGCAAATTCTCAATGATTTTCTTTGCTTTTCTTTCTTTCATGCTGGAGATGGAACCCAGGTCCTTGCGCACTCCAGTCAAGCATTCTATCACTGAGCTACATCCCCAGCTCTCATGTAATTTTCACAAACTTCTTTTGAGTTCAAGTACTGTTACGGTTCCCATTGTGAGGATATTGGGACTGAGGCTTAGAGAATTAAACAATCTGCTTAAGGTCACACAGCAGGTGACAGCAGGCAGGGGGAAGTGAATTTGCCCCCAAGTTGAATTGAATCCAAAATCTGCTTTTACTTTTTTTTCCCCTCAGTACTGACGATTAAATCCAAGAGCACACTACCATGAGGCTACATCCCCAGACCTTTTTATTTTTTAAGACAGGATCTTGCTAAATTGCAGAGGCTGGTCTGGTATCTGCAATCCTCCTGCATCAATCTCCAGAGTCCCTGGGATTACAGGTATGCCCCACAGTGCCAGCAGGTGACGTCAGGCAGTGGGAGGCATAAATCCAGGGTGAACTCAGAGTTCATTTTTAGTTATTCTACTATATTGCTTCAATTATTTCTGTGTTGACTGACTGACTGAATGAATCTTTAAACTGAAAACACAGCATAATTTACATAATCCCATATAATCGCTCCAAATTTCTTCTGTTAACAAATTGCCATAAACTTTATAGCATGAAACAACAGAAGTGCACAATTTATGTAGACCAGAAGTCTGAAATCAATTTCAATAGACTGGAATCAAGGTGTTGGCAGGATGCATTCCTTTGGAATGCTCTAGGGGAGAGTCTGTTCCTTGCCTCTTCCTTCTCCTTTTGGCTGCCAGCATTCCTTGGCTTGTGGCTCTGTTACTCCAATCTCTGACTCTGTAGTCATGTGGCCCTTCTTGTTTTCTATTTGTGTCAAATCTCCTTCTGCCTTCCTCTGATGACATTTGTGATTGCATTTAGGACCCACTTGTAAAATCCAGGATAACATCCTTACTAACATTTGCAAATAATAATTTTCCAAATAAGAGCATTTATAGGTTTCAGGGATTATGACATCACATCCTGGGGGAACATTATTCTGTCTATTCTGAGGAGTAAGTCAAAGCCTTGTTCTGAAATTCTGGGGTCACTGAGTTTGGGAAGAGTGTCTGGAGCTCTTTGAGGTCACATAGGGTGGAAAGCAGTGAAACCTGATAGGAGGGACATGGTCTCTGTAGTCAGACTACACTTCCCAGGCCCAACACACAAGGACTCCATAAATCTGAGCAAGTCCCTCAACCTCTGGGCCTTCCATTTACTCCTTTGTGAATTGGAAGTAATAACTATTTTTTCCCCAAGGCTTTTGTGCTTATAAAGGACTTAGCACTTAGCATAGGGTTAGGCATGCTGTGTGATCAACAAATGTTAGCTGTTGTTATGATTAAACCATGAATATGTCAACAAAAATAGTATGCATTTATTCTATGCCTCCTCTACTGTGTTCTAGTTTCCAAGGAATCTTTTTTCCCCTACAGTGCTGGGGGTTGAGCAAGAAGTCTGGTGAATGTTAGACGGGTGTTATACCACTGAGCTATACCCCAAGATCTTTTCATGGAATCCTAACATATATTTCCCAGGAATATGTGATATAGATGGTTTTATTGCTTCATGCCACAGAGATCAGGATTTGTCCAAAATTGCCGCAGTCTGGCTGGGCACAATCAGGAGCCACTTGTCAAAAGAAACTAACTTTATTTTTAGAACCACACACGACAAACAAAATAGTCTCTCAGGAAAAACCCTCAGAGCCTCAACTGCCACCACCGGCTTTCCACAAGCCTCTCTCTCCCACACAAGCTTCTCTCCCACACAAGCTTCTCTCCACCTCCCACAATCCTCCTGCTCTTGAGGCCGATTGGCTGGGTCACGTGGGCGGAGCCAAAAAAGTCCCCCAATGAGCAGCTCCGTGGTCTGAAAGGGCAGGGAAACAGTCCAATGAGCATCACCGCAGAGGAGCCAATCAGCTAGATGTTGCTGGGGCTGCTGTGAGCCAATCGTCAGCCGGCAGCTGGAAGTTTGCTGGCAGCTGGAAGTTTGCTGGGGCCCCTTCGGCTGTGGCTCTCAACATCTCCCCCTCTCTGTTTAAACAACAAGCATGTGGCTTAGGGACCGTGCCTGTTAGGCAGTCCAATTCAACATATGGTCCTTACCCGTCATCGGATGAACTGACCTCTAGGCGTCAGCCTCCTGTCTTAGGTTGGTACCACTGCAATTGGATCATACCCGTCACTGACTACCGGTCCAGCATACAGCCATACTTGTGGATAGGCCTTTGCACCTGTGGGGGGGTGAGGTTCTTTGCCTCACCTCTGTTGGCCCCCAAATTTTAGACCATCACTAGTAGAGGAGGATGCAAAATGCCATGACATTAAGCCAATTGAGGGCTCCTTTGAAAAATTGTACCACCGGTGACACCATCAGCAAAAATACTCCAGCACTACCACACTTCGCTGTACCAACAGATAGTTCACAATGCATACAGGTGAGCTCACAATGTGTCCAGGCAAGTTCTGCAAGCAGTTCAGTGATGGCTATTGTAGAAGCTGTAGATTGGTTTTATCTTTCACTTCACCAGCACTGGGATGAAGATAGGAATTCTGGCAATAATGGCTAAAGAAAAAATTATGTAACACTACAGAAGGCACTAAAAGAAAACAATTTTCTTAACAATTTACATTATCTTTAAGAGAATTATTAAATATAATGAAAAGGAAAGGTAAAAGTAAACAAACAGATCTGTTAACCTTCTTTTTTGTTTACATATTAAAACAATCCTCAACAGTTGTTTACCCAATTTAAATTAAACCATATAAATCACGTGAAAAAAATATTTGGATCCATTTTATCATGAGCGCTCATCATATATGATATATGGATATACGTACATTCAAACATATAACACAAAACACAAGTGTGCACACATAATATAATACATACAACACATAACATTATAGTAAAGGCCTTATAACTTTTTACAGGTGAAATCTCCATTGCAATGTTTAAAAACTCTATAGTCAAAAAATAGAACTGATCAGCAAAACATTAACCTAGGTCTGTATGAGCTCAAAAAACAAAATAGAACTTCATGATATGGCAAAGGGCAATAATAAAATAGATATTGAAAAAAGCATCCTGGTTCTGTTGCAGATGTAAGAATAGCCAAACTGGAGTTTTGGATATCAGTTGTTATGGATTTGAGCCAAATCATCTTCTTTTTGGTCTGTAGAAATCGCTTTAGTTAATCTTTCTGGAATCCAAATCGGCTGCTGTTCTCCCTGTGGAAACACATAAACAGACCCCCGACTCCAGACAATCACTGGGTCAGGACCTTGGTTAATCTCTCTGGAATCCAAATCGGCTGCTGTTCTCCCTGTGGAAACACACAAACAGACCCCCGACTCCAGACAATTACTGGGTCAGGACCTTTCCATTGTCCTGTTAGAATATCCTTCCAAAGTACCTTGGGCTTATGTACATTTTTTGGACACATATGCCTTTCCGCAGCACTAAGTCCTGATGAATCCAAATTTAAAAAGTTTAGAGTAAAAAGAGTTATTTTAAGTTTATCTTTGGGGAATATATACCCCTTCCCAATTCCTTCTTTTTGCTTTAATAAGTACATTTTAATAGTTTGATGAGCTCTTTCAACTATGCCTTGTCCCTGTGGATTGTATGGGATTCCTGTTATATGAGTAATGCCAAATGTTGAGCAAAATTGTTTAAAAGAGGTAGAAGTATAACCAGGGGCATTATCTGTTTTTAACTGTTTTGGAACACCCACAGTGGCAAAATTTTGTAAGCAATGAGCTATAACATCTTTAGTTTTTTCTCCGGCATGAAGGGAGCCCATCAAAAATCCAGAAGAAGTATCAACTGTAACATGCAAATATTTTAATTTTCCAAATTCTGGCAAGTGTGTGACGTCCATCTGCCAAATATGGTTAGGTATCAATCCTCTAGTATTGACTCCAAGATTAACTTGTGGTAAAAAGTTCACACAATTTTGACATTGTTTTATTATTTGTCTAGCTTGTTCCTTAGTTATTTTAAAACGCTTTTGTAAAGTATTAGCATTGACATGGAACTTTTTATGAAAATTTATAGCTTCTTGTAGTGTAGAGAAAATATGTATGTCATGTGTAGTTTTATCTGCTAAATCATTGCCCAAACTAAGGGCTCCAGGCAATCCTGTATGTGCCCTGATATGTCCTATAAAGAATGGATCTTTTCTGTCCCAGATTAGACTTTGTATAGTGGAAAGCAAAGAGAAAACAGTAGAAGAAGGGGAAATCCTACCAGCATCTTCAAGAGATACTATAACATTAACTACATACTGACTATCAGAAAATAAATTAAATACAGAATCTTTAAACATCACAAAAGCTTGTAAAACTGCATTAAGCTCTACCTTTTGAGCTGATTGTTTGGGTACTAAAAATGTAAAAGTTTGATCAGGGTTTGAAAGTCATTAAGTGATTTGAGTTGATCTACTCGTATTTGAATTTTTGGTGGACGGACCATGGTTGAGGATAATAGAACTCCTAAATAATTAATTGGAAAATTTAATTGTACTTTATCTATTGCTATCTCTAGATTATAATTTTTTAATAAGTTTGTAAGTGTGGCATAACATTCTAGCAATGTGTTTTTATCTTTGTGTGCTAATAATACATCATCCATATAGTGAAATATTTGTAGTTCAGGATTTTGATTTCTAAGTGGCTGGATTACTTTGTTAACATAAATTTGACACATAGTTGGGCTGTTAGCCATCCCTTGAGGGAGTACTTTCCATTCATATCTCTGATCAGGACCTTCATGATTCAGTGCAGGGATAGTAAATGCAAAACGTGGACTATCCTCAGGATGAATTGGAATTGAAAAAAAACAATCTTTAATATCTATAACTAAAACATACCAGGTTTTTGGCAAAGCAGACAACTGAGGAATCCCTGATTGAGCAGGTCCCATAATAACCATCTCATTATTAATGGCTCTTAAATCTTGCAATAATCTCCATTTACCAGATTTCTTTTTGATGACAAAAATGGGAGTATTATGGGGAGATACAGAAGGTTGTATATGTCCTTCTGCTAATTGTTGTTTGACCAGGTCATGGGCTGCTTGTATCTTTTCTTTAGTCAGGGGCCACTGAGGAACCCATACTGGTCTTTCTGATTTCCAAGTAATTTTGATTGTCTCAGTGGCCCTTTCTGAAAATCCAACCCATGTCTGTCTGTTCCTTGATCTATTTGTATTGGTGCTGCTATACCTTGTTCTTGTTTTTCTAATCTTTTTCCTTTCCTAAAACCTTGTCTAGTCATAATAGTGGGTGCATTTTGGTTGATGTTATTTGTTAATGTCAAACCTAATTGATCTAGGACATCTCGTCCCCATAAATTTACGGGAAGATGATCCAATACATATGGCTGTATAGTTCCTTCACATCCTTCAGGATCCTACCAACCTAAGGACCATATGTACTATTGGACAACCTAAGGCAGGCACGGTCCCTAAGCCACATGCTTGTTGTTTAAACAGAGAGGGGGAGATGTTGAGAGCCACAGCCAAAGGGGCCCCAGCAAACTTCCAGCTGCCAGCAAACTTCCAGCTGCTGGCTGATGATTGGCTCACAGCGGCCCCAGCAACATCTAGCTGATTGGCTCCTCTGCGGTGATGCTCATTGGACTGTTTCCCTGCCCTTTCAGACCACGGAGCTGCTCATTGGGGGACTTTTTTGGCTCCGCCCACGTGACCCAGCCAATCGGCCTCAAGAGCAGGAGGATTGTGGGAGGTGGAGAGAAGCTTGTGTGGGAGGGAGAGAGGCTTGTGGGAAGCCGGTGGTGGCAGTTGGGGCTCTGAGGGTTTTTCCTGAGAGGCTGTTTTGTTTGGCGTGTGTGGTTCTAAAAATAAAGTTAGTTTCTTTTGACAAGTGGCTCCTGATTGTGCCCAGCCAGACTGCGGCACACCACACCTGGCTTTTTTTTTTTTCCTGCTTTAACACATCATCACAGACTTATTGGCTTAAAGTAGCACATTTTTTTTCTTATAATTCTGGAGGCTGAAAGGAAAGTGACCATGACACTCGGGGTGACCAAGAGATCTTTATTGCTGTGGTGAGAAAGAGGAGAGAGAGTGTGTGTGGGGGAGCAAAGCTCAAGAGAGAAAGAGAAAGAGAGAAGAAAGAGAGAGAGAGGAGGGATAGGGGAGAGTTTTTATAGCCAAAATCTAATGGGGTCTTTGGGTCTGCAAGCTGCCTTGTTGGCTTACAATGATTGGCTCATACAGTAGTTGCTATGGATGTCATCTTCTGCCTTCAGGCAGACAGGGCAGAGGCCAGATGTGGGTTTCCGTTGCACTCATGGTTGGGGGTCGAGTGTTAAGCCTTGAGTGGGTTTGAGTGTTCAGCATTGAGTGAGGTTGAGTGTTCAGACTTGAGGCAAACAAGCAATAAGGAACCAGACAGATGGGGATTGAGTGTTTAGACCACTCTGCAGCTAACATTTGTGTAGCTTGCTCTGCAACTAACAGAGGCCAGACTTCAAATGGGCCTCAATGGGCTAAAATTAAGGTGTCACCAAGAGACACATTCTCTTCTAAAAGTTCTAGGGGAGAACAGTTTCTGGGGGCTGCCTGCATTCCTTGGCCCATGGCCCCTTCTATCTTCTTCAAAGCCATCTGTGGCTGGTTAAATTGTTCTGACTTTAACCCTTTTGCTTCACTGCTCCACATTTAAGGACCATTGTGATGACATTGTGCTAACCAGGATAACTCAATATAATCTCTGTTTCAAAGTTCATCTTATTAGCAGCTTTAATTCCTCTTTTTATCAGTGGTAGAATTTTTGCCTACCATGCACAAGGTCCTGGGGCCTTAGTTCTATCTCTAGTACTGCACCAAAAAATTAAAAAAAATTTTTTTGAGAAGGGCTTTGATATTCATGTCATTAAAGTTTCTTATTTCCATGGTTTCTGTCATGCTTAGTTTCTTACATATTTAATATAACTTTTTGGGGGGATGGGTACTGGTATTGAACCCACAGGTGCTTTAGCACTGAGCTACATTTCCAGCCATTTTTATTTTAAGATAGGGTCTTGCTAAGTTACTGAGAGTCTCATCATGTTGCTTGGGCTGGTCTCTAACTTGTGATCTTCTTGCGTCAACCTTCTGAGTTGCTGGGGTTACAGGCATGCACCACTGCACCTGGCTTAAGAGAATTCATAAAGATGTACATAGCTATTGTGTTAGCCAGCTCACACTGCCATTACAAAATACCATAGGCAGACATTTATTTTCTCACAGTTCTGGAAGCTGGAAAGTCCAAGATCAAGATGCCAACAGGGTTGTTTTGTAGTAAGGGCTCTCTTTCTGGCTTGCTGATAGCCTCATTCTTACTGTGTTCTTACACGGTGGATAGACAGAAGTTGCAGGTGTATATCTTCCTTTTTCACGAGGGTTGAAACTTAATCCTATTAAATCTTTCTGTGTAATCTTCTACCTTCATTGACACTCAAGTCTGACCTTGCACCTGGCTTCCATTAATGCTTCAGCCACCAATGTCTCACTTGTCAGGGCATCTACCTTAGGGTTCTGTTAAATAATTATTTCATTATCAATTCATTTTTGGCATGAAAACTAAACGTGATTTTTTTTTGGGGGGGGTACTGGGGATTGAACCCAGGGGCACTTAAGCACTGATCCACATCCCCAGCCCTTTTTATATTTTATTTAGAGATAGAGTCTCAATAAGTTGCTTAGAGCCTCCCTACATTGCTGAGTCAGGTTTTTAAACTTGTGATTGTTGGGTGTGTGGGAGACTCCCCCTTCTCAGAGAACATCATGGAATCCCTTACCCCTCCCCCTCCTCTCCAAAGAACGCCAAATTCAAAGGTTTCCTCGACCAATCCCCATAGGACACAGTGTCTGCTTGCTGTTCCTGAGTCACCCTGCCAATCAGCACCTACACAACCCTTCTTAAGCCAAAGCTTGTAAGCACACACTCTCTTCTCTCTTCTCTCTGTCCTCTGCCCTCTTCCTCTTCTTTCTCTCCTCTCTCTCTACGTTTCTCTTTCTCTCTGCTCTCTTCCTCTGCTCTCTTTCTCTTTCTCCCTGCCTCTCCCTTTCTTCCCCTTTGGGCAGCCCCCCAATAAAATCTCTTGGTTGAATCTCTGTCTCGGGTGAGTCATTCACCTTTCAGTGATCCTCCTGCCTCAGCCTCCAGAGCCGCTGGGATTACAGGCATGTGCCGTAGTGCCTGGCTAAACCTGATCTCTTTCATTTCTTGCTACATCAATGCCTCTTCTGACCTGTGAATCAAATCCAGATATCTTAACACTATTAGTTTCTCCCTCTGATCTATATATTAAACCCAGATTGCAAGGCATTCATGTTCATTTTTGATCTTGAATCTGGCTATCAGTTAAGTCTTTAATCAGTGACCCTCAGCTTTGAAAATAAATCCAGGGCAATGTTAAGATTGTACCATGAATGTATCTATTCTAGATCTTTTATTTTTTTGGCAGAGAGAGGGTTCCAGGGATTGAACCCAGGGACACTCAACCACTGAATCACATCCCCAGCCCTGTTTTGTATTTTATTTAGAGACAGAGTCTCACTGAGTTGCTTAGGGCCTCACTTTTGCTAAGGTTAGCTTTGAACCTGCGATCCTCCTGTGTCTCAGCCTCCAAGTTGCTGAGATTGCAGGTATGCACCACCATACCAGGTTAGTCTAGATCTTAAACCTTGGCCTCCATGAACTTTTCCACTATTAATGCTCCTGTAACTTCAATACAGGGTCAAGGATATCTGCTGAGATTCCATCAATTTTCTTTGTTCTGACCTTGAACCTAGACCTTTGAAAAAATTCTGATGTAGCAGCCCAGTCCTTTGGTTGGTGCCCATCTGGTTTCAATTCAGACCTAATAGTCTTGTTAATACACTGAGCCTCAATTGAATCTTTCACCACCACTGATTTTCTTCAAATTTGGGTATTGTGGCAGATAGAATTATGGTCCCCCAAATGTATACATCCCAATCCTTGGAATCTGTGACTATGTTACCTTACATGGAAAAAAGGATCTTTTCAGATTGATTAAGAGTCTTGAGATGGGAATATTTTTCCAGATTATTCAGATAGGCCCAATGTAATCAAGGATCCTTATAAGAAGGAGAGAAGAAAGGTCAGAGTGAGAGAGGACATGTGATGATAAAAATAGAAGGTCACAGAGAGAGATTTGAAAATGCTACAGCCCTGGCTTTGAAGATGGAGGAAGGGACCATAAGCTAAGAATACAGGTGACCTCTAGAAGCTGGAAAAAAACACAAGGAAATGGAATCCCCCCTACTGCTTCCAGAGGACATACAGCCCTGCTGGATTTCTGATTTCCAGACTATTAAAATAATATTTTATTTGTTATTCTCAACTAGTAAGTTTGTGGTAATTTGTTAGAGAGCAGCAATAGCAAACAAATACAGACATCTTTTAAATATTCCACCATCAATTTAAGTCTATACTTAAACCATGGCCTTGTTAACTCTTCCATTATCCATGTCCTTTGGATCTGACTGCAGACTCCAACCATTGTTAACAATTTCCCTATGAAAATCCCTTATCTGTGCTCTCAAATCTGGGCTTCTAATAACTTTAACAACTCATATCAACTTCTAATTTTATCTTTTTAAAATACCTTTATTTTATTCATTTATTTTTATGTGTTGCTAAGGATTGAACCCAATGCCTCATGTGTGCTAGGCAAGCACTCTACCACTGAGCCACAAACCCAGCCCTAATTTTATCTTTTTTTTTTGAGATATACTTTTGCTTTGTTGCCCAGATTGGCCACAAACTATTCAGTTCAAGTAATCCTCCTGCTTCAGCTTCCTGAGTAGTTGCAACTACAGTTATCTGCCACCACTGGGCCTAGCTTTCTGATTTTATCTTTTTTAAAAATTTTTTAGATGTTGATGGATCTTTATTTTATTCATTTACTTTTATATGGTGCTGAGAATTGAATCCAGTGCCTCATACATCCTAGGCAAGTGCTCTACCACTGAGCCACAACCCAGCCCTCTGATTTTACCTTGAACTGAATTTCTATTATCTGTTCAGGTGTTAGTGGATTCTGATCTAGGTATAGAATCCAGGGTTTTGAGGGTGGAACATTGTCAATGGCTCTGAGTCTGTATATTAAACTTGAACATCTGTTCACTTTTCAACCATCAGGACAATTTAGGTGTGAATATTGTGCCACATTTGTTAACTCTTTCCCCATCATTGCCCCTCAGGTCTATATATTGACTGCAGGCCTTAGTTAAATTCTCCCTATCTATGTTCTTTTCTGTGCGCAGAAAAATCAAACCTGTGTTAATGCTTCCACCATCTGTGCCCCTTCTCCTGCATTTACCAACCCCAGTCTTCAGTTAAGGCTTTTCCCATGAATGCCCATTTGGTTTGATCTTGAAGTCAAGTCAGATGTTTAACTCTTCTACCATCATTGTCTCTTTGAGATATATATATATATATATATATATATATATATATATATATATATAGTGAATTGTGGGCCTTTGTTAATTACACCATCTTTGATGCTTTTTCTGGTCTGTAACTCAGATTTGGGTATAATTTAATTTCATTCAAAGACTCTCTGGGCTGGGTGGCACACTCCTGTAATCCTGGAAAGCTTGGGAGACTGAAGCAAGTTCAAAGCCAGCTTCAGCAATTTAGTGAGGCCCTCAGCACTTAGTGAGACCCTATCTCAAAAAAAAAAAAAAAGGACTGGGGATGTGGCTCAGTCCTTAGTTGTCAAGTGTTCCTGGGCTCAATTCGAGCTAAAAACAAAAAACAAACCTCTCTGGAATGACTTTGGCACTTGGCCACTATTCCACAACATTGAACCCCCATTTTACCTTCAAAAAGTTTTTTTTTTGTTGTTTCTTCTTCCATGTACTCTGGTAGATATCTTGAATCCTAAGATATATATATTTTTTAAACTATTGCACCATTGGAGCTCCTCTGTTTTGTAGATACAGAATCTTAAGCTTTGTTAAACTTCTGTAATTCCATTCTGAATTGACCACCAATCATGTCTTTTTTGTGTGAGTGTGGTACTGGAGATTGAACCTAGGGCCTTGCTGGGCAAAAGCTCTACCACTGAGGGAGAGGGAGGGGAGGGGTGAGGTCGAGGAGGATGAAAAGAATCCACAGTTTGCGTGTGTGTGTGTGCACGTGTGTGTGTGTGTGTGTGTGTCTGGGAATTGAATTTAGGACTTCAGGCATGCTAGGCAAGTGTTCTATCTCTGAGCACCACCCCCAGCCGTGGCTTTGAACTTGAAGATTTTAAGTTAGGGGGTGGGAGTGTACCTCAGTGGTAGAGTGCTTGCATAGCATGGGAGAGACCCTTGATTTGATCCTTAGCACAGCAAGGAAAAAAAGTTTTAGGTTAATTTTAAACTGTAAAACACAATATAAATTGTTTAAAAACAGAGGATATCCTGTGTAATGTTGGAGAATTAATTTTGTAGGACATCCAGAAGCAAGCCAAGTTGCATCTCTAGAAATGTTGGATGCAGGCTGGGGGCGGTGGCACATTTCTGTAATCCCAGAAGCTAGGGAGGCTGAGGCAGGAGGATCGCAAGTTCAAGGCTAGACTCACCAATTTATCGAGGCCTTAGCAACTTAGTGAGACCCTGTCTCAAAATAAAAAGGGCTGGGGATGTGGCTCAGTGGTAAAGTGCCTCTGGGTTCAATTCCCAGTACCAAAAATTTTTAAAATTTTGTTTTGGATGCCAGTAGAGCTCGAGAGGAGTTCTCTGCTTTTTGTTCATTAGCCACATCACCCTTTCATCATCATTGGCTTTGTGATTTTGGATATGCCACAATTTTTCTAGGTTTCAGTTTCTTCACTCTGAAATGAAGATGATAGCAGGACCAACCCTGTGAGACTTGGGATGAGAATTAAATTAATTAATATCTGATTATTATCTATTTGCTGTGGTTTCGTAGCAATGATCTTGTATATAGTATATAGATTTTCCATGAACTCAACCTTACTGCTGCTTCTGTGACATCCAAGAAAATCCAGAGAAAGAAATTCCATAGCAATGAATAAGGTTTTGTAAAGGTAGGGCTGAGCTTCACAGGGCCTCAAACCATTGTAATGTATGATTTATTTTTTTCCAAGAACTAACTTTTGTCCCCTTGGGGGCAATATTACCCCCAATAAGAATTAATGATAGGGGCAGGAGTTGTAGCTCAGTGGTAGAGCACTTACCTAGCATGTGTGAGGCACTGGGTTCGAGTCTCAGCACCACATATAAATAAATGAAATAAAGATCTATTGACAATTAAAAAGGTTAAAAAAAGATTTCTTGAAAGTTTAAAAAAGAATGCATGATCTGTACCATGTTTGTCTGTTATCAAACAATTGGGATCATGTTCTTGTGATCTGCCTCTTTTTCATTTTGCAGCTACATTTCTATGACATTAAGTTTATTTCTACTTAACTACAAACTTGTCTTTTCTGGAAATTTTCAAACATCCACAAAAATAGAGGGTATGGATGAATGGATCCCTAAGAGGCCCATCACTCTGTCATCAATCATCAATCATGTCCAATTTTGTTTCATCTAGACCAGAGGTTGGGAAACTATGAGTGGTGAGCCAAATGTGGTTTGCTGCTTTTTAAATACAGCCATAAGATAAGAATCATTTTCATATTCATTATTGGTTAGGAAAAATAAAAATAATAATATCTTGTGACACATGAAAGTGACATAAAATTCAAATTTCAGTATTTGTAAATAATGTTTTCTTGAAACATAGCCAATGAGCACCATTAGTTTATGTATTGGCTAGAGGTGCTTTCTTTCTTTTATTCCCTTCTATGGCTACTTTCAACCTGTAGTGACAGAACTAAATGCAAGTTGAATGTTCCTAATATGAAAATCCAAAATCTGAAATGTTCCGAAATCTGAAACTGAACACTGTCATGATGCTCACAGAGTTTTGGATTTTAAAGCACTTTGGATTTGGGATATTTGAATTAGGGATGCTTAACTGGTGAAGTCTATGCAAATATTGCAAAATCCAAAAAGAGTGAAATCTGAAACACTCTGTTCCCATACATTTTGGATAGGGGTATTCAATCTAAATGCAACAAAACTCACAGACATCACAAAGTCTAAAACATTTACTCTCTGGACCATTACAGTCAAAGTTTGCCAATGCCTTGTCTAGACCACCTACTCATTTCCTCCCAGTGTTTTTTCTTTTTCTTTTTTATTGATTTAAAGATGTGCAAATATTAAGTGTATAGCTTAATGAATTTTTACATATGTAGTCTTTATTAGTCAACATCATTTCATTCATAAATACTATATTAAGAATCTGTAGGAGATAAGAACATTTGGGGCTGAGGATGTTGCTCAGTGGTAAGGTGCTTGCCTAGCATGTGTGGGTTCCTGGGTTTAATCCTTAGCACTGCTATGGGAGGGGAGATGAGAACTTTTTAAAGGTCACTACTGCTGCCCAAAGTAAAATAATTAACAATAATATCTTTACATCATTAGTGATAAAATTCTATAATGTTATCAAATATCTACTCAGGGTTCAAATTATCATGATTATTTCAGATATTTTTGTCCATTCAAATTAAGACCCTAAGAAGATCCATACTTTATATTTGGTTGCTATGTTTTGAGCTTGCTTTCTTTTCTTTTCTTTTTCTTTCTTTCTTTCTTTTATTTTAGAAACAGGGTCCTGCTCTGTTACCCAGGCTGGCCTTGAATTCCTGGGCTCATGCTGTCCTCCTACTTCAGCCTTCTAGTAGCTGGAACTACAGACATCTGCCATCATGCCCAGCCTTTCCTGAGTCTTTTTTTAATTATTAGAGGCAAGTGCTTTTCCACTGAACCACATTTTCAGCAATGTGTAGGTTTTTTTCTTTCTTTCTTTTTTTAATATTTATTTTTTTAGTTGTAGTTGGACACAATATCTTTTTTTTTTTTTTTTAATGTGGTGCTGAGGATCGAACCCAGAGCCTCCCACATGCTAGGTGAGCGCTCTACCGCTGAGCCACAACCCCAGCCCTGTTTTTTTTTTTTTTTCTTGTTTGTTTTATTTTATTTTATTTTTTTGTTTTGAGGCTGGAGATCCAATCCAGGGCCTCAAGCATACTAATGAAGCAGGGGCACTTTACTTCTGAGCCACATCCCCAGTCCTTTTTATTTTTTTTAAAATTTTGAGACAAGATCTTGCTAAAATGCTTAGGGCCTTGCTAAGTTGCTGATGCTGGCCTCAAACTTGTGGTCCTCCTGCCTCAGCCTACCAGGTTGCTGGGATGACCATACACCATCACAACTGGTGGAAATTTCAATTTTGAGCATACAAAAAAGTAGAGATTTTAGTGAAGCCTTTTGTACTTACATGGCTGTAAAGATTATCAACTGATGCTCAATCTTATTTTACCTATTATTTATAGTATATTTTGCCATGAAATAAATAAAGGAGTCACATCTACTAGTATTTTTCTTTGTGGTATCTGGATTTTGTGGCAAGCTTGTAAGACTCATCTGTTTTATAGAACTCTGTGATGTTATCTGAACATGTACATTATTTGAAGTGTATCACTTTATCATATTTTTTGCACTATATTTTTCTGCTTATATATGCATTTATTTTGGGTTTTTAAAAAAATTTTTAGTTATACATGGGCACAATATCTTTATTTTGTTTATTTATTTTCATGTGGTTCTGAGGATTGAACTCAGTGCCTCACATGTGTGAGGCAAGCACTCCGCCACTGAGCCACAACCCCAGCCCCTTATATGTGTATTTAAATTGATATGTCAGTGTATAGGTGTAGATATATGGACTTCTTGTAATTTTCTTTAAAATCATCTACTTCCTCAAAGTTCTTAATATATTTGCAAAGTTTTGATCAATTTTGTCTCTTGTGATTAATTTCATTGATATCTGTGTTTATTTCTCTAGAATCATTTCTCACAGAGAGCATCTGTGATTTATTTTTCCTCAGGTAGATAAATAACGCTAGTGGGGCTGGGGTTGTGACTCAGTGGTAGAACACTTGCCTAGCACATGCAAGGCCCTGGATTGCATATAAATAAATAAAATAAAGGTCTATTGACAACTAAAAAATATTAAAAGAAAAATTAAAAAAAAAACAATACTAGTGTCATATTTATTTTACTTCCCCCACCCACCTGAAGACCAGTTCCCACATTTATGCCATTTAAAAATTTTCAAATTCACTCACTTGTACTTTTTTTCAATGAAACCTGCTTTTCTTTCTTTTCCTTTTCTTTAAGCTTCTTTCATTGAATGTATAATTTGATTAAATTCACCTTTTCTGGTTTATTACAGGTATGTTTCATGGTACCTATGTTAGTTAATCTGAGGACTGCTTTAGCCATTTTCTGATTCGATCTGAGAAGATTCTATTTTTTAGTTTATAAATTCTACTCCTGAGCCCAGTTTTCTTTTGTACCAGGGATTGAACCCAGGGGCACTTAACCACTGAGCCATATCCACAGCCCCCTTTTGTTTGGTCTTGCTGAGTTGCTTAGGACTTCACTAATTTGCTGAGGCTGGCTTTGAACTTATGATCCTCCTGCCTCAGCCTCCCAAGTTGCTGGGGTTACAGGCATGTGCCACCATACCCAACTTGATTGTCCTTTCCTTGCTCATCCATTCATGGATGACAAACCTAGGACATGGGATTTGAGGCTGCAAAGAAGTGTGATGGCAAGGTTGTGGCTCTAAATATTTAGAGGCCTATCTTACCTCTTTACCCAATGCCAAGATTTTAGATAAACAATTTCCCTTATTGTCTTAGTCTATATTAGCTCTGACAACAGAATGCCTGAGACTGGGTAATTTATGAAGAAGAAAAATTTACTTCACACAGTTCTAGTGACTAGGAAGTCTAAAGGAAGTCTCAGATCAAAGGGCCAGCACTTGGTCTGGTGAAGACCACCCTCCCCCTTTATTGGAGATTGAATGCAGAGATTTGTGCACATGTTAGACAAGGGCTCTACTACTGAGCCACACCCTCAGGCCTGGGAAGGTCTTTGTTTTTTTATTTTATTTTTGTTGTCGTTGTTGATAGACATCTATCTATCTATCTATCTATCTATCTATCTATCTATCTGTCTGTCTATTTATCTATCTATCTATTTATTTATTTATATGTGGTGCCTCACACATGCTGGGCAAGTGCTCTACCACTGAGCCACAGCCTCAACCCCTGGGAAGGTCTTTTTTTGTGGAGTATTTCCATTATAGAAGTTAGATGGACCTGCTAACAAGCTAGGAAGTTAGCCAACTCAGTGTAAAAACCTCTTGTAAATGGGCTTTAATCCATGGTGAGGGAGCAGCCCTTAAGGCCTAATCACCTCTATTTTTGCAGTCCTGAGAATGGGATACAGGGCCTTGCACATGCTAGGCAATTGTTGTACCACTGAGCTATACCCCTAGCCCCACCTTTAAAAATTATTTTATGTTATTTGAATTGTACGAATTTGCAGGGTATAGTGTGATCATTCATTAAAATGTGTAACAATCAAATCAGGGTAGCTAACATTTCCATTCCTTAAACAATTAAAAAAATTTGACTCATACAATAATTTATGTATTAATGGGGTATAGTGATTTATGTAGGTACATGTATATAGTACACACTGATAAAATCAGGGTAATGAACATTTCTATCTCCTTATCATTACTTTGTTTGAAGCCTTTGAACTCCTCTCTTCTACTTGTTCATAAGATACATAATAGGTTATTGTGAATGATTGTACCCCCACTGTGCTCTGTAGGACACTGGAACTATGTATACTATCTGGCCATATTTGTGTACCTGTTATCCAGCCTAATCATCTCCTTTATTTTTGGTACCAGGGATTGAACCTAGGGGCACTTTCACACTAAGCCACATCATCACCTTTTAAAATATTTTGTTTAGAGACAGGGTCTTACTAAGTTGCTTAGCACTTTGCTAAGTTGCGGAGGCTGGCTTTGAACTCACAATCCTCCTGCCTCAGCTTCCTGAGCCGCTGGGATTACAGGTGTGTGCCACTGTGCCTGGTCTAATCACCTCTTAAGGACCCTTCTCTTAATACTATCACTTTGGCAACACCTGAATTTTGGAGGAGACACATTTAAACCACAGCACAGTCCCTTGGACAGAAATGGTTTTGTTTTTAGCTTATTTTACAGAAAATGAAGATTTTTGTATTTGCAGATTTTTCTTGGGGGTCTTTGCCTACCTTGAGGAGATCATGTTCTTGAAAACTATAGCTTAAGCAACCTTGGTTTGGCAGATACTCTCAAAGTATAGAGGAGTCAATACTAGATGCTATGGTCTGTATGTTTTAATTTAATTTAATTTAGTTTTTGTGCTACTCAGGATGAAACCCAGGGGTGCTACACTGCTGGGAGCCATTAGCCAAGTAAGTATGACAATTTCCTTGCCAGCGTACCCCATGTTGCAGTGACATTGAATGTACTTAACCTTGCTCAAGGACCAAGGCAGATTAGGGTGTTCCCGGTTTTAAGATAATCTTGTTTAGGGCGTTCCCAGTTTAGGTTCCAGGTTTAAGGTTTAAGATTATTCCTGCTGGGAATAGGGCGTATCCTGCTGCCTGAGTTCCCCTTGAGTTCTCACGGGATTCAGACAGTATATTTTGGAGATAGAAGCCCAGTGGAGGTGGATTTGGGCAGAGAACGTGGATTTGGGCAGAGAACGTGGATTTCCCCAGAACGTGATTGTAGACGGCTGGTGTGAGTTCGGGAATAAAGAGTTGCTGTTTGAATCTACAAGCTGTGTGGTGGCTCGTGATTGTGTGCCCAGCCAGACTGCGGCATTTGTGCCCAGCCAGACTGTGGCACTACACCACTGAGCTATATCCCCAGTCCTTTTAGTGTTTATTTTGAATCAGGTTTCACTAAGTTGTCTAGGCTGACCTCAAACTTGGAATCCTCCTGCCTCAATTTCCTGAGTAGCTGGATTACTTGGGTGGGCCATCTTGTCCAGCTGGTCAGCATACGTGTAAAACTCTATAATTCATATGCTAAAATCTAATCATGAAGGTTTTTCCCTTATGAACAATATTAGTATCCTTATAAAAGAAGCCCAAGGTCAGGCGCAGTGGCACATGCCTGTAATCCCAGCATCTGGGGAGGCTGAGGCAGGAGGATCATGAATTCAAAGCCAGCCTCAGCAACAGCGAGGTGCTAAGCAACTCAGTGAGACCCTGTCTCTAACTAAAATACAGAATATGGCTGGGGATGTGGCTCAGTGGTTGAGTGCCCCTGAGTTCAATTCTGGCACTCTCCTCTCCCCAAATAAGCTCAAGGAATCAAGTTTGTGTCTTCAACCATGTGAGGAAGCAGAAATAAGGTGCCGACTATGGGAACAGTTCCTCACCAGACACTGAATCTGTCTGAACCTTGGTCTTGGACAGTCATTGGAACTATGAGAAATAAATTTTTGTTGCTTATATGTTCCCAAGTTTATGGTATTTTTGTTATAGCATCCTGAGAGGACTAAGAGTGTGGAGTTTCTGTATTTGCTGAGGTTGCTATGGCCAGGGTCTGGGGTCTGGTTTCCTGCGAATTCAGTACCTTGTAGCAAGCCACAGCAACATTGAGAAATTTCCTTAAAAAATGTGCTAGAGTATGGATTAACATTGTTTCTTCATGTTTAGAATTTTTTTATTGAGCACGTACTTCATGGCACACACAATTTTGAGGATTCTGCAATGAACAAAACAGACAAAAACATCACTGCCTAGTGGAGACATGGATGGTAAAAAGGTGATAAATAGATACATTGTGAGGATGGCCTTAGGCAACTCCATTTTAAAAACTCCAGTTTGAAAACTTCAGTCTCATTAAGCACATCTAACAGAGCCCTCCATTATGGCCTCAGACAAATTGCTTCCCTCATCCTGATAAACAGAGTGAAGCCTCTGGCAGGCTGTCCTCGCCTGATAAAAGGGAAAGGGGAGAAGATCAGGGTGGAGACCACCAGACCAGGTGTTTCTGACCCCAGGGCAAATGATGTCACTGAGAGATCAAATGGTAGCTGATAATAATTGAAAGGGGAGTCAAAAGCCCCAAAATGTAGTATAAATAATAGAGCCAATGAACAGGGATTCAGCCAGCCGAAACAAGGATGCACTCGAGCTGGAGAGCCTGATGAGGACCTGACATCTCATCACTTGTCATTGTTCCTGATCCTCTGCATGATCCTCACCGCTCTCAAACTCTACTGCCTGCCTGGTCTGGACCTTGGTGAGAGCTGCAACTTGTACCTACCACTCCCTCATCAACTGGTCGTCTACTCCACGCCAGGAAAAGCTTGCCTTGGCTCTGGACCTGATCACCGTGGTCTGAGTGAGCGTGCATCTGCTGGACATAAAGCCTAAGGCTTAAGACTTTTGAATTTAGCAACAGAGGGAATGTCTGTCATTACCTGTCATGATTAAGTATGTTTTGCAGTGTTTAGAATTAATCTAGAATTGTTTGCTGTGAATTAATTAATCTAGAATGCTTTGCTGTGCATTGATTATGTCTATTGCAGTGCCTAGCATTAATGATTGTCATTTTCTTGATTAAGACCTATAGAGTGAAATTGTATTGAGTGAATAAAGCATTGAAAAGGGCAGATGCACATGGACATTCTTTATTTTTCCCCCTCGACTGCATATGTCACAATTTTGCCCCCTCGCAACATATATACATTCTAGTCCTTTGATGATAAATACTTAGGTGCTATGGATAAAAAAGCAAGATAGGGGAACAAGGGATATGTGAATGTGCGGTAGGCAGGGAAGGCCTCAATGATAGGTTGCCATTTTAGCAGAGATCTAAAGGAAGTCAGGGATTGTTTGAAGGAAAGACAAGGCAGGCAGAGGGAGCATCAAGTATAAAGGCCTCAAGGGAGAGGAATATCTGCCATCATGCTTCCTTGCAGTCTCAGGTCACATCTCCAATGTAGTTAAAAAAACACCTCAAGGATTTACCTTAATTGGTCCCAGTTTGTAGTGTCCCCAGATGCTTGAGAGAAGTGAACATAAATCTAATTGTATTTTCCACCATTCAGATGATATTCAAAGATATAAGAGTCCACAGTGGAAAAAAATGCAAAGCACACAAGAAAAGAAAACACAAAACACGATTTATAAGAAGCAACAAATGTATAAAACTTTATATATTGACCCAGTGGCCCCGCCTGTAATCCCAGAGGCTCAGGAGGCTAAGAGAGGAGGGTTTCAGTTCAAAGTCAGTCTCAGCAATGGTGAGGCCCTAAGCAACTCAGTGAGACCCTGTCTCTAAATAAAATACAAAAAATAGGGCCAGGGATGTGGCTCAGTGGTTGAGTACTCCTGAGTTCAATCCCCAGTACCCCCCCAAAAATACTTTAGATATTGAAATTATCAGATCTAAACTGTAAAGTAAGTATATATTTAGAGTAACAAGAAGATAGAGTAATTCAGACTGCTTTAATAAAGTGCTTCAGGCTGGGTGGTTTAAATAACAGAAGTGTATTGTCTCACAGTTCTAGAAATGAGGAGTCCTAAATCAAGATATTGGCAGGGTTGGGTCTGTTAGGGGGCTGTTGGGGAAATATCTGTTACAGCCCTCTCTATCCTTTGCTTGTGGATGGCCATCTTCTCCCTATGTCTCCTCATATAGTCTTCCCTTCATGCATATCTCTATGTAAAATTTTCCCCCTTTTATAAGAGCACCAGTTGTGTTGGATTAGTGTCCAAACTAATACCTCATTTTAACTTGACAACCTCTGTAAAAAAGAATTTGATTACCTCTGTAAAGATTTTTTTCTTCAAATAATATCACATTCTCAGGTACTGGGAAGGTTAGGATTTTTAAAAAATTAATTAATTAATTAATTAATTTTGCATTGTAATTCTTAAGGTTAGGATTTTAACACATGAATGTTTGGGGAAACAATTTGACCTATAACATAAGTAATAGAACATATAAGCAAAGAGCAAGAGAATACAAAATGATCAAGGAGATTGTAAAAAATCTCTAACAGAACTTATAAAAATGAAAAAATGTAGTAATTGGAAATAAAATCTTCATAGATAAGTTTAATAGCAGATGGGCCTTGCTGAAATGAGAATTAGTAAACTAGAAAACTCATCTGAAGTGCTCACTAAGAATGCAGGCTCATAAGCTCTCTGCCCTAGAGATTGCAAGAAGCCTTCTTTCTGCTTTCTGGTCTTGGCTTAAGCATCTGTGATTTCCATGGGGAACTCATTCTATCAGGCACCTTCCCTTTTCTTCTTCCCTGCTTCCTACATACTTTGCCATTATGGCACTGATGCAGTTTAAAATGTTCAAAAAAAGGAAAAAAGAATTCCAAAGGCAATTTGGAACTTCAGTGGCCTTTTTGGCAAACTTGAGATTTTTTTTTTTAATTTTTGATATTTATTTTTTAGTTTTAGGTGAACACAATATCTTTATTTTACATTTATGTGGTGCTGAGGATTGAACTCAGTGCCTTGTGCATGCTAGGTGAGCACTCTACCACTGAGCCACAACCCCAGCCCCCAAACTTGAGATTTATGTAAACTATTCCTCTAAGGCTTTTTTCTTCCCATTCACTTTGCTCCTTCTTCCTTCTCTTACCATCTTTCATCTTTCCTTCAACTCTCTTGAATTCTTTGATATGTCCCTTTGAGCCCCTACTGACTCATCCCTCTGTCCAGACCACCAGGCTCTTTGTTTCTCATTCCAACCACTCCACCACCTATAGTCGTTACAGCCTAAGTCCCCTTGCCAATGATAGGGGACTTTTTTTGCTTTTTTCCCCCTTTCTTTTTGCAGTACTGGGGATTGAACCTAGGGGTGCTCTACCATTGAACTATATCCCCAGGCCTTTTTAAAAATTTTATTTTGAGATGAGGTCTCACCAAGTTGCCAAGGCTATCCTAAATTTGTGATCATTTTGCCTCAGCTTCCTAAATTGCTGGGATTACAGGAATGCACCACTTCATCTGACCCAATGGGGACTTTCAAGGGGTTCAGGGAACACAAAAGCAACTACTTAAGGCTGAAAAAGCTAACTGGAAACAGACTAGATATTTATCCACCCAAGTGGACTTTGGAGATATTCAAATGGTTGCTTGTGTGTCTTCAGTTCATCACCAAAAATGTAGTTCATAGCCTCCATGAAATTGTACATCAAAACATAAGAAAAATCTTAAGTCTCCTCCACAGATATTTAATCCTTATATTGGTGACCTCAACTTGTCCCAGCTGCCAAAAACAACCCTGAAAAAATTAAAAATGGGGCAGAGACAACAGCCATTTCTGATATGTCAAGAATTGAGTCTTATGCCAGGCATGGTGGCGCAAGCCTGTAATCCCAGGGGCTTGGAGGCTGAGGCAGGAGGATCGCAAGTTCAAAGCCAGCCTCAGCAAAAACAAGGCTGTAAGCAACTCAGTGAGACCCTGTCTTTAAATAAAATACAAAATAGGGCTGGGGATGTGGTTCAGTAGTGAAATGACTCTGAGTTCAATCTCCGGTAACAATAATAATGATAATAATAAGTAAAAATAAATAATAAAAAAGGAATTGAGTCTTTTATTTATGTGTTTATGTCTGTCTTGCTGCTAAAATTTTGAAATTAGAACTAGATGATCTTTATTTGCATCTATTTGTTTATGTATATTTTGTTATATATGTGTGATATTTTCTGCTTCTGAATGGTATTACCAAATTAATTTTTAAAATTCCTTAAAAGAACTCTATTCTGATTGGCTTAGAGACAAGTAAGCACTTGTACAAATTAAATATTCCTAAAACCCTTAGAAATGAAAATGAAAACCTTTCAATGTGAGAGAAAAAAATGTATTCTCTAAAACCTAACACAAATGTTTTAAAAATTCAAGTTACATAGTTTAGTTAAATCTTTGGCAAATAAAGCTAGCTCAGTATTATTGGTTTATTATAAACAGCTATGTCTTCTGAGTTATCAGCATTGAGTATAATACAAGCATGCATTTTTATTCTACTTTGGTATATTCTTCCTAAGCATATTACAGGTTTACTAGTCAAATAAGTTAATATTTATATCTACTAGATGTTTAATATTATGAAAAACAAATTTGAGTTTGGTCAAATTGAATCATTATTCTGACAAAATTTATTTATTTTTAAAATTATATTTTAGTTGGTTATGGTGGATCATGATTGTAATTCTAGCAACTTGGAGGCTGAGGAAGGAGGATCACAAATACAGAGCTAACTAACCTGGGCAACTTAGTGAGGGCCTAAGCAACTTAGTGAAACCCTGTTTCAAAATAAAAAATAATAAGGACTGGGGATGTAGCTCAATGATAGAGTTGTCCCTGTGTTCAAATTCTAGTATCAAAAAGTATATGTATCATATATATATATATATATATATATATATATATATATATATATATATTATTTTTTTAAGAGAGAGAGGGGAGAGAGAGAGAGAGAGAGAGAGAGAGAGAGAGAGAGAGAGAGAGAATTTTAATATTTATTTTTTAGTTTTCGGCGGACACAACATCTTTGTTTGTATGTGGTGCTGAGGATCGAACCCGGGCCGCACGCATGCCAGGCGAGCGCGCTACCACTTGAGCCACATCCCCAGCCCACGTATTATATATTTTTAATGTCTTTAAAAATTGTTTTAAAAATTGTTTTGGTTGGGCTGGGGTTGTAGCTCAGTGGTACAATGCTCGCCTAGCATGCGTGGGGCACTAGGTTCGATTCTCAGCACCACATAAAAGTGAGATGAAGGTATTGTGTCCACCTACAACTAAAAAAATATAAAAAAGTTGTTTTGGTAACTTAAAGCCTTGGATTTATAAGGTAAGTAATAGATAGTCATTATATATCTAAATCATTTCTAATTAACATAAAATACTGAAACATTATTTCCTGTGCAGAAGTTTAAATTTACATATTTTTGTTTCTTATTTTTATATGTCTCAGAGAAGCTAAATACATTTGAGTTTGTTAATAACCATGTTTGTTTTGTTTGTCATATTGAAAAGGTGATCTTTTCATATTGAAATGTATGATCTGGGGGCTCTGCATCTGAGGATTCATCTGAGGATTGAAAATATGAGGAGAAAATTGCATCTGTTTTTGGTTTTCTTGTCATTATTCCCTAAACTATACAATACAACAATTACGTAGCATTTACATGATATGAGGTATCAGAAGTAATATACAGATGGTTTAAATTATCCTGGAGAATGTGCACAGTCTACACCATTTCATATAAGAGACTTGAGCATCCACAAATTTGAGCATCCTTTTTAAATTGATTTTATTATTATTTTTAAATACACGACAACAGTGGAATGCATTATAATCCTTATTACACATATAGAGAGCACAATTTTTCGTATCTCTGTATATAAAGTATGTTCACGTCAATTTATGCCATATACATGTACTTTTTTGCATTGCAATTCCTAATACACATATATACCACAATTTTTCATATCTCTGTTTGTATATAAGGTATGTTGACACCCAATTCAAGTCTTCATACATGTACTTTGTATAATGATGACCATCACATTCCACCATCCTTGCTAATCCCTTTCCCCCTCCCTTTCCCTCCCATCCCTCTTCCCTATCTAGAATTAATCTAATCCTCCCATGCTCTCCCTCTCTACCCCACTACAAGTCACCCCCCTTATATCAGAGAAAACATTCGGCATTTGTTTTTTTGGGATTGGCTAACTTCACTTAGCATTATCTTCTCCAACATCATCCATTTACCTGCAAATGCCATGATTTTATTCTCTTTAATAGCTGAATAAAATTCCATTGTGTATATATGCCACATTTTTTTTAACCTATTCATCTAGGTTGGCTCCACAGTTTAGCTATTGTGAACTGTGCTGCTATAAACATTGATGTGGCTGTGTGCCTGTAGTATGATGCTTTTAAGTCCTTTGGGTATAGTCCGAGAAGAGGAATAGCTGGATCAAATGGTGGTTTCATTCCCAGATTTCCAAGGAATCTCCTTACTGATTTCCATATTGGTTGACCCAATTTGCAATCCCACCAGCAATGTATGAGTGTACCTTTTCCCCCCACATCCTGGCCAACACTTGTTGTTGTCTTCATAATAGCTGCCATTCTGACTGGAGTGAGATGATATCTTAGAGTAGTTTTGATTTGCATTTCTCTGATTGCTAGAGATGATGAGCATTTTTTCATATATTTATTGATTGATTTTATATCCTCTTCTGAGAATTGTCTGTTCATGTCCTTGGCCCAATTATTGTTTGGGTTATTTGTTTTTTTGGTACTTAGCTTCTTGAGTTCTTTATATACCCTAGAGATTAGTGCTCTATCTGATGTGTGAGGGGTAAAAGTTTGCTCCTAGGATGTAGGCTCTCTGTTCACCCCACAGATTGTTTCTTTTGCTGAGAAAAAACTTTTTAGTTGAATCCATCTGATTTACTGATTCTTGGTTTTAATTCTTGTGCTATAGGAGTCTTATTAAGGAAATTGGGGCCTAATCCCACATGATGAAGTTTAGGGCCACTTTTTCTTCTATTAGACACAGAGTCTCTGGTTTAATTCCTAGGTCTTTGATCCATTTTGAGTTAAGTTTTGTGTTTAGTGAGAGACAGGGGTTTAATTTCATTTTGTTGCATATGGATTTCCAGTTTTCCCAGCACCATTTGTTGAATAAGCTATCTTTTCTCCAGTGCATGTTTTTGGCACCTTTGTCTAATATAAGATAGTTGTAGTTTTGTGGGTTAGTCTCCGTGTCCTCTATTCTGTACCATTGGTCTACCCGCCTGTTTTGGTGCCAATACCATGCTGTTTTTGTTACAAATATTACAATGACTCCAGATAGTTTCCATATGTCCCTTCCTTATTGCTCTGTAGTATAGTTTAAGGTCTGGTATAGTGATGCCACCTGCTTCACTCTTCCTGCTAAGGATTACTTTAGCTATTCTGGGTCTCTTATTTTTCCAGATGAATTTCATGATTGCTTTTTCTATTTCTATGAAGAATGCCATGGGGATTTTGATTGGAATTACATTAAATCTGTATAGTGCTTTTGATAGTATGGTTATTTTGATAATATTAATTCTGCCTATCCATGAGCAAGGTAGATCTTTCCATCTTCTAAGGTCTTCTTTGATTTCTCTCTTTAGAGTTCTGTAGTTTTCATTGTATAGATCTTTCACCTCTTTTGTTAAGTTGATTCCCAAGTATCTTATTTTTTTGAGGATATTGTGAATGGGGTAGTTTTCCTCATTTCCTTCTCAGAGGATTTGTCACTGATATACAGAAATGCCTTTGATTTATGGGTGTTGATTTTATATCCTGCTACTTTGCTGAATTCATTTACTAGATCTAGAAGTTTCCTGGTGGAGTTTTTTTGGGTCTTCTAGGTATAGAATCATATCATCAGCAAATAGTGCTAGTTTAAGTTCTTCTTTTCCTATAGTTATCCCTTTAATTTCTTTCATCTAATTGCTCTGGCCAGTGTTTCAAGAACTATGTTGAATAGAAGTGGTGAGAGAGGGCATCCCTGTCTTCATATTTTAGAGGGAATGCCTTCAGTTTTTCTCTGTTTAGAATGATGTTGGCCTGAGGCTTAGCATAGATAGCCTTTACAATGTTGAGATACGTTCCTGTTATCCCTAGTTTTTCTAGTGTTTTGAACATAAAGGGGTGCTGTATTTTATCAAATGCTTTTTCTGCGAAATTTGAGCATCTTAAGGGGGGGGTCTTAGAACCCCCCAAAATGTGATACATGCTGGGTGCACTGGTGCCACCTGTAATCCCATCTGATTTGGGAGGCTGAAGCAAAAGGAGCCAAGCTTGAGGCCAGCCTGGGCCACTTAGCAAGACCAGTGTTGAAATAAAAAAAATAAAAAGAGCTGGGGATGTAGCTTAGTGATATCACACAAAAAATTAAAAGTAAATAAAAATTATAAGGTGAATATTCGTAAGATTTGATAACCTGCTACAAAATGCTGTTATATATAACAGAGTTCACAATCTACTTCCTAGTTTTCTCTGCAAAATGAAAGTAGTGACTAAAAATTAGAATCATTATAAGTAAATGAAAACACTAGAAGAAATAATGGCAAAGGAAAACAACTTTGTATGTAAGGTATGTCAAATATTTGTTTTCAATATCGTATTGTGAATTTTTCAAGCATACAGAATAAAAGAAAGAATCATTCAGTAAGCACTTATATATCCTCCTCCAGACTCTTACATGTTGCAAACTTTAATTTATCCTATATCTGTTCATCTATCCATCCCTCTGTCCATCAATCCATCTTATTTTTTGGTGGAATTCAAAGTAATAAATATAAAACTCATTTCAGTACACTTAATCCCTAAATAATTCTGCATGTATATTATTAGAGTTCAATATTTGTTTACAGTCTTAAGTTTACACATAGTGAGGTGTATAAATATCAAGTATATCTTTCAAATATTTTTTGTAGGATTGGGGGTTGAACCCAGGGACTCTTACAAGCTAGGCAAGCACTCTACCACTGAGCTACATCCCCAGCCCTTCATTCAGAGAATTTTGTCAAGTGCAAACCCCAATCAAGACACCAAACAAGTTGGGTGTGCTGGTGCACGCCTGTAATCCCAGTGACTCAGGAGGATCACAAGTTTGAAACCAGGCTCAGCAACTTAGCAAGGCCCTAAGCAACTTAGCAAGTCTGCCTTGAAATAAAAAATAAAAAGGGCTGGGGATGTGGCTTAGTAGTGAAGTGCCCCTGGGTTCAATCCCTGGTACAAAAAGATTTTTTTAAAAAAAGACATCAAATATTACAATGACTCCAGATAGTTTCCTTATGTCCCTTCCTTGTTTCTGCCATTATTTTAACTAGCTATAGAAACTTCACATAAATACAGTCATTCTGAGCAGGCTGTTCTCAGTTTGTAGGGGCCAGTTGTTGCGTGTGTGCCAGCACATGAGCAACAGCAACCAGGGCTTTGGACCTCAAGGCTGATCCACTTTTTTCTGCAGATAGAAATGCTTTGTTCTGATGGCTTCTAGCGCAGTCCCACTTGGTCCTCATAAGAATCCTGAATCTCAGGAGAAGGAAGCACTGGCCCAATTTTGCTGGGCCAGTTTTACTGATGGTGAAGTAGTGACTTGGAGAGGTCAGGCTACTTACTAATTCAGTATCTGAGCCATTCATGCAGCTGCAAGGCCTGTCTCTGATCACTGTACCAAGCACTCCCCTGGAGCATAATGCTTTTGCTTGGAGGTACAAGGTCTTGGGAAACGTGGGCGAGCTGACCTTTGGCCTTTAGGGCCACCTGCAACTCTACCTTTCTTTGTGAGGCCTGACTTCTATCTCATTTTCTGATATCAGCCCTCATTCTGTGGCTGCCAGCATCCTTTCTGCCCTCCACCTCAGTCTCCCTGAGTTTTGTCTCCTCCATAGGCCATCTGACTTCTGATAGCACAACCTCAAGCCTACCTAGCAGTGGTGGACTCTTCCCCTTCCTGTAGCCAAATGTTTTTGTTAATGTGTTAGTCAACTTTTCATTACTGTAACAGAATACCTGATGTAATCAACTTAAAAAGACAAAAGGTTATTTTGGCTCACAGTTTTGGAGGTTTCTGTCTATGGTTAATTGGTCTATTGCTTTTCTGCCAGTGGTGAGATAGAACATCACGGTGAGAGAATGGTAGAGGGATCCTTCATATCATGGTCATAAATGAAAAGAGGAAAGGGCTTGGGCCCTAATATCCCCTTCAAGGGCATGCCAGCAATGACTGGAAGACCTCCTTTAACGGGTCCTACCTGTTAAAGTTTCTACAACTTCCCAATAGTGCCATGAGCTGGGAACCAAGTCTTTTAGACATGAGTCTTGGGGGACACTCATCCACACTATGGTAGTTAAGGAAAAAGAGTAATTTTTTCTTAAAGGAAAATGACAATTTATTCCAAAATGAGAAAGAGGAAAGTTTAGAACAAAACCTGAATGAATATGGGAAGTTATAGATTTATAGGAAAGAATTTTGTTATTTGTGGTCAATTCTGGGTAAAATTAGATAAGTTCATTTATAAGATTAAAAATAAACAGGTCTCAAAGGTTTAAATTTACCTTCTGAGTAATTTGCTTAGAATTCAAGATTTGTGTCATATCTGAGTTTCCAGTTGTGATATTGTGATATAATAAGAAACACATATTTGGTCTCTGCTCCTGGGTTCCTGGCACAGAGCTCCTAAAACCTTTGTAGATAGGGGTGCTAGGAGAATCTTTTCTTTTATTTGGTCTCTGCCCCCAGTTCCTGACAGAGTTCTTAAGAGCTCTGTAATTTCCTGAATGATAGGAGTGTCTAACACAGAGTTCTAAAATCCCTTGGAATCTCCTGGGTGACAGGGACATCTTTTGTTCTAATCAAGTGATCCTTGTCAGATTCCTGGATAGCCTCAGGGTGAGGGTTGGTTGCCAGGGGAATCAAGCCTGTGATTAGAGGTTTGGGGCTTTCAGTTCCACCCTCTCCCCAACCTCCAGAGAGGGGAGAGGGCTAAAGGTTAAATTGATCAACAGCGTCCAAAGATGTAATCAATCATGCCTACTAATGAAGCTTCCACAAAGACACAAAAGGACAGAGTTCAGAGAGTTTCTGGATAGCTGACCCATAGAGGTTCCTGGAGGGTGGCCAGGGCTTGGAAGCTCTGTGCCCCTCCCCACCTGCTTGCCCTGTATGTCTCTTCCATCTGGCTTTTGGTCTATATTAATAAACCAGTAAATGCAAGTGAAGTGTTTCCTTGAGTTCTGTGAGGTGCTCTAGCAAATTATGGGAAACTAAGGAGAAAGTGGTGGGAACTCCAATTTATTAATTCCTTGTAGGTCAGAAGCAAAGGTGATGACTGATACTGGCCACTGGCATCTGAAGGGATCATAGGATCATAGGTTACTGGGAAAGGGGAGGGGGCAGTTTTATGGAATTGACCCTCAACCTGTGGGGTCTGATACTATCTCCAGATTGATAGTGTCAGAACTGAATGGAATTGGAGGTCACCCAAAGTGTTGGCTGGAAAATCTGATGGAGCATTGGTTACTGGTTGGGAAAATGTGCACACACATTTTGGTGACCAGAGGTGAAATATTGAATGTTGAGTGTGTGAGAGAAGAGAAAAAAACATTTTCCTTTTGTTTGTTTGTTTATTTTGGTACTGGTGATTGCACTCAAGGGTGCTCCACTGCTGAGCCATATCTCCAGCTATTTTTATTTTATTTTGAGTCAAGGTCTCACTAAGTTTCTGAGTCTGGCTTTGAACTTGTGATCCTCCTGCCTCAGCCTCCTGAGCTGTTGGGACTACACATGTGCCCACTGCAACAGGCTCTTTCTATTTCTTTATACCTGAGCTTTATGTTAACTTTAAAATATCCTGAATTATTTCAGAGAACCAAGTAGCTAGATTTTTAAAAAATATCATATTGCTGTTCGTATTTACTTTTTAAACATATTTACTTTTTTAGTTATAGGTCGACACAATATCTTTTATTTTATCTTTTCTTTTTTTTTTGTATGGTACTGAGGATCGAACCGAGTGCTCCACACATGCTAGGCGAGCACTCTACCTCTGGATACCCAAGTATTATTTCCCAGTAACCTATGATCCTATTAAACCTATTGTTCAAACATCCTGATAACTCATGACATTTTGCTCTCCCCCAATCTAATCCTAAATGACCTCTTTTTTTTCAGTATTAGGGATGAATCCAGGGCCTTAAGCAAGCTAGGTTAGAGCTCTACCACTGAGCTATATCCTCAGGCTCCTAAATGATACCTTCTGTACCTAAAACTAACTTTAAATTCCTGGGAGGGTCTTCAGAAAAATCATAAGAGGATTTGTTCTTTCACCTTGTAAAAAGAGGTACTAAAATAATTAGGCTTATTTAATAACATATAAATTATATGGGAAGCGTTCTTAAAAAATCCTTAGACTTCCCTAGATAAGGGTTGTTCAGGTAAACTGATAGCAGGGGCACACATCTAATCCCAGTGGCTTTTGAGGCTGAGGCAGGAGGATAGCAAGTTCAAGGTCAGCCTCAGTAATTTAGTGAGACCCTTTCTCAAAATAAAATTTTTAAAAAGGGGCTGGGATGTAGCTTAGTGGTAAGACATGCCTGGTTTCAATCCCCAGTACCAAAAAATAAAAAGTTGTTTGGGTAAAATGTTTGTAATATAAATGTTTAAAAATTATCTAGCATTCATACAGATTTGTCATTGCCCTCACTGTCTATGACGTGTTTTTATTTGAGTTCTCATGTTACTTTTTATTACATTAAACAAAAATAATATAAAATGTTTTCAATTGTAATTTAACTTATTTTAAAAAAGGTTAATTAGGTCATATTTTTAAAAAATCTAGCATATTCTGCATCACTGGTTTCTAGATGGAAATTCACATTACTTACCTATAGAGTTTTATTAATATATAAATGAACTTTTTCTTCAGGTCTGAATTCTCATGGTTATAAATATGTACTTTTTCAGTGGGAGGTACTGGGGATTGAACCCAGGGGTGCTTAATCACTGAGCCACATGTCCAACACTTTTTATTTTGAGACAGGTTCTCGCTAAGTTGCCAAGGCTGGCCTTGAACTTGTGATCCTCCTATCTCAGCTTATTTAGCCTCTGGGAGTACAGATGTGTACCACCTCGCCTGGCATAAATATTTTTCTTACTATCACATACATATTCTCTCTCCAGCTTAAAACTTCCTTCTGTAAGAGGGCTGCTGCCACTATTGTTATTTCACTTTTTCAGGACAAGTGTTTTGCACGTGGAGAATTCTATTGGCAATTTTAAGTGACTGAGGGATCCATTTCACCAGCAAAGCCATCCTAGAAATCTAACTAAGTCTACCTTTATCACAAAACAATACATTGGACTTAGGAAATCTTTAAGTGTTGCTTTGATATTTGTGAATAAGCTCATAGTATTTTGTTTTTATTGTATTTAGGGTTAAATTGAATTTTTGTACAGGCTTCAATCCATTTTTTTTCTGAAATGTACTATTGTTTAGGGAAAGTAACTATAATCTTTTCACATCCCATGAAATTGCTGTTTACACATTGCAACTTTTGATACTTATATTTTAAAAATTGACTTTTTTGGAGTGAGAACATTCCCCACTTGCTAAATGATACTAAGCTGTCATTTGGGCTCTTAAAATTAGGGTCTTGTATTTTATTAAAAAATTTGTATGTAGCTTTGCAAGTTCTTCACTAGAGTTGGCTGTACATAATGAATACAAAGTGATTCCCAAACTCTGAAATGTCTGGAATTTTCTACTGATGTGTATTTTTGGAGTGCTTTGTTCATGCATACTTTCACCATTAAAATGAAACCATCTTTTGTCTCTCTTAGTTAATGTGAACCATTTGTTTCTTATTGTGCCTTGGAGGAGAGGATATTTTAATATAATTTTTGTCTAAATCAAACAGCTCCCTCTGAATGTTAACATTTAAATGTCAAAATTTGTTGCACAAGAGCTGGGGGTGTAGTTCAGTGGTAGAATGCATGCTTAACATGTGTGAGGCCCTAGGTTCCATCACCAACAACACCAAAAAAAAATTTTTTTTGTGAGCCATATGTCTTGGAAGGGAGACTGCCTTATGCTTAAATTTCAGTGATTTCTAAAAAAGAAGAAAATTCTGGGATTTGTTATTGCTGAAGCTCCACTAAGAAGAAATGGATAGGATTTTATTTTCATTGGTTGAATAGATACCAATGTACTGGAATTTTTTTCTTAAAATTTGTTTATGTATTATTCTCAGCCATTTCCCTACAGTATTTTTAATAATATACCTTTTGAATTTATCTTGAAAATGATACATTGTCCTTAACATCCCTTCACTCATTTAAAATGATAGAGCTAATGGCTATTAAAGTCAAAGCTTGATAAACTGATGGCAGGACTCAATGTCCCAGAGCCTAAGATTTTACTCACAGTCCTGAATATTTTCTGATTCTCTCCTGCTAGGTCACACGAAATGTGCCTACATAAATAATACCTGGCCAGCCCAAGAAAATTCTCTATTCTGACTGGGCTTTCAAAACTTCTAACTCTGTCAATGCAAACATTCTAAAATACTGCAAGGGAATTATTAATCATACCCTAATTACCTTTTACGGGTCAAGATTGACATTCCTCTAGTTCTGTCATCCAAACCACAGTACAACCTGAACACTGGAGAATTAATTCTCTAAAGGCAACATCACAAGAAAACTAATGTTGAATCCTGTTAAAAGGCCCCTGCATGTTACTCTTTATCTCACTACCATTGGGGTCAAACTCCAGAGGATCCAACCCTAGATTGATGTTTCTCAACTGAAAAAATATTAAAAGCTACTCTAAGCAGAAGTCTGTTCCAACTGGAGACTTCCAACTGTTGGTATTTCAAGAGTCCTTGGAAACAAACAGTGCACTAGGTAGACAGCTTTCCCAGGAACTTCAGACCAAGAAGATGACATCATGAGGTGATGCTGAAATACTACTTATAGGATTCCCTTGCATGCTTCCTATTCTCACAGAATTTTTTTCCCCCTCACTGAGGATGGAAGCCAGGGGCAATTAACCACTGAGCCACATCCCCAGCCCTTTTTTTGTGTTTTATTTAGAGACAGAGTCTCACTGAGTTGCTTAGGGCCTCACTAAGTTGGGAGGCTGGCTTTGAACTTATGCCTCCTGAGCCACTGGGATTACAGGTGTGTGCCACCATGCCTGGCCCTAATTCTCACAAATTTTATTGTCCTTTACTGTGTCCTCCTTTTCTGAATCCCCTTCAGCATCATCAATGCTGTTCACATAACCAAAGTTTTCCATAATAAGCATTGCTTTGTATCATCTCTTCTTTCTTTGATTCAAATTGTTCTTTCTCTTAACAATTCTACCATCTTTGCAAGGACCCCAGAATTTATGGCATTTCTTTTGTGGTGCTGGAGATTGAACCCAGGGCTTTATGCATGTAAGGCAAGCACTCTAGCAACTGAGCTATATCCCCAGCCCAATTTATAGCATTTCTTCATTGAATTCAACTCACACACAATCTCAGTCTCTCAAAGCTAGTTTTCTGTGTTTGTCTGTGGTTCTGGGAGCGGGGGGTTGAAACCAGGAACTTGTACATGCTGGTCAAGTGCCATACTCCTGAACTACACCCCCAGCCCACAGTTCTACTTTCAATTGCTGGTTATATCCTCCATTTCATTTGGAGGCCTCTGGTTTCGGCAAAATTCCTGTACCTGTTTGAGATGTAAAGGCATCCTTTTGTTATTGCACAGGGACTCTAGCTTTTCTCCCTAGACTTCAAAAGGAATCTCCTTCAAGTTCAAAACCTTTCAAAAATGACAATATATGCTTACATACACTGCTTTCTTTTTTAAAAAATCTTATTTACTTTCAATAACTCTGATTTAAAATTTACAGACTCTAAATGACCCAAAAGGTCAACAAAAACATGGTACAACTACAAGTTTAGGACAAATCCCAGCCCTAGAGGAAGACTGACATTCCCTTCTCATCAGGCTTTTAAGAATCCTTAGAACAAAAGGCTAAGAGATTGGGAATAAACCTAAACAACTTGACTGCTACAGCAGATCACATGTAACAATCTTTTTTTCCTTTATTTATTTGTTGGTTTTTAATGTGCTACTGAGGATGGAACCCAGTGCCTCACACATGCGAGGCAAGCACTCTACCACTGATCTGCAGCCCCGGCCCATAGCAATCTTCTTAACTGAGCTCCTGCTGTGTGGGCCATTCAGAAGGTCACTGCAACTCCTACATCTTCCACGTTTGGGTACAGGAAATAACCATGACTTTGGACAAATTTCATCAAAACCACCAACATCATTGCCAGAGGACTACAGGAACTCCTGCTAG
Source organism: Marmota monax (assembly GCF_021218885.2). Classification (NCBI taxonomy): domain Eukaryota; kingdom Metazoa; phylum Chordata; class Mammalia; order Rodentia; family Sciuridae; genus Marmota; species Marmota monax. Next base: position 1,155,443 of record NW_026692395.1, on the reverse strand, counting down.
CAGTCCTTCAATATCATCTACTATAGGACATAATCCTAGCTTCTGAGCTTCTTTTTCAGGGGTTGGAGGTGAGGAATACCGGGAATTGAATGCAGGGATCATGCTAGGCAAGTGCTCTACCACTGAGCTACATCATCCCAAACCCTGATCCTAACTTCTTTTTTGGTGGGGAGGGGTACCGGGGATTGAATTCAGAGGTACTTGACCATTGAGCCACATCCCCAGCTCTATTTTGTATTTTATTAAGAGACAGGGTCTTATCAAGTTGCTTACTGCCTCATTGTTGCTGAGGCTAGCTTTGAACTTGTGATCCTCTTGCCTCAGCCTCCCAAACTGCTGGGATTAGAGGCATGCACCACTGCACCTGGCCTGATCCTACATTCTTGATGGGGTACTTGTGGAACAGTTAGAAGTGACTGCTATGCATAAGTTCCTAGAAACCTCCCTGATGTCAATGTCATCACTAAAATTCAGACTGTAAACTAGGAAATCCTTCAGATTGCCACTGTTACCTTATTCCACTATCTGTATATGCATCAGGCCAATGTCATCTTGGCTGGCTCTGTCCAAACCTCAAATCTTGGTTTTACCCCCTTATTCAATCTTTAATGACTATTATTTTTATTTGATTCATATATATATATATATATATATATATGGAAAAATATGTAATCTTTGAGGGTCACTGATTGCTATCAGTCTGGCAGCATGCTCAATGGCTGGCACAGTGCTCCTTTAGATACAAAAACATGAAGGCTAACATGCCCATGAAAATGATTTAAAGCAAGTTCAACCTCGTAGTTACTTCGATTCCACACCTAACAGTGTGTCAGGGCAGACGTCATGTGTCTTAAATAATACAGGCTGTGGCTGTGGCAGAGCACTTGCATGTGCCAGGCCTTGGGTTCCATCCCAGCATCACAAAAGAACCCTCCAAATTTTAAGATATATGCTAGATATGCTAATTAAAATTTTAAGTGAAAAAAAATTAACTGCCCCAAACAAAAATAGAAACAGGGAAAACAGACCAAATACTCTCAGTTGCTCATTGCACTCCCTCTGCTTGGTTTTAGCCAAACAGGAACCAGGTTTCTTTCTTTCCTATAGGCCTCTGGGCCTGCTTGCCTCTGAAGCCTGAGAAAACACACCAACAAGTGAAACATGTCCTGTGCCCAGATTCTCCTGTGAATCAGTTGACCACAATGGGATGCCGTCCTGTCAGATGCCACTGGTTATTTCTCCTTACTTGTCCAGCTTCCTTTCTGAAGATTTTGTTGATCTCTGCTTGCCTCTTATTTACTATATAAAAGAAATGCCTTTTTTCCATTATATTTTGAGACCCTTGAAGACCTTATAATCAGAACATTCTCATTGCAATCACCCTTGTCTTACAGTGATCATTTTTTGGTTTTATTTTTCCTTTTGGCACTGGGGATTTAACCCAGGGGCCCTTTACCACTGAACTATATCCCCAACTCTTTTTATTTTATTTTTTTAAATTTTGAGACAAGGTTTCACTAAATTGCTTAGGGCCTCTCGAAGTTGCTGAGGCTAGTCTCAAATTTGTGATTCTCCTGCCTCAACCTCCTGAGTTGCTGGGATTACAGGTGTGTGCCATGGCACCAGGGTTACAATGATCTTTTACATGAAAGTTTCACCATGCTGGATGTGGTGGTGCATGCCTGTAATCTCAGAGACTTGGAAAGGTGAGGTGGGGGGAAGATTTCAAGTCCAAGGCCAGCCTCAACAACTTAGTGAGACTCTATCTCAAAAAAAAAAAAAAATAAAAAAAATAAAGGGACTGGCGATATAGGTCAGTCATAAATTGCCCCTGGGTTCAGTCCCCAGTTCTAAAAATATAAAGTTTCTTCTAAGTCATGATTTGTTGGTCTTGAATAACTCTCATGCAGCAGGATATGTTCACAAATGCACAGACGCCTCTACCCCAGCAGCCGGTATGTAAATTAGGGCTATGCTGGTACCTAACATCATGGTCCTAAAGTTTGTTGAGATTTGGCCAACATTTCCAGTATTGGGCTTTTTGTTTAATTTGTGTAGATAACTGTTTAACATGGTTATCTGAATTTCTTTTATTTTCCTTTATTATTATTATTATTAATTATTATTATTTTGTGTTGCTGGGGATGGAACCCAGGTCTTAACGTTTGCTCATGCTAAGCAAGAGCTCTACCGCTGAGCTATACCCCCAGCTCCTGCAATTCTTTATAAATTGCTGTGTGGTGTCCTGAATATATGCTGTTCCCACTGCTTGCTCTCTTATCTCAATTTGTGATTCTAATGTGATTAGTACCAGGGAGATGTCTGGAAAGTTTGTTTGTGTCATTAGAGTTATGGCTAGTGTGGTTTAAAGGGAAAGTCCTTGGGGGATTCTGCTACTGAGTGAAAATCTACTAGAATGTTGAGCCAGCCATGTGAGTAGGGATAATAAAAAGGTCCTAGCAGGGCACAGAATGCACACTTATTATCCCAGAGACTTGGGAGGCTGAGGCAGGAGGATTGCAAATTTGAGGCCAAACTCAGAAATTTAGTGAGGCCCTAAGCAACTTATTGAGACCCTATCTCAAAAATAAACAAATTAAGGGCTGGGGATGTGGCTCAAGCAGTAGCGTGCTTGCCTGGAATGCGTGCGGCCTGGGTTCGATCCTCAGCACCACATACAGGCAAAGATGTTGTGTCCTCCGAGAAGTAAAGAATAAATGTTAAAGTTCTCTCTCTCTCTCTCTCTCTCTCTCTCTCTCTCTCTCCCTCCCTCCCTCCCTCCCTCCCTCTTTAAAAAAAATAAACAAATTAAATAAAAAGGCTAAGGATGTAGCTCAGTGTTAAAGTGCCCTTGGGTTCAATCCCCAGTACAAAAAGAAAAAGAGAAGGAAAGAAAGAAAATAATTTTGAGTCAACTCAATGTAGGAAATATTTCCAGTTTTGAATGATAGGAAGCTTATGATAAGCACCTAAGAGCTTGGCTTCCTGTGGGCAACCATAATTGAGAATATAGATCTCACTTCCAGGGAGCATGATGTGAGAGCCACCCTTGCTGTGGCAGGGGTGGGTTAGGGAAGAATTCCAGAGCTGGTTGTAACCCTTGATGTTTCACATATGCCTTGGTCCACATGATATGACGTGCCGTTGCTTTCCTTGGATATATTGAGGAAGTCAGGAGGTTGATGGAAAGCAGCTTCTGGCCACTTGGTTACTGTGGTTTCTTTCTGCCTCAATAACTGGGGTTGAACTGGAGGGGGAGACAGCATTAGAATAAACAGGAAGTGAGGCCAGTCATCCTACGGGTGTACATTATTGGCAGGGTTCACATTTACCATCACCACAGGGACTCATAAGAGCTATAATGTTATCTCTGTAATCCCACAGATTTGCTGGGATTGACTCTAGATTGCAGGGTTCTTATTTTAATTGTACCAATCAAGAGCATCCTGGTTGCAATGCTGAGCATATCCTACCTGTGGCCACTCTGGGCATGCCTTAAATGGGACTCCATGGGTGTGGCCTATTGCTCTGTTTGATGGCACTGATTGATTTACAGTAATCAGTTTTATCCGATGTGTGGTGAGATGGCCCACAGGACCTCAAAGGCCCTGCGTGTCATAGTCTGTATCCTAGAGTAGGGCTGGGGCTGAGCCCGGATGGGAGCTGGCTGTGGTAGCAGAGATGGAGGAGGAGAGCAGGCCTCAGTGTTGCTGTCTGATTGTGTAAGTAGGAATGACCAACCAGGGTCTGCAATATGGTTCCTGCTGTCCTGCTCTGGCCCATGTCCTGTGTCTCTCTGTGGGTATAGATGTGGTACAGTGTTGAGAGCCACAGCTGAAGGGGCCCCAGCAAACTTCCAGCTGCCGGCTGATGATTGGCTCACAGCGGCCCCAGCAACATCTAGCTGATTGGCTCCTCTGCGGTGATGCTCATTGGGCTGTTTCCCTGCCCTTTCAGACCAGGGAGCTGCTCATTGGGGGACTTTTTTGGCTCCGCCAATGTGACCCAGCCAATTGGCCTCAAGGCAGGAGGATTGGGGGAGGTGGAGAGAGGCTTGTGTGGGAGGGAGAGAGGCTTGTGGGAAGCCGGTGGTGGCAGTTGGGGCTCTGAGGGTTTTTCCTGAGAGGCTGTTTTGTTTGGCGTGTGTGGTTCTAAAAATAAAGTTAGTTTCTTTTGACAAGTGGCTCCTGATTATGCCCAGCCAGACTACGGCAGTACAGTGTTCCAAGAAACTCCCAGTCAGCATTAGAATGTGGATCACCAGGGTAGGGTGACCCACCAATGCACATGTAGTCCTCACTGATGAGGAAAGGAGTCTCTCAGGTGAGGATGGGCACAGCCACAGAGGAGGTTTAAAGTTGCAGATCATCTGTGCTCAAGAGCAAGGGATGATAGTTCCCATGCTATGAAAAATGGCAGTGATGTGTGTCTGCTGTGGGTGTGTCACAGCATGTCTGTACGTCTCCTCACTTGTTGTGAATCTCAATATGGTGCATTCATTCCATAGGGATTTGAATTACTGTTATCAAGACTATGGACAGCACTTTAGACCATTAGAGTGGCTATCCTGCAAGTTTCTCAATAGCCTTTGTTTTGGAAAGCCTGTTACTGTTACGGTCTTCCTGTGATACTTGGTGTTGTAGGATGACAGCTGATATGGTTTAGATATGAGGTGTCCTTCAAAAGCTCATTTGTAAGACAATGCAAGAAAGCCTAGATTTGAAATGATTGGGTTATGAGAGTTAAACCTAATTGATGCATTAATCCCCTGAAAGGGATTAACTGGGTGGTAACTGTAGACAGGTAGGGTGTAGCTGGAAGAAGTGAGTCATTGGGGTGTAAATTTTAGGAGTATATATTTTTCCATGGTGAGGGGAATCTCTCTCTGCTTCCTAGTGCCATGTTCCCAGCTTCTTTCCTCTGGCACATACTTCTGCTATGATGTTCTGCCTCATCTCAGGCCCCAAGGAATGGAGCTAGCTATCTTTGGACTGAGACTTCTGAAACCTTGGGGCACTAAATAAACTTTTCCTCCTCTATTGCTCTTGTCAGGTCTTTGTGGTCACAGCAGTGAAAAGGGTGACTACAACAACAGCCTAGGTGTGAAACCCAAGCCAAAGGATTTTGTGATGCCCATTGCTGCATTTGCTTTGAGGTTCATCAGGACCTTAGATGTGATGAGACCTTGGGGCACATGCAAAGACCATCTGTCAGAACCTCTTGCTGATATTAGAAGAGGACAAGCTGAGAGGCCTCTGTTAAGGCTGCTTAATGGCTCCTGCCACTGCAGGAAGAAGCCCAGTGAGATTGACTTGCCAGTTCTGAGGCCCCCACTCTTCTCTCAAATTTCCCTCCCATGTGGTGGCCCTAGTGTTGAGATGTCTAGCACCTGGAACAGCCTCTAATGGCTTTGTGTAAGTGTCTCTCTGCTGGGTCAACTCCTCTAATAGAGATCCATTGTGAAAGCCCCATGATGCCCAAATGCCCTCACTTCTCAAGTGATAGGAGGGGTAAAGTACTTGTCCCCGTGGTCTGGTGACTCCCTCTCCTTCAAAGCTTCCCCTACCTTGGGAGTTTGGTTAGTTCATTTTTGGCATTGTATACTCCCACCTTCATGCCAGCAGATATGTGGTGCACCAGGATGGACAGAGCAAGGTCCAGTTTGCTGATTTTTTCTCATGGGATTTGGTGATATTTTCCCCCATATACCTGAGTCTTGTATTTTCCAGGCCTGTTTTCACCAAGGCCCAGCTGAGTAGTTACCTATTAGTCACTGACCAGGAGTCCATAAAAGACTGTGAGAAAGTGTCTGTCAGGGGCATATTCTATTTCTAGGAGGAGAATGGTTCGGCCCATTGGTCACTTTGTTCGGTCCCCCATATCGAAATTGCACTGTCTGATTCAGAGTGTCAGGCTGCGTTGTCCATTCTCTGGCCCTCTCTTTGTGCCTGGGGTTTACTGAGTGCCTAAAGAAAGGCCATCGCTTCTCGTATTTTGGGGTGCTGACCACCCTCCCTTTGGCCCATTGCACCGGGTAGAGGCAATTCTGTAGTTCTTGGGGAATGAGCTCCACTGGCAGAGTATATGGCTTCTCCTCGGGGGTTTGTGATACCCCCGTAGAGCCAGGTGTAGCTGGATCCTGGGGTAACATTTGTTTTAATGAGGGGGGCCTCTGTGGGTGAGCTGATACCGGGGTATGAGTGTGTGGGGGTGCACTCTTCCGTAGCACAAGGTAAAAGAGGAATCTTGGCATGTAGGCGCAACTAGCTCCTCCAAGGAGTACCTTCAGTTTCTATTAGTGCTTAGCGTACCACCAGGGGGCGCCTGTGGGTGGAGCCTGAGAGCTGCTTAAGGTGAAGTCCATGGATAGGCTCTGTCCTTTCCTCTAGAGGTTCCAGGAAGCGAACTTTGGGGGAGGGGGTGGAAGGTTCGGATTACAAGTCGTGCTCTTGGGGAGCTAGCAGGAGGAAGGAGTGATAACCTCCTTTAGTGTATATAGTGCCTGTTGTTCATGTCCCCACTGTAAAGTGCAAGACTTATGGTGACTCAGTGGATGGGGTTAACAGGTATGCGGGGTGGGAAGTGGTCAGAGGAAGTTTTGGCCCAAATTCAACATCATTGCCACCTGGTGGCCTCCTTAGCCACGTGGGAGTTGGAGCCCAGAGAGCCTGTCTTTGGCAGGATCTGAACAGGTTGCCCACTGAGTTCCACAGCTCCTGAGTTAACAGAGCTGGTGGGGCTGTGTACCTTAGGAGACAGTCAAGTTCCTGGTGGTGGTGGGGCCAGCAGCCAGCCTATGGCAGAGCCCACGTGCTGTGGAGGTCCCTACCACACAGGTGACTGAAAATAGTGAGGTGTTGACCCTTCAAGGAGAACGAGGTTGTGGTGGCCCTCCTGTAAATCTGTCACTGAACAGAACAGGTCAGCCATATCTGATCTCCATCTCCTCAGGTCATCTTGCATTTCACACGTAGAATGACAAGGTCTGTCAGTAAAGGGAATTCGTGTTTCACCTGCCATCACCTGTATTTTACCCCCTCTCATCAGGGGCTTTAGGCACAGATCACACTGGAGAATTGCAAGGTGACATGCTAGGAAATGTCCTCCTTCTTTGAATAAATCATCTGTAACAGGCTGTGCCTTAGCTGGTGCTACCTGCATTTACTCCCTTGCTGGGAAGTGTCCCCAGTAGTGTTGAAGCCTCAGGTTTGTTCCATGAAGTGTCCTGCTGACTGAGTGGGTCTGTTGCATTGATGAGAAAAGGGTCATTGGGGACAACAACTAGGACAGAAAATATCTTTTAGCAAAATGGAGTCAAGTTTAATAGTTAAGTGGGTAACTACCCCCCCCCCCAAAAAAAAACCTCCTTCTAATCTGGTCACCCCCAGAGAGGTCCCTTTAATTCATGAACACTTTCTGGGATGAGATCTCAACACCTGTGACCAACAGAACAGCCAGTGTGATTTATTTTCTGGAACTCAAACCACACTTACTATGGGGGAGAGGGAGGGTGCCTGCCTCTGTGGCTACAGGATCCCTCCATGGGAGCTGGTCCTTGTCACTGGCAGTGGCCAGGGGCAGGTGTTGAAGGTGAGGCTGCCTCTGAAGAGGGAGCCTGCCAGGGCTGTGACACAATGCTACAAAGTATTGTGCTGTACCAGTGATTTACCAGAGAACATCCAGTTTTGGACCCTCCTGCTCCTTAGGATTCAATATAACCCGGGATGGTTAATTTTACATACCACGTGCCTGGGCCATGAGGTGCCCACACATTTGGTCAAACCCTATTCTGGGTGTGTCTGTGAGGGTGTGTGGATGAGATTAGCATTTGAAATGGAAGAAAGAATCTGGCTCTCTGGTGTGGGGGTCACTAAGTCAGTCTCAGGCTGACTAGGACAGAAGGCTGACCCTGCCTTGAGCAAAGGGACTCCTCCTGCCTCACTGCTTGAGCCAGGGTGTTGCTTTTTATGGCCTCAGAACTCAAACTAAAGCAAGACCCGTGCCTGGGTCCACAGGCTGCTGGCCTTCTGACTGGAAGTGAGCCATCAACACATCAACCATCTCCAGCCAGGCCCTTCTGAAGCATGAACCCAAGATGACAAGGGTCTCCACCTGCAGGTCTTGGGACTTGTCCACCTCTGTCACAGCTTGCACCAGTTCCTTACAGGAAATCATGTAGATCTTTAAGCCCTATGTCTCCATCCTGTTGGTTGTTGCCCTGGAGACTGGTGCCTAATAATTCTCCTGCTTTTCCTCTAAGGGCTCATGCTGAAGCAGGGCCTAGCTGTGGCCCATTTGTCTGGACAAGCAGGCAGGTGGACCAGCTCTTGCTAGTGATTTTGATTCAGGCCCCATGGGGCTTGGTTCACAGAGTTCCAGGCAACACTTGGCCGTGCATTTATCTTTCCTGTGTTTCTGTGAATTTCCGGGCAGCTCTTGCCTCTGAAAATGTTTCAGCATTAGCCACCATGGACAGTAACCAGGACTGATGCTGAAAATCAAATGTGCTGACTCTGGATTCACTTGGCCCACTTAGACTCTCCAAGTCATTATGCCACCTGCCATCTGTCACCTGATAGGGCCACCTGGATATCCCTGGTGATGGAGGAAATCTTTGTTGTCAGGTAGCATTTCCTGTGGACAGTCCGCCCAGGAGGTAATGAGGCCTCATGGATTGTGGGAGCTCTGCAAGCCATAGGGATCTGCACCAGTGAGGGAAATGCAGGCAGACTTCAGTCCAAAGCCTCCTGGGGTGGAGTGCTGTGCCCACTTTCCATACTGAATGTTTCAGTGGGGATGTCACTGTTCCATACTGTGGTAGCCAAAGGTGTAGTTTCCGTATCTGTCAGGTAGAGCTTGTCATATATTTTTAGATACGGGCTCCCTAGCTAGAAAGCTCCATTTTTCATTTGGCTCCTGGACTAGGTTCTTAAGGAGACACTGGACTTCAGTGAAAGGGAGAGGGCATCTCCTCCTCCAGATCAGAAATTGCCCCTTCTTTGTGACCCTCTACTTTTGTCTTTTTGACTTTGCTCGTGGTTACCAGCAAAGGAGTAGGTAAATTACCCTGGCCAGTTTCAGGGTCGTACTGTGCTGCTTTCACTCTTCCTCTAGAGGGCACCATTTTTCTGCCCCAGAATCCTCTTCCTACATCTGGTTTCTGGATGGCCTCATGGTTAAGAGGCAAGGGTGAGCTAGTCCCAAATTTGGGTTTCTTGGATTGGTCTCCCAATAGGGCAGCCATCTCCTTTAGGGTCCTGGGAGAAGCAGGAACATAAACTTCCTATTTTTTGGTGTGGGACTAGGAATGGAACCCCGAGCCTCACACATACTGGACAAATGCTCTACCACTGAGCTATGCCCCAAGCCCAGCTTCCTTGTTTTTATTTAGTCACTTTAAGTAATGATTTATCCATTCCAGCCCAAATCAAGATCTGGATATGTCTCTGAGAAGGGACTAGAAAGATGCCATCTGTCACAGCAGATTTACAACAGAGCCATGCTAGCTATTTACAAAAGCACCTCTTCCAACTGTCTCTTCCTTATAATTTTGTTTATCTGCCATATTGTCTTAGGGCCTCCCGAATTAGTGGCCTGTGCATGGAGCTCTTCCAACTATAGTCTTTTCAGGGGTCAGGGTAGCCCACCTTTGTACACAGGTAAATGTTGACTTCTTTCTTCAGGAAGTTGGTAACCTCTGAACCCCCAAAAGTCAGTCCTAATGAAGTGGATTCACTCAAATTCTAGAGTTACTGCTTGTCCAGGCTGGTGATGCACAGCTGGAGACCACAAAATTAGAATGCAACACAGAAGAAAGCAATACCATGTCAAACTGTCACAATGGGATTCTAGATTCTGAATCTCACCACTCAAGGATTGCCAGGATTGTTTTGGTAATTGATTGTCCTACTGATTTCCTGGTCCTCTTTCTATTTCAGGAACATTTCCAGATATCCTCCACTTTTTTGTTGTTGCCACTTGAATGATTTGCAAGCCCATAAAAAAAACCTTGACCACAAGGTGGCAGCACAAGAGGCTTTATTGGTGATGTTTTGACAGTTTTTCAGGCAGGGGATGTCCCTCACAGTGGAGTCTGAACAAGGCCACCTACCAGCTATTCAGAAGAGGTGAAGCACAAGGGAACTGCAGGGGGAACAGAGAGGAGGCTCTTTTGTCTAGGTGATGTCACTCATCAGCAAAGTATGGAGTTTCTGGATCAGAGAGCTTCCATAGGTAGCAGTTTGTGGCTTGGGGAGGACTTCATCTATCACCAAAAAGATGTAGGCTCAAGTTTTATAGGGTATGCAAATCAGGCAGATTCTAAAAGAGGCTATGAATCTGATTATCTTTGCTATTTATAAAATAATTGGATGTATAAGAATTTATTTGGTGTTAGGCTTTTGAGTTAAGGGGGCTTATCCTGTAGTGAAGAAGTAAACAATTGGAGGCTATTTTTGGCTGACATTTAAAACAAATGAAGGCAGAATCCGTTCTATCTTTTTCTTAGGAATTATGCATAAAGGATTGAAGGTATAGTCACTGTCATTCTGTATGGATCATCTCTACTTCTGGCACCTGCTGTTGTACCCTGGTCCCAGGACTACTGTATTAACTATTGCATCCTTCTGTCTTCCAGATCAAACTGAAATCCCTGTTAGGACTTCATTTGGCAATGGTATCTTAGATATGATGCCAAAAGCATAAAGACCAAAAGAAAAAATTGATTAGACTTCATCAAAATTGGACTTCATCAAAACTGAAAACTTTTGTTCATTAAAAGACATTATTAGGAGAATGAAAAGACCACCTGGAGAATGGGAAAATCATAATCTGATTAAGGTTTGTAATTACATATCTAATAAGGGTTTTGTATCCAAAATATATAAAGAACTCTTACAACCTAACAACAAAAAGACAAAATCCCCTGTAATAATGGGCAAAGGACTTGAATAGACATTTCTTCAAAGAAGATAGATACATGCTAATAAGCATGTGAAGAGAGTCTCACGTTATTAGTCATCAGAGAAATGCATTCAAAATCACAATGAGAGTCGGGTGCTGTGGCACACACCTGTAATCCTAGCAGCTTGGGAGGCTGAGACAGGAGATAGCAAGTTCAAAACCAGCATCAGTAACTTAGCAAGACCCTGCCTCAAAATAAATGAATAAATAAATAAAAGGGCTAGGGATGTGATTCAGTGGTTAAACTTCACTGGTTTCAATCCCTGGTACCAAAACCAAAACAAAAAACACAATGAGATCTCACTTCATACCTACTTGACGGCCACCATAAAAACAAATAGAAAATAACAAATGTTGAATATGTGCAGCAGTGGAAACACTCACACATTACTCTGGGGAAGTAGAATGGTGCAGTCCCCATAGAAAATAGTTTGGTGGTTCCTCAAAAAGTCAAACACAGAAATACCATATGAGCTGGCAATTCCACTCCTAGGTTTAGACCCAATAAAATTGAAAACAAGGGTTCAAACAAAAAATTGAGTATTAGCAGAACTATTTATAGTGGACAAAAAAGGTAGAAACAGCCTGGTGCGGTGGCACATGCCTGTAATCCCAACGGCTCGGGAGGCTGAGGCAGGAGGATTTCAAGTTCAAAGTCAGCCTCAGCAATGGCGAGGCACTAAGCCACTTGGTGAAACCCTGTCTCTAAATAAAATACAAAGTACGGCCAAGGATGTGGCTCAGTGGCTGAGTGCCCCTGAGTTAAATTCCTGGTGCCAAAAAAAAAAAGGTAGAAACAACCCACATCTAATCTAGTAACTGAAGAATGCATAAGCCAAATGTGGTATATTCATATAATGGAGTTTTATTCAGTCATGAAAGGAAGGAAATATTAATACCACATGAATGATCCTTGAAGACTGCTGTGGTTTGAATGTCCTCTCTGAAATTTAATTGCTATCGTGACCATATTAAGAGATGGGACTTTCAGGAGTTGGGTGTGTAGGTTAGTTGTGGAGCACCTGCCTGGCATGCTGAGGGCTTTGGGTTCCATCCCTAGCACTGGGGGAGAGAGATAGAGATAGAGATATAGAGATAGAGATAGAGATAGAGATGAGATAGAGAGGTGTGGTGTTTGTGGATCTTTTAAGGGGTGATTAGGTCAGAAGGGCTCTGTCAATGGATTAGTGCCATTATTGAGAAAATGGGTTATTCTTGGGAATGAGTTCCTGATTTTACAAAAAGGATGCATTTTTCTAATTTCTCTAGCTCTGAATTGAGCATGCTTGTTTGTCTTCTTGCCATGTTATAATGCAGCATGAAGGCCCTGGAAAGATTCTGGGGTTTTCCAGTCTCCACAACTGTAAGCCAAATAAAATTCTATTGTTTAAAAATTATCCACGGGTTGGGGATGTGGCTCAAGCGGTAGTACACTTGCCTGGGTTTGATCCTCAGCACCACATAAAAATAAAATAAAGATGTTGTGTCCACTGAAAACTAAAAAATAAATATTAAAAAATTCTCTCTCTCTCTCTCTCTCTCTCTCTCAAAAAAGTGTCACTCTTCATAAAAAAAATAAAAAAATTATCCAGTCTGTGGTATTCTGTTTTAGCAGCACAACAAGGATTAAAACAATGTGATAAGTAAATGAAGCTAGACATAAAACGTCACATAATATTTTTCAGGTGTTTTTTTTTTTTTGGTGATATTGGGGATAGAACACAGGGCTTTGTGAATACTAGGAAAGCATAGTACCATTGAACTACATCCCCAGCCCCAAAGCCACACAGTGTTTGATTCTATTTATGTGAAATATCCCCAATAGGCAAATCCACAGTGACAGCATATTAAGTGGTGGCCAGCACTTCAGAACAGAAGGGAATGGGGAATGATTACTTAATGGCTATGTAGTTTCCTTTAAAGGTGATGAAAATGGTCTGGAACTACATAGTGGTAATAGTTGCACAACATTGTGAATGTAGTAGATGACACTGAATTGTAACTTTAACATGGTTAAAAGAGTAACTTTCATACTACATGTGTTTTACTACAATAAAAAAGAAGTCTTACCCCCCCCCCCCAAATCCACAGTGACAGCATATTAAGTGGTGGCCAGCACTTCAGAACAGAAGGGAATGGGGAATGATTACTTGTTGAATTGCCTCTATAATATCCTGGTCCCCTTCCTTGTCTTAGGGATGTTTCTTATTAATGAAAGTTTTCCCAATTGCAATAGCCTGAAAAGAAGCATCTCCTTAGTTGTCCTGTGCATTTTGTCTTTCACATCATTAAGTGATAGAATGTGACTAATGGCGTAGGGTGTTTGGAAGTCCAGAACCTGAGCACTTTCCGTCTCCTGTTGGTTCCCCCACACCTCAAAGAGATTCTGAGCAGGGCCTGATAGGAGTGGGACCTTGGCATCTCGGCCTTCTCAAATCTCTGTGGCAGGTTCCCAGGAATGTGGGCAGGGCGGGGTTACCGTCAGGGCTGTGTGAATTCTCCTCTAGTCTCCGACTAATATCCCTTCTTGCCCAGTCTCATCTCTCCCTACGCTTCTATCTCCATCTCTCCCTGTACCCGTGTTTACCGGTGTCACTTTCTTAAAAAGTCTTTTTTTCTGGGACCAGAATTGTACCACCCCTGGTCTTCCCCGCATTTGCACTTTGGTATCTTCCACAGAGGACTATACCAACTCGTGTCTTCTTCATAGCTAGCCCAACAGTACCTATTCCCCTAGCGTTACTTCCTCTAGAAGTCTCCTCCACACTTACTCCGCATTTTCACACTGTAGAGTAATGTATCGTTCTCTGCTTCGATTCTCTTCTGACCGGCAATAGTTCCCAGGGAGAACTGTACTATTCCAGGCCCTACCCCTTTTTAGCAGTGGTATCTCCCCGCGGAGGCGCGGTAGCGGCGGGGGCTGTGGTTCTCAGCTCTAAATTTGTAAAAAACATGCATATGATTCACTCATCATTAGCCTGCTTTTGCACAAAGGGCCCCACTCTTATCGCCAAGTTTCCATATTCCTCCCTAAATTCCATCTCTTCCAAACTTTAAGAGGATTCTTTTCCCCGCTGTACGGAACGATAAACGTTGTAAAGATGTCTGCTCCCTTGGCAAACCGGCTCACTGGCGCGGCCATTTTTTTTGCCAGCCAAATAATGATCATTGTGGTAACCAAAATAATTTTGGCTACTAGCGCCGATGGCTTCAGGAAAGGCTACTGCGCATGAGCAAGTATAGTGACTGACAGTAACCAAGGCGGGGTAAAGGACTAAAAAGTGGCTGTCGGAGGAAGTTATGACTGATTTTAGAAACATCAAGGGGACTTTACCAGAATAAGAATTCGAATTTTAAGATCAGAGCAGGGGATGAAGGAGGGCAGAGTTCACTCAGAGCGGAAGTGAAAGGGCTGATAGTCTGCAGGCGGAGTGACACCAGCGAGTGTGGACTCTCTAAAGCCGCGATTTACTCGGTGAGTACTTGGGGAGGGGCTCTGAGATGAGAGATGAGTGTCTGGGGAGGGAGCTGTAAACGGAGTGATGGGAGTCTGTGGAATGAGTGATGTAGTCTGTGGAGTCGGTGACGGAGGGACTGTGGGGTGAATGATGGGTGTATTTGGGGTGTGAGATGAGGGGATCTGTATAATGAGTGATGAGAATTGTAGTGTAAATGTTGGGGGGGGGGTACTGTGAAATGTGTGATGAGGGTCTCGGGTCAGCGATGGGGAATTTGTGGTAGTGAGTGTTGGATGGCCTATGAGATCCATGATAGGGATGTGTTGTTGAGTGATGGGGATCCGTGGGGAAAACAAATGTCCTTTCCCTTTTTTTTTTCTTTGCCATTTCGTGGCCATTTTACCAGCTGGCATTTGTGTATTTCTGATCTGGTGATTTGGTGAACTTTCAATCTGGGTGTTCCTTGCCATCTGCAACTCTTTTCTTTTCTTCTCCTCCCTCTCAACAGCTCTGCCTTTTTAGGCCTTTGCCTTCTCTCCACAACAGTCAGACATGACTAAGTTCCGGGTAAGTTCTTACTTGCTTCTCCCCTCCCCCTCCCCTTGTTAGGATACTTAGAAGCAAGGAAGCACTATTGTACAGTGGTTAAGACTAAAGACTTTGAGATTAAACTCCTCTTAACAGCTTTATGAGCTTAGGCAAGCCATTTAACCTCTCTGTGCCTTAATTTTCCTAAGTATAAAATGGGGGTGATGATGATGCTAACAATAACAATAATAATACTTACCTTGTATGGTTGTTGTGAAGATCAATTGAATTAACATGTGTTTAGAACAATTCCTGGTATATACATAGTATGCATTATATATGAGCTTGATGTTAATTACTGTATTAATATTTATACCATAAAATGGATATGTATAAAAATATACAGTTAGGGTTAGAGAAGTAGAGCAAGTCCAAGGCAAGGTTGAAATGTGTATGCATAGATCATAGGATTCTACACATTTATGTTAAACTACAGTTACCTTTCTAGCTTCCTAGAAGCCACAACACAGAGGGAAGTAAACGCACTTGCTTTATTTATCTCACCCATCAGAGAAAGTGAGCTACTTCCTGAGAAGTAAAGTTTTCCTGATGTTGATCAGATAGTTTTCTGATCAATCATCCAAGTCCCCATCAGCAATCTTTTGATAAATGCAGGGTTGGGATTCCTCTGCTGTGACTTAGAATATATCCCCATGTTAGCCAAATGTGTCCTGCCAGAACAAAAGTAAGGAATGCAATTCTTCAGGAAACCAAAGCCATCTCTGCACAATGAACTCTCTTATGTTCTGGATCAACACTGGATTAAAACTTTGATGGTTAAGAACAATCAATAAACCTCATGCCCTTCAAATTCTTTTCGAATACATTTTCTCTCATCTGTGATTTCAGTACAGCCTGAGAATCCTTGCCCTTTCCCTTTTTAGGCTCAGAAATCATAATGTCCCTGACCATTTTCAGTTCTTTCCTTTCTGCCCTTCTTTAAAAGTCTGAAAATCTGAAATAATTTTGTCATTTTTTTTCCTCTTCCTACAGAAGTGAGATAGGAATGGCACCCAAAATTCAAACTCTTGAGGAATGTACAATCCCAAAAGGGGAACTATCTCATGATCTCATATCACCATTCATTTCAGATAACAATTCTATGATGAATTTCGTTAATTTTTGCCTGTATACCCCACTCTCTTCCTTGTCCTTGTTCTTTATATTTACATACATTTAAAACATATAGTTAAGGTATGTCTTCTTTTTATTTATTTATTTTTGGTACTGGGGATTGAACCCAGTGGCACTTTACCACTGAACTACATCCCCAGCCCTTTTTAATTTTTATTTTGAGACAGGGTCTCTTTAAATTGCTGAGATTGGCCTCAAACTTTCAATCCTCCTGCCTTAGTCTCCTGAGTTGCTGAGATTATAGGCTTGTGCCACTGCACCCGGCACATATATTCTTTTGCTGCAATTTGCTCATTAGGTAATACTGTTTTGCAACTTTCTGCTTTCCCTTTACAGAATGATATAATGCAAGTTGAACATCCCTAATCTGAAAATCTGAGATCCACAAAGCTCTAAAATATGAAACTTTTTGTGTTAGAGGTATAATGTCACAAGTGGAAAATTCCACACCTGATCTTGTGTGATGGGTCATAGTCAAAATGCAGGCACAGTAAAAATATTGCATAAAATTGCATCCAGGGTATGATTATAGGGTATTATATGAAACATAAATGGATTTTGTGTTTAGACTTGGATCTCATCTCTAAAATATCTTAAAACAAGAGCCAATTTGTAGTGAGCTTACACTATGCATGATACAGTACTAAGCACTTTATATGCATGGCCATCTTTAATTCACAATAACTGTATGAAGTAGGTACCATTATTATTCACATCCTACAGATGAGGAACTGAGTACCAGAGTGGATAAACAAGTGGCATGGGATTGCACAGTTGATCACTGGCACAGCTGATTACTGCTACAGCTGGGATAGTGCCTTGTTGGTAGAGGATGTTTTTGGTGTTGTTGTTTTGTGTTTTTTGCAGTGCTGGGGATAGAACCCAGGGCCTTGTGCATGCTAGGCAAGTGCTCTACCACTGAGCTATCACCCCAGGTCACAGAGATATTTTTAACAGCTACATTTTTCTCTTGAATGCATGTACCATGATTTATTAATCAGCTCCATATTGAAGGACTTCTGTGTAATTTCTGTTTCAGTGTGGCAGTGATCTCTCTTGTCATCTATCTTTGTATTCAGTGATGACCATTTCTAGAATGTCTGGTTCAAAAGGTGGGCACGTTTTGAACTTGCATAGACATTGCCAAGTTGCCTTTTGAAATGTTAGTACAAGTTGATACCTCTACTAACAACGAATGAAAATACCCTTTTGAATTCTCTTGTCATGATTTTAAGCCTTGCCATTTGACAGTTGAAAGTCTCTATTTTTTCATTTATGTTTATTTAATTATCAATGTTTTTGAGCATATTTTAATAATTTTTTCTCTTTTTTACATTTCTTCTGTGAATTGTTCCTTTATATACACTGCTCTTTTTCCTTTGGAGTTTTTGAATCTTTGTCTTACATTTTTTTTTTAAAATTATACCTTTATTTTAATTTATTTTTATGTGGTGCTGAGGATCAAACCCAGTGCTTCGAATGTGCTAGGCATGCACTCTACCACTGAGCTACAACCCTAGCACCTTTGTCTTATATTTTTTATTTTTATTTTTCACAGTGCTGGGGATCAAACCCAGGGCCTCATGCATGCTAGGCAAAACCTCTATCACAGAGCTACATATCTCTGGCCCTGTCTTACTATTTTTAAAACATTTTATGGAAATATGACACAGAAAAAATCTTTTGGGGTAGATTTATTAAAGCACAATATTTAGAGGAGATATATATCATACAATTAAAAAAAAAAATGTCTGCAAATTGAAAACCCCTGTGGAACCAGTACCTGTAACAAAAAGGAGGGAATGACAGGCCTCCCATTAGCCTCCATTCTACTTCCAATCATGGTCTCTTGGCTTACTGGTAATCACTTGCTGATTTGTATCACTCTAGATTATTTTGGCCTGTTCTTGGATGTCATATAAATGGAATCATACATTATTACTCTTTTGGGCCCAGCTTCTTTCACTCATCGTAATTTTTATTTATTTATTGTTTTGTTTTTGTAGTTCAAAGGATCAAACCCAGGGCCTTACACATGCTAGGCAAGTGTTTTTGACACTGAGGTATACCCCAATCCCATTATAATATTTTTAAGATTAACCCTTGTTATTTTATCAGTAGTGTGCTCTCTTTCTGTTACTGTGTACTATTCCATTGTATAAATAGATCACAATTGTTCATCTATTCTACTGCTAATGGATATGACCATTTTGGATTCTATAAATAATATTTTAGATACTTACAAATAATACTTGTATGAATATTTTTATACATGTCTTGGTGAACATATGTGCATTTCCACTGGATATATATATTTGAGAATGGGGTTGCTAGGTCCTAGGCTAGGGTTATTTTTATCTTTACTACATCTTTTTCTTCTTTTTTAAACTTTTTAATTTGTTCTAATTAGTAGCTTTACTATATTCTATCAAGTTGTTTTCCAAAGTGGCTATACCACTTTACTCCCACCAACAATGTATGAGAGTTTCAGTTGCTCTACATCCCTGCCACCATTTGGGTTGTTGGTCTTTACTTTATCCATTCTGTTTGTATACATTTGTATCTCCTTGTGGTTTCAGTTTGCATTTCTCTGATGACTAATGATATTTACCACCTTTTCATTTGTGTTTTGACCATTGGGAGAGCCTCTTTTGTGAAGTATCTATCTATTCAAATATTTTTTTCTCTAGTTTTTCTGTTGTCTTATTGATTAATAGGAGTTGTTTATAGTTCATATAGTATAAAAGTCCTTAGGTATTGCAGATATCTTGCATAAGATTTTTTTTGGCAGTGCTAGGGATTGAATTCAGGTCTTTTCAGATACTAGGCAAATGTTTTACCACTGACCTACATGGTCAGCCCCCAAGAAGGCTTTTTTGAAATGATTAAATTTTAAACAGTAGCTTGTCTCTGAAGAATATTCCCCTTACCTTAAAAAACCATCTCTCCAATCACCCTGGTCTGATCACTACGTATTGTATACGTATATTGATATATCATACTGTACCCCATAAATATGTACAATTAATATGTGTCAATTAAAATATTAAAAATAGATTTACTGATATTTTGGGAAAGTACCATCACTTTAATTTTTATCAAACTGATTGAACAAAAGTATGCAATTACAGGGATCAGTGTCATTCGAGGATGTGGCTGTGGACTTCACCCAGGAAGAATGGAATCGACTGGACCCTACTCAGAGGACCCTATACAGAGATGTGATGCTAGAGAATTATAGCCATCTTGTTTCTCTGGGTGAGGATGGCTTCCCTTAGTAATCACAGTGTCCCTAGCAGAATAACTTTCCATCTCTGAATGAAGTACTTCAATTCTTTGAACTCAAGTGGTAGGGGTTAAAGGTTCTTATTCCCTTTAAACTGATCAAGGCGTTTGTATTTTCATCTTCCATGTGAAATTTACCCTCATTAAAATGTACCTTCCTAATTTTTTGAAGCCCTGAAAGCCACACAGAGGCTCCCAAATCTTGTATCATTTCCCATTACAGGGTATCCTATTACCAAACCAGATGTGATTGCCTCTTTGGAGAATGGAGTTCTTGAGATCATAAAGAGAGAAATCCCAAGTTCAAGTTGTACAGGTAAGAAGTGAGAGATAAGATATTGTGAGATAATACTCTTTAGGATCTCTGAATGCTGACCATTTTTGAATGCTCTGAAATATCTTCCTAAAGAATATACACTATTGTTGCTTATTCCATATTATTAGTTTTGTGAGATATTGTCTCAAAATAATCTTGGAATAAGATGGCAAGGAGCTGGATTATACTCTAGCTTAGTCCTTCTGCTTCTCTCAATAACCTCAATTGTTTTTAGCCTTTCTGAAAAGTCCTTTGCAATTAGAGTCTTTTTCCCCCCAAATCCTGGATCTGCTACCTTCCAATATCCATTTTCCTATTCATGACTCCCTAGCCTATTTTTACATTCTCTTCCCATTTTAAGCTATTTTCTTAAACAATCTTGTCACTTATTGTTACTTCTGTCTCAATGTCTATTGAATCAACTTGTTTTTCTTTTTTTTTTTTTTTACTCCTTGAGCTCTGAGTGTAGCACAGACATATACTTGGAATTTCTTTCTGACTGGTATATAGACTTAAAAGAAATTAAAATTCAACCCTATCAGAGGCCTGCATCTTTCAAAGGTGTATTCACAGAGTATGGTTTATTATTCTTTCTAGAAGATGAACAAGCTGAAGACCAGCTGGAGAACCACCAGGAAAACCAAAACAGACACCTGAGGCAAGCTATATCCATTGATGAGAAAAATGTGTCTAAGGAAAGAGCTCATGAATTTGATGGCTTTGTAAACCCACTTCCTCAGAGCACATGGGTAGTTTCTTCAGGACACACACCCTATATAAATGACTCATATGGGAAAAGTTTTAAAGATAATTTTGGCTTACTCAGTCCTAATAGTCTGAGCTTGACAGCTCAGAAATGTTATGAATGTAATCGATGTGGGAAATTATTAATTCATGGCAGGCATGAAAAAAATAATGGAATGATACCCCTTGACTATAATACATATGAGAAAGGTCATAGTCTTAACTTTGTTCAGCATAATCTGACTCAAGTTGCAGAACCAACCTATGAATGTCCTGAGTGTAGAATACCCCTCAGCACGAATTCACTCCTTATTGTTCATCAGATCACTCACATAGGAGAGAAACCTTATGAATATACAGAATGCAGAGAGGTATTCAACAAGACTGCACGCCTCAGTATACATCAGACCATGCACACAGGAGACAAACTTTTTGAGTGTAATGAATGTGGCAAATCCTTCAGAGAGGAATCAACCCTGCATATACATCAAAGAACTCATACAGGTGAAAAACCGTATGTATGCACTGAGTGTGGCAAAGCTTTCCAAGAAAAGACAAAGCTCATCATACATCGACGAACTCACAAAGGAGAGAAACCCTATAAATGTTCAGAATGTGAAAAAACCTTCAACCAGAAGGCGCACCTCAGTGTTCATCAGAGAACACACACAGGAGAGAAACCCTTTGAATGCAGTGATTGTGGCAAATACTTCAGAGAGAAATCAACACTGAATATACATCAAAGAACTCATACAGGAGAGAAGCCGTATTTATGCAATGAGTGTGGCAAAGCCTTCCGAGAGAAGACGAAACTCATCATACATCAGAGAACTCACACAGGAGAGAAACCCTATGAATGTTTAGAATGTGGGAGAGCCTTCAATCAAAAGGCACACCTCAGTGTACATCAGAGGACACACACAGGTGAGAAACCTTTTGAATGTAATGAATGTGGCAAATCTTTCAGAGAGAAATCAACACTGCGTAGACATCAAAGAATCCATACAGGAGAGAAACCTTATGTGTGTTCAGACTGTGGAAGAGCATTCACCCTTAAGCTGAGCCTCAGTGCTCATCAGAGAATTCATACAGGAGAAAAAACTGATGGATGTACTGTATGTGGAAAAGTCTTCTCCCGCAAGTCATATCTTATGCTACATCAGAGAGCTCATACAGGAGAAAAATTTGAGAAATCCTATGAATGCAATGAATGTGATAAAGCATTCTTCCAGAAATCATATCTCATTATTCACCAGAGAGTTCACACAGGGGAGAAACCCTACGAGTGTAATGTATGTGAGAAAGCTTTCTCCCAAAAATCATATCTCATTATACATCAACGAACTCATACAGGAGAGAAACCCTATAAATGTGATAAGTGTAATAGAGCCTTCAGAGAAAAGTCTAAACTCACTGTACATCAGAGAACTCACATAGGAGAGAAGCCCTATGACTGTCCTGAATATGAGAGAAACCTTCTAGAAGTCAAAGATCAGCAAGGATTAGAGAACTCTGAGAGAGGAGAGACCAAAGAACTGAAAATGGAAAATCCTTTGTAGGAAAGTCAAAGAAAAAGTGAGGTGGGGGAATCCTGCTTTAGGGTGATCAGGGATGGCTTTTCTGAGGACATGACATTTGATCTTAGATCTGAAAACAAAGCACCAGCCATACTGGGGGAAGAGCATTCCAGGCAGAAGAAATAGCAAGGGCCAAGGTCCTGAAGCAAAAACTGGGCCTTTCATGATTATATCATGGATGTATATTGAATGACTTTACACCAAAAAGGTTGTTCAACATTAAAATCTTTTGAAGCTTTGAATCTATGAGAGATGTCATTAGGAAGCCAAACCTCACCATAAATCTGGGCAAAGATATCAAGGGAAGCCCAATTTAATTAATTTCAATAATCATAGTCCCTTGGAAATGAAATAAGGGAAACATGTTTCCAAATTTAATATCCAACTCTCACAAAAAATTAAGAAAAGCTATTATTAAGAACACTCAATTTGTCATCTTTCATCATGGGTAATAAAAGCTATCTCCAAGAAAAACAGAGTTCACCAAATGATATGAAATTACATAATTAAAGATAACCACAAAAGGAAAAACAATGAAGAATATACTATAAATGTTCAGATATTAGAAAGGACATTTAAGCAGAACAATGTAAAGAAAACAACACTACAGCATCAAATCCAGTTTCCAAAAGTAGCAACAGTTGATAATGCTTGCATTTTCACCACAGCCTGTTGGGTAAGATTTTTGGCTATGTTTCTCTGTGTGGATCTTCCTCTTCTCTGAGACTCATCCTACAGCCTTCCCGAAAAGACTATAAGCTGCACGACAGGTTTTTAGAAGATCCGTTTTTGACTCAAATTCACCGGCGTTTATTTCTGCTGCTTTTGATGAATAACTATCACATTCAGAAGTCAGTACCCAGAGTAAAAGCACCTTTTATGGACACCCAGGGAAATGTGAACTTTGGTTATCTATGTTGTTTGGGGCTGAGCACAGGGGAAATCCTTTAAAGGAAGGGAGCTTGAGTTTTCTTTGGCATGCAGTGGGCACTAGCTATTTCAATGATCATCTGCTCTGGATGTAATGAATATTGAAAGCAAGGCTTTGAGTAGTTGAGAATCCACCCTCAACCAAAGAATACAAAGGAAATGATTAACTGCTTCTTCGTGGGAGTGGGTGCTTCCAGTGGGGCTGGCCAATGAAAAGAAAAGAATGGTAAGTTCAAATTCCTAAATGCTCTGCTGAAGACACAGACTGAACCCTGGGCATTGTGTAAAAAGAAATTATTACCTGTGCATTCATTGAATTCCTTCTTAAATTCCCAGTGTGTCATTTGCAATTTAGGTTTTGATTTTGAAAGAGATGATGGGGGGCTGAGAATTAGAATGATGACATGTGGGAGAATGTGAATATTTTAAACTCCCAGTTCCCACTGAGCTTCCTGTGTAAACTGAGTTTAATCCCATTCTCCTCTGATGAGACTGTATCTGTCGAAAATAAAGACCCTGTAGTGACCTCAACTGAGACTGATACTTCTTCGGGGAAGCCAACTTTCATATACTTCCATCCTGGCTCTATCTCTATACCTGTAATTGTCTTTTTAAAAATATTTATTTTTTTTAGTTGTAGTTGGACACAATACCTTTATTTATTTACTTTTTATGTGGTGCTGAAGATCGAACCCAGGGCCTCGCATGTGCTAGGTGAGCTCTCTACTGCTGAGCCACAACCACAGTCCCTGTAACTGTCTTTTGCACCAAGCACTTTATATGCTTTACATATGTTAATTCACTTAATCCTCCCAATAACCTCATAGGGTCACTAATATCATTATCATCCTCATTTTCCAGATCAGAAGACTGAGGCACAGAGAAATTAAGTGCCTCATTTAAGGCAATACATCCAGTAAGTGGTAGAGATGGTATTTGATTCAAGGAGAACCTATGCTCTTAATCACTACACTATCCTTTCTCCTACCCCAAGTCATCTGGTGTCTCTTGATTACAGTTGTGAAGATATGGGGGAAGTGACTGAAAGGTGGTACCTTCAGGGATTGGAAAAATGAAGAATCAGGCAAAGGCTTTTGCACTGCTTGTAGATATCATCTTTATTAAATCCACAAAAGAAAAAAAAAAAGACAGGAAAGGATAATCTCTATCCCTGTGAATTCCAGTCATGATTCAGGTTTCCTTGGGTTCTCTTTTACATATATTTCACACCCCTTGAGCCATTCAGATAAATCATGGCCAGAGCAATGCCGGGTCCAAGAATCCCTGGGAGATGAAGGGAGGGAGGAAGGATGAAGTGGATAACTTGATGAGGCAATACCCCTATCTCTGGCTGTCCAGGGTTCAGACCATCCCATGAACTTACCAGGCCTTCATACTTCCTGGTGCATTCACAACCCGCTTGGCACACAAGATGTCATCCAGAATATGGCACTTGAGCAGGTCTAGGGGGTGAGAGAGGAACATGATGATCTGGTGCACTTGGCAGAGGGTGACAGCATATGGAGGGCCCAGGGTTTCTGGATTCCTTGGGGCCTGAATTACATCAACCACTACATTGGCTGATTGTGGATGACCTCCACTCTTTTGTTAGCTGGTTATAAATTACCTCAAGTGCCCTGTTGACTGGTTCTGTACAACCTTAACTCTGGTTGGCTTTAAGTATCACATTGGCAGGTTATGAGTAACCTCAGTCACCATTATTGGCTCATCCCAGACTCCCTCAAATTCCATGTTGGTCAAGTCTGGATGACTTCAGCTGTCATTATATTGAGTTAACAATGTTCTCAACTGTAATACTGGCTGGTCTAGCATCACCTGAACCAGCTGATTGGGAAGATAATTAACTGTCATATTGGTCATTCCTAGTGACTTCAAACAGTATGTTTTCAGGTCCTAGATACATCCAATTCCTATTTTGACTGGTTATGAATGACCCCCACCTCCATACTGGCTAATTCTGTTCAACCACAGCCACCATAGTACCTTGTCCTAGATAATCTCAACTTCCATATTGGCTGGACCAGTATGACTTTTAACTGTCATTTAGCTAGTTGCTAATGATCTCAACTGCCACGTTGACCATCCTAAACAATCTCAACTACCATTTTGACTAGTTATAAATAACTTCAACCTCTCTTTTAGTTATCCTAGATTATTGCAATTTCCATGTTGTCACACTGAGCAGCCTTAACCTTAATTTTATTCAGCTTTGAAAAATTTCATTATTCATTTACTCTTAGACAACCTCAAGTTCTATGGTGGCCAGTCCTGGACAATCTCAACCTTCAATCTGGCCAATCATCGGTGACCTCTTCTGCTATGTTGACAGGACTTACACAATCTAAACCTCCATTTGGGTTGGCTCCAAATAAGTTAGTCTCCATTTTGGCCTGTCTTGGACAACCTCATCCATCATTCAGGACAATCCTCAAACAACTTCATTGCTATTCTATTTTGTCTTGACCATCACAACACTCTCATCTGGAAAGTTCTCTCATTTCTATACATAGGTAGTTTTTTTTTTTTTTTTGCAGTGCTGGGGATTGAACTCAGGACCTTGTACATGTGAGGCAACCACTCTACCAACTGAGCTACTTCCCCAGCCCTGGTAGTTTGTTTTTGTTCCTACTTCCAATCATCTGCTTCTTCCCTTGGGGCCTATACAACCTCAACTCCAAATCAGAACAGTCTCCCCATCTATTTCACATGACACTGAATTGTCTGTTTCCTGAGTCTCAAAAAACTATAGCCTCCACTCTGGGTCAGATTCAAGGGCTCTGCATTCTCTAGACCTAGGCAACATGTCATTGTAGTCTGGTTAAGGATTTAGGATGGTGTCTCAAACAACACAGGCAACTTTCTTCCTTTCCCCATAATTTTTCTACATTTGTAGGAGATTACAGTTTAGATAATCTTGCCTTTTTGTGTGTGGCATGTAGGGCCAGGCACTAGGGATCTTGTATTCATACTTTTGCCTTACCACGACAATCCATATGGCAGAGGTTCTGGGTGGGTGTGACACCATTGTCACACCACCAGGCGGAGTTCAGCTGGAAAATGCCATATTCACTACTGCCATCGGGATTGTGATCCACGAAAGAGGTGTCAAAGCCGCTCTCGTAGTGTGCCATGCACAACCCTGGGACAGAGAGAGAAAGAGAGAGATAAGAAGTAGGAGGCAGACATAGGGTCCAGGAATAAGAATGGCTAGGATAGGTGTGACAATGGGGATGATAATCATCTTAGTTGTGAGACTGATGATCTTGGTTTGGTGGTGGGGTGTTGATGCTGATGATTCTGGGTGAGATATCAGTGATGGTGGTAGTGATGGTATTTATGGTGATAACAGTGGTGATGATATGGTCAGTAATAATGGTGTTGATGGTAGAGACAGAGTTGATGACATTAGAGTTGAGTTAAACCACTCATCACAGTTAGAAAGTAACCAGGGGTCAGGCCCTGACCCAGAGAGGTGAAAAATGACAAGAGAAGCCTGGGTCTGAGTGTGGTTAATGGCTTGGGGTATGGAAGGGACTTGGGGCAAATAGAGTCTCACAGTCTCCAATTTGGTAGCCTCTGTAGCCATCAAGGCCTGCCTTCTCCAGCTTCTTTGCCAGCTCACAACGTTCATAAATCTTGGCATCCACACTGGCAATGATCAGTGTGGCCCAGATCACTAGCACAGTGCCCCAAGCCAACATTATGACACCCGCAAGCCCTTGTAGCTGATGCCTTGCTCCAGATTCACCCTGCGGTGTTCAGAACTAGGGGCATTCTGGAACTCTGAGCTCTATGAGCACTGACTGGTCTAAGTGATATATTCTGGAACATAGAAGCTAGAGGTCTGGGCACCTCACTACTTTCCCCAATGCCAATTCTCCTAGAGACCAAGAGACACACAAAGAAAAATAAAGATACTGACAGAGATGGAAGGAAACAAAAAGACAGAGAAACCCAGTGGTGTCAGAAAGATGCAGGGAGAGAAGGGTTGGCAACACACCAAATACAGACAGTCTAACTTGAATACTAAGCCTCACACTGGACCCACATTCCCCTAAATTTCTTAATGCTGTGCCACTCTACTCTCAACACCTATGTATTAGAACTTGGTTACCTCCATTTCCATTCACTCTAGTCCCATTCACCACTATTTCCCAGTCTGCTGACTGATCAGTGGTATTCATCACGTTGTACCTATTACCACCTCTGATTTCTCATCCTCTATAGAATATGACCATCATGCTCTGCCCCCATTACCTCCATTTACTCATTGTCTTAGTCTGTTTGTGCTGCTATAACATAATACTTAAGACTGGAGAATTTAAAAAGAATAGAAATTCACAATTCTGTCAGCTGGGAAATTCTAAGATCAAGGCAATGATATTTTGTGACGGTTTTCTTGCTGTAGTCTCCAGAAAGAGTTCCTGAAAGCCCTTTTCAGAGCTGCATTAATTCATTCATGAGGGCAAAGCCCTTATGACCTAAACACCTCCTCAAATGACCTCCTTTCCAACACTGTTGCATTGGGGATTAAGTTTCTAACACCTGAATTTTGGAGGGGACACATTCAAACCATAACACTCATCCTTGGCACTTCCTATACCTCTCTGTATTCACTGTGTGGTTCTATCTTAATTTACTAGAATCTTCTCCAATTATAATCACACTCTGTCCCACATCACATATTACAAATGATATCTTACACACACATACTCACATTCAACTGTTTTTTCACCTTCATTCTTGGTCTATCTTTTATTTCCCAGTTCACTTATACTCTCATCTAATTATGTTCATTCACACTGGGCTTCCTTTTACCACAGTTCCCTGACCCATTTATTTATCATTGTCCAAGTGTTCTCAAATCACATTCTTTCTTCACCTCCATTCACTCTCACTCAGATTAATTTCCTATTTTCACCTCTACTTCCTGGCACTGCACCAACTGACTCCTGTTCACTTTGGTGCCCCATCCTTCAGCTTTGTTCATTGACTCCCGGCCTCATTATCTCCTCAGTCCCTTTCTGCCCTTTCTTTACCTGTATTCTCCAAGATGCTGCCCCCATTGGCCCCCTTTCCTGGAACTCTGTGATGTATTACTCCCAAACACTAGCTCATGTTACCCATATGAACTCACTCTATGCTCAGTCATCTCCATTGTTTTTCAATTTCCTCTTCATTAGCTCCCCTTACTTTCATTTTTCCTAAATGCCTCATTCATTTAAATTCACTTCCAATGTAACCCCTATTACCCTCTTCTCACTTCTGCTCCTGATTTATGTCTAGTTGCTCCTTCTCTGCCTCAGTAACCCTATTCAGTCATACTTTGCCTTGAATTCACCACTTTTTGCCCATATTGGGCCTGATGTTACACTGATTACTTACCCTGGGTGGACCATGTGACTTTTATCTCCTCTTCTTTTTTAAAGAAATTTTTTTTAGTTGCAGATGGACACAATACCTTTATTATTTATTTATTTATTTTTATGTGGTGCTGAGGATTGAACCCAGTGCCTCATATATGCTAGGCGAGCACTCTACCACTGAGCCATAACCCCGGCCCTTATCTCCTCTCTTTTTGCCTCACAATATCCACATTTACTTACCTTCTGCTCTTTACTTCCAATCCTTCTCATTCTGCCCACCATTCATGTATATTCACATCTGTTGATTCACACTGGGATCCAGGTATACACATTGACTAGGTCACTACTCTGTATTACCCCTATCCAATTTCAGCCTACCCCACTCACCTCTAGTCACTTTCCTTCTCCCTTATAGTATCTCTGGACTCTAATCACTCTTGTTTTTTCCATTTGTGCATCCCACTCTTCTCTCTGAGTTCCACATTACCCCAATTCTCTCCTACTTTCCCTCTAAATTCACCTCTCCAATCATATTGTGTCTCATAAACCATTAGTCACACTCTAATCCTTAGCATTTCTATCAATTCTATTCGCATTTACCAACTTTCTTTGCCCCATTCACTCAGTCTACATCCACGATTACCTTTCTTTAATTAGATTGTGTTTCACTTTTTCATCACATATTCAGTCTCATCCATAATATCAATGTAATTCAAAATCTAGTGCATGGTCATTTCTTTACTCTGCCCATGCACATCTCTCCTCATGCTCTCTTCTCTGCTGCTCATTCACTTTTATTCCATTACACTTTGCCTCTCTCCTTGACCCAATTCACTCCCAATTTGACTTTCATTCGCCATTATTCATATTGGTTCACCAGTGCCATGTATCCTGTTTACTGACTCACGTTGGCTGAACAGAAAAGTCTGATATATTGTTCAGGATTAGGTTTGGCCGCACGAATCAACACCACTAAAAATGTCCTTGACTTCAAGAGGAGGTAAGGGGATTACTTTCTTGGAGGAAAGGCAGTTCAATGCTAATATGTTGACTTCAATGTCACCAGAGACTTGACTCCTTCTGTGCTATTTTTCTGCCAACTTCACTGCTTCCTTTTGGTCCTAAACAACTATTAAAAATTGGCAATAGCAGGCTGTAGCTGTAGCTCAGAGGCAGAGTGCATGCCTAGCATATGTGAGGTAGTGGGTTCGAGCCTTAGCACCACATAAACAAATAAAATAAAGGTATTCTGTCCATCTACAACTACAAAAAATTTTTAAAAATTGGCAACACTTTCATGGTTTTGATAAGATATATCTTAAGAGCTCAACAGCCAGGTGGGGGGCCTTTCCCCTTGTCTTTGGGTGAGGGTGCCACACCATACAGAGCCTGTAGTGGGACCACTTACCTGTCAATCTCCCATACCCTTTCACTTGGCCACCTGCTGCCTAGACTACTGTATGAGGAGGTTGCACCTGTAGGGACTGATGGTAGAGGATGCCCTGAATAGAGAGTGGGAGTTCTGGCTCTGCAGCAGGATATCTGGCCTCACATAGCTTATGGATGTGTACTGTGGACCTTGGGAAAGTTTCTGAGGGGCAATATCACTGGCTCATAAACATTTCTGGAGCCCACAATCAGCATATCTCAATTTCCACCAACCCCAAAGGATTTCCTTGCTTGCATTGATGTGTGTGTGTGTGTGTGTGTGTGTGTGTGTATACACTCTCATGAGTGCAAGGTGGTAAGGGATAAAAGTGCAAGGCTGAAAGAGACCAAACTATGATGATCCTAAAGGTTCAGCCCTTCCTATTTTCCAGCCCTGAATGTGTTAAAGAGTGGACAATGTTTATACTGGAGGTGCTGATACTTCAGAGAACAAGAAATCTGAGTTTTACTCCTGCTTCCTCTTTGCCTTGTTTGCTAGGAAGCTTCATTTCCAGGCTGGTTTTACTGAGTGAAGCTCCTCAGATACCTTCTATAAGTTCTGTGAAATATTGAATAAACAAAAGAATAATATTACTAGGTGGAGGTTATAAATCTGACTTTGAGAATTTGTGTGACCTTTGCCTTATCTCACAAGTGGGGGCCATGGGACTGTTGTGATAATTGAGTTCATGTCATGCACGTCACACAGTGCCCACCATGCAAGAGATAATGAGTTAGTCATTTCCTATGCCTATTGCTAGGAGCCTCCTCATTGATCTCACTGTTTCCACCCTTGCTCTTTATAGTCTGCTCACAAAGCAGTTTGCGAATCATCTTATTTTATTTTTTCTTATTAAGAAGTTTATATATATACACATCTGATTTTATTTATATAATAATAATAAACACCGACATAGCACTTGCTATGTGCCAGGTGTTGTTTTAAACCCTTTACAATATCGACTCATTTGTTACTTCAACCCTAATGAGATAGGCACTGTCATTATCCTTATTTTATAGATGAGGACACAGTACAGGGAAGTAAACAGTCGTGCCTTATATCGCACAGCTGGTGGGTGGGGGTTTGAACTCACGGTGTCCACATCATGTTGTTATTTTTTTCCTGGCTTCATTCCCAATATCTAGAACACTATTGGGCACAGAGGAGGTGCTTAGGCATATCCCTGCAGAGGTCACATTCTAATAGGGCAATAAACAAATGAATGAAATATACATGTGTAATTTTAGCCTTAAAATACAAGACTAGATTGCTTAAAAATCTGATCCCTCTTAACAGTTTCCCCATTATCTAGAGAATGAGATTATAAACCCTATTCCTAGCTCCCAACACACTAACGATGCCTCTGCCCATTCAGAGAAAGGAACCTGTCAGTCACTAATACAGCCCATTCTCCAACAGTGTGTGTTTGTTTGCGTCCCACAACACTGTTCATTTTTCAGCTTGTGGTCTGTGTACTTTCCTTTCTTCTTCAAAAGCTAATACGTAAACTCCAGCCCTAGCCACTGGATGGAGCCAGTGGCTTTTCCCTACCCTCTTAGTCTTTGTGTACGCAGAACATTCCGCCCCGTATCCTGCAATTACACCGGCAACACCGTTGCTGACCTTTGAATTCAAGACACAAAATTCCCGACCGCTAGAATCTTTTCCTTAATTGGGCACTTGTCCTCCCCGCCCTTCCATAAGTGTATTGGTGTCTGAAATCTTAGAATGCTTGTTTCCTCCGCAGAACAAAGTAAACACCTCTGCACAGCGAACCTGGAGGAGAGACGCCGTAGGCATAAATATCTCGCCTTGGAACAGTGACGTCACCTGTACAGCCGCCTTTCCTCTGCGCTTGCGCTGTGACCCCAACACCTTCGCGGCCCCATGTTGACTATTGGCAGATGTGGTCTCAAAGGCATTACTGAGCGTGCGCAGAACCGGTCGCTGTAGATTTTATAGGCTACGGTGCCGGAGAGCTGGTTCAGAAGCGGAAGTGCTTGTCGGGGCCAGTTCTTGTAACGGTCTCTTCAACAGCAAGCAGAAAATCAGTTGACGAGAAAGACAGTGAGGTTGAGCGGACGTTTGCTGGGGGTCTTGGGCTAAGTGATGGGGGATTCTGGGGGACGAGTGAAGGGAGGTTTATGAGGGTCATTGATACGGGGGATTATAGGTTGAGTGATGGGGAACCGAGAAGTCAGTGTATGAGGGTCTGGGGGCTCATTGGTGGACAAAGTTATGGGGCTAGTTAGGATAGAGTGGGGCCTATTAAACTTTGACATTTACACATTTTCCAGCATAGTGACCTATACTTAGGGTTCTTGCGTATCCCTCAGGCCCCTCGTTACGTGCGCCCTGCCTCTCCCTCTGTCCCTCTCCCCTCGCCCAATCCCTGAGTAGGGGCCTGGTGTGAAAGTGCCAGGAGAAGTGACCTGCACCTGAAGGCCTCTTTTCGGGTCCTGGGCAAGACTATCCCAGTGAGGTGAGGAGAAGGAAGAAGAGCCACCTGAGAAGACTTACCTAACAGCTGGCCTTCTCCACAGTTTGGGGGCTGGGAGGGGTGGGTGGGGCCTGGTGCTGCAGGATCTGAGGGGACTAGGGGTAAAATGTCATTTGGATAATAGGTAGTTCTAAAGTTCAGTGTTTTTTTTGTGACATTTAATAAATAATACTTTTGAATTACAGATTAATTGGGAAATAGAGGAAAGGAAAAAAAAGAACTGATTTGCCCCCCCCCATCACATTTATGTCCATTCTTAAACATATATGTGTATGCCTTTTTAAACTTTTATAGTTTTAAGATATGTTTCTGCAGTTTTATAATCTATTTTTATTTAGAAATTTATTGTAATTCAGTTTTAGATTTCTTCTATAACATTCTTTTAAACTTTTGAGATATGTCTACCACAACATACACAGAAAAGTGTATACTTCCATATAACATTTTAAACAACTGTGTAGAATTTTGTTGCTAATATTTATTTATTATTCTCTTATGGGTCACATGGGATTGTTTTAAGTTTGGCATTATTAAACTCAATGCCCAGATGAAGTTACTTACAGAGAAATTACACATTATGATAAATTATCTCATTAAGTGAATACAAGTTCTGGGTTGGGGTACAATTTATTATATGTAATAAAAGCCTTTGTGCTCAATGTTCACACAAAAAGTCAAAAATATACTGGTCATTATTAAAACCATATACTCTTCCACAGAGCAGCTTCATTGCTAGCTTATGTGAGGGGATTTCTAGGAGGATAATTCTGCTACTCCAAGCCTAATGGGGTCCTCATATGCTCTACCCTTCTCTACTTGTTCCAGCTCAATTTTCACATATCTCTGCCTTTTCCCAAGAACAGCAGGAAATGGCCAAACCCCAGGTAAGTATGTTATCTGTTTGTTCCTTTCTCTTTTTAACCATAGATGTGATGAGATTTATAGGAATCTTTACCATGAAATAGAAACTTATTTGTGAATGAGGACTAGGATCAGGGAAAATGAGAGACAGAAGATCAAGGCTAATTAGAATGTACATACTTGGAGGACTTCAGGGTAACAGATACAGACATGTTCCTTGACTTGTGATGGGGTTACATCCTGATAAACTCATAATAAAGCTGAAAATTCATTTAATACTTCTAATCTACTCAGCGTCATAGCTTGGCAACATGGTACACTGTGGAGTATTCGTTGCTTCCCCTTTTGATCACATGACTGGGAGTTATGGCTCACTGCTGCTGCTAAGCATCAGAAGAGAATATTATTTTACATATTGTTAGCCCAGGAAATTATTAAAATTAAAAATTCTAAGTATGGTTTCTACTGATTATGTATTGATTTAGCATCACTGTAAAGTTGAAAAATCATAAGTCAGACCATGTTTAGTCAGGGGCCATCTGTATTAATGTTGAGCTGCTGGTTTCTCTTTGAGTCTTCAGGCAGCCAAAGGGAAATATAACTAGTTCCTTGACTCACCTTATTCATCAGGAGAGAGCATAGAAAGGCCTCAGGAGAAGCCAGGGTTTCCTGGAGTTGCTTTTCAGGGCATTTTTTGGTTCAGTTGTCATGTGGAATTATCTTTAACCACAACTTGGTGATAAATAACGTTCCTGATTTCCTGTAGATATTTCCCATTTCTAAGTGAGCTGGAGATATGGTCATATTATAAATTAGGAATGAAATCTCTTAAGGAACCTGCCTGTCTTTCAAATGACTTTCCTGAAGTAATTTTCTCAGTTGGACTTTCAGTTCTCTTTTGGCCAAGACACAAAGTCTACAGATAGCCATAGTCTACCATCTTTTTTCTTTCATTTTTTTATCTTTTAAATTAACTTAAAATTGATTTTGCATTTGTGTCAGTTGATAAGTGTTAATACGTGCAGATTGGTGTAACTAATCTACAGGTTCTAGTTTCTTCACCACAAAAACTGCCTCATGCTACTTATTTATAGTCATATCCTCCCCCTGCCTATAACCTTAGCCAACCACAGATCCATTCTGTGTCACTATAGTTTTGTCTTTTCAAGAGTGTCATTTAAATGGGGCCATATGCTCTGTAACCTTTCTTTCTTTCCTTTTTTTTTTTTGAGGTGGATACCACTATATTGT
Source organism: Marmota monax (assembly GCF_021218885.2). NCBI lineage: Eukaryota > Metazoa > Chordata > Mammalia > Rodentia > Sciuridae > Marmota > Marmota monax. The sequence continues at coordinate 1,121,021 of NW_026692395.1, read as the reverse complement.
CCAGGCTGGTCTTGAACACCTAAAATCAAATGATTGTCTTCCATCATCTTCTGGATTAGCTGGGATGAAAGTTGTATGCCACCATGCCCAGCTTAGTGCAACCTTTTTTTAAAAATTAAACTTTTCATTTTGAGGTGATTTATTTACATATAATTTGAAGAATAATATAGATAGGTCCCGTGTACCTTTTCCCATTTTCCCCAATGACAACATATTTCAAAACAAGTCTAATATCACAATCAGGATATTATATTAATATGATTAGGCATGGGCTGGGGTTGTGGTTTAGTGGCAGAGCACTTGCCTAGCATGTGGGAGGCACTGGGTTCGATCCTCAGCACCACATAAAAATAAATAAAATAAAGGTTTATCAACAGCTAAAAAAAATTTTAAAAATATGATCAGGCACAGAATAGTTCATTACTTCAAGGCTCCCTCAAGGCTACATTCACACCCATTCTTAATCTCTTAATCTTAATCTTAATCATTCTTAATCTCCTGGCAACTACTAGTATGTTTTCTATTTCAGAAGCTTTGTTATTTCAAGAACATGATTTAAATGGAATCATACAAGCCAGGTGCAGTGGCTTATTCCTGTAATTCCAGCAACTTGGCAGCTGAGGCAGGAGAATTGTGAGATTGAGGCCAAAGTCAATTTAGCAAGACCCTCAGCAACTTACTGAGACCCAGTCTCAAAATAAAAAAAAAAAAATGAAAAAGACTGGGGATGTAGCTCAGTGGTAAAACTTCCTTGGGTTCTATCCCCAGTAACATAAAAAGAAAGAAAAAGAATTAAATGGAATCATATAGTACATAATATTTTGGGATTGGACTTTTTTTTTTTCACTCAACACAGTTCTCTGGAGATTCACCCAAATTGTTGTGTGTGTTATTAATTGTTCTTTTTTTTTATTATTGCTGAATTCATGGTATAGATGTTCTATGGCTTACTTATCTGTTCATCTTTTGAAATACATTTGGACTATTTCCAGATTGGGGCAGTTATAAGTAGAGCTACTTAAACATTCAGATTTTGTGTAAACATGTTTTCATTTCTCTAGAGTAAATATGAATTGCTGGGTCATATAGTAAGTGTATGTTTAGCTTTTGAGAATCTGCCAAAGGGGTTTCTGGAGCCATTGACCCATTTTTCATTTCCATAAGCAGTATGCAAGAATTTCAGTTGGCACATTTTTGTCAGCAGTTGGTATATTCAGTATTTTAAAAAAGTTTTCATCATTCTAGAAGGCATGTAGTAGTATCTTATTATGGTTTTAATTTGCATTTCCCTAATAGCCAAGTATATTGAACATTTTATATATGCTTATTTACTTTTTTGTATGTCCTCTTTGATAATGTGTTTGTTCAAAAGGTTTTGTCCTTTTGAAAATTGGATTGTTTTCTTACTGTTGAGGTTTGAGAGTTCTTTATATATTCCTTATGCAAGCCCTTTGTCAGTCCCATGGTTTGTAAGTCTTTTCTCCAAATGTGTGGCCTGTCCTTTCAATTCTCTTAAGAGTGTTATTTGCAGAGCAAGATTTTTTTTTTATTTTGAAAGTATCCAGTGTATAAATTATTTATTATATAGAGTGTGCTTTTGGTATCAGATCTAAGAACACTTTTTCCTTACTTGATGTCATGAAGATTTTCTCATATTCTGTAAGTTTACTACTTTTTGGTTTTATATTTTGTTCTATGATCCATTTTGCATTAATATATACCTTTATACTTTATGTATATATATATACACATATGTGTGTATACTTTATATGTCTATACATACACACACATACGTATACACACTTATATATGTATTTATGATTTATCCATTTATCTATTGGCAGATACCTAGGCTAATTCTATTATCTTAGCTATTTTTTAATATTTATTTTTTAAGTTTTAGGTGGACACAATATCTTTATTTTACATTTATGTGGTGCTGAGGATTGAACCCATGCTAGGCGAGTACTCTACCGCTGAGTCACAACTCCAGCCCATATATCTTGGCTACTTTATTGGTTTAAAACTTTTCTCAATGCATGCATTTAATGCTGTAAGATTTTCTCTAAGCAGTGTTTTAACTGTGTCCCACAAAGTTTTGTATATTTTCATTTTTGTTCAATTCAGATTACTTTCAAATTTTCAATAATACTTCCTCTTTGATTATATGTGTTATTTGGAAGAATAATTTAAAAAAAAAATTTTTTAGTTGTAGATGGACACAACATTATTTATTTATTTATTTAATGTGGTGCTGAGGATCAAACCCAATGCCCCACACATGCCAGGTGAGCACTCTACCACTAAGCCACAACCCCAGCCTGGAAGAATGATGTTTAATTTCCAAGTGTGTAGTCTTCCTGTTATCTTTCTGTTACTATATATGTAGTCCTTTGTCCTTAGTTTTTAGCAGTTTGATGATGTGTCTGGTTGTGCATTTTTTGTGGGTTTTTTCTGTTTGGGGATTGCTGAGCCTCTTGAACCTACAGATGCAGGTCTTTGCCAAATATGGAAAGTGGTCAGGAATTTTTTTTTCCAAGTATTTTTCTGAACTTTCCTTTCTCTTCTTCTGGAACTCTAATAACCTAAATTTGGTGTTATCTCACAGGTCTTAGAAGCACTGTTCATTTTTTTCAGTATTTTTGTTTTCCAGATTGGTTAAATTGTATTGATTACTTTGAGGCTTATTCACTCTTTTATCTGTTATCTCCATTGGGCTATTAAGCCCTTTCTAGTAGGAGGTTATTTTGGTTATTATCTTTTTCAGTTTCAAAATTTCCATTTGGTTCTTCTTTAGATCGTCTGTGTTTTTGATGAGACTTTCTAGTTTTCTTGTGGTTCCTAGAAGGTTGGTCTAACTTCTTGGGTTGTGTGTGTGTGTGTGTGTGTATGTATGTTACTGGGGATCAAATCCAGGGCCTCATGCAGGGTAGAAAACTGCTCGACCATTGAGCTATATCCCCAGCCTGGGTGTTTTTTTGTAATAGCTGCTTTAAAGACTTTCTCAAATGATTCCAGCACTTGTATCTGCTTGATGTTGGTATCTGTTGTTTTTTTCTCGTGACTGTTGAGATTTTCTTGTGTACCATGTAATTTTGGAATATGTCCTACATATTTTAATGTGATATTATGAGACACTGGGTTTGTTTAAATCATATGGAGAATGTTGATATTTTGATTTGCCATAGGCAGTTGACCCAGTTGAGTTCAGGCTACAAGTTCTAATCAGTCTTCTGTAGTTTGTGGTTTCCATGTTTGTTTAGTTTTTAAACCTCATAACAGACATTCTGGGATGTAGGCAGTGGTTTGTCCCTTAGTTCAGTTCTCAAAAGTGTTTACTTTTTTGTTTTAGATTAGATCCACAAATGCACAGTTTGAGAATGAGCCCAGGAGTTGATATATGATGTTATGGGGTTTCTTTCCTGAATTCTTCCTCCCCATGATTTCCTGTGAATTTTCTAGTTCCCTGTTCTTCCCCCTTTTGTCCATCTTATAGAGAAGCGTTTTTTGTTTTTGTTTTTGTTTTTTTGTTTTTTACTAGACTGTACACTTACCCCAGCTATGCCCATGGATGGACACAAGTTGCAGATACAGAAGACAAAAAATAATGAAGTTTCTCTTGGGACTAAGAGCTTCAAATCAGAGTCTGGGTTTTAGATGATGGCCAGAGTCTACTGGTACTGCAGGTCCTGTTGTAGCTATTACTGCTGCTGCTACTGCTGGATTTTCTGCTGCCTAGGGTGTGAGAGAAAAGGAGGAAAAAGAAAAATGGATTTCCCTCTCACTCTTTGAGCATTAGGAGCTCCCTTACCACTCTTCAAGCCGATCTAGAGAGTTGCTTCATGAGCTTTCTTTGCTTTTCTTTTGTTTTCTTTTCTTTCTACCAGAGGTTGAACCCAGGGGTGCTTAACTACTGAGCCACATCCCCAGCACTTTTATGTTTTATTTTGAGACAGGGTCTCACTGGGTTCCTCAGAGCCTTGCTAAGTTGCTGAGGCTGGCTTTGAACTCGTGATCCTCCTGCCTCAGTCTCCCAAGTCACTGGGATTATAGGAGTGCACCACCATGCCTGGTTCTTGAGCTCTTTCTGTATCTGTACTATCTTCTTGGCTCCATGCTGACTTTATCTTGGGCCAGGGAAAACCACAGAATCAGTGGCAAACTTGCAATGAATTTGGTGGCACTTCAAAGTCTAGGCTTTTCCCTTAATCGAGTCTGGCCTTGAACTTGTGATCCTCCTGCTTCCACCTCCTGAGTCTCTGGGATTACAGATGTACATCACCACATATGGCACATATGGCTTCTTTCCTCTACTTTGTGTTTTTGTTTTTACTTTTCAGAATTACCAGATTGCGACTTAATGCATTCTGTCCAGGTTTTATGCTTGTATTCAGTGAGAGAGAGACAGTGTGGAATGTACTTACTTCATCTTACTTGGGACCACATACCCCAATGCTGTGCTGTACTTTGCTGCCCACTGTCCCTATGTACATGCCTGTATGTTCCAGATCAACTAGACAGCACTGTACTATGCTGTTACCTCAGCTGCTCCTTACTTCTGCAGTTGCCAATCTCTGAGCTGCCAGGCAGATGTGGCAAGCAGTGGGTGGGTTGGCCATGTGCTCAGGAATCTTTTTAAATTCTATTTTCATTGTGAAATGTCACTGATCCCAAGCATTTTCTCTTCTGCTGCTCTTTGTAAAAGAAATATAAATTTTCTGTTTGACAATGGAACAGATGTACTCTACAAAAATCTAAAATAGTGAAGAATATAAAAAGGATGTGAATAGCAAAATGTTGATTGATTTAATTCCCCTCTACTCCATTTTTGCCTCTGATTCCCTTTCTCCTCTGCATGTATTTATATCCAATCAATCATCTTTCTGCTCTTTCTATTATTCTTCCTACCTAATGCTCAGAAATTCATTCTTTTATCACTTCTTTTATGTTTGGACAACTTCCTTTAGGTTTCTTCTTCTTTTATTTATTTATTTTTTTGAGACAGGGTTTTGGTAAGTTACCTAGGCCTCCCCAATTGCTAGGATTATAGGCACATGCTATCATGCCTGTTATAGGTAGTTTTTTTTTTTTTAAATAGGTCTGTCAGTGACAAATTCTTTGTTTTCCTTCTTCTGAGTATGTCTTGATTTCTCCTTATTTCCTGAAGGATAACTTTGCCAGATACAAAACTGGTTAACTGTGCTTTTGTTTTCAGCACTTGAAAATTATTAAGCCATTTCTTTCTGACCTCCTCGGTTTCCTGTGAGAAATCTATCATTCACATTTTTTTAACCTCTACAGGGTTGTTTCTCTCTGGCTGTCTTCAAGATTCTTTTTTCTTTGTACTTAGTTTTCAGAAATTTAGTTTGGACATATGTTGGCAAGGATTTCTCCTAAACCCATAGGTTTTCTCATTTTCTTAAATCTGTAGGTTTATGACTTTTGTCAAATTTGGAAAGTTTTCAATCATTATTGCTTTGAATACCCTTTTAGTCACATTCTAGTCTCCTTCTAGGACGTCAGCAATATGAATATTAGATATTTTGTTATAATCCTGTGGGCCTCTGAGATTCTGCTCATTGTTTTCATTCTATTTATTTTTTTGTGGTCCTGAGGTTTAAACTATGGGGGCATTTTAACATTAAGCTACATTCCAGTTCTTTTCATTTTTTTAAAAAATTTAGGGACAGGGTTTCACTCAGATGCTGAGGCTGCCTTAAACTAGAGATCCTTCTACCTCAGCCTCCTGAGTCACTGAGATTATAGGAGGTGTGTACCACTGCACCTAGCTCAATCTGTTTCAGTGGTAGAGTGCTTGCTTGCCTAGTACATGTGAGGCACTGGGTTCAATCCTCAGTACCACATAAAAGCAAATAAATAAAATAAAGGTATTGTGTCCATATACAACTAAAAATATTTAAAAAAAATAAACTGGCTGGGCATGGTGGTACTAGCCTCTAATCCCTGTGGCTTGGGAGGCCGAGGTGCCGCAGTCTGGCTGGGCACAATCAGGAGCCACTTGTCAAAAGAAACTAACTTTATTTTTAGAACCACACACGCCAAACAAAACAGCCTCTCAGGAAAAACCCTCAGAGCCTCAACTGCCACCACTGGCTTTCCACAAGCCTCTCTCTCCCACACAAGCTTCTCTCCACCTCCCACAATCCTCCTGCTCTTGAGGCCGATTGGCTGGGTCACGTGGGCGGAGCCAAAAAAGTCCCCCAATGAGCAGCTCCCTGGTCTGAAAGGGCAGGGAAACAGCCCAATGAGCATCACCGCAGAGGAGCCAATCAGCTAGATGTTGCTGGGGCCGAGGAGCCAATCAGCTAGATGTTGCTGGGGCCGCTGTGAGCCAATCATCAGCCAGCAGCTGGAAGTTTGCTGGCAGCTGGAAGTTTGCTGGGGCCCCTTTGGCTGTGGCTCTCAACATCTCCCCCTCTCTGTTTAAACAACAAGCATGTGGCTTAGGGACCGTGCCTGTTAGGCAGTCCAATTCAACATATGGTCCTTACCCGTCATCGGATGAACTGACCTCTAGGCATCAGCCTCCTGTCTTAGGTTGGTACCACTGCAATTGGATCATACCCGTCACTGACTACCGGTCCAGCATACAGCCATACTTGTGGATAGGCCTTTGCACCTGTGGGGGGGTGAGGTTCTTTGCCTCACCTCTGTTGGCCCCCAAATTTTAGACCATCACTAGTAGAGGAGGATGCAAAATGCCATGACATTAAGCCAATTGAGGGCTCCTTTGAAAAATTGTATCACCGGTGACACCATCAGCAAAAATACTCCAGCACTATCACAATTCGCTGTACAAACAGATAGTTCACAATGCATACAGGTGAGCTCACAATGTGTCCAGGCAAGTTCTGCAAGCAGTTCAGTGATGGCTATTGTAGAAGCTGTAGATTGGTTTTATCTTTGACTTCACCAGCACTGGGATGAAGATAGGAATTCTGGCAATAATGGCTAAAGAAAAAATTATGTAACATTACAGAAGGCACTAAAAGAAAACAATTTTCTTAACAATTTACATTGTCTTCACCGGCACTGGGATGAAGATAGGAATTCTGGCAATAATGGCTAAAGAAAAAATTATGTAACATTACAGAAGGCACTAAAAGAAAACAATTTTCTTAACAATTTACATTATCTTTAAGAGAATTATTAAATATAATGAAAAGGAAAGGTGAAAGTAAACAAACAGATCTGTTAACCCTCTTTTTTGTTTACATATTAAAACAATCCTCAACAGTTGTTTACCCAATTTAAATTAAACTATATAAATCACGTAAAAAAAATATTTGGATCCATTTTATCATGAGCGCTCATCATATATTATATATGGATATACGTACATTCAAACATATAACACAAAACACAAGTGTGCACACATAATATAATACATACAACACATAACATTATAGTAAAGGCCTTATAACTTTTTACAGGTGAAATCTCCATTGCAATGTTTAAAAACTCTATAGTCAAAAAATAGAACTGATCAGCAAAACATTAACCTAGGTCTGTATGAGCTCAAAAAACAAAATAGAACTTCATGATATGGCAAAGGGCAATAATAAAATAGATATTGAAAAAAGCATCCTGGTTCTGTTGCAGATGTAAGAATAGCCAAACGGGAGTTTTGGATATCAGTTGTTATGGATTTGAGCCAAATCATCTTCTTTTTGGTCTGTAGAAATCGCTTTAGTTAATCTTTCTGGAATCCATATCGGCTGCTGTTCTCCCTGTGGAAACACACAAACAGACCCCCGACTCCAGACAATTACTGGGTCAGGACCTTTCCATTGTCCTGTTAGAATATCCTTCCAAAGTACCTTGGGCTTATGTACATTTTTTGGACACATATGCCTTTCCGCAGCACTAAGTCCTGATGAATCCAAATTTAAAAAGTTTAGAGTAAAAAGAGTTATTTTAAGTTTATCTTTGGGGAATATATACCCCTTTCCAATTCCTTCTTTTTGCTTTAATAAGTACATTTTAATAGTTTGATGAGCTCTTTCAACTATGCCTTGTCCCTGTGGATTGTATGGGATTCCTGTTATATGAGTAATGCCAAATGTTGAGCAAAATTGTTTAAACGAGGTAGAAGTATAACCAGGGGCATTATCTGTTTTTAACTGTTTTGGAACACCCACAGTGGCAAAATTTTGTAAGCAATGAGCTATAACATCTTTAGTTTTTTCTCCGGCATGAAGGGAGCCCATCAAAAATCCAGAAGAAGTATCAACTGTAACATGCAAATATTTTAATTTTCCAAATTCTGGCAAGTGTGTGACGTCCATCTGCCAAATATGGTTAGGTATCAATCCTCTAGTATTGACTCCAAGATTAACTTGTGGTAAAAAGTTCACACAATTTTGACATTGTTTTATTATTTGTCTAGCTTGTTCCTTAGTTATTTTAAAACGCTTTTGTAAAGTATTAGCATTGACATGGAACTTTTTATGAAAATTTATAGCTTCTTGTAGTGTAGAGAAAATATGTATGTCATGTGTAGTTTTATCTGCTAAATCATTGCCCAAACTAAGGGCTCCAGGCAATCCTGTATGTGCCCTGATATGTCCTATAAAGAATGGATCTTTTCTGTCCCAGATTAGACTTTGTATAGTGGAAAGCAAAGAGAAAACAGTAGAAGAAGGGGAAATCCTACCAGCATCTTCAAGAGATACTATAGCATTAACTACATACTGACTATCAGAAAATAAATTAAATACAGAATCTTTAAACATCACAAAAGCTTGTAAAACTGCATTAAGCTCTACCTTTTGAGCTGATTGTTTGGGTACTAAAAATGTAAAAGTTTGATCAGGGGTAACTACTGCTGCTGTACCATTATTTGACCCATCAGTGAATATATTTGGAGCATTCATGATAGGTGTTTTTCTTGTCATTTTTGGAAAAATTACAGGGTGCAATGACCAAAAAGACAATAAACGATTAGATGGTAAGTGGTTATCAAATGAAACATTAGATTTGCACATGATTATTGCCCAAGTATTTAACTCATTAGCTAACTCATCAATTTGATTCATAGTATATGGAGTAATAATTTTATTGGGAGAAATTCCAAACACTCCCTTTGCTGCTTTTATTCCTTTGAGTATTAATTGTCCTACAGCCTCAGGATACCTAGTAAGAATAGTGTTAGGAGAATAAGATAAATGTATCCATAATAATGGACCTTCTTGCCAAAATACTCCTGTAGGAATATTTTTTGTTGGTAGTACAATAAATAATAAAGGCAAACTTATATCAATTCTATCCAAATGCATATTTTCCATATATGTTTCAATGATTTTTAATGCCTTTCTTGCTTCAGGCGTTAACATTCGGGGTGAATTTGGATCTGATGGACCTTTTAGGATATCAAATAAAGGTCCCAACTCTCCTGTTGGTATACCTAAATAAGGCCTTATCCAATTTATGTCTCCTAATAACTTTTGAAAGTCATTAAGTGATTTGAGTTGATCTACTCGTATTTGAATTTTTGGTGGACGGACCATGGTTGAGGATAATAGAACTCCTAAATAATTAATTGGAAAATTTAGCTGTACTTTATCTATTGCTATCTCTAGATTATAATTTTTTAATAAGTTTGTAAGTGTGGCATAACATTCTAGCAATGTGTTTTTATCTTTGTGTGCTAATAATACATCATCCATATAGTGAAATATTTGTAGTTCAGGATTTTGATTTCTAAGTGGCTGGATTACTTTGTTAACATAAATTTGACACATAGTTGGGCTGTTAGCCATCCCTTGAGGGAGTACTTTCCATTCATATCTCTGATCAGGACCTTCATGATTCAGTGCAGGGATAGTAAATGCAAAACGTGGACTATCCTCAGGATGAATTGGAATTGAAAAAAAAAATCTTTAATATCTATAACTAAAACATACCAGGTTTTTGGCAAAGCAGACAACTGAGGAATCCCTGATTGAGCAGGTCCCATAATAACCATCTCATTATTAATGGCTCTTAAATCTTGCAGTAATCTCCATTTACCAGATTTCTTTTTGATGACATAAATGGGAGTATTATGGGGAGATACAGAAGGTTGTATATGTCCTTCTGCTAATTGTTGTTTGACCAGGTCATGGGCTGCTTGTATCTTTTCTTTAGTCAGGGGCCACTGAGGAACCCATACTGGTCTTTCTGATTTCCAAGTAATTTTGATTGTCTCAGTGGCCCTTTCTGAAAATCCAACCCATGTCTGTCTGTTCCTTGATCTATTTGTATTGGTGCTGCTATACCTTGTTCTTGTTTTTCTAATCTTTTTCCTTTCCTAAAACCTTGTCTAGTCATAATAGTGGGTGCATTTTGGTTGATGTTATTTGTTAATGTCAAACCTAATTGATCTAGGACATCTCGTCCCCATAAATTTATAGGAAGATGATCCAATACATATGGCTGTATAGTTCCTTCACATCCTTCAGGATCCTTCCAATCTAATACCATTGCACTTCTATGGGGATTAGTCGCCACTCCTAGGCCTCAAAGCGTTTGAGTGGCTTGTTGTAATGGCCAATGTTTTGGCCATTCTTGACGAGAGATGATGCTAAGGTCTGCACCTGTATCCAGTATCCCATTAAATTCATGTCCTTGAATATTTAGTTTTAGCATGGGGCGAGAATCTAAATTTAAAGAAAGCATAGCCCAATCTACACCTGTGGAGCCTAATCCCTTGGAACCTCTTTCTACAGTACGACTGGAAAATTTATCATGTAGGCTTGGTATTATTAGTAACTGTGCTATTCTATCTCCTGGTGAAATTACTGATATACCCTTTGGAGAACTGGCTATAATTTTTATTTCACCTTCATAATCGGGATCAATTACCCCAGGACTTATCATAAGTCCTTTTAGAGTAGAAGAGCTGCGTCCCAATAATAAGCCTACTGTTCCTTTGGGAAGAGGTCCTTTCACCCCTGTGGGAATGATTTGAACTCCCATCTCTGGAGTTAGTACTGCTCTGGCGGAGGCGCAGATGTCCAACCCTGCGCTCCCTCTGGTTTGTCTGATGAGGGATCTGATGGACAATGTGTCCTGGGCACTACCCTGATGGGGTTGCTGGGTTCCTCCAGTGCTCCGTATATTTGTGGTTTTGGGCCCCGGAGCATTGGGCCCCCCTGTCCATTTTTTGGCAATGGAGCCCGATGCCTTTCTCCACGATATCATGGATAAACACCTGGTCCTTGTTCGTTTTTTGATAATGGAGTACCCTCTATGGTGGTTTGAGAACGGCATTCATTAGCCCAATGTCTCCCTCTACGGCATCGTGGGCAAATACCTGGTATTCTACTCCTTTGATACCTAGTTTTGTTAAACCCTCCTCCAATGGGGCAATTCCTTTTAAAATGTCCTGTTTGTTCACAATTGTAGCATGTTCTTGGCCTGGCATCTAAAGCCTGTTTTACTGCAGCTGCCACAATTTGCCCTTGTTCATTAATGTCTCTGGCATCTAAAGCCTGTTTTACTGCAGCTGCCACGACTTGCTCTTGTTCATTAATGTCTCTACATAATTTAATATATGTGTTTAAATCTTCATGTTTCCATGGTCTAATGATATCTCTGCACCAACGATTCGCTTGCTCATAAGCCAGGTGTTTTAGTAATGGGATTGCTTGTTCTGTATTCCCAAAAACTCTGGTAGCTGTTTGAATAAGCCTATCTACAAATTCAGCATAAGGTTCATTAGCTCCTTGTATTACCTTAGATAATTGACCTTGTAAACCTCCATGTCCTTGTAAAGTCTTCCATGCCTTAATTGCATCTGCAGCAATTTGTGCGTATACGCCAGGATCATATGCAGTTTGTTGCTGCTGATCCTCATAAGGTCCCTTTCCTAACAACATATCTAGATTTCTCTGAGGATAACCAGCTGCTGCATTTCGCCTAGCCGTCTCCTTGCAAAATTCCTCATTGGCAACCTTCCATAACAGGTATTGTCCTCCATTTAGCACAGCTTTACACATATTAGCCCAATCTGCTGGCGTCATGTTCAAGTTGTTAATGGATTCGACCATGCTTACAGTGAAGGGTGCTTGAGGACCATAGGTTGTTACAGCCTCTTTTAGCTGCTTCACTGTTTTGAAATTTAAAACTTGGTAAAATCGCTGCCCTCCTGCCTCAAATACAGGGCATGTTAATATTTGAGATCTTGTCTCAGGATCCCAACTATCAACTGCGGGGGTTGGGGGCCTCCCAGCATATGGAGGTGGCGCTGTTGGTTGGACACTTACGCCCTCTGGTGATAGAAAGGTGTTAGTAGCAGTCTCCTGTAGAGGTGGTGCTGTTGGTTGGACACTTACACCCTCTGGTGATAGAAAGGTGTTAGTAGCAGTCTCCTGTTGTAACTTTCCCCCTGATGGCTTTTTCTGTTTTACACTTTCTTTCTCTGTCTGACTAGCTTGAGAGGCCTTCTCTTTTACTTGAATCTTTTCCTCTGTCTGACTAACTTGAGAGACCTTCTCTTTTACTTGAATCATTATGTCTTCTTCTTCCTCTACCATTGTCTGAACTGAAGACTTTGGACTAAGCAAACAAGATATGAACGTCCACAATGGCAATGTGCCATCTGGCAGAGTCCCTGGGCTTTTCTTTTCTATTCTTTTTAAATCTTCACCATGATGGTTCCATTGTGATATATTTAACAACTCCTCCTTAAAAAGCCATGGGCTACATTTTTGTATTGTATCAACGTATGCCCTGATTGTTCTTGATTTTACTGAGATGCCTCCTTCCTCTAACAATTTACTTAACACTCTTTCAGTTTGTTTTTTACTAATTTCTGATCCCGTATTTCTACTATAATACAACCCAACAAGATGACGCCAAACAAAACCGAGACAGAATGAAATAAAAAGGGAAGAACAAAAAGTCATTATAGCCTTTCTATCCTCCTGACATGTGCATCCGTCCTTTCTCCCTATCTGTTCCTCAGACGTAAATAGTTTTTCCTCAGATGTGAGCGGTTTTTCTTCCGTCTCACTCATCTCCAGGGACAGGCAACTTAAAACAAAAGTGAAGCAAAATAAAAGAGGAATCTTAAAATGGCTACCCATCCTCTCGCCCTGCCCTCTGGGGCGAGCAGTTTCACTTACCCTCAGTCGCTCCCCGTACGGGCCACCAAATGCCGCAGTCTGGCTGGGCACAATCAGGAGCCACTTGTCAAAAGAAACTAACTTTATTTTTAGAACCACACACGCCAAACAAAACAGCCTCTCAGGAAAAACCCTCAGAGCCTCAACTGCCACCACCTGCTTTCCACAAGCCTCTCTCTCCCACACAAGCTTCTCTCCACCTCCCACAATCCTCCTGCTCTTGAGGCCGATTGGCTGGGTCACGTGGGCGGAGCCAAAAAAGTCCCCCAATGAGCAGCTCCGTGGTCTGAAAGGGCAGGGAAACAGCCCAATGAGCATCACCGCAGAGGAGCCAATCAGCTAGATGTTGCTGGGGCCGAGGAGCCAATCAGCTAGATGTTGCTGGGGCCGAGGAGCCAATCAGCTAGATGTTGCTGGGGCCGCTGTGAGCCAATCATCAGCCAGCAGCTGGAAGTTTGCTGGCAGCTGGAAGTTTGCTGGGGCCCCTTTGGCTGTGGCTCTCAACACCGAGGCAGGAGGATTGCAAATTCAAGGCTAGCTTAGGCAACTTAATGAGACCCTAAGCAACTTTGTAAGAACTTGTCTCAAAATTAAAAAAAAAAAAATTAAAAAGGCTGGGGATGTGACACAGTGGTTAAGTGTCCCTGGGCTCAATCCCCATTACAAAAAAAAAAAAAAAAAAAAAAAGAATAATAATAATAGATTGAGTAAATTCTATTGATATTCATCCTCAGATTCACAGATTCTGTCCTTTTTCATCTCCATCTTCACTAAACAGTTTTTTTGACTTTTTTTCAGGTGCTGGGGATTGAACCCAGGGCCTGTGAATGATAGGCAAGTGCCCTCCCACTGAGCTACACCCCCAACCCTATTTAGTGAGTTTGTAATTTGCGTATTGTGTTTTTCAGCTCTATAATCTCTGGTTCTCTCTTTTGTAACTTCTATTTATTTGTCGAGATTTCCTGTTTTTATTTGTTGCAGGAGAAATTTTAATTGTTGAAGCATTTTTGTTAGCTGCTTTAAATCTTGTTAAGGTGTTATGGGCTAAATTATGTCTACCCAAAACTCATATGTATGCACCAGCATTAGTGTAGGCCCCATAAGTTATGGTCTTAGTCCCATAAAACTGCCCCAACTTAGATGCCAATCATAAGTGGGGTGCCTAGGCTACCTGCCCTTCTGCTCAGCTAAGTACAGATTTGGGGGTTCCCATATACTATTCTCTATAGGTTTAGTAATTTACTAGAACAATTCACAAAACTCAGGAAATCACTATAATTATGATTACTGGTTTGTTATAAAGTATACAACTCAGGAACCAAATGGAAGAGTTATATAGAGCTAGTTAGGAGGAGGTACAGAGCTTCCTTCCTGGTGTGCCACTCTCCTAGCAACTCAGTGTGTTTACCAACTCAGAAGCTCTGCTAACTCCGTCATTCAGAAATTTTCATGGAAGTTTTATTACATAGACATGAAAGATTAAATCATTGGCTGTTGGAGACCAACTGAATCTCTAGCTTATCTTTTCTTCCCAGAGATTTGAGGGTGGGGCTGAAAGTTTCAACCTTCCTGACATGTGCTTAGTTTTTCTGGTGACTGTCATGAAGCTTTCTAGGGCCACTTATGAGTCATCTCACTAGCTACAAAGGACAGTAAATTCTAAGAGTTTGGGGAGTCCTTTGCAACTGTGGGAAATGTTTACTTTTATTATGTCATGGGGTATTGTATTTTTGCTTATTTTAAAAATTTGTTTTGTTTTTGGTGCTGGGGATTGAACCCAGGGCCTTGTGCATGCAAGGCAAGCACTCTACCTACTGAACTATATACTTAGCTCTCTAATTTGGTTTTAAGATCTCTTACAAGAGTGGTTATAAACTCTGGCCCTCTAGTGAGGGGGGTCTGGGGAATATTGTGGTGGATGTTTACAGTGTGCCTTTCCTGGGATTTTTCTTTATGCTGGTGGATGGCTTAATGCCAGTCCTGGTGTTTGTGCTGTGACCAGGTGACCCTCTTAGAGGAAACTTTATACTGCAGATTCCCTTTAGTTCTTATCTGTCCTATGTCCAGTTTATTTCTGCTAAGATAGTCACTCTTAGGAGAGTGGGAAAGTAGTAATGTTCAAGTATCTCAGTTGATACAGAAAGGACAACTTGACAAAACCCACAAAATATCAGAAGTGGTTTACTACTTACAGACCCCAGAGAGGAGTGCAGCATGCCTCTCAGGAAGGGATGAGCCATCTATGATGCAACATGCTCAACTAGGATGAGGGGTAAAATAAAGAGGGAATAAACTGTGAGCTGAAGCCTTTACTAGGGTCTAGTACATCACCTAAGTGGGTTTTCTTCAGGAGAGTTCTAAGTAGGGGGTTTAAAGTAAGTAGGCATGGTTCCCCGCAGTCACACTGTAACAGAGAGGTGGTCATTGTGGCATATGTGCAGTCTGTGTAGGGTGTGGAGGTTGTATCTAGCTGTCCCACAGGGAGTGGTCACTAGCAGGTGGTTGTATAAGGTAGATATCTGAATTGACTACTTTGAAGAACCTGGAGGAGGTGGAAAACTGGAAACAGCATCAAAGGTGCTTGTGATTAGAGTAGTTCCACCTTATATTTAAAATGGTGCCTCTTGTGTCAGTTTCCCCTTTGCTGAATTTGCATGGTACCTGATCTCCTGGAGGGAGAAGGAGTTCTTGGCCAGCAGGGATGAAGAGCTTTTCCAGGCTGAGTGATTGCTATATGGGGATTCCCCCGTCAGTGCTTTCTGACTCCTAGAAAGTCTCTGTGGCTCAGTGGAGAACAAGACTACTTTCCATCCTGCTTATTGTCAGCACAGTTCCCAGTTCCTGACTAATCTTCTTTGCTGGTGTTCCAGGCTTGTCTGGTATTGTTAGAGGGACCCTTGTTGATTTGGGGGCAGGCTGAGACCACCTAGGCTGCTTTCTGTTGCTAGGTTATGAGTTTAGAGAGACATCATCTGTGTGGCTCTCTGTTGTTGGGTTGTAAGATGCTCTGCTATTATTTTTTAACCTTTATTTTATTTATTTTTATGTGGTGCTGAGGATTGAACCCAGTACCTCAAACGTGCTAGGTGAGTACTCTGCCACTGGGCCATAACCCTGACCCCCTCTACTATTATTTTTAAGTCCTCAGGACCCTAATCAGAGTTCTTGCCTTTTTCCTCCTTTCAGGATCCTCTTTTGGTCATCTCTTGTGTTAATTCCAGGGCTTCCAGTTGTACTTAGTGGGGAAGAACAGGGACAGAGGAGTCTATGCCATTATTGGTATCTAATATCTTTAAAAAAATTGTTTTTGTGGTACTGGGGATCAAACCTAGGCCCTCACACATGCTAGGCCAGCACTGTACCACTGAGCTGTATCCCCAGCCCTTTTTCTTTCTTTTGAAACAAAGTAAGCATGTAATATACAGATTGCCAGTTTTTGGTTTTCACTTATTGTGATGATTTACAAATACTTTTTTTTTAAAGAGGGAGAGAGAGAGAGAGGGAGAGAGAGAGAGAGAGAGAGAGAGAGAGAGAGAGAGAGAGAGAGAGAATTTTAATATTTATGTTTTAGTTATCGGCAGACACAACATCTTTGTATGTGGTGCTGAGGATCGAACCCAGGACGCACGCATGCCAGGCGAGCGCGCTACCGCTTGAGCCACATCCCAGCCCTACAAATACTTCTTGAATGAGTAACTAAAGTGATTTTTTTTCACATCAGATTAGAAAACTACCATTTTCTTCCCTAATCCAAAAATCTGAACTCTGAAAATGTTCTAGAATGTAAAACTTTTTTGAGTGCAACATTGTTGCCACAAATGGAAAATTCCACACCTGACCTCATTTGCAGTCAAAATGCAGATGAACTAACATTATTATTTAAAATCACCTTCAGGCTGGTATATAAGGTATTTATGAAACATAAATATTTCATGGTTAAACTAGGGTCCTGTCCCCAAGATATCATTTCAAATATTCCAAAATCTGAAAAAAAATCTAAAATCTGAAGCACTTCTTGTCATAAGCATTTTGGAGAAGGGTATTCAGCCTGTATTAGTCATTTCAGGCTGCCATAACAGAATATGACAGGCTGGATGGCTTAACCAGTGAAACTTATTTTCTCACAGTTCTAAAGGCTGGAAGTCTAAGATCAAGGTGCCAGCAAGGTTGTTCTCTGGTGAAGACTTTCTCCTTGCCTTGCTAATGGCTGGCATTAACATGTGAAGACATGACCTTTAGTTTGTGTATTTACCTAGAAAGTGGGAGGGGGAAATTGCTGGCTTCTGGGGACTCTTCCTCTTCTTTTTAAGGACACTAGTCCTATTGGATTAGGGTCCTACTCTTATAAGATCTCACTTAATTTTAATTACCTTTAAAGGCCCTGTCAGTACCTTGGGGATTAAGGCTTCAATATATGAATTAGGAGGACATTTAGCCTATAACAATTAATATTCAATATGTACCTTAATTTTGTGTTACTTCCAATTTTATCCTATCCAGAAAGTTAGGAAGTGAATGAATATTTGTAATGCTTATATTCTTTTTTTAATATTTATTTTTTTTAGTTTTAGGTGGACACTATATCTTTATTTTATTTTTATATGGTGCTGAGGATCAAACCCAGTGCCTCATGCATGCTAGGTGAGCACTCTACTACCGAGCCACAACCCCAGCCCCATAATGCCTGTATTCTTTTAAAAAAAAATATTTATTTTTTAGTTTTAAGGAGACACAGTATCTTTATTTTGCATTTTATATGGTGCTGAGGAATGAACTCAGTGCCTCAAGCATGCTAAGTGAGTGCTCTACCCCTGAGCCACAACCCCAGCCCCATAATGCCTGTATTCTTGAGGGGACATTCCTGTAGGACAGATTTCTATAACTGACATTTCTGAAATAATGATATTGTTTTAATTTTAGTGATATATGGTAATTATGCAGAATAGTGGGTTTCATTATAGCATATTCATACATACACATAACATACTTTGATCAGTTTCATTCCACAGCACCTCCCCTTGCCCTCCCTTTCTCATTCCCCTGGTCCTCTTCCTCTATGCTACTGTTCTCCCTTCTATGTTTATGAACTCCATTTCCTGCTTTTTTCTTTCTATCTTAGATAAAACATATAACCTTTGACTTTCATTTGCGGAAAACAGAATTGAAGAGCATCATTTTCAGTGAAATAACCAGACTAAAAAATATTTTAATTTTTGAGGAATTGCCAAATTCCCTTCTAAAAATGTTAACAAGGTCACCTTCTCATCGAGAGTGCAACAGAATATCAGTGTCTGAATATAGTCAGCCTTTGGTATGCATGGATTTCATATCTGTGGATTCAACAAACCATAGATAGATGACTGGTTTCAATATGTTGAAAATTTCCCATCAATATCTAAGGGAAACCTACAGGGGATGGGGGTTTTAAGCTTTGATGTAATAGTTACAATGAATTGGAGTCACTTAAATGACAGTGCCTCAGTGCTCTGTGCATGCTTAGAAGTTGGAAAGTTTCTTAAGCTGGTTATACCCAATTCTTTTAATTTAAGAAGGTAGTATCTGACTGTGAGGGAAGTGAGTTTATGGACAGTGTTTCTGTTATCTAAGGTGGAATGAATTTTCATCACTTAAGATGGAATGAGCCTTGTTATCCCTCTTCCCCCCCCCCCCCCCCCCCCCCGCTCACATCTACCTACCTACCTACCTACTCTAACAGATTTATGTAGAGAATTTGGAAGTTTTTCATTTTGTGTCTTCAAGAAGAATTTTTTTTTTAAAAAATATTTATTTTTTAGTTATAGGTGGGTACAATATCTTTATTTTATTTTTATGTGGTGGTGAGGATCAAACCCAGTGCCTCACACATGCAAAGCAAGTGCTCTACCTCTGAGCCACAACCCAGCCCAGAAGAATTTTTATAGTGTTCGGATTGTCTGCTCCTTGATGGTTTAATAAAATTTCCATGTGAAACTTTTAGAGATTAGTTCTTTGATTACTTTGTATGTAATCAGAGCTGCTTAAGCTTACTGTCTTTGCTGGGGTAAGTTGTGTTCAGTTATAACAGAAATTATTACAGAAATTATTCATTTCTGTTACTAATTTCTTGTTTCATCACACTGTTATGGGAAGAGAAGGGCAAATAAAAGTGCCACAAAGCCTTTTTACCATCTTCAAATTGCGTTTTTCTTTATTCCATCTTTGCTTGGTTACTACAAATCTTTGGCTGTTTTCCAGAGTTCTGGCAAAGATGATTCTGATAGTTTCTTTTTGTTTTTATATTTCCGTGAGAGGATGAGAGCTTGAAGCTGCTTAGCCTCCCTGTGCTCTCATTGTGGAGTGAATTTTTTGTCACCTGGATTTTTTGGTTTTGTTGCACTGGGGACAGAACTCTGGGCCTCACACATGCTAGTCTAGTGCTCTGTTACTAAGCTGCACCCCAGTCCCAGTCACCTGAAATGTTTTCTCATTTTCCTTTGTTCTTAAAGAAGCTTTGAATTGATGCAGACTGTTTCGTCTATTTGTTCTGAGGACAGGTTTAGGGGTTGAGGTTGCTTGAGATTTTTAGTTCAAGAGCACTTACGTTTTCACAGTGAGATGGAGTGCAGCACCCCCAATGGATGACTTTTTCTTTTGGCATGTGGAGAGGGATTGTGTGTGGTTTGATTTTGTTTTAGCCATTTTTTGTCTTACATGATCCTAAATTTCCCTCTCTCTCTTTTTTTTTTAGATCACCACCCAATCTCGGAATAATATTTCCTTATTCCTTTTTATCCTTTTCTCCCTTAGATGCATGCTCTGTGACTGCCTCCTTGGGTCCCATCTACCTTTCCTGTAGCTGGTACTCTCATATCTCTGGCCAGCTTTTCTGCATTTTCCTACTTACAGTGGATTTTCTCTAAGCACTATTTCAGCTCACCCTTAGTCTCTCCATTCCCTTCCTCTGTTCCATTTCGTTCAGATCCTCCTCACACTACAGGAATGGTTTGATACTTGTTTTTCTGATTTTTTTTTTTTTTTTTTTTTTTACTTATAGGCAATGAAAACTCTGTAGTAGTCTCTATTTTGTAACTATAAGTTATACTGAAGGTACTGATTATGTGTGGTTTTATATAGTCTTTGGGTTGATTTATATAGTCTTTTGAAGGATATATAGAGAGATTTGGATTTATACAGAGGTGTTATTCTAGATTACCTGGAGGCTCCTTATTTTTAAAATTAAAAAATTAAGGTATGACTTATGTATAATAAAATGAGCCCTTTTAAAAAGTATACAGTTCTATGAATTTTTAAAAACTCATAGTTATGTTACCAACACCATCAGTGGTAGACTGAAGACAGAAGAGTTCTGTCACCTCCCAATGTATCATCTTTGTAGTCAGCCCCTTCCTGCACCCTGTCTCCTAGTCAATAATGTATTTCCATTCTGCACTTTCGCTTTTACCCCATATATAAATGGAATCATTCAAAGTGTCATTTTGAGTTTGGCTTCTTTGATGTAGCAGAATACATTGAGGTTCATCCATGTTGTTGACTGTTATTAGTTCTTTTGTGTGTTTGTGTGTGGTACTGAAGATTGAACCCAGGAGCGCTCTACCACTGAGCTATGTCCCCAGCCCTTTTTATTTTGGGCAGGGTTTTGCTAAGCTGCCCAGACTGGCCTCAAACATGGGATCCTCCTGCCTCAGCCTCCTGAGGTGCTGGGATTACAGGTGTGTACCACCATGCCTGGTAGTTCTTTCATTTTTATTGCTGAGTAATATTACATTGTGTGTAATCCAGGTTGTTTATCCATTGGTTGAAGAACATTTAGGTTATTTCCATGTTTTGGTGATTAAAAATAAAAAATATAGCTGCTAGGGGCTAGCAGGTATAGCTCAGTGGTAGAGCACTTGCCTAGCATGCACAAGGCCCTGAGTTCAATATCTCTCTCTCTCTCTCTCTCTCTCTCTCTCTCTCTATATATATATATATATATATATATATATATATATACACACACACACACACACACACACACACACACGTATATATACACATACATGTGTACATATGTATGTTCCTTTATAGGGTTTGAGATTTATATAGTTTTCATTTCACCCAGGTAAATATACCTGGGAGTGGGATTGCCAGATTATGTAGTAGTACACGCTTAACTTCATGAACAACTGGAAAACCATTTCCAAAGGGGCTATGCCATTTTACATTCCTGCCAGTAGAAGTCTGGTTGCTCCATATCCTTACCAGCCCTATGTATTGTTATCCCCCACATTATAATAAGTGTACAGTGGTGTATCATGGTTGTTTTAATTTGCAGTTCCCTTATGATTAATGGTGTTGAGAAAATTTTTATGTATTTATTTGCTAACTATATTTCTTCTTTGGTGAGGCATCTAGCTTTTGCTTCACTTTTTAGGTTTTTCCCCATTTTATTGGTGCATTATGATTATTCATAATGGTGGGATTCATTGTGTCATATTTATACATGCAAATAATATAATTTGATAAATTCTCCAGTAACGCCCCTCCTCACTTTTTAAAAAAAATATTTATTTTTTAGTTGTAGTTGGACACAATACCTTTATTTTGTTTACTTATTTTTATGTGTGCTGAGGATCAAACCTAGGGCCTCGCATGTGCTAGGTGAGTGTGCCACTGCTGAGCCACAACCCCAGCCCTCCCCTCACGTTTTGATAGTTCTTGTTTGTATTCTCAATACAAGTTCTTTGCCAGATGTTTGATCTATAAATAATTTCTTTCATTCTCTGACTTTTCAATCTCTTTAACAATGTCTTTTGAATTTTGGTGTCACATCTAAGAAATTTTTGGCTAACTAAAGGTTCAAAAGAATTTCTCTTGTATTTTCTTCTAAGAAATATTATAGGTTTAGATTTTACATTTACATCTATAATGCACTTTGAGTTAATTTTATGTTGGAGTTATTGAGGTTTTTAAAGACTATCTGGGGGTTGGGATTGTGGCTCAGTGGTAGAGCACTCGCCTCGCATGTGTGAGATCTGGGTTCAATCCTCAGTACCACATAAAAGTAAATAAGTGAAATAAAGGTATTATGTCCAACTACAACTCAAAAATAAACATTTTTTTTAAAAAGAAGAATATCCGGTTGTTTCAGAATAATTTGTTGACATAGAAACTCCCATTTTCCCATTGATTTGCCTCTTTTTGTTGAAAATATTTTTTGTATTTGATGCTGGGGATTGAACCCAGGACCTCACACATGCTAGACAAAATGCTCTACCACTGAGTCACATTCCCAGCTCTATTAAAAGCAGTTCTTTTAAAAAATATTTTTAGTTGTAGATGGACACAATACCTTTATTTATTTATATTTTTATATGGTGCTGAGGATTGAACCCAGGGCCAGTGTTCTACCACTAAGCCACAACCCCAACCCTGCAAATAATTCTTACAAATAAAGATATAAAGTGCATATAAAGTGCACAGTTTTTAAGTATACAGTTGGATGTATTATCACAAGCATGAAAACACACTCTGTAGCTACCACCTAGGCTAAAATGTAGAAAGAACATAATTAGGACCTCAGCACCCTTCTCATTCCCTTCTCTAAATTTTTGCCATATGTAGAAGTAATTATTATCCTCACTGCTAACATCATGGATTAACTAGCCTAGCTTGTTCTCTTACAATTTATAAATAGAAATATGGAGTATATTCGGGGCTTCTTTTTCTCATTAGTATATTTATTATATTTATCTGTGTTGGATATGTGCAGGAAGGTCCTCTGGGTGGCCTTGGACTAGTTTTCACCTCTTTGTTATTTGTAGTTCTTTTTTTTTCCCCTTGTACTGGGAATTGAACCCAGGGGTACTTAACCACTGAGTTGCATCCCCAGCCTTTCATATTTTTTGAAGCAGGGTCTCACTAAATTGCTGAGGCTGACCTCCAACTTGCAGTTATCCTGTCTCAGCCTCCTGAGCCGCTGGGATTATAGGTGTGCACCACCACACTGACTCTTATTTATATTTCTTAAGAATAACTGTAGAATGTGCTGGGAATGTAATATCTGAGATAAGTGGGGAGCTAGCCAGAATAACCTGAACCCTGATCCAGTCCCCTCCTAGAAACAGGATGTCTTTCAATGGTTCATTTGCCCCTAACATATAAAACACAGGACTGGCTGTTTTCTGAGGTCAGTTCACTATGGTGCAAGTGAGGCATATTCAGAAAACTTTATCTGCCCTGATCAACTTTCCTGACACTTGGGGTACCAACTCACAATGAATCCTAGGATTCTGTTGTCCCTTGATGCCTATCTAAAGAATAATCCCACTCCATATAACTTGTGTGAATGGTTGCACATGATTCAAATTGGTAACAAGTGGACAGTGAACCTGCATTACAACAAGCAGGTGTAGTTCATTACTTTTGGTCACCATACAGCATTTCATTGAATGATTGTGCCACAGTTTACTCATTCTACTGGTAATGGACATTTGGATTTTTTCCATGAATTAGTATTAGAAGCAGTGCTTCTTTGAGTATCCCTGGACTTGTTTCCTAGAGCACATGTGCATAATTTTTTGTGAGTACCTAGGGAAGGAGCTTCTGGGTCATAGTGTATACAAATCATTAACTTTAGTAAATCATGCCATGTATTTTTCAAGTGATTATACCAGGTTACATTCCTACTAATGGGACCTGAGAATTCCCATTTCAGTGCAACATTATGGTGCATTAGTCTGCTTAATTATACCTTTTCTGGCAAGTACATACAGGTGTCTCAGTGTAGCTTAAATTTTCATTTCCCGAGTGCTAATAAGATTGAATACATTGCAATGTATCTGAGTGCCAAGGACAAGTACATTTTCTTCTGTTCATAGGTCACTTGGTTCTCATTTTTAAGGAAGTACCTATTCACTTCTCTTGTCCACTGTTTTGTGTTGTGTATTTCTTACAGATAGGACAGTGGTTGTTCTCTTCATGAATATTGCAGGTGATCTCCCTTAATGGCTTGCCTTTTCACTGTTACCCTTTCAATCTTGTAACACTCCAAGTCTCTCCTTTTATGAGTGCTTTTCATGTCTTGATTTAGAATTTGTCACCTAGACTTATGAACATATTTTCTATATTATTGTTTTATTTTGCTGAATCCAGTCTGATGTTGCCCCCAAAGAGGCAGCATGTGCTGGGATGTGGCTCAGTAGCAGAGTGCTTGCTTAGCATGTGCAAGGAAGGGGGTTCAATGTTCAGCACCACAAAAAAAAAAGGCAGCAGGGGAATTCCTACAAGGGGAGTGCCCCAATTGTCTTGCTATGGGGCCTGTTGGGATTGTCATGAAAGAAGCACTAAAAAGCCAGATGATCATTCCTGAGCATCTATTAAAACTTACAGAGTGGGCTTCAGCATCATGACAATGAGAGACAGGGATGTCCTACCTAGCTAGATTTGTCTGCAGTGAGGGGGACATGAGGATTTAAGGATTTGGGCAACCACCTAAACCAGTTTATCAGTGCCTGGGAATGTTCAAGGCACCAGTTTGGGCTCAAACCTGCAGGGAAATACCTACAGCTGTCTGGGTCACAAAGTAGTCAAGACACAGAAAGGGGAGGGGTGATTAGGTGACCCTACAGTTATTTTATGGACACTTTATTGTGTCACTTTTTACATTAGATTTATAGTTTACCTGCAGGTGATCTGCATGTATTAGGGGATAAATTTCATTTTCCCCCATATAGACATCTAATAATCCATTTACATTTATTGAAAGGATCATACTCTCCGGCTGGGGTTGTTGTTCAGAGGTAGAGTGCTCAGCTAGCATACGTGAGGCCCTGGGTTCCATCCTTAGCACCACATAAAAATAAAATAAAGGTGTTGTGTCCACTTACAATTAAAAAAAATTAAATATTAAAAAAAGAAAAGATCATACTCTCTCCATTGTTTTGCTATGCCAAATGTCATAAGTCAGCTGTCTATACATGTTTGGATTCTTTTTTTTTTCCC
Organism: Marmota monax; assembly: GCF_021218885.2. Classification (NCBI taxonomy): domain Eukaryota; kingdom Metazoa; phylum Chordata; class Mammalia; order Rodentia; family Sciuridae; genus Marmota; species Marmota monax. The sequence goes on along the minus strand of NW_026692395.1, from coordinate 1,095,909 downwards.
ACTAGACTGTCTATCCTTGTGCTAATATTGCATCATCTTAAATACTCTATTGCCAGATGTGGTGGTGCATGCCTGTAATCTCAGTGGCTCAGGAGGCTGAGGCAGGAGGATCTCAAGTTCACAGCCAGCCTCAGCAACTTAGCAAGGCCTTAACCAACTTAATGAGACTATATCTCAAAATAAAGAAAAGGGGCTGGGGATGTAGCTCAGTGGTTAAGCTACATTCCTGGTGCCAAATCCCTAGTACAAAAACAAACAAAAAAGCCCTCTATTTCTTAATGGAATATTTTTTCTCTCATGATTTGTGATTTTCATACAAAGTATTTCACTAACTTGATATGAAGTAGATATTGTGTATTGTCATCATGAGGACTGGGGAACCCAATTAGAAGTTCTCCTGTGTTCTATCCTTATTACCTGGTGGTCAGCATTTTAGAATAAAAGGAATGTGCCATTACAGGGACTAGTGACATTTGAGGATGTGGCTGTGGATTTCACCCAGGAGGAGTGGCAGTACCTGAACTCTCTGCAGAGGACCTTATACCGAGATGTGATGCTAGAGACCTACAGCAACCTGGTCTCCGTGGGTAAGAATGGCTTCCTCAGGTAATTTTGCTGTTTATGATTACTGCATTAAATGGAGGATATTTTGTTTCTCAATTTCCCACTTTTCTTTCCTGAAAAGGTATTTGAGAACTAAAAATCCAAGTTAAATGGTTTGACATTACCATTGTATCAAACAACAGGTTCCCTTGTGCTGTCACCAAACTGAAACTTCTTTTGCCTTGGCTCTGAAGAATTATACCAAGAAGCTATCTGTTATTTGTCATTAACAGGGCAACAGGTTTGTAAACCAGACCTCATCCTCAAGTTGGAGGTGGAAGAGCTATGCCCAGCAGAAGACAGAATTCCAATTTGGAGCTTTCCAGGTAAATAGGATTGACTCAGACTCTGAGCACGAGGCCCTAGCCTATAAATTCCTGTGAAAGGGCTTCCAAGAATGTCCTAGGATAATATTGTGACCATTTGATGCTGTTGGATGGGGATAGGAACACCACAGATACAAGATTGATAGCCCTAACCCTGTTCCCACATGCCACATTGCTCTTGTTAAGTTGATACTCCCCAGCAAGTTTCTGCACATTCCTTTTATATGTAAGTGTCTTTTAAATGCTGTCACTCCCTGGCACTACCTTTTCTATGATTCTCACCCATCACTGACTTATCTGCCAGGCCCACATTAGTCACAGGCCTGGATACTAATGCTAATTCCATATTGGATTCTCCAGTTCATACTTCTTGTTTGACTTAGGTATTTCCTGTCAGACTTGATATCCTAAAATATCTTGATTTTTTTTGTGGTATTTAGGGTTTGAACCAAGGGCCTTGTGCATGCTAGATAAGTGCTTTAACTGAGCTCCTTGATTATCTGTTTGTTAAAATAATAAGATATAATTCACTATTACAAAATTTAGCCTTTTCAAATGTTCAGTGGTTTTTAGTATATTCAGAATTGTGCAACCATCACTAGTAATGCTAGAACATTTTCATTGTCTCCAAAAAAAACCCCCTATTCTTTCTTTTTTCATGTGTGGTACATGGGGATTGAACCCCAGGGCCTTGTGCATGTGAGGCAAGCACTCTACCAACTGAGCTATATCCTCAGCCCATGAAACCCCTATTCTTAACACTCACTCTCCATTCCCTCTTTTCCCCATTTGCTGGTAACCACTAATCTACTTTCTGCCTCTATGGTTCTGCCTACTCTGGATATTTCATATAAATGCAATCATATAAAATATGGCCTTTTATGTCTGGTTTCTTTCATGTGACCTGTTTTTAAGGTTCATTCACATTACAGCATGAACCAGCACTTTATTTTTTACACAAGAATAATATTCCATTGTATGTATGGACCACATTATTTATTCATTTGTTGAACATTTTTGTGGTTTCTACTTTTTGGCTATTATGAAAAATGCTTATAACATTTATTTGCACTTTTTTTTTTTGTGGTGACGTATGTTCTCATTTGAGCAGATACATAGCAATGGAACTGTTGTACCCTGTGATAATTGTATGTTTTCTCAAAACTTTTGCCCATTAGCTTTAATATTCACTGATGATTCTTGCCTGAAGCAGTTATTAATGTTTATTTTTTTCACTATTACCATCCATTACTGTCATTATTCATTTTTGTGTTCCAACTGTGCTCAGTTTGGCTAGCAGAATTCTTTTCAGGGTAGTTCCCCTGTCCTTTCCCCATGTCCCTATCATTCTTGGAGCACTTGCTTACATTCTAGCACAAATACACATTCTACATCACCTTTCTGTTTTAGACCTGGAATCAGCAACTTCTGCAAGGATCTTTTGTTCCTCTTAATGGGATTGGTACTTAAAAATCAGCACCGGGAGCTGGGTATGCTTATAGTTACTCATTCTCTTACCTATAGATTCCCCTTCATCTCTTTTTCCATTTGTTGTTATAAGCAACTAGGTGATTTGTCCTTTAGTATTATGGATTCTGGATTTTTCTGTTAAATACCCCATGGTGGTATTTGACATAATCTACTCTCCCCAGTTATTCCTTTAAGTTGGTAGATCTAGAAGCTGGATCATATTTGGAATATTTAAAAATTTCTGCTAGGAGGCATGTTATGCATGGTTATCTGTAACTACCAGTTATTGGTGATTACTGCTCAGACCCATTAGTTCATTAATGACTGCAAAATGGTGATGTTTTCATTCTGTCATTTTCTTGATGGAATGCTTATATAGAGAATTTGCCCTGCATATATTATTTGGATACCACGAGCTATATATTATACAGAAAAGATGGGCTAAGTGACTTTTTTAAGTTTGAAATGAGTTGATTTTATAGCTTAATTCAAAGGTAAACAATAATTTGCCCTTTTTAATGTATCATTCTCAGACTTAAGGATTTAAATATTTTTATTTCTTAATCAATTGCCTTATTATCCTTATTAGGAGTCAAAACTATCCTGTATTTGGCTGGTAGAAACTCTTTCAACTTGGCCCCCAAGCCTTTGGTATTGTCCTTCCTTTCTGGTGCTACAAGTTCATGGCTCATTCTGTATATTCCCTGTCTCTGATTTGGAATTGACCATTTCCTCTAGGGAGCCCTGGATCTTTTTAGTTTTTAATACCACAGCATGGATGTTAGGGAATCATTTCTAGGCCTTTTCACTGACAGAGTTAAGAACTATTTATAAGTTTTTTTAAAAGAAAAAAATACCTCATGTATTCAAAATGATACTTCCAAATGAAATTCTGGACTTAAGTTTTTAATTTATTCATTTTATATCTGATGGTTAATATTGTAGTATTAGTCTGAGACTATTGTATGTGTATACTGAGTCAAATTAATTCATGTTGATGCACTGAGAATCAAGACATTTCTGTCTGGTCTTTAGGAAAGGCAGACAAAAAGGATGATTACTGTTATTAGGAATTATTGTATATTGTTTTTCTTTAAGATTCTATAAAACATTTTAAAATATTTACTTAGTTCCAAGGTCAAATCTAGAAAACACAATATATTCAGAGTAGTCTAGCTTCTTTCTTCATCTTACGTCCTCCCTTCCTCCTTCCATTTCCTTTAGTGAAATTTAAAGGTTTATCCTTCCATAATTTTTAACAATATGAGCATATATTAATATATATTCATATTCATTTCTTTCCTTAAAAAATGGTAGCATACTGGGCTGGGGATGTGGCTCAAGCGGTAGCGCGCTCGCCTGGCATATGTGCAGCCTGGGTTCGATTCTCAGCACCACATACAAAGAAAGATGTTGTGTCTGCTGAAAACTAAAAAATAAATATTAAAAAAATTTTTTTTCTCTCTCTCTCTCTTTAAAAATATGGTAGCATACTATGCAGTTTTGTCTACCTTCTTTTTCACACATTCAAGAACATGATAAATATATAAAGATACTCCTTATTTCTTTTTATAGTAATGTAATGGCTCTTTATAATCACAACAGTTGTCAGGCTAATTTTTTTTTTTTTTGTACCAGAGATTGAACTCAAGGCCACTCGACCACTGATCCCAAGCCCTGTTTTCTATTTTATTTAGAGACAGGGTCTCACTGAGTTGCTTAGTGCCTTGCTTTTGCTGAGGCTGGCTTTGAACTTGGGATCCTCCTGCCTCAGCCCCCCAGCTGCTGGGATTACAGGCATGTGCCACTGTGCCCGGCTGGAGTAAAACTTTTAAAACAGTTCCTTTGTGCAGTGCAAGATTTCACATGTAATTGGATCCTCCCAGTATTCATTTGAGTATGTACTGTTACAATTTGTAATAGGTGGAAAAGTGATAGAAATAGATTAGGTCACTTGCCTAAGGCCACTCATTAAGTGAAAGTCTGAGCTAGGATTTGTTCATTGACTAGAGAGCTTATTACTATCAGGGATAAGAAGCGAGGCTTAACATGCAGAATTAAGTTGGCAGGAAAATAGGCCAGCTCTCAAGGAAGTTAGAGGAGACTTCCCATCTCAAATCTCCATGTTCAGAAAGCTCAAGGGCGAGGGAAGCTCTTATAAGAAGAGGCAAAGAAAAAGGCAGGAAATGTATATAAGCAGATTTAGTTAGCCATAGAACCTGTCAGTCTCAACTTCCTTGGCATCTTTCCTCTGTGGGAGGAAGTTCAGAAGTTAAAACAGTTTGTAGCTGTTTTAACAGTTATTTCAGGGGGCTGTTTCAGCTGGGTGTGGTGGCACATGCCTGCAATCCCAGGTGCTGGAAGCCGAGGTAGGAGGATCAAGAGTTCAAAGCTAGCCTCAGCAACAATAAGGCGCTGAGCAACTCAGTGAGACCCTGTCTCTAAATAAAATACAAAATAGGGCTGGGGATATTGCTCCGTGGTCGAGTGCCCCTGGGTTCAATCCCTAGTACCCTGCCAAAGGGGGAGGCTATTTGAATTCCTGCAGGCAAAGCAAGTTATCAGGAAGTTTCCCTTAATTTCAGAAGGAGTCTATTTCAAATCTCCCATTAAGTTCATCCCCTTAATCTTGAGAGAATTGGGGCTCCATGCCATCTGGCTGGCAGTCCATTGTTGGATTGGTGTGCAAATCACATCAAGGGACTTGAACATAAGGAGTTAGATGCTTATTTCTGAAATAGTCTGAAATATTTAATAGTTCTACTTGGGGGAAGGGCTTTAGTGTTAGCTCACATAAGAGTGTAAGAACTCCCTTTCCATAACCTCCCCCATTTATTTTTGGTAGGGTTTGACAAGTAGCTCCATGTGATCCACCCGCCCCCTGCCACCATCTCTGAACAATTTTCTCTGAAGACATTGTGGATTACTTGCAAAGCATCTTTGTCCCACGCTGCAGGAGCCTTGTCTCATTTGATCTGAGTGGTCTCATGTAGGAGGGGAAATGACAGTTTATGAGTCAGTGTCACAAGACCCCTTTTTGCCAATTTTAAGCAATGGAAGGTTTTTGAAAAGACTAGCTCTTAGGCTGGAAAAATACCAAACATTAATAATCCAGTTTATATAATTTGGACTAATAAACACAATTTCTTTAGTTCTAAAATTTTTATTCAATCGAAGAAAACCAACTTGTCTGTAGAAAAACAAAAGCAGTCCAGTCAGATCTGCACTGAAAAATGCCTATTAGTTAGTCTTTTTTTTTTTAAATTTTTTATTGTGGGTTGTTCAAAACATTACAAATTTCTTGACCTATCATATTCCACACTTTGATTCAAGTGGGTTATGAACTCCCACCTTCACCCCATACACAGATTGCAGAATCACATCAGTTACACATCCATTGATTTACATATTGCCATACTAGTGTCTGTTGTGCTCCGCTGCCTTTCCCATCCTCCCCCCTCCCCCCTCCCCACCTCTCCCCTCCCCTCCCCTCCTCTCTCTCTACCCCCTCCACTGTATAACCCTGAGGGTCTCCTTCCATTACCATGCAATTTCCCTTCTCTCTCCCTTTCCCTCCCACCTCTCATCCCTGTTAAATGTTAATCTTCTTCTCCTGCTCTTCCTCCCTACTCTGATCTTAGTTACTCTCCTTATATCAAAGAAGACATTTGGCATTTGTTTTTTAGGGATTGGCTAGCTTCACTTAGCATAATCTGCTCTAATGCCATCCATTTCCCTGTAAATTCTATGATTTTGTCATTTTTTAATGCAGAGTAATACTCCATTGTGTATAAATGCCACATTTTTTTTATCCATTCCTCTATTGAAGGGCATCTAGGTTGGTTCCACAGTCTTGCTATTGTGAACTGTGCTGCTATGAACATCGATGTAGCAGTGTCCCTGTAGCATGCTCTTTTTAGGTCTTTAGGGAATAGACCAAGAAGGGGAATAGCTGGGTCAAATGGTGGCTCCATTCCCAGCTTTCCAAGAAATCTCCATACTGCTTTCCAAATTGGCTGCACCAATCTGCAGTCCCACCAGCAATGTACAAGTGTACCCTTTTCCCCACATCCTCGCCAGCACTTGTTGTTGTTTGACTTCCTAATGGCTGCCAATCTTACTGGAGTGAGATGGTATCTTAGGGTGGTTTTGATTTGCATTTCTCTGACAGCTAGAGATGTTGAGCATTTTTTCATGTACTTGTTGATTGACTGTATGTCCTCCTCTGAGAAGTGTCTGTTCAGGTCCTTGGCCCATTTGTTGATTGGGTTGTTTGTTCTCTTATTGTCTAATTTTTTTGAGTTCTTTGTATACTCTGGATATTAGGGCTCTATCTGAAGTGTGAGGAGTAAAGATTTGATCCCAGGGTGTAGGCTCCCTATTTACCTCTCTTATTGTTTCTTTTGCTGAGAAAAAACTTTTTAGTTTGAGTAAGTCCCATTTGTTGATTCTAGTTATTAACTTTTGTGCTATGGGTGTCCTATTGAGGAATTTGGAGCCCGACCCCACGGAATGTAGATCGTAGCCAACTATTTCTTCTATCAGACGGCGTGTCTCTGATTTGATATCAAGCTCCTTGATCCATTTTGAATTCACTTTTGTGCATGGCGAGAGAAAGGGATTCAGTTTCATTTTGTTGCATATGGATTTCCAGTTTTCCCAGCACCATTTGTTGAAGATGCTATCCTTCCTCCATTGCATGCTTTTAGCCCCTTTATCAAATATAAGATAGTTGTAGTTTTGTAGATTGGTTTCTGTGTCCTCTATTCTGTACCATTGGTCTACCTGCCTGTTTTGGTACCAGTACCATGCTGTTTTTGTTACTATTGCTCTGTAGTATAGTTTGAAGTCTGGTATCGCTATACCGCCTGATTCACACTTCCTGCTTAGCATTGTTTTTGCTATTCTGGGTCTTTTATTTTTCCATATGAAATTCATGATTGCTTTTTCTATTTCTACAAGAAATGCCGTTGGGATTTTGATTGGCATTGCATTAAACCTATAGAGAACTTTTGGTAATATCGCCATTTTGATGATGTTAGTTCTGCCTATCCATGAACAGGGTATATTTTTCCATCTTCTAAGATCTTCTTCTATTTCTCTCTTTAGGGTTCTGTAGTTTTCATTGTATAAGTCTTTCACCTCTTTTGTTAGGTTGATTCCCAAGTATTTTATTTTTTTTGAAGATATTGTGAATGGAGTGGTTGTCCTCATTTCCATTTCAGAGGATTTGATGCTGATATACAGGAATGCCTTTGATTTATGCGTGTTGATTTTATATCCTGCCACTTTGCTGAATTCATTTATTAGCTCTAATAGTTTCTTTGTAGAGCCTTTTGGGTCTGCTAGGTATAGAATCATATCATCTGCAAATAGTGATAATTTAAGTTCTTCTTTTCCTATTTTTATGCCTTTAATTTCTTTCATCTGTCTAATTGCTCTGGCCAGTGTTTCGAGAACTATGTTGAACAGAAGTGGAGAGAGAGGGCATCCCTGTCTTGTTCCAGATTTTAGAGGGAATGCCTTCAGTTTTTCTCCATTCAGAATGATGCTAGCCTGAGGGTTAGCATAGATTGCTTTTACAATATTGAGGTATGTTCCTGTTATCCCTAGTTTTTCTAGAGTTTTGAACATAAAGGCATGCTGTACTTTGTCGAATGCTTTTTCCGCATCTATCGAGATGATCATATGGTTCTTATTTTTAAGTCTATTGATGTGGTGAATAACATTTATTGATTTCCGTATATTGAACCAGCCTTGCATCCCAGGGATGAATCCTACTTGATCATGGTGTACAATTTTTTTGATATGTTTTTGTATCCGATTCGCCAGAATTTTGTTGAGGATTTTTGCATCTAGGTTCATTATGGATATTGGTCTGTAGTTTTCTTTCTTTGAAGTGTCTTTGTCTGGTTTAGGAATCAGGGTGATGTTGGCCTCATAGAATGAATTTGGAAGTTCTCCCTCTTTTTCTATTTCCTGAAGTAGCTTGAAAAGTATTGGTATTAGTTCTTCTTTAAAGGTTTTGTAAAATTCTGCTGTATACCCATCCGGACCTGGGCTTTTCTTAGTTGGTAGTCTTTTTATGGTTTCTTGTATTTCCTCAATTGATATTGGTCTGTTTAGGTTTTCTATATCATCCTGACTCAATCTCGGCAGATCATATGACTTAAGAAATTTATCTATGCCTTCACTATCTTCTAATTTATTGGAGTATAAGGATTCAAAATAGTTTTTGATTATCTTCTGTATTTCTGAAGTGTCTGTTGTGATATTGCCTTTTTCATCCCGTATGCTAGTAATTTGAGTTCTCTCTCTTCTTCTCTTCGCTAGCATGGCTAAGGGTCTGTCGATTTTGTTTATTTTTTCAAAGAACCAACTTTTAGTTTTGTCAATTTTTTCAATTGTTTCTTTTGTTTCGATTTCATTAATTTCAGCTCTGATTTTAATTATTTCTTGCCTTCTACTTCTTTTGCTGTTGTTTTGCTCTTCTTTTTCAAGGATTTTGAGATGAAGTATGAGATCATTTATTTGTTGGTTTTTTTCTTTTTTTTAAGGAATGAACTCCAAGCAATGAATTTTCCTCTTAGAACTGCTTTCAATGTGTCCCATAGATTCCGATATGTTGTGTCTGTGTTTTCATTTATCTCTAAGAGTTTTTTAATTTCCTCCTTGATGTCTTCTATAACCCATTGATCATTCAGTAACCTATTGTTCATTCTCCAAGTGATGTATGCTTTTTCCTTCCTTCTTTTATCGTTGATTTTCAGTTTCATTCCATTATGATCAGATAAGATGCATGGTATTATCTCTACTCCTTTATATTGCCTAAGAGTTGCCCTGTGACATAATATATGATCTATTTTTGAGAAGGATCCATGTGCTGCTGAGAAAAAAGTGTAACTGCTTGATGTTGGGTGGTATACTCTATATATGTCAATTAGGTCTAGGTTATTAATTGTGTTATTGAGTTCTATAGTTTCCTTATTCAACTTTTGTTTGGAAGATCTGTCCAGTGGTGAGAGAGGTGTGTTGAAGTCTCCCATGATAATGGTATGGTGGTCTATTAGACTCTTGAACTTGAGAAGAGTTTGTTTGACGAACATAGCTGCACCATTGTTTGGGGCATAAATATTTATGATTGTTATGTCTTGTTGGTGTATGGTTCCCTTAAGCAGTATGTAGTGTCCCTCTTTATCCCTTTTGATTAACTTTGGCTTGAAATCTATTTTATTTGATATGAGTATGGACACTCCTGCTTGTTTCCAAAGTCCATATGAGTGATATGATTTTTCCCAACCTTTCACCTTCAGCCTATGTATGTCTTTTCCTATCAAATGCGTCTCCTGTAGGCAGCATATTGTTGGGTCTTGTTTTGTGATCCATTCTACTAGCCTGTGTCTCTTAATTGGTGAGTTTAAGCCATTAACATTTAGGGTTATTATTGAGATATGGGTTGTTCTTCCAGCCATATTTGTTTATTTCTGTTACTAAACATGGTTTGTTTTCCTCTTTGATTATTTTCCCCCCCTTTACTGTCCTACCTCCCACTGTTGGTTTTCATTGTTATTTTCCATTTCCTCTTCCTGTAATGTTTTGGCGAGGATGTTTTGAAGAGATGGTTTTCTAGCTGCGAATTCTTTAAACTTTTGTTTATCGTGGAAGGTTTTAATTTCATCTTCCATCCTGAAACTTAATTTCTCTGGATACACAATTCTTGGTTGGAACCCATTATCTTTCAGTGTTTGAAATATGTTATTCCAGGATCTTCTAGCTTTCAGAGTCTGTGTTGAAAGATCAGCTGTTATCCTGATTGGCTTACCCCTAAATGTAATCTGCTTCCTTTCTCTTGTAGCTTTTAAAATTCTCTCCTTATTCTGTATGTTGGGCATCTTCATTATAATGTGTCTAGGTGTGGATCTCTTATGATTTTGCACATTCGGCGTCCTGTAGGCTTCTAGGATTTGGGATTCTGTCTCATTCTTCAAGTCTGGGAAGTTTTCTCGTATTATTTCATTGAATAGACTACTCATTCCTTTGGTTTGGAGCTCTGTACCTTCCTGTATCCCATTGACTCTTAAGTTTGGTCTCTTAATGTTATCCCATATTTCTTGGATGTTCTGCTCATGGTTTCTTAACAGTCTTGCTGAGCTGTCTATGTTCTTTTCCAGTTGAAATACTTTGTCTTCATTGTCTGATGTTCTATCTTCTAAGTGTTCTTCTCTGCTGGTAGTATTCTCCATTGAGTTTTTAAGTTGCTTTATTGCTTCCTGCATTTCTAGGATTTCTGTTTGTTTGTTTTTTATAACCTCTATCTCCCTGTATAGTTGATCCTTTGCTTCCTGGATTTGTTTGCGTAATTCGTTGTCGAAGTGATCTTTCATTGTCTGATTTTGCTGTTTAATGTCTTCCTTGATACTCCAGATCGTCTGAAGCATGTATATCCTGAATTCTTTATCTGACATTCCATCTGCTGCAGCTGTTACCTCTTCTAAAGTTGCGTTGACCTGCATTGCTTGTGGTCCTTTCTTTCCTTGTCTTTTCATACTGCTTGCGTATCTTTCCTGCAGGTGCGGGCGGCGGCTCTGCTCTCACCTTATTCCAATTGGGGTGTCGTGGCTACCACGCCGGCAGGTCACTGGGCCTGTTCTGGGCGCTGGCGGCGGCTCTGTTCTGCCCCTACTCCAATTGGGGTGACGAGTGTACCACGCCGGCAGGCCACCGGGCCTGATCCGCCGGTCGGTTGCAGGTTTGCCTACCCTGCAGGTGCGGGCGGCGGCTCTACTCTGCCCCTACTCCAAATGGGGTGACGTGTCTGTCGTACCGGCAGGCCACTGGGCCTGTCCCGCTGGTCGGTCGCAGATCTGCCCACCTTTCGGTCACGGGTGGAGGCTCTGCTCTGCCCCTTCTCCAATTGGGTTGTCGTGACTACCCCGCCTGCAGGACGCTGGGCCTGTTCCTGGCACGGGCGGCGACTCTGCTCTGCCCCTACTCCAATTAGGGTGGTGTGTGTACCACGCCGGCAGGCTCCTGGGCCTGATCCGCCGGTCTGTTGCAGGTCTGCCTACCTTGGAGGCGCGGGTGGCGGATCTGCCCTGCCCCTCCTACCACGCCTGTGGACCCCTGGGCCTGATCTGCAGGTTGGTCACAGGTCTGCTCACCCTGCGGGCACGGGTGGCGGTTCCGCTCCGCCCCCACTCCAATTGGGGTCATGTGGCCACCACACCGGCAGGGCCTGATCCGGGCGTGGGAGAAGGATCTGCTCTGCCCCTACTCCAGTTGGGGTGACGTGTGTACCACACTGGCAGGCCACTGGGCCTGACCCGCCAGGCTGTCACAGGTCTGTTTACCTTGCAAGCGTGAACGGCGGCTCTGCCCTGTCCCTCCTACCACGCCCATGTACCACTGGGTCGCGGGTCTGCCCACCTTGCGGGTGCGGGTGGCGGCTCCGCTCTGCCCCCTCTCCCTAGATAGTCTTTTTTATCTAAATAAAGGATAATCATTATCTAGGTAAAGTTTAACATTACATTTCATAACATCTCTAGAATTTAGATACATTCCATAGAGCCCTAGGAATGTTGAACATAGTCTACAAGAATTCATGTCATTATTTCAAAATACATATATGTTTAAATGTTATTTGCAAAATAATTCACAATGTGAACAGTACAACTGAAAAAAATTAAAAGAATCAGAAGTCATACTTACTCTGTATCAAAATATTCAACCTTAAATTTGTTTTAAAATGAAGGATGAATAAAGCAGGATTGCCCCTTATCAACTTTAGAGATCATGGCTCACTATGACTACAGGCAATCTATAAGGTGTTATTAGAGTACTTAGCAAAATAATTTAATTTTATTTATAACTTGTTAAGATATCATGATTTATAACATCCCATCATTATGAAAATACTAGTTCATTTAAACAAGAAGAGACTGGGAGCCAGGCAAAGTGGTGCATGCCTGTAATCTCAGTGGCTCAGGAGGCTGAGGCAGGAGGATGGCAAGTTCAAAGCCAGCTTCAGCAACTTAGTGAGGCCCTAAGCAAATTAGCAAAACTCTGTCTCAAAATAAAAATAATAAAAAGGAATGGGGATGTGGCTCAGTGGTTATGTGCCGCTGGGTTCAATTTCTGGTACGAAAAACAAAACAACAGCAATAACAAAAAACTCAACTAGGAAAAAAAGATTTGATTAAATTCAAATTATTGTAAGACTTATTTTTTTTTTTCTTTTAAGCAATCAGAAATCTAACAAAATCAGCTGAAAACCTTGGAAATTATCCAAGGTTATTTGGATATTTGTTTTTTAAGCCAGTTCTTTGTAAACTTTGCTAAGAGTGGACTATTATTCTAAGAAATACTTGAAGTTCCTCTGGAATTTAAACATTAATCAAGCAAACAAGAAAGTGAACAATATTTTTTTAAAAATTTTCATATCAAATATTCTCATTTGTAACAAAATAGGTGTTCTCTGACCGCTGGTACTATCTAATAGAGTACAAGTTCTCATCTAGTGAACATTACTTTGGAAAAAATAGCAGACATTTTAATCTAATATTCATTTTGTTTTTGTTTTGTTTTGAGTACCAGGAATGAGCCCAGGGGTGCTTAGCCACTAAGCTATATCCCCAGCCCTTTTTACATTTTATTTAGAGACAGGTTCCCCCACTGACCACCCCTTCCCAGCCATAGGGCCTTGCTTGTTGCTGAGGCTATCTTTGAACTCATAATCCTCCTGCTTCAGCCTCACAAGCCATTGGGATTACAGGCATGCACTACTTCATTCAGCTATTTATTGTTTTAAAAATCTTGTAACTGATAGAAGAGATATACATCAAACCTAAAACATCTTCCAAGTTAAAATTCTGACTTAAAAAGTAAAATTATTATCCTGTGTCTTTAGATAATTAATAGTGGAGAAAATAAAATACATTCAAATAATGGAGATCCTGAAGAAAAGAGGTATGATGACATATTAGAAATATAGATATATTGTTATATATATTTTTAGTGAAAATTTGTATAACATTTAATAGTACAAACTAGATTTTCAACATAAAATATGGTGTAAAATCCACTTCACAGCTTTGAGGGACACTTTTGAAGAAGGCAGTAAAAAAAATCTTGCTGATGAGAACTATAAAACTCAGGCAGTTTGTACAGAAAATACAGAAACACAAATGGAAATTACCTGAGGTGTTCTATATGCAACACCATACAAACTCATTTTTTACTCTAGGTTAGCGAAGAGACTAATGTTAGTTCAGAGAATTGTAAATAGGCTTTTAGTCTGTTTTTACTGAAGGCTAATTAACATCAGTTTTATTTTTAATAATCTTGAATTTAGGGCCTGGATATCAACATGAATCTTTAGAAGGAAGTTGTAAAAAGAAACTGAAAAGAGACAAACAGGTTTTAAAAGCAAATGTCTAAAAACTGATAAACATTAAATGTTTCATATCCAATATAAATAATATAATAAATTATGGAAATGTATATAACATTTAGGTTACTGAATGAAGGTACAGACAGACCAATAATTAATTTTTAAGAGTACTGCTAAAGGGCTGTGGAAGAGTGCTTGCCTAGTATGAGTAAAGCACTGGGTTCAATCCTTAGCACAGAATAAAAATAAACAATTAAAATAAAGACATCCTGTTCGTCTACAACTAGGAAGAAACTTTTTAAGGAGTGCTGCTAAAATTTATGGTCAATTTACAACAACAAATATCCCATGATTTATAAACACCCATGATTTATTTATCCTTATAAAATGATATTATTCCAGAAATTAGAAACCATGCATAGATAATTAGCATTTTAGGTCATGTGTTACCAAATAAAATTAAATTCCTTAATTTTAAGAATTCTGTCAATATATTTTTATTTAAAATTATTTATGCTTAATTTTAAACCTTTTAGGTCTCTGTTCAAACTCTATCTAGACATTTTTAATGCTTAGGCTCACTTGTGAAGTTTCAAATCTATTGAACAATATTTTAGATAAACAATGGATATCATACAGAGATAAAGGGATTCCATATTTAGCAAAAGAAGACAAAATTTCTGAGGTATGAAAACCCTAAGATTTCAAATTCTTAATTCAGGGTTTCCTTATAAAAAGAAAACTATTTAAAAAGCTGCATTTTTAAAGAATTCAATCTAAGCAAAGGATAGGAAAATAGCATAGCTCATTTATTACAAAGAAGCAGATAAGCTCTTCCAGTTTTTGTCAGAGTGTTGACATTAGGTCACTAAACATTTTTTGTCAGTCATCAATTCTATTTAGAAAAGCTTTCATTAATGGATTTACAGCAAAACAAAGGATTAAAAAAAAAAAACCTTAGACAAATATCCCAACTGATTAGGAGGCCAGAAAAAAATGATTTATCAGATTTTAAAGACATCTATGTTAGTTAGCTTTTTGTCACTGTGACTTAAATACTTGTCAGTAACAACTTTTATTTTGGTTCACAGTTTCATGGTCAGTCCACTCCATGCTCTGGGCGATGTGAGGCAGAACGTCATAGCAGAAGGGGCCAGCCAGAGGAAAGCTGTTTGGCTCATGGCAGCTAGGAAGCAGAGAAGCAAGGGGATGAGGCTTCAGGGAAGATAAACTCTTCCAGGGCATAATCCCACTGACCACCCCATCCCAGCCACACACCATCTGCCCATAGTTTCCAAGCAGTTGGTCCATTCAAAAGCTCTCAGCTGTGAGCCTCTGTAAAAAGCAAAAGCAAGTTACATATGTCTAATATATAATGTAAGAGTAAACATTCTCAAGCCTGCATCTCCAAATGTTTCTAAATTTATTCTACAAACCAGTTCCAAAGGCTTTTGAATCACATGGTCATGTTACTTACAGCAACAACCCCACTTTTTGGCATGCACTTATGTGTGTGTTAGGTTTTCATTGCTATAACCAAAATACCTGGCTCATAGTATCAGAGGTTCAGTTCATAGTGGACTGACTCCATTGCTCTGGGACCATGATGAGGCAAAACATCATGGTTGAAGAGATTGGTTGAGGAGCACTGCTCTTCTCATGATGGCCAGAATACAGAGAGAGCAAAGGAAGGGGCTTAAGGGAAGATGAACTCTTCCAGGGCATGCCCTCACTAATGCACCCACTCCAGCCATGCCCCACTTTCCCACGGTTACCAGGAAGTTAGTCCATTCAAATTAGGATGGACTGATCAGGTTACAGCTATTATAATCTAAACATTTCTCCTCTGAATATTCCTGCATTAACAGAGGACCTTTTGGAAGACAACTCATATCCAAATCTTAACAAAAGCCTTACTATCAATAAGTTCAAATTAACTTGTCACAGATTTACTAAAGTGTCAATCAAAAGGATTTGGGGTAACTTATAGGTTATAAATTATGTTACTTATCTATAAGCCACTTCAGTATCATGCAAATAAATAATATATAAGCAGGTGCACACAAGAAGATCTCAAAATTTAAAATTTATATTTGCCATTTTAAAAGTCTGACTGTTATCTGATATAGCTTTAAGCAATCTGCAAATCTTAACTTTGCATTTTCAGTTGAGGCCAGATAGAAAATTTACATCTCAAAGACTCAGACCAACAAACTGGAATAACCAATTTCTTACTGGGGTGGAAGGACCCTTAGATAAAATTAAAAAACCTTTAATCAAACAAAACAAAAATTTATAACTTAAGCATGCAGAATTTTAAAAAGTGAACTCATGAGTTCAAATTAAAGTGGATCTTTTTTTGGGTGGGGGGTACCAGGGATTGAATTCTGGGCACTAGACCAATGAGCCACATCCCCAGCTCTACTTTGTATTTAGAGACAGGGTCTCATTGAATTGCTTAGCACCTTGCTTCTGCTGAGGCTGGCTTTGAACTTGTGATCCTCCTGCCTCAGCTTCTCCAGCTGCTGGGATTACAGGCATGTGCCACCATGCCCGGTTTGGATAGATTTTGATAGAGGCTTATCTGGTGAATGATACAAGGAGCTTGGGAAATGTTTTGGGTCAATAAAGTGTACTTGGAAAAAAGCTCCCAAACACCTAGGGGTGAATGGGGCAGTTAAAGGTACAGATGTTCTTGCTGTCTAGGGGTGCTGGGTTCATTGTCTCCATTCAGCAAAGAACAGGACACAGAAGAAGCAAGCAAGAAGTATAGGTTTATAGTAGAGGAGACAGAGATACAGATAGACTTCTCTGAAGAAAAGTGGCCCCAGAACTGGGAATCTGGTGGGGGAGTTTTGGCCAGTTCTTTTTATAGTCTCTCGAATTTCCTCCTTTCCCTGTCTCTTCCCCTGTCCATGCACTCCTCACTATTTCTGATTACTGCCCCCTCTGTCCACATGTCTGTTTTATTTTTTTTTTCTATTGGATCTCCTGCTTAGGAGCATGAGTACAGAAGTATCTGTCTGAATGGATCCCCCACTTGTGTCCAGGAGCACTTTGGTCAAGCAGGAAGTTGACCTCATTGGAAGACTCTCTTCCTGCTCTTTTTTTCTGGCCCTGCCCCCAGTCTTCTCACTCACCATCTTGCTCTGGCTGCCTATGCCCTTCTACACATCCCTTAAGGTGATCAGGACCTTCGTTATATGCACCTTCCAAAAGAGCTGCCCATAATTCCTTCCAACCCAGGAATTGCATATGCTCTTCTGAAATGGAATTCCCTATTTTAGTAGATTAATATGTTGCTGCAGACATCAGTGTTAGCCTGTTAAGCCAATCACCAAGTAACCAATATATAAAATAGTTACATTAACTCAGCATGCATTTTTAGATATATAAGCACTGTTATAATCTTTTTCCAAACCAAAACCCAACCTAAAAGAGCTCTCCAAACAAACCAATAGAATTACTAGGAAATTTTCATCCTTCAAATTTAACCTCATCAACCAATACCCTGCAACCAAATGGCTTATCTAAGCGCCAACACAAAATGACCCACTCAAGGTCCAAAGACTCAAAGAGCGAAAATAAAATTCTCCGTGTGCACTCTGATGAGGACAACCAGTGGGAACCTGGCATTTGCCAAACTAACCTTTTTCCCCCTTACCAACAAATAATTTTTAGTGCTTGAGGCTATAGCAAGAAATGTGGGAGAATGTGAGTTGGGGGGTTGTGGGGGGCATGAATCCCAGGATATAAAAGTGTCTCTAGGTGGCTTCTGGGATTTTCCTTGAAATTCTAACTGTAGGTTTGGCAAGTCTTGAGTGGTCGAGCTCCCTCCTCCTTATGGATCCTTATGGATCACTGCAAGCTTGAGCTATGTTGCTCAAGGGATGATCCTTGCTTGCAGTTCACTGCTCCACAAATGCTTAGAGTCATGCTGGCGAGTAAATAGCCAACGTTGAAGGAAGAGACATTTTCTATCTCAAATCTCCATTTTCAGAAAACTCAAGGGTAAGGAAAGCTTTTATAAGAGGCAAAGTGGGACAAAAGGCAGGAAACATACATCTGCAAATTTAGTTAGCCAGAGAATCTGACATCAGCTGGAGGGAGTTTTTATTTTCTGTATGAGGAAGTTCAGAAGTTATAACAATTTGGAGATTTAATATCAAAGGAGACTGTTTTGAATCTTGGAGACAAATAAGTTAGCAGGAAGTTGCCTTTAATTTCAGAGGAAATCTGTTTTTTTAAACACTTTTGTTTTTATTTATTTATTTTTATGTGGTGCTGAAAATCGAAACCAGTGCCTCATGCATGCTAGCCAAGGGCTCCACCACTGAGCCACAACCCCAGCCCCTCAGAGAAAGTCTGTTTTAAGCCCATGATGGCATTCTTCTTCTGAACGCATAAGGAGATTCAGATTCTGCAGACCTTGGATGAAGCTTGGGTCCTTCTGAGTACATTTTACAAAGGGCTCTTCTGTGATTTTGTATTAATCCCTGGCTAAAAACTAGTGCTTTGCTATCCAAAGAAAGGAAGTCATAGGAAGGAGAACCACAGCTACATGAACCATTTTAAAATCCATGACTATTATGACAAAATGTTAGCATTATGGAATCTGAGCGGTAATATGAGCAGTTATAGTACTCTTTCAACTTTTTTCCATGCTTGAAAATTTTCATGTTTTGGGGGAAAAGTGTAAAGAAAAAAATAGGTTACAAAACATGATTTAAAAATATATAGGTATGCAAAAATCACCATATTTTAGTGATTTCAAGATACCACTAATGTTAAGACATCCGACTAAGAAAGAAATATTGCCAGTAATTAATTATTGCTTGCAAGCTTGGGTTATCTGAGTTCAGACACGTTAAAATATGAAATACTGTGCATCTTGCAGTTGATGAAATATGAAAATATAGGCAAGGCTTTGAAGTTTTAATTACCTAAATGAGTGGTACAGATAACCAAATACATTAGAAATTATTAAAAATTTACGTTATATAGAAGAATCGGAGTAAAATTTTTGAAAAGACAGAATTGCCTCTTGAAAGTTATCTAGATTCTGAATAGAGCAAAATATGGAGGACAGCAGGGCTGTGTGGGTATGGAACATGAGAAAGGATTTGGCATTAATAGTAAGTATTTTTAGAGGCAGTAGCTCACACAGGAGTAGAGATAATTGTGTTGAAGGACTGTGAATACAAGCTTGGATGGATATACTGGCAAACCCAGATTGGGCAATGATTTTTTTAGAGTTTTGTTTTTTTCAGGCTAATTATTCAAGATTTTTCTGTCATTCACTGAGAATGTGAATTCAGTGTTATTGTAAGACTTGAGTCTAGGAATTGCACTGTTGCATTTCTTCCTAGGTGGAAACAGGATAAGTCAGGTACAGTCCACATGACCATAATGTCTCCAGTGCTGATGTAAAAGTTGAGGCAAGAAACTGAGGTGTCAGGGTTAAGATGGATATTGGCAACAAAAAAGATAGTAGGTAGAAGTTTAGTAAAAGATTTTTTTTCTAGGCTAGGGACTTTGCTAAAATGAGGTAAGAGTGTCATATAGCAGGGTATTTCTAAAGAAGGTCCATTCCCTAATTTCAGTGTATCAAGATGATTTATTGTACTTCTTTCTAGAAGTCTGCCAAGTTGGTGAAAAGATTGAGAGCCAGCATCAGGATGACCAAGATCAATGTCTCTTGATGCAAGTTGGATTCCCTGACAAGAAAATAATGACTACCAAGAATGGCCACGAATGTAATGAATTTGGAAACACTCTTCATCTGAGTACAAGCCTTGGTATTCCAATACAAAGACCTCATAAACTTGAAACATTTGGAAATGATATGGTAGATAATGTAGACTTATTTAGAAGTGCTGTGGAAAAGAAACACGATAATGGGTGTGCAAAATTATTCTTCCATACCGAGTTTGAGAAATCAAATCCTGTAGTGAAGCCCTATGGATATAAAGAATGCGGGAAAGTCCTCAGGCGAAAGAAAGGTCTTAGTCTTCATCAGAGAATTAAAAATGGAGAGAAACCATTTGAATGTACTGCATGTCGGAAAACCTTCAGCAAGAAGTCACACCTCATTGTCCACTGGAGGACTCATACAGGGGAGAAACCATTTGCATGCACCGAATGTGGAAAAGCTTTTAGCCAAAAATCTCAGCTAATTATACACCTCAGAACTCATACAGGAGAGAGACCCTTTGAGTGTCCTGAGTGTGGGAAAGCCTTCAGAGAAAAGTCAACTGTCATTATACATTACAGGACTCATACAGGAGAGAAACCTTATGAATGCAATGAATGTGGAAAAGCCTTCACTCAGAAGTCAAACCTTATCGTTCATCAGAAAACCCACACAGGAGAGAAAACCTATGAATGCACTAAATGTGGGGAATCTTTCATCCAGAAGCTTGATCTGATTATACACCACAGCACTCACACAGGGAAAAAACCCCATGAATGCCATGAATGCAAGAAAACGTTCAGTGACAAGTCCACCCTCATTACGCACCAGAGAACTCACACAGGAGAGAAGCCCCATAAATGTACGGAATGTGGGAAGTCTTTCAATGAGAAGTCGACCCTCATTGTACATCAGAGGACACATACAGGAGAGAAGCCCTATGAATGTGACGTGTGTGGAAAAACCTTTACCCAAAAGTCAAATCTGGGTGTGCATCAGAGAACTCACTCTGGAGAGAAACCCTTTGAGTGTAATGAATGTGAGAAAGCCTTCTCCCAGAAGTCCTATCTCATGCTACATCAGAGAGGTCACACAGGGGAGAAGCCCTATGAATGCAATGAATGTGAAAAGGCATTTTCCCAGAAGTCCTATCTTATTATACACCAACGAACTCATACAGAAGAAAAACCCTATAAATGTAATGAGTGTGGCAAAGCCTTTCGAGAAAAGTCAAAGCTCATTATACACCAAAGAATTCATACAGGAGAAAAACCCTATGAATGTCCTGTATGTTGGAAAGCTTTTAGCCAGAAGTCCCAGCTCATAATCCATCAGCGAACACACACAGGAGAGAAACCCTATGCATGCACAGAGTGCGGCAAAGCCTTCAGGGAAAAGTCCACGTTCACTGTCCATCAAAGGACTCACACTGGAGAGAAGCCCTATAAGTGTACAGAGTGTGGGAAAGCCTTTACCCAAAAATCCAACCTTATTGTACATCAGAGAACCCATACAGGAAAAAAGGCCCATGGGAGAGGCCAGACCCGGAAGTCAAAGCTCACGGCACACTAATGAGTAAAGTGAGTGTCTGTTAGGTACCCCAAAGGAAAGTTGTGTCAATTTACTATTTTAAATGTACGTTCTGACTTCTGGTTTAAACACAGGGAGTAAAGTTGGCCTTTCTTCTTTTCGTCTCAGTTTTCACCCAAGAGCAGCAGGAGAAAAAGAAGCAAAAGTGTGAGCTCCATATGTGATAAAATTAGGAGACAACTGCTACCAGAGGCCTCCAGAGGCAGAGGAAACCAAGACCCAGTGCAGGGCCACAGATGAGAGGCAGCATGGGTTAGGACTCTAAGCAGAGGGTCCTGATACACTCCAAGGTACAGCATCACAGGCAGCTGTAACCATGGTAACAGAGTGCATGAGCAGGTAGGAGGCTTCCTAGACTATTTGGCATCTGAGGAGAAACAGGCAGGGGCCTCAACAAGGAGATACTCAGACAAGCCTTATTTACAGAAAGTAGCCTGTACTGATAGGAGGAATAGTTGTGGGCACCTTGGAGAAAAGAAGGGACTTTTCCTTGTGAAGAACCCATAGTATCTCCTGTTTAGTGACTTGGGAAAAGTAAAGTGAAAGAACTAACAAATGTGTGTGTGTGGAGCTCATTTGTTAGAAAAACTGATCTTCCTAGAATATATTCCTGGTATCTTCCCAACATGAACCTCCAGCGAATAGCAAGTCCAGGAAAAACTTTTCATTCAAAGAGAATATTTCACAGAAAATCAAAACCACAAATGTTTTCCAAGACATCAACTCAACTTCAAGATTGTCAAAATGATGAACACACAGAGGTGTTTGTTGATGTACTGTTTGCGAAAATATTGGAAGCTGTCCAAATGAAATCCCCAGATTCTGCTTCCTGAAATTGTGATGTATTTGTACAACAGATTCCTAAGTAGAAAAAAATGATAAAGAAACTTGGATATCATTTATGTTACTGATGTGGAGCAACCTCCAAATTATTAGGGAAGAAAAGCAAGGTACAGCATAGTATGTCACGATGTGTATATAAAGAGGGAAAATGGTAAGTACATAATTGTATATACACAAACCATTTCTGAAAAGAGATACAAGATGCTGATAACCTTGATTCCCTTGGGGAAGGGGCAGTGGGTGCTGAGGGCAGGGAACTGGGAGGGAGATAGCTGTGTATCCTTTCATAGTTTTAGAAAACTGTATTATGTGGATGTACTGCCTTTTCAATGAACAAATAAAATTTTAAAAAGCATAATTTTGTTCTGTTGTAATGAAGTTGGAGTCAAGACATAGCTTATTGACATTTAGTATCAATAAGCTCAATATGGAATTTCTTTTTGTGACATTGCAGGTGAAACCTAGGGCCACAAGCATGATGTGACAAGTACTCTAACTGATCTATGCTCCCAGCCATGAAATTCAGTTTTTTTGAGTGGATAAACAGAATAATCAGACAGAACAATATTAAATTCCTAAAGCACATAAGCATTATTTTCCTGAGGGTGCAAATAATTGATTCTCACGCCAGCTGAGACCATACTACCTAAACCTAAAGTAATTGAGATTGGAAAACATTTCTTCTTTAGTATGCACAGTGACATCTGTGAAAAGATTCTGTGTTGGGCTGGGGATGTGGCTCAAGCAGTAGCGCATTCGCCTGGCATGCGTGCGGCCCGGGTTCGATCCTCAGCACCACATACAAACAAAGATGTTGTGTCCGCCGAGAACTAAAAAATAAATATTAAAATTGTCTCTCTCTCTCTCTCTCTCAAAAAAAAAAAAAAAAGATTCTGTGTTAATGCTCACCACAGTCTTTCCATATCTTGAAATGATTTAAATTGCCCCCCACACATACTTTTTTTTTTATTTTGGGGTACCAGGTATTAAACTCAGGGGCATTCAACCACTGAGCCACATCCCAAGTCCTGTTTTGTATTTTATTTAGCTTAGCGTCTCACTTTTTGCTGAGGCTGGCTTTGAACTTGTGATCCTCCTGCCTCAGCCTCCTGAGCCCCTGGGATTACAGACAAGCACCCCCATGCCTGACACACACACACACACACACACACACTACTTTAACAAGAGGTATAAAAGATCTACAGAGGGCTGGGGCTGTAGCTCAGTGGCAGAGCACTTGCCTAGCATGCGTGAGGCACTGGGTTCAATCCTCAGCACCATATAAAAATAAACAAAGGCATGTTGTCCATCTACAACTACAAAAAATTTTTTTAAAAAAAGATCCACAGAGATGTTGTGTAACTGCTCCTGTGGTCACACTGCTGCTAGTGGCACATATTTCCTGGGGTGAAAGACAGATTGAGTCCCACGGTCTGAATGACCATGACCAAACCCACATCACAGGATATTTGCTCTAGAACAAGAGGTCCTGCTTGTGAATTACAGTAGTTGTGTCCTCATGACAATGTAGTTACTCACAAGGGCCATCTTTGGTGGAAGTGGGCGAGCTAAGGTATGTAAAATCTGGGGATGGGCAAGGTTTGAGTTTGTTAATATAGGTGGGTAAGTTAGACCTGAGACAGTCTATGCCCTCCTGGTCTTCTTTTTCCCATGAAGTATATTGTAAGAAAATAAACCTTGGACTCCCCCACTTTTTTCCCCATTGAACTCTAAGTTAGACATAACCCATTCAGTGCCTTGCAGGGAGAGGAAATATAGGGCTGACTGGCTTGCGCCTGATGAAGTCTGCTAGAAGATTCCCAAAGGCCCTGGAAACAAAGGCATCTTCCTAATGGTGGAGTATCTTCCTGGGGTTTTACTAAAGAGATGGAGGAGAGTTGGATCTCACCATTTCCCATGAATATTGGATTCCTGTTTCCTGGGATACAAATAACTGATGAATCGAGGTAAATGAGACACAGGCCTAGAGGGAAAGGGATGGGGATGGACTGCAGTATGTGAATAAATGGGCTGAAATGAGGGGAAAGAGAGAGAGAAGGATAATAAAGGACCAAGTGTGGTTGAATGGGGTATAATGAGGGGCTTGGTCTTGGTCAATATGAAATAATGGGGCAGGGAGGGGGAAATACCCAGTGGAGGGAGGTACTAGAAAAGGAACAACAAGTGCCAGTGCACATGGGTCATGTTTTGGAGATAAGACTGAGTGGACAGAATGAATGTTGGTGATGCAAACAAAGTGGAATAAGTGGAGTGGTGTGAGGCACTGTGAGAGAGAGGGTGGTGGATATAGTGGAGTGAAAGGCAGTTCAGGCAAGTGACAAAATGTGGTGTGACACTACCTATGTATAGCACTTCTTATGAGTCTCTTCCAACATTGGTTTCATTTTCTTTTCTTTCTTTTGTTTATTTGTACTGGGGGTATTGTGAACACAAAGGTGCTTTACTACTGAGATATACTCCAGCCATTTTTATTTTGAGACAGGGTCTTGCCAAGTTATGAGGGTCTTGCTGAGTTGCTGAAGCTGGCCTCAAATTTATGATCCTCCTGCCTCAGCCTCCTGAGTTGCTGGAATTACAGGTGTGTGCCACCATACCCAGTCCATCTTATTTGTTTTCATTTCCCCTAGTAGATAAATAATAGAGAAAAATCAAAGCTAGTTCTTTGAAGAGATTAATAAAATCCCAAATTCCAGTCAGGAAAAAAAAAAGGAAACAAATTTTCAAATGTACTTGATACAGTGGACTTCACTATAGTATAAACATTTAAAGGGATTCAAGAGGCTGAGAAAGAATGATTGCAAGTTCAAAGCCAGCCTCAGCAAAATTGTGAGGCCCTAAGCAACTGAGTGAGACCCTGTTATAAAATACAAACTTAAAAAGGGATGGGGAGGGTTGGGAATATAGCTCAGTTGATAGAGTGCTTGCCTCGCATGCACAAGGCCTGGGTTCAATCCCCAGCACTACACACACAAACATTCAAAGGGCTGGGGATGTAACTCAGTGGTAAAGCACTCCTAGGTTCAATCCCTAGTACACCCTCCAAAAAAGGGATAATATGGGAATTATGAAAAAAGATTTATGGCAATAAATTTGATAACAGTCAATATAATCATATAGTAAAGGTCCATAAAGAGAAAAGGGATTTCATAAAATTTGAAACCCATTCACAATATAAACATTTTAGCAAACTAGGTACAGAATTAATCTGGTGGTAGTATTTTTTCTGTTTTAAAAATATTTTATGTTTTGCCAGGCATGGGGTGGTGCACACCTCTAATCCCAGCATCTCGGGAGGCTGAGGCTGGAGGATTATGAGTTCAAAACCAGTCTCAGCAAAAAGTGAGGCGCTAAGCAACTCAGTGAGACCCTGTCTCTAAATAAAATACAAAATAGGGCTGGGATGGGGTTCAGTGGTTCAGTGCCCCTGAGTTCAATCCTCAGTACCCCCTAAAAATATTTTTACTGGTGCATTACAATTATACATAATAGTGGGACTCCTTATGCCACCTAAGTAACTTGATATTTTCTTTCCTTCATCCAAAACTCCTCTTTCATTCATAAAGAGTATTTTTTAAAAATGTAGTCATGCCTGGGTGTGGTGGAACATGCCTGTAATCCTAGCTACTTGGAAAGATGAGACAGAGGGATCATAATTTGTGGGCCAGCCTCATCAACTTAGTGAGACCCTGTCTCAAAATAAAAAATAAAAAGGGCTGGGGATATAGCTCACTGGTAGAACACCCTGGGTTCAAACTCCAATGCAAACAATCAGAAAACTATAGTAATACTTAATGGTGGGACTGGGGTTGTGGCTCAGCAGTATAGCACTCGCCTCGCACGCGAGAGACCCTGGGTTCAATCCTCAGCACCACATAAAAATAAATAAACAAAATAAAGATATTGTGTCCATGTATAACTAAAAAAATTTAAAAAACCTTAATGGTGACATGGGAAAATCTTCACTGCTGTGACTATGAAAGAGACAAGCATGCTTGTTAGGCCCACATCTGTTCAACATAATACTGAACATGTGAGGCAGTGTGATAAAGCAAGAAAAAGCAAAAGGAGCAATGGCTGGAAATGAATGAATAACTTTCAATCTCTGTAGATAGGATATACATAGCCAATCCAAAGGATCCATAGATAAATTATTAGAATAATTTATCAAGGTTGTTAAATACAGCTCAAACTATATAAATTGTTTTTCCTCTAACAACAACAATCAGAACAAATACTCTATCCCTTTGACAAGGAAGAACAAAGAGAAGAAAATGATGGGGCCATTTAATGGTGAGCCTTGAAAGAAGTTGAAATTTGGGGAAGGTGGTATCAGATTGTAAAACACAAGGCGAAAATAGTTTGGGGGTTTTCTCAAGATGAAACAAGGATGTAGTAGAAACAGAAGTCACAGATTGAAAAAGCATCCATCTATAAATGTTTGAATGCCTAAGGAGGGGAGTTGATGACAACTGGAGGGAGGGAAAGTTGAAAGGCCTGGGAAGGAGAGGGCATCCTAGAATGCTCATTCCAGCTGAAGGGGGCAGCAATCAGTTCCTGAGGAAAAGGAAGGGAGACAGGGCTGGTTCTCAAAAGTTGGCCATGAAAAGCAGCTGTGGAAAAGTCCTTTAATGGGAGAAATTCTCATCTCATGTAATAACCACCAGAGGCCTACATCCTTAACGGAAGACATGGCAAAAGAGCTGACCTCCCACTCACCAACTGAAATCTTCTACTTCTTCCTCTTAACAGTGCCCACTCACCTAAGTGACTTGAGATTTTCCTCCATGCATCCAAAGCTCCTCTTTCTCACACATGAAGATCAGGTCTGATATGGGATTTTAACAACCTGAAAGAAGATAAGTTTCAAGATTTCAGGTCATCTGCTTAGGGTAGGGGCCTCTGATGCTGAGAAAGGGGCAGCTTCAGGGACTGCACTATAGCTGCCCACTTCCATGTTGGCCAGGTCTGATCATTCTACTGGGGAGGCAACAAAGAGGAATATGCCATCCCTGAGCATTGCTAGTACTTCAGAAACAAGAAGTTCCCAGATAACTTTTCCTTAGCACCCAGGCTAACCTTATGGGTGGGACCATCATGTTGCTGCAGGACAAGTGACACTGGAGGATGACACTGAAGACTTGATTTGACAGGAGTGGTAGCACCTGGACCCTGCTCAGAGGACTGTGTCATGGAGAAGTGCTATGGAGAATCAGCCACCTAATCTCTGGGGAAGGCAGGCCTATATAGGGAATTTGATGAAATTGTGTCTAGATTTTGAAAGCCACCTTCCTCCCTCATCCTTCAATGCCACTGATCCTGCAACAACACATGCTGGCTCCATCTGAAGTGACAGAAGTGGCTCCTTTAATAAGAAAATAATTGTATGTTGAGGTTGCTAAAATCTACAAAAAGAATGAAACTTCTCTCAGAAATTGTGAAGAAGGAAAAAGAAATCTGCTAGTTTTGCTGTTACATCTCAAACTGCAAAAGCTATGGCCACAGTATATGAAAGTACTTAGTTAAAGAGTAAAAGGCATCAAATTAAAATGCCTCAGTACATTCTGTGGTTTCAGGCATCCACTGGGGGGTCTTGGAACTTATCCCCTGCAGAGAAGGAAGGGACTCTTGTACCATAGGCTTGGGACCTAAACAACAAACATTTATTGCTCACAGTTCTGGAGACTTGGAAGTCCAAGAACAGGGCACCAGCAGATCTGAAAGCTATTGATGGCAGATTGGTTGGCAGATGGCATCTTCTTGTGTCTTCACATGACTGAAGGAACCAGTTCTAGTCTTTTTCTTTCCTTATAAAGATATTAATCCCATCATGAGGACTCCACCATTAGGATGTCCCTCTAACACCATCCCATTAGGGGGCAGGGGTTCCATATAAATGGAAGGAGGTGAAGCAAACTTGCAGTTCACAACAATACCCAAGTATTTTTCCTCTATACATTTTGGACTGTTCAAAGTATTTAATAATATTGAAAAATAATTTAAAAAATAAACTAAAAATTTAGGCAAATGCTAACAAAATAATGAGAAATGGTCATAACATTTTCCTCATTATTTATTGGTCCATTATAGTTGTACATATTGATGGGATTTGTTGTTACATATTCATATATGCACACAATATAATAATATAATTTGGCTAGTATCTCTCTCCAGCATTTCTCCCCTTCCTCGCTGTCTCCTATCCCTTGGTCCATTTCCTCTACCAATCTCCCTTTTAGGATATCTATGGCAACATTTGTCTTCCTTTTTCCTCTCTAGCTTCTGCATGAGAGAAAACATGACCCTTGACATTCTGAGTTTGATTTATTGCACTTAACATAATGGTCTCTAGTTCCATCTATCTTCCTGCAAATGCCATAATTTCATTTTTCTTTATGGCTGACTAAAACTCCATTGTGTATATATACAACACGTTCGTGGTCTATTCTTCCACTGATGGACACCTAGGCTGGTTCCATAGTTTGGCTACTGTGTTGCTTGAAGACAAAAACATTAAGCAGCACAAAAAAGGGATATTTTATATTAACAAAAGGTAACATTCATCAAAAGACATGATGGTAATGCATGTTTATGCACCCACTAGCATAGATTTAAAGGTCAGGGGCTGTGGTTGTGGCTCAGTGGTAGAGCACTCACCTAGCACACGTGAGGCCCTGGGTTCGATCCTCAGCACCACATAAAAATAAATAAAATAAAGGTATTGTGTCCAACTACTTCTAAGAAATAAAATACTTAAAGGCCATAAAGCTGTTAAAAATGGTGATGAATCTGCAATTACAGACAGAAATTAACACTCCTCTCAGAGCAAATGAATAAAGTGCAATGACTCACTTGAATAATGCTGCCCACACCCCGCCCGCCGAGGGCAGCTGAACTTAAGGTCACTCGTGTGAATTTCCAAGGACACCAAATAAAACACAGACACACTTTACCTTTAAACAAGCTTCAGGACGGCTCTTCTCTCAGCCTCAAGCTCCCCAAATGTGAGAGCGAGGGATAGTCACAAGAGGCTGGAGGGGGAAGGGAGAGAGAGAACTTCGGAAGTGGGCTTTTATTGGGAGGACACTTGTTCTTAGAAAGTTCATCCAAAAAAGGTAAGAAGGGGCAGAGTTACAAAGGACCTGTAAGACCAAAGGGTGGGGCTGTAGGGTGATGTCTGAAAACTGTCCTCAAAACTTCTGGGACCCGGCCAATGTCCAAGTCACTACGAGATGTAGTGACCATCAAAGCCTCTCTGCTCCAAGACAGAAATCGCAAATCATTCAGAGTAGCTCTCCACAGAATAACACAATTATTAAGTTTGATATATATGTGATATGTGGATGTAAGTGAACATGCACATATTTAAATCCAATAATGCATATACAGAAGAAATATTTACAAACATACATGACTAAATAGAAGGTCATAAAGAAAGTCCCCAATGATCATAGGAACATTTTGTCTAGGCACAATGCAATAAAATTAGAAACACAAAAATTCTGCACTCTTAAATTATTACTGTATTAAAGACAAATATTGAAGTCATGAACATATTAGAAATGAACAACGAGTATACATTAAATATGAAAACAGTAGAATGTAGCAAAAATTTAAAGGAAAATGCACATATTTACTGTATAAATTACAAGTGGAATTTAGAAAGAAACAAACCAAACATTTATTAACATAAAGGTGGTAAAATAAGTCCCAATAAAGTAAAAAGTAGTAATAAATAAAAACATTATCAAGTTGGGCTGGCCACAGTGGCACACACCTGTAATTCCAGTGACTGCGTCAGGAGGATGGCACGTTTGAGGCCAGCCTCAGTAACTTAGTGAAGTTCTAATCAACTTATTAAGACCCTGTTTCAAAATGAAAAATAAAAAGAGCTAGCAGGGGTGGGGGGTGCTGGGTTGTGGCTTAGCAGTAGAGTGCTCGCCTAGCATGTGCAAGGCCCTGGGTTCAATCCTCAGCACCACATTAAACAAACAAATAAATAAATAAATAAAGGTATTATGTCCAACTACAACTAAAAAATAATTTTAATTTTTTAATTCTTATTAGTTATATATGACAGCAGAATGCAATTCAATTCATAGTACACAAATAGAGCACAATTTTTCATGTCTCTGGTTGAACACAAAGTAGAGTCACACCATTTGTGTTTTCATACATGTACTTAGGGTAATGATGTCCATCTCATTCCACTGTCTTTCCTACCCCCTTGTACCCCTTCTCCTCCCCCTCCTTTGCCCTATTTAAAGCTCATCTGTTCCTCTCATGCTCCCACCCATCCCCATTATGAATCAGCATCCTTGGAAAAGACATTCGGCATTTGTTTTTTTTGGGATTGGCTAACTTCACTTAGCATTATATTCTCCAACTCCATGCATTTACCTCAAATGCCATGACTTTATTCGCTTTTTTAAACTTTATTTTTATTTATTTATATGTGGTGCTGAGGATCAAACTCGGGTCTTCTACATGCGAGGTGAGCACTCTACTGCTGAGTTATAACGAACGCCAGTCCCTTTATTCGCTTTTAATGCTGAGTAATATTCCATTGTGTATATATATCACATTTTCTTTATCCATTCATCTACTGAAGGGCATCTAGGTTGGATCCACAATTTAGCTATTGTGAATTGTGCTGCTATAAACGTTGATGTGGCTGTGTCCCTATAGTATGCTGTTTTTAAGTCCTTTGGGTATAAACCGATGAGTGAGACAGCTGGGTCAAATGGTGGCTCCTTTCCCAGTTTTCCAAGGAATTTCCATACTGCTTTCCAGAATGGTTACATCAATTTTCAGTCCCACCAGCAATGTGGTATTATGTCCAACTACAATTAAAAAAATAAATATTTAAAAAAGTGCTAGGGATGTGACTCAGTGATGAGGTCCCTCTGAGCTCAATTCCAAGTACTAAAAAATAAATAAATAAATGAATAACAAATAAATAAATAAAAAGGACTGGGGATATAACTCAGTCCTGGAATTCCTGGAATGAATTCCCATCATCCCACATACAAAAAAAAAATTTGAAAGAGATGTACGGTTTCATGAACAAAATAAGTAGAATATGTTAAATTATATACAGATGAAAGGCATCTAATTAAACAAAAAACAGCATTAGGAATTTTTAGAATGGGAACATTATTACACATACAGGAAAGATTTTAAAGAAATAAGAATACATCTAAGTTTTTCAGCTAAAAGTATATTTGCTACAAGCACTTCTTAGCCTTCTCTCTCCTGAGACATAAAAACACTACACTTAAAATAATATTTTTTTTAAAAAGCATATACCCACCAGAATGAAGAGAATGGGAAGAATGTTTTATTCATGTTAAAACCTTAGCAAACTAAAAACAGGGAAGAATTTTTGTAGTCTAACAAAGGACTTCTACATAAACCCTACAGCAGATATCACAGTTAATGGCAAATGAGCAAGGCTCTCCTTAGATCAAGAGCAAGAAAAGTGTATCTATTACCACTATTCTCATTGCTACTTGGGATTGACTGAGAGGTACCAGCCAGTACAATAATGAAAGAAAAAAAATATTCAGTGGAATAGGTAAAGGGGAATGAAGGAAACGGAGGGGGGATGGGAAAAAGAAAGGCATGGGAATGAATTTGATGTAACTTTCCTATGAACATATATGAATATTACACAGTGAATATCACCATCATGTACATCCACAAGAAATTAATTTTAAAAAACTATGAAAAATATAAAGTGTAAAGGATAGAAAAAATAAAAGGGTCATAATTTGCAGATGATGTTTTTATGAATGTAAAAAGATCTAAAGTCTCTTCAGATGACCTATTAGAATTTATAAGTAAATTTAGCAAATTATTAGATAAAATGTCAATACATGAAACTATATGTACAACTGTATTTATATATATCAGGGACTCTAGAAAATGAAACTTTAGAATAATGCTACTTAATATAGCATCAAGAAATGTAATAAGTCAAAAACTAAGGGTCAAGCTTAAAATACGTGTAACACTTCTGTAGAGAAAATTACAAATGCTAGTAAATAATGTAAATGCAAAGACCTAAATAAGATAGTGAAGTACTGGCACAGGAAAGACAAGGAAATAAGCAGAACAAATTTAAAAAAAAATTATAAACAGATCCTCACAAAGATTGTCAGTTGATTAACCACAAAGACCAGAATTCAGTGGGGGAAAGACAGTATTTTGAAATATATATCCACCTGGAAAAAATAATCTTGGTATCTTCTTCACATTATAAAAATTAAAGACTGTTAGATTAACAAGCCAAAGATGGTCCTGTATTTTTTAATATGTATTTTTTTAGTTATAGGTGGATATAATACCTTTACCTTATTTTTATGTGGTGCTAAGGATCAAACCCAGTGCCTCACGTGTGTCAGGCAAGCATTTACCACTGAGCCCCAGCCCCAGCCTTGGTCCTGTATTTTAATGGCAGGCTGGAACAAGTAACTCAAAATCTGCTTGCCAAACTTAGCCTTTACACTTGCAACTGTTTAAAGATAGCCAAATACTAGTTTTAGCCATTTAGAGCTTGTCTGTTTTGCATACCCTGCAAAACTGTGCCCAACATCTGCCATCCACAGAAAGAAACACAAACCCTTGGGGCTACATAAGACCCCAAAATGCTGACACAGATTTGTCATCTTGCTGCTGAGCAACTGATCACCTAGACTTGTAACCCCTTCTCTAACCCCCCTCTCCTCTGCAGTTTCCATTCCCTCCTTTACTTCCTGGGTAGTGGCCCCATGCCATTGTCTCATGAGGCACAGCTGTGAGGGCTTGCCCTCTCATGCAACCTGTCCTAGCACTGACAAAATGACAGCTTTCACACTAACATCATGTTTTCAAGTCTTTTCTTTGAGCAATTTGAAATCCTCAAACACACTACACACAATTCTTGCTAAGACAGTATCCCATCAAGGAAGGGGATTTGGTGATGATCAAGGAAGTAGAATGGGGTCTACCCAGTCAGTAGGACAATCAATTGGCTAACTGATCCTGGAAGGCTTCATGTAGTAGGACTCAGAATATGAAATCCCACCTCGATAGCCAGACCTGGCATTACACTCTATTTTTTGTGGTCTCCCTCCCTCTGTGCCTTATAAACCTGACCAAGTGGTACTACCAGTACTTGAGTGAATCCAACTTGCTAGCACTAACTTCTGGGGGTCAGAGGTACCTAGCTGCCCAAGGAAGGAAGTGAATCAACCACTGGGGTCCCCACTATGCAGGTGCTGGACACTGTGAGACCTGTGGGCCTGAACACAAAATGAGGAGCCACACATGCCTCTGGACCAGGGGTGAGCTACACTGACCCCAAACAGACTATAGTGGGAGGAACTTCAGTAGGTCACTGACTTGGGGGACTCTGAGAGGACAGGATATCCTTATCCTAGGGACCACTATGGCAGGTAAACAAGATGAAAAGAGAGGCATTGGGCCGAGACCAGATTCCGCCACACATTGAGGGGAGCTGCCTTTACGAGTAGCTAATATGCCACATCAAAAGTGACATTCATTTATACTGTTGTGGATAATCACTGTTGTAGCTCTTTCCCGGGGGGATGTGAAGAGTCCAAAAACCTTGGGTTGACAATGTAACAATGGTCCACTTCATGCTTTGAATAAAGCCTTTGCTACTCTAAATCAGACATTTTTTTTCCTCTTCTAGCTAATCTTCCCCTCAGTGATCTATTCCTTCTAATCACCCCCTCCCTTATCTCAGAGGAAACAGGATGCCTTTGGATTACCTCTTCCCTGTTCCCCCTGATGGGCAGAACCACAGCCTTTGGATAGGAGTCTCCTGTGTTTCTCCTTTATAGGCAAAACAAAAATTTCTTATTCCTTTTTTTTTTTTTTTCAAAACCATGTTCTCATTATTGGATTGGCTTTGAGGACAAGGACTGAGGATTTGGTAACTAATGGGACCCAAAGCAGCTCCTGCTCTGGCTTTCCTGGATAGCCCTGTCACTCCAAGCAAACCCATTTCCATGCTGAGGATGCAAAGTAGGTGGCGAGCTTATTGAGAGTCAACTGCTATAGAGTTAGGAGATAAGTGAGTTTGCCTCTGGTTGACCTAAAAAAAGCTGTTCCTGTGAGTAAAGAAAGGGACTGAGGGACTGTCTCAGCAGCTGCCAAAGCTCCTTTTGCTTTGGGAAACTCTCACCTTCTCTCTCTGAACTATATAGGTTGCTATATCACTCAGTCTACTTTAAGAAAAAGGAAACTGAATACAGTAAATTTGTGAAACCCTTGGCCATCTGGTAAGTCCCCCAGTGTGCACATTAAGATCCTTGATTCCACACATCTGGTTCTCCTTTGTAGGGACACCTGTGGCAACAATGGTGTAGGAGTCACAGTTAAGTGGGACTTAATTCCTTCCGGTCTGTTTTAGGTTCTCATCTTTTTGTTGGCCTTGGGCTTGGGAATTCCCTCTGGTTGTCTGTCCCTCTGTGTGTTTTTTGATTGTATCTGTTACTGGTCCTTTAAAACCTGGGAAATACAACATTGATCCTATAGGTAGTCTCTTGGGAAAGAACTTGGTTGGCCGGGCCATCTGTCGGTAAAAGCCTGTCTAAGAAATTAATGATGTTTGACTGTAACAATCTGGCCTTTTAATGGATTCCTGAATTATTATAAAATCTTGCAGCTGGAGTTGATTTGTCAGAGGTTAATAAATGGAAGAAGGTCTGTAGGTGTAGGCATTTTGCAGTTGCATGATAAGGAGTTGACCAGCTAGAAACTAATTTGAGGATGTAAAAAGGCACTGAATCTGGTATACAAGCACAGAAGGACACTAGAAGAAAGGGCTAAAAAGATTTAAATCCTTTCAACCCAGTGCTGGCACTCTCAGTACTGTTTTTCAGACTGACTCCAGGCAGCTGCAGATCATCTCCCTGTGGGTCAAGGACACCAGCCCTAGGCTGGAAAAAATGTCAGGAAAACTGCCAGGACTGTAGAAAAATGGCCAAAGAGAACCTGGCCTCTGCCTTGCCTTCCAGCCCGCTTTGCCCATGGTAGGTGGAAGCTGGTGGCCATAAAGGACTTGGCAGTAGGTTCTAGCCCTTTAATTTATGACCCAGGGACAGGAATAGTCTCCTCTTTTAAGACGTAACAGGACACCGTATTTGACTAGGGAATATCTATCACTGGGGCAGAGCAATTCTTGCTAAGACAGTATCCCATCAAATGAAGTGCCTGGGGAAACTGGCAAGATACCCAACTGTACCCAGAAAAGAAAAAAAAAAAAACAACCCAGAAACTAAGGACAACCCTGTTTTGTTGGCAGCCTCTGCAAAATGATCTTCAAGGAAACCTAAAGAAAACGATGGAAAGGGCCTCCTCCAATACACATCAATGTGCCTAGTATAAGAAAAAGGTCCAGGGGCTGGGGTTGTGGCTCAGTGGTAGAGTGCTTACCTAGCACATGTGGGGCACTGGGTTCAATCCTCAGCACCACATAAAAATAAAATAAAGGCATTGTGTCCAAATACAAGTAAAACAAAATATTAAAAAAGAAAAAGGCCTAAAAGGAGACTCTGGGTACAGTTGATGTTGGGAAATTCACTTAAAGTTAATGGCATTGTGATTATATGGGAGATAGGTCAGGTGCAAAAATATCCTATGCTCCAACCCCTTGAATGCAACCTGGGAGGAAAAAAGAAGATTGAGGTACAGTTTTTCTATATGTAGATTATCTGATCCCTCTCTTGGGATGAAATTTGTTTTGTAAATTAAATGCACAGATAATATTCATATGAATTTAAGAAAAGGTCTGAGACTAGAAAGGAGATGTAAAAAAGTTATATGTATAGAAACAGTTTGGATAGAAGGTAAAAGAAAAGTTTCTGGATGAGAAAATGTTTTGTATGGTAAAGTAATATTCTTGTCCAAGATTAAAGAGAAGACAAAATTAAGGATATAAACAAGCTATAGAATGTCTAAGTATGTTGCAAAAAAGTTTGTGGAAGGTAAATCTTAAAAAAATATTGTGTGATTAAATTAGCTAAGTTTACAAAGTTATTCAAATTTTAATGTACTGATACAAAGCAAAGTCTGAAATATTGATCTGCTCTTATCTATGAAAATAGTTTTCTGTATCTGTTAGGTTATATTACTTAGGGAAATTAAGTCTTAAAGGAATTAGGGTTTGTTCCTGTTTTAAAGTCTTTTAAATGATTACTTTATAACTTGTTAAACAACAACTATTTCGGGTTATAACAATATAGTTGATACTTTAAATATATGTGATTAGAGATATGTATACATCTGAGAACTATGTTTGTCTGAGCCTTGTTTAAGTGTTATGTAAAAATTTGTAAAATGAAAGTTAATGTAGGTTTACCAGAAAGGTAATCAATAAGTGCTCTTTTATATGTTGTATATGATATGGAAGGACCATGCTGTCATTTGAAGACCTGTCTTGTATCTGTTTGCTTTTACTAAGTATATTTCTGATAATTAACATTGTTTCCTAAATGTTTTGAGATATTTAAATCTATCCTTTGATTTTTGCTAGTATAGCTAACCCATGGAGACCTGTGACCATGGTTACTGTACACTATAGATTCTAAATTTTACTTTATTTTTTTATTTATTTATTTTTTTAAATTTTTTATTGTTGGCTGTTCAAAACATTACATAATTCTTGGTATATCATATTTCACAATTTGATTCAAGTGGGTTATGAGCTCCCATTTTTACCCCATATACAGATTGCAGAATCACATCAGTTACACATCCATTGATTTACATATTGCCATACTAGTGTCTGTTGTATTCTGCTGCCTTTCCTATCCTCTACTATCCCCCCTCCCCTCCCCTCCCCTCCCCTCCCCTCCCCTCTTCTCTCTCTGCTCCCTCTACTGACATTCGTTTGTCCCCCTTGTATTATTTTTCCCCTTCCCCTCACTTCCTCTTGTATGTACTTTTGTATAACCCTGAGGGTCTCCTTCCATTTCCATGCCTTTTCCCTTCTCTCTCCCTTTCCCTCCCACCTCTCATCCCTGTTTAATGTTAATCTTCTTCTCATGCTCTTCGACCCTACTCGGTTCTTAGTTACTCTCCTTATATCAAAGAAGACATTTGGCATTTGTTTTTTAGGGATTGGCTAGCTTCACTTAGCATAATCTGCTCTAATGCCATCCATTTCCCTGTAAATTCTATGATTTTGTCATTTTTTAATGCAGAGTAATACTCCATTGTGTATAAATGCCACATTTTTTTTATCCATTCATCCATTGAAGGGCATCTAGGTTGGTTCCACAGTCTAGCTATTGTGAATTGTGCTGCTATGAACATCGATGTAGCAGTGTCCCTGTAGCATGCTCTTTTTAGGTCTTTAGGGAATAGACCGAGAAGGGGAATAGCTGGGTCAAATGGTGGCTCCATTCCCAGCTTTCCAAGAAATCTCCATACTGCTTTCCAAATTGGCTGCACCAATTTGCAGTCCCACCAGCAATGTACAAGTGTACCCTTTTCCCCACATCCTCGCCAGCACTTGTTGTTGTTTGACTTCATAATGGCTGCCAATCTAACTGGAGTGAGATGGTATCTTAGGGTGGTTTTGATTTGCATTTCTCTGACTGCTAGAGATGGTGAGCATTTTTTCATGTACTTGTTGATTGATTGTATGTCCTCCTCTGAGAAGTGTCTGTTCAGGTCCTTGGCCCATTTGTTGATTGGGTTGTTTGTTCTCTTATTGTCTAATTTTTTGAGTTCTTTGTATACTCTGGATATTAGGGCTCTATCTGAAGTGTGAGGAGTAAAGATTTGTTCCCAGGATGTAGGCTCTCTATTTACCTCTCTTATTGTATCTTTTGCTGAGAAAAAACTTTTTAGTTTGAGTAAGTCCCATTTGTTGATTCTAGTTATTAACTTTTGTGCTATGGGTGTCCTATTGAGGAATTTGGAGCCCGACCCCACAGTATGTAGATCGTAGCCAACTTTTTCTTCTATCAGACGGCGTGTCTCTGATTTGATATCAAGCTCCTTGATCCATTTTGAATTCACTTTTGTGCATGGCAAGAGAAAGGGATTCAGTTTCATTTTGTTGCATATGGATTTCCAGTTTTCCCAGCACCATTTGTTGAAGATGCTATCCTTCCTCCATTGCATGCTTTTAGCCCCTTTGTCTAATATAAGATAGTTGTAATTTTGTGGATTGGTCTCTGTGTTCTCTATTCTGTACCATTGGTCCACCCGCCTGTTTTGGTACCAGTAGCATGCTGTTTTTGTTACTATTGCTCTGTAGTATAGTTTGAAGTCTGGTATCGCTATACCGCCTGATTCACACTTCCTGCTTAGCATTGTTTTTGCTATTCTGGGTCGTTTATTTTTCCATATGAATTTCATGATTGCTTTCTCTATTTCTACAAGAAATGCCGTTGGGATTTTGATTGGCATTGCATTAAACCTATAGAGAACTTTTGGTAATATCGCCATTTTGATGATGTTAGTTCTGCCTATCCATGAACAGGGTATATTTTTCCATCTTCTAAGATCTTCTTCTATTTCTCTCTTTAGGGTTCTGTAGTTTTCATTGTATAAGTCTTTCACCTCTTTTGTTAGGTTGATTCCCAAGTATTTTATTTTTTTTGAAGATATTGTGAATGGAGTGGTTGTCCTCATTTCCATTTCAGAGGATTTGTCGCTGATATACAGGAATGCCTTTGATTTATGCGTGTTGATTTTATATCCTGCCACTTTGCTGAATTCATTTATTAGCTCTAATAGTTTCTTTGTAGACCCTTTTGGGTCTGCTAGGTATAGAATCATGTCACCTGCAAATAGTGATAATTTAAGTTCTTCTTTTCCTATTTTGATGCCTTTAATTTCTTTTGTCTGTCTAATTGCTCTGGCCAGTGTTTCGAGAACTATGTTGAACAGAAGTGGTGAGAGAGGGCATCCCTGTCTTGTTCCAGATTTTAGAGGGAATGCCTTCAATTTTTCTCCATTCAGAATGATGCTAGCCTGAGGCTTAGCATAGATTGCTTTTACAATATTGAGGTATGTTCCTGTTATCCCTAGTTTTTCTAGAGTTTTGAACATAAAGGGATGCTGTACTTTGTCAAATGCTTTTTCCGCATCTATCGAGATGATCATATGATTCTTATTTTTAAGTCTATTGATGTGGTGAATAACATTTATTGATTTCCGTATATTGAACCAGCCTTGCATCCCAGGGATGAATCCTACTTGATCATGGTGCACAATTTTTTTGATAAGTTTTTGTATCCGAGTGGCCAGAATTTTATTGAGGATTTTTGCATCTAGGTTCATTAGAGATATTGGTCTGTAGTTTTCTTTCTTTGAAGTGTCTTTGTCTGGTTTAGGTATCAGGGTGATGTTGGCCTCATAGAATGAATTTGGAAGTTCTCCCTCTTTTTCTATTTCCCGAAGTAGCTTGAAAAGTATTGGTATTAGTTCCTCTTTAAAGGTTTTGTAAAACTCTGCTGTATACCCATCCGGTCCTGGGCTTTTCTTAGTTGGTAGTCTTTTGATGGTTTCTTCTATTTCCTCAATTGATATTGGTCTGTTTAGGTTGTCTATATCCTCCTGACTCAATCTGGGCAGATCATATGACTTAAGAAATTTATCTATGCCTTCACTATCTTCTAATTTATTGGAGTATAAGGATTCAAAATAATTTTTGATTATCTTCTGTATTTCTGAAGTGTCTGTTGTGATATTGCCTCTTTCATCCCGTATGTTAGTAATTTGAGTTCTCTCTCTTCTTCTCTTCGCTAGCATGGCTAAGGGTCTGTCGATTTTGTTTATTTTTTCAAAGAACCAACTTTTAGTTTTGTCAATTTTTTCAATTGTTTCTTTTGTTTCGATTTCATTAATTTCAGCTCTGATTTTAATTATTTCTTGCCTTCTACTTCTTTTGCTGTTGTTTTGCTCTTCTTTTTCTAGGATTTTGAGATGAAGTATGAGATCATTTATTTGTTGGTTTTTTCTTTTTTTAAGGAATGAACTCCAAGCAATGAATTTTCCTCTTAGAACTGCTTTCAATGTGTCCCATAGATTCCGATATGTTGTGTCTGTGTTTTCATTAATCTCTAAGAATTTTTTAATTTCTTCCTTGATGTCTTCTATAACCCATTGATCATTCAGTAACCTAGTGTTCATTCTCCAAGTGATGTATTCTTTTCCCTTCCTTCTTTTATCGTTGATTTTCAGTTCCATTCCATTATGATCAGATAGGATGCATGGTATTTTCTCTACTCCTTTATATTGTCTAAGAGTTTCCCTGTGACATAATATATGATCTATTTTTGAGAAGGATCCATGTGCTGCTGAGAAAAAAGTGTAACTGCTTGATGTTGGGTGGTATATTCTATATATGTCAATTAAGTCTAGGTTATTAATTGTGTTATTGAGTTCTATAGTTTCCTTATTCAACTTTTGTTTGGAAGATCTGTCCAGTGGTGGGAGAGGTGTGTTGAAGTCTCCCATGATTATTGTATGGTGGTCTATTAGACTCTTGAACTTGAGAAGGGTTTGTTTGGTGAACATAGCTGCACCATTGTTTGGGGCATATATATTTATGATTGTTATGTCTTGTTGGTGTATGGTTCCCTTGAGCAGTATGTAGTGTCCCTCTTTATCCCTTTTGATTAACTTTGGCTTGAAATCTATTTTATTTGATATGAGTATGGATACTCCTGCTTGTTTCCGAAGTCCATATGAGTGATATGATTTTTCCCAACCTTTCACCTCCAGCCTATGTATGTCTTTTCCTATCAAATGCGTCTCCTGTAGGCAGCATATTGTTGGGTCTTGTTTTGTGATCCATTCTACTAGCCTGTGTCTCTTGATTGGTGAGTTTAAGCCATTAACATTTATGGTTATTATTGAGATATGGGTTGTTCTTCCAGCCATATTTGTTTATTTCTGTTACTAAACATGGTTTGTTTTCCTCTTTGATTATTTTCCCCCCTTTAGTGTCCTACCTCCCACTGTTGGTTTTCTACCTTGCCGGTGCAGGGGGAGGGGGCGGCTCTGCCTCTCCTAAATTTTACTTTAAAAGTTGAACAAAGTTAATGTAAGAACATCTGTGTAATTGTGACACTAACCATCACTGGCTTCTTTGTGTGTTAGATGTAGTCATGTTTTTCACGTATATAAGCTTTTTAAAATGTAAAGCTTACAAAAGCAATTTACCAAGTTGGTGCTTCCCAATTAAAACTGTCTGTAGCAATAGTTTCCTTCAGCTTTATATAGAAATAATAAATTTGGTTAGCATTTATATCATTTAATGATTTGTAACTAGATGAAGGTAACTTGTCAATAAATTGTATATAAATTTTGTGTTACTCTTTACACTGAAGTGGGAATTTAAAAGTATTTTTGGAAGGTAATAAGGAGAACCTGATTTGTTTAAAGGTTGACAATATGGAACTTGAGAACATTTTGCTACTGTATTCACAAAAAGAAGTTAAGAGCATTCTAAGCCTTTCTGTTTGATTCATATATCAGATGTAATGTTGTCGTATGTTAACTGATATTTATATATTCAGGAAATAATACATGAGAACTCTGTAGAATGACACTGTTAAAAACAAAGAGGCATCAGGTGCACTGTGTACACCTGTAATCACAGAGGATTGGGAGGCTAAGGTAGGATCGTGAGTTCAAAGCCAGCCTCAGCAAAAGCAAGGCACTAAGTAACTCAGTGAGACCCTGTCTCTAAATAAAAATAGGGATGGAAATGTGGCTCAGTGGTCAAGTGCCCCTGAGTTCAATCCCTAGTACCAAAAAAAGAGGAAAATATTAATATTTATCAAGCAGTCAGCCTCATGTGAGTTAAAGTTCTGTCTCTTGTCCTTCTCCACATTAGGATGGCTTCAAAGTAGGCTAAAATTAAGCTTTTTCAAATTTTTGTTCAAAGGATAGATATTTTTCCAAAAGATATATATATATTTTTCGTTGTTGTTGTTGTTGTAAAGATAACTATGATCTCAGGCTGGAGCTGGAGCTCAGCAGTAGAGCACTTGCCTCGCATATGTGAGGTTCTATCCTCAGTACCACATAAAAATAAATTAACAAACAAATATATTGTGTCCATGTACATCTAAAAATATTTTTAAAAAGATTACTATGCTCTCAAAATAAATGGGATATAATACAAAACTTAAGTAAAAGTTTTGGTAAACTCTAAAAAGTATTTAGGTTTGTAAAAGAATTTTAAAATAAAGTAAAACTTGTAAAGAATTTCACATCATCTCTCCTCCCAAATATTCAGGGGGAAACAGGAGTCTTTGGATCACCTTTATGAAAAACCTCTGTTCCCCTGATGGGGAGAGTCACAACCTCTGGGACAGGAATCCCCTTGTTTCTCCTTTGCTAGAAAGAAATAAAATTTCTTTTTCCCTTTGCTCAAAACTGTGTTATTGGATTGCCATCAGGGACAAGGACTGAGTTTCAGTAACAACACAACTAAAGAGTAAGAAGAGACAAAGGCAGGAAGTTCATCTTCCTGTCAATTCTGGAACACTGAAGGAAGTGGCAGTCCTATTGAATCCAACCAGGAAATCCATGTTGGTCTCTCTTCAATGGTACTTCTCATCAGGTGTCCACCCAGTGATGGGGTGGGAACCTAGTACCTGGAAACCAGAAGGCAGGGCTGACATTATATCCTTGTCTACCATAACTTTGAACAGTAGCATCCCTAATAAATGACTCTGAAAATAAGTATGGAAAGTGGGCACAGCACTCTACCCCAGGAGGCTTTGGACTGAAGTCTGCCTGCATTTCCCTCACTGGTGCAGATCCCTATGGCTTGCAGAGCTCCCACAATCCATGAGGCCTCATTACCTCCTGGGCGGACTGTCCACAGGAAATGCTACCTGACAACAAAGATTTCCTCCATCACCAGGGATATCCAGGTGGCCCTATCAGGTGACAGATGGCAGGTGGCATAATGACTTGGAGAGTCTAAGTGGGCCAAGTGAATCCAGAGTCAGCACATTTGATTTTCAGCATCAGTCCTGGTTACTGTCCATGGTGGCTAATGCTGAAACATTTTCAGAGGCAAGAGCTGCCCGGAAATTCACAGAAACACAGGAAAGATAAATGCACGGCCAAGTGTTGCCTGGAACTCTGTGAACCAAGCCCCATGGGGCCTGAATCAAAATCACTAGCAAGAGCTGGTCCACCTGCCTGCTTGTCCAGACAAATGGGCCACAGCTAGGCCCTGCTTCAGCATGAGCCCTTAGAGGAAAAGCAGGTGAATTATTAGGCACCAGTCTCCAGGGCAACAACCAACAGGATGGAGACATAGGGCTTAAAGATCTACATGATTTCCTGTAAGGAACTGGTGCAAGCTGTGACAGAGGTGGACAAGTCCCAAGACCTGCAGGTGGAGACCCTTGTCATCTTGGGTTCATGCTTCAGAAGGGCCTGGCTGGAGATGGTTGATGTGTTGATGGCTCACTTCCAGTCAGAAGGCCAGCAGCCTGTGGACCCAGGCACGGGTCTTGCTTTAGTTTGAGTTCTGAGGCCATAAAAAGCAACACCCTGGCTCAAGCAGTGAGGCAGGAGGAGTCCCTTTGCTCAAGGCAGGGTCAGCCTTCTGTCCTAGTCAGCCTGAGACTGACTTAGTGACCCCCACACCAGAGAGCCAGATTCTTTCTTCCATTTCAAATGCTAATCTCATCCACACACCCTCACAGACATACCCAGAATAGGGTTTGACCAAATGTGTGGGCACCTCATGGCCCAGGCACGTGGTATGTAAAATTAACCATCCCGGGTTATATTGAATCCTAAGGAGCAGGAGGGTCCAAAACTGGATGTTCTCTGGTAAATCACTGGTACAGCACAATACTTTGTAGCATTGTGTCACAGCCCTGGCAGGCTCCCTCTTCAGAGGCAGCCTCACCTTCAACACCTGCCCCTGGCCACTGCCAGTGACAAGGACCAGCTCCCATGGAGGGATCCTGTAGCCACAGAGGCAGGCACCCTCCCTCTCCCCCATAGTAAGTGTGGTTTGAGTTCCAGAAAATAAATCACACTGGCTGTTCTGTTGGTCACAGGTGTTGAGATCTCATCCCAGAAAGTGTTCATGAATTAAAGGGACCTCTCTGGGGGTGACCAGATTAGAAGGAGGTTTTTTTTTTTTTTTTTGGGGGGGGGTAGTTACCCACTTAACTATTAAACTTGACTCCATTTTGCTAAAAGATATTTTCTGTCCTAGTTGTTGTCCCCAATGACCCTTTTCTCATCAATGCAACAGACCCACTCAGTCAGCAGGACACTTCATGGAACAAACCTGAGGCTTCAACACTACTGGGGACACTTCCCAGCAAGGGAGTAAATGCAGGTAGCACCAGCTAAGGCACAGCCTGTTACAGATGATTTATTCAAAGAAGGAGGACATTTCCTAGCATGTCACCTTGCAATTCTCCAGTGTGATCTGTGCCTAAAGCCCCTGATGAGAGGGGGTAAAATACAGGTGATGGCAGGTGAAACACGAATTCCCTTTACTGACAGACCTTGTCATTCTACGTGTGAAATGCAAGATGACCTGAGGAGATGGAGATCAGATATGGCTGACCTGTTCTGTTCAGTGACAGATTTACAGGAGGGCCACCACAACCTCGTTCTCCTTGAAGGGTCAACACCTCACTATTTTCAGTCACCTGTGTGGTAGGGACCTCCACAGCACGTGGGCTCTGCCATAGGCTGGCTGCTGGCCCCACCACCACCAGGAACTTGACTGTCTCCTAAGGTACACAGCCCCACCAGCTCTGTTAACTCAGGAGCTGTGGAACTCAGTGGGCAACCTGTTCAGATCCTGCCAAAGACAGGCTCTCTGGGCTCCAACTCCCACGTGGCTAAGGAGGCCACCAGGTGGCAATGATGTTGAATTTGGGCCAAAACTTCCTCTGACCACTTCCC
Organism: Marmota monax; assembly: GCF_021218885.2. NCBI lineage: Eukaryota > Metazoa > Chordata > Mammalia > Rodentia > Sciuridae > Marmota > Marmota monax. Next base: position 1,051,046 of record NW_026692395.1, on the reverse strand, counting down.
ACCCCGCATACCTGTTAACCCCATCCACTGAGTCACCATAAGTCTTGCACTTTACAGTGGGGACATGAACAACAGGCACTATATACACTAAAGGAGGTTATCACTCCTTCCTCCTGCTAGCTCCCCAAGAGCACGACTTGTAATCCGAACCTTCCACCCCCTCCCCCAAAGTTCGCTTCCTGGAACCTCTAGAGGAAAGGACAGAGCCTATCCATGGACTTCACCTTAAGCAGCTCTCAGGCTCCACCCACAGGCGCCCCCTGGTGGTACGCTAAGCACTAATAGAAACTGAAGGTACTCCTTGGAGGAGCTAGTTGCGCCTACATGCCAAGATTCCTCTTTTACCTTGTGCTACGGAAGAGTGCACCCCCACACACTCATACCCCGGTATCAGCTCACCCACAGAGGCCCCCCTCATTAAAACAAATGTTACCCCAGGATCCAGCTACACCTGGCTCTACGGGGGTATCACAAACCCCCGAGGAGAAGCCATATACTCTGCCAGTGGAGCTCATTCCCCAAGAACTACAGAATTGCCTCTACCCGGTGCAATGGGCCAAAGGGAGGGTGGTCAGCACCCCAAAATACGAGAAGCGATGGCCTTTCTTTAGGCACTCAGTAAACCCCAGGCACAAAGAGAGGGCCAGAGAATGGACAACGCAGCCTGACACTCTGAATCAGACAGTGCAATTTCGATATGGGGGACCGAACAAAGTGACCAATGGGCCGAACCATTCTCCTCCTAGAAATAGAATATGCCCCTGACAGACACTTTCTCACAGTCTTTTATGGACTCCTGGTCAGTGACTAATAGGTAACTACTCAGCTGGGCCTTGGTGAAAACAGGCCTGGAAAATACAAGACTCAGGTATATGGGGGAAAATATCACCAAATCCCATGAGAAAAAATCAGCAAACTGGACCTTGCTCTGTCCATCCTGGTGCACCACATATCTGCTGGCATGAAGGTGGGAGTATACAATGCCAAAAATGAACTAACCAAACTCCCAAGGTAGGGGAAGCTTTGAAGGAGAGGGAGTCACCAGACCACGGGGACAAGTACTTTACCCCTCCTATCACTTGAGAAGTGAGGGCATTTGGGCATCATGGGGCTTTCACAATGGATCTCTATTAGAGGAGTTGACCCAGCAGAGAGACACTTACACAAAGCCATTAGAGGCTGTTCCAGGTGCTAGACATCTCAACACTAGGGCCACCACATGGGAGGGAAATTTGAGAGAAGAGTGGGGGCCTCAGAACTGGCAAGTCAATCTCACTGGGCTTCTTCCTGCAGTGGCAGGAGCCATTAAGCAGCCTTAACAGAGGCCTCTCAGCTTGTCCTCTTCTAATATCAGCAAGAGGTTCTGACAGATGGTCTTTGCATGTGCCCCAAGGTCTCATCACATCTAAGGTCCTGATGAACCTCAAAGCAAATGCAGCAATGGGCATCACAAAATCCCTTGGCTTGGGTTTCACACCTAGGCTATTGTAATACAGCAGCAAGTATCATAGAAAGTAAGTTACACTCTTTCAAACAAGGGTTATTTGAGAATCTTGCAGAACAGCCACTGTAGTGGTCAAAAATTCCTTTATAATATTGATTACAGTAATTCAAATCCCTATGGAATGAATGCACCATACTGAGATTCACAACAAACGAGGAGACAAACAGACATGCAGTGACACACCACAGCAGACACACACCACTGCCATTCTTCATAGACAGGGGAACCCTGACTTTGGCATCCAAGGCAAAGGAACTTCCACCTGTGACTTTCACCTTTCCCTCCTCCCTCACAGACACTCCAGAGCCTACCACTTCTCCTTGATCCTGAAGGAGAACTGACATGGACCACCCATTCTGCAACCATCCCCAGCCTGCGCACAATGATTTTTCAGCACAGGCCAAGAAACCACCCAACCATTTCTTCAGAGAGGTGTCCTCACTGCCACCCATATGCTGTGCACCACCAAAGGCTCTGAGCAACCAAGGTGGACCTGATCCTGACACCCAGGACTTGGAGCTGTTATCCCTGCACCAGTTGACACTATCTGTCCCTGATTATCAGGACATTGCTCTGCTTCCGTGGGGACCATAAGCTCCATTGCAGAACGGCCACTCTAATGGTCTAAAGTGCTGTCCATAATCTTGATAACAGTAATTCAAATCCCTATGGTATAAATGCACCATATTGAGATTCATAACAAGCGAGGAGACGAATAGACATGCTGTGACACACCCATAGCAGACACACACCACTGCCATTCTTCATAGACATGGGAACTATCATCCCCTGCTCCTGAGCACAGATGATCTGCAACTTTAAGCCTCCTCTGTAGCTATGCCCATCCTCACCTGAGAGACTCCTTTCCTCATCAGTGAGGACTACATGTGCATTGGTGGGTCACCCTATCCTGGTGATCCACATCCTAATGCTGACTGGGAGTTTCTTGGAACACTGTGCCACATCTACACCCACAGAGAGACACAGGACATGGGCCAGAGCAGGACAGCAGGAACCGTACTGCAGACCCTGGTTGGCCATTCCTACTTACACGATCAGACAGCAACACTGAGGCCTGCTCTCCTCCTCCATCTCTGCTACCACAGCCAGCTCCCATCCGGGCTCAGCCCCAGCCCTACTCTAGGATACAGCCTGTGACACGCAGGGCCTTTGAGGTCCTGTGGGCCAACTCTGACCACACATTGGATAAAACTGATTACTGTAAATCAATCAGTGCCATCAAACACAGCAATAGGCCACACCCATGGAGTCCCATTTAAGGCATGCCCAGAGTGGCCACAGGTATGATATGCCCAGCATTGCAACCAGGATGCTCTTGATTGGTACAATTAAAATAAGAACCCTGCAATCTAGAGTCAATCCCAGCAAATCTGTGGGATTACAGAGATAACATTATAGCTCTTATGAGTCCCTGTGGTGATGGTAAATGTGAACCCTGCCAATAATGTACACCCTTAGGATGACTGGCCTCACTTCCTGTTTATTAGAATGCTGTCTCCCCCTCCAGTTCAACTCCAATTATTGAGGCAGAAAGAAACCACAGTAATCAAGTGTCCAGAGGCTGCTTTCCATCAACCTCCTGATCTCTTCAGTATATCCAAGGAAAGCAATGGCACGTCATATCATGTGGACCAAGACATATGCGAAACATCAGGGGTTACAACCAGCTCGGGAATTCTTCCCTAACCCATCTTCACCACAGCAAGGGTGGCTCTTATATCATGCTTCTAGGAGGTGAGCTTTGCATCCTCAATGATGGCAACCCACAGGATGCCTTGCTGTTGTGTGTTATTGCATAGAGAATTCTTTAAAAAACAAAACAAACAAACAACAACAACAACAATAACAACAACAAAACACTTTGATCCCATGGAGAAACCTGGCCACTCTGTGCTTGGAGAGTTTTTCCACCCACATGGACAACTAGTTCCTTACACTGCCTACTCCCAAGGGGCCATTCCTGTTACTACCAAAACTGTAGAGAAGAATGCCCTAGAACAGCTTCTCCTTGATCTTAAGCAGTGGAGCTTATGGTCCCCACTGAAGCAGAGCAATGTCCTGATAATCAAGGATAGAAATGGCTCAGATTTATGATACAGCTGATGTCTATTTTTTAAATAACTTGGAACCCCTTGTGAGGATACCATCTATGAGTGTCCTTTATTTCCAAATGTATGTGGCTAAATGAATAACTTACATAAAACAGCTGATAAATATTTAAAAAAACACAGCTGACAGCATCTGGATAGCTTATCTCATGCCCAAAAAAGCACACAGATGTTTTGCACTATTGGTATTTAGCAGGAAACTGAAAAGCCAGGATAGAATTGCCCGCCAAACCAAATCTGCATATAGTGTTAGCCAGAGCTGCCGACAGATGGCAAACTGAATTGCATGCTGGACTGGCTTCTGCCAAAGTGATTTTAGGATATGCAGTATTATATCTGTTCTTTTGTCAAGGTCCCCTACAAACCTAATTTATGAAGATGAGCTTATGCTGTAACCACCAACATCTCAAAAAGTATCTACATTGGCCAGTTGTCAGCTGAGTCCATAATCAACTGAGTTGAACCAAGTGGTGAATGCAACATGGAACACACATGATCTCTTATGTATTGTTTGCATCATCTGGGGCTACAGTAAGTCACACCAACTTGTCTTCCTAGTATGACAGAGCACATAACAGAGCACAGAGCATAGTGTGTCTATAAGGGGCTTTTCTAAAAATTCTGGCAGCATGTCCCAAGAACTGGCCCTTACAAACCATTCTAGCTATTACTCTCCATCATTGCAAATGTTTTTTTTTTTTTTTTTTTGTGTGTGTGTACTAACTCCTCCTCCTGTATTAACTACTCTAGGGCCACTAATTTGAGGGTCTGTAGGAACTGCTTACATGTAGGATACCATATTACAAAGAAAAGAACAGAGAACCACATTTCATACAAATTAATAAATCCAAAGATTGGAATTATTGACTGAATCTCACTGTGCTTTAGGGATCATGGGATCCGACAACCACGTAGCCCTCAATTATTTCCAGGCTGCTTATGGGGAGGACTGCATAATGGCTAATTTGTCTTGCCTTATGTGAGTAGATGACACTGACCAAGTTTTGTAGATAGCCAGGGACATGTACTATAGAGGTCAAAGTGTCACCGTACTGACTGAACAGACTGAAGGAATCAAAATCTCCTTTTCTGATCCATTCTTCTGCCTTTCCTCACTAAACTGGCAGACTGGCTATAAAGGGGTATGAAATTCTAGTTTGTGTCTTTATAGGTTTTTTTAAATACAGGGGATTGGACTCAGGGCTTTGCATATGCTAAGCACACAATATTCTACCAGTGAACCAGATTCTGTTGTTTTTTTTTTTTTGTTTGTTTGTTTTGGTTTTTTGTTACTGGGGATTGAACTCAGGGGTACTTAACCACTGAGCCACATCCCTAGCCTTTTTTATTTTTCATTTTGGGACAGGGTCTCACTAAGTTGCTTAGAGCCTTGCTAAGTTGCTGAGGCTGGCTTTGAGCTTGTGATCATCCTGCCTCAGCCTCCTGAGCTGCTGAGATTACAGGAGTCCATCGCCATGCCCGAGTGGGTCTTAAGAATGTTTTATTGCTGACTGCAAACTTGGGCATTAGGAAATAATATGCAACTTAGGTCATAGAATGAAATGAGACCAGGAGATGGATATATATCAAAGATGGCCAATATATAGTAGCCCTATGTTGTTTAATTCTTCATTGTATGCCCAGACTGTTAGCTCAAAGGTTGCCATTGCCAAAGTCAAACTTCCCATGAAAACATTTCAAAACATCTCAAACAGCTGAGAAATACTTAAAAAAAAACACAGTTGAGAGCATCTGCATAGCTTATCTCATGCCCAAAAGAGCACACAGATGTTATGCACTATTGGAATTCAGCAGGAAACTGAAAAGCCAGGATAGAATTGCCCGCCAAACCAAATCTGCATATAGTGTTAGCCATAGCTGCCGACAGGGGCAAAATGAATTGCATGCTGGTCTAGCCCACATATCAATTATGGTTCAACTAGGTTTTTAGCCATTTAGAGACTTCCTGCTTAGTATATACCCCATGAAAAGTGTACACAATATTTGATAGCCAGAGATAAGAAAAACCCTAGATCTATAAAGCAAACTCCAAACCAATGTTGCCCATCAGAGCTTTCTGACCCAGTTTCCCCATGGTGCTACTGAGCAACATCACCTAGACATGAAGTCCCCTATCAAGACCTCTGTTGCTAGTTCACTTGCCCTCCCCATTTACTTACAATGGATGAACTGTATGTTATATAAATTTAATATTCAAGAAATCTCTAATTTTTTTTTTTTTCAAAACTGCCTGTGGTCATGTTAAGTCAATGTCCTCATTCGAAAAAAAATTCAAACTAATGATTTTAAGGGAAAAGTATCATAATGTCTTCAAGTCACTCTCTATTAGTTAAAAAAATCAGTAATAATCTGGAGATTGAATCAGAAGAATGAAGCAAAAGGTAAATAATGATAAAAAATAAAAGTGAATAAGAAATAATGTATAAAACGTTCAAAATTGGTAATGTGAATAAAAGTTCTATGGGATTTTTCTACACTATTCTTATAATTTTTCTGTAGGCCTGAAATAATTTTTAATTAAAAAGAATACTTGTAAATCTTTTGTTTTATGTGGAAGCTTTTTATAATTCACAATTTCTCCATCTATCAAATCAGGACTTCAGGAAATCAGACTATGCTCAGTTTGTGCTTCAACCTGTATTAATGACTGGGACTGGAAGAGATGGAGCAGGTAAAGATAGATTTTAGAATGCCACTTTGATAAAATGCTGTATGAAAGTTTCTGCACATTCCCATGTGGGGAATTGAATTTGGGTAGCTTACACAAAAATAGGAATCTCATCCTGTAGACCACAGTTGGCAAATCCAGCCTGCTGCCCATTTTTCATAAGGCTTGCAAGTTAAGACAGCTTTTCCAACTTTAAATGGTTGAAAAAGTATCAAAAGACTCTTTTGTGACATGTGAAAATTATGTGAGATTCAAATCTCAGTGTCCATCAATAAAGTTTTATTGGAACACAGCTATACTATTTTTTAAAAACATTTAAAATATGGTGGACACAATACCTTTAGTTTATTTATTTATATGTGGTGCTGAGGATCGAACCCAGGGCCTCATATGTACTAGGTGAGTGCTCTACCACTGAGCTACAAACCCAGCCACCACAGCTACACTCTTAATGTAGTCTACAGTCACTTTCCCACTATAACAGCAGAGGTGAGTGGCTGTGACAGAGACCATAGGGGCCCTCAAAACCTAAAATATTTACTAGCTAACCTTTACAGAAAAAATTGTCAACCCCTGCACCACACCACATGGAACACATATAGTTGCTTTAGATCAGTGGTTCTTAGCTGGAGAGTCTCAGTTGCCAAAACTGGGAGGGGTACTAGAGATGCTGGTGAATATCTTATAATGCACAGGTCAGCACCCCAGGAAAATGGTCTAGCCCAGATATCAACAGAACCAAGGTTGTGAAACCCTAGTAACAGATATTGTGGCACTGCCCTGAATGAACACTTCACCTTGATCTTGACTCTACCCGTGTCCAGCCTCTGCATCCTACCCTGTGTGCCATTCCAGCTTGCTCCAATGTAAGGTACACTCCTTTAGGCTCTGCACATAGCCCTCACAGTCCACCACAGCCTTCCTTACTTCCCACTGTTCCTACCATGCTCTGTAACCCGTATGATTTCATCTACTTCCACACAGCATGGCGCTTCTCATCATACCATGAGACAGGACAGTTTTGCTAAGGGCCACCTACCCCTGCCCTGGGCGTTTTCCTGGACAGCTTTCCAGCCTCTCTGTTATGGAATGAATGTTTGTGAATGAATGTGCTCCCCACATTCAGATGTTGATGCCCTAACTTCCAATGTGATGGTTTTAAGAAGTAGGGCCTATGATTAAGTCATGAGGATGGAGTCCTTATAAGGAAAAATAGGAGAACATTTGCCTCCTCTCTCTGACATGTGAGGACACAGCAAGGTGGTTGTCTGCAAGTCACTAGGAACCAAAATGGTTGGCATGTTGTTCCTGGACTTCTAGGCTCTAGACCTATAAGAAATGAATTTCTGCTGTTTAAGCTACCGAGTTTGTGGTAATGTGTTACAGCCTGAACAAAGACTCTACCATTTGCTAGGCCCAGGCCAGGAGGGTCCCAGTGGCAAGCCATCATTCCCATGGCTGCCTCATGTGCCACCTTGACTGATCCACTCCAATATGTTCCAGGGGATATTCTATGCTTGAGGAAGAACTGAGTTGGGAGTAGGGTTTTGGGGCATCTCTCTACTTCCTTTCATTACCCTCCATAAAGTGCACCAGGCTGAAAGTTTAGATGGGTAAGGTAGGGTTACTGTGAGAGAGGGGGCTATACAATGCCCTAGTTCAGTTTGGCTTTGGGGGTTGAGTGATCTACCATGAATCCTGCCTCAGATATCTGCAATATATGGTAACATGGACTCTATCACTTGACCTGTGACTCACTTTTCTAATTTGTCAAAAGAGAAGAGTGATCATATTTCCTATGTGTGGTGCCTGCAAGGATTATAAATACCAAGGACAATGATTATTATAATACAGTCATAAGTAGGTTCAGGTGTAGGTTGTAAGCATCCTGTGGGGTTGGGGGTTACTAGGGAGAGAATGGAGCATTCTGATACTAGGTGTAGGGGAGGTGGCCATGTGGTAACAGAAAAAATAACAAAAGCTAACACATATAGAGCTTTGAAAAAGTCCCAAGCATCGGGCCAGGGGTTTGCTGCCAATAAACTCATGTCCAGAGCCCTGTGAAGTGAATACTGGCATCATACTCATTTTGTAGGTCAAATATTTTAGTCACCTGAAAGGTCTCCCAGCCTTCAGAACTTAACCTCAAATATCTAAGCATACAAGGACACTGTCCTCACTCACAGCAACCAGGAGGCTGTGGTTATCAAGTGTCAGGCTCCTGGCAGGGCCACACTTACACCACTCCAGGGTGGAGTCCTCAGCCACATCCTCAGATGCCATGACCTATCTGCACATCCCTGTTCCCACTGAAGTGACCATCCTGGGTGATGTGGAAAACACAAGTGGGGACTTCTTACTTCTTTCTTATTCATAATTCTCTGTGGTATGTAGAATTCCCACCCTAAAACAAGTGTGTCACACCTTGAGCAAGAAACAGAAGTCATGTGAGAGGGAGTGATTCTTCCTAATATGAAGCACCAAGAAGGACACAGCCATTTCTTCTGAGGGATTCCTGCTACTGATGCATAATCCGAATCCAATCAATGAGAACACATCAGATTCACACACAATGCCAAATGATTTAAAGTTCTGTAATCTTCAAAAGGTCATGAAAAATCAAGTGTATTTGCTTGGTCAGGTTGTCATTAACAAAATTCTACAGACTGGGTGGTTTATTCATTGTTTTGTTGTTTTTTGTTGGTGGTATTTGGTTGTTGGTGGTGTATTTTTGAGACAAGAGTCTTGCTATGTTGCCTTGCTGGTCTTGAACTCCTGGGCTCAAGCAATCCCCCTGCCTTAGCCTCCCAAGTTGCTGGGACTACAAGTGTGCCACTGCATCTGGCACTTGGGTGGCTTCCTTTTTTTGTGGGGGAGGTGGCTTCTTAACAATAGAAATATATTTCCTTATAGTTCTGGAGGCTAGAATTTTAAGACCAGTGTGTCAGCAGACTTGGTTTCATTCTGAGGCCCTTTCTCTTAGCTCATAGATGGTCATCCCCTCCCTCTGTGTTCATGTGGTCTTCCCTCCATGTACATGCATGTCTGTGACCCAACCTCCTCCTCTTGTAAAGACACCAGTCATAGTGGTTTTGCACCCATCCCAATGACCTCATTTATCCTCAGTTGTCTTTACAGACTCTACCACCAAATATAGTCACATTCTAAGGGGGTTTAGAACTTCAATGAATGTGGGAGCACAATTAAGCCTATACCATTCCGGAAAATTTTAAGGAAGCTGATCTAAGTCAAAGGAAACCAAAGAAACATGCTGACTACATGTAATTTGATCCTAGATTATATCCTGGACCACAAATGGGGAAAACAAATGAGACTTATGGGTGAGATAACACTGTTGTGTCAATGTTACATTTCCTTATTTTAATAATGACTATTATATTGGTGGTTGTCATGCATGGTTTGTGTTCCCCCAAACTCAAAGATTGAAAACTGAACCCTCCAAGTATTTGTAACTTGGAGATGTAGAATTAATTAAGAACTGGGGCTGTATCTCAGTGGCAGAGCACTTGCCTAGCACATGTGAAACACTGGGTGGATCCTCAGCACACATAAAAATAAATAAAATTAAGGTATTTTGTCCATCTACAACTAATTATATATAAAAAGGTTAAATGAGGTCATAATGGGGTCCTGATCTGATAGGCTCAGTATCCTTATAAGAAGAGACAGAGAGAGTTTGCTTTCTCTTTCTCTGTCCCCACATGAGTAAAGGCCATGTGAGGACACAGAGAACAGGCAGTCATCTAAAAGCCAGGAAGAGAGCCCTAACCAGAATCCAATTGGCAGGCACCTTGCTGTTAGAATTTTAGCCTCTAAAACTATGAGAAATATGCATCTGTTGTTTAAGCCCCCTAGCCTATGGTATTTTGTTATGGCAACCAGAGCTAAGATGGTGAATACGTGGGAAAATGTAATTGTCCTTAGGAAATGTACACTGGAAGTGTTTAGGAACAAGGAGGGTATGTGTCTGCAACTAATTCTCAAATGGTTCATAAAAGAAATACAGGTTAAGCATTCCTAATCTGAAAATATAACATCTGAAATACTCCAAAATCACAAACTTTTTGATCACCAATGTAACACTAAAAAAATATCATGGGCTAGGGGTGAAGCTCAGTGACAGAGCACATGTTTAGCATGTATAAAGGCCCCAAGTTTGATCTCCAGCACATGCACACAAACAAAATTAGGATTTTGGAGTATTTTCAATTTTTGGATTAGGGATGCTTAACCAGTAAAGTTTATGAAAATATTCCAAAATCTGGAAAAAAAATCTAAATCTGAAACATCCCAAATCCCAAACATTTTGTATAATGGATATTCAACCTGTAAAAAATTATATATATATAGCCAGGCATGGTGGCACATACCTGTCATCCCAGAGGCTCTGGAGGCTGCGGCAGGAAGATTGTGAGTTCAAAGCCAGCCTCAGTAACTTATCAAAGCCCTAAGCAACTTAGTGAGACCCTGTCCCTAAATAAAATACAAAATAGGGCTGGGGATGTTGCTCAGTGGTTGAGTGCCCTGAGTTTAATTCCCAGTACCTGCTCCCTGCAAATTATACCTATGTCTATATCTATATCTATACACACACACACATACACACACATATGTGCATATGTAGAGAGAGGGAGGAAAGGAGAATCATAAAACAAATGTGGCAAAATATTACTTGCTGAATCTGGTTGAAGGCATATATGATCTCTGTATTTTTCACAGAAATTTTTCTAAGTTTGAAATTTTAACAAAAAGGAAACAATTAACTGGTTCTGTTTGTTCTGTCAGGAAATGGGATCATTAAGAATTAGAGCAGTATTTTAAACAAAGAATATTTACAGAACCTTTCTGAGGTTAGGCTTCCATTACACAAGGCTGTCTCCTTATATGGGCTTGATAGTAGTTCCTTGTTTCTATAGCACTCTGAGGCTACCTACCTGACTTTATTCTCTGTGGCCCTGTCTATGTGACAAGTGGTTCATCATCAATTAAAGAATAGGCTATCATACCTGAGCAGGTTCCACCATGCGACCAGCGCACTGGTTTCATTAAAGAGATTCTTGGCATAAAAGTTAGCTAGTGAGATCAAAATAAACACACAGACTCAATTACCTTTTTCTATGACCAGGTCCGAGACGGCTCTCACCTTTCTGGCTCACATCTCGAACCACCCGGTAGGGCAGCAAGGCTTACTCAGGGCTAGCAGGAGAGAGAGAGGCAGAGCACGCCAGGGAGTGGCCTTTTATTGGGGAACAAGAAATTCAGGGGAAAATTCCATCCAATGAAGGTCGAGGGGGGCAGCACTCCAAGGTCAGGGTCAGTGATTGGCCTCAGGGTCAGTGGTCAGTCACACCCCCACACGGACAGGCTCTCGCACCAGGAGAAGGTGGGGAAAGCTCTGACACAGTTTAGCCAGAGCGCCTCACACCCAATCCAGGAGTTGCCCAGTCACGTGTGAGAATGGCTTCCCACAAGCAGGCCACTTAGGTCATTTTCACCAACTATCTTGGCATGCTAGGAGGCCATAGCACTGAAATTCATCCAAGGCACTTGAAGTGCCTTTCTTGTTCCCCAAAGGGATGAAGGATAGAGCCATCCTCCTGGACCCTCTCTTAGTTGTAGATGGACACAGTATCTTTATTTATTTTTATGTGGTGCTGAGGATCAAACCCAGTGCCTCACACATGCTAGGCAAGTGCTCAACCATTGAGTTACAACTCCAGCCAAGCCAACTCTTTTATTCGTGATGAAGAACACAAGTCCTGAGACTTGCTCAGCCCAAAATGACAATGACTCAGGACACTTCCTCTTCCTACCTCTTCCCTCCAACTCACCAAAACAAAAAGTCCAAAGCCCTGCCCTAGCCTCTACGTGTTATACTTTGTCCCCCTTATGTGGGGTGGTAAAGTTCAAAGTTTCCAATACACTGGCCACTTGGTGGAACTGACTGGGGGCATGGAGCACACTCAGGATTCCTCTGAGTAAGCTTGGGTGGTACCCACAGCAGCAGGCTTTCTCCTGGCCTGTGTGTTACTGTGGAGCCTCTCTCTGCTTCTGAGGCAGAAGTTGAACTCTATTCTGCTTCCTTTCCTCAGAGGGTTCCTTGTGACTATTACCTGAGGGTTCATCCAGCCCTGAGGTCCTCCTCTATGGTTCTGTTTTCATCAGATTTTTCATTGCTATGACTAAAAGGGATGACCAGAACAATTATAAGAGGAAAAGTTTATTTAGGGGCTCACAGTTTCAGAAATCTTGGTCCATAGACAGCTACCTCCATTCCTTGGGCTCAAGGTAAGGCAGAACATCATGGTGGAAGAGTGTGGCAGAGGGAAGCAGCTCACATGATGACCAGAAAGCAGAGAGAGACTCCACTCACCAGATACAAAGGCATGTTCCACAAAGGCATGCCACCAGGGACCCACCTCCTCCAGCCATACCTTACCTGTCTTCGGCCACCACCCAGTTAATTCCATCAGGGGAACAACTCACTAATTGGATTAGCATTCTCACAGCCCCGTCATTTTTCTCTGAATGTTCTTGCATTGTCTCACACATGAGCTTTTGGGAGACATCTAATATCTAAACCATAACAGACCCCAACCCCCTTACAAGAGTGACCCCATCCAGCCCTGGAGTGGCCCTGCCTCAGCCCTTCCTGTTTGTCCCCTGCCATTTCTGACTATCCATAGTGACATCTGCTTCCCTAAATTGTGGCTCAGATTCCCATGCACTGAGCCCTTCCTCAACCTTCTCAGTTGCAGCAAGTCCCCAATTGCCTTGGGACTCCACCCTGAGAAGGGTCCATGTGGCAGACACACACTTCTTTGGGGAAGCCATTATGTGTTTGTTCTTGGCATCATTCATCAGTCTGTCAAGGTCTGGCTCCTGTGCTAGGTACTAGAGGACAGCTTCAGCCCCCAGGGAACTAAGGATTTGAACTGCAAGAAGACTTTGTGTGATAAGGTGCAGCAAGGGGTGCCCAGGAGTCAGTTCCAGCCATTCCCTGGCCAGTTGGACAACTGCTCTTCCTCAAGTTATCTGGAACATGGATGAGTCATGATCTGGTTTCACTATGCAGGTAATAAGAGAAACGATGCCTCATGACTCCTCCCCACATTGAGGGCCTGCCACTTGCCACGGACTCTCACAGGCAGGAGAAGGAACCTCTATCTCATTAGGAACAAAGTACATTGGGATCTTTTAGTTACAGCAGTTCCATCTCCTCCCTAACTTCCTCCCCATCCCAGTGCTAGCAGCCTTGGCCACATGGCCTTCCTGACCACAGCAGATTTTTGTCTTCTTGGTGCCTTTTTGTACTGAACCCACCTGTTTTGGGGGAGGGGTATCTCCCACATCAGGCTTGTAAACACCTCCAAAGCAGACTCCAGTTTATACTTGTCTTCATCCCTAGATCCTGACATACAGTAGAATCCAGAGATTTGGGTTTCAGAATGGATGGAAAAGGAAGGAAATTGCCTATTTAAGCCTTCAAACTTTTCAATTGCTTCTTATTTCTGTAGCCACTTTCCATCCCTCCATATATTTTTTCTCTTATTCCTAACAAGTAGGAAGCTATATGTATATTCATCCTTCAGTGAGGCCCTAGTATTATTCTGAAGTACAATCCCTACTCCTGTGAATGGGCCACGGGTAGGGTTTCCTGCCTTATGTCTCATGAGTCATGTTAGGCCTCCACTTTCCAAACATCCCATACTTCCTTATCTCCTTGACTTGATCCACATCTAGAACCTCATGTGAGAATTTCCTTTTGTCTCTGATGTCAGTCTCCTGAATCCCTGCCATTCTTTAAGATGCACCTCAAAACAGTGAGGCTTGAGCTCCCACGACATATTAGGTATACTTCTGTCTCTTGTCACTCACTGACTATATTCCATTTTGTATCACTGGGATTTCTTCTCTTGTTCCCTCACCCCTGTCAGATCTGAGGGCTGAGACCACATCACGTCCACATCTCTCAGAGCCCTGACCAATGGGTTGCCTTTAATTCTCAAGTGACCTAGAATAAGAACATCCAATGTCTACTGATTGATCACTAGGTACAGACACAGTATCAGGGAAGTGTCATATTTCCTGTCATTTAATGCTCAGTAGTTCTCTGTGAGCCTGGCAGCAAGCCCACAAGGTCTGCTCAGAGAGCTACACAGCTGGAGTGAAGGGGCCTGAGCTGACCCTGGGTCATCTGACTCCTTGACTTAAAGTACTATCCTACACTGAATGGACTATAAACTTCCACTGCTGTAACTCTGCTCAGCACAGAAAGGATTTAACCATGATCAAAGGCTGTCCTCAGCTCCTCTTTCTTCCGGCTGTGTTAACCACACTGGCACATCAGGCAGGTGCCACTACTTACCAAAAATGACAGGCTTTTTCAGTGCAGGTTTCAGGCTTCAATGACTCTTCCTTGGTCATGTAGCCTCACATGGGAATGGCCATTTTCCAGATTAGAATCAGACTGCTCTGTGTGAAGGAGAACAAGGCAAGTGTCTTAGTCTATTCAGGCTATTAAAACAAAATCTCACAGAATGGGTCATTTATGAATGAGAAATTTATTTCATATAGCACTGGAGTCTGGAAAGTCTAAGATCAAAGTGTCAACAGGTCTGGTAAACACTTGTTCTCTACTTCAAAGATGGCATCTTCATTATGTTGACTTAGGACCTGACTTCCTGAACAATACTCCTAAAGTACAAGAAGTAAAATCAAGAATCAATAAATGGGATGGGTTCAAATTAAAAAGCTTCTTCTCAGCAAAGGAAACAAGAAATAACGTGAAGAGAGAGCCTACAGAATGGGAGAAAATCTTTATCACATGCACCTCACATAGAGCACTAATCCCCAGGATATATAAAGAACTCAAAAAATTTAACACTGAAAACAATTAACCCAGCTACTAAATGGGCTGAGGTACTGAACAGACACTTCTCAGAAGAAGAAATACAATCAATTAACAAACATGAAAAAAATGTTCATCATCTCTAGCAATTAGGAAATACAAATCAAAACTAATATTTCATCTCACTCTAGTCAGAATGGCAATTATCAAGACTATAAGCAATAATAAGTGTTGGCAAGGATGTGGGAAAAAAGTACACTCATACATTGCTGCGGGACTGCAAATTGGTGCAACCACTAGGTATAGACACAGTGTCAGGGAGATTTCTCAGAAAACTTGGAATGGAACCATCATTTGATCCAGCTATCCCACTCCTCTGTTTATACCCAAAGGACTTAAAGTCAGCATGCTACAGTGATGTAGCCATATCAATGTTGATAGCAGCTGAATTCACAATAGCTAAACTATAGAACCAACCTAATGCCCTTCAACAGATGAATGGATAAAGAAAATGTGGTACATATACACAATGGGATATTACTCAGCCTTAAAGAAGAATGAAATTATGGCATTTGCAGGCAAATGGATGGAACTAGAGAATATCATTCTAATCAGCCAATTCCTAAGAACCAAAACCTGAATATTTTCTCTGATAAGTGGATGCTGATCCATAGTGGGGTGGTGGGATAGGGAAGAATGAAGGAACTTTGGTTTATGTAGAGGAGAGTGAGGGGAGGGGTGGGGCTGTGGGGATGATGGTAGAATGAGACAGACATTATTACCCTATATACATGGATGATTACACTACCAGTGTGAATCTGCACTACTACAGCCAGAGGAAGAAGTTGTGCTCCATTTGTGTACAATGTGTCAAAATCCATTCTACTGTCATGTATAAATAATTACAACAAATAAAAAATATTTTTCAAAAAGAAATTGAATAAAAAAACAAAGATGGCATCTTGTCACAACCTCTACAAAAGGCAAAAGCTATGTTCTTACGTAGTAGAAGGGGAAAGGCATTGTAAGCTGTGTCCTCTCATGGTAGAAGGGATAGAGAGAGCAAAAAGGAAGGAAAAAACTCTTGCCTTAGAGTCTTTTTATTTATTTACTTATTGGTGCAGATGATTGAACCCAGGGGCACTTTACCATTGAGCTACATTTCCAGCCCTTTTTATTTTTGAGACAGGATCTAAGTTGCTGACACTGGCCTCAAAATTGTGTTGTTCCTGTCTCCATCTTCAGTGAGATTACAGACAAAAGCCATTATGCCTGGCCCTCAAGCCTTTTTATTAGGTTATTAATCATGTCCCAAGCCCCCCCCCCCCAAAAAAAAACCCATTACCTTGGGGAGTAAGTGCCAACATAAGACTTCTGGAAGGACACAATTCAAACTATGGCAACAGGAATGCTGTTGCTGTGGGCCTCCTTCACATTAGGATGCTAGGGGCCTATGAGACTCCAAAACAGTGAGTGGGTAGGTAGAGCTTACTGGTCTGGATGGGGGTCTATGCACAGGGGGAAAAAAACAGACATGGAGCAGATGAAGAGTTGCTGGTTATAGACTTTAAACCTTTCTTATGTGTAGTTTTAAAATCTACACCAGGTGTGGTAGTATATATCTGTAATCCCAGCTCCTTGGAAGGCTGAGACAATAGGATTACAAGTTCAAGGCCAGCTTCAGCACTTAGCAAGACCCTGTCTCAAAATAAAAAATAAACATATAAAAAGAGCTGGGAATATAGCTCAGTGGTTGAGCATGCCTGGGTTTAATCCCCAGTACCACCACCAAAAAAAAAAAAAAATCAAATCTGGCTTTTTGGATTGGGAATGTGGTTCAGTGGAAGAAAGACCCTTTACCTAGCATGTGGGAAGCTCTGGGTACAGTTAAAAAAAAAAACCCAGTACAGTTAAAAAAAACTGACTCTTTTCCCCTTTCCTATATTTTTTTGGAAGATAAGGAAGCTACTATTAGGGCTTTGCTCAGATACTCTTTTTTATAGTTATTTTTTTAATATTTATTTTTTTTATTTTAAGGTGGACACAATATCTTTATTTTATTTTTATGTGGTGCTGAGGATCAAACCCAGTTCCTCATGCATGCTAGGCGAGCACTCTACCACTGAGCCACAACCCCCAGCACCCAGATACTCTTTTTTAAAATATGTTTTTAGTTGTAGATGGACACAATACCTTTATTTATTTATATATTTTTGGTACCAGGGATTGAACCCAGGGGAACTTAACCACTGAGCCACATCCCCAGCCCTATTTTGTATTTCATTTACAGACAGGGTCTCACTGAGTTGCTTAGAGCCTTGCTAATTTGCTGAGGCTGGCTTTGAACTCATGATCCTCCTGCCCTGGCTTCCTGAGCTGCTGGGATTATAGACCACTGTGCCTGGCTTTTTAATTTATTTTTATGTGGTGCTGGGGATTGAACCCAGTGCCTTATATGTTTCACTGTGCTATAACTCCATCCCCTGCCTATATACTCTTTACAGGCCATGTTCTACCTGCTACCTATGGCTAGTAGCATCTGTTAAGGGCTCTCTACAGTCTTTCTTCCAGAGGATTGCTCTTGAACAATAGAAGTCACCTGGCCCAAAATGTCCTCTATCTCATACCACTATCCCCAGGTAAGGGAGAATCCATGGCAATTTACTAATAGTGAGCCCAGCCCCTGGCCTTATGTTGTATCAGTTCTGTGGTGTCTTTCATGTTCTAGAGCAGCCAGTGGATCAGGCTGAGGTCACCCCTACACCAAAACCACAAACTCTATAGGATTTTTTCCCTACCCTACCACATTTTTCAACTTCTTTGCATAGTTCCCCCAACAGCTCTCTCTCACTCCAATAAGAATTCCCACACCAGGTCCCACTGCCAGAGAGCTAGCCTAAAATAGTAAGTAAGCACAACTCTGCTAGACCTCTGATCCCTTCAGGGATCTGTGTGTACAGGCATTTGTATATATGTGTGTGGATAAAACAGGGCACACATTTATAGGTTTCTAGAAATTCCAACTTCATCTCTCTTCTTCTCTGTCACCTGTTCCAGCCAGGCTGCCCTTGAATCACCAAACCAGCTCCCATCTCAGGGTCTCCACACTTGTTCTTCCCTCTGCCTGAAATGTCGCTCCCTAGGTATCTTCAAGGCTTATCCCCTGGCCTCCCTCAAGCATCGGCTCAAATGTCTGTTTCTGGTGAGACCTTTCTCCACCATTTTCAATGACTCCCATCCTCTCTTCCCCTCCCTGCTATATACATCTCCAGAGCAATCATCACTTTTTATCTCTTCCCATATCCTCTAGCCCTCAGTAGAACATGAAGTCCATGAAAGCAAGGGTTTTGTCTTCTGTGTCTGTGTCTATATCCCCAGCCCCTAGAATATTACCTAGTATACAAAAGGCACTTAGGAAATACTGTTGGGAGAATTGTTAACTTTGAATTTGCCCCCATTTCTATACCATAGAAACCACTGGAGGCCATCACATCTCACAAACAAATGGAGCTTGAAGGCTGGACACCCCAATAAAACTATTTGGTTGACAAAGAAGAGTAGGTTGTGTAAGGGGATGCAGGGTCCTGGTACAATAAGCATATTTAGCCGGGCTCCATGGCACATGCTCAGGAGGCTGAGGCAGGAGGATCGTGAGTTCAAAGCCAGCCTCAGTAACAGCGAGGTGCTAGTCAACTCAGTGAGACCCTGTCTCTAAATAAAATACAAAATAGGGATGGGGATGTGGCTCAGTGGTTGAGTGCCCCTGAGTTCAATCCCCAGTACTAAAATAATAATAATAATAATAAGCATATTTATAGTGTGTGCCTGAGTGCATGTACATATACACAATGGCTATTGCCTGGGGCAGAAGGGAAGAGAGAGGTAACAAGACTGCCATTCTTCACTGCTCTTGTCTCTGAACACCTCAGGGTCAGGTGGCCTGTTCTCTGTGTCTTCATCTCTCATATGCAGATGACTTTGAATTGAGCTCACCAGCTCAAAGGACTGAAGGAACTTGAAGTGCTGCATAACTGAAGCCTGGGTTCACCGTCTTCCCTGCCCATTCCTGTCCACAGCACCATTACATGGGCCCCCAAGCTCAACCTCCAACCACACCTTCCCTTTCCCTGTTCCAACATCAGATCAGTGGCTGTCCTGTTCACCCTGCCCTGAATTCCTGTCCTCAGCTCCCTCCTGGAACATACCACCTTATCTTCTATCACCCCAAGTGTCCTTACCTTGATGCCTCCCCAGGCTTCTGACCCTTCCACTTCCCCCAAACAGTATGAGGCCTCTGGGGGGAAGCTTGCTCCCTTCCATCAATGGCCCAGAAACTGTTCATGGCTCCTGCAAAAGTCTGTTGTGTAAAACTCTTCCCAAATTCAGTCTGGTAATCAAGAATCTTACTCACCCCCACTCCTCTACAGTGCCCTGGAGCATCTCACACACAGCAAGTGCTCTGTGGACCCTCATTAGGCTGGATTAACACCCACCTGTGAAAAAAAAAGCAAAAGGGAAGGAGTCCATATTTGCTGAGCATTCACTGTTCCAGGCAATGAACTAAGAGTTGAATTGGCTCTTGATATCTGCTTCAGCATTTTTGTGTCTGCAGATGGAAAAGGCAAACACAAAGAGACAACTGCTATAGCGAAAGCTCTCAGAACGCAAGGCCAGCAACTAACATTTCTATGTATCTACAAGATCACAACAAACTTCATTCAAAACAAAGACTGCTACACAGTGACAGTTTTCAGATGGCACTATTATTTGTTTTAGAACAATGAACTGGCTGTCCACAGTCATCTACAATCTCTAATTCTATGACACAATAACAGACCAGACAGGCCCAGTGTGAGGCACATTTTACAATACTCAACACTACAACAGCAGCCATTAATTCTGTTACCCAGAATATCCCACTGACCACAAAATCTCACTTCTCATAATGATGTGTAGGTACCAGGCTGCACATTGTACACTAACACCACAACGTTAGGGCCCAGCACAAAATATGGTAACAGAAAGGAATGCACCAAGGACAACTCATCCACCAGGTTAAACACTCCAGATTTAAAGTTGGTACCCCCTAGAGCACCTCAAGGCAATCCAGGAATTGACCAAGTTGCAGAAAAATGTCAAGCCAGCCATGAATTGGCTCAGTCCCTGCCTGGTAGCTATGGTTTGTATAAGTGACCCCTGAAGGCCCATGTGTTAAATGCTTGGTCCCCAGGGTGGTACTACTCAACAATGGTAGAGTCTTTATAGGTAAGATCTTGGGGAAGTTTCTGGATCACTGAAAATGTGCCCTTCAAGGGACTGTGGGACCCTGATCCCTTCCTCTGTCTCTCTTTGCTCCATGGCTAATGAAGTGAGCAGTTTTGCTTTATCTTGTACTCCTACCATAATGCATTACCTCATCCAGAACAGGGCAAGCTAATCATGGACTGAAGCCTCTAAAACTATGTGTAAAAGTAAACCTTTTCTTTTTGT
The DNA here is from genome assembly GCF_021218885.2 of Marmota monax. Taxonomy (NCBI): domain Eukaryota; kingdom Metazoa; phylum Chordata; class Mammalia; order Rodentia; family Sciuridae; genus Marmota; species Marmota monax. The sequence continues at coordinate 1,030,362 of NW_026692395.1, read as the reverse complement.
AAGGTGCCTATACCTGGTATTTGTTATAGTAACAGAAAGCTGACTAATACACTGGTTGAGGTACTGTGCCCATATTTTTAAATGCCTGTCAGAGAATAGAGTCAATCCTCTATGGAGAGAGAAATTAATTTCTAAAGCTTATTTTCTCATATATAATCTCCAGCATTTAATTAAAAATGTTGTGCATAAACAGGCACTTCACAGAAGAAAAACTATGAATGGTCAACAAATATATGAAAAAATGTTCAACATCTCTAGCAATTAGAGAAATGCAAATTAAAACTACATTGAGATTTCATCTCATTCCAGTCAGAATGGCAATTATCAAGAATACAAGTAACAATAAATGTTGGTGAGGATGTGGGGGAAAAGTACACTCATACCTTGCTGGTGGGACTGAAAATTGGTGCAACCACTATGGAAAGCAGTATGGAGATTCCTCAGAAAACTTGGAATGGAACCACCATTTGATCCAGTTATCCCACTCTTCGGTTTATACCCAAATGACTTAAAATCAGCATACCCCATTGACACAGCCACCTCAATGTTTATGGCAGCTCAATTCACAATGGTCAAGCTATGGAACCAACCTAGGTGCCCTTCACCAGATAAATGGATAAAGAAAATGTGGTACATATATACAATGGACTATTACTCAGCCATAAAGAAGAATGAAATTATAGCATTTTCAGGTAAATGGATGGAACTGGAGACTACTATGCTAAGTGAAATAAGCCCATTCCCCCAGAAAACAAAGGCCAAATGTTCTCTCTCATAAGCAGATGCTAACACACAATAAGTGGGGAAGGAAGAATAGAATATCATTGGATTACACAAAGGGGAATGAAGGGAAGGGATGGGGGATGGGAATAGGAAAGACAGTGGAATGAATCAGATATAACTTTCCTATGTTCTTATATGACCAGGGTTAATTCCATATCATGTTTATCAACAGGAATGGGAAGTTATACTCCATGTATGTCTGTCAAAATATACTCTACAGTAATGTATATCTAAAAAGAACAAATAAAAAATGTAACAAAAATTTACTATGCATATCAAGAAACTGAACCAAGAGAAAAAGGCACAATAGATACTGGCCCTTAATTGACCATAATTGTGGACTTATTAGACATTGACTTTAAAATAATAGGAAGTTACTAGGTTCAAGTTAAACTAGGCAAAATGTAGATTACTATTAATTAGACAAGTGGAATCTGTTTTATAAAAAAATCTGCAAGGAAATTCTGAAGCTTAAAAATATAGTAACTGATAGCAAGCAAAACATGGTTTTAGTGGGTGACCAGAAATAGATAAAGAGCAGGTTAGTGAAGAGGAAGATAATAGAAAATATCATAAGTGAATTACAGAGAGAAAGAAGAATGGAAAACAAAGAAAAAATAGACATATGTCATTGGTACAGGTCATAATTTTCTAGATAGAACCCCCAAATCACAGGAAATAAAAGCAAAAATTGACAAATAAGATCACATCAAACTGAAATGCTTCTGAACAGCAAAGGCAACAACAAAATGAAGAGACAACCTATGGAATATGAGAAAATATTTATAAAGTATACATCTGACAAGAATATATAAGAGGACTTGGGATATAGCTCAGTTGGTAGAGTGCTTGCCTTACATGCACAAGACCCTGGGTTCAATCCCTAGCAACACACACACACACACAATACATAAGAGACTTAGAAAGATAAAAACACAAGTAATCCAATTAAAAATGGCAAATCTGGACAAATACTTCTCAAAAGGAATACAAATAGCCAAGAAGCATTTAAAAAAGCTCAATATCATTAGCCATTACAGAAATGCAAATCAAAGCCATAATAAGATACCATTTGCTTCAGTTAGAATGACTATTATAGAAAAAACAAAATAAAAAACAAATGGGGGTGAAGATATGGAGAAAAAGGAATTCTCCTATGTTGATGGGAAGGGAAATTAATACAATCATTATGGAGAACAGTATGGCGGCTCCTCAAAAAACTAAAAATAGCTCAAGGGCTCGAAACATAGCTCAATGGTATGACACTTGTCTTGCAGGTGAGGTTTGATCTTCAGCACTATGAAAGAAAAAAAAAACAGATCTATCACATGACCCATGTATACCTATACCATTCCTGGATTCATTCATTTCCAAAGGAAATGGAGTTAGCATTAGGCATGGTATTTTGTTTTTAACATTGGACATGCAGGTATCTCATAACAAAATACTATAGACTTATATACAACAGAAATCTACTGCTCACAATGCTGGAGGCTGAGAAGTCCAAGATCAAGGTACCAGCTGATTCTGTGCCTGGTAAGGGCCTGCTTTCTGGTTCATAGTGCCTTCCAACTATTTCCTCACATAGAAGGCGCAAGGGGTTCTCTCTGGGGTTTTTAAAATAAGGACACTAATCCCACTCATGAGTGTGCTGCTCTCCTGATTTAATCATCTGTCAAAGGCTCTTCTTTCTAACATCATCACCTTGGGGTTAGGATGAATTTTGGAAAGACATAAACATTCAGTCCATTGCAAATAATCTGGCAATCTCTTCAAAAGTTAGCAGCCCACCTACCAAATGATCTAGCCATTTTACTTCTATGTATATACCAATCATAGATGTGTACCTATGTGCACTAAATATCACATACTAGAATGTTCATAGAAGCTATACTTTCATAGTGACCTGGACATTGCCCTGATCCTGGAGGTAGAGGATGTGTCTTCAGGTGTAGGCGTGCTGTCTTGCAGACTCAGGCCATTTCTCCTGCTCCAGACTCCTAACTGCTCTCTGAAGCCCTTTCAATAGGTCCTCAGGGGACCACTGATCCTGATCTAGGTCATCAAAGAGCACATTTCTAATGCAGTCCATACCTTTTGAACACTCTTTATTGTACTTTTAGACAGTTTGGCAGAGAGGCACCCTTTATATAGTTTTCTACCTAGTCTCTCCCAAGTACATATATCCGGTATGTATTGCTGACAAAACCATGGGCACACCTTGCTAACCGTTTTCAGGAACTGGGTTAGCTAGTCCTTCTGACTTGCTGTCTTCTCCAGTTGATTATCATCTCCAGAATTGTTAAATACATTTCTTTATCTGAAGACATGGAACTGCCCATGATAATTCTTTAACGTCCTTGGCTCTAAAATTGTCTGCTTCCTCTGTGACCCCTCAAAAATTTACAGTCCACTAAATTTCTATAGCGTGCTCTCTCAGTCAAGGGAAATTCACCACCGAGGGGTCCCTTGTTCCAGGCGCCACCTGCTATCCCTGACCTGCATGGGCAGCTGAACTTAAGGTTGCTCATGTGAATTTCCTGGGACACCAAATAAAACACACAGATTTACCTTTAAATCAAGCTTCAGGACGGCTCCTTCACTCTTGGCCTCAAGCTCCCCAAATGGGAGAGGGAGGAAAGTCATGACAGGCTGGCGAGAGAGAGCGAGCACATTCAGAAGTGAGTTTTTACTGGGGGAGACCCTTGTTCTTAGAAAGTTCCATCCAAAAAATGTCAGGATGAGCAGGGTTACAAGAACAGGTGAATGTAATTCAACCCAAGGGGCTGCAGGATGGCATGCCTATGTCTGAGGATGGGTCTTCAGTTTCCAGGACCCAGACGATGTCCAGGTCACTATAAAAATGACGGTCAGAACCTCTCCGGTCACGGGAAGGAGAATGCAAATCATTCAGTGAGACAGCTTCCCACAATCTATTACAAGGAATTGGTATAAATGGAAGTCAAGCATCATAGAAAAAAGATTGAGACAAACCCAAGAGTCAGTTTGAATGAATATTTTAGTCAAACAATGAGCAAATTGTAGTTAAATGTTGGAGCCATACCAAGAGTGGCTAAAGATATAAAGAGAAATACTAAAGACATGGGCCTTACATATACCATTGTTAGAAGGTTTAAAAAAAACACTTGCTTATAATCCAGAACTTTCATCATCAAAAAAGAGAAATAACTGATAAATAAGGAATGAAATCCTGCAGAAGTGTGGCAATGTGTGAGCAGGTGTCTTATTCTATTGGACTTGGACAGAGGCTGTTAGTCTGTTGGTCTTAGGCAGAGACTTTCACCTTCATCCCAAGTAAAAACCACTAAGGAGATTCATGCTCTATATGATGTATCAGAGATAGAGTCCTATCAAATTGTACAGGAATAACAATGGAAAATATCTCAGAATTTACAGTGCACATGTTCGCACTGATGAGAGAATAGTCACAACAGACACTCACCATTGTTTATTGTGGAGGGTATATTTCTATGCATGAAAGTCTTTCTGGTGAGCAGCTGGGTGAGATGTGTGTATAAGGTTCCAGCTGTGTTTAAGAACAGGGACCTGTGAGAGGGTGGATGACAAAGGAAAAGAATCCCTTTTGTGGTATGGTCAGAAGACTTCTCACATGGAGTAACCCTGAGCTAGAATAATTGTGTCTACTACATGCATGCACATGGGAGTGGCCATGGAGCCAGGGGCATGGGCGTGTGTGTGTGTGTGTGTGTGTGTGTGTGTGTAATGACTGAGAATCTCAAATCTGGGTTTCACCTGCACCTCCTATGTCAGTGGCAAGAGTTTAAGTCATGGGTGCTCCTGATGCAGCACTGGCGACAGTGTCTGGCATTGGTTATGCCTGCTGCAGTGGTGGTGGTGGTATATGTGGTGTAGGTGCTGTGGATCAACCACAGAGTCAGGTAGGAGTAAGGGCATGTGCAAGATAACCAAGCTCTGGGGTCCAAGCTGCAGCCTTGATGTCCAGGCACAGGTATGCCTCTGTGGTGCTATGTGAGGCACTCATAGGGTGGCTGTGGATCCAGAGTCCAGTATACACATGCATGGAACAACCTAGCAATTAGCTGTGCATATTAAAAGCAATTTGACAATTTTAAGATTTGAGAGTAGTGTTAAAAATATATCTACCCATGAAATAATTTCAGAATTGGCTTTCACTTTCAGACCTAACATGACATAGGCATGGACATTTATCTAGTTTTCACATAGTTATAGGAAGAAATTCTATATTTTTCTTTGGAAAAGTTACCTGGAAGCCTTGGGGGATAAACTTAACCCAAGTGAGTATGTAGGACATACCCAAACCTTAAAACAAGCTAATAATTCTTTTTAGAAAGAGAGTCCACCCCAGCAGATTCCTCAATTAATTGTAGTGATAGGGTCTTGGATGAAATCCTATCTGTCCATCTTAGGTGATATCACATGAGAGTAACTATGGCTAAGACACCCAGGAGAATGATCAGACCCTCATGGAGGAAAGATTATCATTGTCAGGCTAATTTCACCACTTTTCATGTTACCCATGGATCCAGATTATCTTTCTTTATTTCTTTTTATTTTTTCAGTGCTGGGATCTGAACCAAGGGCCCCATGCATGCTACATAAGTGCTCCACCCACTGAGCCATACCTTAGTCCTCTATTGCTTATTGAATCAAGTTTGGTAGTTTATTTCTAAAAATTTTTCTATTTCTCTAAGTTATATAATTTATTGGCATACAAATATTCATAGTATTTCCATATGATCCTTTAATTTCCATGAGGGGAGGAGTGATTTTTTTTCATTCCTGATTTTGGTAATTTGAGTCTTTTTTCCTCAGTCATTTTAGCTAGAGGTTTTTAAATTCTTTATCTTTTCAAAGAACAACTTTTGGTTTCATGATTTTTTGTTCTATTGTTTCTCATTCTCCATTACGTTAATTCTGACTCCAATCTTTATTTCTTTCTTTCTGGTTTATCTGGTATTTGTTTTCTCTTGTTTTTCTAGTTTCTTATAATAGAAGACTAGGTTATTGTCTATAGCTATTTCTTATTTATTCAATTTTTAGGGTGAGGGGTGGGGTAGAGGCTGATAGACTTGGGGGAGCTAGGAGGTAGGGAGTAAGGATTTAGGGGCTGAGCAGGACCAGGTTCAGGAGACAGGGTGATCAGAAGTCTGAGGAGACGGGGGTGGGGATCAGGAAAGGGGGGGAATAGGTCTTTCTTATTTTTAAATATAAGCATTTACACCTTGTACATTTTCCTATAAATGATGATATAATAGCATTCCATAAATTTTCTTGTTTTCATTTGTCTAAAGTATTTTCTAGTTTCACTTGAAATTTCTCCTTTGATCAATATAATACCAGAAAAGTTAATATATTTAACATATTAATTACATATATGCATGGGGGTCTATACGCTGAAAAGTAAAAAAAAAAAAAAATCAATGAACCAGGCATGTGTGGCACATGCCTGTAATCCCAGCGGCTCCGGAATCTGAGGCAGGAGGATCCCAAGTTCAAAGCCAGCCTTAGCAACTTATTGAGCAGCTTAGTGAGACCCTATCTCAAAATAAAAAATAAAAAGGGTTTGGTGTGGGAGGCCAACCTTACGGGTGACTGAGTTACACTCCCCAGCTGGGTGCTGAGGCGCTCAGTCACAGAAATGGGTGTGTCTTGCTACAGCCCCATGGGTGAAGCTATGCTCACCCCCTTGCCCTGTTTAGGATAGAATCTTCCATGGAAGTGCCTTGTGTGTGTCCCCTCCTCTTACTGTGCCCTTGGGTGTGGCCTACCCAGGTGTCAGTCAACCTGCTGACAGTGGACATCATGAAGATAGACTCACCCCCCTGAAACCTGACCCCTTGCCTCATTTGAATAGCTTCTCCTCAATAAAAGGGGTCAGCGCGTGCTCTCTCTCTCTCTTTCTGCGGACCCTTAAGGTCAGAGGAGCAGTGACAGCGACCCCAAAGAAAAAGGTATTTGTGTCTCTTGTGTGGTTATTTCGTGCAGCCCAGTTAGCCCAGTTTAACTAGAGTGACCCCTGAGCCTTTTAGTCGCGAGAACAGAAACCCGGCAGTTTGGGATGGGGCTCAGTTGTTAAGCACCCCTGGGTTCAATCCCTAGTACCCCCCAAAATCAATGAAAGAAGTCAAATTTGATGTAATGGAAATATAAACATGCTCATGGATTGTAAGATTTAATATAGTTGTCAGTTCTCCCCAATTTGATCTATAAATGCAACAAAATCCCAAATTCCAAGCAAGCCTTTTTTTGGTACTATGATGGTTAATTTTAGGTGTCAGCTGGTTTAAGGAATACCTAAGGAAATGGTAAAGTTTTATTTTGGGTATGCCTGTGAGGGTATGTCCAGAGAATACAATATAGTCATTTTCCATGCACTAGGCTGGAGGCCCAGATAGAACAAAAGCAGAGAAAAGGAAAATCGGTCTTTCCCCACCCTCTGAACTGGAATATGTGTCTCTTCTGCCCCTGGACATCAGAATTCCAAGCTCTCTAGCCTTTGGACTCTAGAACTTAAATAGCATATCCACCCTGGGTTCTCAGGTCTTTGAACTTGGATTGAGCCAGGCTACCACCCTCTCAAGGTTTTTACCTTGCAGGTGGCCTGTCATGGACTTCTTAGCCCCCTAATTGCTTGAGTCAATTTTCTTAATAAGGGGCTGAGGCTGTAGCTCAGTGGCAGAACACTTGCCTAGCATGTGCAAGATACTGGGTTCCATCCTTAGCACCATATAAAAATGAAACAAATAAAATAAAGGCAAGCTGTCCATCTACAACTACAAAATTAAAAAAAAAATCCTAATAAATTTCCTCTCATATACACCTATATGTTTATATCCTATTTGTTCTGTCTCTCTGGATAACTCTGACTAATAGAGTTGATTCTAAAATTGAAATGGTAAATTAAAGGAGCAAGAATAGCCAAAAGATTTTGAAAAAAGAAGGAGAGTTCACATCACCCAATTTCAAGGTTCCCTGTAGAGCTACAGTATTCAGGACAGTATGTGTTATGGTTTCAATATGAGATCCTCCAAAAGCTCATGTGTGTGAGACAATGCAAGAAAGTTTAGAAGTGCCATGATTGCGTTATGAGAGCCTTATGCTAATCAGTACATTAATCCCCTGATAGGAATTAACTGGGTGGTAATAGTAGGCAGAAAGGGTGTGGCTAGAGAAGGTGGGTCACTAGGGGTGTGCCTTTGGGGTTGATATTTTGTCCATGGTAAAGGAAGTGTTCTCTCTGCTTCCGGATTGTCATGCTCTGAGCTGCTTTCCTTCATTGTGCTCTTCTGCCCAGGAGTTCTGCCTCACCTCAGGCATAGAGCAATGGAGTTGGCCATCTATGTATTGAGACCTCTGAACTCTTAAGCAACAGATACATTTTTTCACCTCTAAAATTGTTTATCAGGTCTTTTGGTCACAGTGGTGAGAAAGCTGACTAAAAAGTGCGGTATTAACAAAAAACTAGAAACAGAGGTCAATGGAACAGAATAGAAAAGTCCCAAACAGAACCACACAAATGTAGTCAACTGTTTTTCTTTACAATCAGAGAAAGGAGTACAAATAAACAAAAGCAGGGAAAAGACTAGGTGGAAACCTGTTGTGCTGGTTTAAGTCAGAGATATCAGTATGTACTTATATATGCTTTTAAATTAAATGAAGATAGACAGCTAAAGTAATAAAAATAAATATATGTATATACATGGGTTGAAATACATACATATAGTGACAGCCTAAAAGCAAAAAACACATCTAATGTCATTAGCTTATTTATAAATGCCATTTTCTAGAAAAAGGAAAAACATCCCCTCTGGAAAAGAAATAGTAGATTATAGGTCTGGAGCAGGGAAGATACAATCTAAGCCTGGACTATCTTATAGTTAAGGAAGTGCCTTCCTCCCATAAAAGGATGATAAAAGATCTAACAATGGCCAAACCTAAAGCAACTTGTGCCACATAATAATGTTGTATTGGATTATAATACAAATAATAAAATATATGTCCATGCATCCATACTATTATAAATAAAAGATTAAATGAATGAATGAATGAATGCAGGAGAAAAGACAAACCTTCCTGACAGAATCCCAATTAACAAATGTGAAAGCAATGAGGGAAATTAAGAAAATCTCTATTTGAACAAAACAGTAATAGTTGCTGAAGGCAAGATTCATTGCTAAATGCCAAAACTACTGTGCAAACCTTAAAGGAGAAACAGGTTCCCTGCATAACTTCAAAGCAATTCCCATGATTCCCATGTGGTTGTGTACTGATTAAGATTGGGTCTTGGGGGCTGGGGTTGTGGCTCAGAGGTAAAGCGCTTGTCTAGCATGCGAGAGGCACTGGGTTTGATCCTTAGCACCACATGAAAATAAAATAAAGATATTAAAATTAAAAAAGATTGGGTCTTGGGGTTGGGTTGTGGCTCAGTAGTAGAGCACTTGCCTAGCATGTGTGATGCACTGGGTTTGATCCTGAGCAACACATAAAAATAAAATAAAGATAGCACACGTTCTCTGTAGAATGTGTAGAAGGTGTAGAAACACCTATCTGTATAGCTGTTTTGCAAACTGATTCTACCTCTATAAGGGTAGCTGAAAACCAAGCACTTTGCAAAAGGTCTTCCAAGGCTGCTTTTAGTCAGGGTCTAGAATTTCATCATTGCGTACAGAAATTGATCAATTCTCAATAAAGGTGAGATACCCCAGGACTTTTTAAGTCAACCTGAAATTTGGCCTCTGTAGTTCCTCATTTCAGCTCTGGCTTCTTATAGCCCATTTGAGACTCATTTTCAAGTCTCTATAGACTAACTGCATTTAGTATAGATAAAATAGAAGGGGAGGAAAACACAGGCTTAGGACAGGTAGCAACTCTCCTATGTATTCTTCTTTTATTTCTTCAGGGGGGGAAAACTTTCTTGAAATTTTCTGAAGTATGACAAAATAATTTTTCTCTGCATTCATTCCTCTCCAAAATAAAAATATCTGATATCTGGCCAAGGCATGGTGGCACACGCTTATAATTCCCGTGACTTGGGAGGCTGAGGCAGGAAGATTGTGATTTCAAAGCCAGCCTCAGCAAAAGTGAGGCACTAAGCAACTCAGTGAGACCCTCTCTCTAAATAAAATATGAAATAGGGCTGGGGATGTGGCTCAGTGGACGAGTGCCCCTGAGTTCAATTCCCAGTACATATATACATATATAGAATCTATCTATCTATCTATAGATATATTCTATATTTATATGATATCTGTATATATCTGTATATATACTATATATATATCTGATATCTGATTATATATATATATATATATATATAATATCTGTATTATATTTTACACTTTGTTGAGTGCTTTTCATTTGCATAGGACAGTTTAATCAACAATCTTTTTTTCCAATTTTTTTTTTTGGTACCAGGGATGAACCCAGAGGTGCTTATCCTCTGAGCCACATCCCCAGGTCGTTTTGGTTTTTACTTAGACAAAGGGTCTCACTAAGTTGCTTAGGGCCTCTCTAAGTTGCTGAGGCTGGCTTTGAATTTGCAGTCCCCCTAACTTAGCCTCCTGAGTCAATGGGATTACAGGAGTACACCACTACATCTGGCTCAATGATCATTTCATAATGGAGGAAACGGTGCAAGGGCATATAGTTAGTTGAAGACCATGCCAGTAGAAAATGGTAGAATCTGCTTTGTGAGCTTTAAGCAAATCCAAGTTTTGTTTCTTTCCTTTTATTGGACATCTCTACTTGGATATCCCACAGGCCCTGGAGGCTTACAGTGGCTAAAACTCAGTTCATCGTCTCTGCCCCTCCACTAAAACCAATTCTCTATTTCAGAGGATGGAGCACTTGTACCTACTGGTGTTCAAGTCAGTCACCTGGGATTTAGCCTTGACTTCCTACTCCCCTAATCTCTCTCTTTTTTTTTTTTTTGAGAGAGAGAGAGAATTTTTTTTAATATAATTTTTTAAGTTTTTGGCAGACACGACATCTTTGTATGTGGTGCTGAGGATCGAACCCGGGCCGCACACATGCCAGGTGAGTGCACTACCGCTTGAGCCACATCCCCAGCACCCCCTAATGTCTCTTGAATATCGTTCTCTCCTTAGTAACCACTCTGAAGCACCATACTGTGCCAGACTCTCATTTCCTCTCATATTAACTGATATTTTGACAGTGGAACATAAAGCATTTCTTCATAACAGTGATAACACCAGAAAAGAATCATTGGTATGAATTCAATTGAATTGCTCAAGAGATATTTTGGCAATATATACTACATTTTAAACAGCCTGAGCTTATCACTTCAGGACTTAAATATTAAATGATATGAGGATTTCTTTGGGTGAATTAAATATGGTACAAATGGTTTAATCACCAAGAGTTTGACTTGGTGATTTTTTCCCTTAACAGAGAAAAAAAGTCATATTTTAAAACCATATCCATGTGCTGTAATGAAATGGGAAAAAATGCCTTTCAGATCTGAATACAACCAAAGAAAAGATTAGGCCCAATTGCTAGTATCTTCCAAAATGAAACATTTCAAACTTTCAGCTTGTAATTGTGAAATGTTTATCATCTTCATATCCGACAAAGTGTTGAAAGTAGTCTTTAGTGAAATTGTTTCACAATTTCTAGTTAATGTTCTATTTGAATACAAATACCCAAGAGTATCTGCCAAAGCCACCAAATCCTTTCTGCCATTCTCAACAACTTTAATTTGTGAATTGGGACTTTCTCTTTGGGTGAAAGTAGCAGGGAGTCTATAGAATCATGGCTGGAATTATAGGTGTGTGCACACACACATCCATTAAAAGCTAAAACTAAAAAAAAGGCTGATATTTACAAATGTGGTGATATATTACAAATAAATTATTGTTATTAGCACTACAAAATGGTGATTAACATTGATTGAATTGGGGTCTGGAAAACTTTCAATCCAGCTGAATCCTCCCAAGCCTGAATTTCTGCTTTAAAAATTTCCTTTAATTTTTCAAATCATAATAAATCAGTCCCCAGTACTTCCCCTCTCCTTCCCTGCTCCCTCTCCCCATACTCTCATCTACTCTATTGGCCTTCCTTCTATTTATTATTGTTGTTGAAATTGGTGCATTAGAGTTATACATAAAAATAGAATTCATTGTGATATACTCATACAAGCACATACCAAATTATGTTAAATGCATTTATGAATATATAAAAATGAACTCTACCATTATGTAGGACTATAATGCACTAATAAAAAACTTGCAATCAAAATGAAAATCCCATCCACAGTTAACATGTTCAACTTCTATCAGTTATGAATGCCTTACTGCAGGTGAATTTATTATATCTTTTCCCAAGTAATTGATAGGTAAGTATACATTTTGATAGGGGAATGGGTGCAGTCGGGGAAGATAGCCCCAGAGAATAGGACTGGAGTCACCATCTAGGAAGCTATGAAGCAATATTGATGCCCAAGCCCCTTCCTAGACAATTGATTTTTCAAAGTCCCTGGGGGATTCCGTCATGGAGCCAGGGTTTAGCACTAGTGGCCACTGGTCTACATGCCTCCATCCAGTTTTGTTTCATGTCAGGGTGGGAGGAGGGAGGACCTGGGCATCCAGTAGGGCTGTAGAAGGGAAAGACTCTGGGCGGCAGAAAGGGGGAGATTATGGGAAGAGAAGAAACACTAATAAAGGGAAGGTAGAGGGACCCTGTAATAAAACTAGTCAAATATTCAGTTCAAATTTTATTCAAATTATTTAGTTCAAATTGAATACCTATGGGTTCTTTCAATGTCCTGGAGCAGTTTGTAAATATGTCAGTTCTTCAGGGCTTTCTAGGGGGAACTAGCTAAGAAATTGAGCAGTAACCTCAGAAATGTATGTAAGCAAGTCCCTGCTTGAGGCACTCTTGTGGATGGATGGAATGCAGAGTGAACTCCAATAGGTAAAGGTGGGGGAAACACACACACAAGAAAACCCATCCAAGCAGGGTGTAGTGGTGCATGCCTGTAACCCCAACAACTCGGGAGACTGAGGCAGGAGGGTCACAAGTTTGAGGCCAGCCTCAGCAACTTAGCAAGACCCTGTCTCAAAATAAAATAAATAAATAAATTAAAAGGGATGGGGATGGGGCTCAGTGGTTAAGTACCCCTGGGTTCCATCCCTGGTACCAAAAATAAAACAAAAACAAAAATAAAAACTATGCAGACAAAAGGCTATGAAATTTTGTATGATTAGCATAAACCTAGTAAGTAGGGCATTTTGTCTTTCACTCATGGAAAGGAAGAAGGAGAAACTTAGAGAGATCACACAGTCTTTCTCTCCCTACTCCCGTGCCTTCACTTAAGGTGTTCATTCTGGTAAGAGAGGGATAGGAAACAGGAAGGTGAGTTGTAGCTGATGCCTGGGATGAAGGCTGAAAGGGTTTTGATGCTGGATGAGAAGTGTGGGCCGACTTTCCAGGAAAGGGTTTCCTTCTCAAAGTACGGCAAGGAAAAGGAAAGAGGATAGGAGAAAGGGAACAAAGAGGTCTAATTGTATCCGATGATTTGCTTTAAAATTGGACTTGGCCATGTGTAGTGGTATGTGCCTGTGTTCCTGGGTCCTCAGGAGCTAAGGCAGAAGGATCATTTGAGCCCAGGAGGTTGAGGACAGCCTGGGCAAACAGAGAAAAACCCCAACTCGAAGAAAAGAAAAAATGTTTCCCTAAAGTATCAGCTTTAAAGAAGAAATATTTATTCTAAGTTCTCTTAAGATAAGCCATATGTTTGATATAAGGGGTGGGGCCATGGATTGTGCTTTTAAATCTTATTGAGTTCAGAATTTCCAAGTGACTCTCCAAAATTGCACATGCCCTTACCATTAACACTTTAGGAAGACCACCCTCTCTCTCAGCCCAGCCTTCCCAGTGGAGAGGCAGCTCCCAAGTCAGCATGGGGGAGTGGGAAAGCATCAGAAACACCGGCTTCAAATACCAGCTCTGCTCTCTTAAGCTGTGGGGTCTGGTGCTAGGTGCTCACTTTGCCTTCTTGATTTGAGATTTTTTCAATTTTAAAATGGAAAAATAACTGTGCCCAATGTTTTTGAGGATTAAATAAGATGATGTATCCACACAGGTACATTGGAAAGTGAGATTCATTCTACTGTCTTTCCTATTCCTGTCCCTCACCCCTTCCCTTCATTCCCCTTAGTCTAAAACAACGAAATTCTTAAACTTCCCTTCTCCACTGTTATGTGTTAGCATCTGCATATCATAGAGAAGATTCAACCTTTGGCTTTTTTGGGAGTGACTTATTTCACTTAGCATGATAGTCTCCTATGGACATATATGAATGCACCACAGTGAATCTCCACAAGCCTGGGATCCTAATTAGAATAAGACACACTTCATGTTTGTACAAATATGTCAAAATACACTTTACTGGCTATCACTAAAAAGAACACATAAAATAAAAACTAAGATGATGTATGTAGTGTGCTAAGCATGTACTAGGGACATTTATAATTAGAATACCAGGTATTCAGCTGTATTTCCTCTTTGTTCTTTGCAGCACTGAAAAGGTCTTGTGAAGGTGGGACCCAAAATTAAGTTAGACCAAAAATATGCTGAATTAGGAAACCACCACCATGTTCAATTCACAGCAAAGATGAATTCAGTTTGCAAAGGTGAGGCTTTCCTGGCAAACTATAATGGGTACCTCCTTTTTTTGCATGCATAAAATCTGAACTGGAGTCAATTTTATTTATGTGAGTAAAAGAGGAGTCTTTAAGAACTGGGTGTTGAGGACCAAAGGCCAAGCTGTTAACTGAATAAACTTCAGAGAACAGAGCTCTCAACATAGCTGTATAAATACATGGCAGTCTAGGGATAGTCAATGGATGCTTTTAACAGAAGTTGTTTTTCTCATGATCAATCTCAATTTCAAAGACAATTTCCAGCACTGGAAAATCTGAAGTGTTCTGTGTTAGAATTATCTAGTATTTAAACCTACCAAGTATAGTTTCTCTCCTGGGAACCATGTTACCTAGCAGACCTGGAAGCTCTGTGGATTATATTACACTAAAATTGACTAATAATCCTTATTTCACCTTGGTATATCTCTGTCTCTGTGGGCTGCTTCTGATTCCACAGGTAGCCCTGAGATAGGGCTGCCTACAGTGATATACTACTGGTCCTCACCCACTCTCAAGAACTCATAATTAAATTTTTAGGAAGTTTGCAAGGAAGGTGTTGAACAGGACCAAAATGAGCATATATAAATTTGATTAAATTAAGGTAATAATTACTTAACATTTTTTGGTTTACTACACTGAGTATTACCTATCATTTTGAAATTATCTCTTTTTTATATCTTTATTTTATTTATTTATTTTTATGTGGTGGTGAGGATCAAACCCAGGGCCTTCCACGTGCTAGGCAAGCGCTCTACTGCTGAGCCACAATCCCAGCCCCATTATCTCTGTTTTATCTGCATGGTGGAAATCCTAGATAATAGTATAGTATGGAGCGTCAATTCTTAACTCTGCATTCAATGATACCACAATGGTAGCTTGAAATTGGCCATGGTGGGATTATTTACAAAAATTAAAGGGGAAAATTTTACAAATTAAGGCCTTCCCCTAGGAGGGGAACAACCTGCCCCAAAGAACTGATTGTCAAATATTTACCAATATACTACTGGACTCACCTTCCTTACATCTCTAAGGAATCTATCTCAAGGGGAACACTAAGAACTCTCTCCATATCTCTGCACCCCAAATGGTATTTCCTTGTACAGCTCTGTAATTGGCTGTTACTCCTCCTGACCTCTTTACATTCTGTCTCCTCCCTTTCATACTTTCTGTCTTTATAAAAGTATCTTTTTATAGTCCTTCTTATTGAGGGCATATGTTGGATTTATTTCTACCCTTTAAGCTTGTATGACTATGAGCTCTGAAACCTTTTAAGTGCCAGGAAGGAAAGAACTTTGAAAAGAATGCATTTTCAAGTGAAAATATGCTGACAGCGTTATAAATTCATACATTCATGTAAATGTATTTTTTGGCGCTGGGGATTAAACTTGGGGGCACTGAACCACTGAGTCATATCCCCAGCCCTTTTTGTATTTTGTTCAGAGACAGGGTCTCACTGAGTTGCTTAGTGTCTCACTTTTGCTGATGCTGAATTTGAATTTGTGATCCTCCTGCCTCAGCCTCCCGAGCTGCTGGGATTACAGGCGTGCACCACTGCACATGGCTCATATAAATGCTTTTTTAATCAAGCATTCATTATGGGCCAAGACGCTAGGTACTGAAAATCCAGAGACAAAATAAGACATGTCTCTACCCTCAAGGACCTCACGTTCTAGAAGGAAGACAGACAAGTAATGGATAATCAGATATTATGATAAGTACTGAAAGAGAGATATTATGTAGTATTATGGGAAGCCAGAGGAGATAAGCAACTGTATTTTCTTGGCGAGGAAGGGGATTGGGAACAGTTTCACAGAAGACTTAACACTTGGATTTGGTATTGAAGGATGAGTACACATTCTTAACACCAAGGAGGCATGGAAGGTGGATGTTCTGAGGGTTGGAAACAAAGACTTGGTGTATGGGGGGATGGTAGGGATTGTCATTAAAAATTGTCAGACTTAAGTAAACTTGGATGAATGAAGGAATTTAATGGAAGTATTAAAGAGGCCTTGGGGAAGAATTAAATATGAACTGGAGTATTTCTGAGAGTCTAGGTATATAGGGATGGAGTGCATGCTCTTTTCAAGGTACCACAATATGGCTGAAACTGTTCGACTATTTTCTGTCTTTGTGCTCCAGATTGAAACCCTGAGAGAGGATGTGGTTGGCATACTTAGTATTACCTGCCCACCCATGACCTGGTTAGAATTGGCTAAAGCATCTTGATTGGCAGTACCACCAAAATTGAACCAAATGGGAAAGGGGCAGATCCCTAGAAAGGAAAATCATGGTGTAGGAATAAAAAGAAGTAGGAATGGATCCTGGCTGAACAACTACAAAAGATATCTAGCAGTGCCCTTTAATTCAAGTGGCATCTCTAATTGGACACCCTCCTAAGTAAGGTCTAGTTTCTGCCAACAAGCCCTCCCTCCAATGTATGCCCTCTACCTGGCAGCCTCTATGATGAAATTGGCACCTGAACTAAAATAACATTACCTCTTCTGTGTCTTCTCACAGCCCTTAGGGGTAGTAGGCAGGTTTCTACTATTGCTAACCTCTGGGTGCCCTCACTTTTTCCTGTTTGGTCTTTTGACTCTCCCAACTTGTTCCCCCTATTAAATTTCAGTTCTGGCCAGGTATGGTGCCAGAGGTCTATAATCCCAGTGACTTGGGAGGCAGGAGAATTCCAAGTCTGAGACTAACCTCAGCAACTTAGCAACACTCTGTCTCAAAAATAAAATAAGAAGAGCTGGTATAGCTCATTGTTAGAGCACCCCTTAGTTTGATCATCAGTAGCAAAATAAAACATAATAACTAATAATAAAAAAAGCATTGGAAGTAGCCTGGTGGTAAAGCACCCTGGGGTTCAATCCCCAGTATCACATATACATAAAGTTTCATCTATAGAAACTTGTCAAAGACTGTGTTTTCTTGACTGGCATCATTCCTACTCCCTTTGCCAGGGTAACTGCTGACACAAATCAACATAGGGGTTCTCTGGACTCATAAGAGCCCACATATCAAGCTGCAAATAGGCCCTATCCACTCACATATCTGGACTTTAATCTTTGTACCTCTAGTGCTGAGCAAGATTGGCAAAGGAGGCTGAAAACCCACAGTAGTGTATCAAGGGCAACAGAAGGAGCTAAAAACTGTAACCAAACATTCACCAAGTTGTTGTTTTGTCCTAAAACTCCATGGGGGGTATTTTTAAATGACTTTTCCATGGACTTAGTTAATTATTTAATAGGCCTTTTCTTGTGACCTTGTCCCTTTTTGGGAAATAAATGCTTTGCTGCTGTTGTTTTAGAGTAGAACCATGCTACATTTTGGCCCACAGCATGTGTGTGGGGGGAGTGTGGTACGTGGCTCTCAGGGACCACGTGAGTGCAGGGGGCTGGGGGTGCGTGCCTATAGGTCTGGTGACTGCAGTTTAGACTTTTCATCTCTAACACTTCTAAAGGAGACCCCTGTCCCTGGACAGCGAGGCTGGAGAGTTCTGCTGACTCATAGAGCATATTCTTTCCTTGACCCCCTCAAGCCCATTTATGCAGACGATTAGTCCTTATTGGCCAAGAGAACTAAGGGCCAGCCAGAGGTGAGAAACCTGGGTTCACAGTAGGGGAGAGCTGGGGCTTTAAACTCCTCATAATCTCCACTAGTCACTGCCAAAGTCCCCATGAAAGCATATGACCTGATTCAAAAGAGTATGATTGCCATGCAAATGGAGTGTCCCAACAGATCCCCCAGTTTTCCCTCACCCTGGTCATTTACAAGCTGAACAATTATCTGAACTTCTCCTACTAGTACAAACTTCTTTCTACTATGCCAGAGAATCATTTCTTTGGGATTCACTTGAATTTCCTTCAGTCTTTGAATTAGGGGTCTATGGACTTTTACGTGGCTAATAAGACCAGTAACCCTACCTCTGAAGAAGGGTATTAAGCCAAGATCTGTGTCCAGCCATAGCTGTTTGGTTTCACTTAGACTGTGATTCACTTAGGTCACTGGTGTAAGGGCTGTAGAGCAATTGTGAGCGACCATGAGTGTCCATTGTTGGGGAGAAGAAGACAGGGAGCTATAAGTGGAAGTCAGTTCACTCTAGATGCCTGTTATGGATTTCTCAAAGAATCCAGACATAGAGATGCCAGAGTGCCACAAAAAGGCTCCTGCTGCATCCCCAGGAAGATGAGCCATGTTTGAGGGCCACATGGTATTTTAGGCCACAGGTTCTCAACTAGAGCTGATGTCAGAATCACTCACAGGGCTTGTAGGTGCTCTGCCCTCCCACAGAAACACTGAAAATCAAGAAAAAAAAAAGAACAGAACCAACTATTAGAATTCTGAAAATCACACTGGATGTAGTGGCATAAAAAAATCAATAGAGACATGAAATAGATAAACAGCTACCCAGGATCTGGGTGCTAGGGAGCAATGGCTTACAAAGAGGTATAGGATTTCTTTAGGAGTTGGAGTGAGGACAGTTTTCTAAAATTGACTGTAGTAAGTGTTGCCCAACTCTGTGAATGGACTAAAAGCATTGGATTGTACCCTTTGAATGAGTGAAGTGGATGGTGTGTGAATAATGTATCAATGAAATGATTTAGTGGGGGTCTGGCTGGGGAGTAGGAATGGCAGAGTAAGCTGTGTTCATCTAAGTGGAGGACGCTGCCAGGAAGAAGGAGCCATCCTATCTGGATGGGGGTCCTGAGGGCAAAACTTGGGTGAGTAGGAGGAAATCATAAGGGCAGGCCTGGCTCACCAGCAGGAAGAACATTCCAGCAAGTGGGTTTCTGTGCCTGCAGAGGCAGGGAGTCTGCAGGTGCAGCCCAGTTCACTTGGGAGCTGGGTGGGGAGTGCTTGGCAGGAAGGCTGGGGAGGGGAGTTCCACGGCAAGTGGAGAAGGGAGGAAGGGGTGATCAGAGGGATCTTCTACCTGTGTCTGCTGAGGGCCTGGAGGGAGAAGGACTGCAAGTGGGAGAGGTGGCCTCTCCACCCTTTGCATCTGACACTCGTGCTCTGAGTGGGCCCTGTCTGCCAGGTTGCAGTCCTCCCTATTATCCAGGTGGCCAGGAGGAGCCCGTGGGGCTGAAGATGGGAGATTGGAACCTGTCTCCCTAAGACATGGGGGTGCTTCTTCAGCATCAGTTAGAGTCCCAGTTCCCATGGTGGCCCCTTCCCCTGCACACTGTCATAATTCTGAGGTCCAATCCTGAGAGCAGATTGGGCTCAGTAAGGCGAGGACTTTGGCTCTTGGTGTTATTGCCTCTGATTAAATCTGGGAAATCCTGTTCACTTCGTGGGGCTCTTCTCTGGGTTCTTCTGGAGTGTGCTGTGTTGTTGGGAAAGGGTGGATGTGGGAGAGGCGAGCAAGAGGGTGAATGTCCTTCAAGAGTCTGGGTGCCTGATCCTATTCAGTGGCATCTCAGGCCATCCCACCTGGACATTCCTAGTCCCTCCCTGCCTGGGGTATGTCCAGTCAGCATCATGTCCCCATATGTGTAGAAGATAGGCACCACTGTGCCGTGACACACTATAGCTGAGTGGTCTTTGTTGATGCCCCTAGATTGGGAGTGGCAGCTGATTCAGAACTGGCATTGAGGGTGAGGAAGGGAAGGTATGAGGTTCCTGTTATAGCCATTCAGAACCCTGGAAACAGACTCCAACACCTGTTTGTATGCAAACCCACAGGACATTTTGCCTCATAGTCTGGCATGTGAGTCACATGTGGCAGAATCACTTATGTTCCTCATGAGAAATACATTTGCCCAGGCCCCATCATAAATCGAATAAACCCAAATCTCTGGGAATGTGCATGCATAACAGGTTCTCTAGGTATTTTGAAAGAATGAGGAAGCATGGGAAACACTTCTGTAGGTAACTAAAGCTGAAATGAACTTTAAGGACTTTCTTGCTTCTATTCCCTGTCTCCCATTGTTGCTGATAGGAAAACAGACCCCACAGAAAATAAGTGAATTACCCAAGGTCACATAGTGCACTAGAAACAAATCCAGAGAATTAATCTTGGTTCTGTTTTCTGGCCTAAGTCTACTCTCTTATCAATAGAGTATCTATCCATTTAGCCAAACCTTTGTTTGATCAAAGAGCAAAAGTATCTTGAATAGGGATATGTTATAAGTATTTTTTCAGGAAACATTTACTTTAGGTATATATGTGTGTGCATGTGCTTCTGTTTGTTCTGAGATGCAATGGAAAATATATTCATTTTGGTGAGTCACAGACAAAAACATCTATAAACTGTTACTCTACAAATAGCTTTACTGAATTGAACACCTTCAACCTTACTAGAGATAATGCTAAAATTTCTCTGTAACACAATTGTACCAAATCACATTCCTGCCAGCAGTATAAGATAATTACATATGTTCTTTCTCACTTTAAATTTAGCACAGACTTTTATTGTACTGCCAATCCAGTAGATGTGGAATCATATCTTATGTGATTTTCACTTGCATTTTTTTTCTGATTTTTATTATATATATTTATACAATTTTTGCTATTCAGGGTTTGCCCACTGCGAATCATCTGGTCTTATCCCTTACTTGTGTGTGTGTGAGTGTGTGTGTGTGTATATATATATATATATATATATATATATATATATATAATTTTATATAATAACAATGTGTACAATACAATCTTCACAACAACTCTTTGAAAGAGCCAGCTATTTAGATGAAGACTGGGAGAAACCTTGCTGAAAGTCATCCAGCTAATGGTGGGTTGAACTAGTATTTGAGTCCAGATCTAGAGGCACCCTAAATCCATGGCTTTTGTTTTATAGCATGACAAGGCCCAAGATCAAGTTAGAAAAAGAGAAAGGGAAAAAATGCTTCAAACATGTAACCATAAGTCATGTGTCTAATTAGGTTTTATACAATTAGCATAGAGTATTTATTTACTTAAGTCCCCATAACCATCTGTGAGGTAAAATATATTGTCTCCATTTCATAGGTGAGGAGACTCACTCCCCAAAGAAGCGAAGAAAATTGCCTTGGAAAGGTTAAATTGCTGCTATTAGAGATAGGCTTACAGCCAAGCACAGATCTATCGAATTACAAAGACTATGTTTAGCATCCATTGTGCCAGAACTGCCATTTTGTAGTGGTCCACCAAAATGAGGAACACAAAGGGGAAGAGGAGAGGCACCTAATGGATGTGTGTTCTCTAGACCTTTTAGGAAATGCAGACTTGCCAGGTGTGGTGGTGCATGCCAGTAATCCCAGTGGCTCTGAAGGCTGAGGCAGGAAGATCACAAGTTCAAAACCAGCCTCAGCAATAGCGAGGTGTTAAACAACTCAGTGAGACCCTGTCTCTAAATAAAATACAAAATAGGGCTGGCGATGTGGCTCAGTGGTCAAGTGCCCCTGAGTTCAATCCCTGGTGCCACCCCCTCAATACAGACTTGTTCCTTTAGCCACATACATGTGACTCTAAAATAAAGGTGATATGTAACATCAATAGAATTGGTGCTGTTTAAAAAGGGATGCCCCACAAATGTTACCAAGGTAGAACTGGAAGTCTATAATGTTACCCAGAATGCTGTTGGCATTGCTACAAACAAACAAGGGCAAGATTTTTGCTAGAGAATTAATGTGTGTATTGAGCACACCTAAAAGCCAACATACCTTCCTGAAAGGCATCAATGAAAATGATGAGGAAAAGAAGGAAGCCAAAGAGTACCCGAGTTTAACTGAAATGCCAGCATGCTCCACCCACAGCAGCACACTTTGGGAGAAATAATAGAAAGAGACTGAACTTCTGGAACCTATTCCCTATGAAGCATGGCATAATAGGTGTAAAAAAATAAGACCCCTGGTCTGTAAAAACAAAACAAAACCTCCATGCCTGGTGGCACATGCCTGTAATCCCAGTGGCTCAGTAGGCTGAGGTAGGAGGATCTTAAGTTTAGATCCAGCCTCAGTAACTTAGTGAGGCCCTGTCTCAAAATAAAATATCAAAAAGGGCTGGGGATGTGGCTCAGTGGTTAAGTGCCCCGGGTTCATTCCCAGTACCAGAACAACAACAAATGACCACCAGACTTCCACCATCACAAAAAATACAAAAATCTCTAAACCAAAGTCTATGCTGTTCCATAATCATGTTGCCTGTCCATAGATATTCTTGTTAGGAGGTAAAGACCTCCAACAAATCAGGCCAGACCCATCATCTCTTAAAACCCAGTCTTGATCTCCCATTCTACCTTCTCTCCAGAGCACCAACAAACTTGGGCAATGTCAAGTCTACACTTACCATCTATCTGCAGAATCTTGGCCTGGGGCAGCCTTAACCACAGGCCCAGCCATGGAGGATCCTATTAAAGTGGTTAGAGTAGAAGAACTCCCACAGATTCATCTTTCACTCCCTCAGGTTTCTATGAAGAAGCCCATTCAACACTTTTCGTGGTAAACCAGAAAATTCAAAGTTGGAGTTCTCAAGTCACCTGCAAATTTAGAAAACAATCCAGAATCACCGGTAACACCTTGGACCCATTGTGTCAGGATGGCAGGGATGATACCAAGCATCCAGAATAGTTGAAGCTCCCCTGGTGATTCCAGTTTACAGTCAGGACTGAGAACCCTGGGAAGTCATCTTCTTTAAGCCCCAGCAGCCATACTCACAGTGATTTCCACATCAGAGTAGCCCTAGAAAATCCTCAGAAAAACTCACTCAACCTACTCCCGCTAGAGTGTCCACATTTGAGTCTGGACCCAGGAGTCTGCATTCTTAACAGTCATCTCAGATATTTTCTCTTTGAGTCAGCAGAGGACACATTTGGGAAATGCTGCCTTTAGAGGCATGGGAGTGAGGTGGAAGCAGGAGGACTCTGGCCCTTTAAGGTCTGATTGAGGGATGGCCTTTATGACAGCTGTGAGGCAGAGCAGGTCCCTTCTCCTTTCTTCCTCCTTCTGGATGGGTGAGGGAGGCGGTCCTGCTCCTTGAATTTGGTCTCTTAAAAAGAGAGTGGGATGGGCCTGCTGCCTTGCCCCACCTCCTCTTTCTGCTCATTTTGATGCTGAGAGGTCAAGTTAGGAGAGAGGTCAAGTTAGGTCAAGTTTGGCCTAGGAGGTCATCTTGGGAAGCAATATAGGGCCTGCCTTTCTTTCATTCCTTGTCCCATCCTTGGTCCTGGAGCCTGGATGTGGTTCCTTGAGTGACACAAAGGGATCAGAGTGACACCATTTGGGCTTGGTCTGGAACTCATGGCTGAACACCAAGCCTTTCAAGATGGTCCTCCCCAGCTCTCTTAGAATAATTCTTTGGGGACTGGTGCTTTCAATGGAGCATGGGGTCCACATGGAAAAGGGAGACCATCCCTCTGTCACCCCCCTGCCCACGGAAACCCCTACCTTGCCATGTTTCAGGAGCTGATAGAAGACGCAGCAGGCAAGCAGCAGAGGGAGCCACAGCTCCAAGGGCATCGGCTACAGTACATGCTGGAGTTGGACCAGTGTTCAGCTGACCCCCATGGACATCCTAGGAAGATCGCACCATCGGAGCCACCATGGTGAGGCTGGTGAGGCCTAGAAGAGGTGAATCCTCATGTCCCTATTCCACCCTAGAGTTGGGAGAAGGGCAGAAGACTGTAGAGAACAAGGAATCTGTGGGTTTACTGTCAGGCCTCATTGCCTGGTGCAGGTAGGCACGACTTCATTTTGTTTGTTTTTGTTTTTGTTGCTGGAGTTTGAACCCCAGGGTGCTTTACAACCAAATCAGTCTCCAGCCCTTTTGGGGTGGTGGAGGCTACCAGGGACTGAACTCTGAGCCACATCCCCAGCCCTATTTTGTATTTATTTTGTATTTATTTTAGAGACAGGGTCTCACTGAGTTGCTTAGCACCTCTCCATTTCTGGCTTGAACTTGCCATCCTCCTGCGTTAACCTCCCAAACTGCTGGGATTATAGGCATGCATCACCATGCCAGGCCCCAGCCTTTTTTATTTTTATTTTAAAATTTATTGATTTATTTATTGGTACTGGGGGTTGAACCCAAGGGTGCTTAAGTGTTATACCTATACCAAGACCCTCAAATAACTCTCAGATCACACATTGGCATTCCAATTAAGCCTTTATTGCTGGCCAGTGGCAGACACTCTACTCTCTAAAAGCAAGATAGAGTGGTGCACCCCCTTCAGTTTGGCCTCATATTTAAGTCAAAAAACCACAAAAGGGACATTTGGGGGTTTAGTCAATGCAATCAAGCCAAATTACAGAAGCGGGAGATTGCATTCAGGTGGTGGGAGGCTTAGCCAATCAAAATAAGCCCAGTTACCCAGTTACAGAAACAGGAGCCCAGTCATCCCAGTTACAGAAACAGGAGCCCAGTCATCCCAGTTACAGAAACAGAGCCCAGTTAGATAGTTCCGTGTTCTTGAGGATTCAACCAAAGGAAAAAACAAAGCTTGCCCCAGTCATGACCTTTCTAGTTGGCATGGATGTTTCACAAAATGGAGTTAATAAACAAAATGGAGTCACTATAGTCACGACTTCCGGTTCATCATATTAGCACTGAGCCCTTTTAGAGACAGGGTCTCGCTGATTTGCTTAGGGCCTTGCTAAGTTGCTGAAGCTGGCTTTGAACTTGCAGTCCTCCAGCCCCAGGCTCTGGAGCTGCTGCAATGACAGGCATGCACTACCACACCTGGCTGATTTTTAAATTTTTGAGAAAGGGATTCACTAATTTGCTGAGGATCTTGCTAAGTAGCTGGGGCGGGCCCCAAACTTGTGATCTTCCTGCCTCTGCCTCTTGAGTCACTGGGATTCCAGATATGTACCACCTGCCCTGGTTTTGAAAGGACGGCAAGCTCAGGAAAGCTGGCTCCAAGCCTATTTTCCTTTAGGGCCCCAGCTTAAGAACAGATTAGCTTGGGGCCTTCTGAAAAATCTTTTCCATTCCCCACAACAACTGAGTAATGTGTTAGCCACTTTCCTTCATAATAATCTTATTGCTTGTTGTCTCTGAAGACTGTAATTGAGCTGCATTTTTGTGGAGGGCTGTTTATGTGGTGGCTTGCTCTTAGAAGGCAAATAGTACAGGATGCTGTGTTGGGGAGACTTATAAGCCCTCAGAAAAGATGAGAAAAGCTAACACCTGAGGATATGCGAGCATCTGTGACAGTATTTAATTAATGACAGCCAGTACCACTTGTAGTTCTGGGGCAATTAACAACTTTAGAGACAAGAAAACTATGGCATGGAGAGAGAAAGCAACTGGCAAATGTCACACAGTGGGTGGCAGAGATGGAATTTGAGCTCAATTCTGATCCTAAAATCTGTCTATAACTTTTAAAATCTTTAAATACAGTATCCCAACAGGCCAAGAAGTTCTCCTATTTGGTCCATGGTGCTACTTTGAGATTTTGGAACCAAATATGCTTTGAGATTTTCTTTGTCCCCATCATGCTCAATTCGCAGCAAGATGGGGCCCCTTCTGCCTGCCTGATGGAACCTGGGTGGCAGACCATAAGCACACAGACATGGTCGCAGCAGCGGTGGTAGCGGATTCCATACCGCTGGCAGGGGGAGGACTGCAATGTTAGAATCGGTAAACAAGTCAAAATAACACCTGGCATTTTGCCAGGGGTATGATAGAGTTCGTAAACAAGACTGGATGGTGCCTGGCAAAATGCCAGAGGGAGTGGTTTGAGAAGTAACAAAAACGAGCCATTAAGTGTGGAGATTCCTGATTGGTTGACTGATGTATCTATTTTATGCTAAATAGATAAGCTGTGTGGAATGTATAAATACTGCTCCTGTCCTGCAATAAAGGGTTCCTACTCCTGCTGTATCAACGTACACAAGTTATTTGTCACCCCCCCCCCCCCCCGTTATTTTGCTGCAGCCGGACTGCGGCACTGCAAGGTAAGGCTGAGAGAAGCTTGGGTATCTGAGAATGAGGAAGAAAAAGTAGAATGGGAAAGTGGTTCCCTAGCAAGGAAAACTTTAGCAGTAGAACAGAACAGAGAGGAGGATGGGAGCGGAGAGCAGAGGGAAGGATGGGAGCGAATCTCAAAGCTTGAACATTTTTTGCCCTGTCTGGTGACAGAAATTGTCCAATTTAGTGAGGGTTTAAAATCAAAGTTCCTTCTGGGGGCCATTGTGACCCATAGAACTTTTGGGGTCTAAGGATAGGATTCCGTGTTTCCCATGACCTTCTGGCACCCTCAGGGGTGACTGGGAGCAGAAAAATGCGTCCCAAATTTTGCTTGTGCTCACCTGAGGAACGGGTAAGGGCCAGGCATGGGTTGAGGTGTCCCAGCAACCCACTTGGGGGCCCAAACGGATGGAGAGGCTTGCAAGAGGACTGGAATGTCTCCACAGTTCCCGGAGACTTGAACGGAATGGGTAGGGTCTATGGCATGCGTGCGACTTATGGATAGACCCCACACATGGAAAGGGGCTGTAAGGTCAGGAGAACAAGGGAACTTACCCAACTCTGTTGGCCCGGATGAAGACAGGGAAAAGAGCAGCTTAGGAATTTTCCTGGTTCATTTGAAGGGGGGAGGGATGGACTTCAATCCCCTGAGGCAGAAGCCCGAAAATCCCTCCCAGGTTTCTGCACCAGATGTGAGGTCAGGCAACTGGGCAGCGATCAAAGGAGGCAGATTTAAAAGGCTGCTGAACGAGGCTTTATTGAGACTCACTCCCATGTGGGACTCGATCAGACTGACAGAGTAGACAGGAGAAGGGTCTGAGGAGAAACCACGTGGGGGTTCTACAGGACTGGAATTTTATGTGGCTTATGGCAGGATGGAAAGGGCTTGGGACAGGAAAAGCTGTTTTTAGAGTCCCTTGTCCTACTGGAGTTGGTCTGGGGAACTGGCTGAGACCAGGATTGGTCAGGAAACCCTGCTGATTAACAGCCATTAGCCAGGAGATCCCACTTATTGACAGTTGTATCCGTCGTTGCCTCATTGATATTTCTTTCCCATGCTCAGGCTACTTGGTGCTTTGTTCCTAAGTCACTGCCACCGACCTGACACTAAGCTCAAGTATCAGATCAAAAGTCTCAATCAAACCTTAGGCTTTAAGACCAGCGGACACACACTCACTCAGACCGTGGTGATCAGATCAGGAACCAAGGCAGGCTTCTCCTGGGGTGGAGCTGACAGCCAGTTTAGGAGAGAGTCCTAGGGAGAAGTTGCAGCTCTCACCAGGGTCAAGATGTGGCTGTAGAGTCTGAGAGTGGTGAGGAAGAGGCAGAAGATCAGGCAATCCATGAAAAGAGTTGGGATGTCAGTCCAGGTTCTCATCAGGCTCTCCAGCGGGAGGGCATCAGTGTGGGCTGGCTTAATGTCAGTTCATTTGCTCCATCATTTATACTAAATTTTGGGGCTTCTGACCACCCTTTCAATCCCTATCAGTCATTTGCATAAAGCATCTGGTCTGTGGTCCCTATCCTGATTTTCTTGCCACTCCCCCTTATTGAGGTGAGGACAACATGACAGAGACTTCACTCTGAGCTTTTCAGGGTGGGGAGAAATGACTTGTTTGTGCCTGAGGGCCATACTGGAAGGCTCTGTAGGTATGCCTGATGAGACTGCAGGTTTCAAACTGGAGTTTTAAAATGGAGTTGCTTAGGCTCAGGCCTAAGGCCATCTTTACACTAGTATAATAGTATAGGTAGATAATGTTACAAGTGCTTAGAGGATTAGCAATTGGGATACCAGGATTCCAGAGAAGAAATGGATCAGGCCTGGGGATATAATGCAGTTGGTAGAGTGCTTGCCTCACTTGCATAATGCCCTGGGTTCAATGCTCAGCACCACACACACACACACACACACACACACATGTCTCACTGTTTGGAGCAGAGAAAGGAAAGCAGAGATAATGGTGGAAGGCCTCATTGAGAAGGTAATATTTAAGCTGGAACTTGGGAAAGGAGGAGTAAGGAGCCGATTACATTGGCAGAGAAGTTCATCCTGATTTAGGAAAGAGAACATAACTTGGTGTGGGTGGAAATTCATTCAACAAATATTTATTTAGCACCTACTGAATAAATAGGGCTGAGCATGCAAATGTGATTAAGACAGGCAAAGCTACTGTCAGGTCGGTGGTGGCGACTTGGTGGCAACTTAGAACAAAGCAGCCATGTAGGAAAGGAACATCAATCAGGTGCCAGTGGAAACGCCTGTCAATCAGCGAGATCTCCTGACTAATGCCTGTCAATCAGCAGGACCCCCTGGCCAGTCCTGGAGTTCAGCTAACTCCCCTGACCAACTGCAAAAGGACAAGGGACCCTAAAAACACCTTTCCCTATCCCAAGCCCTTCCCTGCTGTAAGCCCCATAAAAGTCCAGTCTGGTTGAGCTTCCACACGGTTTCTCCTCAGACCCTTCTTCTGTCCACTCTGTGGGTCTGATAGAGTCTGCCCGGGAGTGATATCTCAATAAAGCCTCGTTCGGTGGCCCTTTTAAATCTGCCTCCTTGATTCAGCTATAGAACAGGTAATTTCAGGCTGCCATTCGCCTGCGTCTCGCAGACAAATTACTCAGGCTCAGTGCTAAAGAACCCGCGGAAAATGCTTCTTGGAGCCTGCTCCTATCAGAACATACACCGAGCCTGGAGCGGCTGAATTCCGGCTCCTGGAACTGCTCTGGCCCAGGGCTAAAGAACCCGCGGAAACTGCTTCTTGGTCCGGGTCCTGCTGAATACTGTGGAGGTAAATACTAACCGAGCCTTCATAGGCAGTGGCAACAGGATTGAGACGGGGCTTGTGAGGGCCGGTCAGGACTCACCCGTTGCTTTGGTCACCCGGCAAAGGGAACGAAATGCTGCCATTCACATGGGATACCAACATGGCAGAGATCTGATGTTATCAGAAAGCGGTGGAGGAGACAACTTCATCGATACCAGCGGCGACAGAAACAGTTGGTCTCCTGGTAAAGATGAGTCACAAACACCCAAGTCTCTCTCACTTTGTCATCAAGCCAGAGGGGCAGAGCAGAGCCGCCGCCCGCGCCCGGAACAGGCCCAGCGACCCGCCGAAGTGGTAGTCACGTCACCCCAATTGGAGTAGGGGCTGAGCAGAGCCGCCTCCTGCGCCCGGAACAGGCCCAGCGACCCGCGGGCGTGGAAGACACGTCACCCCAATTGGAGTAAGGGCAGAGCAAAGCCACCACCCGCGCATGCAAGGTAGGCAGACCTGTGACCGACCGGCAGAACAGGCCCAGGGGTCTGCGGGCGTGGTAGACACGTCACACCAATTGGAGGAGGGGCAGAGCAGAGCCACCGCCCGCGCCTGCAAGGTAGGCAGACCTGCGACCGACCGGCAGAACAGGCCCAGAGGCCCGTCAGCGTGGTAGACTGATCACCCCAATTGGAGGAGGAGCACAGCCGCCACCCGCCCCTGCAAGGGAGACTTTTTCAACTATACAAGAGCAATATAAATATATAGGGGGAAAATTTCAAAAACACAACAGTTTCACCAAGCAGAAAGAAATGCGAGCAGTATGAAAAGACAAGGAAAGAAAGGACCACAAGCAATGCAGGTCAACTCAACTTTAGAAGAGGTAATAGCTACAGCAGATGGAATGTCAGATAAAGAATTCAGGATATACATGCTTCAGATGATCTGGAGTCTCAAGGAAGACATCAGACAGCAAAATCAGACAATGAAAGATCACTTCAACAATGAATTACATAAACAAATCCAAGAAGCAAAAGATCAACTATACAGGGAGATAGAGGTTATAAAAAACAAACAAACAGAAATCCTAGAAATGCAGGAAGCAATAAACCAACTTAAAAACTCAATTGAGAATACTACCAGCAGAGTAGAACACTTAGAAGATAGAACATCAGACAATGAAGACAAAGTATTTCAACTTGAAAAGAACATAGACAGCTCAGCAAGACTCTTAAGAAACCATGAGCAGAATATCCAAGAAATATGGGACAACATAAAGAGACCAAACTTAAGAGTCATTGGGATACAGGAAGGTATAGAGGAACAAACCAAAGGAATGAGCAATCTATTCAATGAAATAATACGAGAAAACTTCCCAGACTTGAAGAATGAGACAGAATCCCAAATCCTAGAAGCCTACAGGACGCCGAATGTGCAAAATCATAAGAGATCCACACCTAGACACATTATAATGAAGATGCCCAACATACAGAATAAGGAGAGAATTTTAAAAGCTACAAGAGAAAGGAAGCAGATTACATTTAGGGGTAAACCAATCAGGATAACAGCTGATCTTTCAACACAGACTCTGACAGCTAGAAGATCCTGGAATAACATATTTGAAACACTGAAAGAAAATGGGTTCCAACCAAGAATTGTGTATCCAGCGAAATTAAGCTTCAGGATGGAAGATGAAATCAAAACCTTCCACGATAAACAAAAGTTAAAAGAATTTGCAGCTAGAAAACCATCTCTTCAAAACATCCTTGGCAAAACATTATAGGAAGAGGAAATGGAAAATAACAATGAAAACCAACAGTGGGAGGTAGGACAGTAAAGGGGGGAAAATAATCAAAGAGGAAAACAAAGCATGTTTAGTAACAGAAATAAACAAATATGGCTGGAAGAACAACCCATATCTCAATAATAACCCTAAATGTTAATGGCTTAAACTCACCAATTAAGAGACACAGGCTAGTAGAATGGATCACAAAACAAGACCCAACAATATGCTGCCTACAGGAGATGCATTTGATAGGAAAAGACATACATAGGCTGGAGGTGAAAGGTTGGGAAAAATCATATCACTCATATGGACTTCGGAAACAAGCAGGAGTATCCATACTCATATCAAATAAAATAGATTTCAACCCAAAGTTAATCAAAAGGGATAAAGAGGGACACTACATACTGCTCAAGGGAACCATACACCAACAAGACATAACAATCATAAATATATATGCCCCAAACAATGGTGCAGCTATGTTCACCAAACAAACTCTTCTCAAGTTCAAGAGTCTAATAGACCACCATACAATAATCATGGGAGACTTCAACACACCTCTCCCACCACTGGACAGATCTTCCAAACAAAAGTTGAATAAGGAAACTATAGAACTCAATAACACAATTAATAACCTAGACTTAATTGACATATATAGAATATACCACCCAACATCAAGCAGTTACACTTTTTTCTCAGCAGCACATGGATCCTTCTCAAAAATAGATCATATATTATGTCACAGGGCAACTCTTAGACAATATAAAGGAGTAGAGAAAGTACCATGCATCTTATCTGATCATAATGGAATGAAACTGAAAATCAACGATAAAAGAAGGAAGGAAAAATCATGCATCACTTGGAGAATGAACACTAGGTTACTGAATGATCAATGGGTTATAGAAGACATCAAGGAGGAAATTAAAAAATTCTTAGAGATAAATGAAAACACAGACACAACATATCGGAATCTATGGGACACATTGAAAGCAGTTCTAAGAGGAAAATTCATTGCTTGGAGTTCATTCCTTGAAAAAAGAAAAAACCAACAAATAAATGATCTCATACTTCATCTCAAAATCCTAGAAAAAGAAGAGCAAAACAACAGCAAAAGAAGTAGAAGGCAAAAAATAATTAAAATCAGAGCTGAATTCATGAAATTGAAACAAAAGAAACAATTGAAAAAATTGACAAAACTAAAAGTTGGTTCTTTGAAAAAATAAATAAAATCCACAGACCCTTAGCCATGCTAATGAAGAGAAGAAGAGAGAGAACTCAAATTACTAGCATACAGGATGAAAAAGGCAATATCACAACAGACACTTCAGAAATACAGAAGATAATCAGAAATTATTTTGAATCCTTATACTCCAATAAAATAGAAGATAGTGAAGGCATCGATAAATTTCTTAAGTCATATGATCTGCCCAGATTGAGTCAGGCGGATATACACAACCTAAACAGACCAATATCAATTGAGGAAATAGAAGAAACCATCAAAAGACTACCAACTAAGAAAAGCCCAGGACCGGATGGGTATACAGCAGAGTTTTACAAAACCTTTAAAGAGGAACTAATACCAATACTTTTCAAGCTACTTGAGGAAATAGAAAAAGAGGGAGAACTTCCAAATTCATTCTATGAGGCCAACATCACCCTGATTCCTAAACCAGACAAAGACACTTCAAAGAAAGAAAACTACAGACCAATATCTCTAATGAACCTAGATGCAAAAATCCTCAATAAAATTCTGGCGAATCGGATACAAAAACATATCAAAAAAATTGTGCACCATGATCAAGTAGGATTCATCCCTGGGATGCAAGGCTGGTTCAATATATGGAAATCAATAAATGTTATTCACCACATCAATAGACTTAAAAATAAGAACCATATGATCATCTCGATAGATGCGGAAAAAGCATTCGACAAAGTACAGCATCCCTTTATGTTAAAAACTCTAGAAAAACTAGGGATAACAGGAACATACCTCAATATTGTAAAAGCAATCTATGCTAAGCCTCAGGCTAGCATCATTCTGAATGGAGAAAAACTGAAGGCATTCCCTCTAAAATCTGGAACAAGACAGGGATGCCCTCTCTCACCACTTCTGTTCAACATAGTTCTCGAAACACTGGCCAGAGCAATTAGACAGACGAAAGAAATTAAAGGCATCAAAATAGGAAAAGAAGAACTTAAATTATCACTATTTGCACATGACATGATTCTATACCTAGCAGACCCAAAAGGGTCTACAAAGAAACTATTAGAGCTAATAAATGAATTCAGCAAAGTGGCAGGATATAAAATCAACACGCATAAATCAAAGGCATTCCTGTATATCAGCGACAAATCCTCTGAAATGGAAATGAGGACAACCACTCCATTCACAATATCTTCAAAAAAAATAAAATACTTGGGAATCAACCTAACAAAAGAGGTGAAAGACTTATACAATGAAAACTACAGAACCCTAAAGAGAGAAATAGAAGAAGATCTTAGAAGATGGAAAAATATACCCTGTTCATGGATAGGCAGAACTAACATCATCAAAATGGCGATATTACCAAAAGTTCTCCATAGGTTTAATGCAATGCCAATCAAAATCCCAATGGCATTTCTTGTAGAAATAGAGAAAGCAATCATGAAATTCATATGGAAAAATAAAAGACCCAGAATAGCAAAAACAATGCTAAGCAGGAAGTGTGAATCAGGCGGTATAGCGATACCAGACTTCAAACTATACTACAGAGCAATAGTAACAAAAACAGCATGGTACTGGTACCAAAACAGGCGGGTGGACCAATGGTACAGAATAGAGGACACAGAAACCAATCCACAAAACTACAACTATCTTATATTTGATAAAGGGGCTAAAAGCATGCAATGGAGGAAGGATAGCATCTTCAACAAATGGTGCTGGGAAAACTGGAAATCCATATGCAACAAAATGAAACTGAATCCCTTTCTCTCGCCATGCACAAAAGTGAATTCAAAATGGATCAAGGAGCTTGATATCAAATCAGAGACACGCCGTCTGATAGAAGAAAAAGTTGGCTACGATCTACATACTGTGGGGTCGGGCTCCAAATTCCTCAATAGGACACCCATAGCACAAAAGTTAATAACTAGAATCAACAAATGGGACTTACTCAAACTAAAAAGTTTTTTCTCAGCAAAAGAAACAATAAGAGAGGTAAATAGGGAGCCTACATCCTGGGAACAAATCTTTACTCCTCACACTTCAGATAGAGCCCTAATATCCAGAGTATACAAAGAACTCAAAAAATTAGACAATAAGAGAACAAACAACCCAATCAACAAATGGGCCAAGGACCTGAACAGACACTTCTCAGAGGAGGACATACAATCAATCAACAAGTACATGAAAAAATGCTCACCATCTCTAGCAGTCAGAGAAATGCAAATCAAAACCACCCTAAGATACCATCTCACTCCAGTAAGATTGGCAGCCATTATGAAGTCAAACAACAACAAGTGCTGGCGAGGATGTGGGGAAAAGGGTACACTTGTACATTGCTGGTGGGACTGCAGATTGGTGCAGCCAATTTGGAAAGCAGTATGGAGATTTCTTGGAAAGCTGGGAATGGAGCCACCATTTGACCCAGCTATTCCCCTTCTCGGTCTATTCCCTAAAGACCTAAAAAGAGCATGCTACAGGGACACTGCTACATCGATGTTCATAGCAGCACAATTCACAATAGCAAGACTGTGGAACCAACCTAGATGCCCTTCAATAGACAAATGGATAAAAAAATGTGGCATTTATACACAATGGAGTATTACTCTGCATTAAAAAATGACAAAATCATAGAATTTGCAGGGAAATGGATGGCATTAGAGCAGATTATGCTAAGTGAAGCTAGCCAATCCCTAAAAAACAAATGCCAAATGTCTTCTTTGATATAAGGAGAGTAACTAAGAACAGAGTAGGGACGAAGAGCATGAGAAGAAGATTAACATTAAACAGGGATGAGAGGTGGGAGGGAAAGGGAGAGAGAAGGGAAATTGCATGGAAATGGAAGGAGACCCTCAGGGTTATACAAAAGTACATACAAGAGGAAGTGAGGGGAAAGGGAAAAATAATACAAGGGGGAGAAATGAATGACAGTAGAGGGGGTAGAGAGATAAGAGGGGAGGGGAGGGGGGATAGTAGAGGATAGGAAAGGCAGCAGAATACAACAGCCACTAGTATGGCAATATGTAAATCAATGGATGTGTAACTGATGGGATTCTGCAATCTGTATACTGGGTAAAAATGGGAGTTCATAACCCACTGGAATCAAAGTGTGAAATATGATATGTCAAGAACTATGTAATGTTTTGAACAACCAACAATAAAAATTAAAAAAAAATATGACAAAAATAAATAAATATATAAATCTGCCTCCTTTGGTTGCTGCCCAACTCGCCCGATCTGACAGCTACTGGCTTGGAGCATGTTCTCTGGTGGGGAGATAAATGTGCAAACAGTTAAGTCGCAAATTGTGGCAAATAGGTTATGATTGAGAATAGCAATGAAGTCATGTCTTTCCATGGGGTTTTGCGAAGGTATCTTTGAAGAGGTAACATTTGAGTTGAGGCCTATTAAGAAGGGAGACATGAGAAGAGTGGAGAGACACCTGATTTGGGTTTAAGGAACAACGTGTGCAAAGGCCTAGAGGGAAGAATGTCCTATTTGTGGCTGAGTCTAGAGAGCTCTGCAGGGAATGGCAGGATATGAGGCTGGTGAGAGGTGGGGTCGGAGGCCCTGAGGAGGGCCCCAGATTCTTTTCCTAACTGCAGCACAAAGCAGACCAAATCAAGTTTGCACTGATGCTATGAGGCTGAAAAGGAGGATGCCTACAATTAGGCACATATCCCGGGCCGACTAGGAAGCAACTGGTATCTTAGGGACTCTGGAAAGGATCCAGAAGCAGATGACAGGTTCAGTCACACAGGATGTATGAGTCATTCCTTTCCCTGAAAAGGTCTGAGCAGACCCTTCCTGGCTCTGAGCCTCAGCAACCCCACCCTGCTTCAGGAAACTTGTGAGGTCAAGGTCTGAAAGGAAAGGGCAGTTCCTCACTAGACAGCCTGCTAGAGTTTGGGTTGGGTCCCTTTTCAGGCAGGGTGGAGCAGGTGTATGGGTGGGCCTCTTGGAAAGATTATTGTAAGATGGGAGTATGGAATAACTTAAGAAAGCAAATACAGGCCTGGCTTGGGCCTGTGTGAATGATGGCTAGTGAGTGCCCCAATCCTGAGGGTGTGTTAAGCATGAGTTAGAATCCAAACTTTAAAAAGTATTCTGGAACATCAAAATATTAAAGAGTTATGTTAAATCCCCAGCACTATTACAACCCCAGACTTGTGGATTCAGTGGAGGAGGAAGGTTACATGAATAATATATAAATTAACATGGAAATACTTACTCAGATGTTTGTAAAGGAGAGAGAGAAGACCTTTTCCTGAGATGTCTGGTTTTGTAGTCTTTGCTCTTGACCTTTACCAGGAGGGGGAGCACAAGTTGGGAACTCTGCAGGCCCAGCCTTCCTACCCTTTGGCCACTGGGTGTCAGCACAACAGTTTGGATTAAATCTCTCAATTGCTATGGGGCATGTGGTTTTTAATAGACTTTCCAGCAAACAAAATATTGGTGATCAAGGCCTTGTTGAGATGGTATTTAGAGAAGTGTTGGTAAAATGAATGGGGCTAATGGAGAGCCATTTTTAGAAAGGATTGGAAAAGGGATAAATGGGGAGTTAAAGGAGAAATGGCCAAAAGATACTTAAGAAGCAATTAAAAAAAAAAAAACTTTTTGAAGTTGTAGATGGACAGAATGCCTTTATTTTATTTATTTTTATGTGGTGCTGAGGATCGAACCCAGTGCCTCACACATGCTAGGTGAGCACTCTGCCACTGAGCTACAGCCCCAGCCCAAGAAGCAATTCTTGAAGTTGTTGGAAGACAGAAATGGCAAAAATAGGTGTCCCCACTAGTGATATAATTATTTTGTGGTGCCTAGGTCCTGGATTTAAAACAATGACAAAATAGCACCCAATATTGAATTGTTGCTGCAAACCTGCATCTGTATAGTGATATGAAATAAGGACTCTTTTAAAAATATTTTAAACATTTTTATTATTTTTAGTTATACATGACAGTAGACTGTGTTTTGGCAGAATATACATACATGAAGTATAACTTATTCTATTTGGGTTCCCACTCTTGTGGTTGCACATGATGTGGAGTTTTTCTGTGTACAAATACAAGGCTAGGACAGTTATGACCAACTTTCTACTGTCTTCCCTATTCCTCTCCTTCCCTTCCTCCCCCTTTGTCTAATCCAATGGATTTCTATTGTCCCCTTCCCAACCTCCCTGTGGGTTATTATCCACAAATCAGAGCCAATACCAAGAAACCAAAGGCCACATGTTCTCTCTGAAATAAGGACCCTAATCCATGTATGTTTCAACATGTCTTTTAGTCACCTTTAGTAGTCAATAATATAATTGATCTTCTAAACTCTTAATGCTTGAGTTTTTCCCCTGAGTCTAGAACTGTAAAGTGATCTAAACGTGAGACAAATTACTTTCTTTAGTGTTTTCTTTCTAATTTTTATTGGTGCATTATAATTATACGTAATAGATTCATCATGACATATTTGTACATGGACATAACATAATTTGATCAATTTAATTCACAGTACTTCCCTTTCCCTTACCTCCTCCCTCCCCTGACCAACTTTTTCACCACTGGTATAGTTTCTTAATAGAAACCTGCTTGAGTTCATATTTTAACTTTACCACATACTGGCTATGTGTCCTTCATGTTTTGGTTTCTGTGGTGCTGGGATTGAACCCAGGGCCTTACATATGCTAGGCAAAAGTGCTCTCCCACTGAGATACATTCAGCACTTGGGTGTGTGTCCTTTGACATAGCTTCTGTGAGCCTCAATTTCCTAGTCTGCAAAATGGGAATAGTAAGTATCTCATAAGACTATTGAGGATTCAAGAGTTTATACATATAAAGCATCTCACAAATGATAGATATTATTCAACAAATGATAGATATTATTACTTTGAGTTAATTTCAGGGATGATTACAGCTGTGTTTCTCTTGAACAGTTTTGTGAAGGATTTTCAGACTCAGTATTCAGGCAAGACACGAATCCCCTGACCCTGTTCTGCCTTATGTGTGCAGGTTCCTGGACTTTCCTCTTGGACCAAAGCTGGAAGTGTACCAACTGGTCAGAGCCACTGTGGTTTATCATCAACAACTCCACCTAGCTCACTGTCATTTATCCTGCCATGTGGAGCCCCGGGCCCCACAAACCCCAACCAACCACTTTCCATCAGGAGGAAATTCCTCAAAGCCTTCTCTGTCTAAAGCCTGAACAGAGATGGACACCACACAACACATTCAACAGATACTCTGGGATCACAAGAGTCACAGGGTCCTAAGACTCCACTTCATGTGTCAGCAGCAAAAAAGGTAGCTCACTTTTTTGGATTCCATTGGATTCCTGGGATCCAATGGAATGGTACTTCACCTTTGGACACTACCTTTGTACTAGTCTATTTCAATGACACTCATAAAAGTGGCCAGAAGGCTAAACTTCCCAGTGGAATGGAAGAATTTTTGGAAAGGGAATCTTCTAAAAAAGGGTCCAGCGAGCAGGCAGCATCGTGTCTAGAGTTTCTGACTCTTCCCAGGAACATTATGGGTCTGCAAATAATCAGTCTGCCAATAATCAGTGTTCCCTTTGTCCTTTCAAAGTCAGCTTCCAGCAGCGGGGCTGGAATCATTGGATCATTGCTCCTCGTCACCATACCCCAAACTACTGTAAGGGATCCTGTCCTCGGGTGCTACTTTATGGTCTCAATTCCCCCAATCACACCATCATTCAAAACTCATCAATGAGCTGGTGGACAAGAATGTCCCTTGGCCCTCCTGTGTCCCTTATAAATGTGTTCCCATGAGCATCCTTCTGATTGAGGAAACTGGGAATATTCTGTATAAGGAGTTTGCTGATATGATTGCTCAGTCTTGCACATGTAGATAATAATGAAGGAACAGCTAGCTAGGGCTGCCCATGTCATTGAAGAAAGGTTGAAAATATCAGTGTGAAAGATGTACGTGATCTTAAATCTATAGGTCCTATCCCTTGCCCTAAGTATTGTTTCTTTATTCTCTCTCCCCATTTGTAATCTACTCAGTTGACAAGACTGTGCTGATACCAATTTGACCTAGTCAAATTTGGTCACTAGAACAAATCTGACCACTACTATTGGTCAGTGCAATTTGACCAGTACAATTTGACCACTAGTCAGAGCACTTACTGGGTAAGATGGTCCTTTGGAGATGTTCAATTTTGTCATTTTTATTGTGACGTTTTCAAGTCACTGGCCCAGGCTGGTAGAACTTTATAAAGTATCCACCAAAGCCTGGGAAAGGTGGATATTTGCTAATGTTCAGTTTCTAAGGCTCTGGAGGATTTGGAGTAGTAGCCTGAGATTTTTGTACCGTCTTCCTCCCCTCCTGTCTCCTGGAAATGAATGTCTCCTATTCAGACTGCCTGCTTCTATGCTCTTTCTACCTTCTAATTCTTGGACTAGAGAACTTTGTAGGTAACCATCTTTATAGGAATCTTCATGTAAACATGTAGGGCTTTTCCTCTCAGCCTCTGCATCTGGAAAAAGCCCACAGGGAAGCATCAACATGGAGTTGTCCCAGATGGCAATTGCTTCAACACCACCAGCATTTGTGGTAAAGAGGAGAAGAGCTGTCATTGCTGATTAGGATGAGGAAGATTTCAAACTTTCTATGGAACAGTTGATTTCACAGGATGTTTTCTTATTCTACATAACATTTAAAGCCCTTACTCACACCCAAAGAAAGTTCCTTGGTGGCTCAGAAACCAGGAGGCCTGTTTGGAGAAGGAGAGGAGGAGAGGACTGTGGTGGAGGGGAGAGTGAGCCATGCAGAGGTCTGGAGCTGACTTCATTCTGGGCTTGCATGT
This sequence comes from Marmota monax, assembly GCF_021218885.2. Taxonomy (NCBI): domain Eukaryota; kingdom Metazoa; phylum Chordata; class Mammalia; order Rodentia; family Sciuridae; genus Marmota; species Marmota monax. Next base: position 990,438 of record NW_026692395.1, on the reverse strand, counting down.
TTCATGTATCCATTGGGCTCTGGACATTAGACTTGGGGAGATGGGGATGAATGGAACTCTGTCATGGGCTAATTGATGCTTGTGCTGTGACTCCATTCTATATTTCTATGCTGTATTTAAGTGATGGGATGGGAATGTGTTACAAATAACTTAAGGGAAATGTAAAATATGAGAAGATATATTTGTACACATGCACAATATATTTTAACAAATTTAACAATATATAATTATAATGCATTAATGATAATTAAAAATATTTTTGTTGAAGAGGATCATAAATATTTGGAGAATTGGGAGAACAGGTGGAAGGAATTTGTTTCCTTTGTTGGCTTTTAGCTATGATTAGGATCTCATCTCTAGTCCCTATGGGGCAGGTCTGCAGGCTCTTCAGAATTCTGCTTTCTTAAAGGCACACTGCTGGTGAACAGGACTCATGGACATGCCCTGTTGAGGAAGCTTGGTAAGTCTTTCTCTCTGCCTGACTCTTCCTTGATAAATTGGTATCATTCTCAGTGGGATGGGGTTGATTAAGGGTAGGTACATATGTTTGCAAATATTAATCCCTATCTTTCTTATCCATCATAAATCAACTCATTTCTTCCAATTCCTTCTCAACAGTTCTAGCTAGACTAAATATGCTGCAAGTGAATATCTTGCAAGTCTATGCATATATAAATGCTCTTCTTCCCTTTAAGGAATTGTTCCTTAATATTCCTTTGTCCATCTATCCACTGTATCTTAGAAATCACCTAAGGTGATTTTTTTTTCATCTCAGTAGCTCCCATGCCCCTCCAGACTCAGGTAGGTGTCCACTTTGGGTTCACATAGCATTACATGCTCTCCCTTAGTATACACTAGTGTAACTGTCTATTGTGAAAAGGATGGAGCTCACTTTGAGGGGTTTTACCTGTGTCATACCCCTTTTCTCTATTGCCAGACCCCAGTACCTAGTAAGTCATTAACACAAACACAGAACACTAACAATACTTTTTATAGAATGGGAAATCCAACCGTGGGCTCATACATGCTAGACAAGTGGCCTACCCCTGACCTTTATACCTCACCCAATAGTGACATTTTTGTGGGGGATGTATTCTTCCTGATACAGTAATTAAATATTTGCATAGTTCACTAATTTTTCTTTGAAATAAATGTAATTTATGCATATGCTTTGTACATAAATTAAGATGATTAATATTTGTGCCACATTTCAAAAGCATGCTACAAATGTCAATAGAATGGGATAGCTATGTTACTGAATAGGGCAGTTTGTGAAATCCTATGTACTTCAATTTGAACTGAGAGGAGATATGGGCTTTCAGTCCAGTCATTTTCCCAGTCTGCCTGGATTATGCACAAATACATAACAGGCCTGAAGACAAACCTTGGTTATAGGCCCAGATCCTGAGTTCAGTCTCTTGGTTCTTTGCTATCTGCAGAAAGTCCTGATCTCCCAGCCTTGTGAGTCCTGAATACCTGTGAAACAATCTGTTTATGGAGTACTCAGTTAATTGGTTGGCCCTATTATCCATTAAGCCCAGACTCATCAAAACTTCCAAAGAAATCACTGGATGTTAGTTTAGTTAAGGTGTCCCTCAAAATCTCATGTGTAAGATGAGATTTAGAAGAGAAATGTTTGGGTTTGGAGGAGAAATGACTGGGTTAGAAGAGCCTTAACAGAATGACAACCATAGGCTGGTAGGCTGGTGCTAGAGGAGGTAGGTCCCTGGGGCGTGCCTTTGGGATATCTATTTGGTCCTTGATGAGCAAAGCTCACTCTCTTCTGCTTTCAGGTGATGTTTTGAACCACTTCCTTCTGCCACACTTTCATGGTGATATTCAGCTGTCCTTGAGCTCTGAGGAACACAGCTGGCTCTCTGTAGATCAAGGCCTCTGAAAACGTGAGCCCCCAAATAAATTTTCCTCCTCTAAAATTGTTCTTGTCGGGTCTTTTAGTGATAGTGGCAAAGAAGCTTACTGCAACACTGGCAGAATGGGGTAAGTTGTGACTGGGTGATGGATTCTCTTTTCCTTTTGAAATATGGCTTTAGCTCAGCATTGTTTCTGAAATCCGAAGAGATCTCTGTTTTAAACCTTCTTCTGAGAGGAAGGAGACATACATGGTAGTGGAGGAGTGTGTGTGTGTGTGTATGTGTGTACTGTGGGGGCTCTGTCTGTCCAGAGAGAGATGTAGTCCAGAGGAGGAAAGCAGGAAGCAAAATCCAACCAACTCAGTGAACAGGCCAGAATGCCATTTGATGTATGGAAGCAAAAGGAACAAGCATTTGAACTTGCTTCTCACCCTGAAACCTTGGGGCAAAATTGAGGAATCGGGCAAAGTTTATCTTCCATTCCACCAAATAGTTGGGCACTTAATCTTATAAAGCAAGATTTCATATGTCTTCAGTTAATTCTCCCAGTAGTACTATGGAAAAGAGGTATTAGCCCCATTAAAAAAGTTTCACTGAACTAAATTTCATATACCATAAAAGTGTCCTCATTAGGTACACAGTTCAGTTTTTAGAATATTCAGAGTCATGCAAATACAATCATAGCTGGCATTACAGACATGTGCCATCACACCTGGCATTCCATAGGAGCTTAATTCTGTTGATATCTTTGCTGCACAGAAGCTTTTTTTAATATACTATTTAGTTTAGGTGGACACAATACCTTTATTTTATTTTTATGTGGTGCTGAAGATCAAACCCAGTGCCTCATTTGTGCCAGGTGAGTTCTCTACCATTGAATCACAACCCCAGCTCCTGCAAGGAGCTTTTTAATGTAACTTCATTTATCAATTTTTGCTTTTGTCATCTGTGCTTTGGGGATCGTATCCCAAAATTCATTATCCAGATGAACATCGTGGAGCTTTACCCAGAGTTTCTCATAGTAATTTTAGTTTTAGGTCTTAGCACTTTAGAATGGTATGAGATAAGGGGTCTAGTCTTATTCTTAAGTGTGTGATTATTCATTTGTCCTAACACCATTTGAGGAGACGATCCTTTTTGGGTGTTTAGAGCACCTTTGTCAAAAATTGGTTGTCTCTAAACATATGGATTTATTTAGAGGCTCTCCATTCTTTTGATTTAATCTGTGTCTGTTCTTATACCACTGCCATAGTGTTTTGATTACTATAGCTTTGACATTAAACAAAAAGAACAAAGCTAAGGGCATCACACTTCTGACTTTGAAATATACTACAATCTATTTATTTAGGGTCTTTTGTTCCATAAAAAAATTTATGGCTATTTTTGTATTTCTGTGAAATAATGCCATTGGAGTTTTGACAGATATTGTATTGAGTCTGTATGTTTTGGGTAGTATGGATGTTGTTGAAAGCTTAGTCCTTGTTTGCAATGCCAATCCAATAATGAGAACATTGTTTTGAGAAAAAGGAAAAAAGAAGATTTATTGCTTTGCTAGCAAAGGAAAAACATAGGGGACTCCTGTCCCAAAGACTGTGATTCTGCCCATCAGCAGGAACAGGGGGCTTTTAAAGAGGTAACTCAAAAGCTAGATTCCATATATTCTCTGTTAGAGTTGTAGTTCACTTGTTAATTTGGGAGACAGTCATTTCTAAGATATTCTGTACTATCTCCAAAGTCTGGATTACTTCATTCCTATAGTGGGGCTGTACTCTGGGACAGATAATTCTGCCAAAAATAGGGATGAAAGGCAATCTTGTTTCCCCTAAGATAAGGGAGGGGAAGAGATTGGGGAGGAGCATGGAGAGAGGAAGAGAAAGAAACATGTCCATTTTAAAAATCAGTCACAGTGGCAGAGCAGCAAGGGCTAATTCAAAGCATAAAGTGGGCCACTGCTACATTTCCCCACAGTCAATTTCTACATTCCATTTCTATGGAAAAATGGGTGACAACACCTCCAAACTGATTCCTGCTAAAAGGGGGCAAAGTTGAGGGAATACACCAAAGTCCTTGTTCTCTATCAGGTGGGGCATGGAAACTTGAGGGTATTCAGCATCAGAGCAGTGCAGAGGTCCATGGTGGCAGATGGCAGGTGACTGGACAAGGCATACATAGGGCAGGGGTCATGCTAAGACAACAATAAATGAGACAGCAAAGCATTACTTTTTTAAAAATTATTGGTTGTTCAAAACATTACAGAGCTCTTGACATATCATATTTCATACATTAGATTCAAGTGGGTTATGAACTCCCATTGCATTACTTTTTTGTAAACAATTAGCACAAATGCAATTAGTGTTTCAGCTAGTCCTTGAAAACCATGAAGACAGTAACTCATAATCATATCAGTGGAAAACAGATCAAGTTTGTCAATGTAGGAGGTTAGGCAGATTTGTAGGTCTATGAGATCAGGCTCAAATTAACTTGGGACAAAGTTGTGACTCTAGAATCCTTTATGATCATTATCAGGCACTCTCACACAAGGACCTTCCTTTATAGCCTCCAGCTTTACTTTTGGTAGGGCTGACACACGTGTACATCTTAAGTTACATTAAAAATATTTTGTAAATTTAGGACTGTGCTTAAGCTATACTCTTGCACTAGGTGTTTAGGACCAAGTTGGTCAAAACTGACCTTTTTCCTACCTATTAAGAGTCAGCTGAGATTCCTCAGGTCACTCTTGGGGACATGTGTGAAATCTCCTGGCTCCTTCAGCTTTCCTCTACCAGTGGTGCCACCTGTCGGGATGGGATGGGGTCTGGCTGACCACATATGGCTTCTCTTGGAAGCATCAGGGACATTTTGGTCTCCAATGCTGCTCCTCTTTGCAGAATTTGCACTGGTTGGCTTCCTGTTCTCTAGGGTCCCCTCGATCTCACTGATCAGCAGCTTGGGTGACTTATCAGAGTTGCAGGGCCCAGAGAGGGGTCCCATCATCTCTGGGTCCTGGATGACCTTAGAGGACAAGGGCCACTTTTATTCCTCACATTGGTCTCCAAGATTTTGGTTTAAAAAGCCCAGCAAGCCAGTTTCACCAGTCTTAAGAGGGAGTTACAGGTTATAGCTTCAATATCTATAATTTTACAGTTACTTCTTTCATTTAATTTGGGTTAGTATTTAGTACTGGAAGTCAGCATTTTATACTTTCTGTCCTGTACTGGATGGCTTATATCTCAAATTTACCCAGATTGTTGTTTTTTTGTTGGTTTTTAAAGAAATACCTCTGCAAAACACTAATGGGCAACATTTATAAATATTACAAGGAAAATACAAAATGAAATTAAAAGAGCAAAAAACACATTCAATTTGTGTAATAGCTATGAACCAAGAAAAATGTCTTTTAAAAAATAATCTCGAACATTTACTTAGCTATATATTATATCCCCTGTTTGAGATCACAGTAATCTTTACAACAAAAATCAGTATTTTGAGCACAACATTAAATGAGCTGAAATCTAGCTTAGTTTGGAGCCATTCTAACATGTAACAAGGTCAAAGGCAGAGGCTCAGGTTAAGGCAGGGCTCTTCACACATAACAATACAATATTACATCTGAAACATGAATCAAAGTTTAAGAGTTTTTTGCTTTTTGTGGAAAAAGTGCAGAATGCTTCCATGTTTTACAGTGTCTCCTTTAAACAGATCAGACTCTCCTTATCTTCCAAAAATGGATTTTAGTTCTAATTATGAAGAGAAACACAAAATATTATATATAACTTATTGACAACTGGTAACTTCATCCAGCTATAAAACATCAAATGACATGAATAGATACCAATCAAGATTGTTATTTCTATACAAATCCAAGATTTTGCTATAAGTAATTTTAGTTTGGATAACACAATCTTTGCAAAGGGCTGCCCTAAGCTTTACATTTACCAAAGTTTAACTTTTTTAAAGTACAATTTAGAGCCCAGAGTGTATGGTAAGAAGAATCACAGGTCTGCATAGGTTAACAAAAATCAAAGGATAACCTTAAATCTTATACACTTGGGAAACAGTGTTAATGATCAGAAATTGACTTAGTTAGAGGGGAGGGGAGGGGAGGGGAGGGGGGATAGTAGAGGATAGGAAAGGCAGCAGAATACAACAGACACTAGTATGGCAATATGTAAATCAATGGATGTGTAACTGATGTGATTCTGCAATCTGTATACGGGGTAAAAATGGGAGTTCATAACCCACTTGAATCAAAGTGTGAAATATGATATATCAAGAACTATGTAATGTTTTGAACAACCAACAATAAAAATTAAAAAAAAAAGAAATTGACTTAGTTAAAGCAAACAGATATAAGACAGGTCTTCAAATGACAGTGTGGCCCTTCTATGTAAGATGCAATGTATAAAAGAGCACTTATTGGTTGTCTTTCTGGTAAACTTACATAAACTTTCATTTTGTAAACTTTTACATAACACTTGGACAAGGCTTAGACAGATATACTTCTCAGACGCGTACATATACCTAGTCACATATTTAGGCTATAACAATATAGTTGATACACTAAGGTTTTTTTTTAACCAGTTACAAAGTAATCATTTATGACTTTAAAAAATATACAATATTTTCTCTGCATTCCCATGCTAATTCACAATGCTAGTTACTTTAGATTCGGTAGAGGGGAGTAAAGGGAAGGTAAGGGAAATGGGGTAGGAAGGACAGTAGAATGAATCAGACATTACTACCCCTGTGTACCTATATAACTATACAACAGGTGGGATTCTACATCATGTACAATCAGAAAAATGAGAAATTATACTCCATCTATACAATATATCAAAAAGTGCATTCTACTGTCATGTATAACTAATTAGAACAAATAACAAAATACATTATTAAAATAAGGTACAAACCCTAATTTCTTTAAGACTTAGTTCCCCCAAGTAAGAAAAACCTAACAAATACAAGAAAATTGGCTTGACAGTTAAGAGAATAACAATGTTTCAGACTTTGCTTTATATCAGTGCAATAATTTTAAATAAATTTGTGCTTATTAAAGCCAATTTAATCACAAACACAAACTTGTTGAGGTTTACCATCCATGAACCTTCTGCAACTTAAACATTCACAACTTATTTACTATCCTTAGTTTTCCTCTTTCATCTTGGACTTTAGCACAAGAATATTACTTTACCAGACAAAATACTTTCTCATCCAGAAATATTGCTTTTACCTTCCAATTTTCTGCACTAAAATATATTTCCATCCCTGTAACTTTCTTTTATCTTTTCTAGTTTCCAATCCTTTTTAAAATTCACATGCTGAAACAATCCTTGTGAATGTTATCTGGGCACTTAATTGACACAACAAATTCATCCCAGGAGCGGGATCAGACAATCTGGCATATACACAAGCTGTGACTCCATCTTTTCTCTCCCAGGTGGCATTCAAGGGGTTGGAGTACAGGATATTTTTGAGCCTGACCGGTCGGTCTCCCTTTCATCACAATGCCGTCCACTTTACGTGAGTTCCCCACTGTCAATTGCACACAGAGGCTCCTTTTGGACCTTTTTCTTAGGTGCATATTTATATGCCACAGAGGAGGCCCTTTCCGTCCTTTCCTTTAGGCTTCCTTGAAGATCCCTTTGCCGAGGCTGCCTGCCACACATAGGTTGGCCTTAGGGCTGGGTCAACTGGGAAACAAAATCCCAGAAAAGCTGCCTGGGCTTAGAGAAATGGCCCAAGAGAATGTGGCCTCTGCCCTGCCTTCCAGCCCCTTTTGCCCCTGGGGGGTGGAGGCTGCTGGCCACAAACTATGTGGCAATAGGTTTCAGTACTGTCAGTTTATAACCTGGGGGTAGGAATTGTCTCCCCTTTTACTATCTGACAGGATACCCCATTTAGCCAGGAGATATGCATTATTGGGGCAGAGCAATTCTTGCTCTAATAGTATCCCATCAAACTAAATGCCTGGGGAGACTGGCAAAATAACTGCACCCAGAAAAGAAAATGACAGAAATTAGCCAACCTGTGTTTGAAGCAACCAAAGGAGCTTCAACAGCTGCTGGGTGGTCCTTCAGCCCCTCCCTTTACTCACAGGAACAGCTCCCCTTGTTCAACCCGAGGCAAATTTGCCCATCTCCTAACTCTCTGCAGTTGGCTCTCAGCAAGTTCCCCAGCACTTGCATCCTCAGCTTGGGAGTGGGGTTACTTTAGACCTAGGCCTGCCCATGAAGGCTGGAGTGGGGGCTGCACTCATGTTCCATCTGGGATGCCACATTTGTTCCGTAATGCTTGGTTCTTGTCCCTGATGCCAATCCAATAACAAGGACACTTTTCCCCCATAGCTTTATTGAGGTAAAATTGAAGTACAATAAAATGCACATATTTGAGGCATGCAACTTGATCAGTTTTGACACATATGTAACCAAAACAAGAAATACAAAAAGCATTTCCATTACTTCTTTAAAATTTGAAGTCATGCAGACTGCTTCCTGCATAAATTATTACATTAGAAATCAATTACCTTAAGATATATAGAACCCCACCACTGCATCAACCATTTCAAGATTAAATGGTACACTTACTTATAAATATCTTTGAGGTCAAGGAAGAAAGCACAAGAATATTAAATAAAATGTGTTTTGAACTAAGTGATGATAAAAGCTTAAAATATCAGGATATTTCTGGGATTTAATAATACTCAGATGAATACTTATAACTTAAAGTATTTGTACCAGAAAGATGCTAGAATAACAATCAAATTATTTTCAAATTAAAAAAAACCAAAGGCTGAATGTTTTCTCTGATATGTGGATGCTGATCCATAATGGGGGTTGGGGGGAAGCATGGGAGGAATGGTGGAACTTTGGATAGGACATAGGGGAGGGAAGGGAAGGGAGGGGGCATGGGGGTAGGAAAGACAGTGGAATGAGATGGACATCATGACTCTAAGTACATGTAGAAAGACAGGAATGGTGTGAATATACTTTGTGTACAACGACAGACTTGAAAAATTGTGCTATATACATGTACTATGAGTTGAAATGCATTCTGCTATCATGTATAAAAAATTAGAGTAAGTAAATTAATTTAAAAATTAAGTCATAGGAAGGAAAAAATAAGAGTAGGAGCAGAATTATAGAAATAATACAGCTAAAATTTGATAAAAATCAAACAAGTCTAATCAAGAAGACAAGAACACAAAAATTAATATCCATACAAAGGGAGCTATCAAAATAATACTACAGATGCTAAAAATATATTCCAGGAATATTATGATTGTATGCCAACATATGTGATAGCTTATGTATCATGGTCTATGTTAGAGAAAGATCTGTGTGCTGCTGAGAAGAAAGTGTATTCAGTCATTGATGGATGCAATATTCTATATATGTCTGTTAAGTCTAAATTATTGATTATATTATTCTGTTCTAGAGTTTTTTTGTTTTAATTTTTGTTTGGAAGATCTATCTAGTAGTGAGAGAGGCGTGTTAAAGTCACCCACTATTATTGTGTTGTGGTCTATTTGATTTTTGAAGTTGAGAAGTGTTTGTTTGATGTATGTAGATGCTCCATTGTTTGGGGCATAAATATTTATGATTGTCTTATTGATGTATAATTCTGTTAAGCAGTATGGAATGTCCTTCTTTGTCCCTTCTGATTATCTTTGGCTTGAAGTCACTTCATGTGATGTGAGGATGGAAATCTCTGCTTGTTTATGCCATCCGTGTGAGTGATATGTACTTTTCTCAGCCTTTTCACTTCAGTCTCTGGGCGTCTTTGCCTATGAGGTGAGTCTGTTAGAGACAGCATATTGTTGGGTCTTGTTTTTTAATCCATTTGCCAGTCTATGTTGTTGAATTTGGGCCATTAATTTTCAAGGTTATTATTGAGATATGATTTGTGTTCCTGGGCCTTTTGTTTTATTTCTAATTTTTAATTTGAATTAGTTTCTCCTTTGAATGACTTTTCCTTTAGTGTAGTTCCTTCTTTCACTGGTTTTTACTTTTTTTTCTTCATTTCATCTTCATGGAATAATTTGTTCAGAATATTCTGAAGTGCAGGCTTCTGGTTGTAAATTCTTTTAACTTTTGTTTATCATGAAAGGTTTTTATTTCATCTTTAAATTTGAAGCTTAATTTTGCTGGATACAGGATTCTTGGTTGGCATCCTTTCTTTCTTTCTTTCTTTTTTTTGGTATTGCGGATTGAACTCAGGGGCAATCACTGAGCCACATCCTCAGCCTTATTTTGTGTTTTATTTAAAGACAGGGTCTCACTGAGTTGCTTAGCACCTTGCAATTGCTGAGGCTGGCTTTGCACTCAAAATCCTGCTGCCTCAGCCTCCAGAGCTGCTGGGATTACAGGTATGCACCACCACACCTGGCTTAACATCCATGTTTTTTCCAGAGCTTGGTATATGTTATTACAGGACCTCCTAGCTTTGACAGTGTGGATTGAGAAATCAGCGAAGATTCTTATTGTTTTCCCCCTATATGTAATCTGTTATTTTCTTCTTGCAGCCTTTAAAATTCTATCCTTATTCTGTATGCTAGGTATTTTCATTATAATGTGCCTTGATGTGGGTCTGTTGTAATTTTGAACACTTGGCATCCTCTAAGCCTCTTGTATTTGATTTTCTATCTTATTCTTTAGATTAGGGAAATTTCCTGATATTACTTCATTGAAAATAATGTGCATTTCTTTGGTTTATATCTCTGTGCCTTCATCTATCCTGATCAATCTTAAATTTGGTTCTTTCATGTTAGCCTATAGTTCTTGAAAGTTTTGCTCATAGTTTCTTAGCATCTTCTCTCTGGGGTCCACTTTATTTTCAAGATTATATATTTTGTCTTCACTTCTTAAGGTTCTCTCTTCCAAGTGGTTTATTCTGTTGGTGATGCCTTCTATTGAGTTTTTAATTTGGTTTATTGTTTCCTCATTTCAAGGATTTCTGTTTGATTTTTTCAGAATCTCTCTCTTTATTGAAGTGATCTTTTGCTCCCTGTATTTGCTCTCTTACAGTATCCTTTACTTTGCAGATCCGTTTAACTATGTAACTGTGTACACTCCAAACTCCTTCTCTGACATTTCTTCCACTATGGTGTTGATGGATTCTGTTATTCAAGTATCTTGGTTTGCTTGGGGTTATTTGTTCCCTTAGTTTTCATGTTGTTTGTGTGTCTACCCATCTAACAGTATGGATCAGAGGCAGTAGAGTCTCTCCCCTGTGGACTTCTAGAATCCCTGGAGGTTTCTAGTACCTCACTGGTTAGGGGGAGAAAAAATAATTATTTTTATTATTTGCAAACCAGTTACAGCATTAATCAAGTAGCTCCTACTGTGATGTCTATAATGATAATTATCACAATAAACAGAAATGATATGATCAGTTATTGCCTATTATAAAAACAGCAAGTTTGCAAAATGGTTTATATTTTCAAATGGTGCACAGGGAGTGAACAGAGGTGATCATAGGATGTGATGAGAGAGGAGGAGAGAACACAGAAGAAAAAGATTAAAGGAAAAGTCAAAGAGAGAACAATAGATATTGGCTATTAGCAGAAGATAAGAAAACAAGGGAAACAGGCAGGGGGAAAAATATATATATATGTATATATGTGTATATATATGTATATATATAAAGCAATTTTTTTAAAAAATCAAAAAGAAAAAGAATACAAAATAAAACTAAAATATACTAGTCAAACATCCTATTTTTAAAAAAGCTAATCCATGTAAAATAACTGGCTTCAAAGATGCTAGAAATGGGAAGAAAAAGTAGGAGAGCATATAAATGTCCATGTACTATTAAGGTTACAATTAAACAGTGAAAAGGAATTTAAAAAACAGAAAAGAAAAAAATCTTGATGAAAAATTAAAGAATTCTTTCCATCGGAGTTGAAAATATTCTCAGCTTCGCTTCTCAGCATTGTGAGGTGGGGTCTTCTAGAGTGTGATGCTCCACCCTCTGGCTTGCTGGAGTGAGAGAGGTAACCCATAGGTGGAATTCCTAGAGGTAGGGTTTAGGCCTGGGTGGGCTCCAGGGTCTTTGCTGAATGCCAATTGGTCTGGAGATTTTAAATCAGCACACCTCCAGTACCTCCAGTACTTGCTGGTCCTTGCTGGAAGACTTTACCCCAGGGATTTCCCCTGGGTTCCACTCACATGGTGGGAGACCCAATTCTTAGTCCTGTACATCACCTGCAGACCCCACATTTCCTGGTCTTGGGATCAGACTCCAAACAATTTCCCCTGTCCCTGTCCTTCCAATTTCCCAGCCAGATTCATCTCTCCCAGCAGGTCCTGTAAGCAGTTGGATTGGAGGGGGAGGGTAGAGCTGGGTGGGTTTCCATGACCAGTTTTCCCCTGTGTAAACCTCTCTCCACATTTGATTTTTCCTGGTCACATAAGCACACTCTATGTTGTGCAGTGTGTGTTTACTGGGCCTGTATTTCAGGCCAAACTTGGGTTTGCAGGAATTGGCTTCCTCTGTTCCTGGCCCATGCCGCAGCTACAGAATGGTTCCTTCCTCTGTTCTCCCTCCGCACACGAGGTAGAGAGATGGCAGCTTCTTTCCCCACATACAGACATCATGACATCATGCAGCACATCTTTCAAGTTTGTCAGGTGACGTACTTGGTCTTTTAAGGCTCCATACCAGTTCTGCCAGCCGCGCAAGCACCGCACTCAGGGCTGAATTCTGGGTTCGAGACGGGGAAGGAAGCGGTCCATCTCGGTTCTCCACACCGGTCAGACCACAGAGGAGGCCAGCAGCCACCATGTTGGTAAACTGACGTCACCATACCTGTTTTTGACTGACCGCAGCTCATTCAGCCATAGAACAGGTAATTTCAGGCTGCAATTCGCCTGTGGCTCGCAGACAGATTGCTAGGGTTCAGCGCCTGGGTGCTTCTTAAAATCTGATCTTATCGGAGTGAACACCGAGCGCGGGGCGGCCGAGTTCCGGCTCCCGGAACCGTCCCGGAACCGCCCTGGCTCAGGGCTGCGGAGCCTGCGGAGGCTGCTTCTTGGACCCTGCTACTATCAGAGCAAACACCAAGCACCAAGAAGCCGAATTCCGGCTCCCGGAACTGAGCCCGCGGGGACTGCTTCTTGGAGCTTACACTTATAGGAGCTTACACCGAGCACGGAGCCGCCGAGTTCCGGCTCCCGGAACTTCCCTGGACCGGGGCTAGGAGCCCGCGGAAACTGCGTCTCGGTCCGGGTCCTGCTGAGGGCCGGTCAGGACTCACCCGTTGCTTGGGTTGCCCGGCAAGGGGAACGAAATGCTGCCATTCGCATAGGATACCAACATGGCAGAGATCTGATGTCAGCAGAAAGCGGTGGAGGAGAGATCTTCATCAATACCAGTGGTGACATAAGCAGTTGGTCTCCTGGTAAGGGGGGTGAGGCTCAGTCACCCGAGTCTCCTCAATTTGTCCTCGAGCCAGAGGGAAGGAGCCGGGCCGCCGCCAGCCCCCGGAGCAGGCCCAGCGGCTCGCCAGCGTGGTGACCGCGTGACCCCAATTGGAGAGGGGGCGGAGCGGAGCCGCCACCCACACCCGCCAGGTGGGCAGACCCACGACCCAGTAGTACATGGGCGTGGTAGGAGGGGCAGGGCAGAGCCGCCCTTCGCGCTTGCAAGGTAAACAGACCGGTGACAGCCTGGCGGGTCAGGCCCAGTGGCCTGCCAGTGTGGTACACACGTCACCCCAACTCGAGTAGGGGCAGAGCAGATCCTTCTCCCACGCCCGGATCAGGCCCTGCCGGTGTGGTGGTCACGTGACCCCAATTGGAGTGGGGGCGGAGCGGAACCGCCACCCGTGCCCGCAGGGTGAGCAGACCAGTGATCAACCTGCAGATCAGGCCCAGGGGTCCGCAGGCGTGGTAGGAGGGGCAGGGCAGATCCGCCGCCCGCGCCTTCAAGGTAGGCAGACCTACAACAGACCGGCGGATCAGGCCCAGGAGCCTGCCGGCGTGGTACAAACACCACCCTAATTGGAGTAGTGACAGAGCAGAGTCGCCTCCCTTGCCAGGAACAGACCCAGCGTCCTGCAGGCGGGGTAGTCACGACACCCCAATTGGAGTAGGGGCAGAGCAGAGCCTCCACCCGTGCCCGAAAGGTGGGCAGATCTGCGACCGACCAGCGGGACAGGCCCAGTGGCCTGCTGGTACGACAGACACGTCACCCCATTTGGAGTAGGGGCAGAGTAGAGCTGCCGCCCGTGCCTGCAGGGTAGGCAAACCTGCAACCGACCGGCGGATCAGGCCCGGTGGCCTGCCGGCGTGGTACACTCGTCACCCCAATTGGAGTAGGGGCAGAACAGAGCTGCCACCAGCTCCCAGAACAGGCCCAGTGACCTGCTGGCGTGGTAGCCACGACACCCCAATTGGAATAAGGAGAGAGCAGAGCCGCCGCCCGCACCTGCAGGAAAGATACGCAAGCAGTATGAAAAGACAAGGAAAGAAAGGACCACAAGCAATGCAGGTCAACGCAACTTTAGAAGAGGTAACAGCTGCAGCAGATGGAATGTCAGATAAAGAATTCAGGATATACATGCTTCAGATGATCTGGAGTATCAAGGAAGTCATTAAACAGCAAAATCAGACAATGAAAGATCACTTCGACAACGAATTACGCAAACAAATCCAGGAAGCAAAGGATCAACTATACAGGGAGATAGAGGTTATAAAAAACAAGCAATCAGAAATCCTAGAAATGCAGGAAGCAATAAACCAACTTAAAAACTCAATGGAGAATACTACCAACAGAGTAGAACACTTAGAAGATAGAACATCAGACAATGAAGACAAAGTATTTCAACTGGAAAAGAACATAGACAGCTCAGCAAGACTGTTAAGAAACCATGAGCAGAACATCCAAGAAATATGGGATAACATTAAGAGACCAAACTTAAGAGTCATTGGGATACAGGAAGGTACAGAGCTCCAAACCAAAGGAATGAGCAGTCTATTCAATGAAATAATACAAGAAAACTTCCCAGACTTGAAGAATGAGACAGAATCCCAAATCCTAGAAGCCTACAGGACGCCGAATGTACAAAATCATAAGAGATCCACACCTAGACACATTATAATGAAGATGCCCAACATACAGAATAAGGAGAGAATTTTAAAAGCTACAAGAGAAAGGAAGCAGATTACATTTAGGGGTAAGCCAATCAGGATAACAGCTGATCTTTCAACACAGACTCTGAAAGCTAGAAGATCCTGGAATAACATATTTCAAACACTGAAAGAAAATGGGTTCCAACCAAGAATTGTGTATCCAGCGAAATTAAGCTTCAGGATGGAGAATGGAATTAAAACCTTCCACGATAAACAAAAGTTTAAAGAATTCGCAGCTAGAAAACCATCTCTTCAAAACATCCTCGCCAAAGCATTACAGGAAGAGGAAATGGAAAATAACAATGAAAACCAACAGTGGGAGGTAGGACGGTAAAGGGGGGGGGGAAATAATCAAAGAGGAAAACAAACAATGTTTAGTAACAGAAATAAACAAATATGGCTGGAAGAACAACCCATATCTCAATAATAACCCTAAATGTTAATGGCTTAAACTCACCAATTAAGAGACACAGGCTAGTAGAATGGATCACAAAACAAGACCCAACAATATGCTGCCTACAGGAGACGCATTTGATAGGAAAAGACATACATAGGCTGAAGGTGAAAGGTTGGGAAAAATCATATCACTCATATGGACTTCGGAAACAAGCAGGCGTGTCCATACTCATATCAAATAAAATAGATTTCAAGCCAAAGTTAATCAAAAGAGATAAAGAGGGACACTACATACTGCTTAAGGGAACCATACACCAACAAGACATAACAATCATAAATATTTATGCCCCAAACAATGGTGCAGCTATGTTCGTCAAACAAACTCTTCTCAAGTTCAAGAGTCTAATAGACCACCATACCATAATCATGGGAGACTTCAACACACCTCTCTCGCCACTGGACAGATCTTCCAAACAAAAGTTGAATAAGGAAACTATAGAACTCAATAACACTATTAATAACCTAGACCTAATTGACATATATAGAGTATACCACCCAACATCAAGCAATTACACTTTTTTCTCAGCAGCACATGGATCCTTCTCAAAAATAGATCATATATTATGTCACAGGGCAACTCTTAGACAATATAAAGGAGTAGAGATAATACCATGCATCTTATCTGATCACAATGGAATGAAACTGAAAATCAACGATAAAAGAAGGAAGGAAAAAGCATACATCACTTGGAGAATGAACAATAGGTTACTGAATGATCAGTGGGTTATAGAAGACATCAAGGAGGAAATTAAAAAATTCTTAGAGATAAATGAAAACACAGACACAACATATCGGAATCTATGGGACACATTGAAAGCAGTTCTAAGAGGAAAATTCATTGCTTGGAGTTCATTCCTTAAAAAAAGAAAAAACCAACAAATAAATGATCTCATACTTCATCTCAAAATCCTTGAAAAAGAAGAGCAAAACAACAGCAAAAGAAGTAGAAGGCAAGAAATAATTAAAATCAGAGCTGAAATTAATGAAATCGAAACAAAAGAAACAATTGAAAAAATTGACAAAACTAAAAGTTGGTTCTTTGAAAAAATAAACAAAATCGACAGACCCTTAGCGATGCTAGCGAAGAGAAGAAGAGAGAGAACTCAAATTACTAGCATACGGGATGAAAAAGGCAATATCACAACAGACACTTCAGAAATACAGAAGATAATCAAAAACTATTTTGAATCCTTATACTCCAATAAATTAGAAGATAGTGAAGGCATAGATAAATTTCTTAAGTCATATGATCTGCCCAGATTGAGTCAGGAGGATATAGAAAACCTAAACAGACCAATATCAATTGAGGAAATAGAAGAAACCATAAAAAGACTACCAACTAAGAAAAGCCCAGGTCCGGATGGGTATACAGCAGAATTTTACAAAACCTTTAAAGAAGAACTAATACCAATACTTTTCAAGCTACTTCAGGAAATAGAAAAGGAGGGAGAACTTCCAAATTCATTCTACGAGGCCAACATCACCCTGATACCTAAACCAGACAAAGACACTTCAAAGAAAGAAAACTACAGACCAATATCTCTAATGAACCTAGATGCAAAAATCCTCAATAAAATTCTGGCGAATCGGATACAAAAACATATCAAAAAAATTGTACACCATGATCAAGTAGGATTCATCCCTGGGATGCAAGGCTGGTTCAATATACGGAAATCAATAAATGTTATTCACCACATCAATAGACTTAAAAATAAGAACCATATGATCATCTTGATAGATGCGGAAAAAGCATTCGACAAAGTACAGCATCCCTTTATGTTCAAAACTCTAGAAAAACTAGGGATAACAGGAACATACCTCAATATTGTAAAAGCAATCTATGCTAAGCCTCAGGCTAGCATCATTCTGAATGGAGAGAAACTGAAGGCATTCCCTCTAAAATCTGGAACAAGACAGGGATGCCCTCTCTCTCCACTTCTCTTCAACATAGTTCTCGAAACACTGGCCAGAGCAATTAGACAGACGAAAGAAATTAAAGGCATAAAAATAGGAAAAGAAGAAATTAAATTATCACTATTTGCAGATGACATGATTCTATACCTAGCAGACCCAAAAGGCTCTACAAAGAAACTATTAGAGCTAATAAATGAATTCAGCAAAGTGGCAGGATATAAAATCAACACGCATAAATCAAAGGCATTCCTGTATATCAGCGACAAATCCTCTGAAATGGAAATGAGGACAACCACTCCATTCAAAATATCTTCAAAAAAAATAAAATACTTGGGAATCAACCTAACAAAAGAGGTGAAAGACTTATACAATGAAAACTACAGAACCCTAAAGAGAGAAATAGAAGAAGATCTTAGAAGATGGAAAAATATACCCTGTTCATGGATAGGCAGAACTAACATCATCAAAATGGCGATATTACCAAAAGTTCTCTATAGGTTTAATGCAATGCCAATCAAAATCCCAACGGCATTTCTTGTAGAAATAGAGAAAGCAATCATGAAATTCATATGGAAAAATAAAAGACCCAGAATAGCAAAAACAATGCTAAGCAAGAAGTGTGAATCAGGCGGTATAGCGATACCAGACTTCAAACTATACTACAGAGCAATAGTAACAAAAACAGCATGCTACTGGTACCAAAACAGGCGGGTGGACCAATGGTACAGAATAGAGGACACAGAAACCAATCCACAAAACTACAACTATCTTATATTTGATAAAGGGGCTAAAAGCATGCAATGGAGGAAGGATAGCATCTTCAACAAATGGTGCTGGGAAAACTGGAAATCCATATGCAACAAAATGAAACTGAATCCCTTTCTCTCGCCATGCACAAAAGTGAATTCAAAATGGATCAAGGAGCTTGATATCAAATCAGAGACGCGCCGTCTGATAGAAGAAAAAGTTGGCTACGATCTACATTCGGTGGGGTCGGGCTCCAAATTCCTCAATAGGACACCCATAGCACAAAAGTTAATAACTAGAATCAACAAATGGGACTTACTCAAACTAAAAAGTTTTTTCTCAGCAAAAGAAACAATAAGAGAGGTAAATAGGGAGCCTACATCCTGGGAACAAATCTTTACTCCTCACACTTCAGATAGAGCCCTAATATCCAGAGTATACAAAGAACTCCAAAAATTAGACAATAAGAGAACAAACAACCCAATCAACAAATGGGCCAAGGACCTGAACAGACACTTCTCAGAGGAGGACATACAGTCAATCAACAAGTACATGAAAAAATGCTCAACATCTCTAGCTGTCAGAGAAATGCAAATCAAAACCACCCTAAGATACCATCTCACTCCAGTAAGATTGGCAGCGATTAGGAAGTCAAACAACAACAAGTGCTGGCGAGGATGTGGGGAAAAGGGTACACTTGTACATTGCTGGTGGGACTGCAGATTGGTGCAGCCAATTTGGAAAGCAGTATGGAAATTTCTTGGAAAGCTGGGAATGGAGCCACCATTTGACCCAGCTATTCCCCTTCTTGGTCTATTCCCTAAAGACCTAAAAAGAGCATGCTACAGGGACACTGCTACATCGATGTTCATAGCAGCACAGTTCACAATAGCAAGACTGTGGAACCAACCTAGATGCCCTTCAATAGACGAATGGATAAAAAAAATGTGGCATTTATACACAATGGAGTATTACTCTGCATTAAAAAATGACAAAATCATAGAATTTACAGGGAAATGGATGGCATTAGAGCAGATTATGCTAAGTGAAGCTAGCCAATCCCTAAAAAACAAATGCCAAATGTCTTCTTTGATATAAGGAAAGTAACTAAGAACAGAGTAGGGACGAAGAACAGGAGAAGAAGATTAACATTTAACAGGGATGAGAGGTGGGAGGGAAAGGGAGAGAGAAGGGAAATTGCACGGTAATGGAAGGAGACCCTCAGGGTTATACAGTGGAGGGGGTAGAGAGAGAGGAGGGGAGGGGAGGGGAGAGGTGGGGAGGGGGGAGGGTGGAGGATGGGAAAGGCAGCGGAGCACAACAGACACTAGTATGGCAATTTGTAAATCAATGGATGTGTAACTGATGTGAATCTGCAATCTGTGTATGGGGTGAAGGTGGGAGTTCATAACCCACTTGAATCAAAGTGTGGAATATGATATGTCAAGAAATTTGTAATGTTTTGAACAACCCACAATAAAAAATTTTAAAAAATAAATAAATAAATAAATAAAGGCTCCATACCAGACGTGCCTCCAGCCTCCCAAAAGTGTGGGTTCCTTTAGTTCCTTTATCCCTCTACTATGCCCACAGAGGGACACTTGGCTGGAGCTTCTGGCCTGGCTGTGCTGCTAGGGATTTCTTTCTTATTATATCCGAACTCCTGAGTCCCTGACATGATTTGAATGTCCAGTTTTAAATTCTAGTAAAGTCCCCCTGGTTTTTTGTTCACCCACCTTGCTGCTGAGAAGCTGCCTGCCAGTTTTCTTGATTTCACTGCACAGGGCAGCCAGGAACATGACCTCGAGGATGCAGTTTTGAGAAAAAAGGAAACGGAAGGCTTATTGCTTTGGTACCAAGGAGAAGCACAGGGGACTCCTTTCCCAAAGGCTGTGATTGTGCCCATCAGCAGGAACAGGGGGCTTTTAAAGAGGTGACTCAAAGGCTAGGTTCCACATGTTCTCTGTTGGAGTTGTAATTCACTTGTTAATTCGGGAGACAGTCATTTCTGAGATCTTCTAGTGCCATCCACAAGGTCTGGATTACTTCATTCCTGTGGTAGGCGTGTGCTCAAGTACCCTCTGCCTGGGATGGGGAAGAAAGATAATCCTGTTTCCCCTGAGATTAGGGAGGCAGAGAGAATAGGGAGGAGCAGGGAGAGAGGAAGAGAAAGAAACGTGTTCTTTTTAAAAATAAGCTGCAGTGGCAGAGCAGCAAGGGCTATGTTCAAAGCATAAAGTGGGCCACTGCTCCGGTAAGATCCTTGTCTTGTTCCTGGTCTTATAGGAAAAAATATCCCCCTTTACCTCGGTATGAAGTTAGCTGTGGAATTACCATATGTGTCGAGGTACGTTTCTTCTATACCAAATTTGTTAAAATTTTTTTTTATCATAAATGCATGTTGTATTTTATCAAACGCTTTTTCTCTATCTATTGAGATGAACATATGATTTTTGTCCTTTGTTATGTTAATGGGGTTTGTCACAATTACAGATTTGCTTATGTTGAAGCCTCCTTTCATTGTGGGGATAAATCCCATTTGATCACAGTCTGTTTAGTGTGGTTTGAAGTCAATTTTCCAGTACATTGTTGAGGATTTTTGCCTCTATATTCATCTGGAATATTGACTTGTAGCTTGCTTGCTTGCTTCCTTCTTTCCCCCATTCTTTATCTGGGTTTGATGCAGGTTCATGCTGGCCTTGTAGAATGGGTTTGAGAAAAATTTCTTCCTCTTCAATTTTTTGGATGTCTGAGACACATTGATATTATTTCTTCTTTAAATATTTGATATTGTGATGCCTCCAACATTGCTCTTCTTTCTTAGAATTGTTTTGGCTATTCTGGGTCTCTTATTTTTCCAAATAAGTTTCAGAACCCCATTTTCTAGTTCTGTGAAGAATGTCCATATTTCGTAGAATCCAGCTGTGAAGCTCTCGGTCCTGGACTTTTCTCTGATGGGAGTCTTTTTATTACTAATTCAATCTTCTTCCTTGTTATTCTTCTGTTCAAATTTTCTGTTTCTCCTGATTCAGTCTCAGTAAGTTGTGTGTCTCTCCAAATTTATGTATTTCTTCTAGTTCATTTAATTTGTTGGTATATAATTGTGTAATTGTCTTGGATGGACATTTGTATTCTGTCCTCCCAGTTGCAATGTCTCCATTTTACTTTCTAATTTTATTTTAGTCTTCTTTTTTAAATCAAGTAAAGACTTATCAGTTTTGTCTCATCACCCAACTTTGTGTACATTTACTAATCTTTACATACATTTTTTAAAAAGTAAGAAATTAAAATTTCCAGTGTATAACAAAAAGCCCACCAACTCTTAGTTTTGTTAATTCTTTCTATTGTTTTTCTAGTCTATATTTTATTTATTTCTTCTTTGATCTTTATTTCATATTTCCTTCTAGTAACTTTGGTTTTAGTTTGCTCTCTTTTTCTAGATCCTCGAGTTGTAGTATAGGATATTTGAGAGCGTTCTTATTTTTTGATGTGGGAACTTATTGCCCTTAGAACTGATTTTGCTACATTTCATAAGTGTTGGCACATTGTATGTTCACTTTCATTTGTCTGAAGATATTTTTAAATTTCCCTTTCAATTTCTTCATTGACCTCCTGGTTGTTGTCTAAATTTCCATGTATGTGTATTAGCTGCCCACAGCTTCCCCCTCACCATCCCATGGCAGCCATGGGTGGGGACTTTTCACCTGGCTGAAGTGACCCGGCCCCTAAACTCTGCTTGGCCAACCTGCTAAGGGCAGTAACAATGTGGTTGGCCTAGCCCTCCTTCCTCTAGGAACCTATCTAGGTATGGTTCTGCCTGAGCACTCACAACTTCCCTTCATTCTTTCGCTGACCAGTGAACCTTGACCCAGAGCACCTCCACATTCCCAATAAAACTCTTTTTGATGCCTTATTCTTGTTCTGTGGTTCCTGGCCTCGTGCATTTTTCTACTTTATGTGTATAATTGCTAAAGTTTCTCCTGATCTAGTTTCATGGCATTGTGCTCAGAAAAAACACTTGATATGATTTTGATTTGTTTGAATGTGTTGGGAGTGTTTTGAGATCTACCACATGGTTTATCCTAGAGAATGGTCTATGTGTATTTAATAGGAGTGTATATTCTGCTGCCTTGAGATGGAAGGTCCTATATAGGTCTGTTAAGTCCATTTGGTCTAGGGTGAAGTTTAAGTCCAATTATTTCTCATCATGTCTCCCTCTGGATGATCCTTCCATTACTGAAAGTACATTAAAAGGATATTAAAGTCCCCTACTGTATTTCAGTCTAACTCTTCCTTCAGACCCATTAACATTTGTCATGTATTTTTGGGTGCTCTGATGTTGGTGTACATGTGTTTACAATTGTTATGTGTTCTTTCTGAATGTACCCCTTTCTCATTTTATAAAGACCTTATTTGTCTTGTTTTACTTTTTTTTAAAAAAAATGTAGTCTACTTTTATCTGATTTAAACATAGCTACCCCTGTTCTCTTTTGGAATCTGAGTCATCCAGTGGGTGGACCTGGAGCCTGGATCTACTGGAGTGGAGCTTTTTTTGTATCTGCTTTGGATAGGCTTAGATCCTGTATCTCTTGGAGATGTTCTTAAGCATGGATCCATAGAGCCTTGCTTCACACTAGGGTAGACCTTGAACTTGAGTCTTCAGGGCCTATCCAGGTACTACATTGGTCTTGAGTCTAAGTCTTTGAGGCCAAGCCTGAGTCCTATGTTCACAGAGTCAAATTTAGACCTTGGATTTCTGTGGGTGGTCCTAGAGCCTCAGTCCATAGAGGCTGGCCTGGCACCAAGGTCTACTGGGATGAACTTGTACCCTGGGTCTACGGAACTGGCCTGGACCCTGAGACCACTGTAGCCTGGAGTCAGCTTGGTGCTGAGGCAAGTATAGAGCCTAAGGCTGACCTACAGCCTGAGATCACATGTGATGTACCAGTGCTTATGGCCATGTGGTCTGTCATTAGGGGGATGACATGGAGTTTGGGTCCATAGAGGCCAGGCTGAAAGCAAAGTATACTGGAGGCTAGGTTTGTAAGGGCTGGCCTGGGTCCTGGGGCTTCAGGGGCCAGCTTAAAGGGTATTAGGGCTATAGGGAACATTACAACACTGGGCAGGCCTAAATCTTATATCCCTGGTTTGGCCTAGTTCTTGAGAGCAGATATGCTGATATGACCTAAGAGCAGGCCTGCAGCCTAGGGCTCTGTGGGCTGACTTGGCTGTGGGCTAATTGGTAATCTGAGGTGGACCTGGAGCCTGGAGCTAAAAGGCCTCACCAGGAGGCTGAGTCCATGGGTGGTAGGCTGATGACTAGGGCTGTAAGACATGGCCTGATCCTGGGGTGATGAGTGTCAGGTGCTGGGGGTGGTATGGATCCTGGGGCTGCTGAGTGAGGCTGGCCTGGCTCTGGGGTGGCCTGGAGACTGAGGCTGTGGGGACTTTCTTGGTGCTGGTCTGGGCCTAAAGCCTGGTACACAAGCATTGATCTAGGATTAAGAATGATCTAGAGCCTGGGGTTATTGAGGACAGCCCATCAGTGAAGAGATAGTTAGCTGTGCAGGCCTAGAGCCTGGGGTTGTGGTATCTAGCCTGCTACTAGGACAGGCTGAGAGCACAACTCTCTTGTCTACCCAAAGCACCAGGGGCTTGCCTGATGCTGGGTTTTGCAGCATTAGATTTCAAAGCAAGGTCCAGTGCTTGGTCCCCTCTCCTTATAAAAGTAGAGGATATCTCTCTACATGTGCAGTCTCATGTTGGGGGAGGGGGATGTTACAGGCAATGTAAAATTGTCCTTCCTACTCTCTTCAGTGTGTGTGTGTGTTTTTTTTCCCCTTACTTCTGTGCTATACTCATGTAACATGATCTCTTACCCGGTTTCCTTAACTCTTGTAAAGGTATTTTGTGTGTGGATCATTTTCAAATTGATATTTGTGCAGAAGGATGATTCCTGAAGAGTCCTAGCCACCATTTTGCTAAGCATCTCTCTCAACCCTTTGTACCATCTGCTCAATTTTCCTATAAACCTAAGACTGATATAAAAATAAAGCATTAAAACCAAAAAGGCTTTTTGTATGGAGCAAGTTCTGATACAGATCAAATAAAGATGAATCATATGAGAAGGCACTGCCAAGAAACTTCTCCACAGGTCAGATAGTGATAATTTTCTGAAAATGGGACTTTTTTGGGATCTCCAACTCAGCCTCTCCCTCTAGTGACTGCTAGGCTACTGATTTTCACAATTACTGTAGTTGTCAGTTGTTCATTTTCAAGGCTACTGTAGACCTGGGAGTAGAGGGATTGGAATAGGACAACTGAAAATTTCACAAAGCTCATGGTTCTTATAAAGGTTCAGCCATTTTTCTTGAACAAATGCTCCTTGGACTATCACAAGCCTTTGATTAATCGCACAGTTCTGAAAACATGGATTTGGACAATTTATTATTGACGCTCTTATTTTTATTGAGCAGATTTTTGGAGCTCCTTGCTCCACCATTCCTCTACTATTTCACTTTTAGTCCCTTTTCACTGAGACTTGTCTTATAGAGCCACAGCTCTATGTCCTCTGTACTCATTCATTTGTTCAAATGATGTAAGTTGATTTGCCCAGGAAACAGACTACTTCTCATCCCAAGAAATATTAAACAGCCTTAGAAACCAGAATGTATACATACTTAAATACATATATGTGTACATACACACATACCCTCAGCCCCATGCCAATGGATCTATCTACTACATGTATAATTCCACTTGCAAGAAGAGGTAAATACTAATGTTAATGTGAAAGGAAAAGATCTTGCTCCCATAGTACTCTTCCCCAATCAGATGCTTTTATCAGTTTCTCATCCTTATAGATTTGGGTGATTTTATGTTCAAGAGAAGAAAACAAACTTTGACTTTAATTCCCCAGAAGGGCCAATGTAAAAATATCAGAGAAAACAAGAAGGGAGGGACAGAGGAAAAGGAATTTCCACACACCAACAATGTACCAGATACTTGAACAATCTTAAGAGTGGTTGCAGGGGTTGGGCAACAGAGTATAGGAAGGCTCAGTAACGGTACTACTTTTCACTGAGATGATACAAGCTCAGCTGATAGCTGCTTGCTGCACCTTCCTGGAGTCATGCCATGGTTTCCTGATGCTGCTGATGTCTCAGCTGGTAAGTCTGGAAAAACCTTCACAATGTTAAGGATTGGGAGGTTGGTGAGATGGGAGCTGAACATGAAATTGACTCTGCCTTTTCCCTTTTCCATTCTTTTTTCAGACCTTGACATACTCTATGTCTTTGAAGCTATGAATAAGGCTGTGGTGAAATCATTAGGTGGAATGAGAGTCTCAAGAAGTTCTAGGTAGCATTCTCTATGATAGAGAATATTCAATAGCAAACCTTTTGAGGTTCCTGTGTTTGTAGCATGGAGTGTGTAACCAAATACTGCAGGTAAGAATGTATCTCAGTCTTTGTTTCTCTGGTTACTCATAGCTAAAGTGCCTAACTCCAGGACTCCCAGGTTTCACATAGTGCTCTGCTTTGTCTTTTTAGGAATGGATATTATGTATTCAAATACATAGGGGTTGAGACTATGGGGAAAGTAGCCACAGAGCCATGAAGGTAGATATGCCACTGGTGCTGAGACTTGCACTTATTCTCCCTTGTCTCTGTGTCACTAGGCCTAAATAATTCCTAGCATGATTGATTTTTGTTGGCTGCAGCATATTTTGTAGACATCACTGGCAGGATATAGACTTTATAACAGGCTGGGTATGGCTGGAATGGTATGAGGATGGGGGAGAGACCAAACCACTAGTCCTTATTAGTCTGCGTCCATTGTGCCTTGGGACTGTCCTGGTTATTTCTTAGCAATGGTGGAGACCTGTTAATACAGCATTGCAACAAGTGGTGGATTTCTTTTCCTCAGAAAATGTCTCTGAGTTTGGGGATAGTTCAGTGTAAAAAGGCAGAAGGAATTCTGTTTTCCCCTCCATTCCCCCTCCCCACCCAATACACATGCACGTACATTTTATCTATCAGCTGCTGAACAGTGCCGAAAGGCAGGCAGTCAGTGCTTCCTATGGAAATTCCCTAGTCCTGGTACTCTTAACATTAGCCCACTAATTTCCCCATTCCATAGCACATGATGCTTCTGCATCACGAGCCACACCTGTCTGCCTGTCTCTGTCCACCTCCACTAAAGACTAATGTCCTCCATTGTGATGAGTGTTTTCCCCTTCTGGATTGTACACACATTGCTGTTTCTCATCTTCCACACCTCCTCATAAACCAGGAGTGAGTACATTATTTTATTATTCTTATGTGTGAATCTACCCTTTTGCTCTATCCTTAAATCCATTGGTCTGAAACTCTCAATGTAATATAGTGGAGGGCGAATGTCAAATGGAAAAAGAGTCCTGTGAGCCCCTATTAGTATTTTGCTCCTTCTCCTTGGATGCAGCCAGAAGGATGTCACAGGTTTAGGATGGCAAAGGCTGGTGAGTCTGGTTGGGAGGGATCAGGGGCTCTGGGCTGTCATTTTTCTTAAGCTTGAGGACACTGCTAAGCCCTGATCATAGCTATAAATCAAGGAAACCTGCAAACTTAGAGACAGGCTTTAGGCCCTGAGTTTTAAAATTCTGTTCTAATTAGTTATATATGACAGAATGCATTTGACACATCATACACAAATGGAGTATAACTTCTCATTCTTCTGGTTGCACATGATGTAGAGTCACACTGGTCATGTAATCATATATGCACATCAGGTAATAATGTCCAGTTCATTCCACTGTCCTTCCTACTCCCAAACCCCCTCCCCTCCCTTCACTAGGCCCTGATTTTAATACCATAGCAGCTCTCTCCTTTCAAAATAAAAATACATTTATACATTTTTCTCCCTATGATAAAATAAATAATATGGTTTTAGAAATCAAATACATAGAATGATAAAAAATGAGTAGTAAATGTCTCCTTTCCCTCACTCTGAACTCTTTCTCTCAATCTTAAACACTTTTGTTTATGCTTCCAGGAATTTTATATTCCTGTAAAGTATCTATACATGCATTCTTTTTTTTGGTTGTATACAAAGTATATTCACACCTTTCTTCTATGTGTACTCTGCTGCACATTGCTTTTTTCAAAGTATATATGTAGAACATGTTTAATATCAGGACATGTAGATCTGATTCACTCGTGTTTGCCTTAAAAATAAATCTGGTTTTAAAATTATAAAAGTAATGCAAATGTCTGGATATATATCCAAACAATCCTGAAAAATAGGAAAAAAGTAACTCACACAACACAGAGGCAGTCTCTATTACCAATTTATTTTGTATTCTTTCAGAAACTGTTGTATAAATTTATAGATATGTAACAGAACTTGTTCTTAAAACAAATGGGATCATCCATTCTGCTCTGAATAGTATTTTTTAAAACTCAATTTATTCATTAACAACATAATTACTACATACAAGTCTGCCTCATTCTATCACTGTTTTCTTGACTACTTTCCTGAGTCCTACACAGAGAAAATAGCTGGAATTTGGCCTCAGTTTCCTCATGTGTATAATGTGGAAAATAACAAGTTAATAATATTATTAATGAAAACTAAGAGAAACAATTTATATAAGGTATTTAGAATGGTGCCTGGTACATAGTATAAAGTACAGGCTGTTAATGTTACTCCCCAAGTCCATGGAATGAGACTACCCCACATGTGAATCTTGAGTCTAATCCAGATATCATAATAATGGTAATAATACAATAACAATACTAGTAGTATCTAACACTTATCTGGAATAATATGTGCCAGAGTTGTTGTAAGAGCTTTATGTGTATTAACATTCAACCTTCAAAACCATCAGGAAAATCCTATCATTCCAACTTTGCAAATGAGAAAACTGAGACAATGGCCAGCTCTGAGCACTGCGAGCACTGTGCACTGCGGCATGTTGGAAGAGATGTTTCATGGGGCTTTTGTCAGGGTGTCTTCAATGTGAGCTGCTGCTGACCAGGACCTTTCCATCTCTGCCTGTACAACATCCGTTTCCAGTGAAGAGGGATCTTACTGCTGCCTTTGGGAGTATTTCAAGTCCCAAAGGATCTCAGAAGAGTTGAGAAATAAGCACAGAATGCCAAACTATTGCTCAAATTCCTGCATGCCCGTGTTAATGGGAGGCTCAGACTTCTGAGGAATATTCCTAAGAAATAAGTGACAAACCTCAGTGACTTATTTGTTCTGAGAAAGAAAAGAAGAACAATCCAGAGCTAAATTTTGTAAGCTGGGTGATACCATTTTTTAATAGATGGAACCCAGAGAAAAAATAGTCCTGAAGGGGTCAATAACAAATTGACCTTTGGTCATTTGGAGCTTAAGGTCCTGGTATGATATCTAGTTAAATGTGTTTCTGTCAGTAAAAATACCAATGTAGGATGCAGAAGAGAAGTTAGGACTGGGAAAAAAGGATAAATGAAGCTATAGGGGTAGATCAAACCGTAATTAAAGAGTGCTATGAGAAGAAGGCTCAAGATGGAGCTTCGGAGAAGGCCTACATTTAAGATGGAACATTTAACAATGTTGAAAGATACTGAGGGATCAAGGAGGGAGGACTGAAAACAATGTTTATGTTTTTAAGAGAGTTTAAAAGAATGGAAATGGGATCCATATTGCATCACACTGAAGAGTGAGAGAGACCTGGAAATGGATGCATTAGCAGGGATGATTTATTCCCTTTTCTCTAATTTTCTTGCTAAGGATTGTCCATAACTGATATATTACACTTCTATTTGCTAATGGTTTGACTTCCACTGGCAATTAAGCTCTACAAAGGCAGGGAATTTTGTCTGGTTTGTTCATAAATGTATCCCCTATATCTATAATATGTTTTGGCAAATAGATAGCACTCGGTAGACATCTGGTGAATAAATGCAAATTTGGATGATAAGAAATGGAGAATGGGGGCTGAGGTTGTGGCTCAGTGATAGAGTGCTTGCCTAGCATGTGCGAGGCCCTAGGTCTGATCCTCAGCACCATATAAAAGTAAATAAATAAATAAAAGAAAGATATTATGTCCAACTACAACTAAAAAGTAAATATTAAAAAAAAGAAATGGAGAATGGGGGCTGGGGTTGTGGCTCAGCAGTAGAGTGCTTGCCTAGCATATATGAGGTGCTGGGTTCGATCCTCAGCACCATATAAAAATAAATAAATAAAATAGAGTTGTTGTGTACAAGTACAACGAAAAAATATTTAAAAAAAGAAAAAAAGAAATAAAGAATGATGGTGAGTTAACTAAAATGCGTTACAAAGAAAACAGGATCACTTTCTGCTAGTGTTTTAATATGAAGATTTATTTTGTGGTGCTGGGTTAGAACTCAGGGCCTTGAGCACGCTAGACAAGTGCTCTAGCACTAAGCTATATTCCCAGTCCACTTCTAAATTTTGAGACAGGGTCTTACCAAGTTGCCCAGGATGGCCTTGAGCTCACAATCCTGCCTCAACCTCCCATATAGCTGGGACATAGACATGTGCTACCAAGATTTTTATTAAAATATGACCATTTTTAAGCACCCCCCAAAATGAAACACTAATAAATGGAAAACCCATAAGATCACCACACATTCTGTAATCAACATTTTACTATGTTTTATTACATATCTACCCATCTATTTATCTTAATATCCATTCATCAATCCAATTTATGTTATTTCAAAGTAAGTTGTTGATCATACTATTTCATCTATAAGCACTTCCTTATTCCTGTAATTAATACAAGATAAAATGTATATGTGCTTCATTTTTTGTTGAGGTAAAATGTGCACCCAGTGAAATGCACAACTCACAATTGCACCATTTGGTGAGGGAGTTTTGTTTTGAGGTACTAGGGATTGAACCCAGGGTCACTCTACTATTGAGCTATATCTCTAGCCTTTTTAAACCTTGTTTTAAAAAATGTTGAGCCAGGGTCTTGCTAAGTTGTCCAGGCTGGCCTTAAACTCATAATCCTTCTGCCTAAGCCTCCATTTGGTGAGTTTTGCCAAATATAGAAACCTCTGTAAGTCAAATTCTTGTTAACATATAGAGCATTCCACCATATATTTTTTGGTTCTTATTTTATTGAGATCCACATGTCTTAAAATTTACTCATTTAAAATGTGCAAAGTTCTTAGTATATTCAAAGAGTTATGCAACCATAACCATCATTTCCAGAACATTTTCATGACACCAAGGAGATTACACATTAGAAGTCAATCCCCACTTCCCTCCCCGCCCCCAGCCTTTAGCAACCACTAATATGCTTTCTGTCTCCATGAATTTACCTTATCTTATTATCTTATAAAAATGAAATCATGCAATGTGTGTGTGAACTTCTATATTTGTCTTCTTTCACTTAGCATAATGTTTAAGGCTCATTTATTTTGAAGTATACATTAGTAATTCATTTTTATTACCAAATAATATTCTATTATATGGATATATGATCTTTGTTGATTCATTCATCAACTGACAGACATTTGAGTTGTTTCTACTTTTTAATTTTTACAGGCAAATGCATGTTTTTAAAATAATTTTTGGTTGTCAATGGACCTCTATTTTATTTATTTTTATGTGGTGCTGAGAATTGAACCAGTACCTCACACATGCTAGGCAAGCACCCTACCACTGAGCTACAACCCCAGCCCCCTGTTTCTACTTTTTGCCCGAGAATAATGGCACTATGAAAGTTGATGTACCATTATTTGATGTACCATATATGGACATATGCTTTGATTTCTCTTGGGGATGTACCTAGTGAGAATTGTGGGGTCATACAGGAACTTGATGCTTAAACTGCAAGAATTGCCACACGATATCCCAAAGATATTGTATCATTTTGTATCTCCACCAGAAATATGTGAAGATTCTAATCTCTCCACATTCTTGCCAAGCTTATATCATTTTCATTTTAGTGATGCTAGTGGTGGTGAAGTGCAATGTTATTATGGTTTTGATTTTCATTTACCTGGGGAAAAATGATGTTGAGCATTCTTTGCTGGGCTCACTTGTCATTTATATGTCCTTAGAGACATATCTATTCAGATACTTTGCAAACTGCAATTGGAGCACCTCCCACCCACCTTGCATTCCAGCCATGACCTCCAGGGAACCACAATGTTAACCCTCTACATGCTGATTTTTTGCTGGGGGTTTGCAATGAGAAAGAAAAGGTGGGGTTTTTTTGGATGCTCTGAATTTTTGTGACTATTATACCTGGGTGTGTCTTAGTTCAAGCGTTTATAGCAAAAGACAGTGGGTGACTTAAATGACAAACAAGCATTTACCCCTCCCTCCACAGTTAGAAGGTCCAAGATTGCTGGACAAGCAGATTCATACAATGTGATGAGGGCCTGCTTCCTGCTTGGGGACAGCCACCTTCATGCTGTTTCCTTATATAGAAGGTGGAGAGAGAGTGCCCTTGACTCTTCATCTTATGAGGGTATTAATACCATCATGGGGGATCTAAGTGTAAGACCTCTCCTGTACCTATTTACCTCCCAGAGGCTCCGCTTCCAAAAGCTATCACTTTGGGATGGGGGTGGTTAGACACAAACATTCACTTTATATCAAGATATATGATAAAATTCTTATAATATAATAAATTCCAGAGGGAATATCACAATCTGTGAAAGGAAAAAAATAATGTTAGGGAGTTATAATTTGTTTTTCTTTTTGCATTAAACTCTTTGAGTATTACAAGCAGAATAAATCTCTGTAAGTGATGATATTAGCTATGCTTTTTGCATATTGGAGCCTCTGATAAAAGGAACACAACACTAAATGGGAGATAATCTATAGAATGAAATTTACTTTTGGAGTTTTAAAAATCAATTTTTTAATTTGCTAATTAGCTCTCAGAATCTGACCTTTACAGGCTAATTTTCCAGCTTGAAGTGCATATTTTTGAGTGGGTCAAATGGGCTCTAGGACTGACAAGGGCTTTTAAAAATCCTTGCTTTTCATGTGGATTTGAACCATGGCTTTTTGGCTCTGCAATATCTTGGCTTTGCTGGTGAAGAAGAGTGGCTGGTTTGTTTTCATAAATTTTAATTACCTTGACCTCACTCTAAGCTGTTATGACCTGCTATGGGTTGTTTCGCCTGAGCAGACACTGTGCAAAACTGAGAGCAGGTTCAGATTCCATCAACAGAACTTTTATTTGGAGGCTCCGTTGCATATTTAGAATAACTCTCTGTGGGTCCTCATTTATTTAAAAAAGAGAGAGAGCTAGGGGTATCTGAATCACGTGCAGATGCTCATGAGGAAGAACATGTTCTCTGAACAAACTATATATATATATATATATATATATATATATATATATATATATATATATATATATATATATATATATATATATTTTTTTTTTCTGTTTCTCAGGCTGACCTCAAACTTCTGAGCTCAAGTGATCCTCCTGCCTCAGCCTCCTGAATAGCTGGGATTACATTTGAACACCACTGTGCCAGCTCCTAATCAAAACCCAATTTCACATGAAGAAGCTAGTTTAATTCTTTTTAACTGACACATAATATTTGTACAGATTTATTAAGTACATTGTGATATTTTTAATTCATGCATGCTTTGGGTAGTGATCAACTCAGAGTAATTAGCATACCTGTTGCCAAAACCTTGGTCCTTTTCTCCAAAGCCAATCCAATAACGAGGACATGGTTTTGAGAAAAAGGAAAAATAAGGTTGGTTGCTTTGCTAGCAAAGGAGAAACAGGGGACTCCAGTCCCAGATGCTGTGATTCTGCCCATGAGCAGGAATGGGGGGTGGGAGTTTAAAGAGGTGACTCTAAGGCTACATTCCATGTGTTCCCTGTTGGAGGTGTAATTCACTTGTGAATTGGGAAACAGTCATTTCTGAGATCTTCTGGTGCCATCCCCAAAGTCTGAATTACTTCGTTCCTGTGGTGGGTGTGTACTCAAGCACGGGTAACTCTGCCTAGGATGGGGAAGAAATGTAATCCTGTTTCCCTTGAGATTATGTAGGGGGGAGGTTAGGGAGGAGCAGGGAGAGAGGAAAGCAAAGAAGCATGTCCATTTTAAAAATCAGTTGCAGTGGCAGAGCAGCAAGGGCTGCATTCAAAGTATGAAGTGGGCCACGGGCACATACCCAGCACCCAAACGTTTATCATTTCTGTATGGTGAGTACATTCAAATTCCTCTCTCCTGTTTTGAGATGTATAATGTGAAAGGCGAGTGACTCACCTGAGGTGGAGATTCAACCTAGAGAATTTATTGGGGGCTGCCCGAAGGGGGAGAAAAGGAGAGAAGGAGAGCAGCAGCATAAGCCTGCAAGCTTCAGCTTAAGAAGGGTTGCTTTGGCGACGTGGCGGGTGCTGATTGGCAGGGTGACTCAGGAACAGGTGAGCGGACTTTGTCCTCGAGGATTGGTTGAGTAAACTTTTGACTTTGGCGCCCTTCAGCTTGGCGCCCTTGGGAGAGGAGGGGGAAGGGGTAAGGGATTACATGATGTTCTTCTCAAGAGACAGAAACTTAACTTCATCAGGGAGAAACCCGATGGGGGAGTAAAACCAAAAGGCAAGGTCTCCCACACACCAAACATAATGTATTATTGTTAATTATCGTCATCCTGCTGCGCCATAGAACATCAGAACTTATTCCTTCTATTAAACAATGCTGAGAAAATTGGTTATTTACTTGAGGAACAATGAAACTGAAAGCCTGGCTCTCATCAGTTACAAATATCAACTGAAAATGGGTTAAAGATGTAAACATAAGGCCCAAAGCTAATTGTATTTGTAACTTGTGATTCCTGCCCAAACCTGCATGTTAGGAATGGACATATCCCAAGAAGTATGAACCCTCCACTGACTTCTGACAGATTGAATTTTGACCCATTCCCAGGGCATCTTACTGTTCTTAGTTATTATACTCCATTTCCTTGACTGCAGCCTTCCAAAAATGACTGACAGCCTGACTTTTCTTACCTAATTTTTCTCTAGTACCCATCTTAGTAAGGCAGAGTATTTAATGCAAGTGTCCCCAGAAAAGAATATAGCTTTTTCAAGACTGCTTACTTAGATAACTGGTCAGGACCAAAAGAGGTAGAAGGTTATGAAAAACTACTTTGAAAAATTTTGAAAACTCCAAACATTATCATGAATGTATATCTTTCTGGTTATGTTGTTGTCAGATCAGGTGGGGGAGGCTTTATTGAGATATCACTCCCTGGCGGAACTCGATCAGACCCACAGAGGGGACAGGGGAAGGGTCTGAGGAGAAACCGCGTGGAAGCTCGACAGGACTGGACTTTTATGGGGCTTACAGCAGGAAGGGACGGGCTTGGGACAGGAAAAGGTGTTTCTAGAGTCCCTTGCCCCCTTGGAGTTGGTCAGGGGAGTTGGCTGAACTCCAGGATTGGCCAGGGGGTCCTGCTGATTGACAGGTGTTAGTCAGGAGATCTGGCTGATTGACAGGCATTTCCGCTGGCATCTGATTGATGTTCTTTTCCAGTGCGGGCTGCTTTGTTCTAAGTTGCCACTAAGTCGCCACCACCGACCTAACAGTTGTTTCTATTTTTCCTGTTGAAATATTTTCTCCTGTCCACAAAAAGGTCTGGGAGAAAATTTTTAAAAGATGACTTGAGAGAAATGTTAAGTATTTATTACTAAACGGAGCACATTGATTTTGCAAAAGTAAGGAAAAATCTGACAGGTGTGGGCCAGGGGCATGAGAGACATTAATGATCATTGTTTTTATTCTTGTTAGTTATACATGATATTAGAATGTATTTTGATACTGTTCTACATATATGTAGCATAACTTCTGATTCTTCTGTATGTACATGATGTACAATTACATTGGACATGTAATCATATATACATATAGGAAAGTAAAGTCTGATTCATTCTACTGTCTTTCTTATTCCCATTCCCCCTCCCTTCCCTTCATTCCCCTTTGTTCAATACAAAGTACTTCTATTCTTCTCTACTCCCACCCCTTGTGAGTTAACATCAGCATATCAGAGAGAACATTACAATTTCAGTTTATACCCAAAGGACTTAAAATCAGCATACTACAGTGACTAGCTACATCAATGATCTTTGTTTTTATTTTTTAAAATTATTGTTTGTTCAAAACATTACAAAGCTCTTGACATATCATATTTCATACATTTGATTCAAGTGGGTTATGAACTCCCATTTTTACCCCGTATACAGATTGCAGAATCACATCGGTTACACATCCACGTTTTTACATATTGCCATACTAGTGACTGTTGTATTCTGCTACCTTTCCTATCCTCTACTATCCCCCCTCCCCTCCCCTCCCACCTTCTCTCTCTACCCCATCTACTGTAATTCATATCTCTCCCTTGTTTTTTTTCCCTTTCCCCTCACTTCCTCTTATAAGTAATTTTGTATAACAGTGAGGGTCTCCTTCCATTTCCATGCAATTTCCCTTCTCTCTCCCTTTCCCTCCCACCTCTCATCCCTGTTTAATGTTAATCTTTTTCTCATGCTCTTCCTCCCTGCTCTGTTTAGTTGCTCTCCTTATATCAAAGAAGACATTTGGCATTTGTTTTTTAGGGATTGGCTAGCTTCACTTAGCATAATCTGCTCTAATGCCATCCATTTCCCTGCAAATGCCATGATTTTGTGATCTTTGTTTTTAAAAACTGTTTCTGGAAGCTTTCTTCCTTACTTGAAGGAAAGCTCCCTATATGGCCTTTCCAAACAGCTCTAAATGCTTTGAATTCAAAATTCTCAGCCTGTGTTTGTTCATACCTGATAGCATGCTGACTATGAAACAGCAGGGGGATGTCTCCAGAGTTTGTATTTTCCATGTTGAATAGCTCCTGATGCTGGACATGAGGCTGATAAACTGATGTTATATCTTTTGATGTCTTTGGAACACACAGCCTTAGTCAATTTCTCTAGAACCAAGACTAATTAAAATTATTGTTAGACTAGACTGGGAAGTCTAAGGCAAGGGTTTCCATGATGAAGTCTACATTTGGGGCCCTAGTAGGTAGGACTGTCTGACAAATGTATGTCCCACCTGAGGGTGCCTAACAATTTTAAACATTTTTCTTTTTTTTCCCCTAGTGCCACGGATGGAACGCAGAACCTCATGAATGCCAGTCATGTGCTCTATCACTGAGCTATATATCACCAGCCTACAAATGTAAACTTTTTTGATAGGGGTAACACAGTATATGCTTCCTGGGATTGTATTTTTTATGTGTACCCTTACTAGCATGAAAATGCCTCAGTCCTGGAAGGATTTCATCCCAATTTAAACTTACTGATCAAAGTTGTGCTAATGCCCAAATACGTTAAAATAAAAAGATAAACACAGAAACTTCAGTAGAAAATCACATGGCTTTCTTAACTAGACCTTTGTAGTTAATATAACTTATTTTAAATTGGCTAAATCTAGGACCCCTATAGGGTATAACCAAGATCAATACTGCAGATTGGTGCTACCCTGCTTCATGGGGTTCTACTGATAATAATTTTGCTAGCTAAAGGGGGTCAAGTTTCTTGATTTTTATCAAAGGACTAACTTTTGGTTTCATTGATTTTGCTCTAATGCTTTTTATCACTCTTTCATTTATTTCCACTCAATATTATTTCCTTCCTTCTGCTACTTTGGGTTTAGTTGGTTCTTCTTTGTCTAATTTCTTAAAGTTAAACATTATGTTATTTATTTAAGATCTTTTCTATTTTTAAATATAAATGTTCAGAGTGATAAATTTCCCTCTAAACTGTGTTTTAGAAGCATCCCATTAATTTTGACATGCTGTTTCCATTTTTGTTTATTCATCTCAAAGTATTTGTAAATTATCCTCATGCTTTTTTTTTTTTTTTTTGGTACCAGAGATTGAACCCAGAGGTGCTTAACCACTGAGCCACATCCCCAGCCCTTTTATATTTTATTTAGAGGCAGAGTCTCACTGAGTTGCTTAGAGCATCACTAAGTTTCTGAGGCTAGCCTTGAATCATGATTTCTTTTTGATTATTTTTAGGAATATTTTGTTTAATTTATATGTATTTGTAAATGTCCCAAGGTCTAAATCTGCTAAGCATTTCTGATTTCATTCCATTATATTTGGACACTTACTCTGTATGATTTCCTATAATACCTAAATCCAGTGGATAGTTTTCTCTCCTTATCTGGATGGATTAGTTAGCAGCATTTGACTGGTGATCATGCCCTACCTTTTGAACTTACCCCAGCCTCTTTCAGTTTAGGATACTACTCTCTGACAGTTTTTTCCCTTTTACAAGGCTCTGCCTTCTCTGTCCCCTAGTTAGTTATTTATAATTTGACATTTTGTGTTTGTTTCTTTCTCTAGTATGGTGAAGTTATTGATAGATTGGTTCAAACATGTTGTATAGATTCCTTACATACATGTTAAGAAGATGCTGCTAATGTACCACAGCTATTAAAATGGTTACAACTTTTAATTAGGCTTCTGGTACAAAAATTATTTTTCCTGAATTATGTAGACTGGTGTTTTTCATCAGTTCTAGAATATTTTCAGTAATAACCTATTCAAATACTGTGTCTAACTATTTCTTTGCCTTTTCTTTCCTTACTAGACTTTGATTAAACATATTTTTGTCTTACTTACTAGATTCTTTTACTATCTTCTATATATTTTCCATCTTTCATTTCTTTATCCTAAATTCTAGATAGTATTTTACTTACTTTCCAACTCACCAATTCCGTCTTCACTTGTATCTAGTCTCCTGTGAATTTTTAAAATTTCAGTTCTTATGCTTTTAACTTCTTTAAGGTCGACTTTGTTGTTCCTCAAATCTATTACTTCTACTTGTTATAGTTTTCTGTTCTGGGCAGAAATTTTCAAAGCTAAAATTTTCTTTTCAAACAAATTAAGCATGTATTTGTGTACCTGTTTCTATTGTCTGTTCTTTGGCTAATTCTTGAT
Source organism: Marmota monax (assembly GCF_021218885.2). Classification (NCBI taxonomy): domain Eukaryota; kingdom Metazoa; phylum Chordata; class Mammalia; order Rodentia; family Sciuridae; genus Marmota; species Marmota monax. Next base: position 952,355 of record NW_026692395.1, on the reverse strand, counting down.
TGTGGCATCTTGCTTCTTAGTTCTTGGTTATCTATGTCCATGAGCCGGTCATTGTGTTCAAAAATAATTTGTTGGAATAACTTGAGTCATAGAATAAAACCATCTTTTTTAAAAAAGGATTCACCTATGCCTTTGTTAGTTGCCTATTTTACTACTAGTTCAGAACCACCTTAACCAAAGTGGTTTGTCCCCAGATAGATGATTTACTCAAATCTTGGGTGCAGTCTAAAATGAGGGCTGGTCCATTCCTGCTTCATCTTCACCTAGATGTTGTAGCCCTTTGGAATCCCAGTTGCTCTTCTGTCAACTTCGTACTGAGAAACTAGTGTGACTCCATTTTTGAGAAACCAGCCTCTACCTCAGAGCAAAGCCTGTCCAAGGAAGGTGGCATGACCCTTGTCCTTGGAAAACCCCACAGAGCACTCCTAGGCACATATCGACCCTGCTGAGTTGTTTGTCTGTAAATAACAGGAGAGGTCTGTGGCGCCAGGTGTCCCTGACTCAGTCAGGCTAGGTGAGGACCCATAGCAACCCCCCTAGCAACCTCCAATCAGCATGAGACAGGGAAAATACCTGGGATGCCAGATGACCCCCAGGAGTTTATGGTGGTTGATAACATGTTGGGAAACCATGTAGTTTTGCACGTACATCCCTCGTGGCCTAAACCAACCAGTTGAAATGAATCCCCCTATTGTATTAACCAATCATCCCTACCCAACTTGTTCCCACCATTGAATGTGCTAATCAATGTTTAGAGTTGTTGTTTGATTTTCCCTTGGTATGGAATGATTTGCTGTGTGATGTTGTGATGCATAGAGTATCCCCCCAAACCTATAAAATCTCACTGAACAAAGGACCAGGACTCACTCCTGGGACCGCTGCATCAGGAACGGTTGTGAGTCCTGGCTCGAGCTTGCAATAAAAACTCTTGTGTGATTGCATCAGATTCAGCTCCTGGAGGTCTATTGGGCTCCCACGAATCTGGCATAACACTACCTTAAGTGGTCTCTGGATTTTGATTTATTTTATCTGCAATGAACTTTCAAAACAGTTTTCATGTATATTTACCTGTCAGGATTCTTAGTTTCCCTTCAATTTTGACTGTTATTTTTTCCTGTCTTATCAGCTCATTGGTGTACAAATTTGAAAACAGATCTCATTCATCTGTTATATATTTTGTTGAAATAACTTAGCCCATCATAACTGGAAATGGGATATGTGACCTTTCAGTCTAATAACTGATCACTCTGGATCGTATGGGGCTTCTCTTTTGTAACTCTCCATTCTATGTGCCAGCATTGAAACAGTCAGGCTTCTTGATTGCAAGCAACAGAAGCCACGTCTGGCTATTTTAAATGAAAAAAAAATTATAAAAACATACCGAGTACCTTACAGAATATCAAGAAAGTCTGGGGAAACAGACTTGAGAAAAGGGCCTGGACAAAATAAATTCACAGGAAGATTGAAGCCAAAAATCATTCCACAGAACTAATTGAGTACACTGTTGCCATCTTCACTGGTAAACACAAAAGGTAGAGATTTCACTGCCAATACCTTTGGCCTCATCTATAGATATTCTTGAAATTGAATGTTACCACCATCTGTGATACTGCCTCCTGAAACAAAATGTCCTCCCTTCCTGTGTCACTGTTTTCTGATTCAGGATCTATGATGGGTGCATGTAATCTAAGCCCAGTCTAGATCATGTGTCTACACCCTGGAAGGGGAGATAGGTAAGTGAATGTCTCCTATTTAGAGCTACCATGATAAGAGAGAATTTTTGCTTTCTACCCAGATTCAAAAGGCAGAAAATTTCCAAATGTATTAATTAGTTCTACTACATTAGTGCTCTTTTGACTATAATTATCTATTGGTAAAATTGTGCAATGCCCGGTATTTTTCTTGTGCAACCCACAGTATACACAGATTGGAAGAACTCATGAATGTTATCTCAAAAACAACAGAAATCCGATCATCTGCAGACATTGGAATCTTCTAGTCTAGGTCCAGTATAAACATTGTTTTCACTGCTCTGCTTGCCACACATTTTAGATCTTCAACAGACTCTGGATTCTTGGCAAGTGTGACTAGAGAGACTGGTGCCAATATGTATCATAGGGCATAGAAAATGTTTAAGGATCACAGTCAAGAATATAAGTAGTACTACTCTGTTTCCCCACCAATTTGACATAGAACACTGTCTGCTGTGCTTGAGAGACCACTTTGCTGGGGTTTTGACTCAGATGGACTGGTGTAATTAGTATATTTACCTGTCTTATATTCCAATTACTTAATTTCCAACTCATCACCATGTATAAACATTATGCTTGGGCTGGGGTTGTGGCTCAGTGGTAGAGCGCTCGCCTAGCATGCGTGAGGCCCTGGGTTCAATCCTCAACACCACATAAAATAAATAAACAAAGGTATTGTGTCTAACCAAAAAATAAATATTTGAAAAAAAATTATGCTTTTACAGTTTTTCATTAAAGGCTGCTTCTTCAGCTAGAGTTCCATTGCTGGAAATTCCATGGAGTAGGATGTAGATTACTCAAGGCAATTGCAGTCCAGGTTTAAATTCTACTTCTGTCACAGAGCACTGTGAATGAAGAATCTGAAGCAACCAGACAGGTCTTGAATAACGAAAGCCTAACCTAACGCAGTGGCTATAAATTATATCTGGGTTACACCCTATTGTATATTTATAGCTCTTATATTCTCCTGAACTTAAGACTTAGACATCCAAGTGGAAATATCAAGTAGGCAGTTGGATATATAATAAACATCAAATATATAGCATGTCCAAAGAAGAACTCTGGTGATGTTATCCAACAGACCTATTTTTTGCAAATCTTTCCTTTCACAATGAAGGATGCCAAAATAAATGCCTCAATCATTGCTGACCTTTTTTTGTGTAAGTGTGTGTGTGTGTGTGTGTGTGTGGTGCTGGGGATTGAACTCAGGGCCTTGTGTATGCAAGGCAAGCACTCTACCAACTCAGCTATATCCTCAGCCCAATTACCACTGATCTTATTGAGGAACCTTGAATAAATATTCTTCCAATTGTTTCAAGCTTCTTGTTAATTTCAAGAGTTTGGAAAAAGTTGTTTTTCATAATTTGGAATATTTTCACTGCTTTGGTAAAAAAGCAGATTTATGGAGATTCTTACTCCATCATTACAGAAGTTCTTTTAGGTCTATGTTCTTCAGTTTTTCTTAGCACAAGAAATGTAGAGAAATGAAATTATCACATTGTTGTCTGACTGGAACCAAAATCTTTTTAAAGTTGTGTTATCCTATTAATGTTGGGATTCAATTTTCTAAAAGGTCATTCAGAAAAATTTCACATATTTTTATGAATCATATTTTTCTGAAGGTTTCTATTCTTTTGCTGTTGTTGTTTGTTTCTATTCTTATAATATCTTTCACTTTGGTGCCAGGGTAATGTGGCTTTATAAAAGTAGCTGGAAAGGTATTCCCTCTTCTGTTATCTGAAACTACTGTGCAGAATTGATATATATTTATTCTTTATATTGGCGTGAATTTGGCTGAGACTTTTGTTTTCAGATTCTTAATCATGTATTCAGTTTTTAAAAATAGAATAGCTTCTGTTTACATATTTAGCCTTTGGGGAGTTCATATAGTTTGTGATTTTTGAGGAATTGGCAAATTCCATTTAAGTTGTCAACTTCATGTGTGCATATCTGTGCATAGTATTCCATTATTATTCTTCCAATATCAGTCGGATCTACATTAATGTGCCCTTTTTCATTCTGGATGCTGATAATTTGTGTTTTCTTTTTAATTCTTGCTAGAGGTTTGATAATTTTATTAATCTTTTGAGAGAGTCTGCTCTTGTTGAATTGATTCTTTTCCTGTTTTATATTTTATTAATTTCTGTTCTTGTCATTGTTGTTATCCATAGCATTTGCTTTGGGTTTATTTATTCCCTATAATTTAATGGGGGGCTTAGGTTACAATTTTCAGGTTTTGCTTTTTTTTGTAGTATAAGGATTTAATGGTATAGCTTTCCTTCTAAGTACTATTCTTTTTAAAATGATTTTTAAGAAATATTTATTTTTTTTAGTTGTAGTTGGACACAATATCTTTATTTTATTTATTTTTATGTGGTGCTGAGGATTGAACCCAGGGCCTCAGATGTGTTGGGCATGCATTGTACCACTGAGCCACAACCCCAGCCCTGTAAATACTATTCTTGCTGCATTACACATACTTTATATATTGTACTTTAATTTTTATTCAATGCATGACATTTTCTTATTTTAATTGAAAATGCCCTTTGACACATATAAGTGTGTCATTGAATTTCCACATGTTTAGAGATTTTCCTGTTGTCTTTTTATCATTGACTTTAAGTTTAATTATGTTATGATCTAAGAGCATGCTTCATATATTTCAATTGTACTACATTCATTAAATTCAGACTTATTGCCTAGAATGTGGTCTATCTTGGTAAGTGCAGCACGTACACCTGAACAATTTTATTATCGTCATCAAGTGAAGGGTTCCACAAATGTTTGATGCACTACTAACTTCTGTAACTTTGGTGATCTTCTTTCTATTGTATCCATTACTAAGAGGGGCATGTTGAAGTTTCCAAGAATAATTGTAAATTTGTGTATTTCCCTTTTTATTTTGGTTAGATTTTACTTCATGTCTTATGAAGTTCCATTGTTAATGGCATACACATTGAGTTTGTCATGTCTTCTCAGTGAAAAACCTTTTAATCATTAAGCAATATATCTCTTTACTCCTATAATTTTATTCATTTTCCAGTCTACTTTGACATTGAAAAGTCATTCCAGATTTCTCAAAATTTTTCATACTGTATCATTTATCCATTATTTTTTTACTTAACTGTATTAGTAGTAAGTATCTTGTACATGGCATATAATGCAGTCGTTTAAAGAAAACAATCTGACAGTCTTTATTTTTAATGGAAAAGCTGAGTAAAACCTGGTGAGAGAGCACTGTGCATTTTCACTTACACTTATCTAATCCCTAATTCCCATGCTCAGTGACAATCTGAAAGTTGTTAGTCCACATTATTTTTTTGATTTTCTGATGCCCGAAAGAGCAAACTAGACTTGTCAATGAATTATGCTTTTCTGTTTTTGTACCTGTGGCCCACTTTATGCTTTGAATATAGCCCTTGCTGCTCTGCCACTGCAACTGATTTTTAAAATGGACCTGTTTCTTTCTCTTCCTACTCCTCCCTAATCTCTCCCCCTACCTCCCTAAGGTAACAGGATTACCTTTCTTCCACATTTTAGGCAGAGTTATCTGTCCCCCTGTAAACACCCACCATAGGAATGAAGCAATCCAGACTTTGGGGATGGTACAGAATACCTCAGAAATGACTGTCTCCCAAATCAACAAGTGGATTACAACTCCAACAGAGAACACGTGGAATGTAGCCTTTGAGTGACCTTTAAAAGCCCCCTGTTCCTGCTGATGGGCAGAATCACAGCCTTTAAGACAGGAGACCATGTGTTTCTCCTTTGCTAGCAAAGCAAAAAAAAAACTTCCTATTCTTTTTTCTCAATACCATGTCCTCATTATTGGATTGGCATGGGGACAAGGATGGAGCTTTTGGTAACATTTAGACTTGTTGGAATGTTCTCTGAAGGAGTAACAGAAAGGGTTGGCCTTTATTTCACTTATCTAGGAACTCTCCCCATTAGGAAAAGCAGCACACCAAAGGCACTTGTTGAAAACATTTAAAAGTGAATTAAGTGACTGGCTGCTGTCACCTAGAGAAAAAAAAAATCAACCCATCTATTGGTTAGAGCTTTGCAAAGATACTAAGTTTGATTAACCCCATACCCTGACTCTTTTCCACCTAAACATAACATCCTACACCTGAAATTCAGTTTTCTACAAGCTACCAGAAACGGTATGCCTTTCATGAAACTAATGACTATATTTGTAAACGATAATCGAAACCAACATTTGTAGACATAGAGTCTACCTATAAATGTAGTAATAAGGAAAACGTGAGCTTAGATGATGTACTATTGATATTGAGAACTGTTAACATTGTCTTTCTCCACAAAAGGGAGACTTTGCAACTATACAAGAGCAATATAAATATATAGGGGGAAAATCAATAACACAACAGTTTCACAAAGCAGAAAGAAATGTGAGCAGTATGAAAAGACAAGGAAAGAAAGGACCACAAGCAATGAAGTTCAACTCAACTTTAGAAGAGGTAACAGCTGCAGCAGATGGAATGTCAGATAAAGAATTCAGAATATACATGCTTCAGATGATCTGGAGTATCAAGGAAGACATTAGACAGCAAAATCAGACAATGAAAGATCACTTTGACAATGAATTACATAAACAAATCCAAGAAGCAAAAGATCAACTATACAGGGAGATAGAGGTTATAAAACACAAACAGAAATCCTAGAAGTGCAGGAAGCAATAAACCAAATTAAAAACTCAAATGAGAGTACTACCAGCAGAGTAGAACACTTAGAAGATAGAACATCAGACAATGAAGACACAGTATTTCAACTTGAAAAGAACATAGACAGCTCAGCAAGACTGTTAAGAAACCATGCGCAGAACATCCAAGAAATATGGGACAACATAAAGAGACCAAACTTAAGAGTTATTGGGATACAGAAAGATATAGAGGTCCAAACCAAAGGAATGAGCAATCTATTCAATGAAATAATACAAGAAAACTTCCCAGACTTGAAGAATGAAACAGAATTCCAAATCCTAGAAGCCTACAGGACGCTGAATGTGCAAAATCATAAGAGGTCCACACCAAGACACATTATAATGAAGATGCCAACATACAGAATAAGGAGAGAATTTTAAAAGCAACAAGAGAAAGGAAGCAGATTACATTTAGGGGCAAACCAATCAGGATAACAGCTGATCTTTTAATACAGATTCTGAAGCTAGAAGATCCTGGAACAACATATTTCAAACGCTGAAAGAAAATGGGTTCCAACCCAGAATTGTGTATCCAGCGAAATTAAGCTTCAGGATGGAAGATGAAATTAAAACCTTCCATGATAAACAAAAGTTAAAAGAATTTGCAGCTAGAAAACCAGCTCTTCAAAACATCCTTGGCAAAACATTACAGGAAGAGGAAATGGAATATAACAATGAAAACCAACAGCGGGAGGTAGTACAGTAAAGGGAAAAATAACAAAAGAGGAAAAACAAATCATGTTAAGTAACGTAAATGAACAAATACGGCTGGAAGTACAAACCATATCTCAATAGTAACCCTAAATGTTAATGGCTTAAACTCACCAATCAAGAGACACAGGCTAGTAGAATGGATCAAAAAAAAAAAAAAAGATCCAACAATATGCTGCCTACAGGAGATGCATTTGATAGGAAAAGACATACATAGACTGAAGGTGAAAGGTTGGGAAAAATCATATCACTCATTGGACTTTGGAAACAAGCAGGAGTGTCCATACTCATATCAAATAAAATAGACTTCAAGCCAAAGTTAATCAAAAGGGATAAAGAAGGACACTCCATACTGCTCAAGGGAACAATACACCAACAAGACATAACAATCATAAATATATATCCCCCAAACAATTGTGCAGCTATGTTCACCAAACAAACTCTTCTCAAGTTCAAGAGTCAAATAGACCACAATACAATAATTATGGGAGACTTCAACACACCTCTCTCACCATTGGACAGATCTTCCAAACAAAAGTTGAATAAGGAAACTATAGAACTTAATAATACAATTAATAACCTAGACTTAATTGACATATATAGAATATACCACCCAACATCAAGCAGTTACACTTTTTTTCTCAGCAGCACATGGATCCTTCTCAAAAATAGACCATATATTATGTCACAGGGCAACTCTTAGAAATTATAAAGGAGTAGAGATAATACCATGCATCCTATCTGATCATAATGGAATGAAACTGAAAATCAACGATAAAAGAAGGAAGGAAAAAGCATACATCACTTGGAGAATGAACAATATGTTACTGAATGATCAATGGGTTACAGAAGACATCAAGGAAGAAATTTAAAAAATTCTTAGAGATAAATGAAAACACAGACACAACATATCGGAATCTATGGGACACATTGAAAGCAGTTCTATGAGGAAAATTCATTGCTTGGAGTTCATTCCATAAAAAAAGAAAAAAAAACAACAAATAAATGATCTCACACTTCATCTCAAAACCCTAGAAAAAGAAGAGCAAAACAACAGCAGAAGTAGTATAAGGCAAGAAATAATTAAAATCAGAGGTGAAATCAATGAAATTAAAACAAAAGAAACAATTGAAAAAATTGACAAAACTAAAAGTTGGTTCTTTGAAAAAAGAAATAAGATAGACAGACCCTCAGAAATGCTAATGAAGAGAAGAGAGAGAACTCAAATTACTAGCATACAGGATGAAAAAGGCAATATCACAACAGACACTTCAGAAATACAGAAGATAATCAGAAATTATTTTGAATCCTTATACTCCAATAAATTAGAAGATAGTGAAGGCATAGATAAATTTCTTAAGTCATATGATCTGCCCAGATTGAGTCAGGAGGATATAGACAACCTAAACAGACCAATATCAATTGAGGAAATAGAAGAAACCATCAAAAGACTACCAACTAAGAAAAGCCCAGGACCGGATGGGTATACAGCAGAGTTTTACAAAACCTTTAAAGAGGAACTAATACCAATACTTTTCAAGCTACTTGAGGAAATAGAAAAAGAGGGAGAACTTCCAAATTCATTCTACGAGGCCAACATCACCCTGATACCTAAACCAGACAAAGACACTTCAAAGAAAGAAAACTAAAGACCAATATCTCTAATGAACCTAGATGCAAAAATCCTCAATAAAATTCTGGTGAATCGGATACAAATACATATCAAAAAAATTGTGCACCATGATCAAGTAGGATTCATCCCTGGGATGCAAGGCTGGTTCAATATACGGAAATCAATAAATGTTATTCACCACATCAATAGACTTAAAAATAAGAACCATATGATCATCTCGATAGATGCGGAAAAAGCATTCGACAAAGTACAGCATCCCTTTATGTTCAAAACTCTAGAAAAACTAGGGATAACAGGAACATACCTCAATATTGTAAAAGCTATCTATGCTAAGCCTCAGGCTAGCATCACTATGAACGGAGAAAAATTGAAGGCATTCCCTCTAAAATCTGGAACAAGACAGGGATGCCCTCTCTCACCACTTCTGTTCAACATAGTTCTCGAAACACTGGCCAGAGCAATTAGACAGACGAAAGAAATTAAAGGCATCAAAATAGGAAAAGAAGAACTTAAATTATCACTATTTGCAGATGATATGATTCTATACCTAGCAGACTCAAAAGGCTCTACAAAGAAACTATTAGAGCTAATAAATGAATTCAGCAAAGTGGCAGGATATAAAATCAACACACATAAATCAAAGGCATTCCTGTATATCAGTGACAAATCCTCTGAAATGGAAATGAGGAAAACCACCCCATTCACAATATCCTCAAAAAAAAAATCCTTGGGAATCAACCTAACAAAAGAGGTGAAAGATTTATACATTGAAAACTACAGAACCCTAAAGAGAGAAATAGAAGAAGATCTTAGAAGATGGAAAAATATACCCTGTTCATGGATAGGCAGAACTAACATCATCAAAATGGCGATATTACCAAAAGTTCTCTATAGGTTTAATGCAATGCCAATCAAAATCCCAACGGCATTTCTTGTAGAAGTAGAGAAAGCAATCATGAAATTCATATGGAAAAATAAAAGACCCAGAATAGCAAAAGCAATTCTAAGCAGGAAGTGTGAATCAGGCAGTATAGCGATACCAGATTTCAAACTATACTACAGAGCAATAGTAACAAAAACAGCATGCTACTGGTACCAAAACAGGCGGGTGGACCAATGGTACAGAATAGAGAACACAGAGACCAATCCACAAAATTACAACTATCTTATATTAGACAAAGGGGCTAAAAGCATGCAATGGAGGAAGGATAGCATCTTCAACAAATGGTGCTGGGAAAACTGGAAATCCATATGCAACAAAATGAAACTGAATCCCTTTCTCTCGCCATGCACAAAAGTTAACTCAAAATGGATCAAGGAGCTTGATATCAAATCAGAGACTCTGCATCTGATAGAAGAAGAAGTTGGCTCTGATCTTCATATTGTGGGGTCGGGCTCCAAATTCCTTAATAGGACACCCATAGCACAAGAGTTAATAACAAGAATCAACAAATGGGACTTACTTAAACTAAAAAGTTTTTTCTCAGCAAGAGAAACAATAAGAGAGGTAAATAGGGAGCTTACATCTTGGGAACAAATTTTTACTCCTCACACTTCAGATAGAGCCCTAATATCCAGAGTATATAAAGAACTCAAAAAATGAAACAGTAAGAAACAAATAACCCAATCAACAAATGGGCCAAAGACCTGAACAGACACTTCTCAGAGGAGGACATACAATCAATCAACAAGTACATGAAAAAATGCTCACCATCTCTAGCAGTCAGAGAAATGCAAATTAAAACCACCCTAAGATACCATCTCACTCCAGTATGATTGGCAGCCATTATGAAGTCAAACAACAACAACAAGTGCTGGTGAGGATGTGGGGGAAAGGGTACACTTTTACATTGCTGGTGGGACTGCAAATTGGTGCAGCCATTTTGGAAAGTAGTATGGAGATTCCTTGGAAAGCTGGGAATGGAACCACCATTTGACCCAGCTATTCCCCTTCTGGGACTATTCCCTAAAGACCTTAAAAGAGCATACTATAGGGATACTGCTACATCGATGTTCACAGCAGCACAATTCACAATCGCTAGACTGTGGAACCAACCTAGATGCCCTTCAATAGATGAATGGATAAAAAATGTGGCATTTATACACAATGGAGTATTACTCTGCACTAAAAAATGACAAAATCATGGAATTTGCAGGGAAATGGATGGCACTAGAGCAGATTATGCTAAGTGAAGCTAGCCAATCCCTAAAAACAAATGCCAAATGTCTTCTTTGATATAAGGAGAACAACTAAGAACAGATCAGGGAGGAAGAGCATGAGAAGAAGATTAACATTAAACAGGGATGAGAGGTGGGAGGGAAAGGGAGAGAGAAGGGAAATTGCATGGAAATGGAAGGAGACCCTCATTGTTATACAAAATTACATAAAAGAGGAAGTGAGGGGAAAGGGAAAAAAACAAGGGGGAGAAATGAATTACAATAGATGGGGTAGAGAGAGAAGTGGGGAGGGGAGGGGAGGGGAGGGGGGATAGTAGAGGATAGGATAGGCAACAGAACATAACAAACACTAGTATGGCAGTATGTAAAAAAGTGGATGTGTAACCCATGTGATTCTGCATTATGTATACGGGGTAAAAATGGGAGTTCATAACCCACTTGAATCAAATGTATTAAATACGATATGTCAAGAACTATGTAATGTTTTGAACAACTAATAATAAAAATTAAAAAAAGAAAATTAATAAAACAAGGTAGATTGATGAAACTCAAAAATATTAAGTAATTAGTGGATGGAGCATGTATATGTTAAATGTAGATGGAAATAAAAGGATTGATATAAAAAAAAAGAGTTAATAACATTTTCAACCCGCATCTTTGACACATTCAGAGAAGACTACAGCATTAATAGCAACAAATCTGTATAACCCAAGGATGATGGTGCATACCTGTAATACCAGCAATTTGGGAGACTGAGGAAAGAGGATCACAAGTTCAAGACCAGCCTCAGCAACTTAGTGAGACCTTGTCCCAAAATAAAAAATAAAAAGGGCTGGGGATATGACTAGATAGTAAAGTGCCTCTGGGTTCACTCCCTAGTAGCCCCCTTCACCTATTAAAAAAAATCTTGTGTAGAACTGCAATGAAATCATTTGGTTTGGCTTATTTGAACAAAATATTTCCCAGTTTTGTATATAGCACATTGCCTGGGAGATAATAAGGGTAATTCAGTGTTGAAAATGCAATAGAGTATTTTTGTTGGTTTTTTGTTTTGTTTTCTTGACTTTTCATTCCTTTTTTTTATAATTCCTTCTACCAATTCATGTCACACATTTTAATTTTAAATGGCTTCCATATGGATGGCTTTTTCACCTAATTCCTAATGACAAAAATTTCTCTTTGCTATCGGAGCAACAAGAGAGGATACTTTAATATATGTAAAAGGGATGAGTATTAAAATTTAGTTTGTTTTATCAAAATCAATCAGGATATCAAAGGAGGTAGATAAGATTTTCACATTTAGCATCAATCTCATTTAGAGTATAAGATAATAGAGAAGTGTGCTAAGCCATAAATCAGGCCACCTGGATTCTAGAGGGCTGTCCCACAGGCGTTCACTTGAACAAACTACTTAATCCCAAGGACACAGTTTTAGTCATATTTTCAATAAAAGGTTTGAAACACAATTTCTTCTAAATCTGAACTTTTACTTACTCTTAAATGTAAGTTTTTTGGGGGCTGGGGATGTGGCTCAGTGGTAGAGCACTTCCCTAGCATGTGTGAGGCACTGGGTTCCATCCTCAGTACCACATAAAAATAAATAAAAATAAAGGTCCATTCACAACTAAAAAAATTTTTAAATATAAGTTTTTTTTACATGTTTCCAAGCCTCCTCTGGCTTTCTTTCTCTGTATTGTTCCCAATTGGCGTTGCCACAGCCAGAGCTTCTGCCATCACCTCTGAGATAAGGATTCTTAAATTGGAATCTCTGACCCTAACTCCAGATGGTCCCTGACATTTCCATTTAAACAGTATTTCCAGAATCTCTCCCTTTCTTTCCATATCTACTTTTACCTTAATATCTTTTATCTACATTACTGGAAATCTCCAGTCTGCCCTTCCTGAATTTTCTCTCTTTTCCCATCATTTGCACTATTATCAAAGTGATCAGGTATCTTCTGTTCAAATGTCCTTATCAAGGCAGCAATGCCAGCAGCTACAATCAAGCCCTGCCTAACATTCTCACCAGAGTACATTCACACATACTGTTCTGCCTCTGTGCCTTTGCTCATGACATTCCTTCACCCTGAATTCTATTGCCCTCTTCCTTACCTATGGAAATCCTACCATTCCTTCTAAATTCTATTTGAAGTCCATCTCCTCTAAATAACCTTCTCCAAAACCACCTACTTCTTGTAGTATATGCTTTGTAGCATTTGTTCCAAGTAAATTTATAGCAAAGCTCAATTCTTTACATATGCTAGTAGTTTGTATTTTTTGTCATTTCAATTTCATTCAATTTCAAGTACTTTCAGGACCAAGATGTTGTTTTAGTTACCTTCTTAAGACTTGAATCCTATCTTCAGACCACCAACAGTCTCCCACAGGGGACAGGCATAACTGATGTGAGAAATTCTAAAATAAGCACTCACATAGAATGCAGTAGGACCAAACATAAAAGAGACATTTCCTCCACCTGAGGATTAGGGGTGTCAAGGTGGCTTAAGTTCCATTCTAGACACCAAACTAGACTATAAGCTTCTTCTGAGTAGGTAGAGAGCTATCATTTTATTTAAGTACCCCTCGGGTGCAGTATTGTGACCAGCACAAAACATTTACTCTGAAACTAAGTGTATAACTAAAAGTTGCCCAAGTCTCTTAGCTCTAAAAGTGCAAAAGAGACATATTAGTTTTTTATATTCCACTTATTATATGGTCAATAAACATTTTATATTCCACTTATCATATGGTCAATAATCATTAATTGGCTAATGAAAACCTAATAAAAAAAGTTAAGAACATACTTTTAGCCTTGAGGATTTAGGTAAATGTTAATTGACATAATTTCCCAAATAATTCCTAAAAATGAAGAACTACAACAGAGATTTCTATCAAATCCTTGCAAATGTTAGTTCTACCTCTCAGAAAGGAGGCTATGTGGATAAACGAGCTATTTTGCAATCGCAGACCCAAATTAAGCCAAGCTACCACATTTACTCTTAGATCTCTAACCATAAGTTAAAGGAAAACAACAGGCTTTAGTAGAGCTCTTAGTAATAGTCTTTAATAGAATGTTTTCTTTGATATAAGGAGGCTGATTCATAGCGGGATAGGGAGTGGGAGCATGGGAGGAATAGCTGAACTCAAAATAGGGCAGAGGGGTGGGAGGGGAAGGGAGGGAGCAGGGGGTTAGAAATGATGGTGGAACCGTAATGATCATTATTATCCAAAGTACATGTATGAAGACACGAATTGGTGTGAATATACATTGGATACAACCAGAGATACGAAAAATCGTGCTCTATATTTGTAATAAGAATTGTAATGCATTCCGCTGTCATATATAAATTAAAAAAAAAAAACTTTAAAAAAAAGTGAATGAAGTGACTGCTTGCTGTCACCTAGAGAAAAAAAATCAACTGGGGCAAATAATAAGCAGACCAAAAATCCTGTGAGGAAAGTCTGCAGGAGGGAAATACTTGAAAATGGAATACTGTGAAAAGTTTCCACATGTTAGAATTTAGAAGGGGTGTGCTTTCCCAGAGCTCACTGCATGCTCAGGAAAAAAATCAAACCTAAGAAGGTACTGAGCTTTCACCTCTGGATGGCCTTCAAGTTCTGTGCAAGCAGGAGGTAAAGGTGAGGTGAGGATTGGAGAGTTCCTGGGAGAGGGTTGGAAGCATGTTCCGCTACCCTCAGTGTCTGACTTCAAGATGGGGAAAATTGTTTCTGGCTCCAGGAATTTAAAACAGCATACTACAGCTGTTAAATCATTAGCTCACCACTAAGTCCACTTTGGTGATCACTCATGACAAAGACTACAGTATTTACAAGGAGTTTAGAGAAGTCACTAAACAACTAGAACCCTCACAACACACCAACAGCAACAAGCCCATGTCAGGGGAGGAGAACCCCAGCAAAAGTAGTTCCATGAGTACTATGTTCTTTATTTCTCCATATGGCTTCAAGCTACTGTCTAGTGTCCTTCAGGATTTCCAGAGTTACTATATAACAATGTTAAAAAAGGTCCATTTCTTACAAAAAATTGCAAATCATGAAATGAAATAAGAAAGGATGAACTATTCACAGTGAAAAAGAAAAATAGAAACTGTCCAAAAGGAGGCTCAGATATTGTACTTAACAGATGTATTAAGTAAGATGTCTTAAATAAACTCAAAGAGTTAAAGAAACAGGAGAATAATGTCTCCCCAAACAGAGAATTTCAATGCATGTATAGATGTTCTATTAAAATATGAGAAATTCTTAGCCAGTCGTAGTTGTGAATGCCTGTCATACCAGCAACTCGGGAGGCTGAGGCAGGAGGATCACAAGTTTAAAGCCAGTCTCAGCAACTTAGTGAGGCCCTGTCTCTAAATAAAATATTTTAAAAAGGCTGGGGATGTGGCTCGGTGGTTAGGTGCCCCTGGGTTCAATCCCCAGTACAAAAAAAAAAAAAAAAGGAGAGAAATTTGGAAAAGAAAAGTATAGGAATAGAAATGACATATAAAAGATAAATTCGGGACAAGAAAATCTAACAAGTATAAAATGAAAAATTCAGTAGAAGAGTTCAACAGCTGATTTAAACATTCAGAAGAAAGAATCAGTGAATGTAAAGGTGTGCCATTTGAAATTATCCACTCTGCAATGCAGACAGAAAAAAAATGAAGAAAAGTGAACAGTGTTGAAGGAAACTGAAAGATGACATAAAGCTTGCCAACATATTATGGTCTATAAGAAGAACAGAGGAGAGAAGGGAGACAGAGGATAGAAGAATATTTGAAGGAAGTACCTGAAATTTTCCCAAATTTAATAAAACATATGAATCTATACACCCAAGAAAGTTAATGAGCTCCAAGTGCAAGAAACTGAAGAAGATGCACAGCACAAGCTATTGTACTAAAATTATTAAAATCCATGACAAAGAATCTTGAAAGAAGCCAAGAGAGAAGTGACCTTGACATACAAATTATCAGGTGGATTCTTTTTACTGAAGACGGAGGAAAGCCATGGGATGATACCCTAACATATTGGGGGAAAGAAAAAAAGAAAAACCTGTTAACCAAGAATTCTACAACCATGAAAAACATGGTTCAAAAATGAACAAATTAAGACATTCCAAGATTTTAAAAAGTTAAATTTGTCACTAGTACACGTTCCCTATATGAAATGGTAATGGGAATCCTTCCTGTTGAATTGAAAATACACTACACAGTAACTTGAAGCCATATGAAAAAATAAAGACCATCAGTAAAGGTAGCTTCATAAGTATTATACTGTTGTAGGAACAGACGAGGTCAGACACCAAAGAATTAGCAGAAAGCAGATTTATTTGGCTGCAGCCAGGTTCAGAAGAAAAAGCTTTTGCTGTAATCAATCAATCCCCCTGAACCCCAAGTTCAGGAAGTTTCAGAACTTTATACCCAGTGTGTAGGAGGAGGGGCTCAGAAGTGCACAATCTGCAGAAGTTCACATAAAAGCAGCTTTTTCTCTCACTGTTCTGGGCAAATTAACCCTTCAAAGACAGTACCTGAGAAGGGGGGAGCTTCTTCTCCCCTTTCTTTCCTCCCCCTGCCAGCTGTTACCATGGAGCCCAATGAGTAATTTATCTTTGAAATGTAAACATCTCTGTGAAGCTCCTGCCCAAGGCCTCAGGCCTTGTTAAAGACCCGCAAACACACTTCCCACTTGAAAACTTTTACAAACTATTATATATCCTTACAATACTAGATAGTCCATAATTGTTGTGAAAAACTATTAAATGGGGTGTTCAGCACCTGGAATGCTGATCTCTTTCAGGCCCATGGCCAAGTAAAATAGAGCAACAGGAAATAGAAGCTTAACTACATTGAACTCTTTTGTAGAGATTTTTTTAATAAGTAGGACATAATAACTATTTTCTGTCTGTTGACAAACTAGCAATTAATATATAGAAGTAGAAAACACAATTAACAAGGTAGTTCTAAATTACATAGTTACATCAATCTATGGTGCACCAAATCCCAAGATGACACCTACCAGACAAAACATCTTAAAAAATGGAACATTTACAATAACGGAATTAGATTAGGCCTAAAGAAGGATTCCAAACACTTTCAAAGTTATTGACATCATTCTCTCAGAATCTAACACAATAGCATTAAAAATTAATTACAAAAATGGGGAAAAAATCCTGCCATCTGTAAAGTAAAACCTCTTTTTTTTTTTTAATTGTGAGGATGTGGGGGGGAAACACACATGCATACATTGCTGTTGGGACTGTGAATTGGTACAACCAATCTGAAAAACAGTATGGAGATTCCTTGGAAAACTTGGAATGGAACCACCATTTGACCCAGCCACCCGACTCCTTGGTCTATACCCAAAAGACTTAAAATCAGCATACTACAGGGATACAGCCACATCAATGTTTATAGCAGCACAATTCACAATAGCTAAACTGTGGATCCAACCTAGATGCCCCTCAATAGAAGAATGGATAAACAAACTGTGGTCTATATACACAATGGAATATTACTTAGCATTAAAAGAGAATAAAATCATGGCATTTTCAGGTGAATGGGTGGAGTTGGAGAATATCAAGCTAAGTAAAGTGAGCCAATCTCCAAAAACCAAAGGCCAAATGTTCTCTCTGATAAGTGGATACTGATCCATAATGGAGGAGGCATGGGAAAAATGGAGGAACTTTGACTGGGCAAAGGGGAGGGAGGGGAGGGAAGGGGGGAGGGGGGCAGGAAACATCGCAGAATGACATGGGCATCATTACCCTAGGTACTTGTATGACTGCACATATGGTCTGACGCTACATCATGAACAACCAGAGATATGAAAAGTTTTGCTGCAATTGTGTACAATAAATCAAAATGTATTCTGCTGTCATATATACCTAATTAGAATAAATAAGAAAAAAAATTTAAATGTAGAAATTCTTTTGCTGATAGTCCTAAGGTCAATTATGGTGAAGATTTCTTAAGAAGCTTAATTAAGATTTTCTGTGTAGGAGGGGGTGCCACTACAATAGGTTGAATTGTGTCCACCCAAAGGTTATTTTTGCAGTCTTAATTCCCAGTGATACTGATGTTGAGAATCAAGGCCAAGTCCCATTGCCTGGTGCCAAAGATTGAATACCCAAGAATCACAGAGGCAAGTATAGAAAGAAAGTTTTATTTAAAGGATAGAACAGAGATAGATTTCTCCAAAGAGTAAGGCCCCCAGAGCTGGGTATCTGAGGAAGTTGGGATGTCTTGCCCCTTTCATAGATTTTTAGATTTCCTTTGTTCTCATGCCCCCTTTGCCTCTTGTCTTGCCCATGTGACCAGTGACCAAAAGGCAGAGTGATCCAAGGGTGAGAAAGAAGCCACCCAGGGGTACAGGCAGAAAGGAAGTGGCTCTGGGGGTATTAATTAAAATCTCCTTGTTGGGAAGAACAATTCCCTGGAGGCAGGTAACCTTGGCAACAGGTGAGGAGCAGGGGGAGTGTTCTGAAGGTATTAGCATTTTATTTCCTTGCCTTTGACTCAGCCCCCATCTTCCTGAACCATCCAGATTACCTACACTGACTATCTTTTTGCACCCCCCATCCCCCACAGCCTCACTGGTATATAAAAATGTGACCTAATTTAGAAACTGTCATTTCAGAAGAAATTGAGACAAGATCATATTGGTACTGGTTGGCCTTTAATAAAATAACTAATGTTATAGGAAGATGATATGAAAACACACGGGGAGAGTGATATGTTATAATGAAGGCATAAAATAGAGTAATTTGTGTGCAAACCAAGCTATGCTAAAGATTGAAGGCTATCACTAAAAGCTAGAAGAGAGGCATCAGTTTCCCCTTCAGGACCTGCAGAAGGAATCAACATAGTTGACACCTAGATTTCAGACTTCCAGCCTCCAGAACTACTAGAGAATACGTGTGTCTTGTTTTAAGCCACCAGTCTCTGTTAATT
Source organism: Marmota monax (assembly GCF_021218885.2). NCBI lineage: Eukaryota > Metazoa > Chordata > Mammalia > Rodentia > Sciuridae > Marmota > Marmota monax. The sequence continues at coordinate 933,413 of NW_026692395.1, read as the reverse complement.
TGTTATGGCCACGCAGTTTGTGGTAATTTGTTACAGTAGGCTATATTTAATGGGTAAATATAAAACTCAGTCTTATTACATTGTTGGTATGTAACTCCTCTTTTCCTATATTATTTTAATAGAAAATATATAAAACAATAACTATAAATCTATTTTGGTAGGAACACTGTGTAAACGATGTAATTTGTGACAGTAGCAAAATAAAGGAATAGAGACAGAGTTGCATAGGAGCAGAGAGCTTGTGTTGTAGTGAAAGTAAATTAGTATTAATTCAAACTGGATTTTTAAAAATTTAACATGCTCATTGCAACCCCCAGGGTAGCTTAAAAAAATTTTTAAAAAGTACATAAGATGAAATGCAAAGAGAATAAATCTGGTACTATATAAAAATAAATTAGAGGCAAAATACAATAATGGAGAAAATTAAAAAATAGTATAAAAATACAGAACACAAATTGCAAATGATAGAAGTAAATATCTCCTTATAAATAATAACTTTAAATGTAAATTAATTGCATTCTTAAAGACAAAGATTGGCAGAATAGATAAATAAAATATCCAATTTTATATTGTCTACAAGAGATGCACTTTATTTTTGTGACATTTTTATTTTTAGCAGATTTTTAAAAGTTTTCATGTGTTCTTTTTAGTTATACATGACAGTAGAATGTATTTTTTAAAAATATTTTTAATTGTAGGCTGACATAATACCTTTATTTAATTTATTTATTTATTTTTATGTGGTGCTGAGAATCGAACCCAGTGCCTCACACATGCTAGGCAAGCGGTCTACTGTGGGGGGCTGTCGCGCTGAGTGACCAGCATTTTCCTTCTCTGATCTGTTGTGGCTCTGTCGGTCACTTTCAGTGATCTGGCCACATTCAAAGTAGCCTTAGACAGCTGCCCCGATCCTCCAAGTAGCAGAATGTGTCTTCATGTGTTGGCGTGCCTTCCTGCAGCCCCACTGACTGAGCTATGCTCACCTGTTCCTTTGTGATAGTACCCCTTTGCCCTGTTTGGGATAGAATGTTCCAAGGAAACACCCTTTGTGTATCCCTTTCTCCTACTCTGCCCTTGGGTGTGGCCTTCCTAGATGTCAGTCAACCTCTGACAGCAGACATCAGGAAGCTAGACTCATCCCCCTGAAACCTGGCCCCTTGCCTCATTTGAATGGCTACTCCTCAATAAAAGGGGTCAGCATGTGCTCACTGGCTCTCTCTTTCTGTGGATCCTTAAGGTCAGAGAAGCTGTCACAGGACCCCCAAAGAAAAATGTATCTCTGTCTCTTGTATGGTTATATAGTGCATCCCAGTTCCCCTGGAGTGACCCTGAGTGTTTTTTGTCTTGGGGAATGCAACAAATGGTGGCCCGGTGATTTCCAGGGTGTTTTTAAAAAAAATTAGTGGGTTTGGAATTCATTTTAAGAAGCTAAGCATGCTTAGGATTGCAGAGTATTGTGGGCTGAATTGTAGAAAGTAAGTGAATTAGACAGAAGGCAAATCTGTGACTAAACGTTTTACTATTGGGAATATTTTGTCTTTGGAAAGAAAAAAATATTTTTATAATTCTAGAGACTCTGAATGAATGTAAGAGTTCTTAAGATGATTAATGGGCTATGTTGTTGAGTCCTCTCCCATGAAAAGAGTGCTTTTGTGGACTTTTTTTGGATTGTTTTGGTTCATCTTTATATTTTGAAATATCACATAAAGATTTTTTTTTATTTTTAGGTTTTATGTACAAGTCTGCGCTTGAAGAGTGAGAAAGAGGGAAGGAAAAGTTTTTGATGAGAATTGATACAAGGATTTTTTGCCTGTACAGAAGTGAATTTTATTTTTTCTATTGTTTTTGTGAATAGTCAGAAAATTTGTACTGAACCTCTTTGCTACATTCTTGTCCTACTTGATCAGAATGGCTGTAACTCAGCAGCTGGGGACAAAAGACTTTAGCTGCTGCTCCCTATGGGGTCTGTAACTAGATCCTAGGCCAACAGTGCTTTTAACCCTTAAATGACCTGGCCTGGATGCCAAATGCAGATTCCCTAAGGATCTACTAGTAACACTGGCATCTGTTGCTAAAACTCACTTTTAAAACACCCACGTCCTGCAAGGAAAAGTCCCAAATACAGGAGAATACAAGCTGCAAGCACAGGTCACAGAGACAAGGCAAGCTGCTACCCGCCATAAGATCCTGCCCAGGCACGTGGGGGTGGGGTGGGGGGGTAGGAAACAGAAAAATCAAAGGAAAGGCAAACACCTGGGGAAACTCAGAGAGCCTTTGCCCCAACCCTGGGCAGCAGGCTCCATGCTGTTTCCCTCACCATTGGTAACCGCCCAATGCGTATCCAGAAGAGGGGGCTTCCTGGTCGCCCCCTCCCACATTTTTGCAGGCTTCCCATTGGTTCTTACATTGTCACTCAGACAGGATTTCTGGTCCCACCTCCCAACCACTAACCTGTACTTCCTGTTCCAGACCTGCTACCGGGAGATACCCAGAACCAGCATTTTTAAGAATGCTCACCTGTAAATACTAACGAAAGATATCTTTTTAAAGCCAAATTAATTCCACAGGTTTCTACGTTGCAGCCCTAAGTTATTTTTGAGTTAAATAACCTGACTTTTCTCTATGGTTGGGTTACTAAATAATGTTCTATTGATGACAGATATCAAACATGCTTATTTATATTTTGCTTTGAATTTTGAAGGTTATGGGGATGCATTTGCTCGCTACAGGAACAAAAACAGGCAACGTTTGTGTGTTAAACAAAAAATCCTTATTCTCGTTCCTGACTGTATAATTACAAAAAATATATAAATGTATACATACAAGGATCTTATTTCAGTTACATCATGTGATGTCACATATAAGAGTGCACTCTTAGTTAAAAATAAATTGAGGGGCTGGGGATGTGGCTCAAGCAGTAGCGCTCTCGCCTGGCATGCGCAGGGTGCTGGGTTTGATCCTCAGCACCACATACAAATAAAACAAAAGATGTTGTGTCCACTGAAAACTGAAAAATAAATATTAAAAAATTCTCTCTCTCTTCAAAAAATAAATAAATGAATAAATGAATGAATAAATAAATAAATAAATAAATTGATATGTATCCAAATATCTTAAGAACCACCTGGTTATATAAAGTTGCTACAATCATAAATTATGCCCTTATTCTTTTTTTTTAATATTTTATTGTTGGTTGTTCAAAACATTACAAATTTCTTGACATATCATATTCCACACTTTGATTCAAGTGGGTTATGAAATCCCACCTTCACCCCATACACAGATTGCAGAATCACATCAGTTACACATCCATTGATTTACATATTGCCATACTAGTGTCTGTTGTGCTCCGCTGCATTTCCCATCCTCCACCATCCCCCCTCCCCACCTCTCCCCTCCCCTCCCCTCCTCTCTCTCTCTACCCCCTGCACTGTATAACCCTGAGGGTCTCCTTCCATTTCCATGCAATTTCCCTTCTCTCTCCCTTTCCCTCCCACCTCTCATCCCTGTTAAATGTTAATCTTCTTCTCCTGCTCTTCGTCCCTACTCTGATCTTAGTTACTCTCCTTATATCAAAGAAGACATTTGGCATTTGTTTTTTAGGAACTGGCTAGCTTAACTTAGCATAATCTGCTCTAATGCCATCCATTTCCCTGCAAATTCTATGATTTTGTCATTTTTTAATGCAGAGTAATACTCCATTGTGTATAAATGCCACATTTTTTTGTATCCATTCGTCTATTGAAGGGCATCTAGGTTGGTTCCACAGTCTAGCTATTGTGAATTGTGCTGCTATGAACATCGATGTAGCAGTGTCCCTGTAGCATGCTCTTTTTAGGTCTTTAGGGAATAGACCAAGAAGGGGAATAGCTGGGTCAAATGGTGGCTCCATTCCCAGCATTCCAAGAAATCTCCATACTGCTTTCCAAATTGGCTGCACCAATCTGCAGTCCCACCAGCAATGTACAAGTGTACCCTTTTCCCCACATCCTCGCCAGCACTTGTTGTTGTTTGACTTCCTAATGGCTGCCAATCTTACTGGAGTGAGATGGTATCTTAGGGTGGTTTTGATTTGCATTTCTCTGACAGCTAGAGATGTTGAGCATTTTTTCATGTACTTGTTGATTGACTGTATGTCCTCCTCTGAGAAGTGTCTGTTCAGGTCCTTGGCTCATTTGTTGATTGGGTTGTTTGTTCTCTTATTGTCTAATTTTTTGAGTTCTTTGTATACTCTGGATATTAGGGCTCTATCTGAAGTGTGAGGAGTAAAGATTTGTTCCCAGGATGTAGGCTCCCTATTTACCTCTCTTATTGTTTCTTTTGCTGAGAAAAAACTTTTTAGTTTGAGTAAGTCCCATTTGTTGATTCTAGTTATTAACTTTTGTGCTATGGGTGTCCTATTGAGGAATTTGGAGCCCGACCCCACCGAATGTAGATCGTAGCCAACTTTTTCTTCTATCAGACGGCGTGTCTCTGATTTGATATCAAGCTCCTTGATCCATTTTGAATTCACTTTTATGCATGGCGAGAGAAAGGGATTCAGTTTCATTTTGTTGCATATGGATTTCCAGTTTTCCCAGCACCATTTGCTGAAGATGCTATCCTTCCTCCTTTGCATGCTTTTAGCCCCTTTATCAAATATAAGATAGTTGTAGTTCTGTGGATTGGTTTCTGTGTCCTCTATTCTGTACCATTGGTCCACCCGCCTGTTTTGGTACCAGTAGCATGCTGTTTTTGTTACTATTGCTCTGTAGTATAGTTTGAAGTCTGGTATCGCTATACCGCCTGATTCACACTTCCTGCTTAGCATTGTTTTTGCTATTCTGGGTCTTTTATTTTTCCATATGAATTTCACGATTGCTCTCTATTTCTACAAGAAATGCCATTGGGATTTTGATTGGCATTGCATTAAACCTATAGAGAACTTTTGGTAATATCGCCATTTTGATGATGTTAGTTCTGCCTATCCATGAACAGGGTATATTTTTGCATCTTCTAAGATCTTCTTCTATTTCTCTCTTTAGGATTCTGTAGTTTTCATTGTATAAGTCTTTCACCTCTTTTGTTAGGTTGATTCCCAAGTATTTTATTTTTTTTGAAGATATTGTGAATGGATTGGTTGTCCTCATTTCCATTTCAGAGGATTTGTCGCTGATATACAGGAATGCCTTTGATTTATGCGTGTTGATTTTATATCCTGCCACTTTTCTGAATTCATTTATTAGCTCTAATAGTTTCTTTGTAGAGCCTTTTGGGTCTGCTAGGTATAGAATCATATCATCTGCAAATAGTGATAATTTAAATTCTTCTTTTCCTATTTTTATGTCTTTAATTTCTTTCATCTGTCTAATTGCTCTGGCCAGTGTTTCGAGAACTATGTTGAACAGAAGTGGAGAGAGAGGACATCCCTGTCTTGTTCCAGATTTTAGAGGGAATGCCTTCAGTTTCTCTCCATTCAGAATGATGCTAGCCTGAGGCTTAGCATAGATTGCTTTAACAATATTGAGGTATGTTCCTGTTATCCCTAGTTTTTCTAGAGTTTTGAACATAAAGGGATGCTGTACTTTGTCGAATGCTTTTTCCGCATCTATCGAGATGATCATATGGTTCTTATTTTTAAGTCTATTGATGTGGTGAATAACATTTATTGATTTCCGTATATTGAACCAGCCTTGCATCCCAGGGATGAATCCTACTTGATCATGTTGCACAATTTTTTTTATATGTTTTTGTATCCTATTCGCCAGAATTTTATTGAGGATATTTGCATCTAGGTTCATTAGAGATATTGGTCTTTAGTTTTCTTTCTTTGAAGTGTCTTTGTCTGGTTTAGGTATCAGGGTGATGTTGGCTTCATAGAATGAATTTGGAAGTTCTCCCTCTTTTTCTATTTCCTCAAGTAGCTTGAAAAGTATTGGTATTAGTTATTCTTTAAAGGTTTTGTAAAATTCTGCTGTATACCCATCCGGTCCTGGGCTTTTCTTAGTTGGTAGTCTTTTGATGGTTTCTTCTATTTCCTCAATTGATATTGGTCTGTTTAGGTTTTCTATATCCTCCTGACTCAATCTGGGCAGATCATATGACTTAAGAAATTTATCTATGCCTTCACTATCTTCTAATTTATTGGAGTATAAGGATTCAAAATAGTTTTTGATTATCTTCTGTATTTCTGAAGTGTCTGTTGTGATATTGCCTTTTTCATCCCGTATGCTAATAATTTGAGTTCTCTCTCTTCTTCTCTTCGCTAGCATGGCTAAGGGTCTGTCGATTTTGTTTATTTTTTCAAAGAACCAACTTTTAGTTTTGTCAATTTTTTCAATTGTTTATTTTGTTTCGATTTCATTAATTTCAGCTCTGATTTTAATTATTTCTTGCCTTCTACTTCTTTTAATGTTGTTTTGCTCTTCTTTTTCAAGAATTTTGAGATAAAGTATGAGATCATTTATTTGTTGTTTTTTTCTTTTTTTAAGGAATGAACTCCACGCAATGAATTTTCCTCTTAGAACTGCTTTCAATGTGTCCATAGATTCCGATATGTTGTGTCTGTGTTTTCATTTATCTCTAAGAATTTTTTAATTTCCTCCTTGATGTCTTCTATAACCCATTGATCATTCAGTAACCTATTGTTCGTTCTCCAAGTGATGTATGCTTTTTCCTTCCTTCTTTTATCGTTGATTTTCAGTTTCATTCCATTATGATCAGATAAGATGCATGGTATTATCTCTACTCCTTTATATTGTCTAAGAGTTGCCCTGTGACATAATATGTGATCTATTTTTGAGAAGGATCCATGTGCTGCTGAGAAAAAAGTGTAACTGCTTGATGTTGGGTGGTATACTCTATATATGTCAATTAAGTCTAGGTTATTAATTGTTGTATTGAGTTCTATAGTTTCCTTATTCAACTTTTGTTTGGAAGATCTGTCCAGTGGCGAGAGAGGTGTGTTGAAGTCTCCCATGATAATGGTATGGTGGTCTATTAGACTCTTGAACTTGAGAAGAGTTTGTTTGACGAACATAGCTGCACCATTGTTTGGGGCATAAATATTTATGATTGTTATGTCTTGTTGGTGTATGGTTCCCTTAAGCAGTATGTAGTGTCCCTCTTTATCTCTTTTGATTAACTTTGGCTTGAAATCTATTTTATTTGATATGAGTATGGATACTCCTGCTTGTTTCCGAAGTCCATATGAGTGATATGATTTTTCCCAACCTTTCACCTTCAGCCTATGTATGTCTTTTCCTATCAAATGCGTCTCCTGTAGGCAGCATATTGTTGGGTCTTGATTTGTGATCCATTCTACTAGCCTGTGTCTCTTAATTGGTGAGTTTAAGCCATTAACATTTAGGGTTATTATTGAGATATGGGTTGTTCTTCCAGCCATATTTGTTTATTTCTGTTACTAAACATGGTTTGTTTTCCTCTTTGATTATTTTCCCCCCCTTTACTGTCCTACCTCCCACTGTTGGTTTTCATTGTTATTTTCCATTTCCTCTTCCTGTAATGTTTTGGCGAGGATGTTTTGAAGAGATGGTTTTCTAGCTGCCAATTCTTTTAACTTTTGTTTATCGTGGAAGGTTTTAATTTCATCTTCCATCCTGAAGCTTAATTTCGCTGGATACACAATTCTTGGTTGGAACCCATTTTCTTTCAGTGTTTGAAATATGTTATTCCAGGATCTTCTAGCTTTCAGAGTCTGTGTTGAAAGATCAGCTGTTATCCTGATTGGCTTACCCCTAAATGTAATCTGCTTCCTTTCTCTTGTAGCTTTTAAAATTCTCTCCTTATTCTGTATGTTGGGCATCTTCATTATAATGTGTCTAGGTGTGGATCTCTTATGATTTTGCACATTCGGCGTCCTGTAGGCTTCTAGGATTTGGGATTCTGTCTCATTCTTCAAGTCTGGGAAGTTTTCTCGTATTATTTCATTGAATAGACTACTCATTCCTTTGGTTTGGAGCTCTGTACCTTCCTGTATCCCATTGACTCTTAAGTTTGGTCTCTTAATGTTATCCCATATTTCTTGGATGTTCTGCTCATGGTTTCTTAACAGTCTTGCTGAGCTGTCTATGTTCTTTTCCAGTTGAAATACTTTGTCTTCATTGTCTGATGTTCTATCTTCTAAGTGTTCTTCTCTGCTGGTAGTATTCTCCATTGAGTTTTTAAGTTGGTTTATTGCTTCCTGCATTTCTAGGATTTCTGTTTGTTTGTTTTTTATAACCTCTATCTCCCTGTATAGTTGATCCTTTGCTTCCTGGATTTGTTTGCGTAATTCGTTGTCGAAGTGATCTTTCATTGTCTGATTTTGCTGTTTAATGTCTTCCTTGATACTCCAGATCATCTGAAGCATGTATATCCTGAATTCTTTATCTGACATTCCATCTGCTGCAGCTGTTACCTCTTCTAAAGTTGCGTTGACCTGCATTGCTTGTGGTCCTTTCTTTCCTTGTCTTTTCATACTGCTTGTGTATCTTTCCTGTAGGCGCGGGCGGCGGCTCTGCTCTCTCCTTATTCCAATTGGGGTGTCGTGACTACCACGCAGGCAGGTCACTGTGCCTGTTCTGGGCGCTGGCAGCAGCTCTATTCTGCCCCTTCTCCAATTGGGGTGACGAGTGTACCACGCCGGCAGGCCACCGGGCCTGATCCGCCGGTCGGTTGCAGGTTTGCCTACCCTGCAGGCGCGGGCGGCGGCTCTACTCTGCCCCTACTCCAAATGGGGTGATGTGTCTGTCGTATCGGCAGGCCACTGGGCCTGTCCCACTGGTCAGTCGCAGATCTGCCCACCTTTCGGGCACGGCTGGTGGCTCTGCTCTGCCCCTACTCCAATTAGGGTGGTGTGTGTACCATGCCGGCAGGCTCCTGCGCCTGATCTGCCGATCTGTTGCAGGTCTGCCTACCTTGCAGGCGCGGGCGGCGGATCTGCCCTGCCCCTCCTACCACACCTGCGGACCCCTGGGCCTGATCTGTAGGTTGGTCACAGGTCTGCTCACCCTGCGGGCACGGGTGGCAGTTCCACTCCGCCCCCACTCCAATTGGGTTCACGTGACCACCACACCGGCAGGGCTTGATCCGGGCGTGGGAGAAGGATCTGCTCTGCCCCTACTCAAGTTGGAGTGACGTGTGTACCACGCTGGCAGGCCACTGGGCCTGACCCGCCAGTCTGTCACAGGTCTGTGTACCTTGCAAGCGCGGGCAGCAGCTCTGCCCTGCCCCTCCTACCACGCCCGTGTACCACTGGGTCACGGGTCTGCCCACCTTGCGGGCACGGGTGGTGGCTCCGCTCCGCCCCCTCTCCAATTGGGGTCACGTGGTCACCACGCTGGCGAGCCGCTGGGCCTGCTCCGGGCACCGACGGCGGCCCGGCTCCTCCCCTCTGGCTCGACGTCAAATCGAGGAGACTCGGGTGTCTGTGCCTCACCCCCCCTACCAGGAGACCAACTGTTTCTTTCGCCGCTGGTATTGATGAAGTTCTCTCCTCTGCCGCTTTCTGATGACATCAGATCTCTGCCATGTTGGTATCCTATGCGAATGGCAGCATTTCGTTCCCCTTGCCGGGCAACCAAAGCAACGTGTGAGTACTGACCGGCCCTCAGCAGGACCCGGACCGAGAAGCAGTTTCCGCGGGCTCTTAGCCCTGGGCCAGGGCAGTTCCGGGAGCCGGAACTTGGCCGCTCCGTGCTTGGTGTATACTGGGATAAGAGTAGGCTCCAAGAAGCAGCCCCCGCGGGCTCAGTTCTGGGAGCCGGAACTCGGTCGCTTAGTGCTTGGTGTATGCTCTGATAGTAGCAGGGTCCAAGAAGCTGCCCCCGCAGGCTCCCCAGCCCTGGGCCAGGGCGGTTCCGGGAGCCGGAACTCGGCCGCCCCGCGCTTGGTGTTCGCTCCGATAAGAGCAGGTTCTAAGAAGCACCCAGGCACTGAGCCCGAGCAATCTGTCTGCAAGCCGCAGGCGAATGGCAGCCTGAAATTACCTGTTCTATGGCTGAATGAGCTGCGGTCAGTCGAAAACAGGGATGGTGACGTCAGCTTTCCAACATGGTGGCCGCTGGCCTCCTCTGTGGTCTGACCGGTGTGGAGAACCGAAATGGACCGCTTCCTTCCCCCGTCTCGAACCCAGAATTCAGCCCTGAGTACGGTGCTTGCACGGCTGGCAGAAACTGCAGCGCTGTATTCCTGTGTAGCTATTTCCTCGTTTCCCAGCGCGCGCTGCAGACTCTAGCCGCGGGGCAATTTGCTGAATAAGCAGTGTTACCCTCCGTGCGACAAACCTCTCGCATTTGAGTCCCCGTAGTCGATCCTCGTGCGATGAAAATCCTTCCTCCAGGTTCCGGAGCACCCCACTATTGCTGGAAATTCCTAACAAAATAGCCTTTAGCCGTCCTGACTTGTCATAGTCCCACACAGTGAAGCAGCTCACGGGGGCAATGCACTCCCCTCGCCGCCATCTTCCTAATTCCTTATTCTTAATATATATATTTTCTAGGTATTTATATAACCTATAGTTGTTAATCCATAAAATAATTGGCATATGTTTATGTTATTGTTTAGTTATTATATATTTGTCTAATTATTTTTCTTCATCAAGAAACCCATAATTTATACATTTTATACATGCATTTATCTGATGCTCTGCCTTTTAGTTACAGATATTTAAGATAAATGTATTTTATTATAAGTTTGTTTTCAAGAGAGAATGCAACCTTCAAGTAATCTCTAATTATCAAAGTTATTGTACAAACTTTTATAAGATGATAAACAAATATAATTCTTTATACAGAAATATCCAAGGGCTTTAACTGTATTTTCATTGATATTTCTTCTTATCAAAGTACAAAAATTTGTTTAGATTCTAAGGTTTTTAGAAATTGTTCCAAAGTATAACTAGGAAAAATTCTAAAAGGAAAAGATACTTCAACAGAAAGGAAGCACGCATTGGAGGTTCTAAGAAGAAGAAGGAAATCATTTTTAGCTAAAACAAGGTCGTTATATTCTAGATTTTAATGATAAAAATATTTTCCTAAATAGAAAAATCTTTATACCATTATCTAAACAGATGATATAGAAAGTTAAAACAATTAAAAAAGATTTATATGTGCTGGACTGACTATAAAAATTTTAACTGATTAATTCAAGGATATTTCAAGCTATTTTCCAGATTTTACTATGCTAATGTGAGCTAAAATTTTGTCCATATTTTGACATGATAAAGACCTATTAAAATTTTAAGTTTATTTCCTTTAAGGAAGGTATTTATTGCCTAATGATTCTTACTGTTTAAAACAAGGATTGATTTTGGTGAATAAATTCACATCCTCGATTAAACATGAAATATATTAAACTGCTGACTTAGATCCCAATTTTGACAATTCTCCTTAGAGACTAAATTTGATTAATTCAGACATTGTTGATTTTTACCTATTTGTTTGTTGGATAATTATGAGATTTGAGAGAACATTTTATTAGGACTGAGGTTTTCCAAATTAAAGTCATATGTTAATTTTGAACAATAAAGTTTACAAACTTTGGAAATTCATTTATATTACATAAGTTCTCTGACTGGACCTATTATCCATAAAAAATATGGTAATATTTACATATTATTCCCTACACTGGGAAGTTACCTTAATCATATTTTCTAAAAGACAATTAAGAGAAATCTAATTAATAAATAATATTCTAAAATATAGAAATATTTTGAGACCTTCTCTCAAAAACAGATTGAGGGTTCTTTCTAAATTGTTAGGATGGATCAACTAGTCTATACTGAAAAATTACAATGATCAATAAAAAGTAAATCTAATCATTTAATACTTGTACTATTATCTATAACTTAAACTGATGATATTAAGGTTTATGCCAAGTCTCTACTGTATTTTATTAAATAAAGAAAGGGGGGAAAATAGAACCCCAGAGACACACACTAGATCTTACAAAGTATTTCAATTTTTTTTCTCTAATTGTAATATTGAGAGTCTTATTGATACTGAACATGATTCAGTAAATTAAATCAGATTTCAAAGGAGAGTTTAAACCAGTCATCATGAAAATGATTGAGAAACCTGGCACAGGAAGGTAAAATTTCCAGCTACAGAGTTTACAATCATGTAGCTTCAGGAGCTTGTCAGGTAAGCAAAAATTATAAAAAGACTTGTATGGACTCATTTCCTAGGTCCACCTTTAATGTGCCTTGCTGTGTAGACTGGAAAGTTCACCCATAAAACCAGACTTATTGTACTGACCGTAATTATCAGTTATATGTTGATCCTGTGTTAAACAGGCTGTCTAGGAGTATCTTTTGAGAAAAAGACAGCATATGAGAAACCTAAACCAGCCAATTATGCTTGTCTTTAGTAATTAAGACTATATATGGACAATTGTCAGAAAGATTATTAAAATAGATTTCCCAAGAGTATTTACATTACTGACAGACCTAATAGACTCCTTAAATATGGAAATTAAGAGAAAGGATAATAAATATCCTGTAGCCTGTAAGAATACAACTTTTTGTATCACTAGTTATTGCCAGCTAATATTTCAGAGTTATACTGAAGTTAACGTTCAGGCTTTGAAACAGGTGCATGTCAATTAACCAAACCTAGGCAAGCTGCTGGTCTCATGATCCTTAAAGTGACTACTTTAAATATTATTCCTTGCTTCTTCAATTACAGCCTTTATGGCTATATCTTAAAACTTACAACATATGGATTTTCTTAATGTTTGACTTAAATTACTTCCAAGATCCTTCATAGTCAGATCAGTGCTGATGGAAAGATGAGAACTAAGTATTAATGCTCTAGAAGACAATGTAATAAAAAATATGAATGAGCCCTCTGCTCTGTGGTTTATGGAGAGGCCTAAATGCCATGCCAATGAAAATGTCTGTTACTATGGCCAAATGCAATGTTTCCCAATAAAATTGGGAAAAGATTAAGAATCTTCTGACGAGTGTTTGGCAGAGTAATAATAATTATCTGGATCTTCCAAGTTGATTGTGTTATTGAAATGATATGTTTTCTACTAATTCCTTTTGTGTTTCAATAGCAGATCATGATGACCATGGACCAAGAATCCAGTAACTGAAAGAAATAATTCCCCAGTTGCTTTTTTTTATATTAAGAAAGGGGGAATATGTGGGGGCCCATCATGCTGGGTGACCAGCATTTTCCTTCCCTGATAGGTTGAGGCTCTGTCAATCACTTCCAGTGATCTGGCTACATTCAAAGTGGCCCTAGACAGCTGCCCTGATCCTCGAAGTAACAGAATATGTCTTCATGTGTTGGCGTGCCTTCCTGCAGCCCCATGGATCGAGCTACACTCACCTGTTCCTTTGTGATAGTACCCCTTTGCCCTGTTTGGGATAGAATGTTCCATGGAAACACCCCTTGTGTGTCCCCTTCTCTTGTCCTGCCTTTGGGTGTGGCCTTCCTAGATGTCACTCAACCTGCTGACAGTACACATCATGAAGCTAGACTCAGCCCCTTGAAACCTGACCCCTTGCCTCATTTGAATGGCTTTTCCTCAATAAAAGGGGTCAGCATGCACTGGCTCTCTGTCTTTCTGTGGACCCTTAAGGTCAGAGGAGTCTTCACAGGACCCCCAAAGAAAAAGGTACCTCTGTCTCTTGTGTGATTATTTCACTCAGCCCAGTTCCCCTGGAGTGACCCTGAGTGTTTTTGTCCCCGGGAATGTGACACTCTACCACTGAGCCACAACCCCAGCCCAGTAGAATGTATTTTGACATAGCATACATACATTGAGTATAACTTTCAATATAAAGCTAAATATAGGTTGGAGTTAAAGGACTGAAATATGCAGATAGTAATCAAAATATAACTAAGATGGCTACAATAATATCAGATAAAACAGGCTTTGAGTCAAGAATTGCTAAAAGAGAAGGAGGTTATTGATAAAAGAGTCAATCCACCAAGAAGATATACTCACTTAAGAACAGACAGTTGATGCTATGCTTTTTATTAAGCAAAGAACAACCAGAAAGAAATAAGAAATATTTCTTAATGAATAAGAAAATAGAATAAATAATAGAGCATTTCAACACTATAGCCCAGCAAGCCCAACAAACATATACAGAAAATTCCACCCAACAACAGCTAAATACTTATTCTTCTCAGACACAAAAGACCACATATGATTTCCTTTGTATTAAATGTCTCAAATGGGTGCATATGGTAAGAAAAAGATTAACGGTAAGAAAAAGATTAACAGTTTTCTCCTATTATACATACAACACTCTCAGTACTTCTCTTCGACCCCAGGTGTTTGGATTTTTTTTTCCCCATGCCAAGCAATTCTCCAGCGAACACCAATGGGTTGCCCTGTAATTCAATTAAATTCTGATACTATTTGGAGTCAAGAGTGAGATCCCATATATTAAAAGCTCAGTCCAACAAAACTTCCAGTTGCCAATATTATGTGTGGGATCTGGAACTTCTGACCAAATAGCTATAAAAATTGGGAGTTCTATTATTTGCTGGAATGGCTCACAGAAATCAGAGAAACACTTTACTTAGTAGTGGCAATTTATTACAAAGAATATTTTCTTTTATTATTTTTTTCTTTTTTATTGCTACTTTTTAGTTATGTATGACAGCAGAATCCATTTTCCTATAATTATACAAGCATGGAATATATCTGATTCTAGTTAGAGTCCCATTCTTATGGATATGCATGGTGGGGGGATTCACTGTGTTGTTTTCATAAATGTACATGGGGAAAGAAAGTATGTGAGAATTCATTCCACATTTTTATTAAGCAAAGAACAACCAGAAAGAAATAAGAAATATTTCTTAATGAATAAGAAATATTTTTTGCTTATCTTTGCTTATCCTCCTCCCTTCCCTCCATTCCCCACTTTCTAATCTACTGCACTTCTATTCTTCCCCTCAACCCCACTGCTTATTGTGGCTCAGCTTCCACCTACCAGAGAAAACATTCAACCTTTGGGTTTTTTGGACTGGCTTATTTCACTTAGCATGATGGTCTCCATAGCCATCCATTTGCTGGCAAATGTCATAAAGCCATTGTTTTTTATGGCTGAGTAATATTCCATCATGTATATATATCACAGTTTCTTTGTCCATTCATCTGTTGAAGGCCCCTAGGTTGTTTCCATAACTTAGTTATTGTGAATTGGGCAGCTATAAACATTGAGGTGGCTACGTCACTATAGTCTGCAGATTTTAACTCCACAAAGGATATTTCAAAGAATACAAATGAGCACTATGAAGAGACACATAAGACAAGGTCTAGAAGGATCTGGAGCACAACAGCTTCTGTCCACTCATATTATCCTCTTGGCATGTGTATGAGTTTAGTAACCTGGAAACTCCCTGAGAGCCATCCTTTTGGGCCTTTACAGAAGCTTCATTGTGTAAGCATGGTTGATTCAATCATTAGACATTGATGATCAGCTCAACCTTCAGATCCTCTCTCCCTCTCTGGAGGTCACTTTGGAGATTCCATAGATTTAGGGGCAGTGTGCCTGGAAATGGGGATGAAGACTAAATATATATTTCCTATTACGAATTGCAATAGCACAATAACTTCAGAGAGAATGCAAATTATCGATTGCCAGGAGCTGGACTGGGGAAGAAGCAGAATGGTGAATGCCTTGTTATGGAGCCACCTTTCGGGGTGATGAAATGTCCTGCAATCAAATAGTGGGGATGGTTGTACGATGTCAGGGCTATACTAAATATCAGTGTATCGTGCACTTTAAAATGGTTAAAATGGCAAATTTCTGTTGTGTGCAGTTTATTGCAATAAGAAAAATACCAGTGGGTTGTTTTGGCCTTCAGGCCCCAACTGAATAACCTTGCCCTAGGAGTTTAAAAGTTCACAGTCTGGCCAGAAGCAGTATTTTGCCACTGTGTGTGGAATGTGAAAACTATTATTACTACACTCACCTGCCCTTTTAATGCTATAGTTGTCATAGATTATATCTACATTGAAATCTCATCAGACATTTTATATTTTTTGCTATCAGATAATACTTCTTTAAAATTCAAAAGGAGAGAAGTGGTCTATCATGTTTACCTAGGTATTTACTATTTCCTCTCTCTTCCATCATCCCCAAAGTTCCACATTTTGTTCAGGGACCATTAGCTTCCTGTCTGAAAAGGCAAACCCTTGAACTTCTTTTAAAGTGTTATATGCTGGCTATAAATGCCCTTATATTTACTTTATCTGGGAATGTCTTTATTTCACCTGTTTTTCATGAATATAATTTTCACTAGAAATAAATTTGGAATTGATAGATTTTTTTTCTTTTTTCATTTGAAAAATATTGTACCCCTTCTTTCTGACCCCCATGTTTCTGATGAGAAATCCAATATCATTTGAATTGTTTTCTCCATAAATGTAATGGTCTATTTTTTTCTGTAGATATTTTCAAGATATTTTTTAACCTTAGTTTTTTAGAATTTGATTACAATGCTCCTTGACATGAATTTCTTTTGAGTTCTATTACTGGGGGTTTGCTCAGCTTTTTGTATGGTTACATTTTCTGTTTGTCAAACTTCAGAAATGTCTTCTTTGTTCAAATATTCTTTCCAGAGGCACACTCTCCTGCCTTTCTAAGACTTGAATAGTGCAAATGTTTGATCATTTTTATTGACACATAGATTCCTAAAACCATGTTGTATTTCAAGATTTCTCTTTGTTGTTTAGTAATTATAAGGTCTACTAATGTATCTTCTCACGTTTTTATCAGTGTGTAACGATACATAGTAGTGAGATTAATTGTGACATATTCATACATGCACATAACACAATTTGATCAACTCCCTTCCCCGGTGTCTTCCCTTTTTCTCCCCTTTCCCTATTTACCTTTAATTTCCCTGGCCGTCTCCTCAGTCATATTCATTCTTCTATTAAATTGGCATCCCCTTACTCCACAGAAAAGTTTTAACTGCACTTCTCCAGAAATCTTCATTATGGCTGATTTTAAGACTGTCAGCAAAAGATTCTCTGCAAAAGAGTTCAACGTAGATAAACTTCCCATTTTCATGTTGTTCTGTTTTACTTGGCCACTGGCCAGGAATATACCACCACTTCAGGTGCTGGACACCCCCTTACTAGTTTTTCACAAACATATCCAGTATAGTAGTTTGTAGAAATGTGCAAACAAGGCCTCTGGCCTTGAGCTGGGCTTCACAGAGATGTCTACATTTTTAAGATAAGTTACCAACTGGGCTCCTTGTTAACAACTGGCAGGGAGGGGAAAAAGAAGCTCTCCCTACTCAGCTGTTGTCCTTGAAGGGTTAACTTGCCCAAAACGGTGAAAGAAAAAGCTGCTTTCATGTGAACTTCTGAGCCCCTCCCCTTACATGCTGGGTATAAAACTCTGAAAGTACCTGAACTCAGTGTTCAGGGGATTAATTGATTACAGTAAAAGCTGTGCCCTCTGAACCTGGCTGCAGCCAAATAAAACTGGTTCCTGCTATCTTAGGTGTCTTGCCTCATTTGTCCCTAAAACACTATTGCATCCATATGTGATGTTAACTATTCAGAGGTAAAATTATTACATTATGAGAGCTGTAACTTCATCAGTGGATTAATTCATTTGACAGATTAAAATTTTGAATGGACTATGAGGTGGTAACTGTAGGCAAGTGGGGCATAGCTAGAGGAACTAGTTCCCTGAGTGCATGCCTTGGGGGGTCTATATCTTGCCCCTGGCTTTCTCTTCTCCTTCTTCTCCTCCTCCTCCTCCTCCTTCTCTCTGTCTCTGTCTTCCTCTCCCTGTCTCTGCCTCTCTCTCCCTCTCCCTCTTCCTCTCCTTCTCCCCTCCATCTCACCCCACTCCCTCCCTCTCTCTCTCTCTCTCTCTCTCTCTCTCTCTCTCTCTCTCTCTCTCTCTCTCTCCCTCTCTCTGTCTCTCCTTCCCCATTGCCAAGAGCTAAGCAGCTTTCTTCTGCCACCTTCTTCCAACATTAAGTTCGGCCACACTCAGGCCTAAAGCAATAGAGTGGGAGGACCATGGGCTGAGACCTCTGATACAGCCCCAAATTAATTTCTCCTCCTGTAAATTGTTTTGTCACAGTGATGAAAAGCTGACTAGCACAAGTGAAGTTTCCTGAAATTTCAGTTTTTGTAAACTTCATAAATTTCAGTTTTAATACTTACAACTTCCATCTTTGCCAAGTTTATCATTTGTTGTCATATAAAATTACTAATACAATTAATTACTAATGCATTGATAACTTAACACATGTGCTAGCTTTTTTTACAGTGATAAGTACCTGAGGTAATCTGCTTGTAAGAGATAAGGCTGATTTTGGCTCAGGGCTTCAGGGATGTCAGTTCATTATCAATTGGCCTTGTTGCTCTGGGCCTATGGTAAGGAAGCATATCATGGTGAGAGCATGTGATGGAGCAAAAGTGTTCACCTCATGGCCAAGAGCAAAAGAAAGGAAGAGGAAGGTGCTGGGGCCCCATTATTCCCTTCGAGGGCATACCCCAGTGACTGGAGGACCTCCCACTAAACCCTACTTTTTGAAATTTCCACCACTTCTCAGAAGTGCCCTTTTGGGGAACAACTTTAACACATGGGCCTTTGAGGGACATTACAGATCCAAGATATAGCAGCACACATTTACTATCTCACATAGTTCATCAGTCAGAGATCTGATGCAACAGTTGGATCCATGACTTGGCTTCAAGTCTTAAGCCAGGGCTCTGTTTCCTTTGGAGGCCTAACTGGTGATAAATGTACTTCTGCATTCCCTTGGGTTGTTAGACTTCACTCCTTTGTGTCTGTTAGTCTGACGACCCACATTCTAACTGGTTGTCAGTTAGAGGATGTGCTCAGCTCCTAGAGGATGCCTGAAGTTCCTTACCACACCAACTTCTCTATAGGCTCTCTAACAAGGTGTAAACTTGCTTCTTCAAAGCCAGCAAGCAAGAAAGCAAGTCTTCTAGCAACATAGGATGTGCATAAGGTAGTATCATCTTGGAAGTATATCCTATCACCTTTTCTGTATAGCATAATCGTGGGAGTGACATTCCATTATCTTTTACTATAATCTACTAATTAGAAGAAAGTCATGAGCTTTTTTTCACATTTAAGAGAAAGATATTAAACTAAAAGCATAAATAAGGAGCTATCATTGTAGCTCAGTGGCAGAGTACTTGCCTAGCTGTGTGAGGCACTGAGTTTGATCCTCAGCACCACATAAATATCAATAAATAAAATAAAGGTATTGTGTCCATCTACAACTAAAAAAATCATAATAAAAAGGTTTAGCCAAAAATTGAGACAGTTTTAAAAAGCATGAATAAGAGGAGGTGGAGATCATTGAGGCCACCTGAAAGTCCATCCCAAACACTGAAAGCTATATTGTTGCAAGAATGCTCAATGCATTTTTTTATTTGTCAGATAATTCAAACATCTATGTGATCCTTGTTATCATGTCTATTTCATCTGATACTTGGAATTTCCATGGTTTATAATGTGCCTAGTAAATTCAAATTCATCTTATCATTTTGAAAATTATGTTATGAAACTCTGGGTCTCTTTGAAACTCTTTGGAGAATATTGATGTTTTGTTATAGTAGGCAATCAGCCTGATTAAATCTGGCCCCATGTTCCAACTCACTTTCTGTGCCTTATGGATCCAATGTCAATGAAATTTCCACAAAACTTTGTAGTGCTAATCAAATCTGTCCTCTAAATGTCCCACTCAGTGACTAGTCTGGGACCTAGGAAGTGGTCTATCAGTTGCTTTCATTCTCAAAATATTTGGCATGTTGAGGAT
Organism: Marmota monax; assembly: GCF_021218885.2. Classification (NCBI taxonomy): domain Eukaryota; kingdom Metazoa; phylum Chordata; class Mammalia; order Rodentia; family Sciuridae; genus Marmota; species Marmota monax. The sequence goes on along the minus strand of NW_026692395.1, from coordinate 913,641 downwards.
CAGAGCCATTCATGTATAGCTTGAGTGCCCTCGAGTTCATTAAAAACAAACACCAGCCTTAAAATAAAACCCTTTAAGAGTTGTGTTCCCAGAATTCCTCTTTGCAACCTTTCTGGGTGCTTCTCCTCCCCTGGGTGTTGGTTGTTTTCTTTCCTTCCTTCCAGATACTCAGTATTCTAATTACTTTGATCTGTCATTCTCTGTCATTCACTATTGTGCTTGGGCCCATCCTCTGACCCAGGAGAGAAGGGCAGAAAGAACAAGTTAACAAAGTCTTACTCTACCCTCTTGAAACTGCAGCTCCATCAAGTGGACAGGATGGATTCTTTTCCTCTGAATTTTGGTTATTGAGATTCCTCCATTTTTTCCATAGAATTTCTTCAGGTCTGGGGCATGCAAAAATGAGAAAGGGAGAGGAGAATAAAAGGAGTGTTTTACACACTCTCTGAGCATTAAGAGTTGTCCTTCCTCAAGATAGTACCAGATGACTTCTTCTGAGCTCTCTTAACTATAGCGCCTAGTCTGTGTTTGGGGTATGTTGAGCTCAGACTGCAGAATGCTAAAGGGGGAAAATGGTAAAATAAAGCAATAGAATTCAATACAAAAAATAAAAGTATATTTCCTGATGATGCAATGGTATTTCTTCTTCTTTTGTCCTTTCCTTCTGTTTTGCAGCTGTTTACCTCTCAGAGACCTCATGTAGTCTGTCCTGGTTTTACAATTGTATTGAGTGGGGCAGATAGGGTGAATCTTGTTCTCTCTAGCTTAACCAGAACCAGAATTCCTGCAATCCATTTTTTAAAATTTCTATTTATTTATTTATTTTTAATCAGGGATTAAACTGGGGACACTTAACCAGTGAGCCACATCCCCAGCCTTTTTATTTTTATGTATTTTTTAATTTGGAGACAGGGCCTTGCTAAGTCACTGAGTCTGGCTTTGAACTCACACTCCTTCTGCCTCAGCCTCCAAGCCACTGAAATAACAGATGTGTGCCACTGCACCTGGTTCCTACAGTACATTCTGTACTACTTTCCTTGATTCTCCTCCATCCCTTTTTACAAGCTATTCTCCACATAGCAGCTGGAGCAGTCATTGAAAGATGATATTACTCCCTTGCTTAAAAAACCTGAAGTGATCTGGTGGAATTTTGGAGGTCTTCTAGGTATAGAATCATATATCGGCAAATGGTGCTAATTTGAGTTATTCTTTTCCTATCCATAACACATTATTTTTTAAAAAAATTTTTATTGTTGGTTGTTCAAAACATTACATAGTTCTTGATATATCATATTTCACACTTTGATTCAAGTGGGTTATGAACTCCCATTTTTACCCAGTATACAGATTGCAGAATCCCATCAGTTACACATCCATTGATTTGCATATTGCCATACTAGTGGCTGTTGTATTCTGCTGCCTTTCCTATCCTCTACTATCCCCCCTCCCCTCCCCTCCCCTCCCCTCTTCTCTCTCTACCCCCTCTACTGTCATTCATTTCTCCCCCTTGTATTATTTTTCCCTTTCCCCTCACTTCCTCTTTATATAATTTTGTATAACCCTGAGGGTCTCCTTCCATTTCCATGCATTTTCCCTTCTCTCTCCCTTTCCCTCCCACCTCTCATCCCTGTTTAATGTTAATCTTCTTCTCATGCTCTTCCTCCCTGATCTGTTCTTAGTTACACTCCTTATATCAGAGAAGATATTTGGCATTTGTTTTTTAGGGATTGGCTAGCTTCACTTAGCATAATCTGCTCTAATGTCATCCATTTCCCTGCAAATTCTATGATTTTGTCATTTTTTAATGCAGAGTAATACTTCATTGTGTATAAATGCCACATTTTTTTATCCATTCGTCTATTGAAGGGCATCTAGGTTGGTTCCACAGTCTTGCTATTGTGAATTGTGCTGCTATGAACATCAATGTAGCAGTGTCCCTGTAGCATGCTCTTTTTAGGTCTTTAGGGAATAGACCAAGAAGGGGAATAGCTGGGTCAAATGGTGGCTCCATTCCCAGCTTTCCAAGAAATCTCCATACTGCTTTCCAAATTGGCTGCACCAATTTGCAGTCCCACCAGCAATGTACAAGTGTACCCTTTTCCCCACATCCTCGCCAGCACTTGTTGTTGTTTGACTTCATAATGGCTGCCAATCTTACTGGAGTGAGATGGTATCTTTGGGTGGTTTTGCTTTGCATTTCTCTGACTGCTAGAGATGGTGAGCATTTTTTCATGTACTTGTTGATTGATTGTATGTCCTCCTCTGAGAAGTGTCTGTTCAGGTCCTTGGCCCATTTGTTGATTGGGTTGTTTGTTCTCTTATTGTCTAATTTTTTGAGTTCTTTGTATACTCTGGATATTAGGGCTCTATCTGAAGTGTGAGGAGTAAAGATTTGTTCCCAGGATGTAGGCTCCCTATTTACCTCTCTTATTGTTTCTTTTGCTGAGAAAAAACTTTTTAGTTTGAGTAAGTCCATTTGTTGATTCTAGTTATTAACTTTTGTGCTATGGGTGTCCTATTGAGGAATTTGGAGCCCGACCCCACAGTATGTAGATCGTAGCCAACTTTTTCTTCTATCAGATGCCGTGTCTCTGATTTGATATCAAGCTCCTTGATCCATTTTGAGTTAACTTTTCTGCATGGCAAGAGAAAGGGATTCAGTTTCATTTTGTTGCATATGGATTTCCAGTTTTCCCAGCACCATTTGTTGAAGATGCTATCCTTCCTCTATTGCATGCTTTTAGCCCCTTTATCAAATATAAGGTAGTTGTAGTTTTGTGGATTGGTTTCTGTGTCCTCTATTCTGTACCATTGGTCCACCCGCCTGTTTTGGTACCAGTACCATGCTGTTTTTGTTACTATTGCTCTGTAGTATAGTTTGAAGTCTGGTATCGCTATACCACCTGATTCACACTTCCTGCTTAGCATTGTTTTTGCTATTCTGGGTCTTTTATTTTTCCATATGAATTTCATGATTGCGTTATCTATTTCTACAAGAAATGCCATTGGGATTTTGATTGGCATTGCATTAAACCTATAGAAAACTTTTGGTAATATCGCCATTTTGATGATGTTAGTTCTGCCTATCCATGAACAGGGTATATTTTTCCATCTTCTAAGATCTTCTTCTATTTCTCTCTTTAGGGTTCTGTAGTTTTCATTGTATAAGTCTTTCACCTCTTTTGTTAGGTTGATTCCCAAGTATTTTATTTTTTTTTTGAGGATATTGTGAATGGAGTGGTTGTCCTCAGTTCCATTTCAGAGGATTTGTCGCTGATATACAGGAATGCCTTTGATTTATGTGTGTTGATTTTATATCCTGCCACTTTGCTGAATTCATTTATTAGCTCTAATAGTTTTTTTGTAGACCCTTTTGGGTTTGCTAGGTATAGAATCATGTCACTGCAAATAGTGATAATTTAAGTTATTCTTTACCTATTTTTATGCTTTAATTTCTTTCGTCTGTCTAATTGCTCTGGCCAGTGTTTCGAGAACTATGTTGAACAGAAGTGGTGAGAGAGGGCATCCTTGTCTTGTTCCAGATTTTAGAGGGAATGCCTTCAATTTTTCTCCATTGAGAATGATGCTAGCCTGAGGGTTAGCATAGATTGCTTTTACAATATTGAGGTATGTTCCTGTTATCCCTAGTTTTTCTAGAGTTTTGAACATAAAGGGATGCTGTACTTTGTCGAATGCTTTTTCCGCATCTATCGAGATGATCATATGGTTCTTATTTTTAAGTCTATTGATGTGGTGAATAACATTTATTGATTTCCGTGTATTGAACCAGCCTTGCATCCCAGGGATGAATCCTACTTGATCATGGTGCACAATTTTTTTGACATGTTTTTGTATCTGATTTGCCATAATTTTATTGAGGATTTTTGCATCTAGGTTCATTAGAGATATTGGTCTGTAGTTTTCTTTCTTTGAAGTGTCTTTGTCTGGTTTAGGAATCAGGGTGATGTTGGCCTCGTAGAATGAATTTGGAAGTTTTCCCTCCTTTTCTATTTCCCGAAGTAGCTTGAAAAGTATTGGTATTAGTTCCTCTTTAAAGGTTTTGTAAAACTCTGCTGTATACCCATCCGGTCCTGGGCTTTTCTTAGTTGGTAGTCTTCTTATGGTTTCTTCTATTTCCTCAATTGATATTGGTCTGCTTAGGTTTTCTATATCCTTCTGACTCAATCTGGGCAGATCATATGACTTAAGAAATTTATCGATGCCTTCACTATCTTCTATTTTATTGGAGTATAAGGATTCAAAATAATTTTTGATTATCTTCTGTAGTTCTGAAGTGTCTGTTGTGATATTGCCTTTTTCATCCTGTATGCTAGTAATTTGAGTTCTCTTCTTCTCTTCGTTAGCATGGCTAAGGGTCTGTCGATTTTATTTATTTTTTCAAAGATCCAACTTTTAGTTTTCTCAATTTTTTCAATTGTTTCTTTTGTTTCGATTTCATTAATTTCAGCTCTGATTTTAATTATTTCTTGACTTCTACTTTTTTTGCTGTTGTTTTGCTCTTCTTTTTCTAGGATTTTGAGATGAAGTATGAGATCATTTATTTGTTGGTTTTCCTTTTTTTAAGGAATGAATTCCAAGCAATGAATTTTCCTCTTAGAACTGCTTTCAATGTGTCCCATAGATTCCAATATGTTGTGTCTGTGTTTTCATTTATCTCTAAGAATTTTTTAATTTCCTCCTTGATGTCTTCTATAACCCAATTATCATTCAGTAACCTATTGTTCATTCTCCAAGTGATGCATGATTTTTCCTTCCTTCTTTTATCGTTGATTTTCAGTTTCATTCCATTATGATCAGATAAGATGTATGGTATTATCTCTACTCCTTTATATTGTCTAAGAGTTGCCCTGTGACATAATATATGATCTATTTTTGAGAAGGATCCATGTGCTGCTGAGAAAAAAGTGTAACGGCTTGATGTTGGGTGGTATATTCTATATATGTCAATTAAGTCTAGGTTATTAATTGTGTTATTGAGTTCTATAGTTTCCTTATTCAACTTTTGTTTTGAAGATCTGTCCAGTGGTGAGAGAGGTGTGTTGAAGTCTCCCATGATTATTGTATGGTGGTCTATTAGACTGTTGAACTTGAGAAGAGTTTGTTTGATGAACATAGCTGCACCATTGTTTGGGGCATATATATTTATGATTGTTATGTCTTGTTGGTGTATGGTTCCCTTGAGCAGTATGTAGTGTCCCTCTTTATCCCTTTTGATTAACTTTGGGTTGAAATCTATTTTATTTGATATGAGTATGGACACTCCTGCTTGTTTCCGAAGTCCATATGAGTGATATGATTTTTCCCAACCTTTCACCTTCAGTCTATGTATGTATTTTCCTATCAAATGCATCTCCTGTAGGCAGCATATTGTTGGGTCTTGTTTTGTGATCCATTCTACTAGCCTGTGTCTCTTAATTGGTGAGTTTAAGCCATTAACATTTAGGGTTTTTATTGAGATATGGGTTGTTCTTCCAGCCATATTTGTTTATTTATGTTACTAAACATGGTTTGTTTTCCTCTTTGATTATTTCCCCCCCTCCTTTACTGCCCTAACTCCCACTGTTGGTTTTCATTGTTATTTTCCATTTCCTCTTCCTGTAATGTTTTGGCGAGGATGTTTTGAAGAGATGGTTTTCTAGCTGCCAATTCTTTTAACTTTTGTTTATCGTGGAAGGTTTTAATTTCATCTTCCATCCTGAAGCTTAATTTCGCTGGATACACAATTCTTGGTTGGAACCCATTTTCTTTCAGTGTTTGAAATATGTTATTCCAGGATCTTCTAGCTTTCAGAGTCTGTGTTGAAAGATCAGCTGTTATCCTGATTGGCTTACCCCTAAATGTAATCTGCTTCCTTTCTCTTGTAGCTTTTAAAATTCTCTCCTTATTCTGTATGTTGGGCATCTTCATTATAATGTGTCTAGGTGTGGATCTCTTATGATTTTGCACATTCGGCGTCCTGTAGGCTTCTAGGATTTGGGATTGTCTCATTCTTCAAGTCTGGGAAGTTTTCTCGTATTATTTCATTGAATAGATTGCTCATTCCTTTGGTTTGTTCCTCTGTACCTTCCTGTATCCCAATGACTCTTAAGTTTGGTCTCTTTATGTTGTCCCATATTTCTTGGATGTTCTGCTCATGGTTTCTTAACAGTCTTGCTGAGCTGTCTATGTTCTTTTCAGGTTGAAATACTCTATCTTCATTGTCTGATGTTCTATCTTCTAAGTGTTCTACTCTGCTGGTAGTATTCTCAATTGAGTTTTTAAGTTGCTTTATTGCTTCCTGCATTTCTAGGATTTCTGTTTGTTTGTTTTTTATAACCTCTATCTCCCTGTATAGTTGATCTTTTGCTTCCTGGATTTGTTTATGTAATTCATTGTCGAAGTGATCTTTCATTGTCTGATTTTCCTGTCTAATGTCTTCCTTGATACTCCAGATCATCTGAAGCATGTACATCCTGAATTCTTTATCTGATATTCCATCTGCTGCAGCTATTACCTCTTCTAAAGTTGAGTTGACCTACATTGCTTGTGGTCCTTTCTTTCCTTGTCTTTTCATACTGCTCGCGTTTCTTTCTGCTTGGTGAAACTGTTGTGTTTTTGAACTTTTCCTCCTATATATTTATATTGCTCTTGTGTAGTTGAAAAGTCTCCCTTGCAGGGTTGGGTGGTGGCTGTGCTCCTCCTCCAATTGGGGTGATCTGTCTACCATGCTGACGGGCCGCTGGGCCTGTTCTGCTGGTCGGTCGCAGGTCTGCCTACCTTCCAGGCGCGGGCGGCGGTTCTGCTCTGCCCCTCCTCCAATTAGTGTGACGTGTCTACCACGCCCGCGGACCCCTAGGCCTGTTCTGCCGGTCGGTCGCAGGTCTGCCTACCTTGCAGGCACGGGCGGCGGCTCTGCTCTGCCCCTACTCCAATTGGGGTGATGTGACTACCATGCCGGCAGGCCGCTGGGCCTGTTCCACTGGTCGATCGCAGGTCTGCCTACCTTGTGGGCATGGGTGGCGGCTCTGCTTTGCCCCTACTCCAATTGGGGTGTCGTGACTACCACGCCGGCAGGTCGCTGGGCCTGTTCCGGGCGCGGGAGAAGGCTCTGCTCTGCCCCTACTCCAATTGGGGTGACATGTGTACCACGCCGGCAGGCCGCTGGGCCTGATCCGCCGGTCGGTTGCAGGTCTGCCTACCTTGCAGGTTTGGGCGGTGGCTCTGCTCTGCCCCTCTTCCAATTGGTGTGACGTGTCTACCACACCCGCGGACTTCTGGGCCTGGTCTGCCGGTCGGTTGCAGGTCTGCCTACCTGCGGGCGTGGGTGGCAGCTCTGCTCTGCCCCTACTCCAATTGGGGTGACGTGACTACCATGCCGGCGGGCCTCTGGGGCTGTTCCGGGCGCGGGTGGCAGCTCTGCTCTGCCCCTCTGGCTTGATGACAAAGTGAGAGAGATTCGGGTGTTTGTGACTCACTTTCTTTACCAGGAGACCAGCTGTTTCTGTTGCTGCTGGTATCGATGAAGTTCTCTCCTCCGCTGCTTTCTGATGACATCAGATCACTGCCATGTTGGTATCCCATGCGAATGGCAGCATTTCGTTCCCTTTGCCGGGTGACCAAAGCAACGGGTGAGTCCTGACCGGCCCTTCCAAGCCCCGTCTCAATCCTGTTGCCACTGCCTATGAAGGCTCGGTTGGTATTTACCTCCACAGTATTCAGCAGGACCCGGACCGAGAAGCAGTTTCCGCGGGTTCTTTATCCCTGGGCCAGAGCAGTTCCGGGAGCCGGAATTGGCCGCTCCATGCTCGGTGTATGTTCTGATAGGAGCAGGCTCCAAGAAGCAGTTTCCGCAGGTTTTTTAGCACTGAGCCTGAGTAATTTGTCTGCGAGATGCAGGCGAATGGCAGCCTGAAATTACCTGTTCTATGGCTGAATGAGCTGCGATCAGTCGAAAACAGGGATGGTGACGTCAGCTCTCCAAGGTGGTGGCCGCTGGCTTCCTCTGTGGTCTGACCGGTATGGAGAACCGAATTGGACTGCTTCCTTCCCCCATCTCAAACCCAGAATTCAGCACTGAGCACGGTGATTGCACAGCTGGCAGAAGCCCACAGAATCCGCAGCGCTGTATCTTTGCGTTGCTATCTCGTCGTTTCCCAGCGCGGGCCGCAGACTCTAGCTGTGGTGCGATTTGCTGAACAAGCGGCGTGACCCTACCTGCAGACAAATCTCTTGCGTTTGAGCCCCAGTAGCTGATCCTCGTGCGATGGAAATCCTTCCTCTTGGTTTTGGAGCACCCCAATTTTGCTGGAAATTCCTAACAAGATAGGTTTTATGCGTTCTAACTCGTCATTCTCCCGCACAGTGACGTGGTACACGGGGGTGATGCACTCCCTTCGCCACCATCTTCCCTCCCTCCATATCCTTTAATTTCTTTAATCTGTATAATTGCTCTGGCCAGCGTTTCAAGAACTAGCACTAATCTCTAGGGTATATAAAGAAATCAATAATCTTAACACCAAAAAAATCAAATAACCCAATCAATAAATGGGCCAAGGAACTGAACAGACACTTCTCAGAAGATGATATACAATCGATCAACAAATATATGAAAAAATGTTCAACATCTCTAGCAATTCGAGAAATGCAAATCAAAACTACTCTAAGATTTCATCTCACTCCAGTCAGAATGGCAGCTATTAAGAATACAAACAACAATAAGTGTGGGCAAGGATGTGGGGAAAAAGGTACACTCATACACTGCTGGTGGGACTGCAAATTGGTGCAGCCAATATGGAAAGCAGTATGGAGATTCCTTGGAAAACTGTGAATGGAACCACCATTTGACCTAGCGATCCCACTCCTTGGTCTATATCCAAAGGATATAAAAACAGCATACTACAGTGTGAGGATGGCCTTAGGCCTGAGGCTAAGCAACTCCATTTTAAAAACTCTAGTTTGAAAATTGCAGTTTCACCAGGCATATCTAACAGAGCCCTCCAGTATGGCCCTCAGACAAGTCACTTCCCCTCACCCTGATAAAGAGAGTGAAGCCTCTGGCAGGCTGTCCTCGCCTGATAAGAGGGAAAGGCAAGAAGATCAGAGTGGCGACCACCAGACCACATGTTTATGACCCAAGGGCAAATGATGTCATGGAGAAATCCAGTGGTAGCTGATAATAATTGAAAGGGGGGGTCAAAAGCCCCAAAATGTAGTATAAAGAATAGAGCCACTGAATAGGGATTCAGCCAGCCGAAACAAGGATGCACTCGATCTGGAGAGCCTGATGAGGACCTGGACTGACATCCCATCACTTGTCATCATTTCCTGATCCTCTGCATGATTCTCATTGCTCTCAAACTCTACCGCCTCATTTGGACGCTGGTGAGAGCTGCAACTTCTCTCTACGACCCTCTCCTCAACCGGTCGTCCAAGGACAAGACTGCCTTGGTTCTGGACCTGATCACCATGGTCTAAGTTAGTGTGCATCTGCTGGACATAAAGCCTAAGGCTTAAGACTTTTGAATTTAGCACACAGAGGGAATGTCTGTCACTAGCCTGTCTTGATTAAGTGTGTTTTGCAGTGTTTAGAATTAATCTAGAATTGTTTATTGTGAATCAATTAATCTAGAATTGTTTGCTGTGAATTGATTATGTCTATTGTAGTACCTAGCATTAAGGATTGTCATTTTCTTGATTAAGAACCTATAGAGTGAAATTGTATTGAGTAATTTGAGTGAATAAAGCATTGAATAGAGGCAGAAGCTTGTGGACATTCTTTATTTCTCCCCCTTGACTGCATATGTTGCAATTTTGCCCCCTCGTGACATACAGGGACACAGCCACATCAATATTTACAACTGCACAATTCACAATAGCTAAACTGTGGAACCAACTTACATGCTCTTTAGTTGATGAATGGATAAAGAAAATGTGATATATATATATATATATATATATATATATATATATATATATATATATATACACACACACACACATACATACACACAATGGAATACTACTCAACATTAAAAGAGAATAAAATCATGACATTTGCAGGAGCTGGAGAATATAATGCTAAGTGAAGTTAGCCAATCCCCCAAAACCAATGCCAAATGTTTTCTCTGATATAAGGAGGCTGATTCATAATGGGGTTGATGGCGATCATGGGAGGATTAGAAGAACTCTAGAGAGGTAGGGGGCATGGGGGTAGGAAAGACAGTGGAATGAGATGAACATCATTACCCTAAGTACATGTATGAAGACAGGAATGCTGTAACCCTACTTTGTGTACAACCAGAGATATGAAAAATTGTGCTCTATATGTGTACTATGAATTGTAATGCATTCTGCTGTCATACATAACAAATCAGAATAAAACATATTAATAATAAAAAACCCCAAGTGAGCTTTCCATTTTACTTAAGAAAAAGGAAAACACACTCCTTATGATGGTGTAGAACACCCTATGTGATGTGATCTGATCTTTCTCTCCAAACTACCATCACACACTGAGCACTCACTCATATTATCCTCGTCCCATGCATATTCTTCTTTCAGCTCACAGTGTCTTGCAAACTCAATTCTCCCTTCAAGATTTGCACTGGGGGGCTGGGGATGTGGCTCAAGTGGTAGCACACTCACCTGGCATGTGCGGGGCACTGGGTTTGTTCCTCAGCACTAAATAAAAATAAAATAAAGATGTTGTGTCCACCGAAAACTAATTAAAAAATTCTCTCTCCTCTCCTCTCTCTCTCTCTCTCTCTCTCTCTCTCTCTCTCCCCCCCCTCTTAAAAAAAATATTTGCACTGGGTGTGCTGTTGTGCTGGGATGCTCTTCTCCAATGTCTGTGCCTGGATGACCACGTTCATTTACTTAGGTCTCAAGTCCAAAGTCATCCTCTCAGGTAGTCCTTTCCTGACCTCTCAAACCCTTTGCTAATGCATTCTGTTACCTTCAGAGGGCTTACAGCTTCCTAAAATCATCTAATCCATATATTTGTTCGCTTGTTTATGTTCCTTTAATCACAGAAATTACAGTTCTCAGAGAGCCATGCCTTGTCTTTCTGTTCAACACTGTATTCTCAGTGTGATTAGAAAAGCATTTTATAAAATGCAGCAGATGCTAAGAACATTTGTTCAGTAAACAAATGTTTCCAATCTTATTTCTATGTGCATGTTTTACAAAGATAGAATGTTTTATGAAATTCATCTTTTACGAAATTCATGTTTAATAGGGCTTTATGTTCTGTTTTATTAAATGTACTTAAATAACATTACCTCAAGAGGCTCTTGGTTGCACTCGGTGCTTTTGTGTGAAGTAGAACAATTTGCATTCACCAGTTCCTCTAGCGCCTGATTTGCTTTGTGCTGAAATTATAGTTTTATCTTGATTTGCCTTGCCATTTTCTCATTCTTTTGTTTCTTTTAAGGTTTTTATATATTATCTTCATAAGGCTCTTCTTCACTGCAAACATCTTGTTTATTAGATTACTTGATTATTGTCATCCTTTCCCCTAAAGAATGCAAGCTCCAGAATTGCTGTTTTATTCCTGGCTACATCCTCAGTTTCCAGGACAGGCACTCTGTAAATGTTTGTTAAATGAATGCATCACATTTAATTTCTTCAATTGCCTCATTAGTAACACAGGGATGGCAATATTTATGTCATTTGGGGGAGAACAGTAGACTATATCATGGTGTGGAGCTAGAGGGCAAGTGAGATACCTGACTAGTTATGAATCTGGGGACAGCACACCAGCTTCCACAGTGATGCTAATTCAAATCTGTGTGCAGCAAAATTGCAAAATATTACCTGAAGTAGAACATTGTCATTGTACTTATGCAGTTAAAATTGCAAATGTTGAATCTAAAAGTGTTAAGTTTCAACTCCATAGGAAGATAATGAATCCCCTAAAGAGATTTTTTTCAGATAGGAAACAGGACTAGAAAAGATCATGAAACATCTCATTACCAAAGTTGAGGAATTGTAGAACTTAGACTTGAGTTAGCCGGCAAAGGGAGCAATTTTAAGTTTATGAGCAATTTTTCCCTGCAAAGGGAGACACCCAACTGTTCAATGCTATCATTTTGGGTGGTGCTTTGGTTCTGATAAGTGGGAAGAATAATGTTATGAAGCAAATATTTTGTTGTTCCCAAATTCACATGTTGAAGCCCTAAACTCCAATGTGATGGTTTTTGGAGACGGGGCCTTTGAGAAGTTAGAGTAGGTCATGGGGGTAGAGAAGTCATGGTGGGATTAGTGGTTTTATGAGAAGAGGGGACAGAGGGACAGAAAAAGACAGACAGACAGAGAAAACCCAGAAGACAGGCCACCTGCAAGCCAGAAAGAGAGTCCTCACCAGGAATTCAACCATCTAGATAGTCTGATCTCAGATCTCCAGCTTCCACAACTGTGAGAAAATGGACGTCTGTTGTTTTAGTCCCCAGTCTATGTTATTTTTTTTATGGCAGTCACAGGTGACAAGACAAGTAAGTAGGTTCTTTGTGGAACCCTCAATATCTTCAAAGGCTCCCCAGGAAGCTGTGTTTGAGGAAGGCAATGAAGGGCAGTTTCGAGACACTTTTTAATAGCTGTATTTGCAGTCATTAAATTAGATTTTTTGCTACATTTCTTGGTCTGTAAAATGTCCACAAATTGAAAGTAGTATGTGTCCTCAAACCCCTCCTTTTTGGACACATTCCTTGAGGCTACCTCTGCTTGGTAGCTCTTTGCTTTTTACTCAATAATTTCCTTTTCCAGCATGCTGCACAGCTTGGAAAGGACTGATGCCTCATTCAGTGACTCATCCTATTTATTGCCTAATTTAGAAGGACAGTGAAAGCGCTTGTGATCACTTTGTGATTTTCCCACATTGACAGCTCAGCTGAGATATGACAAGCCCCAAAGTAATCCAAGTGCTTTCAAGTTCTTTGCAGCTGGCAGAGGGCACGCCTGGAAATAAGAGAACAGCAACAGGACCAAACTTGACACTAGGCTTTCCGGCAGTCTCTGCCACCACTTCCCTCATGTGCTGCTTCCATCCGAGTGGCTTGTCATTAAGATGACCACCTTAAACCAAAGGCCTAGACTTTATACAATGGTATCCTCCTAGGGTGTCCTGAAAGACCTCCGGCTTCTAAAGCCCTTCTCTACTGTCTTGCCACATGGCCTAAACATTCCACCTTTCTGAATCAGTTTCTGTATGATGTTACCCAAGAACATATCTAAAATTGTTTATGATGAAGATAAGGACAAATGTCAAATTCTTCAAGGCATCATTTTTTTTTTTCAGTTTCTTAAATCTATCTTCGTCATGCTTCTTTCCATATTCTCGTCAAGTCAGCATTTAAGGAAAAGGAATCCCTCTCTTTAGAGTCATGCTGTTTGTATCCACATGATACCCCTTTTGAAATGAAAATTCTTCATGAAAGACAAGTTAAAACATTCGAAACTATGAGCATCTTAGGATGAGTTCACGTGGCATACTGGATGAGCTCAGAATCCTGTATATCTGGCTTCAAGTCCCTGTTTTTCTTTATTAGCTATGTGCCTTTGGGCAAATCTCTAACTCTCTGGGCCTCCATTTTCTGGAGATAGTGTTAACCACAGGGCTTTCATGAGGAGAGGTACTGTTTATGCAAGAAATGTACAGACATTTGGAGGCCAGCTTTAGAGACTCCAGACTTTATAAGAGGCTAGTAATGTGGTAGAAGGAGCACAAAGAGATGGGAAGAAGCTAGGGAAAATTCTTGTGCTGTTTTAACGTGATTTCATTATGCTGATATACTTATCGGGGGGTGGTTGATGTTGATGTGACAGAGTGGAGCTAAGGCCCACCAGGCTGCCTGTAGACCACTGGAATTCACAAAAAGGCCAATATCAATAAAGTTCCTTGAATACAAATTTGCTGAGTTCAGACTTTGCAGAGGGCCCAGCCTAGGATGCTTCTATAGTTAACAACAATAACAATAATAAAAGCTAGCCTATATTTACATAGCATTTGCTATGATTTGGATATGAGACATTCCCCAAAAGCTCCTGTTAATGCAGGAATATTAAGAGGTAAAATGAGTAGACTGTGAGTAATGTAACCAAATCAGTCCATCTTAGTTTGAATGGACTGCCTGGGTGAAAATTGTAGACTGGTGGGTTGTAACTGAGGTGCCCTGGCTAGTTGGTTCTTTCTGTACCCCTTCCATCCCTTATTGCTGCCTTGATGAGAAGAGCAGCCTTCCTCTGCCATGCAATTCCCCCATAAGGTGCTGCCTCACCTTGGGCTCAGGCTCAGAGCAATGGAGTCGGCCATCTGTAGACTGAGACATCTGAAGCTGTGAGCCCCAAATAAACTTTCCCTTGTCCAAGTGAGTGTGTGTGTGTGTGTGTGTGTGTGTTTCAGATATTTTGGTCACAGCAATGCAAAAGCTCACTAAAGCAGTGTTCATTATGTGTAAATTACTGTTCTAAGCACTTTACATATATTAATTTGATTTCATTAGACTACTAGGTGACAGATATGATGAAGGTAATAAATCTCATATTTGCTGCAGTCATTTAGAAAGAGGACTCTTTGCCTTAACCTCAGCAGTTACCCTTCTAGTAACAGTATGCAATTCAGTTAATAGCCACTGGATTTTCCTTTTTTCTTTTTTCTTGGTCCTTTTTAGTTACACGTGGCAGTAAATTCTATTTTGACATAATCATACAAGCTTGGGATATCTCTTGTATTAATTCAGACCCCAGGGCACTTAGGGTGGTTCCATAGCTTAGCTATTGTGAATTTTGAGCTGCTATAAATATTGATGTGGCTGTGTCACTATAGTATGCTGGTTTTATATGCATTGGGTATATGCTAAGGAGTGGGATAACTGGGTCAAATGGTGGTTCCATTCCAAGTTTTCTCAAGAATCTCCATATTAATTTCCAGAGTGGTTACAATAATTTTCAGTCCACCGGCAATGTATGAGTGAACCTTTTTCAACCTCCTTGCCAACATTTATTGTTACTTTTATTCTTGATAATTACCATTCTGACTAGAGTGAGATGAAATCTCAGTGTAGTTTTAATTTGTATTTCTGTAATTGCTAGAGATATTGACATTTTTTCATATACTTTTTGGCCATTTGAATTTCTTCTTCTGTGAGGTGCCTCTTCAGTGTTTTGCCCATTTATTGATTGAGTTTAATATCTTAATTTATTCTATTGGTTCTGTTTCTGTGGAGAACTCTGACAGATATGTGTCCCATGGCCTGTTCCCTTTGGCAGTGACCACTTATTGTGTTATAGGAAAATGAGCACAACCCTTTCCCTGCCACCTGTTTCATATCTGTGCATCATGGGGCAGGCTCTTGAGCCTCTCTGGACCTTAGTTCCTCTTATGTCAAATGGATATATTTGGTCCCTACCTTACTTGCTGGTATTCAGAATAGCTTCCAACTGGAATGGCACAGGTCTAATCAATCATAATGCATGCTGGTCAAAAACCAACTGATCAGCCTCACCGTTGAAGAATCAGCCCTAGCTCATTGTGAGGCTCCCTTGTGTGTGAGCACTTGTTTCATATTCTTATTCCAAAGTTGTGCTTCTCAATAAATTGTAGGAATAGGCAGTTTCTGCCAGCCGTGCAAGCACCGTACTCAGTGCTGAATTCTGGGTTCGAGACGGGGGAAGGAAGCGGTCCATTTCGGTTCTCCACACCGGTCAGACCACAGAGGAGGCCAGCGGCCACCATCTTGGAGAGCTGACGTCACCATCCCTGTTTTCGACTGACCGCAGCTCATTCAGCCATAGAACAGGTAATTTCAGGCTGCCATTCGCCTGCGGCTTGCAGACAGATTACTCAGGCTCAGTGCCTGAGTGCTTCTTGGAGCCTGCTCTTATCAGAGCATACACCGAGCACGGAGCGGCCGAGTTCCGGCTCCCGGAACTGCTCTGGCCCAGGGCTAAGGAGCCCGCGGAAACTGCTTCTCGGTCCAGGTCCTGCTGAGGGCTGGTCAGGACTCACCGGTTGCTTTGGTTACCAGGCAAAGGGAACGAAATGCTACCATTCGCATAGGATACCAACATGGCAGAGATCTGATGTCATCAGAAAGCGGCGGAGGAGAGAACTTCATCAATACCAGCGCAGACAGAAACAGGTGGTCTCCTGGTAGGGAGGGTGAGGCACAGACACCCAAGTCTCTCTCGATTTGTCATCGAGCCAGAGGGGAGGAGCCGGGCCACCGCCGGCGCCCGGAGCACGCCCAGCGGCTCGCCGGCGTGGTGATCGCGTGACCCCAATTGGAGAGGGGGCGGAGCGGAGCCGCCACCAGCGCCCGCAAGGTGGGCAGACCTGCGACCCAGTGGTACACGGGCGTGGTAGGAGGGGCAGGGCAGAGCCGCTGCCCGCGCCTGCAAGGTAGGCAGACCTGCGACAGACGGGCGGATCAGGCCCAGGAGCCTGCCGGCGTGGTACACACGTCACCCCAATTGGAGTAGGGGCAGAGCAGAGTCGCTGCCCGTGCCAGGAACAGGCCCAGCGACCTGCCGGCGTGGTAGTCACAACACTCCAATTGGAGTAGGGGCAGAGCAGAGCCGCCACCCGTGCCCGAAAGGTGGGCAGACCTGCAACCGACCAGCGGGACAGGCCCAGTGGCCTGCCGGTGTGACAGACACGTCACCCCATTTGGAGTAGGGGCAGAACAGAGCTGCCGCCCACGCCCGGAACAGGCCCAGTGACCTGCCGGCGGGGTAGTCACCACACCCCAATTGGAGTAAGGAGAGAGCAGAGCCGCCGCCTGCGCCTGCAAGGTAGGTAGACCGCCGCCCGACCCTGCAAGGAGACTTTTCAACTATACAAGAGCAATATAAATATATAGGAGAAAAAAACATTTCAAAAACACAACAGTTTCACCAAGCAGAAAGAAATGCAAGCAGTATGAAAAGACAAGGAAAGAAAGGACCACAAGCAATGCAGGTCAACACAACTTTATAAGAGGTAACAGCTGCAGCAGATGGAATGTCAGATAAAGAATTCAGGATATACATGCTTCAGATGATCTGGAGTATCAAGGAAGACATTAGACAGCAAAATCGGACAATGAAAGATCACTTCAACAATGAATTACACAAACAAATCCAGGAAGCAAAGGATCAACTATACAGAGAGATAGAGGTTATAAAAAATAAACAAAGAGAAATCCTAGAAATGCAGGAAGCAATAAACCAACTTAAAAACTCAATTGAGAATACTACCAGCAGAGTAGAACACTTAGAAGATAGAACATCAGACAATGAAGATAGAGTATTTCAACCTGAAAAGAACATAGACAGCTCAGCAAGACTGTTAAGAAACCATGAGCAGAACATCCAAGAAATATGGGACAACATAAAGAGACCAAACTTAAGAGTCATTGGGATACAGGAAGGTATAGAGGAACAAATCAAAGGAATGAGCAATCTATTCAATGAAATAATACAAGAAAACTTCCCAGACTTGAAGAATGAGACAGAATCCCAAATCCTAGAGGCCTACAGGACGCTGAATATGCAAAATCATAAGAGATCCAACCTAGACACATTATAATGAAGATGCCCAACATACAGAATAAGGAGAGAATTTTAAAAGCAACAAGAGAAAGGAAGCAGATTACATTTAGGGGTAAAACAATCAGGATAACAGCTGATCTTTCAACACAGTCTCTGAAAGCTAGAAGATCCTGGAATAACATATTTCAAACACTGAAAGAAAATGGGTTCCAACCAAGAATTGTGTATCCAGCGAAATTAAGCTTCAGGATGGAAGATGAAATTAAAACCTTCCACGATAAACAAAAGTTAAAAGAATTGGCAGCTAGAAAACCATCTCTTCAAAACATCCTCGCCAAAACATTACAGGAAGAGGAAATGGAAAATAACAATGAAAACCAACAGTGGGAGGTAGGGCAGTAAAGGAGGGGGGGAAATAATCAAAGAGGAAAACAAACCATGTTTAGTAACATAAATAAACAAATATGGCTGGAAGAACAACCCATATCTCAATAATAACCCTAAATGTTAATGGCTTAAACTCACCAATTAAGAGACACAGGATAGTAGAATGGATCACAAAACAAGACCCAACAATATGCTGCCTACAGGAGACGCATTTGATAGGAAAAGACATACATAGGCTGAAGGTGAAAGGTTGGGAAAAATCATATCACTCATATGGACTTCGGAAACAAGCAGGAGTGTCCATACTCATATCAAATAAAATAGATTTCAAGCCAAAGTTAATCAAAAGGGATAAAGAGGGACACTACATACTGCTTAAGGGAACCATACACCAACAAGACATAACAATCATAAATATATATGCCCCAAACAATGGTGCAGCTATGTTCATCAAACAAACTGTTCTCAAGTTCAAGAGTCCAATAGACCACCATACAATAATCATGGGAGATTCAACACACCTCTCTCGCCACTGGACAGATCTTCCAAACAAAAGTTGAATAAGGAAACTATAGAACTCAATAACACAATTAATAACCTAGACTTAATTGACATATATAGAATATACCACCCAACATCAAGCAGTTACACTTTTTTCTCAGCAGCACATGGATCCTTCTCAAAAATAGATCATATATTATGTCACAGGGCAACTTTTAGACAATATAAAGGAGTAGAGATAGTATCATGCATCTTATCTGATCATAATGGAATGAAACTGAAAATCAACGATAAAAGAAGGAAGGAAAAAGCATACATCACTTGGAGAATGAACAATAGGTTACTGAATGATCAATGGGTTATAGAAGACATCAAGGAGGAAATTAAAAAATTCTTAGAGATAAATGAAAACACAGACACAACATATCGGAATCTATGGGACACATTGAAAGCAGTTCTAAGAGGAAAATTCATTGCTTGGAGTTCATTCCTTAAAAAAAGAAAAAACCAACAAATAAATGATCTCATACTTCATCTCAAAATCCTAGAAAAAGAAGAGCAAAACAACAGCAAAAGAAGTAGAAGGCAAGAAATAATTAAAATCAGAGCTGAAATTCATGAAATCGAAACAAAAGAAACAATTGAAAAAATTGATAAAACTAAAAGTTGGTTCTTTGAAAAAATAAACAAAATCGACAGACCCTTAGCCATGCTAGCGAAGAGAAGAAGAGAGAGAACTCAAATTACTAGCATACAGGATGAAAAAGGCAATATCACAACAGACACTTCAGAACTACAGAAGATAATCAGAAATTATTTTGAATCCTTATACTCCAATAAATTAGAAGATAGTGAAGGCATCGATAAATTTATTAAGTCATATGATCTGCCCAGATTGAGTCAGGCGGATATAGACAACCTAAACAGACCAATATCAATTGAGGAAATAGAAGAAACCATCAAAAGACTACCAACTAAGAAAAGCCCAGGACCGGATGGGTATACAGCAGAGTTTTACAAAACCTTTAAAGAGGAACTAATACCAATACTTTTCAAGCTACTTGAGGAAATAGAAAAAGAGGGAGAACTTCCAAATTCATTCTATGAGGCCAACATCACCCTGATTCCTAAACCAAACAAAGACACTTCAAAGAAAGAAAACTACAGACCAATATCTCTAATGAACCTAGATGTAAAAATCCTCAATAAAATTCTGGCGAATCGGATACAAAAACATATCAAAAAAATTGTGCACCATGATCAAGTAGGATTCATCCCTGGGATGGAAGGCGGTTCAATATACGGAAATTCATAAATATTATTCACCACATCAATAGACTTAAAAATAAGAACCATATGATCATCTCGATAGATGCGGAAAAAGCATTCGACAAAGTACAGCATCCCTTTATGTTCAAAACTCTAGAAAAACTAGGGATAACAGGAACATACCTCAATATTGTTAAAGCAATCTATGCTAAGCCTCAGGCTAGCATCATTCTGAATGGAGAAAAATTGAAGGCATTCCCTCTAATATCTGGAACAAGACAGGGATGCCCTCTCTCACCACTTCTGTTCAACATAGTTCTCGAAACACTGGCCAGAGCAATTAGACAGATGAAAGAAATTAAAGGCATAAAAATAGGAAAAGAAGAACTTAAATTATCACTATTTGCAGTTGACATGATTCTATACCTAGCAGACCCAAAAGGGTCTATAAAGAAACTATTAGAGCTAATAAATGAATTCAGCAAAGTGGCAGGATATAAAATCAACACGCATAAATCAAAGGCATTCCTGTATATCAGCGACAAATCCTCTGAAATGGAAATGAGGACAACCACTCCATTCACAATATCCTCAAAAAAAAAATAAAATACTTGGGAATCAACCTAACAAAAGAGGTGAAAGACTTATACAATGAAAACTACAGAACCCTAAAGAGAGAAATAGAAGAAGATCTTAGAAGATGGAAAAATATACCCTGTTCATGGATAGGCAGAACTAACATCATCAAAATGGCGATATTACCAAAAGTTCTCTATAGGTTTAATGCAATGCCAATCAAAATCCCAACGGCATTTCTTGTAGAAATAGAGAAAGCAATCATGAATTTCATATGGAAAAATAAAAGACCCAGAATAGTAAAAACAATGCTAAGCAGGAAGTGTGAATCAGGCGGTATAGCGATACCAGACTTCAAACTATACTACAGAGCAGTAGTAACAAAAACAGCATGGTACTGGTACCAAAACAGGCGGGTGGACCAATGGTACAGAATAGAGGACACAGAAACCAATCCACAAAACTACAACTATCTTATATTTGATAAAGGGGCTAAAAGCATGCAATGGAGGAAGGATAGCATCTTCAACAAATGGTGCTGGGAAAACTGGAAATCCATATGCAACAAAATGAAACTGAATCCCTTTCTATCACCATGCACAAAAGTGAATTCAAAATGGATCAAGGAGCTTGATATCAAATCAGAGACACGCCGTCTGATAGAAGAAAAAGTTGGCTACGATCTACATTCGGTGGGGTCGGGCTCCAAATTCCTCAATAGGACACCCATAGCACAAAAGTTAATAACTAGAATCAACAAATGGGACTTACTCAAACTAAAAAGTTTTTTCTCAACAAAAGAAACAATAAGAGAGGTAAATAGGGAGCCTATACCCTGGGAACAAATCTTTACTCCTCACACTTCAGATAGAGCCCTAATATCCAGAGTATACAAAGAACTCAAAAAATTAGACAATAAGAAAACAAACAACCCAATCAACAAATGGGCCAAGGACCTGAACAGACACTTCTCAGAGGAGGACATACAATCAATCAACAAGTACATGAAAAAATGCTCACCATCTCTAGCAGTCAGAGAAATGCAAATCAAAACCACCCTAAGATACCATCTCACTCCAGTAAGATTGGCAGCCATTATGAAGTCAAGCAACAACAAGTGCTGGCGAGGATGTGGGGAAAATGGTACACTTGTACATTGCTTGTGGGACTGCAAATTGGTGCAGCCAATTTGGAAAGCAGTATGGAGATTTCTTGGAAAGCTGGGAATGGAGCCACCATTTGACCCAGCTATTCCCCTTCTCGGTCTATTCCCTAAAGACCTAAAAAGAGCATGCTACAGGGACACTGCTACATCGATGTTCATAGCAGCACAATTCACAATAGCAAGACTGTGGAACCAACCTAGATGCCCTTCAATAGACGAATGGATACAAAAAAATGTGGCATTTATACACAATGGAGTATTACTCTGCATTAAAAAATGACAAAATCATAGAATTTACAGGGAAATGGATAGCATTAGAGCAGATTATGCTAAGTGAAGCTAGCCAATCCCTAAAAAACAAATGCCAAATATCTTCTTTGATATAAGGAGAGTAACTAAAAACAGAGTAGGGACGAAGAGCAGGAGAAGAAGATTAACATTTAACAGGGATGAGAGGTGGGAGGGAAAGGGAGAGAGAAGGGAAATTGCATGGTAATGGAAGGAGACCCTCAGGGTTATACAGTGGAGGGGGTAGAGAGAGAAGAGGGGAGGGGATGGGAGGGGGGATAGTAGAGGATAGGAAAGGCAGCAGAATACAACAGACACTAGTATGGCAATATGTAAATCAATGGATGTGTAACTGATGTGATTCTGCAATCTGTACATGGGGTAAAAATGGGAGTTCATAACCCACTTGAATCAAAGTGTGAAATATGATATATCAAGAAATTTGTAATGTTTTGAACAACCAACAATAAAAAATTAAAAAAAAATTGTAGGAATATGTGTTTTTAACAAGTTCTCCAGAGATTCTGATTATCAAAGAAAATTGGGAAAGGCACTAATCAGGCCCAGGATCTAATAGGCATGGTGGGTTCTTACTGTACTTTAGCCATCACTTCTTCCCATCAAGATCCCTCTGAAAAGGTGTTAGTTAATGAGTCATGCCAACCCTGGAACAAGAACAAACAACTGATGGGATACTCAGATTCAGAGAAAATATGCCAAGGTTTCTAGTCACACTATATTGGGTAAACATTTTATTAATATGAATTGCAGTTGATGGGGCTGGGGAATTTTTCCCATAATGAAGAGAATAAATAGAGTAATATTGTATTGGCCAGGTGGCCTCTGAATTTCCATTCTAGTTCAGAAACCTGGGTTCAATCTGACTTTCTCATGAAGTAGCTATGCAACTATGCATAAAACATCAACCTCTCTAAACTCCCATTTGTTTATGTATTTAAAAAGACAATAATATTTGCTCAATTTCTCTCACTGTATGTTTTGATAATCAAATGGAATGAGATACTAGAAAGGACACTAAGAGACCACTAGTCCAACTCTCTCATTGTATAGATGGGGAGACTATGTCCCCAAGAGAAAAAAGAAAATGCTCATGGTCTCCGAACTACAATTACTATAATCATGTCTCTCAATGATTACTACATAGAATAGGGACAACTTTGAAGTCAGTCAAACCTGGGTTTCAATTCCTGTTCTTGTACTTACTCTGTGATCTTAAACAAGTAACTTTATCTCTCTGTCCCTCAGTTTCTTTTTTTCAAAGTGGTATGAGAACAGTAGATATGCCATGGGGTTGTGCTGAGTGGTGAGTGGCATGGCACACAGGAATGGCTCAGTCATGGCCGTGCTTTGCTTTTCTTCTCTAATCCTACTGTCACCACAAGGCTATCTCCAGATCTCACAGAGTCCCTGCATTCTCTTGACAACATGGCAAGTGTTAGAGAGGGATTGCATTGTGAGGGAGGAGGCTGTGTCCTTCTGCAGATAGATTACCGTTTTCCTCCAAAGAATAGATCTATGCTCACATTTCCAAGTAGGTCCTAAGGTCCACTGCTCCAAGAAAATCTACTGAGTCCAAATGAGATGTCAGTCCCCCCAATAATTGGATTAGTGATACTTGGGATGCATGTGACTCATTCTGGGCCCACTCCCGCGAAAAAGAAGATCTGTTTTCCAAAGAACATGTAATACATCTGTTCTCAGTCTGGCCTTGGTTCAAACTTTCATATTAAATGAGGAAACAGTTTTTCCTTCCTCTAACTAGCTAATTTTAGCTTGGGCATTACATAGGAAATAGAGTGCTGAATGTGGGTCACAGAGGTGAAAGAACCAAGTACTACCTCCAGAATCACATGATGATGATTTTAGTTGAAGGTCTATTTGACCAGTATAGATGTGAAAAAATCCTGCTATAATAACTTGCTCAGAAAACAATTTTTATGCTCTTTAACTCACTGCTAGGAATGAACTCTAACAGAGAAGTTTAAAATTAATTAATTAATTAATTAATTGTGGTTCTGGGGATTGAACCCAGGGCTTGTGCATGTGAGGCAACACTCTACCAACTGAGCAATATTCCCAACCCTCATTTATTTTTTTGAAAATATTTATTGGGAATTTGGATGCATAGGTGATGATAAGAACTTTGGAGAAAAAAAATAAAGTAAAGCAGATTCTTTACATGGAGGCATTTACACATCATAGCTTTTGCATAATTATATGAATTGTCTTACAGTCAGTGATCAAATGCATTGGCATATCAATTGGGCAGAATTTATACATCCATTAAACAATAAATGCAAAGACTACGTAGCAACAAAGTTTATGAAATATTTTTTTTTTTTGTGGTGGTGCTGGGGATTGAACCCAGGGCCTTGTATATGTGAGGCAAGCACTCTACCAACTGAGCTATATCCCCAGCCCCAATATGAAATAATATTAAAGAACTAAAGAGAATATTCCCAACTAGGGTAACAGGAATAAAAGATGAGGAGCACAATGGTTGCCTGAATGCTGAGTTAAAGAGCTGTGTAGGGAAAATGATTCTCTACGCCACTTATTTGAAAATTAGCTTCCTTTTGTGTTTGGAGGAATACATACTGGTAACCTATAATAATACATCTTAGAATTTGTGGGGGCAGTACCAGGGATTGAACTCAGGGGCATTTAACCACTGAGCCACATCCCCAGAACAATTTTGTATTTTATTAGAGACAGGGTCTCATCAAGTTGCTTAGCTGCTGCTGAGGCTGGCTTTGAACTTGTGATCCTCCTGTCTCTGCCTCCTGAGCCGCTGGGATTACAGGCATGTGCCACCACAGCTTGCTAACCTTAGAGTTTTTCTAAGAATCAGATGAAGCTTAAGGCCATGTATATTGTATGCTGTACAATTTAAGAGGATGCCTTTCACATTGTGGCCCATATAATGATGTTTCCTGAGGTTGCAGAGTGCACAATTAAAAAATATAATACGTTGCAGCCCTGCCAAGAGCTAGTATTACTAGCCATGACTGGTTTGGGGCCTGCCCTGTTCATCTAGCATATCCCTGATGATAAAAGCTATATTGAGATATAATTCAAGTACCATAAAAACCACCCACTTAAAGTGTACAATTCAATGATTTTACTACATGTACAGAATGGACAACCGTCAGGATAATTAATTTTAGGCCATGTTATAACCCCTGAAAAGAAATCTTGATTCCTTTAACTATCACCCCAAGTCCCACCCCCTCCAATCCTAGGCCATTACCATTATAATTTCTGCCTCTATAGATTTGCCTTTACTGAACATTTCATGTAAATGGAACCATAGCAATAGCTGTTCTTTGTTACTGGCTTCTTTCACTTGTCATCATGTACTGATATATTCTACAACATGGGTGGGACCTTGAAAACATAATGCAAGTTTTTGAGCTTTCATTTCTCTTGGGTGTATACACAGAAGTGTATTTGTTGAGGTTAAATAGTAATTAAAAAAAATATTTAGTTGTAGTTGGACACAATACCTTTATTTTATTTATTTATTTTTATGTGGCCCTGAGGATTGAATCCAGCACCTTGCATGTGCTAGGTGAATGCTCTACCACTGAGCCATAACCTCAACCCTTAGGTTTCAATTTTTGAAGGACTACCAGACTGTTTTGCTAAGTGGCTGTACTAGTTTATATTTCCATCAGAAGTTTACAAGGGTTTGATTTCTACACATCCTTGGCAGCACTTGTAAAAGCTTATTGTGATTTGCATTTGTATTTTCCAGGGACTGATATTAAACATCTTTTCATGTACCTGTAGACTTTTTATAAATCTTATTTAGAGAAATATCTATGCAAATATTTTGTTCCATTTTCAGTTGGGTTATTTGTCTTTTTATCATTAAGTTGTAAGTGTCCTCTACATATTTTAGATACAAGTCTCTCATCAGTTATATGCTTTGTATATAGCTTCCCTCACTCCTTGGATTTTATTTTCACCTTCTTAATAGCTTCCTGTGAAGCATAAAACCATCTCCATTTTTATGAAGTCCAATTATCTATTTTTTCTTTTGATCTTTCTGTTTTATGTCTAAGAAACTGTTTTCTTCTAATATTTTATAATGTTAGTGCTTACATTTAGACCTTTTTGCATTTTGAGTTAATAGTTGTATAGTGTGAGACAGGTGTCCAACTTAATTTGTTTGCATGTAGATATCCAGCTGTTCCTGCACATTTTTTTGGGGGGGGGGGTATCAGGGATTAAACTCTGGGCACTTGACCACTGAGTCACATCCCCAGCCCTATTTTGTATTTAAGTTAGAGACAGGGTCTCACTGAGTTGCTTAGCGCCTCGCTTTTCTGAGGCTGACTTTGAAGTTGTGATCCTTCTGCCTCAGCCTCCTGAGCCACTGAGATTACAGGTGTGCACCATTGTTCCCGGCTGTTCCTGCACTTTTTGTTGAAACCACTATTCTTTCCCAATTGAATTGTTTCAGCACCCTTGTCAAAAATCACTGGACTATAAATGTGAGAGTTCATTTCTTTACATTCAATTTTATTCCATCAATTTATATGTCTATCATTATACCACTACCACAGTGTCCTGATTATTTGTAACTTTGCAATCAGAAAGAATGGGGGCTGGGGATGTGGCTCAAGTGGTAGCGTGCTCGCCTGGCATGCGAGCGGCTCAGGTTCGATCCTCACCACCACATACAAATAAAGATGTTGTGTCCACTGATAACTAAAAATAAAATAAAAAATAAAATAAAATAATTTAAAAAAAGAAATCAGAAAGAACAAGCTCTTCAATTTTGTTGTTGTTTTGTTGTTGTTGTTGTTCTTCTTCTTCTTCTTCTTCTTCTCCTCCTCCTCCTCCTCCTCCTCCTCCTCCTTTTCCTTCTCCTTCTTCGGTACCAGGGATTGAACTCAGATGCACTCAACCTCTGAGCCACATCTCCAGCCCTATTTTGTATTTTATTTAGAGGCAAGACCTCACTGAGTTGCTTAGCACCTCTCTTTTGCTGAGGCTGGCTTTGAACTCATGATCCTCTTGTCTTACCCTCCTGAGCTGCTGGGATTACAGGCATGCGCCACTGTACCCGGCCTTGTTCTTCTTAATCAGACTATTTGGGTAATTCTAGATCCCTTGAGTTTCCATGTGAATTTAAGAATTCCCTTGTTAATTTCTGCAAAGAAACAAGCTGGAATTTTGGTAGGATTTCTATTGAATCTGTAGGTTACTTTGGAGGGTATTACCATATAAACATTAGTAAGTTTTCTTATTCCTGAACATGGACTGACTTCCCATTAATTCAGGCGTTCTTTAATTTCTTTCAGCAATGTTTTGTAGTTTTCAATGTATAAGCCTTAAATTTTGTGTGGGGGGATATTGGGGATTGAACTTAGGGGCACTCAATACTATTTTTGTATTTTATTTAGAGATAGGGTCTCACTGAGTTGCTTAGCGCCTCCCTATTGCTGAGGGTGGTTTTGACCTCGTGATCCTTCTGCCTCAGCCTTCCAAGCCACTGAGGTAACAGGCATGTGCCACCATGCCTGGCTAAGCCCTAAACTTTTACTTGGACTTTTGAAGTTTCAGAATACAGTAATGGGGAAAATATAGCACTTTATCAGAGGTGACAAGTTGATTTTTCTGTGAAGACCTAAGTGTTATTCTAAGGTAAAACACAATCTTTTCTGCTATATTGTGGCTGTGTGACCTTAGAAAGTTACTTATTGAATTTGGGCCCTAGTCTCCTCATTTTCAAAAATAATATTTTATTGCCTCATAGGGTTATTGAGAAATTTTGAAGTGAAAACATCTAATGGAGTTCTGGTTCATGCTAAAACAACAAAAATATTGATTTGCATTCCTATTCATTACCCCCAGAAGTTGTTATTTGATGAATATTCTGTACAGTTCAAGATAAAAAAAATTATTTCTATCCTAACTTTTCTGAGGACACAATACATACACATGCAGTTTTTCTCATACTGAATATATTATTTCAGTTTTACACACATTGGAAAATTTTAAAGATCTATATGTTGTAAATGGGAAAACATCCTACGTTTGTGGAAATGATGATTTAATATGATTAAGATGGCAGTGCTCTCCAGAGTGATCTACAGAGTCAATGCAGTCCTCATCAGAGTACAACTTGTTTCTTTGTAGAATTTGCCAAGATGATGCTAAAATTCATAGGGAGACTGAAGGGACCCATAATAGCCAAAATAATCTCAATAAGGATAAACAAATTTGGAGGGCTCATACTTCCTGATTTTGAGTTACTATAAAGCAAGAATAATCACAACAATAGTCATATATAGAATTAAATTGAGTATCCAAAAATAAACTCTCATATTTACAATCAACTAATTTTTTACAGGAGTCCTAAAGAATTAAATGGGGGAAATGATAGAGTTTTCAACAAATGGTGCAGAAACTACTGGGTAACTACATACAAAATAAAGAAGGCAGACTCTACCTCACATCATATATAATAATTAGTACAAAATGGATCAAAGACCTTCATGTAAGAGCTGAAACTATAAAACTCTTAGAACAAAAAAAGGGTGAATCTTTTGTGGCCTTAGATTTGGCAATAGTTTCTTAGATGTGACATCTAAAGCACCGGCAACAAAAGAAAAAATACATAAATTATCTGCTTGTGAAAAAATACATAAATTATCTGTTTTCAAGTTTGTGAATTCTTGTTTTCTAAAGCACACTACTGACAAAAGTGAAAATACAACCCACACAATGAGAGAGGTTTACAAATCAATATCTGGCAATGATGTAACATCCAGAACATATAAATACTCACAAGTCAATAATAACAAGACAGAAATGGACAAAGGATCTGAATCAACAATTTTCCAACAAAGCGGGACAAAAATGGCCAATAGGCAAAAGGAAAGATATCCAGTGTCATTATCATTAGGGAATAATGATGTGGCATAATAATGTGGCAGCCACATTAGAAGACAGTCTGGCAGTTCCTCAAAAAGTTATACCTAGTGGCTGGGGCTGTAGCTCAGTGGCAGAGCACTTGCTTAGCATGTGTGAGGCACTGGGTTCAATCCTTAGTACCACATAAAAATGAAACAAATAAAATAAAGGCATGCTGTCCATCTATCTCAACTACAAAAATTTTTTAAAAATATGAAAACAGTTATACTTAGAATGATCATACAGTCCAACAGCAATTCTAGTGGTAGGTGTATACCCAAGGACAATGAAAGCTTATGTCTGCAAAAAACTTGTATTGAGATGTTTATAGCAACATTATTCATAATATTGAAAAGTAGAAACAATCCATTTATCAACTGGTGAGTGAATAAAGTATGGTATAAGCATACAATCAAGTATTATTCAGCCATAGAAGAAATGACATACTGACATATTATGCAACATGAATGAACCTTGAAAACATTATGCTACATGAATGAAACTGGTCACAAATGATCACATATATGATCCCATTCATATGAAATGCCCAGAATAAGCCAATCTACAGAGACAGAAAACAGATAAGTAATCACTGCTAAAGGCCAGTGGGCAAGGAGAGTGAATAATGACTGCTAATGCAGGTGGGATTTCTTTATGGATTGTTGAAAATGTTCTAAAATGGATTGTTCTAATGTTTGTAAAACTCTATGAATATTCAAAAAACCATTGCAAATAGGGGAATTGTGGTCGCATGGAGGGTAACACTGCTTATTAAGCAAATCGCCCCGCGGCTAGAGTCTGCAAGGCGCGCTGGGATAGAGACGCAGGGTTACAGCGCTGCAGTTTCTGCCAGACGCGCAAGCACCGCACTCAGGGCTGAATTCTGGGTTCGAGACGGGGAAGGAAGCGGTCCATCTCGGTTCTCCACACCGGTCAGACCACAGAGGAGGCCAGCAGCCACCATGTTGGTAAACTGACGTCACCACACCTGTTTTTGACTGACCGCAGCTCATTCAGCCATAGAACAGGTAATTTCAGGCTGCAATTCGCCTGCGGCTTGCAGACAGATTGCTAGGGTTCAGTGCCTGGGGGCTTCTTAAAATCTGATCTTATCGGAGTGAACACGGAGCGCGGGGCGGCCGAGTTCCGGCTCCCGGAACCGTCCCGGAACCGCCCTGGCTCCGGGCTGCGGAGCCTGCGGAGGCTGCTTCTTGGACCCTGCTAATATCAGAGCAAACACGAAACACCAAGAAGCCGAATTCCAGCTCCCGGAACTGAGCCCGCGGGGACTGCTTCTTGGAGCTTACACTTATAGGAGCTTACACCGAGCACAGAGCGGCCGAGTTCCGGCTCCCGGAACCGTCCCGGAACCGCCCTGGCTCAGGGCTGCGGAGCCCGCGGAGGCTGCTTCTTGGACCCTGCTACTATCAGAGCATACACCAAGCACTAAGCGGCCGAATTCCGGCTCCCGGAACTGAGCCCGCGGGGGCTGCTTCTTGGAGCCTACACTTATAGGAGCTTACACCGAGCACGGAGCGGCCGAGTTCCGGCTCCCGGAACTTCCCTGGACCGGGGCTAGGAGCCCGCGGAAACTGTGTCTCGGTCCGGGTCCTGCTGAGGGCAGGTCAGGACTCACCCATTGCTTGGGTTGCCTGGCAAGGGGAACGAAATGCTGCCATTCGCATAGGATACCAACATGGCAGAGATCTGATGTCAGCAGAAAGCGGCGGAGGAGAGATCTTCATCAATACCAGCGGTGACATAAGCAGTTGGTCTCCTGGTAAGGGGGGTGAGGCTCAGTCACCCGAGTCTCCTCAATTTGTCCTCGAGCCAGAGGGAAGGAGCCGGGCCGCCGCCAGCCCCCGGAGCAGGCCCAGCGGCTCGCCAGCGTGGTGACCGCGTGACCCCAATTGGAGAGGGGGCGGAGCGGAGCCGCCACCCACACCCGCCAGGTGGGCAGACCCACGACCCAGTAGTACATGGGCGTGGTAGGAGGGGCAGGGCAGAGCCGCCCTTCGCGCTTGCAAGGTAAACAGACCTGTGACAGCCTGGCGGGTCAGGCCCAGTGGCCTGCCAGTGTGGTACACACGTCACCCCAACTCGAGTAGGGGCAGAGCAGATCCTTATCCCACGCCCGGATCAGGCCCTGCCGGTGTGGTGGTCACGTGACCCCAATTGGAGTGGGGGTGGAGCGGAACCGCCACCCGTGCCCGCAGGGTGAGCAGACCAGTGATCAACCTGCAGATCAGGCCCAGGGGTCCGCAGGCGTGGTAGGAGGGGCAGGGCAGATCCGCCGCCCGCGCCTTCAAGGTAGGCAGACCTACAACAGACCGGCGGATCAGGCCCAGGAGCCTGCCGGCGGGGTACAAACACCACCCTAATTGGAGTAGTGACAGAGCAGAGTCGCCTCCCTTGCCAGGAACAGACCCAGCATCCTGCAGGCGGGGTAGTCACGACACCCCAATTGGAGTAGGGGCAAAGCAGAGCCTCCACCCGTGCCCGAAAGGTGGGCAGATCTGCGACCGACCAGCGGGACAGGCCCAGTGGCCTGCTGGTACGACAGACACGTCACCCCAATTGGAGTAGGGGCAGAACAGAGCCGCCACCAGCTCCCAGAACAGGCCCAGTGACCTGCCGGCGTGGTAGCCACGACACCCCAATTGGAATAAGGAGAGAGCAGAGCCGCTGCCCGCACCTGCAGGAAAGATACGCAAGCAGTATGAAAAGACAAGGAAAGAAAGGACCACAAGCAATGCAGGTCAACGCAACTTTAGAAGAGGTAACAGCTGCAGCAGATGGAATGTCAGATAAAGAATTCAGGATATACATGCTTCAGATGATCTGGAGTATCAAGGAAGACATTAAACAGCAAAATCAGACAATGAAAGATCACTTCGACAACGAATTACGCAAACAAATCCAGGAAGCAAAGGATCAACTATACAGGGAGATAGAGGTTATAAAAAACAAGCAATCAGAAATCCTAGAAATGCAGGAAGCAATAAACCAACTTAAAAACTCAATGGAGAATACTACCAACAGAGTAGAACACTTAGAAGATAGAACATCAGACAATGAAGACAAAGTATTTCAACTGGAAAAGAACATATACAGCTTAGCAAGACTGTTAAGAAACCATGAGCAGAACATCCAAGAAATATGGGATAACATTAAGAGACCAAACTTAAGAGTCATTGGGATACAGGAAGGTACAGAGCTCCAAACCAAAGGAATGAGCAGTCTATTCAATGAAATAATACAAGAAAACTTCCCAGACTTGAAGAATGAGACAGAATCCCAAATCCTAGAAGCCTACAGGACGCCGAATGTGCAAAATCATAAGAGATCCACACCTAGACACATTATAATGAAGATGCCCAACATACAGAATAAGGAGAGAATTTTAAAAGCTACAAGAGAAAGGAAGCAGATTACATTTAGGGGCAAGCCAATCAGGATAACAGCTGATCTTTCAACACAGACTCTGAAAGCTAGAAGATCCTGGAATAACATATTTCAAACACTGAAAGATAATGGGTTCCAACCAAGAATTGTGTATCCAGCGAAATTAAGCTTCAGGATGGAGAATGAAATTAAAACCTTCCACGATAAACAAAAGTTTAAAGAATTCGCAGCTAGAAAACCATCTCTTCAAAACATCCTAGCCAAAGTATTACAGGAAGAGGAAATGGAAAATAACAATGAAAACCAACAGTGGGAGGTAGGACAGTAAAGGGGGGGGGACAATCAAAGAGGAAAACAAACAATGTTTAGTAACAGAAATAAACAAATATGGCTGGAAGAACAACCCATATCTCAATAATAACCCTAAATGTTAATGGCTTAAACTCACCAATTAAGAGACACAGGCTAGTAGAATGGATCACAAAACAAGACCCAACAATATGCTGCCTACAGGAGACGCATTTGATAGGAAAAGACATACATAGGCTGAAGGTGAAAGGTTGGGAAAAATCATATCACTCATATGGACTTCGGAAACAAGCAGGCGTGTCCATACTCATATCAAATAAAATAGATTTCAAGCCAAAGTTAATCAAAAGAGATAAAGAGGGACACTACATACTGCTTAAGGGAACCATACACCAACAAGACATAACAATCATAAATATTTATGCCCCAAACAATGGTGCAGCTATGTTCGTCAAACAAACTCTTCTCAAGTTCAAGAGTCTAATAGACCACCACACCATAATCATGGGAGACTTCAACACACCTCTCTCGCCACTGGACAGATCTTCCAAACAAAAGTTGAATAAGGAAACTATAGAACTCAATAACACTATTAATAACCTAGACCTAATTGACATATATAGAGTATACCACCCAACATCAAGCAGTTACACTTTTTTCTCAGCAGCACATGGATCCTTCTCAAAAATAGATCATATATTATGTCACAGGGCAACTCTTAGACAATATAAAGGAGTAGAGATATTACCATGCATCTTATCTGATCATAATGGAATGAAACTGAAAATCAACGATAAAAGAAGGAAGGAAAAAGCATACATCAATTGGAGAATGAACAATAGGTTACTGAATGATCAATGGGTTATAGAAGACATCAAGGAGGAAATTAAAAAATTCTTAGAGATAAATGAAAACACAGACACAACATATCGGAATCTATGGGACACATTGAAAGCAGTTCTAAGAGGAAAATTCATTGCTTGGAGTTCATTCCTTAAAAAAAGAAAAAAACAACAAATAAATGATCTCATACTTCATCTCAAAATCCTTGAAAAAGAAGAGCAAAACAACAGCAAAAGAAGTAGAAGGCAAGAAATAATTAAAATCAGAGCTGAAATTAATGAAATCGAAACAAAAGAAACAATTGAAAAAATTGACAAAACTAAAAGTTGGTTCTTTGAAAAAATAAACAAAATCGACAGACCCTTAGCGATGCTAGTGAAGAGAAGAAGAGAGAGAACTCAAATTACTAGCATACGGGATGAAAAAGGCAATATCACAACAGACACTTCAGAAATACAGAAGATAATCAAAAACTATTTTGAATCCTTATACTCCAATAAATTAGAAGATAGTGAAGGCATAGATAAATTTCTTAAGTCATATGATCTGCCCAGATTGAGTCAGGAGGATATAGAAAACCTAAACAGACCAATATCAATTGAGGAGATAGAAGAAACCATAAAAAGACTACCAACTAAGAAAAGCCCAGGTCCCGATGGGTATACAGCAGAATTTTACAAAACCTTTAAAGAAGAACTAATACCAATACTTTTCAAGCTACTTCAGGAAATAGAAAAGGAGGGAGAACTTCCAAATTCATTCTATGAGGCCAACATCACCCTGATACCTAAACCAGACAAAGACACTTCAAAGAAAGAAAACTACAGACCAATATCTCTAATGAACCTAGATGCAAAAATCCTCAATAAAATTCTGGCGAATCGGATACAAAAACATATAAAAAAAATTGTACACCATGATCAAGTAGGATTCATCCCTGGGATGCAAGGCTGGTTCAATATACGGAAATCAATAAATGTTATTCACCACATCAATAGACTTAAAAATAAGAACCATATGATCATCTCGATAGATGCGGAAAAAGCATTTGACAAAGTACAGCATCCCTTTATGTTCAAAACTCTAGAAAAACTAGGGATAACAGGAACATACCTCAATATTGTAAAAGCAATCTATGCTAAGCCTCAGGCTAGCATTATTCTGAATGGAGAAAAACTGAAGGCATTCCCTCTAAAATCTGGAACAAGACAGGGATGCCCTCTCTCTCCACTTCTCTTCAACATAGTTCTCGAAACACTGGCCAGAGCAATTAGACAGACGAAAGAAATTAAAGGCATAAAAATAGGAAAAGAAGAAATTAAATTATCACTATTTGCAGATGATATGATTCTATATCTAGCAGACCCAAAAGGCTCTACAAAGAAACTATTAGAGCTAATAAATGAATTCAGCAAAGTGGCAGGATTTAAAATCAACACGCATAAATCAAAGGCATTCCTGTATATCAGCGACAAATCCTCTGAAATGGAAATGAGGACAACCACTCCATTCAAAATATCTTCAAAAAAAATAAAATACTTGGGAATCAACCTAACAAAAGAGGTGAAAGACTTATACAATGAAAACTACAGAACCCTAAAGAGAGAAATAGAAGAAGATCTTAGAAGATGGAAAAATATACCCTGTTCATGGATAGGCAGAACTAACATCATCAAAATGGCGATATTACCAAAAGTTCTCTATAGGTTTAATGCAATGCCAATCAAAATCCCAATGGCATTTCTTGTAGAAATAGAGAAAGCAATCATGAAATTCATATGGAAAAATAAAAGACCCAGAATAGCAAAAACAATGCTAAGCAAGAAGTGTGAATCAGGCGGTATAGCGATACCAGACTTCAAACTATACTACAGAGCAATAGTAACAAAAACAGCATGGTACTGGTACCAAAACAGGCGTGTGGACCAATGGTACAGAATAGAGGACACAGAAACCAATCCACAAAACTACAACTATCTTATATTTGATAAAGGGGCTAAAAGCATGCAATGGAGGAAGGATAGCATCTTCAACAAATGGTGCTGGGAAAACTGGAAATCCATATGCAACAAAATGAAACTGAATCCCTTTCTCTCGCCATGCACAAAAGTGAATTCAAAATGGATCAAGGAACTTGATATCAAATCAGAGACGCGCCGTCTGATAGAAGAAAAAGTTGGCTACGATCTACAGTCGGTGGGGTCGGGCTCCAAATTCCTCAATAGGACACCCATAGCACAAAAGTTAATAACTAGAATCAACAAATGGGACTTACTCAAACTAAGAAGTTTTTTCTCAGCAAAAGAAACAATAAGAGAGGTAAATAGGGAGCCTACATCCTGGGAACAAATCTTTACTCCTCACACTTCAGATAGAGCCCTAATATCCAGAGTATACAAAGAACTCAAAAAATTAGACAATAAGAGAACAAACAACCCAATCAACAAATGGGCCAAGGACCTGAACAGACACTTCACAGAGGAGGACATACAGTCAATCAACAAGTACATGAAAAAATGCTCAACATCTCTAGCTGTCAGAGAAATGCAAATCAAAACCACCCTAAGATACCATCTCACTCCAGTAAGATTGGCAGCCATTAGGAAGTCAAACAACAAGTGCTGGCGAGGATGTGGGGAAAAGGGTACACTTGTACATTGCTGGTGGGACTGCAGATTGGTGCAGCCAATTTGGAAAGCAGTATGGAGATTTCTTGGAAAGCTGGGAATGGAGCCACCATTTGACCCAGCTATTCCCCTTCTTGGTCTATTCCCTAAAGACCTAAAAAGAGCATGCTACAGGGACACTGCTACATCGATGTTCATAGCAGCACAGTTCACAATAGCAAGACTGTGGAACCAACCTAGATGCCCTTCAATAGACGAATGGATACAAAAAATGTGGCATTTATACACAATGGAGTATTACTCTGCATTAAAAAATGACAAAATCATAGAATTTACAGGGAAATGGATGGCATTAGAGCAGATTATGCTAAGTGAAGCTAGCCAATCCCTAAAAAACAAATGCCAAATGTCTTCTTTGATATAAGGAAAGTAACTAAGAACAGAGTAGGGACGAAGAACAGGAGAAGAAGATTAACATTTAACAGGGATGAGAGGTGGGAGGGAAAGGGAGAGAGAAGGGAAATTGCACGGTAATGGAAGGAGACCCTCAGGGTTATACAGTGGAGGGGGTAGAGAGAGAGGAGGGGAGGGGAGGGGAGAGGTGGGGAGGGGGGAGGGTGGATGATGGGAAAGGCAGCGGAGCACAACAGACACTAGTATGGCAATTTGTAAATCAATGGATGTGTAACTGATGTGAATCTGCAATCTGTGTATGGGGTGAAGGTGGGAGTTCATAACCCACTAGAATCAAAGTGTGGAATATGATATGTCAAGAAATTTGTAATGTTTTGAACAACCCACAATAAAAAATTAAAAAAAAAATAGGGGAATTGTAATGGTATATGAATCATGTCTCAAAGGCCAGGTTCTAATAAAGAGTTATGAAGAGTGAAACTCAAAGTCTCTTGCAGCACAGCTCACCTGGAGAGGTGGAAAGTTAAGCAGGTAAATGTAATTTGTTGTACTCTAAATTCTAGAAACCAAGATTTATGCTTTGGCAGTGCATGTGCTTATTAAAGTTCCCTATGTGGCCAATGTTAAAAGTAACCATAGTAAAAATGATGCAAACTCTTAGAACCAAATCATTCATTGACTTTTAACCAGGTAGTAGAGTATACTCAGAATAAAGAAATGCCAAAAATTTTAATGTTAGTTTTTATAGTGTCCAAAAATAAATAAAAACCTCCAGGAGAAATAAATTATGTAAGTCTCCAAGAACCTAGATATGTGGGAAGCCCATCGATTGAATAATGCAGGTCCCTTTGACTCAGTGCGAAAATTGCTTACTTCTGAGATTCCCTGGGGTTTGGACAGCTGACAACTAGGCCTGGAGAAGTTAAGCCTGCTCTAAAGACCCCAGAGATGGTAGCATGCTTGAAACAACTTCAGGGCTTGAGACCTAATTAGAGAATCACAGAAGAAACAGTTTTCCCTAAATAGAACTGCGTGGGCTCTCTCTCATCCAGCAAGGAAGTCCACGGAACAAGGTAGAGGAGAGTGTGGCTGCAGAGTTGCTTATCAAGACCTATGAACACCAAGCAGGAAGCAGGTCTGATTTTATTGTGCAGAAGCAGATTACAGGCAGCCACCAATGCAATTTCTGCTAACCGTCCTTGCAGCGACCAGTTGAGGAGCGGGCCATACAAGCACAGGGACTGCAACACATGACCTCATGTCCAGGGCTGTGCCTACAGAGTAAATTGTCTGCCACTCATACATCTAGCATGAGGAAGTGATCTGCCACTCAGACGCCCTTAATATATGCCATGTATGCAGTACTCCATGCACCTGTCCCCACATAGAACTACTGAGAAGGGCACTAGAATTGGAGTCTTTTTTTGAAACTAAAGATATCAAACTCTGTTTCTTTTTGAAATACAAAGAGATATTTTTTCAGTGATTTTTCTCCCAACAAGATCCCAATGTCTAATTTGAATCCAGTTCCGTGGGGGATATTCAGAAGCAAATGTTGGAAAGTCATGATCCCCACTGAAATCACAGATGGCTTCCTCTAAGGGAGAGTTCTAAGCAACTGTTGGAAACTTTTGCACAGAAAGGTGCAAATGTCGTGGTCATCTCTATGACCTGTTGATTATTGTAAAGGACACTGCTGGACCTCCAGTGCTACCAACTATCAGCTCTTGGTAATATGCCCATTCTAACAACTCTATCAGAGCCAGCCAATTTAAGGTAGGTCTGTCAAGTATTCTTATACACACTGATTATTAAAGAACTGATTTCTTAATTAAGAATAAAGATTCTGATGCAAGAGTTTTAAGAACAGCACTTTGAGAACTACTACTCTCTGAAAGAAAGAAGTTTCTAAAGGTAGGACTTGGAAGTTATTTATAATGCTAGACTCAATGCTGGATCTCCTGCAAGGTCTTGTAATAGCTGACATTTTCTGAGTCTTAAAAGTCAAGCCATTCCAGAGCATATTCTATACATTCTCATTTGTTCCTTATGATCCTATGAGAGAAGTGCTGTTATGCTCACTTTGCAGATGAGGAAACTGAGGCACAGAGAGATAAAGTCACTTTCCCTACGGCCTACAGCTAGTTAGTACCAGATGGTCTGGCACTTGAACTTATATACAATACCGCTTCACAATGCTGGTGTTCTTGTGTACTGATCACTTCTCTCTGGGTTTGGCAAGTAGAGGGATGGGGGGAAATGGGCAAAGAGTGTCGAAGCCAAAAGGGACTATTCCAGATACCTCATTTCACAGCTGTGAAAACGAAGGCTCTTCTGAGCATCTCATATAGGACCAAAAGACACCTCGCCTTTTCATTTCTCATGCGTTCTCTTTGATGGCAGCCCTTTTTACTCTTCAAGTGATAAAGACAATGGGATTGCTTTGGTGTAATGGAAAATACATAGATATTGACACCAAACCTTGTTTCAAATTCTGGCTGTGTCTAGCCAGCTGCGTGACCTGGGACAAATAACTTTCTTTGGAGCTCAAATTCCTCACCTGTGCAATTGAAATGACAATGATACCCCCCTGTCCTGGGGATAATTCACATAGTCTAGCACATTTCATGGCAAATAGTAGAAGCCATAGATGGTAAGTAGTTACTGTTTCTCATTTCTTTTCTCCTCCTGTGGCATGTGGAATAGGAGTCTTCTTAGAAATGGGGAGGTTGTCTAGCACCCCAGTGTACTTGTTATGCTTGACATTGTTCACCTTTCCCTTTTGAGAAAAGAGGTATCACCTCTTTGGACATCGTATTTGAGGTAGAGATGTCAGGTCCTGTATACACATTGTCCACTGAAATCCTAATATTAAATGTAGCTCCCTCAGGAACTTAAGCATTACAATTCCTGACCATGAAATGCTTAACTAGAACAATCCCATTATTCCATAATCTAGAATTTCTATCCCAAGAAAGCAGAAGAACAAGTAGTATGGATATTTGTATCCAATGATAGACTCTCAATGGAACATCCTATTTTTCTAAGCAATCAGATTATCATTGTAGAAAACTTAAGAAATACAAAAAGCCAGATTTCATCTTAACTAGTAGGCAATTGGCTTGGATCCCTTGGAAGTACACCTTGCAGAGGACTTCTGGTTAAGTTATTGGGTGTTTCGTTTGTTTGCAGTGCTGGGGATCAAATGCAGGGCCTTGCACATGTGAGGCAAGTGCTTCACCACTGAGCTACACCACCAACCCCGAGTTGGTTGCTTATATCTCCTTATGTCTAGAAGGTGCTCAAGGGATATTCAAGTTGTGTGGAATTTCCACACTTTTCTCTTGCCATAAGAGCTAGGAAGGACTTAGCTGTAGCTAAGATTGGAATTTTCTCCAATGGTGCTTATAGAATTGAAGAAACTGTCTATAAGTAGAAATACCCTCTACCTTTCAGATCTGTAATCAAATACAGTGTACCAGTGACCTCATTGTGGCAAAAAGATAGGGCATCTGCTTCATTTTTCAACTATAAACTTTAGCTTGTCATATACTAGGCAGTTATATAAATATTAGCCACAGAACCAGATAATCCTAAAGCAAAGGGCATCCAGGACTCTACAGATTCCTTGGATACATAATCCAGTACCTAGATTCTCTTTGGAGTGTGACAAAATGAAATTCCCCATGTAAATGTAGAATTGAAGTCTTACAAAGCACTGCATGCTGGGCACTATTCTATACACAGTACATTCATTTACTCATTTAATCCTCACAGTACAACTTTCAGGAGATACTGTAATTTTCATACCTGTTTTGTAGATGAGGAAACTGAGGCAGACAAACTAAGTAACTTGCTCAGGATCATGCTGCTAATAAAATCACAGTACTAAAATTGAACAAAAGCATCTCTGATTGCAGCAAATATGCTCTAATTCAGTCGTTGTTTTTCCTAGGTCATTCTTTTTTCTA
The DNA here is from genome assembly GCF_021218885.2 of Marmota monax. Classification (NCBI taxonomy): domain Eukaryota; kingdom Metazoa; phylum Chordata; class Mammalia; order Rodentia; family Sciuridae; genus Marmota; species Marmota monax. The sequence continues at coordinate 873,412 of NW_026692395.1, read as the reverse complement.
GCGGTACCAGGATTTTAAAAAATCGGCAGTGCTGAGTGGGTCAGCAAGGTCAATATCTGTTAAGAGTCAGAGGAATGCTTTCTGCACTGACTAGAATTCAACCAGAACTAATTTCTCTTGGCTGTTGTTAGGGCCCTCAGCAATGCAAATAGGGTCTGATATTTGTATCCTTCCAGCCAGGGTTCATGAAGATGATTTTGGGTGTCTATTCTCATTGGACAATTTTATGAAGTCAATATAATCTAGGTACCCAAAGGCAACCAGAGCACTGGTCAAGCCATCCCAAAGCTTCCTGCCATTCCTAATGGTGACTGATGGAAATGTTTCCTCTGAGGACAGCTATGGTATTTCTAAAAGCAAATCCCTAGCCACAGACATCAAGAAGTATAGCCTCATCTCAGTAACTTCCTATTGGAGATATCAGAGGAAGTATCTATTTATATCTGCAATCTAAGGGTTGATGTTCATTTATTTGACCATTTAACATATCTATTAAGTGCCTACTACATGGTGGCCATAGGGATATAGTCACAGAGAAGACAGACAAATCTCTGCTCTCGGGACTTGCTCGCTTAATGTTCAGCATGTTTTTGAATTCTATTCTCCTTAGAATTATAATCTCCTTTGAAGTACGACCTCCAAAATTGCGTCCATTTCCCTATAAGTAACGCAAAAGTGTATTAGTTTCCCCAGGGAAGCTGACTCAGAGCCAGAGCTTAATGTGGAGAAAGATTATTTGGGGATGCTCCCTGGAGCACTTGTGAGGAAAGGAAAGAAGAGTAGACAGGGTGAATGAGAAGTGGAACTGTGACAAGCCTCAACAAAGGCTTCAGGTGACTTCCACAGTTCCAGTGGGAACTCCAGAATTAGGATGCCCTTTCTATATTGAAGGCAGAGGGGCAGGTTTGTATAATCCTCTATAAAGTGGTCATTGGATACATAATCCTCAGTGTTATGGTTTAGATTTGGAATGTCCTCTGAAAACTCATATTTTGAAAGCAAATTGCCTCAATGCAACAAGGCTCACAGGTAGAGGTTTGGGGCAGTGATTAGAGCTTTGACTTCACCAGTGGATTAATCCACTTGCTGAATGGACAAAGGGTGGTGACTATAGGAAGGTGGAGTGTGGCTGGAGGAAGTAGGTCCCTGGGGGTGTGGCTTTGGACTCTATATGTCCTGGCCCTTTCTCCCCTCCTGGGCTCCCCTTCTTGGCTGTCTTGAGCAGCTTTCTTCCACCAGGCCCTTCCACCATGATATTCTGCCTCACGTCAAACACAGAACAACGGACTCAGTCACCCATGGACTGAGACCTCTGAAACCATGAGGCAAAATTAACTTTTCCTCCTCTAAGTTGTTCTTTTTGGCTATTTTGGTCACAGTGATGAAGCTGACTAACACACACCTGAGGATGCAGACTTGGGCAATGCAGCTTCTTAGATGAATGGAAATTCCCAAAGAGCTGTCTTTAAGCAGCACCTCCAGCAGCTAGGAGAACATGCACTTTAGTCCTCAAAGGAGATTTGGACCAGGCATGACAGCATCCACTACAGAAAGACAGGACTCCAATCCACGAGATCTTGTCCAGATCTCACATTCTATGATCCTAAGGATATAGGGGGCTGGTAATGCCACTGCTGCCTGCTCTGCTAACCAGACACCATACATATGGTGAATGCCCAGTGATAATGGTACCCTAGGAGACTGCTTTCTAGGTGATTAAACAATGCTCCAAATACACAAAAGACTTTGACTGAAAGGCTCTACTACTCTCTTCAAGCTTCCACCTGCATCCCATGGGCTCTGTGGGCTCTCCCCGCCTAGGGAACTTCAGAGTCTATGTTGGTGCTTCGAGTACCATCACAGTCTTCAGTCTTCTCCACAAATAATATGGATGCAACTAAATCCTGCACAATCTTGGAGATCAGGATTTTGCAAACATTCTTGAGAGCTGAACCTGGTCCTTGCATATTAATCAAGAGGTTCCTGGTTTGTGAGGGAGCTGTAGGCAAAGGAATGCCACAGCTGAGATAAGCAATTTCTAAGTTGGTCCTGCCACCTGGTGGTCATATGTCAGACTTGCAAACTAGAACCCTGGGATTTGATTAATACTCAGGAAAAGGTATCTTCTACATGGGCTCCTCCCTTACACCTGGCAATGAATAAAACACTTCAAATTTGGATTTAAGTTATCTCAAAACCTGTCTCCATGAGTTATTCCTTCCCTGGAAAGTCCACCAGTCTTTCAAGCCCCAACTCAGATAGCTTCAAAGAAGCTTTTCCACCAACCCAGCAGTCAGACCTTCCTTCCCCTGGGCTGCCTTGAAACAGCATGGCCTGGTTGCACTAGGGTGACCTGCTTTGTGGGACATCTGGTGAGGCTGAGCTCCTGTGATACTTATTTTTGTGTTTATGCTCGTTTTTTTTGCTTCATATGTAGTGTTTTCCCAGAGGATTGTGGGTCATCTCTGCCCATTCACGTCACTCTGCTCCCTGCCCTTCAGGGTTTCAGTCTTACCCAAAGGCATGTTGGGAGTGAGGATAAAGCTGTCAGCACAGTTGGCATTTGGACCATCGTCTTCCTGTCCTTTCTTTCTCACTTCCCTCTCACCCTCAGTTTTCACAGTGCCTCTACCTGTCAGAGGCAGGCTCTCACTGTCCACGGGGCCCCATGATTCATGCTCCAATTTAGATCCCCTCTGTACCTTCATTGTCCCTGCTAGTTTGAATAATAACCTGGGCTTGCTTCCAGACTCCCTTCTTCTTACTTTATATGCAATCATTATTTAGGAATCCCAAAACCTTATTTTGTTGGGAACCTAAGAAAACAACCCTTTCCATTCTTGTACCCAACAACTTACCACTGCCGCAGTCTGGCTGGGCACAATCAGGAGCCACTTGTCAAAAGAAACTAACTTTATTTTTAGAGCCACACACGACAAACAAAATAGTCTCTCAGGAAAAACCCTCAGAGCCTCAACTGCCACCACCGGCTTTCCACAAGCCTCTCTCTCCCACACAAGCTTCTCCCCACCTCCCCCAATCCTCCTGCTCTTGAGGCCGATTGGCTGGGTCACGTGGGCGGAGCCAAAAAAGTCCCCCAATGAGCAGCTCCGTGGTCTGAAAGGGCAGGGAAACAGTCCAATGAGCATCACCGCAGAGGAGCCAATCAGCTAGATGTTGCTGGGGCCGAGGAGCCAATCAGCTAGATGTTGCTGGGGCTGCTGTGAGCCAATCATCAGCCGGCAGCTGGAAGTTTGCTGGCAGCTGGAAGTTTGCTGGGGCCCCTCAGGCTGTGGCTCTCAACATCTCCCCCTCTCTGTTTAAACAACAAGCATGTGGCTTAGGGACCGTGCCTGTTAGGCAGTCCAATTCAACATATGGTCCTTACCCGTCATCGGATGAACTGACCTCTAGGCGTCAGCCTCCTGTCTTAGGTTGGTACCACTGCAATTGGATCATACCCGTCACTGACTACCGGTCCAGCATACAGCCATACTTGTGGATAGGCCTTTGCACCTGTGGGGGGTGAGGTTCTTTGCCTCACCTCTGTTGGCCCCCAAATTTTAGACCATCACTAGTAGAGGAGGATGCAAAATGCCATGACATTAAGCCAATTGAGGGCTCCTTTGAAAAATTGTACCACCGGTGACATCATCAGCAAAAATACCCCAACACTACCATAAGTCGCTGCACCAACAGATAGTTCACAATGCATACAGGTGAGCTCACAATGTGTCCAGGCAAGTTCTGCAAGCAGTTCAGTGATGGCTATTGTAGAAGCTGTAGATTGGTTTTATCTTTGACTTCACCAGCACTGGGATGAAAATAGGAATTCTGGCAATAATGGCTAAAGAAAAAATTATGTAACATTCCAGAAGGCACTAAAAGAAAACAATTTTCTTAACAATTTACATTGTCTTTAAGAGAATTATTAAATATAATGAAAAGGAAAGGTGAAAGTAAACAAACAGATCTGTTAACCTTCTTTTTTGTTTACATATTAAAACAATCCTCAACAGTTGTTTACCCAATTAAAATTAAACCATATAAATCACATGAAAAAAAAATATTTGGATCCATTTTATCATGAGCGCTCATCATATATGATATATGGACATACGTACATTCAAACATATAACACAAAACACAAGTGTGCACACATAATATAATACATACAACACATAACATTATAGTAAAGGCCTTATAACTTTTTACAGGTGAAATCTCCATTGCAATGTTTAAAAACTCTATAGTCAAAAAATAGAACTGATCAGCAAAACATTAACCTAGGTCTGTATGAGCTCAAAAAACAAAATAGAACTTCATGATATGGCAAAGGGCAATAATAAAATAGATATTGAAAAAAGCATCCTGGTTCTGTTGCAGATGTAAGAATAGCCAAACTGGAGTTTTGGATATCAGTTGTTATGGATTTGAGCCAAATCATCTTCTTTTTGGTCTGTAGAAATCGCTTTAGTTAATCTTTCTGGAATCCAAATCGGCTGCTGTTCTCCCTGTGGAAACACATAAACAGACCCCCGACTCCAGACAATCACTGGGTCAGGACCTTGGTTAATCTCTCTGGAATCCAAATCGGCTGCTGTTCTCCCTGTGGAAACACACAAACAGACCCCCGACTCCAGACAATTACTGGGTCAGGACCTTTCCATTGTCCTGTTAGAATATCCTTCCAAAGTACCTTGGGCTTATGTACATTTTTTGGACACATATGCCTTTCTGCAGCACTAAGTCCTGATGAATCCAAATTTAAAAAGTTTAGAGTAAAAAGGGTTATTTTAAGTTTATCTTTGGGGAATATATACCCCTTCCCAATTCCTTCTTTTTGCTTTAATAAGTACATTTTAATAGTTTGATGAGCTCTTTCAACTATGCCTTGTCCCTGTGGATTGTATGGGATTCCTGTTATATGAGTAATGCCAAATGTTGAGCAAAATTGTTTAAAAGAGGTAGAAGTATAACCAGGGGCATTATCTGTTTTTAACTGTTTTGGAACACCCACAGTGGCAAAATTTTGTAAGCAATGAGCTATAACATCTTTAGTTTTTTCTCCGGCATGAAGGGAGCCCATCAAAAATCCAGAAGAAGTATCAACTGTAACATGCAAATATTTTAATTTTCCAAATTCTGGCAAGTGTGTGACGTCCATCTGCCAAATATGGTTAGGTATCAATCCTCTAGGATTGACTCCAAGATTAACTTGTGGTAAAAAGGTCACACAATTTTGACATTGTTTTATTATTTGTCTAGCTTGTTCCTTAGTTATTTTAAAACGCTTTTGTAAAGTATTAGCATTGACATGGAACTTTTTATGAAAATTTATAGCTTCTTGTAGTGTAGAGAAAATATGTATGTCATGTGTAGTTTTATCTGCTAAATCATTGCCCAAACTAAGGGCTCCAGGCAATCCTGTATGTGCCCTGATATGTCCTATAAAGAATGGATCTTTTCTGTCCCAGATTAGACTTTGTATAGTGGAAAGCAAAGAGAAGGAATTGGGAAGGGGTATATATTCCCTTATAAATTCCAAACACTCCCTTTGCTGCTTTTATTCCTTTGAGTATTAATTGTCCTACAGCCTCAGGATACCTAGTAAGAATAGTGTTAGGAGAATAAGATAAATGTATCCATAATAATGGACCTTCTTGCCAAAATACTCCTGTAGGAATATTTTTTGTTGGTAGTACAATAAATAATAAAGACAAACTTATATCAATTCTATCCAAATGCATATTTTCCATATATGTTTCAATGATTTTTAATGCCTTTCTTGCTTCAGGCGTTAACATTCGGGGTGAATTTGGATCTGATGGACCTTTTAGGATATCAAATAAAGGTCCCAACTCTCCTGTTGGTATACCTAAATAAGGCCTTATCCAATTTATGTCTCCTAATAACTTTTGAAAGTCATTAAGTGATTTGAGTTGATCTACTCGTATTTGAATTTTTGGTGGACGGACCATGGTTGAGGATAATAGAACTCCTAAATAATTAATTGGAAAATTTAATTGTACTTTATCTATTGCTATCTCTAGATTATAATTTTTTAATAAGTTTGTAAGTGTGGCATAACATTCTAGCAATGTGTTTTTATCTTTGTGTGCTAATAATACATCATCCATATAGTGAAATATTTGTAGTTCAGGATTTTGATTTCTAAGTGGCTGGATTACTTTGTTAACATAAATTTGACACATAGTTGGGCTGTTAGCCATCCCTTGAGGGAGTACTTTCCATTCATATCTCTGATCAGGACCTTCATGATTCAGTGCAGGGATAGTAAATGCAAAACGTGGACTATCCTCAGGATGAATTGGAATTGAAAAAAAACAATCTTTAATATCTATAACTAAAACATACCAGGTTTTTGGCAAAGCAGACAACTGAGGAATCCCTGATTGAGCAGGTCCCATAATAACCATCTCATTATTAATGGCTCTTAAATCTTGCAGTAATCTCCATTTACCAGATTTCTTTTTGATGACAAAAATGGGAGTATTATGGGGAGATACAGAAGGTTGTATATGTCCTTCTGCTAATTGTTGTTTGACCAGGTCATGGGCTGCTTGTATCTTTTCTTTAGTCAGGGGCCACTGAGGAACCCATACTGGTCTTTCTGATTTCCAAGTAATTTTTATTGTCTCAGTGGCCCTTTCTGAAAATCCAACCCATGTCTGTCTGTTCCTTGATCTATTTGTATTGGTGCTGCTATACCTTGTTCTTGTTTTTCTAATCTTTTTCCTTTCCTAAAACCTCGTCTAGTCATAATAGTGGGTGCATTTTGGTTGATGTTATTTGTTAATTTCAAACCTAATTGATCTAGGACATCTCGTCCCCATAAATTTACGGGAAGATGATCCAATACATATGGCTGTATAGTTCCTTCACATCCTTCAGGATCCTTCCAATCTAATACCATTGCACTTCTATGGGGATTAGTTGCCACTCCTAGGCCTCAAAGCGTTTGAGTGGCTTGTTGTAATGGCCAATGTTTTGGCCATTCTTGACGAGAGATGATGCTAAGGTCTGCACCTGTATCCAGTAGCCCATTAAATTCATGTCCTTGAATATTTAGTTTTAGCATGGGGCGAGAATCTAAATTTAAAGAAAGCATAGCCCAATCTACACCTGTGGAGCCTAATCCCTTGGAACCTCTTTCTACAGTACGACTGGAAAATTTATCATGTAGGCTGGGTATTATAGTAACTGTGCTATTCTATCTCCTGGTGAAATTACTGATATACCCTTTGGAGAACTGGCTATAATTTTTATTTCACCTTCATAATCGGGATCAATTACCCCAGGACTTATCATAAGTCCTTTTAGAGTAGAAGAGCTGCGTCCCAATAATAAGCCTACTGTTCCTTTGGGAAGAGGTCCTTTCACCCCTGTGGGAATGATTTGAACTCCCATCTCTGGAGTTAGTACTGCTCTGGCGGAGGCGCAGATGTCCAACCCTGCGCTCCCTCTGGTTTGTCTGATGAGGGATCTGATGGACAATGTGTCCTGGGCACTACCCTGATGGGGTTGCTGGGTTCCTCCAGTGCTCCGTATATTTGTGGTTTTGGGCCCCGGAGCATTGGGCCCCCCTGTCCGTTTTTTGGCAATGGAGCCCGATGCCTTTCTCCACGATATTGTGGATAAACACCTGGTCCTTGTTCGTTTTTTGATAATGGAGTACCCTCTATGGTGGTTTGAGAACGGCATTCATTAGCCCAATGTCTCCCTCTACGGCATCGTGGGCAAATACCTGGTATTCTACTCCTTTGATACCTAGTTTTGTTAAACCCTCCTCCAATGGGGCAATTCCTTTTAAAATGTCCTGTTTGTTCACAATTGTAGCATGTTCTTGGCCTGGCATCTAAAGCCTGTTTTACTGCAGCTGCCACAATTTGCCCTTGTTCATTAATGTCTCTGGCATCTAAAGCCTGTTTTACTGCAGCTGCCACGACTTGCTCTTGTTCATTAATGTCTCTACATAATTTAATATATGTGTTTAAATCTTCATGTTTCCATGGTCTAATGATATCTCTGCACCAACGATTTGCTTGCTCATAAGCCAGGTGTTTTAGTAATGGCATTGCTTGTTCTGTATTCCCAAAAACTCTGGTAGCTGTTTGAATAAGCCTATCTACAAATTCAGCATAAGGTTCATTAGCTCCTTGTATTACCTTAGATAATTGACCTTGTAAACCTCCATGTCCTTGTAAAGTCTTCCATGCCTTAATTGCATCTGCAGCAATTTGTGCGTATACGCCAGGATCATATGCAATTTGTTGCTGCTGATCCTCATAAGGTCCCTTTCCTAACAACATATCTAGATTTCTCTGAGGATAACCAGCTGCTGCATTTCGCCTAGCCGTCTCCTTGCAAAATTCCTCATTGGCAACCTTCCATAACAGGTATTGTCCTCCATTTAGCACAGCTTTACACATATTAGCCCAATCTGCTGGCGTCATGTTCAAGTTGTTAATGGATTCGACCAAGCTTACAGTGAAGGGTGCTTGAGGACCATAGGTTGTTACAGCCTCTTTTAGCTGCTTCACTGTTTTGAAATTTAAAACTTGGTAAAATCGCTGCCCTCCTGCCTCAAATACAGGGCATGTTAATATTTGAGATCTTGTCTCAGGATCCCAACTATCAACTGCGGGGGTTGGGGACCTCCCAGCATATGGAGGTGGCCTTGTTAGTTGGACACTTACGCCCTCTGGTGATAGAAAGGTGTTAGTAGCAGTCTCCTGTAGAGGTGGTGCTGTTGGTTGGACACTTACACCCTCTGGTGATAGAAAGGTGTTAGTAGCAGTCTCCTGTTGTACCTTTCCCCCTGATGGCTTTTTCTGTTTTACACTTTCTTTCTCTGTCTGACTAACTTGAGAGACCTTCTCTTTTACTTGAATCATTATGTCTTCTCCTTCCTCTACCATTGTCTGAACTGAAGGCTTTGGACTAAGCAAACAAGATATGAACGTCCACAATGGCAATGTGCCAACTGGCAGAGTCCCTGGGCTTTTCTTTTCTATTCTTTTTAAATCTTCACCATGATGGTTCCATTGTGATATATTTAACAACTCCTCCTTAAAAAGCCATGGGCTACATTTTTGTATTGTATCAACGTATGCCCTGACTGCTCTTGATTTTACTGGGATGCCTCCTTCCTCTAACAATTTACTTAACACTCTTTCAGTTTGTTTTTTACTAATTTCTGATCCCGTATTTCTACTATAATACAACCCAACAAGATGACGCCAAACAAAACCGAGACAGAATGAAATAAAAAGGGAACAACAAAAAGTCATTATAGCCTTTCTATCCTCCTGACATGGGCATCCGTCCTTTCTCCCTATCTGTTCCTCAGACGTAAATAGTTTTTCCTCAGATGTGAGCGGTTTTTCTTCCCTCTCACTCATCTCCAGGGACAGGCAACTTAAAACAAAAGTGAAACAAAATAACAAAAGAAGAATCTTAAAATGGCTACCCATCCTCTCGCCCTGCCCTCAGGGGCGAGCAGTTTCACTTACCCTCAGTCGCTCCCCGTGCGAGCCACCAAATGCCGCAGTCTGGCTGGGCACAATCAGGAGCCACTTGTCAAAAGAAACTAACTTTATTTTTAGAACCACACACGACAAACAAAATAGTCTCTCAGGAAAAACCCTCAGAGCCTCAACTGCCACCACCGGCTTTCCACAAGCCTCTCTCTCCCACACAAGCTTCTCCCCACCTCCCCCAATCCTCCTGCTCTTGAGGCCGATTGGCTGGGTCACGTGGGCGGAGCCAAAAAAGTCCCCCAATGAGCAGCTCCGTGGTCTGAAAGGGCAGGGAAACAGTCCAATGAGCATCACCGCAGAGGAGCCAATCAGCTAGATGTTGCTGGGGCCGAGGAGCCAATCAGCTAGATGTTGCTGGGGCTGCTGTGAGCCAATCATCAGCCGGCAGCTGGAAGTTTGCTGGCAGCTGGAAGTTTGCTGGGGCCCCTCAGGCTGTGGCTCTCAACATACCACTTGGGATCATCCTGGTCTCTTAAGTGCATTAAGCAACATGCACAAAGAATATGGTATCTGGTCAACCTAGCGTGACCCAGGAAACTCACTCATTCACTCATAACTCTGCTCCACTCAGAACTCCCTCTTTTCTTGCAATTAAGACTTCTGATCTTACTCTTACCTCTTATCACCTGGCACCACTGCCACTCCAGCAGGTCATTAGTATTTGGAGAAACTATGGACCGTCAAAGAGGCTTCTCAGCACATCCTGAACTCTGGGGAAGGACATCAGAGTGTGACCTATCATCTGGCTCTTTCCTTTGACACATTATTACCTTCCACTCTCTTTTTTTTCTTATTGATCATTAGTGCTGAACCTGATCCTTTTCAGGTGCTTAATATATGTCAAATAAATAAATGAGTCTGTTGAGTGGGGAACTTGAGGGTCAATACCTGTGATGCTCAGAGATCGCCCTGGCCTTTTGGCTTCAGTTGTTTACCTGCATACCTATTAGCTCCACTTTTTATTGATTAGTAGTCAGACATACCATAATCATTTTGTCCTCACCATCACAGCTTATATTTATTGAGTATGGTTAGGCATCAAGTGCTTTTGCATGATTTGGTAATTGAGGCCAAATAAAAGTCCTGCAAGCTAGACACTATATTATCATTACTATTTTACAGTCAGGGAAACTGAGGGTTTCCTCAAAAATCTTCACAATGGTTGAGTGAGTGCTTGTAAGTAAAGGGGCAGAACTCGAACACAGGTAGTAGGGCTCCACAGATTCTGCTCCTACTCACTAGACATTCCCACCAAAGACTCACCGTGGCCATTGTTATTGGCTTCTAGCTCCCTGCTCACTAACTTTCTTCAGTTTCTCTTATAAGTTCTACATTTTATAGCTATGTGTGTACTTAGTCAAGGCCCTGAATTTTCTTTTTGTACCAGGGATTGAACCCAGGGGCATTTGACTACTGAGTCACATCCCCAGCCCTTTTTAAAAGTATATTTAGAGACATGGTCTTGCTAAGTTGCTTAGGGCTTTGCAAAGTTGCTGAGGCTGAGTTTGAAATTACGTTCCTCCTGCCTCAGCCTCCCAAGTCACTGGGATTACAGGCATGTGCCACCATATATATATATATATATATATATATATATATTAGTTGTAGTTTGGTCACAATACATTTATTTTATTTTTATGTGGTGCTGAGGATCTAACCCAGGGCCTTGCCGTGTGAGGCAAAATGCTCTACCACTGAGCCACAACCCCAGTCATCTTTGACAACTCTAGAAAAGACTCCGTAGTGCTTTCAGGGAATAATTCATTTGGGTTATGTTATTTCCGTATGATTCCAGCAGGATAAAACAGTTGCAAAAATACCCAGAAAAATGAAAAAAAATGTGGGTTGTGGTATCTTCAAAGATAAAGTAGCTATATTTTATAAAACATGTGCTCTCAAAATATTAGTTTTTGTTTTAGAAGTGTTCATCAACATTTAAATGGATTAATTTATCCAGATCGAATGCTAGATGCTGAGGATCCAGATTTGAAGCAGATACTGCCCTGGCCTTCAAGGACTTCACATAAATTGCCAATTTTAACTTCCCAAGATAAAGGAGATACTTACAAAACACCCAGATTGATCAGAGAAAGTGAAGGAAAACTTCCAGAGGAGGTGATGGGTGAATCCAGTGTGACACCCAAAAGGGCATTTTACCAGGTGGGTGAGGACAAGGAGGGAGGAATTGTAGGAATAGGGAACTAGATCTGCACAGAGGTGTAAGAAGACATGACATGCTTCTTCTACCCGGTGTTTTCATGGGAAGAGGAGTAGTTTACTTTTCCTAGAATGAGGTATAAAGGGATAAGGCAGGGAGAATGCCTAGAGAACTGTCCTGATAGAGTTGTGAATGAATACAAATCATCAACTCCTTTCTCACCAAATTTAGAATAAAATGCAAATTCCTTACCAAGGCTTACAAGGCCCTGGGTGATCCGGCCCCTGCCTCCCTCTCTGACCTCATCTCCTACCTGCCCCCTTCTCCTTCTGCTCCTGCCGCACAGGCATCCCTGTACATGAAGCAACTTCCTGAGATCCAGGGAACCTCCTCAATCTCTAGCAGCCTCACCAAGGACTCAGCTATTTCTGTAACCACCAATGTCTGCCTCGCCCTTTTCCTTTCCTCAAGTCGCCTGCCCTCTGCTCATCGCCAGGCCACATGTGCTACCACTTTGCTCCTCCTTATCCAGATTCCAAACCTGGATGACTGACAGCTCACTGGTAATTTCACTGTAATGCTTATTTGCAGGGAAGTTTGTGGGAGGGAATCATTCACAGGGTGGGATTACATGGAGGCCTCTTAAAATTTTAAATATTTAATGAGATCGATATGCTATTTACTCTGGTTTGATCATTATATATTGTACACATGTGTCAAATTAATACTTTGTACCACATAAATATGTGTAATTATGACACATTGATTAAAAATTTAAAAAGATGTTTTTTCTAACTGCACATAAACACACACATTTTCAATTTTACTAAAGGAATGTAAAGTAGAAAACTCATGATTAAGCAAAATAACACAAAATATGAATTTTTTCCAAATAAATAAATAAATAAAGCACAAGGGGCTGTAGTTTGTAAAACAGATCAACGTGTGATTACCTTAAATAGAATCCTAAAATATTAGAGTTGAAGGGTCTTGGTTCACTTCCCTCTCAAGACAAGAATCCTTTCTAAGTAAACTTTTTTTAGCACAATTACATGTGCTTAGAATACTTCTTGGTACATATTGGGAGATAAATAAGTATGTGTTGAATGGATGCATAACTAAAAGAATAGGTGTTATTTATATAATTTTCAAGAATATAGACATGAGGCAGGCATGGTGGAGCACATCTGTAATTCCAGCTACTCGGGAGGCTGCAGCAGGAAGATCCCAAGTCCTAGCCCTGGCTAGGCAACTCAGCAAGACCCTGTCTCAAAATAAATAAAAACTTTTAAAAGCTGGGGATGTAGTTCACTGGTAGAGTGCCCATGGCTTCAATTCCCAGTACCCAAGACAAAAACAACAACAAACAAACAACCCAGACATTACTCCAAGTAAAGTTCCACGATCCAGTTTAGGCTGGGAGGACCCTGTTTGAGAGATTGATATTGGCTGCAGATTACAATAGTGGGAGGTGTTTTGTTTAAATTTGGTTTTGCTTTTGGGTAATTCAGTGGGAGGGAGAAAAAGGCAAACAATATTTTCTAGCGACAATGATTCCCATTTAAAAATTCTGGATCACCAGTAAAAAGGAAAGAAAGCATGTTCTCACAGCCTTAAGCCATGCGACTTTTCAGACAAGTGTTTGAGGGAAGACTTACATATTAGTCAGTTTTCCATACTGTGACAAAACACCTGTGCTAATCAACTTAAAGGAGGAAATATTCATTTTGGCTTATGGTTTCAGAGGTTTTAGTCCATGGGAACTTGGTTCTGTCTCTTTGGATCTGTGGTGAGGCTGCACCATTGCTGCACCAAAGCTGTTCACCTCATTGCAGGATGGAAGGGGAGGGAAGAGCGGAGGAGACTGATGCACCACAATGCCCTTCAAGGGCACACCCTGGTGATCCATCTTCTTTTTACCCTCCTCCTTATGGTTCCACCACCTCCTGATAGCACCACAGGCTGGTGACCAAGCCTTTAATACATTATCTTTTGGGGGACAGTCCAGATTCAAAATATAACAGCATATTTTCTGACATTTGCCTTATTCAGTATATTCTTGTCCCCCTTAAATATTTGATTCATGCCCCTTACCCCATCCCAAGACTCTGGCCCTCCTCATCTTCTTATAGGTGAAGAAGATACCAGGCAAGGTCTTTATAATCCTCACAGGCAAAGCCCAGACAGTAAATGACAGATATATTGGGGGTTCAGGGTCAGATTATGACATTTCTACTCACTGAACACCTTGGTGACCAACCTTATGAAGAAAGAGGAGAGGTTAACAAATGGGTTCATTCAGGCAATTTTTATAGCCCCATAGAGAGACTTGCCTATAGCTTCATCTTATTCTGTTCAATCTGTCTGTGTGCCATAGAAATTGATGCCTCCAATACTAGGACGGATTCTGTGTTTTTAGCAGTGGGCTTGTCTTACACCTACATGTTAAACAAAGGTGATTCTATCTAATATCAGCTATTTGGAAAGAAATACTGGTCTTCCATAAAATAAGCTATTCTTGTTTCCTGGCACCTTAACTTCTCAAGTCCCACATGTCACAGACTAGAACAACTCCAGAGAATTACAAATCATATTAACATATTAATACCAGGAGCAATGGGCCCTATTACTTCAGCAATTGGAAATATTGATTTTATAAGACTAGAAAACCAAAGACTTATTAAAACTCAATGAAAACCAATACAAAACAGCCTCTTAGCATGTTTAATATTTTTAAGACTACAAATTTTATATACAATTTCAAAATACAAAAATGTATAAAAATTAAATAAGAATTATCTATAATCTATGATTTTATTACTTTCTTCTGTGTATCTGTATTCTCCTTTTTCTGTAATGTATATGTTTTTAAAATAATAATGATAAGCAATTTAAAACAAAGTACTTTTGAACTTAACAATAATTTGAATTTAATGTTAATTTGTTAGCAAGCATTTCATTACCTCTCAATAATATTGTATTATGGGATTAAATATTAACATGAATTTGGGGAGGATACAAATATTCAGCCCAGGACAACTCACTACCTGGAACCCAAACCCAAGATCACCCAGTTACTGGTATTCTAGGATTCTAGGAAAATACATCTTTTGTCTTTTGTGGAATACCAGAGATTGAAACTATTTACTGCTGGAAGAACTTGGTACTTTTCCCTTGTATATACTAGCTCTCCTCCTCTGGGGTTGGAGGTATGTGGTGGGTGGGGTGGTGAGTAATGGTAGATAGTTGAGAAATGTCATGAGTAGTTAGGAGCAATGAAAGGAGGCATACAAATGAAGATAATTAGAGGGGGAATAACACAAAACTCACAATTTCAGTGACTGTAGGAGAAAGTGCTAGAAAATGGGCATGTGTTAAGATATGATGATACAAATCACATCCCAAGTTTATTCTGTCTCCCATGGTTCCCCCATTCCTATTGAAGTAGGATTCATGTGGATTCTTGGCACAGCACAGGGTATTTAGGAAATCATTTTGGGTAGTTCACAGATTTTGTGGTTAGAGCAGTTTTTGCAGTGGAGGCCATCATGGAGGGGGGGTCACCAAAGCTGCTATGGAAATAATTTGTAGTGGGAAAGAGCAATGAATTATTTATGAATAGGGAAGCCACATAAGTGGGACATCATGTTTGTTATAGGAGGGTCGGCAGTCAATATTTGCTTCTAGAATCTAGATGTTGCTTTCTAACAGGCTCTGAGTTGATGATTAATGTGAAAATATCAAATATGGACACAACAGATCATGAACAATGGTATATAGATATGAACTAAAGGCCTCAGACAGAGCCCAGGTTCTGGGGGATCTGATGTTACTGGAGTACATTAGGAATTCAATACTGAGGCTACATCAAAGATCCTCCTAATAAGCTGTAATGTAACATTTGTCATTCAGCCTAAAGGTGGAAAGTAAGCAGTCAGTGAGTATTTTGCAGCAGAGGAAAAAAGTATTCTGCCTTCTGCATAGGCCTTTCCAGTGGTGGTTTGGAGGATAACACGTAGGGAAATGTTCCTGAAGGTGAGAAGACTTGATAGGGGGTCACTTAAAAAAATCTAAGGAAATAAGCGTGAGAAACAAAAACAAATAAAAAAAAAACAACATAAACTTGATGTGTCCCTGGACTCACTGTGAAGTAATGTAGATGAATGGAGGAGTGGAGATAGAGTTGAGAGTGTTTTACACTTAGGAGTGAACCACAGTTGGTAACCAGATGGAAGGGAGAAAGATGAGTGTAAATGATCCTTAGGTTTGAGGCTTGGGAAACTTGTTAGGTAATGGTATTATGAGTTGAAATTTTAAGCACAAGAAGGGAAAGAGGAAATTTTGAGTAGAACATAGAGCAGGAGTGGAGTTAGGAAACAAGTTCACAGACTTTAATATGTACTCTTAGCCTTCCAAGTGAATATTCCTGGGGAAACTCAAACACTTGGACCCAGAAACCTGGAGAGAGGTTGGGCAGGGATCGGGTAGAAGAGTTATCCATAGTGGTAACCTGAAGTCATGGTTATATTTGAACTCACACTTAAGAAGTATAATAATAAAGAAAGGGGAAGATGGAGGGGAGATTAGTGAAGAAGAGCAAAGGGAATGTACCAGGAAAAAGGACAGGGAGTACCAGGAATGGCATTTGGGTAGCATCATCATGGATATATCAGGGTCAACCAGTTAACAACAACCTTCTATGTTTTTTTTTTTTACATTTTTTTTAGTTGTAAAAGGATTCAATGATTTTATTTTATTTATTTATTTTTATGTGGTGCTGAGGATTGAACCCAGTGCCTCACACATGCTAGGTGAGTGCTCTACCACTGAGCCACAACCCCAGCCCCACTTCTATGGTTTTGGTATGGTTTGTCCCTTCAGTATTTATGTGCTGAAGACTTGGACCCACAATGTAGCAGTATAAAGAGGTGGTGGAACTTTTAAGAGGTAGGGCCTATTAGAAGGTGGTTAGATCATTAGATGCATCACCCAAGGATAGAGGTAAGGCTGATCTCATAAAATCAGTTCTTTTGAGAGTGCATTGTTATAAAAGAGCAAGAGACTGGTCCTTGAGTCCCTCTCTGTCTTCCTGTCCCACCATGTGACCTCTATTTCTCATACACATTCCTTCCATGATGCCATCTGCTATGATGTGAGCAGACAAGCTTATGCTCTCCAGAGGCTGGACAGATTGAGCCACACAGACTTGGACTTCTAGCCTCCAAATTTTTGAGCTAAGGAGGGGGCATGGGAAGAATAGAGGAATTTGGATTGGGTAAAGGGGAGGGATGTAGGGGGGACATGGGGATAGGAAAAATGGTGGTATAAGAAGGATATCATTACCTTAGGTATATGTATGATCACACAATGGTGTGACTCTACATTATGTATAACCAGAGAAATGAAAAGTTGTGCCCCATTTGTGTACAATGAATCAAAATGCATTCTGCTGTCATGCATAACTAATTAGAACAAATTTTTAAAAATTCTCCTGTTTTAAAAAAATTTAGCTAAATAAACCACTTTTTATCAAATAACACTCAACCTCAGGTATTTTATCATAGCAACAAAAGATAGACAAAGAATACACATCTCTTAAACAATTCCTATATAATAGATCCTGTAGTAGATTTTGATAATTTTGGTCCACAAAACAGCAACATAGAATTTAGTGCTTCAGAAGTTAGGCATTAAGCACATCTTACAATTAAACAAATTGTTACAAAATGTTGAACTAGTAATTATAAGTAGGGAAAGTATTGTCAAGGAAAATATAGGGTGCTGTGGAACTCTATAAAAATAAGGACCTACCAAATTTGGGAGTGAGGGAGTGGTGGGGAGAAGTGCAAGGCCTTCTCTGAGAAGGAAGCATGCACATTGAAAACTGGAGTGCTACTTGCTATAGATAAGGGAAATGGCAGGGGAGAATCTTTTGAAGGAGGAAGAAAAGAAGCCAGTGGAGAAAACTTATAAAGAGAAGACAGAAAGGTAGAAGAACATGGTAAGGGACTGTTAGGAAAGCCAATGAGGAAAGAGACCCTTCATTCCAAACCCAGATGTCATCAGTCATTAAACCACCTTCTGCTCACAAGGTCACCTATGACAACAAAGTATGACTATATCCTGCCACATGAATTTTGCTTTCAGCAGGACTACTACTTGTCCAAGAACTTCTCTTTGGAGCAGCCATTTAATAGAAGCTGGTGGTAGGGACAGGCATTGTCTACAGAAGGACATTTTTCCTATGGAGGTAATTCTGCTATATACTTTTGTCAGAACTCACAGAACTGTATAGAAGAATAGTGAAGTTTATTGATTTAAAATTATACCTCAATAAATATAACCAATAATCAATATAGTCTCAAATTAAAACATGCACTTATTTGAAAAACTAATAAAATATATAAATCATCTTTGAGTAGAAAGTAATAAAATGTTACTAAGATATAATAAAACAGGGAAAATAAATAGAGATATATTCCATGGTAATGGACTGGAAGATTCTATGTTTTAAAGATGCCTATTCTCCTAAAGTTGATTACTATATTCAACATAATACAATAAAAATTTTATTTTGTGTGTGTATGTGTGTGGAAATTGATAAACCAATTTGAAAATTTTTATAAAATTCAAATGTCTAAGCAAATGAAGATTCATTTGGAAAAGAACAAGGTATGAAGTCAGTGTGGTACTGACCAGACTAATTTGCATATGAAACACTTGATTTATGATTATTGTGGCACTGCAGACCATGGGAAATCTTTCCCATAGTCAGTCTTGGAAAAACTAGGCTTCTCCTTTGCATCATAAATGAAAATTCATTCTGGGTAGACCTAAACTTGGGGGAAAAATACATCCTTTGAAGTATGATATAGGACTATTTATACCTATTTTTATATGCATATTTATATTTTATTCACATTTTGTATATGTGTAATATATCACAGTGATGAAAGAAAATGAGAACACATGCAACATTTTCTCACAATGTATTTGAAAGTTTAAATGAATAGCAAACACTTGAAAAATATAACTTCAACTTTACTGAAGAAAATACAGAAATTGCTATTTTGAGAACAAGAAATTTTTTGTTCCTCTTGACAATTCTATTATACATGTGAATTCACTCAGTAAGACAAGAATAATAAAAGTGTAAAGGTTATAAATGAAGAAACAAATCTGTCATTACTCATAGGCAATTTGATTATGGAATAGAAAACTCAAAATAATCTATATGTGAATTATTAAAGCATGACTACTGAAGCTTGGCATGTAGCTCAGTGGTAGTGGGCTTGTCTAGTATGTGTAAGACCCTGGGTTCCATCCCCAGCGCTGCCTAAAAATATGGCTACTGAATAATATATATTATACACATATTTATATAAAATTTGCAAACCTGTGTATTTGAAAAAGAATAATGGAGAATGAATATCCTAACAATATCATCAGAAAACAGTGTGGGTCCTATCACTAGATATAAACTATGTAGCAGGTTCTACAGAGTTAGTTTAACACAGATAATGATTAAACTATGATACAGAGTAATTTTAAGATCTAAGAAAACTTTCTACTGTACTCTAGGCCTGGGAAGAGTACCTAAGGAAGGGAACACTTGGAAGGAGTTCAGATCCCCTCATGGCATAAGGTATAATTCAGTTCACTAGGAAAGTAGAGAAATTGGCAAGTGTGGCCAGGTTAGACCTGATCTTCAGCCTCTGGACCAGCAGAAGTCAGCCCTCCAGAGCACAGACAGGGAGCAGGTGGCCAGAAACTAGAGGCAAGGATGTACATGTAAGATGTGTGGGAAGAGTGGGTCTGAAACCTCTAGGCAGGATGTGCAGAGGGTTGCAGAGGGAGCAAAAGCTCAGCTTCAACCCTTCAGGCCACAAGAGGCCTGTGTACTGGAGCCTGCAGAGGGAATCAGATCTCTGATATGAGGGAGAGGGCTTGGGGCATGTGCTGGTAGGAGGTATAGTGGCACTGGTGCCAAGTAGAAAGCTTCAGATTCCCCATTTTCTTTTTACATTTTTTTAGTTGTAGATAAATGCAATATTTTTATTTATGTGGTCCTGAAGATTGAACCCAGTGCCTCACATGTGTGAGGCAAGTGCTCCACTACTAAGCCGCAACCCCAGCCCCAGATCCCCCTTTTCTCCATTGAGAAGGCTGTAGATTATTACTGGACAGAAGCTGCATGGTTGTGCTAAGGGACCCTGAGTTCTGTCGCAGAGTTCCACCAGATGGCCTCACACCTACACCACTGACTCACTGTAACATTGCTGGAAATAGAAGGAAAGCTTCGTCCTCCTGCAGTGTCCCTCCACTGCCCTCTACTGAGAAAGCATAGCATTTTGCTCACTTGAAAAGAGAAATGCTTAATACAATGACATGGCATATCAAAGAGCCTATTTGGAAGGATGCTGTCAGAACTGGGGGCGAAAAAGTGATAATTGATTCAAAGATCATGGAATAAATCTGACAAAGACCTACTGGGAAAAAAATATAAAAACCTTATTCAGAGATTCTCTAGGTTGCATTGTGTCTGCTACCCCCACCCAGTTCATAGGATGATGTTCTTATTCTAGTACTTCTGAATGTGACCTTATTTGGAGATATGGTCATTGTAGGTATAATTAACATGAGAAAGTTAGGTTGGACCTATATCTACTCTGACTAATTTCCTTATAAAGAGAGGAAATTTGGACACAGAGTTACACATTGAGGAAAGACCCTGTGAAGAGACATAGGGAGAAGTCAAGGAGACTTGACTTCCAAGACAAGGAGAAAGATTTGGAATTGATCCTTTCCTCACAGTCTCCCAAAGGAAACACTTTGGTACAACACTGCTGGCAGCTTGATTTTGAATTTCTAGCCTCCAGAGCTGAGAGACAATGAATGTGTATGATTTAATCCACCACGTTGTTGTACTTTATGTAGCACAAGCTAATACTGATTTTGGTGCTGAGAATTGGAGAGCTACTGTAAAAAAGACTGAAAAATGTGTATATGGCTTTGGAATTAGGTAAAACTAGAGTAGGATGGGCTCCTAAACTAGCATAGCTATTGTCCTTATGAAACAGGAAAATTTGTATGAATTTTCCTGGCAGGCATGAATACAAGGAGAATGCCATGTGACAAATGGAGTTATGCTACCAGGAGGCAAGGAACTACCAGAACCTAGGATAGAGGAATGACACAGATTCTTCATCACAGCTCTTGGAAGGAGCCAACTAACTCCATTAACCTGATCTTGTACTTATAGCCTCCTGAACTGTGAAATGATAAACTTCCATTGTTTAAATGAGTAGAACTTTGTTATGGCAGCCCTTGAAAACAAATACAGATATTAATGATAACTTTAATAAGTAGGGAGATATGTTATGTTCACTAACTGAAAAACTTAATATTGTAAGAATGTCAGTTCTCCCTGAATTATTTTAAGAATTTAACACAATTACAAAAATCCTAACAATTATTTTGCATAGCATTCAACAAGATGATGCTAAATATTATAAAATTTTATCTGTACTTTTTGTTTTCTGTCAGTTACCTGTGATCAACTGCAGGCCAAAAATATTAAATGGAAAATTACAGAAATAAACAACTCCTAAATTTTAAGGTTTGTGACATTCTTAGTAGTATGATGAAATCTTTCATTGTCCCATTCCATTCCAACCAGGATGTGAATCATCCCTTTGTCTAGTATATCCACATTATATATTCTACCTATATGTCAACCACTTAGTATAGCCCTCTTGTCCATCAGATGGCTTAAACCAGGAAAATTACTGTCATGCTAAAACCATATAAAGATATCTTAATCAATAGGAAAAATCATGATTGTTTTGTGGCCTTTTTGTTTTGTCAAAATTTAAAACAATCTTATTTTAAGTTATACATATTAGGACAATTTTAAAAGTAAATACTACTCAGAGATCCTTTAATGTAAAGTTTTTCACTATGGTTATAGCATTATTGTTCATGATACTTTGAAGATGGAAATAAATGTTTCTGATTAATAGGACTGATGAATATATTCTGGAATATTCATAGAATGGAATTTTGGAACAATAAAAATGAAGAAATATAGCTACTAGCATCAAGATAAATGACTTTCATTAAAGTGAGCAAAAGTATCAAGTCAAAAGTAAGCAGGACAGGCTGTGTGCACAATAGATATTGCAGTGGACTGCCAATATTCCCGATGAACCCAAATACAAAAATCCATAATAAAATATTGGCAAACCACATTCAAATGCTCATTAAAAATATAGTGTCATCAGCAAACAGAAATCCTAGAGATTCAAGATCATCATAACATAGAAAAACCAATAAATGTAATTCACCATATAAATAGAATAAAGGACAAGAATCATATGATCATCTCAATAGAGGCATAAAAGAATTTGAGAAATTTCAACAACCATTCATAATTAAAATGCTTAAGAAACTGGGATAGAAAGAACTTATCTCAACATGTAAAGCCTATATATTATAAACCCAAGGCCAACATCATGCTGAATGGGAAAAAAATCTATAGCATTCCCTGGAGGGCGGGGGGAACAGAAACAAGATAAGGATGCTCACTTTCACCACTCCTGTTCATAATAATCCTTGAAACTCTAGCCAGAGCAACCAGGCAAGATAAGAAAATTAAAGGGATACAAATAGATAAAGAAGATATCAAATTATCTCTGTTTGCTGATGACATGATCCTATATTTAGAAGACCCCAAAAAATCCACCAGAAGACTTCTAGAAATGATGAACAAATTTAGCAAAATAGCAAGATACAAGATTGACATACATAAATCAATAACTTTCTTGTACTCCAATAGTGAATCTGCTGAAAAATAAATTAGGAAAATTATTCCATTCACAATACCACCTCCCCCTGCCCCAATACTTGAGAACAAACCTAAACAAGGAGGTCAAAGACTTCTACATTGAATACTGAAGAAAGAAATTGAAGAAGCCCTTAGAAGACGGAAGCACCTCTCATGTTCTTGGATAGGTAGAATTAATCTTGTTAAAATGAACATACTACCAAAAGTGTTATATAAATTCAGTACAATCCCCATCAAAATATCAATGACCTTCTTTACAGAACTAGAGAAAAGAAGTTCTAAATTTCATTTAGAAGAATAAGAGACCCACAATAGCCAAAGTATTCCTGAGCAAGAAGAGTGATTCTGGAGGAATCACAATACCAGAACTCAAATTATACTACAGAGCTATAGTAACAAAGGCAGCATGGTATTGGCACCAAAACAGAAGTGAAGACAATGGAATAGAAGACACAGAGACAAATCCACATAAAAAGTCATCTGATATTTGACAAAGTTGCCAAAATTTATGCTGGAGAAAATATAGACATTTTAACAAATTGTGCTGGGAAAACCAGATATCCATATGTAGAAAAATAAAACCTGACCCTTATCTCAAGCTGCAAAAATGTCAACTCAAAGTGGATCAAAGACCTAGGGATTAGACCAGAAACTCTACAGCAGCTAAAAGAAAATGTAAGCCCAACACTCCAACTTACAGGCACAAGGTATTGAGTTTCTTATTAAGATTTCTAGAGTGTAAGAATTAAAATCAAGAATCAATAAGTGGGATGGCATCAAATTTAAAAGCTTCTGCAAGCAAAAGAAAGCAATTAAGAGTGTGAAGAGAGAGCCTACAGAATGGGAGGCTCCTTAGAGAGGTCATTAATATCCAGAATATATAAAGAACTCAAAAAACTTCACATGAAAAAAAACCCACAAACAACCCAATCAATAAATGGGCAAAAGAAGTAAACAAAGAATAAACACAAATGGCCAACAAATATATGAAAAAATATTCAACATTCCTAGCATTTGGGGAAATGCAAATGAAAACGACATTGACATTTCATCTTATTCTAGTCAGAATGGCAATATCAAGAATACAAATAATAACTAATGCTGGAGAGGATGTTGGATGGGGGAGGTACACTCATGCATTGTTGGTGGGACTGCAAATTAGTGCAACCACTCTGGAAAGCAGTATTAAGATTGCTTAAAAAAAGCTATGAAATCACTATATGATCCAACTATCCCACTCTTCGGTATATATCCAAGAGGTCTAAAATCAGCATATTATAGCAATACAGCCACATCAATATTGATAGCAGTGTCATTCACAATAGTCAAGTTATGGAACCAGCCTAGATACCCATCGATATATGAATGAATAAAGGAAATGTGGCATATATATATATATATATATATATATATATATATATATATATATACACTATGGAGTTTTACTCAGCCATAAAGAAGAATGAAATTATGGCATTTGCTGATGGATGGATGAAACTGAGAACATTATGCTAAGTGAATTAAGCGAGACCCAGAAAATCAAGAGTCAGATGTTTGCTAGAGCAAAATAAGAGGAAAAAGGGGAGGGAGAGTCCAATGAAAATAGAAGAGAAATCTGTGGAGTAGAGAAGGGGGGAAAGGAAGGATGAGGGACGGGAAAGGGGAGGAATGGTGGAATGAAACTGACAAACTATCCTATGTACATGTATGAATATACTGAAGTGGATTTCCATTTATGTGTATCTATAATGCATTAATTTAAAACTCTATATAAATGAATAGATGGAAGACAAGTAGAGCAGAAGAAAGAGAATGGGGGAGGGAAGAGGAAGGGGAAGTACTGGGGACTGAATTGGAGCAAATTAAGTTTCATGCTTGTGTAATTATATCAAAAAGAACCCCAATATAGCTATAAAACACAATTTAAAAATTAAAGAAGTATCACATGATTGCATATGAAATACTTTAGGTACTGACAAAACTATAGAGTCTAGGGGTGTAAATGAAGATACTCTAAGTATCAATAAAATAAGGTAAAGGTTTTTAACAATAGTGAAAAGACATACTAAATGTAAATTACAAAAAGTGTTCTGTTCTTTAAGCTATGCAGTAGTTATAGAAGTGTATACTTCTTAATTACTACTTTAAGTGTGTATATATGTTTTCTATAATATATTAAAAATTGCTGATATATATTTAATAATGTCCTTAACTTAAAGTGAAATCTTAGATGGAACAGAAAAGAAAGTGGGTGGGGAATACAGGAAGCTTCTGGAAGGCTGTAATATTCTATTTCTTGACATGTATTCATATACACATGCCTGTGCATATGTATTATAGGTATGCAGCATATACATATAATATACTCATTTATATGACACAATAGAAATCTTATGATAGTTATATAAAATGTTTGCTTTTTATGTTTTCTTCTGCAGATCAGAAGAGGCTGCTAAATATTTGAAAAAAATGTAGACTTTAGCCCAATAAAATGAATTGAAATAATTCCCACTATCATTTGTTCAGTATGGGGTGTTGTTGTTGTTGACATTTTTGTTATTACTCCTATTCTGGTCACCAAACAGAAACATGGCATTGAGTTTGAAGCTTGCATATAAGGCTGGGAGGCTTGACTAAAAGAAAAACTAGAGAAAGAGAGATGAGGATGAGGTCAAAAAAGCAGAAATACAGTCATGGCTACACACCAGAAATACATCAACTTTTTGTGCTGGGGATAGAACACAGGGCCTTGCATATGCTAAGTACATGTTCTAGTACTGAGTTACCCCCCAGGCCAAGAAATACTTTAACTGCTGATAAAAAGCCTTTCATGTACTCTAAGAGTGGGCCAAGGGAGATATAGAAAAGTATGGACTGCTCACTACCTTGTGAGACCTCAACTTGTGGCTGCTAGGTCTTTCTGGTCTTATTATTCATCACATCTTCCTGGAATAATGGCTTCTGTGACCTTGGTGATTTGTCTGCTGCTCTCCTATAGAATAAGTCTAATTTCTTAACACCTCCAGTGAGGAATAGGAGGAAGGTGTCTGTTTTCTTTTATTTTGGAGGATGAAGTTATCTCCCCTAATTATTCTAAGTTGCATGGTGAGCTCCATGGAGAACTCACCATTTCAGGGAGTTTTGTTAGGTGAACCTTCACCCATGTATCATCCATGTTTGTCTTGTGTGATCACTATTCTAGAAATTACTGACATGTTTCACCAAGTGCTTGAGGTGAGAGCTTTGCTTAGTCACTCATCTCTCCTTGTTATAGCATGGACACATCCCAGGCCATTTCACTTCAAGATTTTCTAGGGCCAGGTCACCCGCAGATTTGGGATATAGCTCGCTGTAAACTTTTCAATTCTGAGATTGGGCAGCGGTAAAACAGAGACACTCAAGGGAAATAAATCCATTTACACAATCCACTGCCCTCTAGTTTTGTTTTTTATTTATCCAAAGTAAATGCTTAAATAATTAATTATTTTGGCTCCACATATTTTACTGAGCATTTTGGAAGGACATGTGCTTGAGATTGAGTGGGTGTGGCCTGGGGGTCTGGAGGCATGGAGGTTGTGGGTGGACAGGCCTAAGAATGTACTTGTCCCTATTATACTGTGATCCTATGGTCCAGGGCTGTACTTTCAATTTCTGGTTTGCTTTCTGGACAGGGCTGAGATGAATGCAGAATGAATTTACCCAGTGGGCTTCTGCGACTGGAATGATTTAATATAGAAATGAGTGGGGAGTGTGGATGTGGGGGTGGAAGGAAATATGAATCCAATTTTCCATATGAATCTGCATCCTTCATGCAACAGAGCTATACTTATGTCTGAGCAGTTGTCTCTACATGGCTGGAATGAATGTAGAATGATTTAAGAAAGAGACTGCTGTGATCAAGGGGTTAATTTAGGAACTTGGAAGTAATAAACTCAGTGTTACAGCAGCTGGGCTGTGCAGAGAGGGAGGGGCCGTTGTTCCTAGGGAAACACACATTCAATTGCAACCTCCTCACTTCCACCAGGAACGTCAATATCACATGCTCCGTTCCACGGGCCTTCCCACTCACCTTGGCTCTCATGTTTCACAGTGAAGGTATTTTTTCTTCCTTAGCTGTATCACACACATTTTTCATAATTCCCAGATCATCAGAAAGAAAAAATATTCAGGGGTTTTGAAGACAACTGCTATGTGGATTCAAAAAGTAAGTGACCCAATACACCTGTGGAATCCAACTGAGGGTCAATGTCAGGTGGAGAAGAGCTTTATGACCTCTCCCCATGGCCCTTGCCTTCTTCCCTGGGATGGAGCAAACAATATACTTGGAACAGGACTGAGGGGCCTGCCAAAGGCTGGGAGACACTATTAAGCCTCTGTCCATGGCCACAGACCAGGGAAGACACAAAACCAGGGGACAGGTTGCTAGACCTTGGTCACTCTCTGCCACAATACAAACAACAAAATATATGGTACATATATACAATAGAATAGTATTCAGAGTAAAAGAATGAAATTCTTTCATATATGGCAGCATGGAAGGAATTGGAGGACATTTATTAAGTGAAATAAGTTAGGTACATAAGGACAAATGCCACATGTTCTCACTCATCTGTGGAAGTTAAAGAGGCTGATTATGTAGAAGTAGAGGGTAGAATAGAGATCACTGGATGTTAGGAAGGCAAGGGGGAGGGGGATGAGTGGAAGTGGGGAAAATACATACCATAAAAACAGTTATGGGGAGGAATAGTTCTGTTTTGTAGCACAACAGAATGGCTATAATCTATAACAACTAATGATATAATTCAAAACAATGAGAGGAGATGAGTTTGGAGGTTCCCAACACAGAAATGATAATATTTGAGCAGATAAAAATGCCACTTATTCTGATTTGATTATCACACATTATATATGTATATTGAACTATAATACTGTGCCCTATAAGTATGAATATTATAGGCCTATCATGAAATTAAAAATTTTCACATGGTAATACATGAATGTAAAATTCATATTCTCCTGACCCTTGATATTACTATAAGAGGTGATTACTATGAATATTTTATGCTTCTTGCAAAGATCAATATTTACATAAGCATGTTTTTTCTTTTATTTTTTTTATATAGATTTATATTCTACTCTATTCCTAAGGGAAGACCTATAGTAGGCTTCTCCCATAATAGGAACATTCAGTGTCTCTGCAAAGTCTGCCCCATACAGATAGATCTTTTCTGTCCCAAACAGAGGCCTCCTGTGTGGCCTCTGTTCTCAGCTGCAGCCATCAATAACCCCAGATGTTTTGCAGACCTCTGCTCACCCTACATATGCTGAAGTCCTAACTTGAATGGATTGTTCACTCTGATAACCCCAGGGGGTTCCTAACAAAACATAGACTCTCCCTTTCCTTCACAGGGAATACTCAAGACTGTCACATCCCTGGTTATTGAAAAGAATATGGGAAGGCTGGCTTCATTCTCTACAATGGTCACTTATTCTAATCTCTTATGAGAAAACAGGAATCCTAGGACTTAGAAGACTGGATTACCAGAAATGCTAACCCCCTAGTCCAGAAGAGACCAGTGCATGACTGGGTTTGCTCTTCTCTCTCTTTCGTCAGGCCTGAGAGTCACCAGGGAAGGAGGTTTACTAGCCTTGGCCAGTTAATCAAGCACACCATAACTGGGAGCTAATCTTCCTACTCTCCCCAAAAGAAAATGAAAAAAATCTGGGCTTTTCTGTGACTTCCAAACTTTATTTATTTTGTAGACTGGGTCTCAATATGCTTTTCTGGCTGGTCTTAAACTTGTGGGCTTAAGTAATTGTCCTACCTCAGCCTCCTAAGTTGCTGGAACTAGAAGGCATGCGTGTCATCATTCTCAGCTGACTGTGTGTGTGTGTGTGTGTACACTGCAGATGGAACCCAGCACTGCAGATCGAACCCAGTGCCTATCACATGCTAAGTACACACTGTGCCATTCCCAGCCCAGAATTGGAACTTCTTTCTTTTCTTTTCTTTTTCAAGTGCTGGGGATGAAGCCCAGAGCCTCAAATGTGCTAAATGCTCTCTGCAACTGAGCTATACCCTTAGCCTTTACTTATCTTCATATGGCTATGCTAGAAATGATCTTCTGAAAATGGCTTGAAAAACTCAAATTGTGTAACCGGTGCAAAGGCTCAGTACACTACCTTTGGCATCTGGGATGGATGGAGTGACATACAGATTCCCACATAGGATTCAATTCACAAAAATGAATTTTAGCATTTCCCAGATTATGGAAAGTATGGAAATCAGTTGGATAATCTTCAGCAAGAAAGTGACAGGATGGGATAACATATCCTCTAGATTCACCAGGTGTCTACAGAAGTCCCACCTGCATCACCAAACACTAATCTGTAATGAAGAGCCAGGGCTCTTGCCAAGTGCACTTTATTTCCCTGTAGAATAGCTACTTTTCCTGATTATAATTAGAAAATGTGAATCATTCTCAAAATTCAAATAACTCAGGAATGTCTGTGAAGAAAAGTAGAGATCATTTGAAATGTCTCTACCTTGAGGTGACTGAAATTATTTTTTTTTTCTGACTGTGTTAGGCAGAATTTTGGCTCCCATGATCCTTATTCTTTGGTGTATTCTTGTGACTATGTTATGTGACTTTGCAGATGTAATTAAGTTTACCAATCAGTTGATCCTAAGATAGGGCCCTTATTTTGGATTATGTAAGTGGACCTGATATAATCACACTAAAAGTAGAGTGTGGAAGAGAAAGGAAGTCAGAGAGATTTGAAGCATGAAGACTCAACATGTAACTGCTGGTCTGAAGATATGGATGCCACGTGAGAAGAATGCAGGCAGTCTGAAGTTCCTGAGAGAAAGAACCTTAACTGACATTCAGTGAGAAATGGGAACCCCAATCCTACAGTCCCAAGAAAATCAATTCTACCAATAATCTCTGAAATCTTGGAAGCAGATTCGTCCCCAGAGCCTGTAGAAAGGAAGGCTTCCCCACCTGCCCTAATGGAAAGGATTTCAGTTTCAAGAGACCCTAAAGAGAGAACCTAGTTAAGCTATAACATTTCTGGATTTGTAGATCATGAAAACAGAGAAAATAAATGGGTTTTATTTTAAGATACCAAGTGTGGTAATATGTTATGGCAACAGAAACAAACAGAGGCAATCCTTTAATACATCTCTCTTTTTAATTTTTTATCTGTGCATTATAATTATATGAGATTCATGCTGGGCATGATAGTGCACACCTGTTAATACCAGAGACTTGGGAGGCTGAAGCAGGTGGATCGTGAATTCATAGCCAGCCTCAGCAACAGCAAGGCCCTAAACAACTCATTGAGACCCTGTCTCTAAATAAAACACAAAATAGGGCTGAGGATGTGACTCAATGGTTGAGTGCCCCTGAGTTCAATCCCTGGTACCCACCCCCCCAAAAAAAAATAGTGGGATTCATTATGCCATGTTTGTGCACACACATAATATAATTTGATCAATCTCATCCCCCAGTGCCTTCCTTTTCCCTCTCTTCCTCCCTCTCCTTGATCTGCTTGCTATATGCTGATCTCACTTTTATTATTATTTTAATTACTGCATTATAATTATATATAAGCAGAATTTGTTGTGGTATTGTATATGGACATAGAATAATTTGGTACATTTCATTCCCCAGTACTTTCCTATGCCTTTCCCTCCTCCCTCCCTCTTGACCCCCTTTCTATATTCTGTTGGTCTTCCTTTTAATGCATCTCTTCATCCATATATACCTGCACTAACACTAATACACATAATATATACATGGAATTAACTTTCACACTTGGGTTTTTGTGGAAAATTAAAACAATTTGTCTTACTTTCTCTTAATTTCTTCCTATAATATCCTCTTTTGTTTTCTTTAAACAATATTGGTAATTTGAGGGTTATAATTTCTTACCTTTGCTTTTGGTGATATATTACCTTATACTTCTGTTCTATTATGATATATAATAATGAGAAATATTTATTTCATCTCTGCCCCCAGTCCTTGACACAGAGCTCCTAGAACCCTTGTAACTTCTTGAGTGATGGGATGCTATAAGAGCATCTTTCATTTTGCTATTTGATCTTTGACCCAGTTTCTGATACAGAGCTCCTAATCTCAGAATTTCCTGGGTGACAGAAGTGTCTTTTGTTCTATTTAGGTAAGTGAGGGTGGGCTCCTGCATGGGGGGTTTGGTCACCAGAAAGACCAAGCCTTGGTTAGAAACTTGGAACTTTCAGATCTACCTCCTTTCACCCAGGAAGAGGAGAGGGAGTATAAAATGAGTCAATAATCAGCTGGGCGCAGTGGTGCACACCTGTAATCCCAGCAGCTGAGGCAGGAAGATCGCTAGTTCAAAGCCAGCCTCAGCAAAAGCAAGGCCTAAGCAACTCACTGAGATCCTGTCTCTAAATAAAATACAAAATAGGGCTGGGGATGTGGCTCAGTGGTTGAGTGTCCCTGAGTTCAATCCCTGATACCCCTCCTCCCCCAAAAAAGAGTCAATAATCAATCACATCTACATGATTAAGTTTCCATAAAAATCCTGGACTATGGGGTTCCGAGAGCTTCCAGATTGGTGAACATATCCAAATCCATGGGGACAGACTTGTTGGGACTGTTCCCTTAACCCATGGGGTCTTTGCTAACTCCAGTTATGTATAGAATTGAATTGAATTGTAGTACACCCAGATGGTGTCTGTAGACAATCAGAAAATTAGTCAAATTTGAAAACCTCCACATTTGTGGTAAGAAGTGTTCTGTATTGAGTGTGCATAGTTTAAGGGGAGAATGTTTTTTTACTATCATACAAACTTCAACAGTTAGCAAATCAACATACACACAGCAGGTGTTCAATCAGTGTTTGACAAATAAATGCAAAGGTCGTTATATGTGTTTATCAGCCTTTTGTTTTCTCTAGGTTATTGAATACTTAAGGAAATTCATGTGTATATTTATCTATTTCATAGAACAATAGACTGAAAAGGAAGGGGAAAAGTCAGGATATAACCATATTTATACCCCCCATTTTTAGATTGCAAATATTTATTGGTGAATTTTTTGTACATTTTGAATAAGCAACCTATCCTAATACCACGTGGCCTTTTCCAGACCACAAACTGACATAGAAAGTTTTGGAAAATAGTAAAACTCATACTCTCTACCTGGGAGAAAACAATAAAATGTTTAGCCAAATCATGCATAAATTCTGAAACCAATTGAACATTCTATTAAATGAAGAAGTACTCTGAAAGATAATAAATAACAGATAAATCACTAATTTATCCAAATGAAATGAGACCACTGTTAATTTGTTCAGACTGTCATGACAAAATATTGTGGACTGATTGGCTTCAACAACAGAAATATATTTTCTCATAGTTTGGAGTTATAAGTCTAAGATCAGGGTGCTAGCATGGCCTTTTCCTGCTAAAGACTTACTGCCTTGAAGATGGCAACCTTACAACTGGTGTCCTCACTAGGCCTTTCCTGGGCACATTCACATGAGGAGAGAAAGCATTCTCTGGAGTTTCTTCTTAAAAGAACACTAATTGTATTGGGCCCCATGCTTATTATCTCATTTAACCTTGATTATCTCCTCATAGGCCCTGTCTTTAAGTCACATTGGGGGTTAGAGCTTCAACATACAAATTTTTGGGAGACACAATTAAGTCTATAGCAAGCACCCCAATGGAATATATCTTGTGTCCCCCTTACATTTCAGTGAGGGGGATATATATTCTCGTTATAGGGGGTATATATATATATATATATATATATATATATATATATATATATATATATATATAGAGAGAGAGAGAGAGAGAGAGAGAGAGAGAGAGAGACAGAGGAATGCATTACAACTCTTATTACACATATACAGCACAATTTTTCATATCTCTGGTTGTATATAAAGTATGTTGACACCAACATTTGTCTTCATACATGTACTTTGGATAATGATGTCCATCACATTCCACCATCCTTGCTAATCCCCTGCCCCCTCCCTTTCCCTCCTACCCCTCTGCCCTATCTAGAATTCATCTATGTCTCCCATGCTCCCTCTCCCTACCCTACTGTGAGTCAGCCTCCTTATATCAGAGAAAATATTCAGCATTTGTTTTTAATAATGAAATGGAGTCTCTTTTTAAATTTTTAGTTGTAGATGAACACAATACCTTTATTTTATTTATTTATGTGGTGATGTGTATCTAACCGAGTGCTCCACACATGCAAGGCAAGTGCTCTACCACTGAGCCACAACCCCAGCACTCACTATAGGATATTTGACTTCCTATTTCAAACATAAAGTGAAGAATCTGCTTCTGCCTCACTTGTGTCTGCTGCTGGTGATAGCAAAAGCATTAGCTGTACCACTGGCAGTGACCATGCCCCCCAGCAACATACACAGCATCAATACTGATATGACCTGAAATTCTGACTTGGGTTCTGTCCTTATCTTTTGTTAAAACCTTTTAATAGCTGGGC
Source organism: Marmota monax (assembly GCF_021218885.2). Classification (NCBI taxonomy): domain Eukaryota; kingdom Metazoa; phylum Chordata; class Mammalia; order Rodentia; family Sciuridae; genus Marmota; species Marmota monax. The sequence goes on along the minus strand of NW_026692395.1, from coordinate 840,334 downwards.
ACAGTGGTGTATGCCTGTAATCCCAGCAGCTCAGGAGGCTGAGGCAGAAAGATCACAACTTCAAAGCCAGTCTCAGCAACTTAGCAAGGCCCTATATCAATCAAAAAATAAATACATAAATAAAAAAGGGCTGGGGATGTACCTCAGTGGTTAAGCACCCCTGGGTTCAATTCCTGGTACAGAAAAAAAACCTCTTAATACAGTGACCTATGGGAACACAGGTAAAAATTATTGAGCTTGTGCACAAATTCCAACACTTTTGTCTTTCTGGTATAAGTGTAGACTTGAGGACCTTTAGGAATTCATAGTGCATAAGATCACAGTTAGGCAACTGCCTTAAATTCAGATATTGTTGCTGCTACAAGTCTTTGATGGAAAGCGTTCTGTACATGCATATGTACAAATGTGCTTCATCTCAGGATCTTCAATTTGTTCAGCATATTCCAGATGTCCTTTTCAAGTACAAAATTGCTCTTCACAAAAATCTCATCAAGAATGTACATCAGTATACCAGTTTTGGAGGGCTGGGGATGTAGCTCAGTGTAATACTTGCCTAACATGTGTGAGGCCCTGGGTTCAGTCTCTAAGCACTGCACCACCACCACCACCACCACCACCACAACAACAACAACAACAACAACAAATACCAGTTTTGGGCAAGCGCAGTCCCTTGGCAAAGGAGATCTCCATTTTGTTGATGAGGATTTAACATTTATCCAGGATTTAACATTTATCCATGACATCTGTGTTCACTTCCTTCAACTCAAGGTCAAAGAGTAACTCTGGAATTGAAACAGTCCCCTGAGGACCTCCTGGGATCTCCTGGTGATCCTTTTACTGTTGGAAATAGGCTTGGCAGAAAGAGCAGAAGATGGTGTGGCACTCAGTTCACATTCAGAGGTCATTGCCTTAGGTCTTGGAAGGGCCTGTTCCGCTCAACCTCAGCCTGCCCCCATTCAAACTACCACCTTCCCTACCCTCCACAAGGAAAGCTCAAGTCTATCCTTCAAATCCAAAGCCTCATATAGCCTCAGTAGAATTAGGCAAAAAATTAAAACCATTTCTCCCAATTTCCTGTGGAGGTGTGGGAGTATCTAGGAGAACTGGGATGGATTTAGCTTTCCAGGGCAATGCCTCTCTCCCATGGGTTTTACCTACCTATGTCCCTCATACTCTGGGCACCAAGACTGTGTTTGGCAGGGTCAATGAAAAGTCTGAACTCTATTCCTGGAGTCCGAAGGTGTTCACAGCCAGAACTCTTCTGTTTACTTTATTAACCTATCTCCTGATCCCACAAGGAGAAGGTAAGGGGCCACATCAGACTCTAGGAAGCAATTCCCAGAGATATTACTCTATGGGACCTACTATATTATGGGGTAGTTGGTCCCCTCAGTTCTCACTCAGGATCTTCAACTGACTCCAGCTGCTGAGCAGTCACACTCTCTGCCAATTGTTGACCCAAGGACTTCCCACTTAGACCAAGGAACTCACTTCCTGGATATCTCTGAAGAGAATGTAAAGGTAGAAGACTTCCAGGGTGAATATCAGGGGCCAGACCCTGCTGGGATTTCTCTTATCTGGGATAGGCAGTCCTTCTTAGTCTTATCTTGCTTTAAAACAGGGCCTAAGTCCTATCTAACCTACAAAATATAATTAAATCCCTCAAACAAAGGTCTCAAATCTCTGGTACTTCAGAAAATGAAGTGAGGGAAGTCTCAGCTGAATACCCCTTCCCAGCACTCCCCAGAGCTCTCAGCAAGGATAGGGCTTTATGGAACCTCTTCTGGTTAGACATAGATGGTCTCCTTATAGTTCTAAGGGTGCTGTTTCATAAAGAATTACATTGCCCAAGGAAAAGTCTAAATAATCAATTCTTCCCAAAGAGATGTCTGACTTTTGCCTTACACCTTTGGATATTCTGCTTGGTAATAGTGTCCTTGTTTATCTGGAGGCTTTGGACCAACCAAAATAGTCAAAACTAACAATTATTTATGATGGAAATTTGAGGTTGCCTTAGATCAACCTTCAGAGGACTAAAACTAAGGTTAGCCACATGGATGTTCAACCATGTCCTCATGAATTAACCCCTACAAAAACTGTAAAATTCAAGGCACAAGTGAGCTTCTCTGGTTAGTCATACTTCATGTGTATTGTCACACATGGTTTGCACAAGTTAGCACTCTCCCTGAATCCATAGGAATCAACAACTTGAAGATCTGTGCATGGAATTCCTATGTGCCTCTTCTCTTAGCTGATTTTAATCTGTGTCTTTCCACTGTAGTGATTCATAATCGTGAATATATTGGCTTTTGGTGAGTTCTTGAGTCCTTCTAGCAGATAATCAAACTTGGTCTTGTGAACTCCTGAACTTGTAGATGGTGAGGGTAGTCTTGGGGACTGCCAAACTTTGCAGGTCTTTACCTTGGCTGCTGAAATTCTTTCCTCTCTTGACCTTCCACTGTGGGCCTTTCCTCTTACACGTCATAAAAACACTGATGAAGTAATCATGTTAACCTTGGGCCCCTGAAAGCAGACAGCAGAGTTGAGAATCTGAGCACCTTCTGAGTTGGATCTGAGGATAATAAAGTTTCCTGCAGAAATGAATTGTACTAGCTTGGCATAAGGGTGCACACCTGTAATCCCAACTACTTGGGAGACTGAGATAGGAGGATTGCAAGGCTGGGCAACTAATTAGGATCCTGTCTCAACCCTCCGGTCAAGCTCTTTACCTAGACTAATGGCAGGACATGGGATTCATCCCTCTGCTGAATGGAGTCAACCTCCAAACTAAGTCCAATTCTCACAGAGATCTCCCTATGGAGATAGTTAAGAGAGGGCTCCACAAGACAACCCTGCTTGGGGCCTCCCATAGTTGAGAGCAAAGTTCAGATTCTATGGGACCTCTCTGTTCAGGAGTGAACTGTGCCTTTCATCTTGCCTTGGGGTTTCCATCTTGACTCCTGACAGGGAATTGGTCCCTATCCCCACCTGCTATACTGAGTTTCCTCCACCCCCACTCTAAATAAGCCCTAACCATCCTAAGACCTCTGAAGGGAAGTGAGGAAGGATTTCAGCGTGATACCATTGGGATGGGACTCTGTGGAATCCTCACTGTTCCAGAATGGATAGTTCTCTAAATACTCACTAAGGATCCTTGTCTTGATTCCTGGAATGAAATGAACTTACTATTTCCTGCTGATCTGAGTTCTGCCTCCTTGGACCATGGCTCTCTGCTGGGAGCCATTAGCCAAGTAGGTATGACAATTTCCTTGCCAGCGTACCCCATGTTGCAGTGACATTGAATGTAGGTGACCTTGTTCAAGGACCAAGGTGGATTAGGGCGTTCCCAGTTTAGGTTCCAGGTTTAAGGTTTAAGATTATTCCTGCTGGGAATAGGGCATATCCTGCTGCCTGAGTTCCCCTTGAGTTCTCACGGGATTCAGAGTATATTTTGGGAGATAGAAGCCCAGTGGAGGTGGATTTGGGCAGAGAACGTGGATTTCACCACAACGTGGTTGTAGACGGCTGGTGTGAGTTCGGGAATAAAGAGTTACTGTTTGAATCTACAAGCTGTGTGGTGGCTAGTGATTGTGTGCCCAGCCAGACTGCGGCATTTGTGCCTAGCCAGACTGCGGCATTTGGCGGCTCGTACGGGGAACATCTGAAACTTGGAGGTAAGTGAAATTGCTTGCCCCTGAGGGAAGGCGAGAGAATGGGTGATCAATTCAAAAAACAATGTGTTCCTGTTGTGATTTATTTTGTTTTTGTTTCAAGCTGCCTATCCCTAGAAATTTCTCAGGCAAACTGGGGAAAATGGTTGACTCAAGATTTGAAGTTGTTCGCCTCCGAGGAAGAGAAATTGTTAGAGGAAGGAGGCACCCCAGTAAGACCAACAACAGTTAGGGCATATGTTGATACAATACAAAAATGTAGCACATGGCCTTTTAAAGAAGAGTTATTAAGTATATCAATGGGACCATCATGGTATCCTGTAGAAGGATTTTTCTTCAACAAGAAAGAGATGGCTAGTTCTGTTTACTACATTGGTCTAAGATCTTGGTTTTTACAGACATCTGATTAATTTACAAAGCTAAAGTGTTAAAATATCAACCACTAAATATGAAATCAAGTACTCTTTACTTATTAAGTTCCATAAGGTAATATATTTAAACATTATGTGTGTTTTCATAAATTGGTAAATGGAAAAAGGTTTAATATTGCTTTGTGTCTGTGTCTTTGCTAAAACAAGGTTACTAAGAGTTAAGATTCTATTGTGTAATTTATATACAAAGAGTAGAAAAATTTTCAGTTGGGTTTCAATTATAGTATTATAGTATCATAAAAAAACATGAAAGTCTTTCATCTTATTAAAGTGGAGTAATTTGTCTAAATCAGAAATTTTATAAGAGTTGTTTCAAAATGTGAATTTATAAAAAGGGTTAACGGTTAAAAAAGAGAAAAAGATTCAAGACGTGGAAATATATTTTAATATAAAAGGTTAAAGGAAAAAGAAATGTTTCTAGATGAGATAATCTCTGTGTGGTAAAGTAAAAAGTTGTAAATGCCATTTAAAAAGATTTTGAGGAAACTAGACTTACTTTAAAAGCTTGAGAAAGAAAGAAAGAAGAAAAAGGTATTTGTACATGGCAGATTGAGACAAAGCTTCTCAATGGAGTTTAAAAAAAAGCCTTTGGTTGAAGGGCAGCCATGTAAACTAACATTGAAGTGATTTAAACAAAATCTAAGCCTCGTTTAAAAGAGTGAAGTTGTAGGTGGTGAAAAAGTACATTTAAAAGTACAGTATAGATGATAATTAAAAGGCTTTAAAAGGTTAAATTGAAGGTGGTTAAAATGCCTTCATGATGGAGGAAAGAAGCTTAGTTAATCTTAAAGGCATTGCTTAAAAAAATGAGAAGATAATAGGATAAAAGATTTAGATAAAGAAGATTAAAAATTTGAAGTGGAAAACTTTAAAAACAGAAGTACAGAAAGGTAAAAAAAAGAGAGAAGATGTAGAAAGATAAAAAAGATATAGGAAGATAAAAAAGATGTAGAAAGACAAGAATTTTAAACCCACAAAATAGGAAGAAAAAAAAACTAGGAGGAAAATAAGCAACTAAGGGTAAAAATACAAACCTTAGGAAAAAAAAAAACTAGAAGATAGAAATAAGATAGAAAATGGTTGAAAATGTCAAGTAAGGTATTTCAGATAGAAAATGCAAAAAGCTAAGTCAACTATTAGATACAGACATACTTATTAAAGCAAAAAGAGGGAATTGGAAAGGGGTATATATCCCCCATAGATAAACTTAAAATAACCCTTTTTACTCTAAACTTTTAAAATTTGGATTCATAAGGACTTAGTGCTGCGGAAAGACACATGTATCCAAAAAATGTACATAAGCCTAAAGTACTTTGGAAAGATATTCTAACAGGACAATGGAAAGGTCCTGACCCAGTGATTGTCTGGAGTTGGGGGTCTGTTTGTGTTTTTCCACAGGGAGAACAGCAGCTGATTTGGATTCCAGAGAGATTAACTAAAACAATTTCTACAGATCGAAAAGAAGATGATTTGACTCAAATCCATAACAGCTGATATCCAGAACTCCAGCTTGGCCATTCTTACATCTGCGACAGTGATTAACCAGGATGCTTTTTTCAATAGCTATTTTATTATTGCATTTTTCTACATCATAAGGTTCTATTTTTATTTTTTGAGCTCATACAAACCTAGGTTAATGTTTTTCTGATCAGTTTTATTTTTTGACTGTGGAGTTTTTAAACATTGCAATGGAGATTTCACCCAGGTAAAGCTACAAGGCCTTTACTATTTTCTTATGTGTTGTATGTTTGTGTACACTCTTGTGTTTTGTGTTGTATGTCTGTATGTGCGTATGTCCATATTTCTTATATGAGGAGCACTCATGAAAAAATGGATCCGAATTATTATTATTTTTTTTATTCACGTGATTTAAATGGTTTAATTTAAATTAGGTAAACAGCTGTTAAGGATTGTTTTTAAAGGTGGTTAACAGATCTGTTTGTTTACTAATTTAAATTAGGTAAGCAGCTGTTAAGGATTGTTTTTAAAGTAGGTTAACAGATCTGTTTGTTTACTTTCACCTTTCCTTTTCATTATATTTAATAATTCTTTTCAGGATAATGTCTCTTTAGCATCATTGCCAGAATTCCTATCTTCATCCCAGTGCCGGTGAAGACAAAGATAAAACCAAACTACAGCTTCTATGATAGCTATCACAGTAAACTGTATAAACTGATGCATCAATGAATATAACTCAACAAGTAATGCTCAATCAAGGAGTCAACTTACTTTGGGAGGAAACGGATTTTGGGAGGAAATGGACATATTGATAGATTCCTCTGCTTTGAACTGCTTGCAGAACTTGCCTGGACTATGTAACTATCGTTTGGTGCAGCGAATTGTGGTAATGCTGGTATATCTTTGCTGATGGTGTCACCAGTGATGCAATTTTTATTTCCTTGCCAGCGCACCCCATGTTAATTGTGGTAGTGCTGGCATATCTTTGCTGATGGTGTCACCAGTGATGCAATTTTTCCCAAGGAGCCGTCAGTTGGCTTGGTGTTGTGGCATTTCTGTATCCTCCTCCCTTCTGCTAGTGATGGTCTAAAATTTGGGGGCCAATGGCTATATGCTGGACCGGTAGTCAGCGACGGGTATGATCCAATTGCAGTGGTATCAACCTAAGACAGGAGGCTGACGCCTAAAGGTCAGTTTTCCGATGACGGGTAAGAACCATATGTTGAATTGGACAACCTACCAGGCACGGTCCTTAAGCCACATTAACCTCACTCCCCCACTGGCACCAAGGCCAAATTTGGGGGCCAACAGAGGTGAGGCAAAGAACCTCACCCCCCCACTGGTGCATAGACCTATCCACAAGTATGGCTGTATGCTGGACAGGTAGTCAGTGACGGGTATGATTCAATTGCAGTGGTATCAACCTAAGACAGGAGGCTGACGCCTAAAGGTCAGTTTTCCGATGACGGGTAAGAACCATATGTTGAATTGGACAACCTACCAGGCACGGTCCTTAAGCCACATTGCTTGTTGTTTAATTAATCAGAAGGGGGGAGATGCTGGGAGCCATTAGCCAAGTAGGTATGACAATTTCCTTGCCAGCATACCCCATGTTGCAGTGACATTGAATGTAGGTGACCTTGTTCAAGGACCAAGGCGGATTAGGGCGTTCCCAGTTTAGGTTCCAGGTTTAAGGTTTGAGATTATTCCTGCTGGGAATAGGGCATATCCTGCTGCCTGAGTTCCCCTTGAGTTCTCACGGGATTCAGAGTATATTTTGGGAGATAGAAGCCCAGTGGAGGTGGATTTGGGCAGAGAACGTGGATTTCACCACAACGTGGTTGTAGACGGCTGGTGTGAGTTCGGGAATAAAGAGTTGCTGTTTGAATCTACAAGCTGTGTGGTGGCTCGTGATTGTGTGCCCAGCCAGACTGTGGCAGCTCTCGAATCCAGGAGACCTCTCAGAAAGAAGTGCAAGAGCTTCATCCTGCCCAAGGCCTTCAAGGGGTGGTGATGGCAAGTGCCCGTCAGACTCTATGAAGCCCACTATAACTGGTGTTAATGTTGCCTCTGCCCTCATGCAGAAATTAACCACTCCACTGCAGTCAGGGTCTAGGGCCTTTGGCTGACCCAAGGCCTCCCACCTAAAACCAATGCTCTCACCTCCCAGTGCCCTGGAGAAGAATTAATAAGCAAGAAGCACTCCTAGAATTAGTTGGCCATTCCTCCCTGAGGTCTTACAGGGGTGAAAGCAGTGATAGGGGTGACGGGTGTTTATAAAGCCTCATCTGTTCTGAAGGTAAGAAATTAATTCTCTAGCTGGGTACAAGATTGTATCCCTATAATCCCAGCTATTCAGGAGACTGAGACATGTGGATTGCAAACCTGCACCACTTAGTGAGATCCTGTCTCAAAATACACAAGGGCTGGGGATATAGCTCAGTGGTAGAACACTTGTCTAGCATGCATAAGGCCTTGGGTTCTATCCCCAGTACTGAGAAATGAAAGAAAGGAAGAAATGAATTAAGATTAAGTCAGACTAGTCCCATCTCTTCCTTACTGTATAGCATATGAAATTTTCATGTATGTTTAGATTGATTTCTGGACCAGTCATTCTTTTCCATTGATTAATTTATTAATTCCTATTCCAGAACAACTCTGTTTAATTGCTGCATTTAGTTTACTATCACTCAGTGCAATTTCCTCTTCATTATTTTATTTGCTTCAGTACTATCTTATTTATATAATTGTTCTTTAGCTTTGTATTTTTCACTCCAGATTACCTTTAAGGTAAATTATTATACTAAAACTTTTCTCATATCTTATACTAGAATATAATATGCACATATATTCAGGTTTTCCAAGGCTTCATCAAAGTTTTGCATTTGGTTTGATAATGAAATCTTTTTTATAAGCTTATTTCTAGGTATCTTGAAAATCCTATCATCACTACTTTGAATGTGCTTTATTTTGTATTTTATTTAGAGACAGGGTCTCACTGAGTTGCTTAGCACCTCACTTTTGCTGAGGCTGGCTTTGAACTCATGATCCTCCTGCCTCAGTCTCCTGAGCCGCTGGTGTGTGCCACAGCACCTGGAGAATGTGCTCTTTTGTTTTAGAATTTTAAATTTTTTATTATTTACATAAAAACATTAAGTATTGTATAATTATTTGATATAATCCCAACAAAATCAACTTTTTAACTTCTGATATTATTTTTCTATTGATTTTCCTTCTCTTGGTGAGTAATCACATTTTCTGAATATTGTGATAAAATTTGCTCTTGTATTCTTTATGTCTATTACTATTGTTCCTTCTTTCGTTACTGGGTAGGATGTGTGATGCCTCATCTTAGTATTTCACCATCTTATGTACTCCTGCTTTCTTGCTTATGTGGCTAGCCAGTTGAAGATGCTTTACTTCATTTCTGGTTTACTGAATGATTACATTGGAATGTTGAATTGTTTTGAACTTTTCATTATTGTTTAATTATTGACAGGTTCAATGTGCACTAATGTCACAATTATATTCAGTGATGATATTGGTTATGTGCATTTAACTTACAATATTTTGTCCAAGCAGGACAAATAGCACACACCCATAATCCCAGAGGCTCAGAAGGCTGAGGCAAGAGGATCACAAGTTTAAAACCAGCCTCAGCAATTTAGTGAGGCTCTAAGCAACTTAGTAAGACCTTATCTCAAAATAAAAATAAAATGGTCTGGGGATGTGGCTCAGTGGTTGGGTATCCCTGGGTTCAATCCCTTGTACAAAAAAAAAGTTCAAAATATGGAAATTCACCAAAAGTAAGGATACAAGTTTTATATTAACTAAAACACAAAGTTTGAGTGAGTACTTCATTCACAAAGGAGGGAAATCAATAAATACATGAAACAGAAGAACTACTGAAAAATAACTGGCACATAATGTTTTCAGATATAAACTATCAGAATGCTGAATTTTTTTATTATTTATTTTTATTTTTTATTATTTCTTACATACATGACAATAGTGGAGTGCATTACATTCATATTATTTTTGCATTACAATTCTTTTTTTAAATTTTTATTGTTGGTTGTTCAAAACATTACATAGTTCTTGATATATCAGATTTCACACTTTGATTCAAATGGGTTATGAACTCCCATTTTTACCCCATATAAAGATTGCAGAATCACATCAGTTACACATCCATTGATTTACATATTGCCATACTAGTGTCTGTTGTGTTCTGCTGCCTGTCCTATCCTCTACTATCCCCCTCCCCTCCCCTCCCCTCCCCTCTTCTCTCTCTACCCCCTCTACTGTCATTCATTTCTCCCCCTTGTATTATTTTTCCCTTTCCCCTCACTTCCTCTTGTATGTACTTTTGTATAACCCTGAGGGTCTCCTTCCATTTCCATGCAATTTCCCTTCTCTCTCCCTTTCCCTCCCACCTCTCATCCCTGTTTAATGTTAATCTTCTTCTCATGCTCTTCGTCCCTACTCTGTTCTTAGTTACTCTCCTTATATCAAAGAAGACATTTGGCATTTGTTTTTTAGGGATTGGCTAGCTTCACTTAGCATAATCTGCTCTAATGCCATCCATTTCCCTGCAAATTCTATGATTTTGTCATTTTTTAATGCAGAGTAATACTCCATTGTGTATAAATGCCACATTTTTTTTTATCCATTCGTCTATTGAAGGGCATCTAGGTTGGTTCCACAGTCTTGCTATTGTGAATTGTGCTGCTATGAACATCGATGTAGCAGTGTCCCTGTAGCATGCTCTTTTTAGGTCTTTAGGGAATAGACCAAGAAGGGGAATAGCTGGGTCAAATGGTGGTTCCATTCCCAGCATTTCAAGAAATCTCCATACTGCTTTCCAAATTGGCTGCACCAATTTGTAGTCCCACCAGCAATGTACAAGTGTACCCTTTTCCCCACATCCTCGCCAGCACTTGTTGTTGTTTGACTTCCTAATGGCTGCCAATCTTACTGGAGTGAGATGGTATCTTAGGGTGGTTTTGATTTCCATTTCTCTGACTGCTAGAGATGGTGAGCATTTTTTCATGTACTTGTTGATTGATTGTATGTCCTCCTCTGAGAAGTGTCTGTTCAGGTCCTTGGCCCATTTGTTGATTGGGTTATTTGTTATCTTATTGTCTAATTTTTTGAGTTCTTTGTATACTCTGGATATTAGGGCTCTATCTGAAGTGTGAGGAGTAAAGATTTGTTCCCAGGATGTAGGCTCCCTATTTGCCTCTCTTATTGTTTCTTTTGCTGAGAAAAAACTTTTTAGTTTGAGTAAGTCCCATTTGTTGATTCTAGTTATTAACTCTTGTGCTATGGGTGTCCTATTGAGGAATTTGGAGCCCGACCCCACAGTATGTAGATCATAGCCAACTTTTCTTATATCAGACACCGTGTCTCTGATTTGATATCAAGCTCCTTGATCCACTTTGAGTTAACTTTTTTGCATGGCGAGAGAAAGGGATTCAGTTTCATTTTGTTGCATATGGATTTCCAGTTTTCCCAGCACCATTTGTTGAAGATGCTATCCTTCCTCCATTGCATGCTTTTAGCCCCTTTATCAAATATAAGATAGTTGTAGTTTTGTGGATTGGTTTCTGTGTCCTCTATTCTGTACCATTGGTCCACCCGCCTGTTTTGGTACCAGTACCATGCTGTTTTTGTTACTATTGCTCTGTAGTATAGTTTGAAGTCTGGTATCGCTATACCGCCTGATTCACACTTCCTGCTTAGCATTGTTTTTGCTATTCTGGGTCTTTTATTTTTCCATATGAATTTCATGATTGCTTTCTCTATTTCTACGAGAAATGCCGTTGGGATTTTGATTGGCATTGCATTAAACCTATAGAGAACTTTTGGTAATATCGCCATTTTGATGATGCTAGTTCTGCCTATCCATGAACAGGGTATATTTTTCCATCTTCTAAGATCTTCTTCTATTTCTCTCTTTAGGGTTCTGTAGTTTTCATTGTATAAGTCTTTCACCTCTTTTGTTAGGTTGATTCCCAAGTATTTTATTTTTTTTTTGAGGATATTGTGAATGGAGTGGTTGTCCTCATTTCCATTTCAGAGGATTTGTCGCTGATATACAGGAATGCCTTTTATTTATGCGTGTTGATTTTATATCCTGCCACTTTGCTGAATTCATTTATTAGCTCTAATAGTTTCTTTGTAGACCCTTTTGGGTCTGCTTGGTATAGAATCATGTCACTGCAAATAGTGATAATTTAAGTTCTTCTTTTCCTATTTTTATGCCTTTAATTTCTTTCGTCTGTCTAATTGCTCTGGCCAGTGTTTCGAGAACTATGTTGAACAGAAGTGGTGAGAGAGGGCATCCCTGTCTTGTTCCAGATTTTAGAGGGAATGCCTTCAATGTTTCTCCATTCAGAATGATGCTACCCTGAGGCTTAGCATAGATAGCTTTTACAATATTGAGGTATGTTCCTGTTATCCCTAGTTTTTCTAGAGTTTTGAACATAAAGGGATGCTGTACTTTGTCGAATGCTTTTTCCGCATCTATCGAGATGATCATATGGTTCTTATATTTAAGTCTATTGATGTGGTGAATAACATTTATTGATTTCCATATATTGAACCAGCCTTGCATCCCAGGGATGAATCCTACTTGATCATGGTGCACAATTTTTTTGACATGTTTTTGTATCCGATTTGCCATAATTTTATTGAGGATTTTTGCATCTAGGTTCATTATGGATATTGGTCTGTAGTTTTCTTTCTTTGAAGTGTCTTTGTCTGGTTTAGGAATCAGGGTGATGTTGGCCTCATAGAATGAATTTGGAAGTTCTCCCTCTTTTTCTATTTCCTGAAATAGCTTGAAAAGTATTGGTATTAGTTCTTCTTTAAAGGTTTTGTAAAACTCTGCTGTATACCCATCCGGTCCTGGGCTTTTCTTAGTTGGTAGTCTTTTGATGGTTTCTTCTATTTCCTCAATTGATATTGGTCTGTTTAGGTTGTGTATATCCTCCTGACTCAATCTGGGCAGATCATATGACTTAAGAAATTTATCGATGCCTTCACTATCTTCTATTTTATTGGAGTATAAGGATTCAAAATAATTTCTGATTATCTTCTGTATTTCTGAAGTGTCTGTTGTGATATTGCCTTTTTCATCCCGTATGCTAGTAATTTGAGTTCTCTCTCTTCTTCTCTTCATTAGCATGGCTAATGGTCTGTCGATTTTATTTATTTTTTCTAAGAACCAACTTTTAGTTTTGTCAATTTTTTCAATTGTTTCTTTTGTTTCAATTTCATTAATTCAGCTCTGATTTTAATTATATCTTGCCTTCTCCTTCTTTTGCTGTTGTTTTGCTCTTCTTTTTCTAGGATTTTGAGATGAAGTATGAGATCATTTATTTGTTGGTTTTTTCTTTTTTTAAGGAATGAACTCCAAGCAATGAATTTTCCTCTTAGAACTGCTTTCAATGTGTCCCATAGATTCCGATATGTTGTGTCTGTGTTTTCATTTATCTCTAAGAATTTTTTAATTTCCTCCTTGATGTCTTCTATAACCCATTAATCATTCAGTAACCTATTGTTCATTCTCCAAGTGATGCATGATTTTTCCTTCCTTCTTTTATCGTTGATTTTCAGTTTCATTCCATTATGATCAGATAAGATGCATGATACTATCTCTACTCCTTTATATTGTCTAAGAGTTGCCCTGTGACATAATATGTGATCTATTTTTGAGAAGGATCCATGTGCTGCTGAGAAAAAAGTGTAACTGCTTGATGTTGGGTGGTATACTCTATATATGTCAATTAAGTCTAGGTTATTGTGTTATTGAGTTCTATAGTTTCCTTATTCAACTTTTGTTTGGAAGATCTGTCCAGTGGCGAGAGAGGTGTGTTGAAGTCTCCCATGATAATGGTATGGTGGTCTATTAGACTCTTGAACTTGAGAAGAGTTTGTTTGATGAACATAGCTGCACTATTGTTTGGGGCATATATATTTATGATTGTTATGTCTTGTTGGTGTATGGTTCCCTTAAGCAGTATGCAGTGTCCCTCTTTATCCCTTTTGATTAACTTTGGCTTCAAATCTATTTTATTTGATATGAGTATGGACACTCCTGCTTGTTTCCGAAGTCCATATGAGTGATATGATTTTTCCCAACCTTTCACCTTCAGCCTATGTATGTCTTTTCCTATCAAATGCATCTCCTGTAGGCAGCATATTGTTGGGTCTTGTTTTGTGATCCATTCTACTAGCCTGTGTCTCTTAATTGGTGAGTTTAAGCCATTAACATTTAGGGTTATTATTGAGATATGGGTTGTTCTTCCAGCCATATTTGTTTATTTCTGTTACTAAACATGGTTTGTTTTCCTCTTTGATTATTTCCCCCCCCTTTACTGTCCTACCTCCCACTGTTGGTTTTCATTGTTATTTTCCATTTCCTCTTACTGTAATGTTTTGCCGAAGATGTTTTGAAGAGATGGTTTTCTAGCTGCAAATTCTTTTAACTCTTGTTTATCGTGGAAGGTTTTAATTTCATCTTCCATCCTGAAGCTTAATTTCGCTGGATACACAATTCTTGGTTGGAACCCATTTTCTTTCAGTGTTTGAAATATGTTATTCCAGGATCTTCTAGCTTTCAGAGTCTGTGTTGAAAGATCAGCTGTTATCCTGATTGGCTTACCCCTAAATGTAATCTGCTTCCTTTCTCTTGTAGCTTTTAAAATTCTCTCCTTATTCTGTATGTTGGGCATCTTCATTATAATGTGTCTAGGTGTGGATCTCTTATGATTTTGCACATTTGGCGTCCTGTAGGCTTCTAGGATTTGGGATTCTGTCTCATTCTTCAAGTCTGGGAAGTTTTCTCGTATTATTTCATTGAATAGATTGCTCATTCCTTTGGTTTGTTCCTCTATACCTTCCTGTATCCCAATGACTCTTAAGTTTGGTCTCTTTATGTTGTCCCATATTTCTTGGATGTTCTGCTCATGGTTTCTTAACAGTCTTGCTGAGCTGTCTATGTTCTTTTCCAGTTGAAATACTTTGTCTTCATTGTCTGATGTTCTATCTTCTAAGTGTTCTACTCTGCTGTTAGTATTCTCAATTGAGTTTTTAAGTTGGCTTATTGCTTCCTGCATTTCTAGGATTTCTGTTTGTTTGTTTTTTATAACCTCTATCTCCCTGTATAGTTGATCTTTTGCTTCCTGGATTTGTGTAATTCATTGTCGAAGTGATTTTTCATTGTCTGATTTTGCTGTCTAATGTCTTCCTTGATGCTCCAGATCATCTGAAGCATGTATATCCTGAATTCTTTATCTGACATTCCATCTGCTGCAGCTGTTACCTCTTCTAAAGTTGGACCTGCATTGCTTGTGGTCCTTTCTTTTTTTTAATTTATTTTTTTATTGGTCGTTCAAAACATTATAATGCTATTGACATATCATATTTCATACATTAGATTCAAGTTGGTTATGAACTCCCAATTTTACCCCAAATATAGATTGCAGAATCACATCTGTTACACATCCACATTTTTACATAATGCCCTATTAGTAACTGTTGTATTCTGCTACCTTTCCTATCCTCTACTATCCCCCCTCCCTCCCCTTCCATCTTCTCTCTCTACCCCATCCACTGTAATTTATTTCTCTCCTTGTTTATTTTCCCATTCCCCTCACAACCTCTTATATGTAATTTTGTATAACAATGAGGGTCTCCCTCCATTACCATGCAATTTCCCTTTTCTCTCCCTTTCCATCCCACCTCATGTATCTGTTTAATGTTAATCTTTTCTTCCTGCTCTTCCTCCCTGCTCTGTTCTTAGTTGCTCTCATTATATCAAAGAAGACATTTGGTATTTGTTTTTTAGGGATTGGCTAGCTTCACTAAGCATAATCTGCTCTAGTGCCATCCATTTCCCTGCAAATTCTATGATTTTGTCATTTTTTAGTGCTGCGTAATACTCCATGGTGTATAAATGCCACATTTTTTTTATCCATTCATCTATTGAAGGGCATCTGGGTTGGTTCCACAGTCTAGCAATTGTGAATTGTGCTGCTATGAACATCGATGTAGCAGTATCCCTGTAGTACGCTCTTTTAAGGTCTTCAGGGAATAGTCCAAGAAGGGCAATAGCTGGGTCAAATGGTGGTTCCATTCCAAGCTTTCCCAGGAATCTCCATACTGCTTTCCAGATTGGCCGAACCTGTTTGCAGTCCCACCAGCAATGTACAAGAGTACCCTTTTCCCCACATCCTCTCCAGCACTTGTTGTTGTTTGACTTCATAATGGCTGCCAATCTTACTGGAGTGAGATGGTATCTTAGGGTGGTTTTGATTTGCATTTCTCTGACTGCTAGAGATGATGAGCATTTTTTCATGTACTTGTTGATTGATTGTATGTCCTCCTCTGAGAAGTGTCTGTTCAGGTCTTTGGCCCATTTGTTGATTGGGTTATTTGTTTTCTTATTGTTTAATTTTTTGAGTTCTTTGTATACTCTGGATATTAGGGCTCTATCTGAAGTGTGAGGAGTAAAAATTTGTTCCCAGGATGTAGGCTCCCTATTTACCTCTTTTATTGTTTCTCTTGCTGAGAGAAAACTTTTCAGTTTAAGTAAGTCCCATTTGTTGATTCTTGTTATCAACTTTTGTGCTATGGGTGTCCTATTAAGGAATTTGGAGCCCGACCCTACAATATGTAGATCGGTGCCAACTTTTTCTTCTATCAGGCGCAGAGTCTCTGATTTGATATCTAGCTCCTTGATCCACTTTGAGTTAACTTTTGTGCATGGCGAGAGGAGGGGATTCAGTTTCATTTTGTTGCATATGGATTTCCAGTTTTCCCAGCACCATTTGTTGAAGATGCTATCCTCCCTCCATTGCATGCTTTTAGCTCCTTTATCAAATATAAGATAGTTGTAGCTTTGTGGATTAGTCTCTGTGTCCTCTATTCTGTACCATTGGTCCACCCTCCTGTTTTGGTACCAATAGCATGCTGTTTTTGTTACTATTGCTCTGTAATATAGTTTTAAGTCTGGTATCGCTATACCGCCTGATTTGCACTTCCTGCTTAGAATTGCTTTTGCTATTCTGGGTCTTTTATTTTTCCATATGAATGTGGTCCTTTCTTTCCTTGTCTTTTCATACTGCTTGCGTTTCTTTCTTCTTGGTGAAACTGTTTTTTTTTGAAAATTTTTTCCCCCTATATATTTATATTGCTCTTGTATAGTTGAAAAGTCTCCCTTGCAGGGTCGGGCGGCGGTCTGCCTACCTTGCAGGCACCGGCGGCGGCTCTGCTCTGCCCCTCCTCCAATTGGTGTGAGGTGTCTACCACGCCCGCAGACCCCTGGGCCTGTTCTGCCGGTCGGTCGCAGGTCTGCCTACCTTGCAGGCGCGGGCGGCGGTTCTGCTCTGCCCCTCCTCCAATTGGTGTGACTTGTTTACCACACCCGAAGACCGCTGGGCCTGTTCCGGGCGCGGGCGAAGGCTCTGCTCTTCTCCTACTCCAATTGGGGTGACGTGCCTACCACCCCAGCCAGCCGCTGGGCCTGTTCCACCGGTCGGTCGCAGGTCTGCCTACCTTGCGGGCACGGGCGGCGGCTCTGCTCTGCCCCTACTCCAAATGGGGTGACGTGTCTGTCGCACCGGCAGGCCACTGGGCCTGTCCCGCTGGTCGGTCGCAGGTCTGCCCATCTTTCGGGCACGGGTGGCGGCTCTGCTCTTCCCCTACTCCAATTGGGGTGTCGTGACTACCATGCCGGCAGGTCGCTGGGCGCATTACAATTCTTAATACACCTTTATACTACAATTTAATAATAACTTTTTAACAAGAAGTGTCTTATGTTACGATCACTTTGTGCATTTCCTACATATAAGTCTAGAATTGTTCTTGCTTTCTCCTGTCCTCCCTGTATAATCTCTGTCTGATACCCAGGATCCTTGGGATTTTGCATAATATGATAGAAAATTTTAGCCCTTAGAGAAGTCAGAATTCTGAATTTTTAAATGACTTTTTTGAGGGGTACTGGGGATTGAACTCAGGGGCACTCACCCACTGAGCCATATACCCAGCTCTATTTTGTATTTTTTAAAAAATTTATTTAGAGATGGGGTCTCTCTGAGTTGTTTAGAGCCTCACTTAGGCTGGCTTTGAACTCACTATCCTCCTGTCTCAGTCTCCCTAGCTGCTGGGATTACAGGAGTGTGCCACCAGCTAAATGACTTTTTTTTTTTTCAATGATTCAAATGACATCTCCCCCAGTCCCGGGAAGATGGTTCCATTTGCAAATAAGGTAACAAAACTCAGGAACCAGGAAGGAAATGATGAGCTGTTGGAAGATAATTCTCCATGGGTCAGGTGTTTCTGCACATCTCAGCACAGGGCATTTACAGCTTTGTTGAAGGATATTTGCAAAGCTGTTACAGGTCAGGGAGCATATTTACTTATAATCCCAGGTAATGATGCTAGAATCTCCCTGTTCTCCCCAAAGACATTCCCAGGAGATGAGGTTAATGTCTCTCTCTTGGTCAGAGAACAGGTTCATTTTCTAACCAGGATAATAACAATAATGTTTTCTTCCAGGGCAATCATTGATCAGGTTTGCTTGCAGTGCCCTTAAAAGACTGAGGGATTCATATGTTCAGTGTTTCAGCTGTGATATCAGGTAGGACTTGGGAAACAAGGGGAACCAATGTAAACCTGAAGCTCAGGCTGCCAGCTGTGTCAGCAGTAATAAACTATCTAAATCCATTTGAGCTCATCTCCTTGCTGTCAAATCTATGGAAGTGTGGTAAAGCTGTCTCACAGCTAAAGTAGTCACTGTTGCTTAGGAACTGCGCGAACAGTTGATCCAAACATTTATAGATGTCAGGGTTTTGTAGAAATCGTAAATGATAAATCACTTGGGAAAGGCAAGGAAAAAAGTTATTTGAAAACCAGAATTTAGGAGTTTTTGTTTTTTGGGAATTGAGACCCATTGTTGAGGCACAATGAACATATTTAGTAATAAAATCTGCAAATCAGTGGAAGGAATGAAAGTAGTTCATATGAAGTGCAAAAGTGAATGGATATGTTGGGAGGCAGGGGGAAGATTGGAGGGCTGAATTCAGTGTAAGTGCCAGCTTGGGTTATGATACTAGTCCCTGGTTCACTTATTTTCCATGTTTCAGGGCAGGAAACTTCCAATATATTTCCACCTCTAATTTCCAATTCTAAGTCCAGTTCAGTTTCCAAGTGGAGGAAGATTTCCAAAAATTGGAGGATAACAACCTCCCAGGGACAGTTGTACCTACTGTCCCCTCTATGGAATTTGTTCATATTGATGCCATTCTTCCATTCCCTGATAACAGCTGACATTGTCAAGGAAAGTTTATTTCAGCTTATCAGTTCATAGCCCTTACAGAGGTAAATTTTGATCCATGCCACACATTGTCCACCACGGAAAGCAGGATCTGCAAATTAGTTTTGTCAGGTAGGAGTTCAGGGTCACCAAGATGGAGGAGACAGGGTATTATAAAGAAGCTGCTGGAGGACAAGACAAGGAGATGACTCCTCTCCCTGTTTACAATAAATCCCATAACCATGACAACTCCTATCACCCAGGACTTATCACCATGACAACTCCCGCCACAGGTCAAATTTTAAAATGAACAATGGAAGTAAAGTGGGCAGTATTCTGATTAGGTTTTCTAAAGTAACCAGTGGGGTAAAATTGGAATATATTCTAATTATGTATCATAAAATAACCAAAGGGAGAAAATGGGGGAGGGTCTTCAATCAGGTCTGTATAAGTAAGAGAACACACCACAGTTCAGGATAAAAGACCCTGATTTCCAGACACTGGGGCCTTGAGCCTCTATCTCGTTCTAGGTCCACTCCACTCTACCTAAGAGTGTTATCTTCACCTTCATAAATCTGTACTCTGTGTCAGAGGTCAGTTGCATGTCTAATCTATTAAGAGGAACAGAGAACATCGGAATGTTTTTGGTAGCCTAAAGTTAAGCTTAAAAAAATCTCAGACTCCCAGTATCCAGACAATTCTGAATATGTAGGACCCAGCAGGCTGAAAATGAGTTAGCCACTAACAGGAAGGATGACAGGATGTATTGAAGTTCCAACATGTATGAACAATAAATGAAATAGCAAAAAAAGTCCTTCAGGCTGGCTACCAGGAGAGAAGCATGTATATGTTCAGGAAAAGGAATTTCTAACTAGAGTCTTCACATGCTGCATCCTTTCTAGTGAATGAACTTGAGACAACTTTAGAAGATGGAAGAGGCATAAGGGATTATCTGAGTCCCATGAGGACAACTGTAAAGGCTGAGGGCTTTGACACAAAACCATAGGATTTACTGAGCTACATAAGTGGACAGACCAAATGTTCCAAAGGCCTTGCATAGTGTCACAGAAACTTGCCTTCAGTAGAAATAGCAAGTATAGGGTTTATTTGGCTTTCTATCTCTTTTTTTGTTTCAGTATTAATATACAGCAAAACAAATTTAATTGTGGAAAACTGACAAAATATAGATAAGTCTTAACCAAGCGATTTTTTTATGAGAAGAGCTGCAAAAGTTGCTCAATGTGTCAGTGATGTGGTTTATTTATTCATTCCACTGTTGACAGGGATTTGAGTTGTGTTTGTGATCATTATAAATAATGCTGTTATGGACAGCCCCCTTCACAAATTCTTTCCTGGTATACACACTAATTTCTGTTGAATTGCTGATGTTAGCATCTAGGGGTGCTGGGTTCATTGTCTCCAGTGAGCAAAGAATTGAAGAACAGGACATACAGACAGTAAGCAAGCAGCAGGTTTATTGCAAAAGCAATAGATATAAACTTCTCCAAAAAGAAGGGACCCCATACTTGGGAATCCGATGGGGGAACTTTGGCCTTTCTTTTTATGATCTCTGGAATTTACTTCTTTCCTTATCTTCTCCCCTGCCCGTGAGCTCCTCACCATTATTGATTGGTGCCCCCTCTGTCCACATGTCTGTTTTAGTTTTTCTATTGGATTCCCTGCTTAGGAGCACAAGTATGGAAGTGTCTGTCTGCTTGGGTCCCCCACTTGTGTCCACATGCACTTTTGTCAAGCAGGGAGTTGACCTCATTGAAACACTGTCTCCCTGATCCTTTATTCTGGCCCTGCCCCCAATCTCCTCACTCACCGATCTTGCCCTGGCTGCCTAAGCCTTCTACATCTCCCTCACTGAAACATAGGGTATGCATTTGTTTAGCTTTAGTAGAAACAAGGAAATGATTTTCTTAAGTGGTTGTGCCAAATTCCACTCTGACTGACCATGTGAGAAAGTACTGATTACATCTTCTCCAATACTAAGTATTTATTTAAATATCATTTTAGACATTCCATTTTTTACATAATGATATCACATTGCAGGTTTATTTCATTAATGAATTAATAATTATATCTTTTTATATGATGAATTGATGAATCTTTTCTTATTCCTAACAATTAATAATTAGTGTTTTTATGTCTATTGTCCATTTTATTAAGTTAGAACTTAATGTTACATTCACAATTTCCCTGGATTCTAGACCTTTACTTGTACTATGAACCCTGAAATTGACACTAGTTGATTATAGCCCCAGGAACAGCCACTCTGATATGCTCAGAGACTTATAGTCTAATGCTCATTCCAAGGTATGATTCTGTAATTAAAGTAATTGTATTTCCCAAATACAAATTCAGAAAACTGATTTGATAACCATACCTCTACTCCTCACAATTCACCTTTCCATAACTTTGGAGCACCGTAATTCTCCCTCTCAGCCCCTTACCTGTATCTACACAATAGATATTGCCCCATTTTCTCTCATTCACCATCCCACCCACCCACCCATTTAGCCTAAGGCTGAGAGTATCTAATGCCTTTCCCCAAACCACTCTCTTTTCTGTCATAAGTCTTCAAGTGTCTAAAATATTTTCATGCCATCCTGATTAAGGAGGCAGTGGGTAAACTTGAGTTCATGGTCCCTAGAGGACGGTATTCTTTTTTTTTTTGGAAGACAGTATTATATAAAAATGGTAAACTGTTTTTCACATTTAAAAAAAAAATTTGGTACCTGGGATAGAACCCAGGGTGCTCAACCACTCACCCACATCCCCAACTTCTTTTTAATTTTTTTTTTTTAATTTTGAGGCAGAGTCTTGCTAAGTTGCTTAGGGCCTCACTAAGTTGCTCAGGCTAGCTTTGAAATTGTGATCCTTCTTCCTCAGCCTCCTGAGTCAGTGGGATTATAAACATGTGCCACCACACCTGTATTGTTGCTTGCAAATTTAAAAAAAATTCTTTATTTTTAGATGGACACAATATCTTTGTTTATTTTTATGTGGTGCTGAGGATCAAACCCAGTGCCTCACATGTGCAGGGCAAGCACTTTACCACTGAGCTACAACCCGGGCCCCTGTTTGCAAATTTTTATTAGGGTGAAATCCATCTGAATTATTTCTCAAAAAAGGATAGAAGTCATTTCACTGTGTGTAATCCCCAGTGTATAAAGACAAGGATGGCAGAAGAGTTGTAATTGAAGAATGGACTGTGAGCCTAGGTACTAATTCATTTAGCACCTTTTTTTTCCTTCTCAGCATAGTACACTTGGACACTCACTGAAACCTCGGGCTCTCTTATTAATTATTTCAAAAACCCTGAATTGGGAGAGCCTTCCTCAGATGCAGGCCTCCTGATCAAGTTTCTACGTATGCTTTTGTCTGTGCAGACTCTAATTTTGTGCTTAACTTCCAAGCACTGTCAACAAATTGTGTACTTCTTCCTGGATCCCAGGAACATCTCACAATTATTTTTCTCTCTTTTTAAATTTTGGTGCTAGGGATGGAATCCAGGGCCTTGCACATACTAACCACATTCTCTACTTCTGAGCTACAGCCCTCAACCCTCTTTCATCAATTTTCCTACCCTTTTACCCTTGCTTCACATATACAGCTACATACCATATCCACTCAGCTCTACTGTTATTGGTGATTGTGGATTTTGTACCCCCTGCTTTTCCCATCAACCTCCCATTTGTTTTAGGATTTTCCACAGGCCCTGGCTTCCTGTTCTCCTCTAATCCTGTCTCTTCCTTTTTTTCTGACCCAGCTTCAAACTCTCCTCTGAGGAAGAGACCCCTGCTACTTACTGCCTTTACCTGGAAGCTTCTCCAAACCTCACCATTCAATAGGTTCTCTATCTTGACACCTCTGTTGTCCTTTCTTCTGAAGTCTTCTCAGCATTCCATGTAAGTGGATTTTATTCCTTCAGCAATGAGACTATCCACATAGGTGTGGACCTTAGTGTATCTTATCTTCATATCTTGCCTCCCTGACCTAATATACAATTTCCAGTTTTTACTATGGTTTTCTTTGGATTGAACCCAGAAGAAAACAGAGTAGAAAGACCTGGAAATTTTTCTCAAAAATCAGAATGAAGCCTGGTGACAGGGCCTTTTAAAGACACACAGTTCAATTATCCTTCAGCGTGTAAGCTGAAGTAGAAACAGTTAATGTTTCTGCTTCAAGCTGTCAGAAAAGAATGATGTGTGACTGCTGTTCAGAGCACTCCTTCTATTCCCATTGCCACTACCCTGTAAATGGTGACTGCTTGCTTAAATGCTGGGCACATGCTGGCTCCTGCAGTTGCTCTCTAGTCACTAAGCACCCCTGGAACTGTGCAATGACCTCAGATACAAAGAAAATTCAAGCCTTTTCCTGTCAGCTGAAAAACACACAATTCTTTCCTCTCAGTGGGGTAAGGGTCAGAAGGTATTAGCAGCTGAAGTAGGTCACAGCAAACCACTTTGTGAGAGAGAAGAGAAGTGAGAGATAAGATCAAAACCTATGCATCACAAAAAACAGGCCATCCATTTTTTTTTTTTTTTGCAGTTCTTATAAATGAGGACATGCAGGCCATGACATCATACAGAGGACAGGCTGAGTGCTCATGAACATCCATGAGACCCCTTCACTCTAAATTACCAGGAACTTGGAAAATATGGAATCTCTGAAATCTGTGACAATAATTAAGGCAGTGATATCTGCTTCACAAGGTTGTTGGGTTTAGAATAGTATTTCACAGAGGAGACTTGTTGTGATACCTTCTACTTGGCTCTGAGTCAGTGCTCAGTGGAGAGTGTGCATGTGTTTCTAGGCAGGGAGGTCTTGGAACATATGAGAAACTAAGGTGAGGACCTTGTTCTAGAAGGAGATTGCTGTTGCTATGAGAGACTGAAAAGGAAGACCCAACAGGGGCTGTTTTCGAGGTGATCAACAGAAGAGGATAACTCAAGTTCCAGTGCACAATCCCCATGAGGTCCTTTCTCTTGGCAAGAGCTTGTGTCTTCAAGAGCTGGTTGCTAAACTACAAACTGTCAGCCCAGCTGCCCCCACATTTTGTACTATCCTCCCTAGATGGTAAGGATGAGCTTTAGCAACAGAGATAATCTCTCACTGGGAGACTTTGAAATTCCCATCTTCTACTGTACAAATTTTTTTGATGTGTGTATGAGAGAGTTCTAGTGTGACAGACTCTTCTTCACTTTTTGGTTTTCTCCTCCTAGGACTGAAATTGCTGGGTCATAGGTCATATATATGTTTAACATTAACAGATCCCACTCAACAGTTTTCCAAAGTGATCTTGCAAATTTATCCTCTAACCAGTAATGTATGAGTCTTCAGGTTTTCTCAAATCAATCCTAGCACATGTTCTATGCCACTGTTTTGGTGATGTGAACGGTAGTTTTAATGTGCATTTCCCTGATGATTAATAAGGTTGAGTGCTTCTCCATACCAATACCATGCTGTCTCAAATATAATAGCCCTGTAAAAGTTTATAACATCTGGTAGTGTAAGTTTTCTATCTTTGTTCATCTTTAATATTGTTCTGCCTACTCTTTATGTTTTGAATTTCCACATCAGTTTTAGAAAGTTGTCAAATTCTACCCCAAAAAGACCTCATATTATGAATGGGGTTGTGTTAAATTTATAGACTGATGTAGGGAGAATTTATATTATAACAATAATGACACTTGTCATCCATGATTATAGTACAAATTCACTTGTTTAGAGTACTTGGTAGCCCCTTATAATTAAGTGTATCTTAATGGGCACAGAATATTCCTGCAATGTGCAAACTCTAGTGATATCACTAACATTTAGATAAATCAGATTATTCTATGCATTCTTCATTGTCTTAGCATTTGGTATTCATTTATCAGGATGCATGCTCTATGAACAGAGCTTACTGAAACACAGATGTCTGGGCTGCAACAGCTCCTCTCACTCCAAGTTCCTGATACAGTAGGTCAGTATGGAGCCCTGCATTTGTGACAAGTTCTGGGGTGATTTCAGTACTGCTGGTCAGGGGACAACACTTGAAGAATCACTGCTTTAAAGAAGGACAAAGGAAATACATTTGACCATCCACTGTCCTGGATGCTGAAGGGTGTAAACATGGTCCCTTTACTTCAGAGTCTCTAAGGCTGATTATGGGAGGCGGGACCACAGCAGATGACCATAACACATCATAGAAAGTACC
Organism: Marmota monax; assembly: GCF_021218885.2. Lineage (NCBI taxonomy): Eukaryota > Metazoa > Chordata > Mammalia > Rodentia > Sciuridae > Marmota > Marmota monax. The sequence goes on along the minus strand of NW_026692395.1, from coordinate 815,239 downwards.
TTGTCATTTTAACCTGTGGACCTTGGAACCTAGGGGAAACTTGTTTTTTCTTAGGCAAATAAAATCGTCAAAAATACTATTGAACTGGATGAATGAGTCACTGTTGAGTAAATAGCAAGAGATTTTTAATGTATGGCTGTGTTTATACTGGGGAAATATGAATATGTGAATGCAAATACATGTAAAGAAATTGAAAAATATGGTTTTGTCTTTCTTTTTTGTCTTCTTTAAGCAATTAAAAATCATGAGAATGTGTCAGTAGTTTTCCATGACTCATTTCTATTGACATGATAAAGAAACTTCATGGCTGTTTCAATTCAAAATGTTATTCGGAAGTGAGTCTTCACTAAGAGCATAATTGTGTATGTGTGCATATTTTGAAGAAATGGAGGTCACTTTCACTTTGATGTGGTATTGGGAGATGATGGAACACTTGTCATTTTGTTTTGTATCAGTTTAAAGAGATATTGTTCTTTATTAGGTAATAAATCCCTTTATTTTTCCCAAGAAAAAATATTTTCACCCCCTGCAACAATTCAGGATGAGAAATGGAACAACCCATCACTGTTAACCCTGAGGCACAAGTTTGGGCAGGTGGAAGCTGGAGCTTTGTTGAACCCAGGCTTGTCTGCAAAATAGCAGAGGTGTCTTAGCTCCTGGCATTTACAAGCACTTGTGAACTAATTTCTCATGGAAATTTATTAGTTTCCAGGCAAGGATTTTAAAACTGTTTTTATTAGTGCATTACAGTTATACATAATGTTTTGGTTCATTTTGGCATGACCATAAATTCATATAATATATTACACTCATTCTTAATCCCTAATATCCGCTTTCCCATCCCCTCCCTCCTACTGATTCATTTTCTTACCTTACTCATCTTTCTTCTATTTATTGTTTGTTGGTTGGTTGGTTTTTGTAGTACGGGCACTCTAGTACTGAAACACAACTCCAGCGTTATTTATTTATTTATTTACATAGGGTCTCACTGTGTTGTTGAGGCTGGCCACAAACTTGCAATCCTCCTGGCTCAACTTCTTGAGTCCCTGGGATGACAGGTATGTACCACCACAACAGGCCATTTATTGTTTTTAATTATATTTTATAATTACATATAGATGCAGAATTTATTGTGATGTATTCCTACATGCATATAACACAAGACGATCAATTTCATTTCTTAGTTGCTTCCCTTACCCATCCCTCCTCCATCCTCTTCCTCTAATCCACTGTTCTCCCTTCTATTTTTATGATATCACCCCTCCTTACCCCACATTTAGTTCTCTATAGCTTGTGCAAGTCAAAGAAAACAGTCAGCCCTTGAATTTCTGAGTCTGGCTTATTTCATTTATCATTATGTTCTTAAGTTTTCAGGAGAGGATTTTTTAAAGGTAGAATAAAACTATGAGCTGCTGCGTAGAACTCCACAGTTGCCACGGTGAGGAAGATGGTCAATTAAAGTAATAATGCAACTGCAATTAGGTGTGAATTTTCCAAAGACAACTGAATGTTGGTATTAGAACATTTTTGGAGTTAACATATTTAAAATCAATAGAAAATTTAAACATGAAAATGGTGGGAATGGTACAGTATTATATGTAGGTAATTCTAATAAGATGTGTTTCCTTTTTAGGGGATTTAATTACCTACTCATGGTAATTTTGTTGTTGAACAGTAGTATTACAGGGATTTTTATGTACTTCGTGGGTACAGGCATTACAGAATGTGAAATGAGGCAGTCAGAAATAATGTATTGTCCATCATATGGGTATTTGTATATAAACTAAAATAAAACTTGTGAATATTAAGAAATATTAACAGAATGACATTAGGTAATTTCCTATTTTTGCCTTCACTGAAAAAGATACTGAGATACAAAAGTTTTTTTTTTTAATTAACTTGTATTGATCATACATATTAATGGGGTTAAGCATGATACTTCCATATGCATAGAGCATGCACTGCTCAGATTCAACCACCTTTTCTTCCATTCTTCCCCCACCCACTCTCCCTAATCCCTAATAATCACTATTCTATTTTCAGATTGACTTTTTTAGTTTCTTCAATTGAAAGAGAACATGGGAGGTACTTGACTTAATGTCCTCCAGTTCCATATATTTTGCTGTAAAATAATAGGATTTTATTCTTCTTTGTTGCTGAATAATACTAAATTGTGTCTATAACGTGTTTTGTTTATCCATTCATCATCCATCAATGAGTGCTAAGGTTGATTTCATATTTTAGTTATTGTGAATAGTGTCACAATAAAATGGGCATGCAGATATCTCTTTGGTATGTTGATTTCATTTTCTTTGAATACATACTCAGAGGTAGGATAGCCAGATCATATGGTAGATCTATTTTGAGGAGCTTCCATATTGTCATACTAATTTATATTCCCACCAACTGTGTATAATAATCCCCTTTTCTCCACATCCTCGCCAGATCTAATGCCTTTAAAAAATATAATAGCCACTGTAACAGGCTATTATTAGTAAAATATCTCCATGATGACTAATGAAATTGAGAACTTTTTCATATGTTGTGGCTCACTGTATGTCTTCTTTAAAGAAGTGTCTATTCAGATCACTTGGGCATTTTTAACTTATATACTTTTTTCTTTATTATTGTTTGAATTCTTTATACAGTCTACATATTAACCACCTATCAGATGAATAGTTAGAAAATATTTTCTTCCATTCTGTTGCTTATCCCTACTGTCTGTTGATTGTTTCCTTTGCCAGACAAAAGCAAAAACATATGATTGAGAATTCATTGTAATTGAGTCAGAGCAAAGTAATGGTGGATAATTCTGAGTTTTTGAACTATCTTGTTTGGTGGAATTTTTAGTTTGGATGCTAAATCACTATTGGTAATGTATTTTATAACAACAATAATAGTAATTATTATTTTATTTAGGAAACTATAGATGCATGGGAGAAGTTTCTGGTAAAATTACGGGGTGAGGGAGGGAAGATGGCGGCGAGGGGAGTGCATTACCCCCGTGTGCTGCTTCACTGTGTGGGAGTATGACAAGTCAGGACGGCTAAAGGATATCTTGTTAGGAATTTCCAGCAATAGTGGGGTGCGCCGGAACCTGGAGGAAGGATTTCCATCGCATGAGGATCGGCTACGGGGACTCAAACGCGAGAGGTTTGTCGCACGGAGGGTAACACTGCTTATTCAGCAAATCGCCCCGCGGCTAGAGTCTGCAAGGCGCGCTGGGATAGAGACGCAGGGTTACAGCGCTGCAGTTTCTGCCAGACGCGCAAGCACCGCACTCAGGGCTGAATTCTGGGTTCGAGACGGGGAAGGAAGCGGTCCATCTCGGTTCTCCACACCGGTCAGACCACAGAGGAGGCCAGCAGCCACCATGTTGGTAAACTGACGTCACCACACCTGTTTTTGACTGACCGCAGCTCATTCAGCCATAGAACAGGTAATTTCAGGCTGCAATTCGCCTGCGGCTTGCAGACAGATTGCTAGGGTTCAGCGCCTGGGGGCTTCTTAAAATCTGATCTTATCGGAGTGAACACGGAGCGCGGGGCGGCCGAGTCCCGGCTCCCGGAACCGTCCCGGAACCGCCCTGGCTCCGGGCTGCGGAGCCTGCGGAGGCTGCTTCTTGGACCCTGCTAATATCAGAGCAAACACGAAACACCAAGAAGCCGAATTCCAGCTCCCGGAACTGAGCCCGCGGGGACTGCTTCTTGGAGCTTACACTTATAGGAGCTTACACCGAGCACAGAGCGGCCGAGTTCCGGCTCCCGGAACCGTCCCAGAATCGCCCTGGCTCAGGGCTGCGGAGCCCGCGGAGGCTGCTTCTTGGACCCTGCTACTATCAGAACATACACCAAACACTAAGCGGCCGAATTCCGGCTCCCGGAACTGAGCCCGCGGGGGCTGCTTCTTGGAGCCTACACTTATAGGAGCTTACACCGAGCACGGAGCGGCCGAGTTCCGGCTCCCGGAACTTCCCTGGACCGGGGCTAGGAGCCCGCGGAAACTGTGTCTCGGTCCGGGTCCTGCTGAGGGCAGGTCAGGACTCACCCATTGCTTGGGTTGCCTGGCAAGGGGAACGAAATGCTGCCATTCGCATAGGATACCAACATGGCAGAGATCTGATGTCATCAGAAAGCGGCGGAGGAGAGATCTTCATCAATACCAGCGGTGACATAAGCAGTTGGTCTCCTGGTAAGGGGGGTGAGGCTCAGTCACCCGAGTCTCCTCAATTTGTCCTCGAGCCAGAGGGAAGGAGCCGGGCCGCCGCCAGCCCCCGGAGCAGGCCCAGCGGCTCGCCAGCGTGGTGACCGCGTGACCCCAATTGGAGAGGGGGCGGAGCGGAGCCGCCACCCACACCCGCCAGGTAGGCAGACCCATGACCCAGTAGTACATGGGCGTGGTAGGAGGGGCAGGGCAGAGCCGCCCTTCGCGCTTGCAAGGTAAACAGACCTGTGACAGCCTGGCGGGTCAGGCCCAGTGGCCTGCCAGTGTGGTACACACGTCACCCCAACTCGAGTAGGGGCAGAGCAGATCCTTATCCCACGCCCGGATCAGGCCCTGCTGGTGTGGTGGTCACGTGACCCCAATTGGAGTGGGGGTGGAGCGGAACCGCCACCCGTGCCCGCAGGGTGAGCAGACCAGTGATCAACCTGCAGATCAGGCCCAGGGGTCCGCAGGCGTGGTAGGAGGGGCAGGGCAGATCCGCCGCCCGCGCCTTCAAGGTAGGCAGACCTACAACAGACCGGCGGATCAGGCCCAGGAGCCTGCCGGCGGGGTACAAACACCACCCTAATTGGAGTAGTGACAGAGCAGAGTCGCCTCCCTTGCCAGGAACAGACCCAGCATCCTGCAGGCGGGGTAGTCACGACACCCCAATTGGAGTAGGGGCAAAGCAGAGCCTCCACTCGTGCCCGAAAGGTGGGCAGATCTGCGACCGACCAGCAGGACAGGCCCAGTGGCCTGCTGGTACGACAGACACGTCACCCCAATTGGAGTAGGGGCAGAACAGAGCCGCCACCAGCTCCCAGAACAGGCCCAGTGACCTGCCGGCGTGGTAGCCACGACACCCCAATTGGAATAAGGAGAGAGCAGAGCCGCCGCCCGCACCTGCAGGAAAGATACGCAAGCAGTATGAAAAGACAAGGAAAGAAAGGACCACAAGCAATGCAGGTCAACGCAACTTTAGAAGAGGTAACAGCTGCAGCAGATGGAATGTCAGATAAAGAATTCAGGATATACATGCTTCAGATGATCTGGAGTATCAAGGAAGACATTAAACAGCAAAATCAGACAATGAAAGATCACTTCGACAACGAATTACGCAAACAAATCCAGGAAGCAAAGGATCAACTATACAGGGAGATAGAGGTTATAAAAAACAAGCAATCAGAAATCCTAGAAATGCAGGAAGCAATAAACCAACTTAAAAACTCAATGGAGAATACTACCAACAGAGTAGAACACTTAGAAGATAGAACATCAGACAATGAAGACAAAGTATTTCAACTGGAAAAGAACATAGACAGCTCAGCAAGACTGTTAAGAAACCATGAGCAGAACATCCAAGAAATATGGGATAACATCAAGAGACCAAACTTAAGAGTCATTGGGATACAGGAAGGTACAGAGCTCCAAACCAAAGGAATGAACAGTCTATTCAATGAAATAATACAAGAAAACTTCCCAGACTTGAAGAATGAGACAGAATCCCAAATCCTAGAAGCCTACAGGACGCCGAATGTGCAAAATCATAAGAGATCCACACCTAGACACATTATAATGAAGATGCCCAACATACAGAATAAGGAGAGAATTTTAAAAGCTACAAGAGAAAGGAAGCAGATTACATTTAGGGGCAAGCCAATCAGGATAACAGCTGATCTTTCAACACAGACTCTGAAAGCTAGAAGATCCTGGAATAACATATTTCAAACACTGAAAGATAATGGGTTCCAACCAAGAATTGTGTATCCAGCGAAAATTAAGCTTCAGGATGGAGAATGAAATTAAAACCTTCCACGATAAACAAAAGTTTAAAGAATTCGCAGCTAGAAAACCATCTCTTCAAAACATCCTAGCCAAAGTATTACAGGAAGAGGAAATGGAAAATAACAATGAAAACCAACAGTGGGAGGTAGGACAGTAAAGGGGGGGGGGGAAACAATCAAAGAGGAAAACAAACAATGTTTAGTAACAGAAATAAACAAATATGGCTGGAAGAACAACCCATATCTCAATAATAACCCTAAATGTTAATGGCTTAAACTCACCAATTAAGAGACACAGGCTAGTAGAATGGATCACAAAACAAGACCCAACAATATGCTGCCTACAGGAGACGCATTTGATAGGAAAAGACATACATAGGCTGAAGGTGAAAGGTTGGGAAAAATCATATCACTCATATGGACTTCGGAAACAAGCAGGCGTGTCCATACTCATATCAAATAAAATAGATTTCAAGCCAAAGTTAATCAAAAGGGATAAAGAGGGACACTACATACTGCTTAAGGGAACCATACACCAACAAGACATAACAATCATAAATATTTATGCCCCAAACAATGGTGCAGCTATGTTCGTCAAACAAACTCTTCTCAAGTTCAAGAGTCTAATAGACCACCACACCATAATCATGGGAGACTTCAACACACCTCTCTCGCCACTGGACAGATCTTCCAAACAAAAGTTGAATAAGGAAACTATAGAACTCAATAACACTATTAATAACCTAGACCTAATTGACATATATAGAGTATACCACCCAACATCAAGCAGTTACACTTTTTTCTCAGCAGCACATGGATCCTTCTCAAAAATAGATCATATATTATGTCACAGGGCAACTCTTAGACAATATAAAGGAGTAGAGATATTACCATGCATCTTATCTGATCATAATGGAATGAAACTGAAAATCAATGATAAAAGAAGGAAGGAAAAAGCATACATCAATTGGAGAATGAACAATAGGTTACTGAATGATCAATGGGTTATAGAAGACATCAAGTAGGAAATTAAAAAATTCTTAGAGATAAATGAAAACACAGACACAACATATCGGAATCTATGGGACACATTGAAAGCAGTTCTAAGAGGAAAATTCATTGCTTGGAGTTCATTCCTTAAAAAAAGAAAAAACCAACAAATAAATGATCTCATACTTCATCTCAAAATCCTTGAAAAAGAAGAGCAAAACAACAGCAAAAGAAGTAGAAGGCAAGAAATAATTAAAATCAGAGCTGAAATTAACGAAATCGAAACAAAAGAAACAATTGAAAAAATTGACAAAACTAAAAGTTGGTTCTTTGAAAAAATAAACAAAATCGACAGACCCTTAGCGATGCTAGTGAAGAGAAGAAGAGAGAGAACTCAAATTACTAGCATACGGGATGAAAAAGGCAATATCACAACAGACACTTCAGAAATACAGAAGATAATCAAAAACTATTTTGAATCCTTATACTCCAATAAATTAGAAGATAGTGAAGGCATAGATAAATTTCTTAAGTCATATGATCTGCCCAGATTGAGTCAGGAGGATATAGAAAACCTAAACAGACCAATATCAATTGAGGAGATAGAAGAAACCATCAAAAGACTACCATCTAAGAAAAGCCCAGGTCCCGATGGGTATACAGCAGAATTTTACAAAACCTTTAAAGAAGAACTAATACCAATACTTTTCAAGCTACTTCAGGAAATAGAAAAGGAGGGAGAACTTCCAAATTCATTCTATGAGGCCAACATCACCCTGATACCTAAACCAGACAAAGACACTTCAAAGAAAGAAAACTACAGACCAATATCTCTAATGAACCTAGATGCAAAAATCCTCAATAAAATTCTGGCGAATCGGATACAAAAACATATAAAAAAAATTGTACACCATGATCAAGTAGGATTCATCCCTGGGATGCAAGGCTGGTTCAATATACGGAAATCAATAAATGTTATTCACCACATCAATAGACTTAAAAATAAGAACCATATGATCATCTCGATAGATGCGGAGAAAGCATTTGACAAAGTACAGCATCCCTTTATGTTCAAAACTCTAGAAAAACTAGGGATAACAGGAACATACCTCAATATTGTAAAAGCAATCTATGCTAAGCCTCAGGCTAGCATTATTCTGAATGGAGAAAAACTGAAGGCATTCCCTCTAAAATCTGGAACAAGACAGGGATGCCCTCTCTCTCCACTTCTCTTCAACATAGTTCTCGAAACACTGGCCAGAGCAATTAGACAGACGAAAGAAATTAAAGGCATAAAAATAGGAAAAGAAGAAATTAAATTATCACTATTTGCAGATGATATGATTCTATATCTAGCAGACCCAAAAGGCTCTACAAAGAAACTATTAGAGCTAATAAATGAATTCAGCAAAGTGGCAGGATTTAAAATCAACACGCATAAATCAAAGGCATTCCTGTATATCAGCGACAAATCCTCTGAAATGGAAATGAGGACAACCACTCCATTCAAAATATCTTCAAAAAAAATAAAATACTTGGGAATCAACCTAACAAAAGAGGTGAAAGACTTATACAATGAAAACTACAGAACCCTAAAGAGAGAAATAGAAGAAGATCTTAGAAGATGGAAAAATATACCCTGTTCATGGATAGGCAGAACTAACATCATCAAAATGGCGATATTACCAAAAGTTCTCTATAGGTTTAATGCAATGCCAATCAAAATCCCAATGGCATTTCTTGTAGAAATAGAGAAAGCAATCATGAAATTCATATGGAAAAATAAAAGACCCAGAATAGCAAAAACAATGCTAAGCAAGAAGTGTGAATCAGGCGGTATAGCGATACCAGACTTCAAACTATACTACAGAGCAATAGTAACAAAAACAGCATGGTACTGGTACCAAAACAGGCGTGTGGACCAATGGTACAGAATAGAGGACACAGAAACCAATCCACAAAACTACAACTATCTTATATTTGATAAAGGGGCTAAAAGCATGCAATGGAGGAAGGATAGCATCTTCAACAAATGGTGCTGGGAAAACTGGAAATCCATATGCAACAAAATGAAACTGAATCCCTTTCTCTCGCCATGCACAAAAGTGAATTCAAAATGGATCAAGGAACTTGATATCAAATCAGAGACGCGCCGTCTGATAGAAGAAAAAGTTGGCTACGATCTACAGTCGGTGGGGTCGGGCTCCAAATTCCTCAATAGGACACCCATAGCACAAAAGTTAATAACTAGAATCAACAAATGGGACTTACTCAAACTAAGAAGTTTTTTCTCAGCAAAAGAAACAATAAGAGAGGTAAATAGGGAGCCTACATCCTGGGAACAAATCTTTACTCCTCACACTTCAGATAGAGCCCTAATATCCAGAGTATACAAAGAACTCAAAAAATTAGACAATAAGAGAACAAACAACCCAATCAACAAATGGGCCAAGGACCTGAACAGACACTTCACAGAGGAGGACATACAGTCAATCAACAAGTACATGAAAAAATGCTCACCATCACTAGCTGTCAGAGAAATGCAAATCAAAACCACCCTAAGATACCATCTCACTCCAGTAAGATTGGCAGCCATTAGGAAGTCAAACAACAACAAGTGCTGGCGAGGATGTGGGGAAAAGGGTACACTTGTACATTGCTGGTGGGACTGCAGATTGGTGCAGCCAATTTGGAAAGCAGTATGGAGATTTCTTGGAAAGCTGGGAATGGAGCCACCATTTGACCCAGCTATTCCCCTTCTTGGTCTATTCCCTAAAGACCTAAAAAGAGCATGCTACAGGGACACTGCTACATCGATGTTCATAGCAGCACAGTTCACAATAGCAAGACTGTGGAACCAACCTAGATGCCCTTCAATAGACGAATGGATAAAAAAAATGTGGCATTTATACACAATGGAGTATTACTCTGCATTAAAAAATGACAAAATCATAGAATTTACAGGGAAATGGATGGCATTAGAGCAGATTATGCTAAGTGAAGCTAGCCAATCCCTAAAAAACAAATGCCAAATGTCTTCTTTGATATAAGGAAAGTAACTAAGAACAGAGTAGGGACGAAGAACAGGAGAAGAAGATTAACATTTAACAGGGATGAGAGGTGGGAGGGAAAGGGAGAGAGAAGGGAAATTGCACGGTAATGGAAGGAGACCCTCAGGGTTATACAGTGGAGGGGGTAGAGAGAGAGGAGGGGAGGGGAGGGGAGAGGTGGGGAGGGGGGAGGGTGGATGATGGGAAAGGCAGCGGAGCACAACAGACACTAGTATGGCAATTTGTAAATCAATGGATGTGTAACTGATGTGAATCTGCAATCTGTGTATGGGGTGAAGGTGGGAGTTCATAACCCACTAGAATCAAAGTGTGGAATATGATATGTCAAGAAATTTGTAATGTTTTGAACAACCCACAATAAAAAATTAAAAAAAAAAAAAAAAAAAATTACGGGGTGAACTGAAGAAACCTGAGGATGCACAAGTAAATAAGGAAAGCAGGATTTCTGCCCTCATGAAACTTTTTTAGTTGAGAAGAAACCAGACATTTAATCCGTCATAATGACTGGGTGAAACTAAGATTAACAATGTTTATAGCAGCTCAGTTCACAACAGCTAAGTTATGGAACCAACCAAGGTGCCCTTCAACAGATGAATGGATAAAGAAAATGTGGTATATTTACACAATGGAATATACAAATCCATAAAAAAATGAAAGTATGCCTTTTGCCAGTAAATGAGTGGAACTGGAGACTATCATGCTAAGTGGAATAAGTCAATCCCCCAAATCCAAAGGCTGAATGTTCTCTGTGATATGTGGGTGCTGACACACAATAAGTTGTGGGGGGATAGAAATTCATTGGATTAGACAAAGGGAAATGAAGGGAAGGGAGGGGATGGAAATAGGAAAGACAGTAGAATGAATTGGACATAACTTTCCTATGCTCATATATGAATACACCACCAGTGAAACTCCACATCATGTACAACCACAAGAATGATATTCTGATCAGAATAAGTTATACTCCATGTACGTATAATATTTCAAAATACAGTCTACTCTCATGTATAACTAAAAAGAACAAATAAAAAACTGAGAGTATCATACAAAGTAAAAGTACAGGGAGCTACAGAACAACATAGCAAGGTCTTGACCTAGTGCAGCAGTAATCAGATCAAGGAGACCTTTTTTCAATGAGTGGTCATTAGATTAAAATTGGAAAGATATACATGAGTTAGCCAGGAAAATAACAATGAGAGAAAATTAGAGGTGTTATTTCAGCTGATAGAATAGCTCTGTAGAAGGCTTTGAGTCAGAAAGAATCTGGGTCTGTTGGGATCAAATCAAAAGCAGTACTTATGGTGTGAGGAGAAGGAGGGAGAGTGGTGAAACCAATATGAGAGAAATAGGTCAAGCATTGATCATTCAGAACTATGTTGGACTGTTAAGGGTTTGGGACTTTATTGTGAGATCAATGCGTAGGCAGGGAGGTGCGCACACACTGGAATGTCATGATTAGATTTATATTGTTGTACAGATTGTATGTACTGAAAGAGATAGGAGCCTGTGAGTGGTATTATATTGTAAGGGTGCTTGATCAGGGGTTCATAATTTAAAACTATATAAAGAAGAATTTGTTGACTCAGGAGCACTCTCTTAAGATACAAGACTCAAAGCACTGGTAATGATGCTAGTAGATTGTGCAAACTCAATATTAATAGAGTGGTTCCTAAAAAGCATTGAAAATGTAATGGCCCAGACTAAGTGAAATTGCAATGCCAGATTTGTGAAATATGGTAAAGGAAGGGATTAAAGGGCTCAGGGACATCAGAGTGCTGGAATAGATAAAGTAGATATGAACAGAAGCTCCACCAAATTATGTTCCATGCAAAAGACTAGAACTTGCATCATTTACCTAGGCATAAAGAATGGATTTACTGAGGGAAATATTATAGTCACTAAGACATTCAATAATACTGTCCTCTACAGGAGGGCTGGATTGTAGGAGATGCTGCTAAATATTTTGGCTTGTTGGTTACATTGGGAATACAGGACTGTGAACAATAGAAGTGAGTACCAGTTTCTAACTACCAGAAGCCAAGGGTTTACATTGTTGTAATGATAGGCAAGGAAATAAAGGCACCAAGGAGGCTGGAGTGTTATGGAGATGATTAATAGAACATGGTGTCCCTATGGGAAAAAAGATGGAAAGCTAATGAGTATTCCATTCTGTACCATCAGAAAAAATCAACTATGGATAAACAGGAGGCTGAGGGAAGTCACTCAAGTTAAAAAAAAAAAGTGCAAACCCTTGCCCAATTGCTAGAACTAAGCCAGTGTTTAGACCCTTAAACTCACTCTAACTGTAGAACTATAAGCACCCTGCAGATCTCCAGGTGACCATGTTATTCAAACTCTGTGTCCAATGGGCGTTAAGAAAATAGAAATAATAGATGTAATAATCTTAATAGCTGCAGTGCAAGTATTGAGACATTGAACATTTACTATTGATAAAACAAATAATGGAATAGAAGGAAATGATCTTAACTGTATGAAAACTGAATGTATCAAAAGCTACAGCAATCTCACCATACTTAATATCCAAAACATTTAAAAGAACAATAGCCACTGCCATTTATTAGTACAATGTAGATCTTGGAAATTAATATAGCTAGAGATAAAAGATATGAATTTATTGTTCCATCTAGATAATGCAAAGGGCTCAACCATTAAACTTTCAGAACTAACATGAAAATTTTAAAATCTAAGCAGACAAATATCGTCACACAAATAACAAGTGTTGTTCTGTGCACTGGCAAAAGCCCCAAACCATAAATCCGTATATTATCTTTATATAGACACATATTTTATATATATATATATATATATATATATATATATATATTTACATACATACATGCATTCATATATAGTAACTACAAGAATAAAAATGTAAAACAAAAAATACACCATATTTCTTGATGAAATACCAATACAGGTATTTCACATGAATCCATAAATTCAAAGGCATTCCAAACAATATCCAAATATTTTTTAAAACAACTTTCAAAAATCTTGTCTAAACAAGATGTGAAAATTTGTCATAAAATGTACAGATGAAAAGTATTTAAACTCTAATAATTTAAAGAGAATAATAATGGTATAATAATAGACAATTGGGGAAAAAGAGAGACTTTGGAAACAACCTATCAGATATAGGAATTTGTATTTAACAAACATGGCATTTTAACTCAGTGGGGAAAAGTTGGAATATTTTGTTTTAATGGTGTTGAGAAAATAGGTTCTCTATTTTGGACAAACTATCTGTTTGTCTCTTATATCATCCCTCAAAATAAATATAAGATGGGTAAATACCCGTAAGTAAAAATCAAAGGTGTAAACATTTTAGAAAACAAATATGACACTGATTTTAGGACCAGGAGAGAGAGAAGTATTTCTTAAAGAAGATAAAAATAATCATAAAGGAGAAGACTGATTTGACAACATAATACATTTTTTAAAAAATATCACAAGTAAAGACAATAATGAAGACACAAACTGGAAGAAAATATTTGAAATGTATATAAATAGCAAAGATAGGCCTGAGGGTTTGCCTAGCATGCATGAGGACCTGGGTTCAATTCCTAGCACTGAAAAGAAAAGAATAAACAGGGGGCTGGGATTGTAGCTCAGTGGTAGAGGTAGAGTGCTTTCCTAGCACGTGTAAGGCACTGGGTTGAATCCTCAGCACCACACAAAAATAAATTAAGAAAAAATAAAGTTTTGTGTAAAAAAAAAAGAATAAATAGCAAAGAGAAATATATTAGTAATATGTAATAATTTAGTGCAAACTATTTAGTGAATCCAATAAAACCAATACTTTTATTGGATTCATCTAGAGATAAATGTAGACTATTCTTGGAGGCAATAATTATAACTAATAATAAAAGAGCATATAAACAGCAATAATGAGTTAGTTTTTCACACATCAGTTTGGTAAAATGAAAAAAAAAACACTAACAATATTAAGTGTGGGTAAGAGGAAATGTTTTACCATTACAGATGGTAATGTGTTATAGTGTTGAATTTTTTAAAAAAAATATTTTTAATTTTGTATACTTGAGATTTATAACATGGTGTTATAGAATACATGTAGATAGTAAAATGTCATTATAGTGAAGTTGATTTTTAAATATCTATCATCATATAGGTAATATTTTTGTGTGAAGGAGAATCTAAAATCTACTTGTTTGACAAAAATTCCTATGACAATGTAATCTTATGAAATTTAGTTGTCAAGTTGTATATTAGAACTCTAAATTGTTTATCCAAAATATCTGCTATTTTGTGTCATTTAACTCACATCTCCTCATTTCCTCTCCTCTCCCTCCTCCCAACCTACCCATGGAAACCCCTGTTTCATTCTCTATTTCTATGCAGCTGAGTCTTTAAAAAATATTTCACATACAAGTGAGATTATATAATATTTTTGTTTATGTATCTCTTATTCACTCAGAATAATGTCCTCCAAGACTATCTGTGGTGTGGCAAATGGTAGGATTTCTTTCTTTTTTAAGGCTGAAATATATATATATATATATATATATATATATATATATCATATATATTATATATAACATATAATATATAAAATGTATATATTATATGTATAATATATACACACATACATATATACATGCATACATATATGAGGCTAAATTATTCACATGTATATGTGTGTGCACACATACATGTATATCTATATCTTTACATATGCATACATATATGTATATGTGTGTGCAACATATTTATATATCATGTATATACCTTTACATATGCATACATATATGTATATGTGTGTGCAACATATTTGTGCATATCTATGTGTATATATGGCATATTTTATTTCTTTCTTCATTCATACATAGATGAGCATTTAGATTATTTCCATATCTTAACCATTGTGAATAATGCTGTAAATAATATATAGGGTCACAGATATCTTTATATGGTGGTGTGCTTCCACCTCGTTTGGGTATAGACCTAGAAGAGATCACTGGGTCATATATTAGTTATAATTTTTATTTTTTTTAAGGAATCTCCATATTGTTTTCCAAAATTGGATGTACTAATCCACATGCCCATTAACAGTGTACTAGAGTTCCCTTTTCTCCATATCTTGACTGACATTTGTTATCACTTGTTGATAATAGCCATCCTTACAAGTATGAGGTGATATCTCATATTTGAGGACAATATAGCAATACTATTAAATTTCTGATCCAATAATTATATATCTTTCTATGTATCATAGAGAAAAAAATTGCAAAATTGTATAAAGAGGCATATATATATATATTATATATATATTATATATATATATATATATATATATATATATATATATATATAATATATATACACACACACAACATTGTTTATAAAAAGTGGAAATTTGGAAGTATCCAAAGTGCCTATCTGTCCATTGGAGAATAATACGCAGTTATGAATCAGACAAAGGGGAATGAAAATAATGGAGGGGGGATAGGAATGGGAAAGACAGAATATGTACACATATACATATACATATACATATATGTGTATATACATTTACATATGCATACATATATGTATATGTGTGTGCAATATATATATATGCATATGTATGTATATATATGGCATATTTTATTTCTTTCTTCATTCATACATTAATGAGTATTTGAATTGAACAGAATTTTTCTATGTTCATATATGAATACACAACCAGTGAAACTCCACATCGTGTACAATCACAAGAAGGGGAAGTCATACTCCATGTATGTATAATATGTCAAAATACACTTTTTGCTGTCATGTGTATCTAAAAAGAACAAAATTTTAAAAAGAACCTGGTCTCTCTAGACATTGTTTTGAATTGTTCTCTAAGACATACTGTTCAGTGTAAAAAAATCAAATTTCTCAATGGTATGCTGTATTGGTCTGTGTGCTCTGACAAGTGTCTGCAAACATAAGATTAAAGGTCAATTATGCTTCCCGTAGGAGGTCTGTGAGGCACAATCTTGTGACCACCACAGCATCCCCATACTTTACATTGCACAGGTATACTTCCTTATAGGTTTGGGAAGCGATTCCATCAGAGTTTCTGTGGACCTCTTGACCTAAAGTGAAAATGAAAGGAGAGATGTTATGGCACCCTAACTGATGTTCATTTTTTCTGTCCTTCACTATCCATTTAAATTTCCCTCATCAATAGCCATCATTTTGGTAGGGCTTGGTGGCTCAGCTGGTGGTATGACCAAAACTTTCATTCCTGAAGGAGCTGAACCCTTATCATCATATCCCTCTCAGTTCAGGATTGCCACATTTTTGTTCAGTTACAATGGGCAAGAAAGTACTAGAAGGACCAAATTGGATCACGTGGACTTCACGTGTATTTTTCAGTTCCCTCATTGTATTGTAGAAGCCCTATCCCTTTCTTCCCAGCAGAGCTGATAATTCTGATGACTCATTTTCTCACCTGGTAGCCCCTGAGTACGAGTCCAAAATGCTGAGAGAAGAGGTGAGGGAATTATAACTTGTAGATCTCTTGGATACATGGTGTGTTCTCTGACAAAAGTATGCTAGGAGGACTCTTTGGTCCTCCTCTCTAGTGTAGAGCCCATAATTGAGTTTGCAATCTGCAGTAGGTAAACAAGAATGATTTTAAGTAGGGTGACACTTGTCTCTATCTCTAGGTTCCTACTGAGGACAAAGTGCCACAAAGGGTTCTATGATTCAATACATACATCAAATCCTGAAGGATGGCAATATATCCTTCTAGAATGTTTCCTCCGAGTTTGTGCTCCAGTTGTGCACTTAGAAGATTGTTCTGTTATTCTCTGAGGTTGGCTATCTCTGGATTGCATATCTCTGGATTCCATGGTCAAACTTATACCTCCTTTTCTATAAAATTGGCTCCCTGGTCAGATGTTATGGGGGGCTGCAACCAAGAAAGGCCAATCCATACCTGAAATAAGTAAATTTCCTCCATTAACATGAACCACTGGCCTTTTCAGGATGGAAGGGGCCCAATGTTCTCAATTTGTCACCAAATGGCCAGTTGGCTACTTCAAGGAATAGTGTCATATCAGAGAATTATGGTTGGTCCCTGTTGCTGACAATTCAAACATCAAGAGGCTGCAGTATATAAATCAGCCTTAGTAAGTGGGAGACCATATTGTTGGATCATTGGAAAGCCTCTATCTCTGCTTCCATGACAGCTTCATTCATGTGTTTATTGCTAATTTTGCAGTGGCCAATGACAAAGGCTACCTAATGTCAACTAACTGAATCATTTTATTTACATGATTTTCACTCTTCTGTGGTGTCTACTTTCTGATGCGTATTGCTATAAGATACAAAAATCTTCACATTTTGTGCTCACTCCAATATGTTAAAGCACATGCCTCTACCTCATACCTCCTTGTCTGATTTTCCAATCATTGTATTTCTAGCCAGACATTAAAGATATTTATCTCTCCCCAGGAATCTGTATACATATTTACTTTGATTTATCTCTCTTTCAACACAATGCAGATGGTCAGATGTACCACTTGAAAACACAGCTCATTGAGATTTCCCATTTCCACTTTATTTTGTGGCCACTCCTAAATGTGACTATAATTCTGCTGCCATCCATTTCTGGCATACATGTACATTCTGGTTTAGGCCATCTGTAAACCAAAGTTTAGCTTTTCCATTCATTTTAGACTGGTCATTTGGGATTCCCTATACAGTTGTGGGCCAGTCTCTATACAGCTGTGTGTCGACTAGGGCACAGGAGTTGATGCAACTTTGGTTATCATAAAGGTCTGGATTACTCATGCCATTTTCTGTTTAGACTTTATTTCTCTTTGGAGAAAGAAGAAGATTGCTACATAAAACATTTGCCAACTGTGACTAACTTCAGTCAATGGTATTCAGAGTTTAAAATTGGTTGGAACTGGGAACTAACCAAGGAATCCTAACTTTTTAAAATTTTTTAAATATTTTTTTTCAGTTGTAAATGAGCACAATATCTTTATTTATTTCTCTTTATGTGGTGTTCAGGATCGCACCCACAGCCTCACACATATTAGGTGAGCATTGTACCACTGAGCCACAACCCCAGCCCAATCCTAACTTTATTGAAAGTGATCATACTCAGCCTTCTGCTTCTCCATTTTGTTTTCAGTTATAAAGGTTAAGAGCACACTTGTTGGCTTCATGTTTATTTCACCCCTAGGGATATTGTTACCTATTAACTATCTCTACAGTCCCCTGAAGATTGAGCCCTATTGACAACCCTTTTGACCTTAGTGATCATTATGATAATTGTGGTCTTCAGTCTGTGCTGCAACCTGACTCTGTCACACCAGTGGTCAGGTAATATCATGAATATTAATGAACATAGCTCTGTTACTATCTCCCACCATTATCTTTGGCCTACTGAGAAGAGCAACACCCAAACTTCTTAGTGATTCAGAAGTCCCTCTGATCAGTGCACTTCTGAGAATGTGTATCCTCTGGGCCCTTGCAAAGAATGCAATCCTCTCATAGGCCTTCCAGTTTTACATAATCTATCCATTCCAGCAATTACACTTCCTTAAGATTCTTCTTTTCCTCCCTCCCTCCCTTCCTACTTTCTTTATTTTTATATTAGGGTGTTGTGAGCCATCCATGGGCTATGTGTGTGAGCTATACACATTTGAGCATATGAGGGGATTGGTCTGATGTTGTATGCTGATTGGGCTATGCTACGCAAGTGTGCCTTTCCTCTCACTCTGCCTGTGATCCCACACAGCACCTGAGATGGGTGTGACTTGCCAAGATGTCGATCAATCTGCTGACCACAAGACATCACCTTTCAAAACTCTATCCCTTGCCTTATTTGGGTGGAATATTCTATCAAATGTCTTTTCCACAATAAATAGGGGAGTTCCAAGTGCACCTCTCTTTCTTGCTTTTTTCCAGTACTTCCCAGCATGAGCTGACCCTTGGGGTCACAGAGCACTTCCACCTTCGAAACTCATGTTCATGTGTTGTATGGTTTCTTCACTGTTCTCTTAGTTATTGCTGCATCCAGCTCCTTTAAACTCAGCTCATCTCATCAGCCTGGCCAGCTGTCAACATTAGGAGCTTTCCTCTAGAGAGCTCCGGAGCTCCAGAATATATTGAAGTGTAGACACACAAAAAAAAAAAAAAAATAGGGAAAGAAAGTCACAAAGATAATTAAGCAAGATACTTCATGGAAACTATACTTGGAATTAAAAGGCAACACCTATATTCAGAAAGAGAACTGTTTCCAAAGTTGGGCTGGAATGGCTGTAAGAGCTAGCATGGACTCTATTTCATATAGCCTCTCCCTATGAAATCTTCATTGTCCTCTTTTTTTTTTCTACTAGTTCAAATAAACTCACAACTTAAGGCTAAATAAAATGTCACCCTTTTTCAACTTCTTTATTATTTCAGATACTATATTTCCATAGCAATTCACACATTTCTATTTAACTAAGATTTGGCCATTTTTTCCTAGGCTTCATAAAATCATCCACTGATGAGTCTGCCCCATTCCCTGGGACTCTTGCTGGGGTGTTTAATACCATATCCTGAGTAAATTCCCCCAAGTCCAAGAATTCTTGTTTATTTAGCTGTATGTTTTGACCTGCTTAATCATGCACCTCAAAATGCACTCCTAAGGCTACTCCCCAGATTTCTGCCAGAACATGCCATCTAGTTCTTGTCATTTGTAAGGTCCATGGATTGTTTCCTCCTTTTCAGGCCTAGATTGTCCCCATTTGCATTATAATGAGATTTAACCCTAATTTTCAACCTGGCATTCCAGAGAAGATGTAGTTTAAAAGTTCTCACTTGTTGGCTTTTATGGGTAAAAATTCTGCAGCATCTTCCAGAAAGTGGAAGGTGAAAGTTCTAGTCCTTAATAGGAAAGGATGGGCCACTTCTACAGGCAACAAAACTAAACTAAACAGAATCAGCACCTGATTCAACAATGTAACTTTTAGATATATAATCAAAGGAAATGAAATCATCATGTCCAAGAGAAATTTGTACACCTGTGCTCATTATAACATTAACCACTATGGCTAAGATATGGAAACAGCATAAATGCCCACCAAGAGATTGGCAAATGGACTCTTTTAAATGTAGTATATACTCAGCCTTTAAAATGAAGGCAAATCTGTCATTTGTAACAATGTGGGCATTATGCTAAGTGAAATAATCCAGGCACAGAAAGGCAAATGACATACAATCATTTGTCAAATGTCATTCATATCAGAGTAGAATGGTGGTCATAAGAGCCTTAGGAGAGGGATGTATGAAAAGAAGGAATGCTAGTCAAAGGTTATAAATTTAAGCTAGATAGGAGGAATATGCTCATGAGATTTATTTATTATAGTTAATAACAAGTTACTATATTTTTAAAAGTCATTAAGAGAGAGGATTTTAAGTGTTGTCTCTTCAAAAGATGGTAAATAGATAAGGTAATGCATATGTTAGCGTGAGTGAGACATTCCACAATGTGCATGTATTTCAATATGTCATGTTGTATGTGATAAATATATACAATTATTATTTATCAATTAAAATAAATATATGTAAGTGGATCAAACTCTAATGAAAATGATAATAGGAGCCGCTGAGGTTGTGGCTCAGTGGTAGAGCACTCACCTAGCATGTGCAGGGCACTGAGTTCAATCCTCAGCACCACATAAAAATAAAATAAAGGTATTCTGTCCAACTACAACTAAAAATATTTTAAAAATGATAATAGGACTTGAATATTTCTCCAAAAATATATACAAATGGCACATAAGCACTTCAGAAAATCTTAATTAGTCATTATTGAAATGAAAATCAAAACCCTTATGAGATAATCAGTATGCCTACTAGGATGGTAATGATTTTTAAAATAGAAAATTAGTATTGGTGAGGTTTTCAAGACATTGAGATGCTCATTCATTATTGGTGGGTATATAAAGTGTGCAGCTGCTGTGGCAAAAACATTTGGTGGTTCCTCAAAAAGCTAAACATATAATTACCACATAACCCAATAATTCTACCCTTAGGTAATTACTCAAAATAATTGAGAACAGTGGCTGGGGATATAGTTCAATGGCAGGGTGCTTGCCCTGCATGTGTGAGGCTCTGGTTACAACCTCAGCACTGAAAAAAAAATTGACAATAGTGATTTAACACTTGTTTGCTAGTATTCACAGTATCCAAAAGGTAGAAACCCATGTTCATTGACAGATGAATGGATAAGAATAATGTAGTCTATGCATACTGTGAATTGTAATTCAGCTAAGAATGAAGTTCTGATACATGCTACAATATGGATGAATCTTAAAAACAGTTTGCAAAATGAAATAAGCCAGCCACAAAAAGGCAAATTTTTATGACTACATATTTATGCAATATCTACAATGGACAAATTAATAGATAGCAAGTGAATTTGTGCCAAGGGCAAGAAAGAAAAGACAACTGGGTGTATTATTTAACAGGTATGGAGTTTCTGTTTAGGGCAATGAAAAGGTTTTAAAATAGTAGTGATGGTTGCACAACATTGTGAATGTTATTAATGTTTAGGAATTGTGCACTTCAAAGTGGTAGCCTAACTGCCATTCAAAGCTTAGTGGATGACCAAACTGTGGTATAAACATAATATTGAATACTACTGAACAGTAATAGTAACAAACTATTTGATACATGCAACACTGAGATTAATGTCAAAGGCATTATGCTAAGTGAAAGAAGCCCATCTCAAAAAGTCACATGCTGTGTTATTCCATTCACACAATGTTTTTGAATGAACAAAATTATAGTGATTATAAAGACATTAGTACCATTCACAGGTTAGGGTTGTGGAGAGAGTTTGACTATAAGGAACAGCAGGAAGATATTTCTTTGTGGTGGTAAACAATTCCATATCATGATTTTGATGGTGGTAGCACAAATATATTATTTAATAATACTTCATAAAAATACATATAAGCCAGGAGCAGTGGTACACCCCTGTAATCCCAGAGGCTCAGGAGGGTGAGGCAGGAGGATCGAAAGTTCAAAGCCAGCCTCAACAACTTAGCAAGGCCCCAAGCAACTCAGCAAAACCCTATCTGTAAATAAAATATACAAAAGGGCTGGGGATGTGGCTCTTTGGTTAAGCACCCATGGGTTCAATCCCTGGTACAAAAAAAGAGAGAAAAGAAAGTACATGTAAAAGTGGTGAAATCAGAATAAGTTCTTTAATTGAACTGATAATATGAAGCCAGTTTGGATTTTCTGATTTTGACAATGTACCACAGTTATGTATCATGATTTTATTGTGTTTAGGGGAAGCTAAGTGAAGGGTATAGGTGAACTCTTTGTACTATTTTTATAGTTTCTTTAAAGTTCTCAATTGTATCAAAACACATATAAAAATAAGGAAGAAAGGAGATTACAAAGTGTCTGATAAAATAAAACTTGATGGGAGGGCAGAACAATAAGATGACTTAAGTAGGATCCTCCAATGATCTTCTCCCCATAATCACACCAACATTAACAGTTATCCACACACCTAACTACCTTCACAAGGGCTAAGGAAGCCAACTGGAGACCATAGTGCCTGGTTTTAGTATAATAAGAAGAGATGCATTGAAGAAGGCAAGAAACAGACTTTCCCATGTCACACTTCCTTCAGCTGCATACAGCATGCATCCCAATTGAGGGAGGGAGAAGGAACCAAACTGAGACCTTAGCTTTGAGACCCAGTGCCAGGCCCACCACGGTAAGCCAGTGCTGGGAAGATCTCTATGAACCCTGTCCTCAGAGCTGGACCCATGGTCTGAGCTGCTGAAACTGCATTAACCAAGTAGCCCAGGAACTGGCTCCACCACTCCTCCTTCAACCTTGGGCAGTAGAGGAGGGAGCAAGATTCCATCTTCTGGGGAAACAGACACAAAAGCTAACACAGGAATTTGCCTTGGATCAATGCTGTGCCTACCTCAGTAAAGCCAAGCACCAGGTAAAAAAACAAAGAACCTATACCCATGCCAGAGCTCTGGCCAGAACCTTAAGTCCTGCCCTGGCATTGGATACCTGCATCCTTCTGGGACAGATTAAAGTTTTGGTCTGCATCACTTTTAGCCTTAGAATGGACCTGGGGCATCCCTCCACAACTGGGTAGGTCCCCACAGCTGTGAAACTCAGGTGCAAAACAGCTTACCATTAGCCCTTTGTGGCCAAGGTACTGTTTCCCCCACCTGTTCCCCATCCTCAGGCAGCACAGCTATCCCCAAGTTCACAGATGGCGCCTCAAGACCTGCAGCAGCATCATACAGAGAGACCTGTGCCCTGGTGGGACAGACTCATATTTCATCTTCCAGTTGTAGAATGGGCCTGGATGTACCCCTGAGACTGTGCAGGTTTTTGCAGCTGTGACTCAGGTATGACCCAGTTTAGTGTTAGCTTTGGTGGCCAGGAGACTGCCTTCACCAAAACTAACTCTAAGTTGAGCAGCATAATGTGGAGAAAGGCCACATTCTCTGAGGATGGGACAGTGTGGTAAGCACTTGTTATGGTTTGAATATAAGGTGTCCCCCAGAAGCTTCTGTTAATGCAGAAGTGAAGTGATTAGATTGTGAAAACTCTAATCTAGTTTAATCTAGTTTGAATGGGCTGATTGGGTGATAAGTGTAGGCAGGTGGGGTGTGGCTGGCGGATGTGGGTCATTGGAGGTGTGCCCTGGTGGGGTGGGTGCATCTTCTCTGTGGCCCCTCTACCTTCTGCTTCCTGACCCCCTCCATGAGCTGAGCAGCTTTCCTTCACTGGACCCTTTTCCCCATGATATGTTGCCTCACCTTGGGTCCAGAGACATTGAGTTGGCCATCTATGAACAGAGACCTCAGAGCTCCAATTGAACTTTCCCAATTCTAATTTGTTCTGGTGGGGTATTTTGGTCCCAACAATGAAAAGCTAACTAGAACAGTACTGGACTTTGCCTTGGAAGTAAGTACTGGGCAGATGAAACCTAATACTGGTCAGGTCCTAATGGTCCCCAACCCCAGACCAGTACCCATGGACAGAACCTTTGGAACAGTCCTGGTATTGGGTAGAGACATGCAGTCCAAGCTTACCCATTCCAACTAATGTCACCTGTGGCTTGCAACAGGTGGGCCAGGAGTATGCCTCAGCAGTGGGCAAACTGTATCAGAGTAAGTTTTGGTCCTAGCAACTGCTGTGCTGGTTTTTTCAGACTGAGCTCAGGGTGCAACACAACACTGTGCTATTTGTGGCAAAGGTGTGGCCTGGGGTTAGTCCCTCTGTGGCGATTTTGCCTCTGGTGATTCTAGGTAGTATCCTGCAGAGCTTGACCACAAACTGGTAGCAATGGACAAGGTGTGTGGCCAGCCCTTCATCCAAGAAGAGCTTGGGGTGACAGAGCTACACTCTTTTTTTATACATGTACTTTTTTTTCATTACAATTCTTATTACATATATAAACCACATTTTTCATATCTCTGTTTGTATATAAAGTAGATTGACACTCAATTTGTGTCTTCATACATTTGGATTGGTGCAGCAAATATGGAAAATAGTATGGAGATTCCTTGGAAATCCAGGAATGGAACCACCATTTGACCCAGCTATCCCTCTCCTAGGACTATACCCAAAGGACTTAAAAACAGCATACTACAGGAATACAGTCACATCAATGTTTATAGCAGCACAATTCACAATAGCTAAACTGTGGAACCAACCTAGATGTCCTTCAGTGGATGAATGGATTAAAAAAAATGTGTATACAATGGAATATTACTCAGCAATAAAAGAGAATAAAATCATGGCATTTGCAGGTAAATGATTGGAGTTGGAGAAGATAATGCTAAGTGAAGTTAGCCAATCCCCAAAAAACAAATGCTGAATGTTTTCTATGATATAAGGAGGCTGACTCAAAATGCAGTAGGGAGGGGGAGCATGGGAGGAATAGATGAATCTAGATAGGGGAGAGGGGAGGAAGGAAAAGGGAGGAGGCAAGGGATTAGCAAGAATGGTGGAATGTGATGGACATCATTATCCAGAACTACCCTTTTTATATACTCCTCAGTTCATTTCCAACAGCTCATAAACTGGATTTGGGACAAAAGTAGGCTGGTATCGCCCTCTAGCGATGTGACAGCAACAGTACAACAGCAGCAGGCTCACAGCAAACCTAGAGTTGGGCTCCATCTAATGTTGATACAGCAGAAGTGAATACAGGCTCAGAAAATAAGCAACCTGCCTAGAATTTCTTGAAAGACATGCACAAAGCCAGATGTTTTGCCTCAGTCTGGCTGGGCACAAATAACCGGGAGGTCACGAGCCACTTGTAGGTTCAAACAGGAACTACTTTATTGCCAGAACCCCATGGGAACTCAACCAGAACTCCACGGAAACTCTGCGAGAACCAACGGGAACTCAGCGGGAACTCTGCAAGAACTCAAAAGTAGCGGGCACCCGAGGTAGCAGGAGCCGCCTTATTGCAGGACAGCAGAGG
This sequence comes from Marmota monax, assembly GCF_021218885.2. Classification (NCBI taxonomy): domain Eukaryota; kingdom Metazoa; phylum Chordata; class Mammalia; order Rodentia; family Sciuridae; genus Marmota; species Marmota monax. Next base: position 789,698 of record NW_026692395.1, on the reverse strand, counting down.
TTTATATACACAACTGAATACACAGCTTGTTTCAATTTAGCATCATCCAGTTACAGCAATCAGTCATTATCTTAATAATTATACACAGCTTAATTATCATCATCTTAATGGCTCGCTGGCGTTACTTCTCAACCACTCTTTCTGGCAAAATGCCAGGCACCATCTTGACTTGGTTGTGGCTCTCAACAATGTTTGAAGACTCGTATCGAATCAGATGTTCAGAACTGCACATTGCATACCAACAAGGATTAAAAAGCTTTTAGTGAACCATAACCTCACTAATGGTCTAAATATGTTACCAAAATTCAACCATGTAGTGATCGATGTAGGCAAACCATCATGTTCATGCATAAGAACGGGATTCTAACTAGAATAAGATAAACTCCATGCTTGCATAATTATATCAAAATGGATTCTTCTGTCATTTAAAACTACAAAGAATAAATAAATAAATAAAAAGGATACATTTAAAACAGCAAAATGTTTTACTAACTAAAAATAAAATAAAATGGCAGTTTGAAGGAAACTCAAAGCTCTTCAAGAAAAAGCAAAAAAAAAATTCAATGCTATAACATAGAATCTTTACAGAGAAATAGAAGCAATTTAAAAAATCTAACAGAAATCCTTCAGCTAAAATATACACGGAGATTAAAATCATAATAGCAGCATAGACCAAGCACAAGAAAGACTTAATTGAACTTGAAGATAGGCTAGTTAATGGGACTATTGGGACATATTTTAATAAAGGATTATTAAAAGAACAAATATAGGGCTGGGGTTGTGGCTCAGCAGTAGAGCGCTCGCCTCGCACGTGTGAGACGCTGGGTTTGATCCTTAGCACCACATAAAAATAAATAAACAAAATAAAAATACTGTGTCCATGTAAAACTAAAAAATATTTTAAAAAGAACAAATATATAGGTAAGATGGCAGATTAGAGGAAGGATGCACTTTCTGCAGTTCTTCAGCACAACTTACAAAGCAGGAAGATGGCTCCTCAGTGAGGTGGGTAACTAAGGGAATTCACCAGAACTTAATACTGGACTGTTAAAGAAGCCACAGAGACACAGAAAGTCAGAAACTTCAAACATACGAAATAATATGTTTGAATTGCACCAGCTTAACCACCAATTTGGCAGTAATGGTGGCAGCTGAGGAGAGAAGGGGCACAGGCCAAAGAGAAGACTGCAGCTGGAAGATTTTTAAAAAATAATAAAAACTAAAGAGAAATTGGCTTGCAGAAACCAGTGGATTAGATAGGAAGGTTGATTTTAACGGGCAGAAAATCAGTGAAAGCTAATCAAAAATAGCTCACCCCAGGGGTGAATGGTTTGGAGGGAACCAGGATCAGGATTGCTAGAAACCCGTTACTGCATTACATGGGAACCATCTATAAGTACTGTACAACAGCAAGCAGAGACAGGAGATTGGAAATTACAAAGGATGTTGCCAGCAGTCATCTATTATAAATCCCAGAATGTGCCTAAACCAGGACTGAAATAATCACAAAGAAAATTGTACCTGGACCATAAAGGCTCCTAATACAAAGGGGAAAATTTCCCTTTGTTGCCAGTGTGCAGTAAGAGCTATTAGAAAGACATCTATAGCAGCCACACAGGAACATCTGCATTTCAGGGTGGGTACCTGGTATTTTATATTAATAATGGTGAAGGTAAAACCTGTGGAGGGTTGGTCCCTAACCCTAAAGGTGGATGGGGATATTTTTCCTCAAGTTTAGTCCCCCAGCTTTGTGCTGATGTGGAACATTTAGAGGTCAAGAGAATGTTTCTCAATTCATTGAATCCTGAAAGCCTATGATGAGTGTAAATGAAAGAAGACAGCAGCAAAAATTCTTTAAGAGGAAGTGTTCTCCTCTTCACTAGGGTGTTTTAAGGCTGCCATTGGACACATGAGGGAGTAGCATTTTTTTTCTTTTGTCTAATGGGGTCAACATCACCTCCCAACATCCACCATAGGCCTTAGGATGAGACTGCAGGGACATTTCCATTAGATTTGTTTGTTTGTTTTGGTACCAGGGATTGAACTCAGTGGCACTCAACAACTGAATCACATCCCCAGCTCTATTTTGTATTTTATTTAGAGACAGGGTCTCTGAACTCAGCGCCTTGCTGTTGCTGAGGCTGGCTTTGAACTCGTTATCCTCCTGTCTAAAGCTCTTGAGCTGCTGGGATTACAGGCATGCACAACCATGCCTGGCTCCATTAGTTTTTAACAACATTTAGAGTGAAATCCAGAAGCCTTCACCTTTGTTTACAAGGCCCCCTAGAATTTCCTTTCATGCCACCTCACAATTATAACTCTCTACTTACTAATTGGATATCCTCACTGTTCCTTGAAACACTTCCTGCATCTCTAGCTTAGGGTTTCCTCTCCCTCTGTGTTTCCTCTGCTTAGAAAGGTCTCTATACCTTCTACCCCTGAGAAGCTATGGATCTTACTCACCTTCCTTATTTGAAATCTAGAAAATTCTGTCTGTACTTAAAGAAGTACCTTTCACCCTTTCTCTCTCTCTCTCTCTCTCTCTCTCTCTCTCTCTCTCTCTCTCTCTCTCTCTCGTCTTCTGTTTTTGTTTTTAACAGTACAGTTACCTCCTTCTCACATGATATCAAATGTAACAATCTGTTTCATTGTTCACTTTTTTTATCCTCTCCCCCATAACAGAAGCCCACAAGGGTCCTGCACATTATGACACAGCAGGTACTCAGCAATGCACATGAAATAGAGGCACCTACCCCATCCTCTCCTGCTTTAGATGGCTGGCCATCTTTAGCTCAATCTTTCTTGCTTTTTATAGCAGAAAACTCAGATCTGCATGCATATTGAGAACCAGGTTAAGGACTTTCAAAAACATGAGCTTAGACCCCTCAGCTGTTTGGGTTATCTAAAAGAGAAAGTTCTTGTTTTTGAAGTTTCTCTTTGTCTTCATTTGTATAGTCAGAATACTTGTTGAATAATTTGAAATGCCACATTGTATGAAGGAATAGAGAGTTGAGTAATTTGCTCATTCACTCTCTCTCTCTCTCTCTCTTCTCTGGCCCAATGAAGCAGAAAGCCAAAGAGGAGATGAGAGGCCCTTGCCCTTTTGGAGAACAAACATAAGGAAATAGATTTATGTAAGAGGTATGAGAATACAGTGAAGTCCCTTGACATCTCTAAACCCCAAATCCCCCTGCCTTTCCTAAACTCTGGGTTCCAGACACCCAAATTTTTCAATGTGCTCCCCAAAGCCCACTTGGGTACTCTGCCACCTCTTTGGCCTCAACTTCTACCTTTCATCCCCCTCCCACTTTGATGATTACAAAACACTCAGAGAATACTTCCCCCACAAGGAGTTTTATTATCTGTTCCTTTTACCTGTGATCCTCTTACTCATGATCCTCTAGATGCCCTTCTATAGCCTCTTTCAACTGTCAGTTCAAACCTCACCTGCTTATGATGGCAATATGTTCCCATCTAAAAAATAACACCTGTCCCCATCCACCTATTAACTCCCGATTCTCTTCTACTTGTTTGATTTTTTTTTCATTAGAGTCCTTATTCCTACCTGACTTGATATATTTACATCTTGGTTATTGTATCTCCCCAATGCAGTTTAAAGTCTATGTAAAACTAGGTTTATTCTGTCCATATTCACACTGCCCTTTGTAAATTCCATGGTTCTCTGGTACTTATATGGAACATGGGTGCACATACAAGAGAGGGTTGGTGTCATAATGACCTTCATAAAGGTGAAGAAGATGGGATAAAAGAAAGATATTCAGACAGTTCCCAGGTCTATGCAAGATTTTTCATGTGACATCAGACAAGTCTGAACCCTGAAATTGGACTTGTGGGAACAGTTATGGTGTGGTACCTGACGACTGAAAGTATCACTGTTCTATTTTTTTCCAGGGAACATAGAGCAGCTGTGCTTGGAGGAGATGTTGAGGAATAAGCAAGGTATTTAGTAGCTGTGCTCTCTTTCATTTTTCTTTCTTTGGTATTGGGAATTGAACTCAGGGGGGCTCTACTACTGACTACATCCCTAGTCGTTTTGTTATTTTTTTTTTTTTAATCTTGAGACAGGATCTCACTAAGTCACTGAGGCTGGGCTTGAACTTGCAATTCTCCTTCCTCAGCCTATGGAGTCACTGGGATTACAGGGGTGTGCCACCACACCAATCACATATTCTCTTTTTTGTTTCCTTGGTAGACACTACAAGACACCTGAATCTTGTTGAAGTGTGTATTAAGTCACTTCCTTTCTGTAGTAAAACCCTTCTCTACTTCACACTTCACCCATAGTAAACACAAATGTCCTGCCAATGATCTGCAGCCTAAACGTTATCTAACCCTTTTGCCTCTCCAGCTCCCCTTATATCACTTCCTTGGCTGAGTCATGCTAAACTCCTTACTATGCCCAGGCATTTGGTAATCACATTCCAAAGCCTTTTGAATTTGCCATTGACCAAAACACTCACTGTCATAATTTTCATAAGTAATAACATAGTTACTTGTATAGTAATTAACTTAATATCTCCCCACTGGTCTATTGATTGCTTAATCACAGTCATCATTTCTCTATTCTTTGAGTTTTTACCAACCCAGACCCAAAGTTTTGATATCTAGGGTAGGAATCGAATAAACTTTTATGGAATTAATTAATTTAATTAAGTCCTAGCATGATAAAAATTATTATTTTCACCCCAGACTCTCTGAGGAAAATAGGAAGAGGAAATGAAGATGAGAAATAGAGTAAATGTTTAGGTATCCAGACTGGTCAAAACCAGGCAGGAACTTAAAAGCATCATATATCAAAATGGATTGTATTGTCATGTAAAACTAAAAAGAACCAATATAAATAAATAAATAATAAAAGGGTTGGGGATATTGCTCAGTGGTTAAGCACCTCTGGGTTCAATCCCTCATACCCCTCAAAAATGTTTTTCAATTGCAAAACAAAAAAATCCACAGCAGAATCCAATTTAGTTAACCACCTCTCCAAACATTCAACCATGTAGTCATCTATCAGCCAGCCATCTACCCAATCTTCCATCTGTATAGTCTCTCCAGTGCTCTTTGCAACTAACCATTCATCCACCCATTCATCTAATCAATTGGAAACTATCTATCCATCCATCTATCTATTTCACCAGCATCCTATCTAGCCACAATCTAGTAAGTTGGTCATTTACATAGCTGTTTATCCATTCACTCATGCATCAGAAAGTTCATACCATCATCCATCTAACCATTTATTTTTTCAACCACACATAATTTCACTCATCCATTTATTCATCTATCCAACTGTCTAACCTTCCATCTCTGTCCAACCACATTTATCTTGTCTTCATGTATACATCCAACCATTTATTCAACCTCTGTATATCCATAAAGTCATTCAACATCCACCTGCCATTTCCAGGAGGAAAGAAAAAATCATTCATTAATACAGGAAAAGGACATGAGCACCCTGGATTTTTCTTAGAAACCCACCTTTGCTGTGTGTTTCTGTACATGTTGTGTATAAAACCTTATGCCCCAGCATTTGGGGTAAATGATCACAGAACAAACTGCTCATTTCTGATAGGCACTTAACAAGTTCCTATTCTGTGCCAGCTTGTGGATGAGAGCAACAGTAACAGGTATACACAGACTGTTTTGGTATCCAAGGATTCTGTTCTGTTCATGCAAATATGTGGCAGTTGTGCCAAGCTCCTTTCTATGTTCCCAGGCCAACCAACAGTATGAATACATGTAGGTTTGTCCTCTAGGGGCCCAGTCTGTGTTAGGGACTCTGGAGGTGAGCATAGAGGCAGAGAACCAGAATTCTTTCAAGTTAGTTTAGAATCTCTTCCTTCATAACTTGTTCAATTTCAACTCATCCTGAACTCTCACCAGGCCTCCTTGGCTCCTGTCCCTATAGAGACACTGAGGATCTTCCCAAAGCAATGTAAGGGGAAGGAACGGGAAACTCAGAGGTAAGAGGTCCCTACCCTGTCTTGCTTATTTCCACAGCAAAGTTGATGCAGGGGAAGCAGAAGGATTTGAAATCAGCTGAGCCAACTGCTCTATGGAAAGAGCCACTCTGCACTCAGTGAAAGGCTCTTTTCCGTAGTAGAATGGAAAGCTGAAGGGAGGAATTGGGGAAGGATGAACCCAAAACCCTTGTGGCTGGCCCTCCAGGCACTGGTTTGAGGAAGAAAACAAGAAAAGGAAGAGCTCCTGGAGACTGCTGTTCAGCAACTGCTTGTGACTGACTGCTGTCAGTCACTGTTATGCAAATGGCCGAAGGAGGCAGGGAGCACCCTCATAAAGGGGTCCCTGTGGAGGAAGAAGGGAAGAGACGACCGACCCACTCCTGGGAGGACATGAACTGAGGTCCTCAAACACAGAAGTTCTCCCACACTTCCAATCCACTCTTCCTCCCTCTCTCCTCTTTTCTTTTCTCTCATATCCTTCCCCCTTTTTTGCTCCTAACTCTTTTTTATCTTTCCCCCTCCTCCTCTACACTAATTTCTCCCTCCCCCCTTACTTCCATCACCTGGTCCTCCTCCTCCTCTATTTCCTAATGCTCCCCCTTCTCTACCTCAATCCTACTGCATGCTCCTTGCTTCGCCCCCTCTCTTCTTGCCCTTCTTACCCTGTTCTTCAACTCCTCCCTTTCCTTTTCCCCTTTCTCTTTCTTCTATTCCTTTTCTTCTCAAGTCTTTCTTCCTTCTCCTTTCTTTTTTCTCCTTATAGCTCCTTCTTCTTCTCTGTTCTTACCCCTTCTCTCCCTTCCCCCTTCTTTCCTTTTTATCTGACCTTCATGTTCCCTCCTCAATTCACTTATGTGTAGAATGATGGCAGAGATGGAGAAGTTGGACATTCAATTCCTCTCAGAAACTTACATCATCTCAGAAGAAAAAGGACATTAAGAAGAGGTAGGGTCAATGGAAGAAGATGGAGGTAGAAATATGGAAAGGGTGGGGGCAGGGATTTTTGCCCTTAAATGCATGGATTTCTGTGAAGCAGGAAGCAAGAAAGCATTGAGCTCTACACTATGAGAGGAGCCCATGAAAATCTTTCAGAGCAGGTCTTCTAGAAATGGCATTTCCTACATAGGGGCACAGCTGGTGCACTGGCACTGAAGTGGTGGAAATGCAGGGAGGTGCTGGCTGGAGGGTGTGTGTGCTGGTGTGCAATAGACCTCCACAACCCAGAACCCCTAATACTCTAACCCCTAGGTAGAATGCCTTCCACAAACCATCAGGAGCTCTGTCAAGGACCTAAGGAGAACAACTCAGGACCTGCCTCAGAAAAGGCCACATAATCTTATTTAAATGTAGTCAGAAAATGCATTCCAGAGAGAGATAATGATCTTTTGATTTGAGATCTAATGTATTTTAGAACTTTTTTTTCATATTTTCATATTAATAGATATACATGAATGAGTGGTCTTTTTCTTGCATATTTGACCACCTGTATATTTATTTTCTTCTGAAGAAATAGTTGATATTGATATTGATTCAGTGTCCTGCATATTTAATCATTGGCTCAACTTGATTTCCTAAAAGACTGAATCACTCCACACCAATAGCTTATGAGAGTGACTGTTTTACCACATCTATACAACTAAACATTTTCATGTAGGTGTTACGTACATGAAGAAGGAACCATCAGTTCCTTTTTACAGGTTAAAAAAAGCAAACAATTGAGCTGGTTCACTGGTGCAATCATCCTTTTCACCAAAGAGATGTTCATCTTCAGATCTTGTGAACTTTGTTGAAATTTAAGGTACCATTTATCCTGACTATACTGAAGACCTTAGACTACTCTTTATTAAAACAAAATTGATCAATGTGGTAGGTGTCATTTCAATAACTGGATTTGATGAATCTGTTTTTCTAGAAGTCGTTCTGCTGTTGTATTCCCTGTAATGTGGAAAAGTTCCCTTCTGTCTTTTTTGGACTTCTCATCCTGCTGTCACACTCACTCAGCCTCTGCCACTGACCCTTATGATATTTCTCCACAGGGCACTCCAGGCTGGTGACTGCCTCAGCCATCAGCACTCAGGCACCAGTGGAGGTGGTTCTTTTCTCTTGCCTTTACCTCTGTATTCCAGGTATCGACTTGGGACTTTCTTTGATTTCCCACTACACTGCAGAAATCATACAATAATATTTAATGAGAATTTATTGAAACTTCTTTTATTTTGGGAGAGAACTAATACACAAACACTAAGACCTACAACCATGCATAGACCTCAGATTAATTCTAGAAACTCCCACTATGCTAATTCTTTTCCTGGCTCTCAGCCTATCTCAAAATGGCCAGAGGCAGCTCACCACCCCCACTACCAGAATTTTCTATGAGTTTCCCCATGTTGGAATCAGCCAAACTTATGACCAGTCCAAAAGAAAGTGTTGGAAAAATTTTCTCTCATCTCATTCAAAGAAGAGGAAGGTATACAGCTCCTCCGTTTTAGGTCCTAGGACCCAATTTTATCTAGAATGTTTAGCAGGAAGCTATTCTTTTTCAGAGGAAATCCCCACCCTGGCTCTTAGGAGACAAAGGTTAGGTTATTACTACTTCCAAGTAACATAAAAAGGGATATTTTCTCCTTTTTTTTTGAAGGCCCCTTTAGCATTCATTGGGCATATACATGAGTGCTAGGTTTTAATGATAAGTTCCTCATGTTTATGCTCAGAAAAAAATTAGAAGGTGCATTACTATTAACTTTATCTGTGCCCTTTATATCAGCTCACCTTGGCTTCCCCAAAATAATAAAAGAATATGAGCATATTCTATCTTTGATGTTGAGTGAAAGCAGTGTGCCACAGTAGTTATGAGATTGGGTTCTGGAGAAAGACTGCCTGGGTAAAAGTCCTGCTTCCATTAAGTGTGTGCTGAGTGGCTATCAGCACATCACTAGACTTCTCTGACTATCAGTATCTTTATTGATAGACCTAAATTAATATGGATATTGCTTTGATAATTAAAAAATTAACCTGATTAAAGCATTTAGGAAGTATTCAATAAACTTTAGCTATCTGTGAGCCACTCATGGGCATGTCTCATATTTCAGAGACTCAAAATTGAAGCAGCATTTCCATATCTCTTGAGATTCATGTGATACGTGACTACTAATTTATTACCAGAATATCCCCTGGGGGGAGAAAGTTCTTTACATTGAACGTGTACAGATGCAGAAGGGTGGGAGAAATCTCCAGGATGAAAAAGGTTTCCAGTGGTTGTTTGTAAGGGGCAGGGGCACAACACTGAGACCCTAGAAGAGTGCATTTGTCCTATTAAGTTTGAACTATAAAATCAAAGAAGACATTTGCAAAGAGTCTTTAAAACTTGAGAATAAAAAACATGTTTAGTTACAGGAAAAATAAAAAGGATCAGTTGGAAGTTAAATATTTGGTAAACCATAGAAACAGGCACAGTCAATGCACACCTGTCTCAAAAACCCTTCTTTTTTATTGGTTGTTCAAAACATTACAAAACTCTTGAATCAAAAACCCTTCTTTATCTTTGATTGATTTATGATTGTGAATGTGTCCTAGTGCTGGACAATGCTCCCTGAGGGGATGTCTGCTGAGGAGCTTCTTGGACATATTTCTTGCCTCCTAAAAAGAGATGCAGTAAGAGACCAAATCTTTAAGCTTCTGCATATTTCCCTGCCTGGATTTGAGGGCTGGAAATGCTACAGTGAGTTTGTAGTACCTGTAGCTCAATGGCACAAATGAAAAGCATCATGGCAAGAGTCACAACTCAGAAACATTTTACTTCTATATAACACATGTCAGTCTCATCTAGTATATGAGCAATTTCCCCAGAACTGTGAAACCTCAGACTTGACATGCTCATTTATTTCTCATATGAAAAGACTGAGACCTTGTCAATTGTGCTCCACAAGAATTCATTGATCCTCTGTTTGAGACACTGTGCTAGGGGTTTGAAAGACACAGAGATGATTCACACAGGATCATTGCCATGAGGAACTCAATAATACCCTGGAATCAAATATCTCATTTTAGTGTTATGCTATATTGTCTATCAACTGTATGCCCAACTTTATGGCTATTATTTCCCAAAGACTTGAGATATAGTTATTAGAATTCCCCTTTTACAGTTAAAGACATAGCCTGAGATGAATTAGGTAATTTGAGTAGTTAAATAGTCAAAATTGGATTCACATCCAAGGCTTTTATACTCTAAAGGTGGGCTTTATTCCATTCCTCATGGAAACATCTCAAATTGCTGTTGAGATGGAGATATCATTCCTTATGACATAGTCACCTTCTCCCCAATTGTGGTTTAGATAGGAGATATCCCCCAAAACTCCTGTGCTAATACAGGAATATTCAGTTTAAATGATTGGATTTTGAGAGCTATAACCTAATCAGTCCATCCTAGTATAAATGGATTAACTGGGTGGTAACTATAGGCAGGTGAGGCATGGCTGGAGGAGGTGGGTCACCAGGGGGCATGCCCTGGAAGGGTTCATCTTCCCTGCTCCCCACCCCTGCTTCCTAGTCACCATGAGCAGAGCATGCCCTTCTTCCATAATGTTCTGCCTCATTTTGGGCCTAGAGCAATGGAGTTGGTTGACCATGGATTGAACTTCTGAAACCATGAGTTCAAAATAAACTTTTCCTCCCCTAAGTTATTATTGTCAAGTATTTTGGTCACAGTGATGAAAAACTGACTTACACACCCACATAAGAGAACACTTGGGAAGTTGAGGAACTCATAAGGTTGTAACATCCCTGCAATGTCTAGTTTAGAGTTCAGAGGACCTATATGGAAACCAACTAACTAACCGGGGGTCAAAATACCTGACATATTTATACATCAAAACAGTGACAGCAGCATTAGAGGCCCTTTCCAAGTATGATGGAAATTTAATTTGAAAACGTTGGGAGCTATGATACCTTCTGCTATTGCCCTGTAGATTAATTCAATGACAAAGAGATAGCAGTTCCCAGTGGGCATAGTGGCACACGCCTGTAATCCCAGTGGCTCAGAAGGCTGAGGCAGGAGGATCACAAATTCAAAGCCAGCTTCAGGAACCTAGTGAGGCCCTAAGCAACTTAGTGAGAACATATCTCAAAATAAAAAGTAAAAAAGGCTGGGATGTGGCTTAGCACTTAAGCAATGTGGTACCAAGGTGAGGAGGTGGAGAGAGAGAGAGAGAGAGAGAGAGAGAGAGAGAGAGAGAGAGAGAGAGAGAGAGAGAGAGAGAGAGGAGAGAGAAAGTTCCCCTGGAACAATTGTTAGCTAGAAAAGGGGAGGTGAAAGCCCTGCCTTGGAGCCCAGATTTACTTACGGATGAGGAGAGTTTTACTTCCACAGTTGTCTGGTGAAGCACTGGGAACATACAGAGACTTCCATCCATCTTACTCAGAAGTTGTTTCCCGATCCAAGTCTATCAACTTATTATGCATAATTTAATAATTTGTGAGCAAGCAGAACCAGGGGAAGGGAATGAAGGAAGTTAAAAATGAAGAACAGCATAAGAGGAAGCATAGGGTAAAACAATTGCATGGGACCATAGACTGGGCAGAAGTAGGATGGACAATTTATTACTACCCCTACTAGTGCTATGACCTTAAATTCATAACTTATCCTCTAAGACCCATATGCTTATATGATTGATTCTTCCACTCAGATGGGTCTTTGAGAATTAGGGCCATTTTTCAGGAATCTCACTGAAATCTAGTAGGCATCAATGGATTGTTTGATTGAATAATTAATTTATAGTGATAACACTGATTGGAGATATAACCCTCTTTCTAATCAGAGCTAGTACAATATATCCTGTATGTGTTCCAACAGTGTGGAAGAGCTCTGTGTATTAGGCACTTTGCAAAAGTGACTCCTGTTTGATGTTGGGGAGAGAATTCTCATAATTTTTCTACGTCAACCTACACAGACCTACACATACACTGGCAGACTTATCCATATACTCTATGATTTGAGAGGCATTTTTTATACACCAGTGCTTGTGTTAATTTTAGGGTTTTGTCATAGCTAAACAGTTCATTCTACTATTTGCCTAATCTTTTATGTATATAAGGATTCTGTGACATAAAGATAGCAACAATTACAATGAAAACAAAATAGCAAAGTCTTGAAAACTAATATTAACAAAAATTCAGGAGATCTAAAATTTCATTGTGTCTAGTGTATTCTATTTCAATCTTCACATAGTTTATTCAAATTCCTGCATTATTATTCCCTTAGATCACTGTGATTGAGCCAGAATTTGAGCCTATAATTATTTTTTTCTAAAGTTTCAGAGTCCTACAATATAGAAAGTCCCCAACTTATGCTCTAGCAATTCCCACTCTTTCCTTTTCCCTTTTTGTTATTGTAACAATTCCCTCCCCAAACAATTCCAGGTGCTCCTCATTTTTGAGTCCCCCATATTCAGTGGTTAAATGCTGTACATATCCACACTGGCACATTTTTTCATCTCACATGCTATAACACTGTACTGGATTTTCTAACTGTTGTGTAAGGTAGTCTATCATAGGCCCCAAGTGTCTCTCACATTCAAACAGCAGTGCCTCACTGTCCCTTCATATTGAGCAGTTTTAAAAGCTAGTTTCATAGGAAATTAAATAGATTAAGGTGACCTTAGCTTAACTATTATGATCACTTGCTCCCTGGAAAAGGGAACTAATCTGTTATTTCTTGCTATGAAAGGTACAGAGCCCTTGCTCTTTTGTTCTCTGGCTATGGCAGAAGACACTGTGTACAAAATTACTGTCTGGGCCCTGTGGGATTTGAGGGCAGGTAAAAGAGTGCACTCAGACTGATGTTCCTGCTCTTTGCTGTGCTGTAAATAACAAACTGTCTTGATCCTATTCATTAAGTTGCATTATCTACTTGCAGCACTTACCTGCCTTGGGCAGGCCAACCTTCTTGCTTGCTTAGTTCTCTTCTTTGGAATCTTGTTACTCTGTGCCATCCTTTATAGGGTTAACTTTCTTCTGGGAAACAACCTCATGGAAAACAATTTTTATTTTAAATATTTTTGAGATGAAAAGATAATTGTTACTTATAACTTCCTGCCACTTAATATAAATGGTGGTTTGTAAAGAGGGTTTTGAGTGCAAAGCTGGTGACTTAAAGAATGTAATAGGATCTGAGAAGGAAACAAGATTATCATCCTTGTGAAGCAATAGGAGAGATAATGGCTAGTAGCCAGAGATATGAGATGCAGCTGGAGGTAGAGCAGATGTCTTACAGGTGATCACAGCTTTGTACCCAGACTTTGGGTAGTGGAGACCCAAGAGACAATATTGACAGAAAAGACTGATCTGTTGATTTTTTTTTCTCTTTTGAAAATATAGTTTATGGCATTTGCCTTATCTTGGGCACTGTTCTAAGAGCTTTTACTCGTTGGTTCCTAACTACAATCTAAAATGTAATTCTTATTATTATCTTCATTTTGTTAGTGAGGGAACTGAGGCACATAGAGCTCAGTAAACTGAAAACTATACATTTAGTAAGTGCTGGGATTATGGTACTTCTGTAGGGGTGGGTTTATGACTGGGCATGGAGGATTCTGATCCACAGCTTTTGCCTGGTGAAAAACATTAAAGGCAAGAGGCATGTTTAGAGAGGATTTTATGGCATTTTCTCCCTTGGACTATGTTCTGGAAATGCTCTTATTTGTTTCTTCAAAAATCCTGGATGAGGATTAAATATTGCTTTTAGACTAATAAACCAACATATTACTATTGAAAACAACAACAATAACAACTTTGTCCATGTGTGCCAATAATAACCTCTTAGGTACCATCCATAGTTTGCATACCACATTTTGGGTAGCACTGACTTTGTGGAAAGACTAGGACTGGAATTTCAGGTCTGCCATCTCATATTATCCATTTTTGAAATGTTTACCAAAAAATGCTCACTCCAGCTAATGGTGAATACCTTTGTATGTCAATCATTAACATACCAATGTATGTTAATCAATTAACATATTGCTCAGTAAGCATTGAATATTTGCCATTCTCTCTCTCTCTTTCTCTCTCTCTCTCTCTCTCTCTCTCTCTCTCTCTCCACTCCATTAAGGTTAGTGGGTACTATTTTCTTATTTTTGTACTTCATTCCAACCTCTCACTTTTCTTTTTCTCCCTTCATCCATAATGACCTGTTCTACAGGAGTCCTGAATCAGCCATACCTGCTTTGATCTCTGCATCTTTGCAAATACTCTTTGCTCTTCCTACAACTCCTTCCAGCAATCCCTTCTTCAATTGTCAATATTCCATTCATCTCAAAGGTCTAATCTTTGTCTCCATTGAAACTTTTCTTGATTATTTCAATCAGGGTGACTCTCATCTGGGCAGTAAACTATTTGTTTCTCAGAAATGTTTCCTTCCTTGGGAAAAGACTCTTACCCTATTTATTTACTCACCCTGTCCAAACTTCCTTTCTAGATGTATGGATCTGTATCTGGGCTACGGTACCAGAAACCACAGTTGAGTCTGGGAAGAATTAGGTGGATTTTAGAGAGTATACTCCTTAATGCAAAATATAAATATTGGGGGTATCTGTGATGCAACATTCAATAGCAATCCTATGTTGGTTCCAAATAGTTTTGTCAATGATCAGTTTGAAGACTAAGGGCATAGAAGTGGGAGAACTGGAATTGAGGACTGTACTTCATTGAATATTGGGCTTCCAAAGGTATTTATGTCCTAATCCTCAGAACCTTACATGGCAACAAGGACTTTACATGTGTGATTAAGTATCTTAAGATGAGGAGATTATCCTGAATTTCCAGGTAGACCCAATGCAAAATCATGTGGATCAGAAGAAGAAAGCAACATATAATATAGAGGAAATAAAATGGCGGTTGTTTTAAGCTATGTACAGAGGAAGGCTGAAGGGTCAACTTCCCATTCAGAGAAGGAGGCCCTGATAGCAAAGGTCAAAGGGATAAATTTGTAGATGCTACTCTTTTAGTTTTGAATATGGAGTTAGAATCTGTGAGCCAAAGAATACAAGCAGCTTGTAAAAGCTGAGAATAGTCAAGGAATGAATTCAGTACAGAGCATGCAGAAGGCATGTAGCCTTGCCTAACTCATAATATTTACCCAGTAAGACCATTTCTTCCTCCTGACCTCCAAAAATATAGAAAAATAAGTATTTGTTGTCTTAATCCCTAAATTTGTGATTATCTGTTACAGAATCAATAGGAAACTAGTACATACTCAAGCAACAGAGGTGAAATAATGCTGTAACAAATAACCAAAGTATGGAACTGACTTTAGAATTGGGCAATTGGCAGAGGATAAAAGAATTTGAGGCACATTGTAGGAAAGAAAAACCTAGCTTGCCATAAGGTTTTGAACTTTATTTGATGTTGAAATGGGATCAGACTTTGGGGGCCTTTGGTATGGAGTAATATATTTGCATGTGGGACAAGTATGAATCTTTTTGGTGGGCTGAATAATGTTAACCCAATAATGTGTTCAAATTCTTTGGTGGTGAATGGATGGAAATGGAGAACATCATGCGAAGTGAAATAAGCTAGACTAAAAAAATCAAGGGTCAATTGTTTTCTCTTGTATGTGGAAGCTAGAGCAAAATAAAGAAAAGAAGGAGGGCAGGATCAGACATCATAAAGATATAAGGAATATTGGGCTGTGGATGTGGCTCAAGCGGTAGCGCGCTCGCCTGGCATGCGTGCAGCCCGGGTTCGATCCTCAGCACCACATACAAACAAAGATGTGTCCGCCGAAAACTAAAAAATAAATATTAAAATTCTCTCTCTCTCTCTCCCTCTCTCTCTCTCTGTCTCTTAAAAAAAGATATAAGGAAGATCATTAGAGTGGAAAAAGGAAATGGAAAGGGAGAGAGAAGGGATAGGAAAGGAGAAGAAATATGGGATTTTTAAAAATCATGCTATGTGCATATATAAACATGCCATAGGGAATTTCACCTTCATGTATAAGCAGAAGGAACCAATCAGAAATAAATAGATAAGAGAAAGGAAGAAAAGTAGAGGAAGGAGAATGGAGGGAGGGAAGAAAGGAGGGAAATGGAGGAAATGTGAATTGAAAGGCCCATTCCTCACAGATAACAAATCTTGCTGCATCCTGATGTAGTAGTGAAAAACAACTCATTTGTAACTCTTTTTCTGTTTTTTTTTTTTTGAGGGGGGGTACCAGGGATTGAACTCAGGGGCACTAAAGCACTGACCTGCATCCCCAGCCATATTTTGTATTTTATTCAGAGACAGGGTCTCACTGAGTTGTTTAGTGCCTTGCCATTGCTGAGACTGGCTTTGAACTCACGATCCTCCTGCCTCAGCCTCCCAAGCACAGGGATTACAGGCATGCACCACCTAGCCCGGTTTCCTTGTACCTCTTTTATGATGACACCAGTCCCATTCAGGAGGTCTCTTAATGACTTAATAACATCCTAAAAGTCCTACCTCTAAATACTATCACATTGGTAATTAAATTTCAACGTATGACTTTTAGGGGAACATATATATTCCAACCATAAGAGCAAGACTGAACATATATTTGTCTTTAATGGAGAGGAGAATTAAAATTCATTATATGGTTGTGTATGTTAGTGGTGGTGGTGGACATTAGGGAAAGCTGTACATAGCTTAAAACAACCACCATTTTATTTCCTCTATATTATATGTTGCTTTCTTCTTCTGATCCACATGTTTTTGTTTGAGTCAACAGTCATGGGACTGCTTGATTAAGCTGGAAACTCTAAGAATCTACCCACATCAGGGGACTTGGAAAGGGAGAGCTAGAAAACAAGACTCATTTGGGACTACTAAGTCTTCTTTCCATGTAGTCACAAAGCCTCTCCCTCACCACATGAATTTTCCATAAGGACTATACAATAAGGTAGCTGAATGTGTTACAAGGAAATTGGGGCTCCCTTTAATGTGAAATGATAAGCTTCCAGGCTTTCTTAAGGCATAGATCCAGAAATGGCACATCATCACCTCCATTTTATTCTTTAGTTACAGGACAGACCATATTCAATGTGGCAAGTAACTTCACAGGGATATGAAAATCAAGAGTTATCATTCATAGGAATTCATCATTGAAAACTAGCTAAGACAGTATAGGAACTGAGAATCAAGAGAAATTTGGCATATGGAAAAAAGATAATTAATTTATACTCTCACTGAATTTGTGGTGCATCAAAGGAATTCAAGTGGTAAATTCTATAAATCAATTGGATATATGAGGTTAGAATTGATGAGAAGAGTTTGGATACTCAGTCTTCATCAGGAATACCAAAATATAGTGGCTTAAAGGATTTTATAAAAAGGAGTGGAGACTGTCACCAAGTGTCAATCATTATAGAGATTTTAATTAAGATGAGATGAGGAATGATAAACATCCACTGTGTTATTTACATTGGAGGTCATTGGTGTCGACAGAAGATGTTTTGTGAACTTGGTAGGTGAGAAATTATCCAATTATGGAGGGAGTATAGGACGACTATCAGAGAGTAACCCACTTTCTCAAGAAAAGACAGCAGCTAGGTTGGGATGTGAAGGGCAGGAGAGAATTCTTGTATGAGATTATCTTTATTGTCTGTCCTCACCATTCAAATAGCTCCATGATAGCAAGGGCTATGTTTTCTTCCTTTTTTCTAGGGCATCTAGTAGTGACTGATTCATAGTAGGTGCTCTCTAGAGCTTTATTTATCTATCTATCATCTATCTGTCCTTATATATCCATCTGCCAAATCTACTAGTACCATAAAAAGCAAAACCATTCATTAAACTATGCCACCCAGTGGAATGCTGTACTATGAAGGATTTAAACAGAACGAGGTATTTCTATTTGTATTTGATAGTGATAAAGTCCTACACCTTACTGTTGAGAAAAGCAAGCCAATGTGGAAACATAAGTGAAGTGCAATTTCTGAAAGAAATCTCTCATCTTCTGTCCCTCAGTTTTTAAAAATTTATTCTTTTTAGTTATATACAACACCAGAATACACACTCACATTATTACAAAAGCCTGGAACACAACCTGCTCCAATTTAGTCCCCAACACTCCCCCACCCACTTCTACATTCCCCTTTCTCCACTGTGCCAATCCCTTTTCAATCTATTTACAGTTTACTTTTGAAAAAATTAGTGCCCTGTGGATGCAACTGATGCCAGGACACACCATGCCTTAATTTTTAAGAGTTTAGTCTATATTAAGAATAGTAGCTTTTTGTCTGTTGCCCAAGTAGCAAATATTTTCTCCCAGTTCATTAGTAAAATTTTGATCATTTTTTAACATGCAGAAATCATCTTTCTGAAAAGTTTTATGGAATCACATCCCTCAATCTTTTCTCTTTTTGTTGCATCTGTATCTTGATAGTTTAAAAATGTTTCCTAAACCCAGGTTTAAAAATTCACCCAATTGTAGGACTTTTGTGATATAGTATTTCACATTTAGATTCCTTATCTATTTGAAGTTTCTTTCTGTGAAAGATACAATATGTCTCTATTTTTTCTCCAAATGTCTAGCCAAATGTCCAAGCACCATTTATTTTAAAAGTCTATTTAGTTCTAATATATTTAGATGCCATGTTGATTATATCCCAAAGTTCCATTGAATTTCTTTTTAAAAAAAATCCTTTTTTTGGGGGGGGGGTACTGGGGATTTAACCCAGGGGCCTTGAACTTGTGATTGTCCTGCCTCAGCCTCCCAAGTTGCTGGGATTACAGATGTGTGCCACCACACCAGGCTCTCCATTGCAATTTTATTTGAGTTTATTTCCATATTTTCTATTTTATTCCATTCCTACATGTTCATAAGCCCATTGCACATTGTTTTAATTATACAGGCTTCTATAATATGCGTTAATGTCCTCTAGGACTAGGCCACTTGTCATAGCTTTTCTTTTTTAGTAGTTCCCTGGAAATTCTTAACTTTATTTTTCCACATAAATTTTAACATCAACTTGCCTAGTTCTACCAATTTGAAATATATATATATATATATATATATATTTTTTTTTTTAAAAAGCATATTGATATCTTTATTGGGATTGCAAAAATTTAAAATTAATTTGAGGAGATCTGAAATTTTAATGATGTTGAGTCTTCCTATCCAAAGTAAGGGATGTCTTTCCATTTGTTTGAATTTCTTATTTTGCCTTTTAAGAGGGTTTTAAAGTTTTCCTTGAATAAGTCTTCCACATTACAAAAATGTATCCCTAAGGGTATTTTTAGGTTGCTTAACTGTATTATTTATTCATTTATACTATGGCAAAAGCACTTAGCATTTGATCTATGCTGGGATTGAACCCAGGTCCCCACTTTAACAGGCCATTGCTCTCCTACTGAGCTACACCTCCAGCCCCACAATATATGTCAACTACAGATACAGCCTTATACAAAAGATTTCTATCTTCTTTTTGTTGCTATTGTAAATGGGGTTTTCTCTATTGTTTTGTCTTCTAATTGGTTATTATTTGTTAAAATAATTGGTTATCATTTGTGTATTTTGTGGCCTGCCCCTCTAATGAGTTGTTTTATTATTTAAGTTATTTTTACCATTAATTCTCTGGGATTTTCCAGGTACACATTCATATCATCTGTAAATAGAGATAATGTTTCTTCCTTTTTTCTAATCCTTATCTCATTAGTGAATTTCTCTTGCTTAATTGCAGTGGCTAATCCTTCTGGTATTATCCTTCTGAATCATAGCGGAGAGAGTAAGCAACTTTAACTGGTTCCTGATCATAGTGGAAATGCCTTTAATGCTTCTTCCATTAAAATTTATCATTGCTTTTTATCAAAAAATGAGTATAGGGACTGGGGCTGGGGCTCAGTGGTAGAACACTCACCTAGCATGTGTGAGGCACTGGACTAGATCTTCAGCACCACATAAAAATAAAGGTATTGTGTCCACCTATGACTAAAATATAAATATTTTTTTAAAAAATGAGTATAGGCTGGGAGCATTGGTACAGAACTGTAATCCCAGTGACTCAGGAGGCTGAGGCAGAAGGATTACAAGTTTGAGACCAGCCTGAGCAACTTAGGGAGGCCTTAAGCAATATAGCAAGGTCCTGTTTGAAAATAAATAAAATAAAATAAAAAGGACTGGAGATATGGCTCAGTGGATAAGATCACAGGGTTCAATCCCTGGAACCAATAATAATAATAAAAAAGTATAGAATTTCTTCAAAGGCGTTTTTTAGTCATCAATAGAAACATGTTTTTTTCTTAGAATTATTAACATTATGGGTTTATGGAATTATTAATATTCAATCAACTTTGCATTCTTGGGATAAGATAATCTTCACTGTGGTATAATATTTTCTTTTTAAAAATTTTTTAGTTGTTGGTAGACCTTTCTTTCTTTTTTATATTTTTTTTATATGTGGTGCTGAGAATCGAACCCAGTGCTTCACATATGCTAGGCAAGTGCTCTACCACTGAACTATAAGCCCAGCCCCAATATTTTCTTAAAGTATTGAATCTGTGTACAAATGCATTCTAACTTTTAATAGTCTATATTTTTGTTTTTCATACTATATTTATTAGCCATAGATATCAAAGTCATAATTGTTCTATTTAAAAAAAATAAGAAGTTCTCCTTGGTTTTTAACACTCTAAAACAATTTCAGTATTATTGAGACAATACAATCTTAGAAAGTTTGATAGATTGCCTTTGTGAAACCATCTAGGCCTTGAGATTCTTTCGTGGACTACTCGATAATTTTCTTCTAGGAAAACTGATCTCCTTAAGTTTTCCATAACTAGTGATTTCAATTTTGATTATATGTATTTCCTAAGAAATTATCCACCTCATAATTTCCAAATGAAAATTTACTTCCATAGAAGTCTGCTAAGTGGGCTCAGTGATTTTTAAACATTTCTTCTGATTCAATAGTTATTTTTTCATTGCAATTTCTTATTTTATATGTATTTGTTTTCTCCTCTTTTCATGATTATGTTAGCTAGTGGTATGTCTATTATTTTTAAAGAAACCAGAAAAAAGGTTTTTTTCTCTTTTCTACATCATCACTACATCCTACCTTCTTATTTTGTATTTATTATGTCCTTCCTGGTACTTGCTTCCCTTGATTTACTTTTTATTCTTTCTCTAGTTTTTTGAGTTGAAAATTTAATTAATTGTTATCATTCTTTAATTTATATTGATAAAAGAAGTTATGGCTTTGGATTTTCCTCTGGCCATGTTTTTAAGGTATGACAAAGATCCTGATTATATATTCATTCATTGTCTTTTTTTAATAAATTCCATAATTTTAACTTCTAGTTCTCCATTTACCCACATGTTGTTTAGTAGGTGGTCAGTTAAATTTTAGAATGAGTATTATTCAAGAAAACTGGAATCTCCGAGATAATACCAAAGGCTTAACATGTGTGTCATCAGGATCCCATAAGAAAAAAAAAAGAATATAGTGTTGAAAAATTATTAGAGAAATTAGTAGCTAAAAGCTTCCTCCAAATTAGTATACAGATGCACTGGTGATTTGTTCATGAGTTCTCAGAGCATTTTGATTGATTTGTTTATTAGTGCTAACAGCTTTTGATGGAATATTTAATGTTTTCTATATATAGAATCATATCAGATGCAAACAGAAAATTTTACCTCTCCCTTTTCTTTTTTGATGTCTTTTATTTCTTTTTACCTTGTAATTGCTTTAGCTAGAACTTTCAGTACTCCACTGAATAAAAATGACATTAGTGGGCACCCCTATCTTGTCCCTTATTGTATAGAATGATGTTAGCTGTGGGATTGTTGTACATGGCTTTATTATATGGATGAAATTTTCTTCCATATTAATTTGTGGGAAGTTTTTATTATGAAAGTCTGTTGAATTTTGTTCAAATTCTTCTCAGCATTTATTATGAATGATCTTATTTTTATCCCTCATTCTGTTCATATAATATATCCCATTTATTAATATACATATGCTTAACTATTCTTGCATCCCAAGGATAATCTCACTCAGTCATGGTGCACTATCATTTTAAAATGATGTTGAATTAAGTTTGCTAGTATTCTCCTGAGAATTTTTGCACATATATTCATCATGGATATTGCTCTGTAATTTTCTTGTAATTTCCTTATCTGGCTTTGATATCAGGGAAATGTTAGCCTTGTAAAATGAGTTTGGCAATGTTTCCCTCTCTCCAATTATCAGGAAGGATTTAAAAAGGATTGGCATTAATTCCTTCTTAGATGTTTAATAGAATTTACCCTTAACGTAATCCTGTTTCTATGCTTTTCTTTGTTGGAAACTTTTTTATGTTTGACTCAACATCTTTTTGCAGGGGGCAGAGGGGTACCGAGGATTGAACTCAGAGGCCCTTGATCACTGAACCACATCCCCAGCCCTATTTTGTATTTTTTATTTAGAGACATGGTCTCACTGAGTTGCCTAGTGCTTCACGACTCAATAGCTTTTAAAAAATATTTTTAAAAAAACATTTGATTGATTTATTTTTATGTGGTGCTGAAGATCAAACTCAATGCTTCCATGTGCTAAGCAAGCACTGTCCCACTGAGCCACAACCCCAGCCTATTGACTCAACATCTTTGTTATTCATTTGTTTAGATTTTCTATTTCTTCATGATTTCTTACTGGTAGGTTGTTTGTTTCTAAGAATTCATTCATTTCTTGTAGGTTTTTAAATTCGTTGGCAAGTAATTGTTCACAGTGTTTTCTTATTTCTGTGATATCAGTTATAATGTCTCATCTTTCAATTATTGTTTGATTTGAGTCCTCTCTTTTGCCCTCATTAGTATAGCTAAAGGTTTGTCAATTTTATCTTTTTAAAAAATCAGCTCTCTTTTCTCTCTTTTCTATTGTTTTCTTCTATCTCTATTCTAATATTTATTTTCTTTTTTATCTTGACTTTGGACTCAGTTTGTGTGTGTGTGTGTGTGTGTGTGTGTGTGCGCGCGCGCGCGTGCGTTTTGCTTTTGTTTTTAGTTTCTTGAAGTATAAAAGTGTGAAGTGTGAACTTATGACGTGCATTTGAGATCTTTATTTTTTCTTAATATAGGTTTTTTTCTTTATACCTTTTCATCTTAGGACTGCTTCTGGTGTGTCCCATACATTATGCATCCATTTTCTTTCATCCAAAGATCCTATTTTGAGTTTTTTAATTTCTTCCTTCCTTCTTTTGCAGTACTACTGATTGAACCCAGGGGGGCACTATACAACTGAGCATCCCTAGTCCCTCCCCCAAATACCTGTAGTTTAGTTTTAAAATTTTCATTGGTGCACTATGATTATGCATAATAATGGAATTCATTTTGACATATTTGTACATACAGATAACAGAATTTGAGTGATTTCATTTTTGTAATTTTATTTTGAGATAAAGTCTAAGTTGTCCAGGCTGGCCTTGAACTTTTTATTTATTTATTTATAGTCAGACACAATACCTTTATTTTATTTATTTTTATGTGGTGCTGAGGATCGAACCTACCGCCTCCCTCGTGCTAGGTGAGGGCTGTACCGCTGAGCCACAACCTCAGCCCCTGGCCTTGAACTTTTGAGCCATCTACCTCAGTCTCTCACATAGCGGGATTACAGGCATGCCCAGCCCTTTTATTTCTTTTTTGACCCATTAATTGTTGAGAAGTGTTACTTAATTTCCAAAATTCTTCCTTTTACCAATATCTTGTTTTATAACATTGTGATCAGAAAAGGCAATTGAGATGATTTACATCATCTTAATTTTATCAAGATGTATGGCCTAACATATGGTCTATCTTGGTGAATGGTCCTTGTGCACTTGAGAGGAATGTGTATATACACATACATACACATGTACCTATGAATCTGTGTATAAGGATGCATGTATATAGGTGCATGAATGTGTATGTGTGTATGCACATACACTATACCATTTGTGCAATTTTTGTATATATATACATATATATTTTAGATTTTATAAACGTACATACAAAAATTCTTTATGATATCAAGGCTGTTTAGAGATCATATGAATAGCAAATAAATGCATATTATTTCTCTTTGGAGGTGAAGGGAAACTGGTGCTGAGAAGCTGTTCAAATAAGCACTGAAGAGAATATGTTTCCAAATACAATAACAGCAAGTTATTAACCAATTGCTGATAGGATGAAGTCAATAATTTTAATAATATTAATTATGGGTACCTTAATGAATGGGACCATGGTACTAAAGTTGTGGTAATCCATAGTGAAGTGCCATTCTTACTTCCCAAGTTTAATAATAGGCCAGACCTGATTGTTAACTGAAGAAGTAGTGGGGTAACCACCTTTTCTCCAATTAGGACTTGTAAAATGAGTCTCAATTTTATTTTAACATGTAATGGGGAAAATTAACTGTTTTACCAAGAGGAAGTTTCATGGGGCTCAATTTTTTTCAAGTGAAATTGTTTAAGTGCCAAAGACTGGATTTAATTTTAATTTGTAACCAATTGTGTCAGATCATCCATTTCCACTATGGGATATTTTAGGCAATGGGTGGTATTCTACATGGGTAATTAAGGAAGGCAGTAGTTATAATGGTTAAGATGAAGCATAAGTATCTGCCCTCTATTTTATGTTCAGTAACTTTCCTGAGGCTTATAGGGCATACCTGGTTTAAATTTAGAGGGGCTCCCAAGTATAATAGTAATTTGAGCCTCAGTATTAATTAGATCATGAAGATTTGCCAGTTGGTGCAAATCAGCAGGTGTTAGATATTAAATTTATTCATAACCTATGTTGTAGAGGCACAGAAGTCAACAGCACCCTCATATCATTTTCTTCTATAAATGCATTTAGTAAGTGTTGTATTTCCCATTTTGTCAAACTGAAACTTTTGTTTCAGGCTTTTCCCCTTCTCTAACCCAGTTTTCTTTTTCTTTTTTCCTCTCTCCCCATTCTTTCCTTCCTTCCCTTATCATCACCCTGCTGCTTTGGGAGAGTGAAATTCTCTCTTCATATTTATAAATTCCTTCTTCCAGAGAGCCTCATATCAATATCATCAGAGTTAATGGCCTCCACATGGCAATGGTTACTTTATAGGATTTCAAGGCCCATGACTCAAGTCAGGTTTGAATTAACCCCTTGGTGTGCCATGGGGTTGCCTTGGGTGTTTTTTTTTCTTATGATGATCAGCATCAAGATCATTGTTGTGGAGGAGGTATAGGCAGCAGTGACAGAAACAAAGGCATTTTGAAAGATCCAAGTGAGTCACCTGGTTATAGGAGTGTGGAACTCAGCATGTCACATATGACTGCATTCCACCCCCCTCTAATAATTACTTTCTCACTATAATAACTTCTCTTTGATAAGCTGAACACTCTATACAATGGAGACCAATGCCTATTTGAGATGGGCAACCAATCTGTTAAAGGACTATGGCCATTCATTCCCCTGGGGGGCCCAGCACCATTCAGAGTTTATGCTGAAGTCTTTCTAAGATCAGGTAGGTCTGGGTCAAGACAAATGACACAAGGCAACTTTATGGAGGATGTCATCAGTATTATCCCTGTGAATTATCTAATCTCCAAACTTAGGTGTGTTAAATCTATAAGAAGTTTCAGTACAACTCACCAAATGCAGTACAAAGAAGCTCAGCTTAAAGATCATAGAGTTTAAGGGCCCTAGACTTAACAGTATCTGAAAAGTGTCTCCTTGCTATCAGACAAATAAAACAGCTATCAGTAAAATAAAATTAAAAATAACCATCCCCACGAATGGTAGTCATCATCTAGACTATGCTCTTTACTGCATCAATTGTTGTGGCCCCTCATGGAGGCAGGTGTATCTCCATCTAAATTTTGTTCTGGAGAAGCTTCATTATCAATCAATAGGATATTTCACACCAAGAAGGATGAAAAGAAGAATGATTATGCACATGAGATTTCCTTGGGCAATCACTGTGGCTTTCAAGCAGGCTTGAAAATGGCTTGTGAGTTGTAGAGAGAGAAACTTGGCTTTAGGACATAAGGTCAAGGTGAGAGGTCAAACATCCCTGGTTTGAACTTCCATCTTGAATTAGTCTGTTTTCTGTTGCTAATAACACAGACTGGGTAAATTATAAATAAATTAAGTTTATTTTCATTTACACTTCTTGTCCAAGTTAGAGAGCCCACATCTTGTGATGAGCTTTTTACTTGCAGAGTCCCAAGGTAACACAGGTCAGCATGAGGCAAGATGTAGGATATGCACATATGTGTATGTCTTGATCATTTTCCCTTTTCTATGAAAACCTAATCAAAAAAAACCTCATCAAAAAACCCTATTAAAGTATGCCACTCTCAATAGTTGATGTTTATCTAATCCTAGTCTCTTCCAAAGGCCACCCATAAACACTATAGCGGGATTGATTTTCCACTCTCTTAATACTTCACAATGGGGCTAAATTTCAAAACAAGTTTCTATAGGGACAAACCATATTCAAATAATATCATTTTTGGTGTCACAGCAAGGAACAAATCAGTCCTTCTCATCAACTTCTCCAGATTTGAGACAGAAGAGGAAGGGTGAGGGATTATGTTTCAAAATTGTCAGCACTGAGATATCAAAAATGGTGTCAATCTTTATAAAAAGGAATAAAATAATGATACATGCTGTAATATAGAAAGTTTCCTTTGAAACTATATGTAACTAAAAGAAGCCAAACTCAAAAGGCCACATATTGTTCAATTCCATTTATATGAAATGGCTAGAATAAGAAAATACATAGAGACAGACTGCAGATTAATGTTTGTCAAGGTCTGGCAAACTGGGTAGGAGTGACTGCTAATGGGCATTACGTTTCTTTTCAGGGTAATAAAAATTTCTGAAATTAAATATTCGTAATGCTGGCATAGCACTGAGAAAAGACTAAAATGTGTTAAATTATACTCTTCAATAGGGTCAATCTTTAGGTTGTGAATTATATTCCAATAAAAAGCCACGTTGAATTCCTATTGTATGGGGACTGGGGTAGTGGCTCAGTGGTAGAGCGCTCTGCTAGCACATGCGAGGCCCTGGGTTTGATCCTTAGAACCATATAAAAATAAATAAAATAAAGGTATTGTGTCCAAGTACAACTAAAAATAAATATTTTTAAAAAGAATTCCTATTGTAACACAATAGGCTAAATTGGCATAAAATATAGCTAAAAGAAGGTGGATCTAGTTGTCAATAGACCTTTATTTTATTTATTTATTAATAATATTATTTATTAATGTGCGGTGCTGAGAATTGAACCTAGTGCCTCACACTTGCTAGGCAAGCACTCTACCACTGAGCTATAATCCCAGGCCTACGTAGCAATCTTGAAGAACCCTGTTTTACTTATTTTTGAAATCAGAGTGTAAGACACATAGTGCACATCTAATATATGCCTTAGAATACACAAGTGATGCATAAAATCATTTATTCAGCTAATCTTTGTAAACACACTGTATATTATAATCACTGTAATAAAAACACTGTTGGCTTATGAATTCAATCTTGTGCTTATTTATAAATAAGAGAAACAAAAAATATGTATTTCCTGCCCATGAAACAAATTCAGAACAGGAGGAGCAAAGATGGCAGATTAGAAGAAGGGCATACTTCCAGCAGTTCCTCAGCATCAAACTTATAAAGCAGGAAGAGTACTCCCCAGCAAGATGGGGAACAAAGGGAACTCACCAAAACTATATACTGGACTGTAAAAGAAACTGTAGAGACACAGAAAGCCAGAAACTTTGAACAGAATATAAGAAATGATTTACTATAGATGTGCTAACTTAGCTGTCAGCCATAGTAGTGGCCACTAAGGGGAGAGGGGAGAGTAGGTAGAGAGAGAGGATGGTATGGTAGGAAAGGTGGGTCAGTGAAAACAACCAAAAACTGATTACTAAAATGCTCTATGAATGTAAAGAAGATTTAAGAATGAATTAAGAGAGCAAATACAGGAAATAAAAAAAAACACAGAAATAGAAATACTTTTTAAAAAATATTTATTTTTTAGTTGTAGTTGGACACAATACCTTTATCTTACTTATTTTTATGTGGTGCTGAGCATCGAACCCAGGGCCTTGCACTTGCTAGCTGAATGCTCTACCGCTCAGCCACAATCCCAGTCCCAGAAATAGAAATACTTTTGAAAAAACAATCAGAACTCCTGGAAATTAAAGACACAAAGAATCAAGTTAAAAATTCACTTGAAAGCATCACCAACAAATTAGACTGCATATAAAATAGAACTTCAGTGCTTGATGACAGAACCTCAGGCCTTGAAGACAGGATACATGAATTTGAGTACACAGAATATAATAAAGGTAAAACATAATAGAACATGATCAGAATATATGAGAACTATGGAACAACATCAAGAGACCAAACCTGAGAATTAATGGCATAGAAGAGAACATGGCGATACAAACTAAAGGCATTAAGAACATCTTTAATGTGATAATAACAGAAAATGTTCCCTATATCAGAAATGAAGTAGACATCTAAATCAGGATGTAAACAGGACTCCAAATAGACTAAATCATAATCTCTCAAGACACATCATAATCAAAATGCCTAATGTAGAAAATAATAGAAGAATTGTAAAAGTTGTACTAGAGAAACATCAGGTCACATAGGCAAACCAATAAGGGTCACTTCTGACTTCTCAATTCAGACCCTAAAATCAAGGAGGGCCTGGAATGAGATATTCCAAACAATAAAAGAAAGCAATTGCCAGCCAAGATTCCTTTACCTAGCAAAGCTCTCTTTCAAATTTGAGCAGAAAATAAAAACTTTCCTCAATAACAATGCACTAAAAGAATTCATGACCACCAAGCTAGCACTACAAAGAACACTCAAAGATAGACTGCTCAAACAGGATCCCAAAAACAAACCCCAAACTGCCAAATAAAGGAATATCAATAGAATAATCTACTAAATGAGAATCAAAACAGAATTAAATAGAGCAAAAAAATCAAAATGGCAGAAAGCACAAACACATATCCATACAAACACTAAATATAAACGGTCTCAACTGCCTGACTAAAAGACACAGATTAGCAGAATGGATCAAAAAAAACAGACCCAGGGCTGGGGTTGTGGCTCAGTGGTAGAGCACTTGCCTAGCAAATGCAAGACCCTGGGTTTGATCCTCAGAACCACATAGAAATAAATAAATTAAATTAAAGTATATAAGAAAAAGAGAACCAACTATATGCTGTTTGGAAGAGACTGATCTCACAGACAAAGATACCCACAGGTTGAAGGTAAAAGGATGGAAATAATATTCCATGAAAATGGAGTCCAAAATTAAGCAAGAATAGCTGTTCTCATATTTAACAAAGCAGATTTCAGGCAAAAATTAATCAGGAGAAACAACGAAGGCAACTATACTCTGCTACAAGAACAAACCCAATAAGAAGATATAATGATAGTAATCAAATATGCCACAAATATCAGTGCACTTAATTACATTAAAAATGCTCCTTGACATTAAATCTCAGGCAGACCCCAATACAACAATCCTGGGTGATTCTGACATACCCTTACACCAAAAGACAGGTAATCAAAGCATAAAATCACCAAAGATACTCCCAACATAAATGATACTATGAGTCAAATGGACCTAACAGACATCTACAGAATAGTTCACCCCCAAACAGCTAAATTTACCTTATTCTTGAAATCTCATAGAACATTTTCCAAAAGAGACTGTATTCTAGGTCAAAATGTAAGTCTTAGCAAACTACATAAACACATGGAGATTGAACAATATTTTTAAGTGAAGAATGGATCCAGGAAGAAGTGGTGAGAGAAGAAATGAAGAAATTCTTAGAAACAAATGAGAACAGAGATACAACATATCAACATCTCTAGGACAGAATGAAAGCATTTCTAAAAGGAAATCTTATAGTATTGGGTACCTATACTTAAAAGGTAGAGAAACCTCAACTAAATAAGCTACAATACACCTCAAGGTCTTAGAAAAGGAGGAACAAACTAATTCCAAAATCAGTAGATGATATAATAAAGAAAACATCTGAAATTAATAAAATTGAGAACAAAAAATACACAGGATCAGAGCAATGAAGAGTTGATTCTTCAAAATGATAAATAAAATTGATACACCCTTAGCCAAACTAACCAAACGAAAGAGAAAGCCCAAAGTATTGCAATTAAAAGTGAAAAAAAGGAGATATAACCACATAAACTTCTGAAATGCAGAGAATCATTAGAAACTATTTTGAAAATTTATACACCAATAAACTGGAAAATATAGAAGACACTGAAAAATTTCTAGACACATATGACCTACCCACATTGAACCAGGAAGATATAAAAAAATCTAAACAGACCATTACCAAGTAATAAAATTGAAACAGCAAGTAAATTCCTTCTAACAAAGAAAGCAGATTCTCAGCTGAATTCTGCCTGTCCTTTAAAGAAAAGCTAACACCAGTCTTTCCAAATTAGTCTATGAAATTGAAAGAGAAAGAACACTCCCAAATACATTCTATAAAGCTGGTATAACCCTGATGCTCACATTAGGCAAAGAAACATAAAGGAAAGAAAATTACCAACCAACATCCCTGATGAACAGAGCTGCAAAAATTCTTAATAAAATATTGGCAAACTATATTTAGAAACACATCAAGAAGATAATGCACAATGATCAATGGGTTTTATCCCAGTGATTCAAGGGTGGTTCAACATATGCATATATGTATAATATTTTATAAACATACAATGTCATATGTCCAACAAAGAGTATTATACAGAATAATTTTTGCAATCCTAAAAACCCTCTGTTTATCACTCGTCTCCCACCTCTGAATTCCCGGAAACCACTGACCATTTTACTGTCTCTATAGTTTTTCCTTTACTCTAATGTCATATATTTGAAATCATATAGTATGTAGTCTTTTTAGACTGACTTCTTTGACTTAGCATTATGCATTGAAGGTATTTCCATATCTTCCAATGATCAGCTCCTTCTTTTTGTAACTGGATAATATTCTGTTATATGAATATACCAGTTTCCTTATCCATTGGATAACTGGCTGCTTCCAGTTTGGAGCATTTAGGAATAAAGCTGTGATAAACATTTGTGTTCAGGTTTCTATATGAACATATAATTTCAAATTAATTGCCAAATACCCAAAGGAAGAATTTTTGTACCTTTAAGACTTTGTGTCAGAAACTGCCAAACTGTCATTCAAACTGAGTGAGTGTACCATTTTGCATTCCCATCAGCAAAAGTGAAACTTCTTTTTCTCCATATCCTTGCAAAAATATAGTATTGTCAAATTTTGGGGTGCTGGGGAATGAATCTAGGGCCTCATGCATGCCAGACAAGTGCTCTACCACTGAGAGCTTTGTGTGTTCATGCATGTGTATGTGTGTTAACCTTTCCAAGAACATAACAGTATTTCATTATAGTTTTAATTTGCAACTCCTTCATTAAAAATATATTGAGAACTTTTTCATGTGCTTATTTACCAACTATATATCTTTTAGCCTATGATGTGACCTCAGAAGTGGACTTCATTTGCTGAAATTTTGTCAAACACAAAATGATTTATTTTTCCTCCTCCTCCTCCTCCCCCTCCTCCTCCCCCCTCCCCCTCCCCCTCCCCCCCCTCCTCCTCCTCTTCTTCTTCTTTCTCTTCACTTTCTGTTTCCTCCTCCTGTTTTCCCTCCTCCCCCTTCTTTCCTCTTCCTGTGGCTTAGGGGTTAAGTGCCCCTGGGTTCAATCCCTGGTACCTAAATAAATAAATGAAGGAAGCAAAATGCTTTTTAAAATATCTGATAATTTTATTATTTATTTTGCAAGGGAAAAACACACTTCTTTTGGGCTTACACTGACAGAATCATGGATGTAAACTCTGAAAGTAATTGCTATGTGCAGTGAACACTCTCACAATAACAAGAAACAGACAGCTCTTCTACTTTATCCTGTACCTTGGGACACTAATTCTCTGTCCATTTCTCTAGTCTACTTCCCCTGTGTCCCTTCTTTGGACTCCCACTGTAGTCTGAATAGATTTGTATTTAAGAGTCTACAGTTCTTTGTTGTTGTTGTTGTTCACCTATGTGTCTCCTTCCAACCCAAGATTATAAAGTCCATAACTGTAACAGACCACATTTCATTAGTCTTTATATTCCAGAGTACAAAACACTTCTGAAAATGGGGTAGGCATAACAGAGTATTTTATGTCATAAAATTAACATTTTAAAGAGGCCACAGATAGGAAAAATATCCTCTTGCAATAGGGACTTGATATAATGGAAACTATTTTTTTTCTTTTTATTAGAGAATTATACATAATAGTAGGCTTCATTGTGATATATTCATACCTGCACATTGCATAATGTGGTCTGTTTTTACAGTTAGCTATCTTATTAACTATCAACAGCAATGCAAAAATGAATATGGAATATGAATATGCAGAAAAAGATATTTGCATTCATGAGTAAATGGAAATATCATTGACTCATTTTTCCATCTTTTAGTGTAATTTGGTCTTATTCATTCCCTCATACCCCTGCTTTCTCTCCCCTCCCCCTTCCCCCTAATCCCTTTCCTCTGTTCCACCTCTTCTCCCTTCTATTTTCATGAGATCCCTTTTTTATTCCTTTTGTTTCTCTCACACTTCTGCATATGAGAGAAAACACTCAACCCTAACTTTCTAGGTCTGGCTTATTTCATTTGGCAGGATGTTCTCCAGTTATATCCATTTACTAGGAAATGCCATAATTTCATTCTTCTTCATGGTTGAGTAAAATTCCATTGTGTATATATACCACATTTTCCTTATACATTCATCTGTTGACAGGCGCCTTGAGCTGGGTCCACAACTTGGCTATAGAGAATTGTTCTGCTATGAACATGGTTATGCACGGGATGCTATTTTTGTAGGCACCATTTGTGTGGCTTTTGAGTATCATGTTCCAAGCAAACTACTAAGCAACTGTGAGGTTTTCTGGGGGAATCTTACTGACATTTTTTTTTATAGCAGCCACATGGTAACTGGCAAAGTTTTCATCAAAAGCATTACTTAGGCAGAATTTTCAGCAGCACCTCAGTCATTCATGTAATAAAACCTTAGTAATGACATGACATACACAAAATTAATTCTGATTTTTTGACAATTTAATTTATATCATCTTTGATGCAAATAAACTAACTTAAAAGAAAATTATATAGCACTACTGAAAAGGCAAAACTATGTTATAGCAAATAGTTTAAAGTTCAATATACTGAAACATAATAAATATGTAATTCCAAGTATTAAAAATGAAATATAAATAATGAATTTAATTGGCTTTCCCTTTCCCTAGGATTCTGTAAATTGCTGTGCCACTTGATCTTCATGATTGCCTTTTTAAAACTTGAGTGCCACTCAATTCACTTTGCTCACTTATCATTTGTCTGTAGGACACTCTGAAAAGTGAAAATATAGAAAACAGAACAAGCTCTTTAAAATCATTCAGACTTGTACTCTCTTAGTAAATTTCAAATATAAAACAATTAGCATTAATGATTCTCACCATTGTGTACCTTATTGATGAATGCTTGTATCCTTTGAGAAATATTTCCTATTTCCTTCCATTACACAGTCACTGGAAACCACTATTCTATTTCTGTTACCAGGAGTTCAAGTTCAGTTTTTTTTGTAGAATACTTAGATTGCTTCCATATTTCAGCTATTTCGAATAGTTGTACAATGAACACAGGCATGCAGATATCAATATAGTGATATTGTTTCCTGTGTGTATATATCAGAAGAGGGATTGTTGGATATGTTAGTTCTATTTTTAATGTTTTTTGAGGAAACTGCATACTGTTCTTCAAAATGGTTGTGCCAATATACATCCCCAATATATAAGGGTTCCATTTTCTCAATGTCTTGGGCAAACTTTTTATCTTTTGATTTTTTTGATAATAGTCATTCTATCAGGTGTGAGAGGATATCTCATTGCAATTTTTATTTGCATGGTCCTAATTATTAGTGATATTGAGTACCTTTTCATATACCTCTTGGCCAATGTATGTCTCCTTTCGAAATAAAAATTATTTGATCTTTGCCCCATTGTGTAAGTACTTGGGCCATTTTTTAAATACATTTATTTTGTTTATTTATTTTTTCTTATGTGGTGCTGAGGATCGAACCCAGGGCCTTGCATGTGCTAGGTGAGCGTTCTACCACTGAGCCAAAACCACAGCCCACTTGGGCCATTTTTGAAGATGGGCTACTTACTTTTTTGCTATTGAGTTGTAATAGTTCAACTAGGAGATCAATTCTTTATCAAACATATGACTTGAAAATATTTTCTTCCATTTCATAACTTGCCATTTCATTCAATTATTTCCTTTGTTCTGCAAAATTTATTAGTTTCATGTAGTCCAACTTGTTCACCTGTGTGTTTTTTGCCTATGTTTTTCGTGTGAAATCCAAATCATCATTTCTTCAAGTAATTTTGCATGCTTAAGTCTCCATTTTATGGTAAGGATAGTCTTTTTTGTTAACAACAGAAGTAGAGAAAAGAGGAGCTATGATTAACTCTGGTTCCTAGGGCAGCATCCAGACACTCAGTTGCTGCTTTACAAAAACTTAAGTATTTTATCCACTGAGTTTATTTTTGTCTGTTTTGTAAGATAAGAATCTAATTTCATTCTTTTGCATATAGATATCCTTATTTCCTATGACTACATATTGAAAAGACTATCTTTTCCCCATTTTGTATTCTGTTCTTGATCTTATCAAAGATTAGTTAACAATATATGTATGGGTTTATTTCTGAGCTCTACTTCTCCATCCATCTGTGTGTCTGTTTTTATGCCAGTACCATAATGGCTTCATTACTACAGCCTTGGAATCTAGTTGAGATTAGGGATTATAATGCCTCGAGCTTTGTTCTTTCTGAAGATTGCTTAGGTTATCAGAATCTTTGTGGTTATACACAAATTTTAGGATTTTTTCCAATCTCTAAAAAATGTCATAGTTATTTTGATAGGGGTTTCAATGAATCTGTGGATTTCTTTGGATATTATGGACATTTTAACAATATTTTCTGCAACCCATGAAGATTACATATTTTTTTTTCATTTTGGGGATCTTATTTCTTTCATCAATGTCTTATAATTTTCAGTGTACAAATGTTTAACTCAATTGATTAAATTTATTCCTGAGTATTTCATTCTTTTTGATTCTATAACAAGTGGAATTATATTCTTAATTTCCTTTCTAGATAGTTCATTGTTAGTGTAATTTATATAAGTATTTTGTTTGTGACTACCATAGTGTTTACATAAAATAAATTATAATCATAATAGTCTATTTTAAGCCGCTTACAAGAAAGAACTTTACACTTTTCCTTCTATTCCCACATATTACATACTTGTAATATCAAATTTTATATCTATCATCTTTCTTTTTATTCCTTCTGCACAAAATATTTCACGTATAGGAGGAAATAGTAACTTTACATTGGAGTTGCATGGTGTCTCAATCCATTCAATGCTACATAACAAAATACCTGATACTGGGTAATTTATAAAGAACAGAAACTTGTTTTTCACAGTTGTGAAGGTTAGGACTCCAAGATAAAGGGATCAAGGCAGTGTGGTGTACACTTTTAATCTCAGAGGATCACAAGTTAGAGGCCAGCCTCAGCAACCTAGCAAAACCCCATGTGAAAATAAAATATAAAAAAGGACTGGGGATGTAGCTCAGACAAATAGATCTAATGTGCTAGGTTCAGACCCCAGTTAAAAAAATAATAATAAATGGATCAGCAGGTTCAGTATCTTATAATAGCCTGATATTTTCTTCTGAAATGGCTTCATTCTCTGGAGATGACAAACACCCACATCTTCACAATAATGAAGGCAAAGAGGATGAACTTCCTCCATAAAGCCCCTTATACGGACACCCAGTCCTATTCATAAGAGCAGGGCCCTCTTATCTCAATCACTGACAAACAGCCACACCTCTTAATACTGCTGCATTGAGGATTAGGCTTCAACTTGAATTTTGGGGTGGACACAAGAATTCAAGCCATATTACATGGTGAATACAACCCTAATCTAATGATCAAATTTGATATTACCATTTGGAACAAATAGATATTATGTGTCAACTAATATGATTCACTGAAAGTGTATTCCAGGAAAAACAACATAAGCTAAATGTAATCATGAAAAATAAGATTAACTCCGGATTCACTCTAGTGAATCGCCCATTCTTTTTTAAAAATGTTAAGGTCATGCAAGATAAAATATCTGAGGATTAGTTTAAGACTGAGTAAAACTAAAATTGAAATAATTATGAAATACATTGTGTGATCCTGGACTAGATCATTGACCAGAAAATTAGAAAACATCTGTAAATGACAATTCTGAGATAATTGGTCACACTTGAATAAGGTTTTCAAATGAGATAACTAATAGTATTGTATCATTGTCAATTTCTTGCTTTGGTAATTATACTGTATTTATGTAAGAGGATATCCATATTTTCAGGAAATAACGTGGAAATATACAAGGATAAAATGACATGTTTACAGCTTATTTTCAAGTAGTTTAGAAAAATCTATATGTATCTGTATCTGTATGAAGAATAGAGACAGAAATAGAGAGGAAGAGAGGGCAACACAAATATGTAAAATGTTAAATATTGTGCCATTAGGATAAAATATAAAAGAGAGTACATTATAGTATTCTTGAAACTCTTATAAGTTTGAAATTATTTCAAAATAAAAAGAATGTCTCTCCCAGAGAGGAATGTGGGCTCTGGATGCCAATTGGGTTAAAGTCCTAGTTCCTCCATTTATTAGCTGCATGATCACAGAAAAGTTACTTAATTTCTGAATTCAAGGCTTTTGACCTGTAAATGGGATAATCCATCAGTTGCTTTAGCTCCTAAAGCCCTGGCAAAGATTAAATGAGATTATGAGCATTATTTTGGACAAGGGTATAATTCAATAAAAGTTAATTTTCATTAATGTTTTGGATATTTTATGCTTTTAATGTACATCATGAATTTAGACATTTCTGGCTCAAAGGATGTGAATATAACTATGTTATTGAGAGGTCAGACTGTTTTGGAGGGCAGGTATTTTCTCAGTAAAAGATAACTTTTATCCTGATTATGCTTGCTAATACTAATATTTCTGCCCATAAATATTTCTGATATAATGTCTAGCCTCTTACCAATCCAATTAACTACCAAAGTCCATTTATGGGGCTAGAACAACATACTCTCACAGAGACATCTAATATACACTGAGGTATATATGTTGTCTATGTTGTATAATTAGAATTTAATTGTTTTTTATCCTCACACAATGTATCAGTAACAGCATTTACCATTTTTAAGACCCTACAGTATAACACACATACAACCCTGGAGAATAAATTTTAAATCTATCTCTGTTTCACAAATGAATATATAGGCTCAGTTACAAAACCAATAAGAGGTAACATGAAATATCTCACTGTAATACTCAGGGCCTTGCTGCTATCCTGAACTATATTTGGTTCTTCCAATGTATCATTATGTGCCATTCTCCCAACTAGACTATAGTTTCATTGAAGGCCGTGACTATGGTTTATCCCCTGTGTGTGTGTTGACACCTAGTTCACACCCAAGTATACCATAGGGACCCAAGTAATACTTGTTGTCTATTTAACCTAGGAAGAAGCTTTGCACTAATATTCTAGGAGCCTCTAGAGTTAAAAATTATGTTCTCTAAAATGTAAATTAAAAACTCAGAGCAGAGATGTGATTCACAAATGTTTTTAAAAAAACAGAAATAAACGAGGTAGTTTAGAGTTGTTTATTAACTGATCAAGCTATAAAGATCAGCTTGGTAAAGATACTAAACAATGATACCTATTGAGAGAGGATTTAGTGCTGTGGTCAGTCAGTGGGGACATAGTGGGCCCTGGAGTTTTAGTTATATTTGATTTCATTGTTTTGGGTAGTGTTAGCACAGATGTTTACTTTATAATTATTCATTATTAAACTTTTTCTATATATTTTATGCACTTGTTTGTTTTATTTCAAAACTGAAACAACATGGGAGGCTGAGACAAGAGGATCACAAGTTCGAGGTCAGCTTTAGCCATTTAGCAAGGCCTTCAGCAACTTTACAAGATCTTGTCTCAAAATAAAAAATAAAAATAAATCCCCAGTCACAAACAAACAAAAGACTGAAATGAACAACACAATGATAAGAATAGGATTTTCAGTAGGTCAGAGAAACCAAGATTTGAATAACATGACTACTTGAAGAATGTATTAGTCAAAAGAAGACTGCTTGGTCATGACCATTCAAACACTGCTAACACTCATCTAAGCACTGTATGGCTAAAAGTTAAGTTTCTATCAAGTGACTGAGTATTTCTGGTCTTATTTTCAAATTATTACCTAGTGTGAGAGGGACATATTGGATGATATTAGCTTCGTGCTATTAACAAAGTGTATCTATGTGAGATGTTAGTTCTTCTCCCAATTTCTGGCTCCTTGATAATCATTGCCTGTTTATTTTCACTCTGCAATAATTGTGTACCAGAAATCAACCCCCTTTCAAGTATACACACACAGAAAAAAAAGTGCAACCACACCAGTGCATTCATGTGTTTCAGGGGACATTGTGGTTGACTCACCATTGTTTATTCCACCCCCTATTCACTGAAACAAGTCACGGAAATTCCTATATCCTTGTTGAGTAAATGCTGATTTGGGATTGGTTGTGAAACCAAATTCAGTTTCAAATGTTAGGATTTATGATGAGGATATATTCTGGAAAGTATTATGTCGTGGGTCCTGCCTCTTTCAAAAGGGATTCTTACAAACATCTTTCCTTTTTTGTTTCTTTTGTTTGTTTTTTTTAAAATCTTTTAAAAATGTATTTTTTAGTTGTTGATGGACCTTTATTTTACTTCTTTATTGATATGCAGTGTTGAGAATCAAACCCAGTGCCTCATACTTGCAAAACAAGTGCTCTACCACTGAGCAACAATCCAAGTCTCAACCTTTCATTTTATTTTATTTTTTTTAATTTTTTATTGTTGGTTGTTCAAAACATTACATAGTTCTTGATATATCATATTTCACAATTTGATTCAAGTGGGTTATGAGCTCCCATTTTTACCCCATATAGAGATTGCAGAATCACATCAGTAACACATCCATTGATTTACATATTGCCATACTAGTGTCTGTTGTGTTCTGCTGCCTTTCCTATCCTCTACTATCACCCCTCCCCTCCCCTCCCCTCTCCTCTTCTCTCTCTGCCCCCTCTACTGACATTCATTTGTCCCCCTTGTATTATTTTTCCCTTTCCCCTCACTTCCTTGTGTATGTACTTTTGTATAACTCTGAGGGTCTCCTTCCATTTCCATGCAATTTCCCTTCTCTCTCCCTTTCCCTCCCACCTCTCATCCCTGTTTAATGTTAATCTTCTTCTCATGCTCTTCGACCCTACTCTGTTCTTAGTTACTCTCCTTATATCAAAGAAGACATTTGGCATTTGTTTTTTAGGGATTGGCTAGCTTCACTTAGCATAATCTGCTCTAATGCCATCCATTTCCCTGCAAATTCTATGATTTTGTCATTTTTTAATGCAGAGTAATACTCCATTGTGTATAAATGCCACATTTTTTTTATCCATTCGTCTATTGAAGGGCATCTAGGTTGGTTCCACAGTCTTGCTATTGTGAATTGTGCTGCTATGAACATCGATGTAGCAGTGTCCCTGTAGCATGCTCTTTTTAGGTCTTTAGGGAATAGACCCAGAAGGGGAATAGCTGGGTCAAAGGGTGGCTCCATTCCCAGCTTTCCAAGAAATCTCCATACTGCTTTCCAAATTGGCTGCACCAATTTGCAGTCCCACCAGCAATGTACAAGTGTACCCTTTTCCCAACATCCTCGCCAGCACTTGTTGTTGTTTGACTTCATAATGGCTGCCAATCTAACTGGAGTGAGATGGTATCTTAGGGTGGTTTTGATTTGCATTTCTCTGACTGCTAGAGATGGTGAGCATTTATTCATGTACTTGTTGATTGATTGTATGTCCTCCTCTGAGAAGTGTCTGTTCAGGTCCTTGGCCCATTTGTTGATTGGGTTGTTTGTTCTCTTATTGTCTAATTTTTTGAGTTCTTTGTATACTCTGGATATTAGGGCTCTATCTGAAGTGTGAGGAGTAAAGATTTGTTCCTAGGATGTAGGCTCTCTATTTACCTCTCTTATTGTTTCTTTTGCTGAGAAAAAACTTTTTAGTTTGAGTAAGTCCCATTTGTTGATTCTAGTTATTAACTTTTGTGCTATGGGTGTCCTATTGAGGAATTTGGAGCCCGACCCCACCGAATGTAGATCGTAGCCAAATTTTTCTTCTATCAGACGGCGTGTCTCTGATTTGATATCAAGCTCCTTGATCCATTTTGAATTCACTTTTGTGCATGGCGAGAGAAAGGGATTCAGTTTCATTTTGTTGCATATGGATTTCCAGTTTTCCCAGCACCATTTGTTGAAGATGCTATCCTTCCTCCATTGCATGCTTTTAGCCCCTTTATCAAATATAATATAGTTGTAGTTTTGTGGATTGGTTTCTGTGTCCTCTATTCTGTACCATTGGTCCACCCGCCTGTTTTGGTACCAGTACCATGCTGTTTTTGTTACCATTGCTCTGTAGTATAGTTTGAAGTCTGGTATCGCTATACTGCCTGATTCACACTTCCTGCTTAGCATTGTTTTTGCTATTCTGGGTCTTTTATTTTTCCATATGAATTTCATGATTGCTTTCTCTATTTCTACAAGAAATGCCGTTGGGATTTTGATTGGCATTGCATTAAACCTATAGAGAACTTTTGGTAATATCGCCATTTTGATGATGTTAGTTCTGCCTATCCATGAACAGGGTATATTTTTCCATCTTCTAAGATCTTCTTCTATTTCTCTCTTTAGGGTTCTGTAGTTTTCATTGTATAAGTCTTTCACCTCTTTTGTTAGGTTGATTCCCAAGTATTTTATTTTTTTTGAAGATATTGTGAATGGAGTGGTTGTCCTCATTTCCATTTCAGAGGCTTTGTCGCTGATATACAGGAATGCCTTTGATTTATGCATGTTGATTTTATATCCTGCCACTTTGCTGAATTCATTTATTAGCTCTAATAGTTTCTTTGTAGACCCTTTTGGGTCTGCTAGGTATAGAATCATGTCAACTGCAAATAGTGATAATTTAAGTTCTTCTTTTCCTATTTTTATGCCTTTAATTTCTTTCGTCTGTCTAATTGCTCTGGCCAGTGTTTCGAGAACTATGTTGAACAGAAGTGGTGAGAGAGGGCATCCCTGTCTTGTTCCAGATTTTAGAGGGAATGCCTTCAGTTTTTCTCCATTCAGAATGATGCTAGCCTGAGGCTTAGCATAGATTGCTTTTACAATATTGAGGTATGTTCCTGTTATCCCTAGTTTTTCTAGAGTTTTGAACATAAAGGGATGCTGTATTTTGTCGAATGCTTTTTCCGCATCTATCGAGATGATCATATGGTTCTTATTTTTAAGTCTATTGATGTGGTGAATAACATTTATTGATTTCCGTATATTGAACCAGCCTTGCATCCCAGGGATGAATCCTACTTGATCATGTTGCACAATTTTTTTGATATGTTTTTGTATCCGATTCGCCAGAATTTTATTGAGGATTTTTGCATGTAGGTTCATTAGAGATATTGGTCTGTAGTTTTCTTTCTTTGAAGTGTCTTTGTCTGGTTTAGGTATCAGGGTGATGTTGGCCTCGTAGAATGAATTTGGAAGTTCTCCCTCTTTTTCTATTTCCTGAAGTAGCTTGAAAAGTGTTGGTATTAGTTCCTCTTTAAAGGTTTTGTAAAACTCTGCTGTATACCCATCCGGTCCTGGGCTTTTCTTGGTTGGTAGTCTTTTGATGGTTTCTTCTATTTCCTCGATTGATATTGGTCTGTTTAGGTTGTCTATATCCTCCTGACTCAATCTGGGCAGATCATATGACTTAAGAAATTTATCGATGCCTTCACTATCTTCTAATTTATTGGAGTATAAGGATTCAAAATAATTTCTGATTATCTTCTGTATATCTGAAGTGTCTGTTTTGATATTGCCTTTTTCATCCTGTATGCTAGAAATTTGAGTTCTCTCTCTTCTTCTCTTCGCTAGCATCGCTAAGGGTCTGTCGATTTTGTTTATTTTTTCAAAGAACCAACTTTTAGTTTTGTCAATTTTTTCAATTGTTTCTTTTGTTTCGATTTCATTAATTTCAGCTCTCATTTTCATTATTTCTTTCCTTCTACTTCTTTTGCTGTTGTTTTGCTCTTCTTTTTCTAGGATTTTGAGATGAAGCATGAGATCATTTATTTGTTGTTTTTTTTTTCTTTTTTTAAGGAATGAACTCCACGCAATGAATTTTCCTCTTAGAACTGCTTTCAGTGTGTCCCATAGATTTCGATATGTTGTGTCTGTGTTTTCATTTATCTCTAAGAATTTTTTAATTTCCTCCTTGATGTCTTCTATAACCCATTGATCATTCAGTAACCTATTGTTCATTCTCCAAGTGATGTATGCTTTTTCCTTCCTTCTTTTATCCTTGATTTTCAGTTTCATTCCATTATGATCAGATAAGATGCATGGTATTATCTCTACTCCTTTATATTGTCTAAGAGTTGCCCTGTGACATAATATATGATCTATTTTTGAGAAGGATCCATGTGCTGCTGAGAAAAAAGTGTAACTGCTTGATGTTGGGTAGTATATTCTATATATGTCAATTAAGTCTAGGTTATTAATTGTGTTATTGAGTTCTATAGTTTCCTTATTCAACTTTTGTTTGGAAGATCTGTCCATTGGTGAGAGAGGTGTGTTGAAGTCTCCCATGATTATTGTATGGTGGTCTATTAGACTCTTGAACTTGAGAAGAGTTTGTTTGATGAACATAGCTGCACCATTGTTAGGGGCATATATATTTATGATTGTTATGTCTTGTTGGTGTGTGGTTCCCTTAAGCAGTATGTAGTGTCCCTCTTTATCCCTTTTGATTAACTTTGGCTTGAAATCTATTTTATTTGATATGAGTATGGACACACGTGCTTGTTTCCGAAGTCCATATGAGTGATATGATTTTTCCCAACCTTTCACCTTCAGCCTATGTATGTCTTTTCCTATCAAATGCGTCTCCTGTAGGCAGCATATTGTTGGGTCTTGATTTGTGATCCATTCTACTATCCTCTGTCTCTTAATTGGTGAGTTTAAGCCATTAACATTTAGGGTTATTATTGAGATATGGGTTGTTCTTCCAGCCATATTTGTTTATTTATGTTACTAAACATGGTTTGTTTTCCTCTTTGATTATTTTTCCCCCCCTTACTGTCCTACCTCCCACTGTTGGTTTTCATTGTTATTTTCCATTTCCTCTTCCTGTAATGTTTTGCCAAGGATGTTTTGAAGAGATGGTTTTCTAGCTGCAAATTCTTTTAACTTTTGTTTATCGTGGAAGGTTTTAATTTCATCTTCCATCCTGAAGCTTAATTTCGCTGGAAACACAATTCTTGGTTGGTACCCATTTTCTTTCAGTGTTTGAAATATGTTATTCCAGGATCTTCTAGCTTTCAGAGTCTGTGTTGAAAGATCAGCTATTATCCTGATTGGCTTACCCCTAAATGTAATCTGCTTCCTTTCTCTTGTAGCTTTTAAAATTCTCTCCTTATTCTGTATGTTGGGCATCTTCATTATAATGTGTCTAGGTGTGGGTCTCTTATGATTTTGCACATTCGGCGTCCTGTAGGCTTCTAGGATTTGGGATTCTCTCTCATTCTTCAGGTCTGGGAAGTTTTCTCGTATTATTTCATTGAATAGATTGCTCATTCCTTTGGTTTGAAACTCTGTCCCTTCCTGTATCCCAATGACTCTTAAATTTGGTCTCTTTATGTTATCCCAAATTTCTTGGATGTTCTGCTCATGGTTTCTTAACAGTCTTGCTGAGCTGTCTATGTTCTTTTCAAGTTGAAATACTTTATCTTCATTGTCTGATGTTCTATCTTCTAAGTGTTCTACTCTGCTGGTAGTATTCTCAATTGAGTTTTTAAGTTGGTTTATTGCTTCCTGCATTTCTAGGATTTCTGTTTGTTTGTTTTTTATAACCTCTATCTCCCTGTATAGTTGATCTTTTGCTTCTTGGATTTGTTTATGTAATTCATTGTTGAAGTGATCTTTCATTGTCTGATTTTGCTGTCTGATGTCTTCCTTGAGACTCCAGATCATCTGAAGCATGTATATCCTGAATTCTTTATCTGACATTCCATCTGCTGCAGCTATTACCTCTTCTAACGTTGAGTTGACCTGCATTGCTTGTGGTCCTTTCTTTCCTTGTCTCTTCATACTGTTCGCGTTCCTTTCTACTTGGTGAAACTGTTGTACTATTGAATTTTCCCCCTATATATTTATATTGGTCTTGTATAGTTGCAAAATCTCCCTCTCTGGCGCGTTTGGCGGCTCTGCCCCTCCTCCAATTGGGGCAATGTGCCTACCACGCCGGCAGGCCGCTGGACCTGCTCTGCCAGTCGGTAGCAGGTCCGCCTACCTTGCAGGCGCGGGCGGTGGCTCTGTCCCTCTGTGGGCCGCTAGGCTTGTTCTGTCGGTGGTCGCAGTTCTGCCTACTTTGGAGGCCCGGGGGGGGGGTGGCTCTACCCTTTCTCAGGCCACTGGGCCTGTTCTGTCTGTCGGTTGCAGGTCTGGCCTGTTCTGTTGGTAGTCACAGTTCAGTCTACCTTGCAGGCGCGGGGGGAGGGGGCAGCTCTGCCTCTCAGCAGGCCGTTGCTCCTCTTCT
This sequence comes from Marmota monax, assembly GCF_021218885.2. Classification (NCBI taxonomy): domain Eukaryota; kingdom Metazoa; phylum Chordata; class Mammalia; order Rodentia; family Sciuridae; genus Marmota; species Marmota monax. The sequence continues at coordinate 744,887 of NW_026692395.1, read as the reverse complement.
GCCGGTGGGTCCCAGGCCTGCCTACCTTGCAGGAGTGGTTGGCAGCTCTGCCCCTCCGCAGGCCACTGGGCCTTTTCTGTCGGTGGTCACAGTTCCGCCTACCTGGCAGGCGCGGGGGGTGGGGGGCGGCTCTGCCCCTCAGCAGGCCGCTGGGCCTGTTCTGTGGGTGGTCACAGTTCCGTCTACCTTGCCGGCGCAGGGGGAAGGGGCGGCTCTGCCTCTCAGCAGGCCACTGCTCCTCTTCTGCCGGTGGCTCCTCAATCTTTCATTTTAATCTGTAAATGTTACCATGCTTAGATTGGAGGCCTGGAACTTCTATAGCTATCTTGGGACCAGTGTGATGAAGACTTGGCATTAAGCACAGCTGAGAAAAGACAAGGAAAGAATCTACAATTTTTCAATATAACTAATATATATATATATATATATATATATATATATATATATATATATACACAATAAGATTTATTTGCAAATAAATCTGTATGTTACGGATGCATACAATTAGTTTAAAAGTTACTATGGTGAAGCAAATTAACATATCCATCATCTCACATAGTTATCTCCCATTTTTAATTTTTGTGGCAAGAGCATATAAATTCTACTCATTTAACACAAATTCCATATACACTATAATTTTATTACCTACAGTCCTCATGTTGTACATTAGATCTCTAGACTTGCTCATCCTACATATCTGCTACTTTGCATCTTCTGACCTATATCTCTCAAATTCCTCTCCATTCCCTGCCCCTGGTAACCACTGTTTTGTTCTCTATATCTACATATTTCATCTTTTTCTAAAACTCCACATGTAAGTGTGATCATGAGATATGTTTCTTTCTGTGTCTGTCTTATTTCATTTAGAATATTTTTTCCCAAAGAAAACATAAAAATGATCAAGAGGCATATGAAAAGGTGCTCAGCACCATTAATCATCAGGGAAATGCAAATCAAAAGCACTATGGGATGCCACCTCACACCCATTAGGGTGGATATTATAAAAAAACTCAAAAGATCAGAAGTGTATGTGAGAATTTAGAGAAATGGAAACTTTTCTGCACTGCTGGTAGGAATTTAGATTGGTACAGTCATTGTGGAAAATGGTCTAGGTATCTCTAAAGATGTTAAAAATATAACTACCATGTGAGCCAGCAATTTCTTTGTGAACATACACGCAAAAGAAAAAAAAATCATCAGCTCATAAAGGTGTCTGTGTGTACATGTGCACGTGCACGCGCGCACACACACGCGCGCACACACACACACACACACACACACCTCTGATGGTATATAATTAAGCCACGAACAAGAATGAGATCTTGCCATTTGCTGCAACACGGCAACACTAGAGGACATTAATACTAAGAATATGAACTTTTGATATGTAACTGAGCTACAGACCTCCCCATACTTTGAAATCACCCTACCTTTGACTTTCAGTTCATTCATTCACCAACTATTTAATGAATCATAACTATATGCTAGGTGTTATTATTGGGCCTACAGATACTGTAGCAAATAGAACAAATAACTGCCTGTATCTTGATGGAATTTAAATTTTTGTGCAAATATATACACAATAAACCAATAAATTATATTGTATGCTATAGTATTATAATGCTCTGGGAAACATGGAGAAATTTAACAAACAACCAGAATGCTAAGGGGGGACAGGTAATGAGGAAAGATAAATGGAGTTGTAAGTAGAAAGATCGTGAAGTTGAGAAAAGGTATTTTTCATTTTTTTTTTAAGATAGGAAAAATAACTCCAGTTTGTATGCTAACAGTAATAATCTTGTAGAGGGAGAAAAAGTGATTAGCTATTGCTCATGCTGTGAGGTTATGAATTTCCCTTTTGATTAAGCCAGACTAGGTAGGGATATTCTGTTAATTGTAGCCAAGAAAATTCTCACTAAAAGAGTCAGTTATGTATTTGTATGTCTAAGAATTTTTTCTATTACCCCTTTTGTTCAGGCATAATTTAATAGCACCCTCTTTCATTCTCAAAATAGTCTTGATTTGGATGATAAAATACAAACATTGTATTCCATTAATTAGTAACAGTGCTAACCATAAAACATAGATTACAGTCTTGGGTCTACCATTCACAAGATGTCATCTTAGAAAAGTTACTTAACTGCTGTGTTTCCATTGCTTCATGTGAAAATTTGGTTTAATAATAACACTTTTCTTGTGATGTTTTGCTATTCAAATGAGATAAGCATTTAAAGAGCTTACAGAAAAATTGTCTCTACTTCATACCATTAGGATGGCTATTCTAAAAATGTTTTAAAAACTAAAAATTACAAGTTTCAATGAGTCTATGGAGAAATTGAAATCCTTGCAAATTGCTGGAAGAAATATAAAATGGCATGGCCACTATGGAAAAGAATATTGTGATTCCTCAAAAATTAAACACAGAATTACCATATATGATCCAGCAATTTCACTTCTTGGTACATGCCCAAAAAATTAAAAGCAGGAACTCAGATTGTTGTACAAGTGTTCATAGAAGCATTATTCATAATAGCAAAAAAAGATGAAATAATCCGAATTTCCATTGATTGATGAATGGATAAACTGATTTATACATACAGTGAAATATTAGCCTTAAAAATGAATGGAATTCTGATACATGCTACAACATGGTTGAACATGAAAAACATTATGCTAAATGAAAGAAACCAGATATGAATGGACAGATATTGTATGATTCCACTTATCTGAGATATGTAGAATAGTCAAATTAATTGAAACAGATGCAAAATAGTGGTTATCAAGGATTGAGACAGGAATTACTCTTTAATGGTTTCAGAGTCAATTTGTGATTATGGAACATTCTTAAGGTGGATAATGGTGATGATATCACGACAATGTGAATGTACCTAATGTTATTGACTGTACTACTAAAAAAGATTAAAATGGCATATTTTATGTTATGCATATTTTGTAATAATTAAACACCAATTGCCATATTATAATCACTGAATAAATACTAGGTACTACATGACACTACATACTACAAAATGCAAAATTCATCTTTGTAATGAAGAATGTAAACTGTAATTACATGCTTTTTCAATTCATACACACAACGTTAAAACTAAATAACATGAAATTAACAAAATGAAACTTTCTTATTGTCCTGGGAATCGGAACCTTGTGCATACTAAACAAGTACTCTAACACTGAAGTACATCCCCAGCAAAGAAAAACTACGGAAATACCATATTTATTGGTAAAGAAACAAGAAAACAGAACACCTAACTTATATATAAAAGGGACTAAAAATAAATGTTAATTTACAGACTATATCAAGATGCCTAGTAAAGTTACAAACCTTTCTGAAATACAAATACATGACGTCATGATACAACTCAGTAAAACACGGACACAATGTGGTCAGGAATACAGGCAACTGGGGTGATAAAACAGTCCTTCCATTAATAATTAATTGATGTTTAATCCAATTTTAGGAAGAATTCTCCCACATTTATCCACTTTAATCTCCAAGACTGTGACTATGATAAGGTATCACATCCAGGATTATGCTATCTTACATAGCAAAAGGGATTTTGCAGATGTACTTAAGGTTACTAAGCAGTTGACCTTCAAATGAGGAGATTATCTTGGATTATCCAAAAGGGCCATAACTAATTACAAATGGAAAGTTTTTTTTCTGGATAACAGCAGAAGTGAGACAAATCTGAAGCCTAAAAAGGATTGGGCACACCACTGCTTGCTTGAAGATGGAGTAACCACAGGATTATATATGCAGGCGGCCTCTAGAAACTTAAAGAAGCTCCCAAACAGAGGCTTCAGGGACCTGGGATCAGTCATACAAACACAAGTAACTGAATTCTGCCAACAACCTGAAAGAGCTTGGAAGTAGATTTCTTCTGCAGAGCCTCCAGATAAGCCAGGCTGACAGCATGGTTTCAGTTTTGCAGAAAACTCCATTGATTCATACTAGACATCTGACCCCAGGAAACTATGAAAAAATATATGTTCTGTTTTAAGCCACTAAGTTTGTGGTGATATTTTTATTCAGGAGGAGAAAACTAATACATGGGGTATTTAAGTTCTTATTGTATTTAATCTCTTGTGGTTAAAGTAATTTTCTGTGTTATCCAACCTACTGGAGAGACTGAGGAATAATTTCTGGCTCAGCCATAACCACATGCAGCTCTAAGATACAAATTAAAATAAGCAGAGCCAAAGGCACAGTGCAGAAAATTCTAAATGTTGTTTAATGAAAATTAATTGCAATATAGAAAGAACAGATTAAAGTGTGACAGCAATAACAAAGGGCACTGCCAGGTAAGATGGGGCTATACTCCCCAGGAAGGGCTCCCATGCTGGAGCTGGGCTTTCAGTCTCTGACTTTTAAATGAGGTGCAGCTTTCAGTTCCAGGATTCTCCTGTGGGGCAATGACACAGAAGCAAAACCAGGGGAAGGGCAGGTAGTGACTTTGAATTAAATTGAAATAACTTATTATAAAAAGGGTCTGTTGTCATGGGCATTGCTTGAGACTGTAGAGTCAGCTGGGCTCCAACACCATCCACCTCTGTGCTCCAATCAGTCCAGAATTCTCTATTACAAAGTGTGTGTGTGTGTGTGTGTGTACACACGCATGTGTGTGAGCTTTTGTAAAACATCACATTAAAAACCAACTTTAACAAGTGTTTACAAACCACTGAAATTAAGATCTGCATGCATTATTTTCTTCACTAAGATAGCTGCATCAGGGCTGGGGTTGTGGCTTAGTGGTAGAGCGCTCGTCTAGCACATGTGAGACCCTGGGTTCGATCCTCAGCACCACATAAAAATAAATAAATAAAATAAATGTAGTTTGTCCAACTACATCTAAAAAATAAATATTTTTTAAAAATAGCTGCATCAATGACCTCTCTAACCTCGGTACTCACCATGGTTCATGGAACATAGGGAACTGCTAACTTTTATCCCAGCTCTCATTTTTCAATGGCTTCTAGTATCAGTGTATTGGTGATGATGGTACTTCTTTAATTCCAGCTCTGTCACCTTCTAGCTTTGTAGTTATGGGCAATATATCTATGTTTCTGAGTTTTTGTTTCTTCATCTGTGAAATTCACATAAAGATACTTAAATCAGCCAGGCATGGTGGTGTATGCCTGCAATCCTAGCAACTTGGGAAGCGGGGCAGGAAGATCAAAAGTTTGAGTCTGGCCTCGGGTATTTGGGACTCTCAGCAACTTAGCAAGACCCTGTCTCAAAATCAACATAAAAAACACTGGGGATGTAACTCAGTGATATAGTGCCCCTGAGTTCAATCTCTAGTACAAAAAAAAAAGATACCTAAATAATGGGTTTTTTATTAAATTTATCAGTCAGATAAGAACATGACATATGGATGGTCCACAAAGAGCTATTATTTTATCTTTTTTAAGAGGAAAAATAAAGACTGATTTTTAAAGACTTTTGTTGACTGCAGGAAACAGGAAGTCCATCTCAGACAAAATCAAGATGGGTTCTTCTGAGATGTAGGCTGGTACTAAAAGCTATTTGAACTAAAGTAAAGTTCACAAACTAGGAGTCTGATTGCTATCCTCTCCTACAAAATCTAACATTGCATTTCGGGAAAACTTCAAGGGCAATAAGTGATTTTCAAGCTTGCCTGGAATTAAATAACCTGAAAGATGGAAAGGAGAACAAGAAAGCTATTTTCCTTCCAGTCTCTGAATTCCCAGAGAATGATTCCAGCCTGAAGCCCATGGTCACACCCATGTTGCCACAGTGCCAAAGGAGCTGCTCTCCAAAACAGCCTACTTTCTTGGTGGCATTTGAAGATTTTCTGTGGAACCATTTTCACAACCAGAATTTGGATACTGAACATTACTTGTATTTGCCTTGACATCATCAAATAAATCTGACACTTGAGAAGTCCTTTGTGATCCTCAGACGCCCATTCTGATCTGAGGTAATGGCCTCATTGTACATGGCCCTGTGGATACATAGCAGTGTCATGAACAAGACACCTGTCTTCCCTATTGGCATGTTTGGTCTTTGTGGAAGGGAAGACACCCTGCCAAGTGTGATATTCCCCCTCAGAAAAGAGGATCCATCCTCATCAAAACCACAGATGGGCTGGGTGTCATGGTGCATGCCTATATTCCCAGCAGCTTGGAAGGCTGAGGCAGGAATATATCAAGTTCAAAGACAGCCTTAGGCAGGCTACAAGTAACTTACCCAGACCCTTCTCAAAATAAAAACTAAAAACGGTGGAGGATGTGACTCAGTGGTAAAGCAACCCCTGGGTTCAATCCTTGGTACCAAAATCAATCAATCAATCAATCAATCCATCCAACCCAGAAAACAGTTACCTGTAACAAGTAATCTGTTTCTTCAAAGGGCCCCAACACAGCCCCTGCTTCTCTACTACAGCAGGAATCAGTGTGGAATTTACTAAGATTTGGCCAAAGAAGCTGGAGGGAGCATTCCAGAATGAGGAGCTTCTGAAAGTGTATGTGGAGAGAGATGGAAGTGCTCTAGAGCCAGCAGTGAGAGGAGGGGAGGGCATGGGAGAGAGAGGCAGGGGCCAGCCCAGGTGGGATCTCCAGGTGCTGCAGGGTGTCACCTCCAAGAGCCCTGAATTTCCCACCTCATCTGACTACTTAGAGCTCTTGGTTATTGGCAAAGTTGCATAATGCCTCAGATCTCAACATCCATCATAAAATAGGAATGATAATATTTCCTTTCAATGGGTTTTCCTCAGGACTAAATAAAAGAGATAAAAAAAGTACAGAGTACACCATATATGTTCTAAACTTAAGTGCCAGTCTTGAAGTTGTGTTCAAATCTCTCATAACATAAACATTGCATTGCTTCCACCATGCTCAATCATACAATTATGTGTTATTCATATTAATTAAGTAAAATATAATAGGTAAATTATAATAGTGCTCTGCACAGATAAAGGAAAATCCATCGCCTACAGTGGGGTGTATGGTAAGAATTGCTGGCTCTGCCTTCCAAGATGCCACAGAAAATGAGGCCAACCTCCAGCTCTCAGACCTTCATAGCTGACTACAGTTTGTGGAACACCTGGTTGCTATCTGGTGCTGATGTGGATGGCAGCTGATAGGATGACTGCAGATTGGAAAGAGAATGTTTTCCCAATGAGCATCACTCTACAAGATTAATTAAATAAGCAAATCATCAGTGTTATCATTTTGATCTTCTCAGAGGCCATCCTGGTAGGTAGGTTTACAAAGACCAATGAAATGTGGACCTGTCACTCAAGACCAATCTAGCAGAGGAGGCAAAAATATTCAATATATATCTGAAGGAATTTCCTTACATTTTGGTGGGGAGGGGTACAGAGATGGGAAGTAGGGGCACTCTAGCACTGAGCTACATCCCCTTCACTTTTTATCTTTTTCCTTATGGTACTTGGGATGAAACCCAGCTCCTTCCACCTGGTAGGCAAGCAATCCATCACTGAGACACATCCCTCCACATCCCTCCCACATGTAGTTTTCTGGATGACTAAATCACATGTGCTCCAGCAAATTCTGGGTGTTTGAGATACAGCAGTAGGCAAGAGATAGAGATCCTACCTCAAGAGCTTGTACTCTAGCAGGGTCCATGGTGAAGTAAAGGGAAAAACAACAAACAAAATAAGTAGGTAAATTCAGTCCATTAGGTGATGAGTGCCATGATCAAAAGAAAATTTGGGCCATCATAAAGGGATAAGGACCACCAGTGAAAAGGTTTCACAGAAGGGTGCCCTTTACAATATGCAACATGGTGGTCTGGGGAGCTGAGAACTTCAAGGCCTAGATATGGTGGACAAAAGAGAGGAGCCTTCCAGGCAGAGGGAATGGCCAGAAGAGAGGCACTGAGGAGGGCACCTGCCAGAAAAAACTCAGAGTCTGCAGAGTCCAGGCCAGTCCGAGGTGAGTGAGCGAAGGGGACACACCACTGGCAAAGTCAAAGAGGAAATGTGCCAGCTCTTCAAAGAGCCTTGTAGGCTTCTGTAAGGATTTAGCATGTCCCTCGGAGGAAAGAAGATGGGCAGTTACAAGGGTTAGGTGCTGGCACAACAGTCAGCACACCCTGGAGCACCTGTGAAAGCAGGGACACAGTCATGGGGGATGGGGCAGAGGTGGTGAGCAAAGACAGAGAATTCTAGGAATGAGAGTGGAAGGGCTCAAGTGGACAATTACACTGAACACCCTGGCAACCACTTGGACCTGTGCACATCTCTGCCATGACTGCACAAATACAAACCTGTCTACACCTGTGATTCAACTAGAAAATGAGCAAACAAAACATGGGGGAAATTTGAATAACAGTCATTTTGTATTTGAAAATTTTTAGTGAGTAATGAAGGCACTTTTCTGTTCAAGGTGAAAAAGGTGTCCACTGTATATACAGAAACCAAGAACTAGAGACTTGCAGAGGTTGATAGGAAGGACACAGCATGCATCACTTCCCATGATGAAAAGGCATATATGGAACTGCCCTAAGGTAACAAATATTTTATTTCCGATCACTAATAGGGAAAGAACAGGAACAAGAATGAATATATTTTGCGGTCCCTGTATCTTCTGTCACAATGTTTCTTTCCAACCACATTTCTGAGCCTCTGCAGGACATCAGGTCTCAGGCACTGTGCTGACTCAGATGGAAACAGGTACATTTCATACTGCCTCCCAATCCTCCCTTCTCACCAGAATGCCAATGGAATGTTCCAGAACTCTTGATTAGAGATATGGTAAAATTCAAGGTGAAGGATGCCTGAAAAACCAGATGTGAGTGGTTTAAACCCAGTGAAAAGGTGACTGAGCACATGGTCCGAAAAGCCCCTTTGGGTGAGATGAGGGTCATGAGGTAGGTGCTCCTGACTTCCTGAGTACCTTCCACATTTTACAGATGAGAAAATACAAGGCAACAAAACATTAACTTGCATAAGGATGCACAGCTACAGGGAGGGGTAGATTCACATTCTAGATCATTTGCAGTGCTGTGTGCCATGATTTTCCTCATTGATCAGTACTACAATCACTTCCATTGGCTTTGTTTCCCTTTTGAATATCCAGAAAGTCTGTCAGGTATGTCCTGGTGATCCCTCTCCTGACAGCTGGGCACAGCTATGGGTACTGTCCAGTTCAGGGGCCGTCACTCCCATTGTCTATACCAGGGAACAGTTGTTTCCACAGGGCTCCCCTCTCTCAGGGCTGTACTCCGGAAAAGCAGCCACAGAAGAGGCGCCTCCAGCTTCTTTGGCTTTCTCATTGGGTAAAGCCCCCAAATTCCCATGAGCTTGCTTCTACTGCTGCTGTCAGTTGCCCATCTGCTCCTCCTTCCTAAGCCAAATGCAGAATATGAGGCCCAGGCTTGTTGGTTTCAGAGCACATCCTCTCAGCTTGGGTCCTGGCTGTCCTAGAATTTACATGGATGTGACATTCCCTTGGGAGCTTGGATTTTCCATGTGGAAACAAAATGTTGAGAGGAGGAGGACTTAACCAAAGGGAATGCCAGGCCACTGTGTATCTCAGCAAGCCTTAACAGGAGGGACATTTGCATAGTGAGTGCCAGAGGGTTACCCTGGGACCTAGAGAGTCCCTGTGTCTGAATCCTAACTTCAACACTTACTGGTTTCTTGCTTTGACCTTTATCAGCCCATTTCTGAATCTGTTGGTGGGGGGGGTTGATACTCAATTTTCAGACTCATTGGCAAATGAAGATTAGGTATATAAAATACAACTGACCATCCATAATTAAACACTGGCCTAGAGTGATGACAAATTAGTGTCTTCTTTTCTGTATCACTGCATTGCATTGTACCTTACAGGGGAAACTGAAGCTTCAAATTGTTAGGCTCCATGACAAGGTGACAAAGGTATTCATTGCTGGAAATGGAAGGACACTTTTCACTTGTTGTACACAAGAACACCATGAAGGACATTTTATTTCACCAAACTCAGTGATCCTGAGCAAACACCTTACCTAAGGGGCAACACTGAACATCATCAAAGAAGGCCACAGCAAACCACAGCTCTGACAGAATAATCCATTTGACAAGACACGGTGATACTGTGACAGTGCACTCTATGGAAACATGATACCTTGCTTTCATAAGCTCCACTCCAAGCCTCAGTGTTCCCTTTTATAAAATGGACATAGTATCTGCCTCCCTCCCTAAGAGTTAATGGGATGACAGTTAAATAACATCACTGGCTTACCGGGGAGCTTGCCACACAGATGCAATCAGCAAAGATTAAATGGCTTAACCTCATTCCTTTCCTTCTGACTCCAGCAAGGTTAAATGACATCCTTTGTAAGCAGAGGTTCCATTTCTAAGAAAATTCATTTCTCTGCTTTTGGTTGAACTTTGATCTAATTTAATGGTTAATATTTGTATCAGCTATTTTTAATGCATGATAAAGCACCCCAAAATATAGTAATTTAAAACAACAATTGCAACAATTGCCGAGGATTCTGCAGGTTGACAATTTCAGCTGGGCTCATGTGATTCTTTTGCTTTCTCAATAAAGCCTACACATGCATCTGGGACCTGTCAGCTAAGGGGCTCTGCTGCGGCTGAATGGTCCAGGATGGTCTCAGACATATGTTGGGCAATTGGTTCAGTGTCACCTGGGGCAAATGGGATGAATGAGCCATAGGGCTCTCATCATGCAGCTACCCTAGATTGCTGTCATGGGGTTTTAAGAGCCAAAAGAGAGAGAAACCCTAGCGTACAAGCACTTTTCAACTCTATGTTTACTTCATATTTGTTGTTATGCTGGTGGACAGAGACAGTTCCAAGGTCAAGCCCACCAACCAAGGAGAGAGGAGACACTGCCCAGCAGGAATGCACTGCACTCATTGCCCTAAATGTCTAGTGCCACAGTGATGCAGAATTACACAGTTTAGAAAAACAATTAAATATGAATAAACCAGACTCTGCAATGCTGAACTTGTAAAAATGATTTTTACTCTTAAAAGTTATTTAGTTTTTTAAATCATGGTCATTCTCACCACATTCCTCTCGGGTGAATGACAAAATTATTTTGTGAAATTCTGAAAAAAAAAACCTAACCTGGAAATTTCCTTGTTGTATCAAACGAGTAAGTTGTGGAACTCCCTATCCAGAAACATGCTATGACTTTGCCACCAGGAGTCCAGCCTGCATCTCTTTCCACATTCAAATGTTCCTGTTCCTCTCACGGGCCATGGATTTGTCCCCAGCAGAGGCATGTTGCATAAGCAGAGTCTTCTGTGGAAGGGATGGAACAAACTAGAAAATGGCACCTCCGGTGACAAAGGGAGATGGGACCTGCAATGTGAAGCAGACTTGGGTCATGGCTGGGGCCTGGGTGGACCATACCAGCTCAGACACCAGCCCAATCTGCCAGCTTTGCTGAAGAGCCAGTTGCTTTTCTCAAATCATCTTTCAGAGCCCTGAGCAGAAGTGCTATCATGCACTACGAACTCCTCACCATACTTTTTAGGATCTCTTGGGATTTTACACATTTTGTGGTGGTTGACACTGCCAGTTTGATAGTCATCATTTCTCCTGATGGCATGCATGAAAGCTCCAGATCTTCAAAAGATCAGTGTTTCATTCTTCTATTAAACAACTTCTTTGTAAATTTTTTCCCCTGAGGTGTGTCCTAAGAAAATGTTCTTTTTGTCAGGAAATCATGATAACATTGATTTCACCAGTTTGGACTTTATTGTTTATAATCTCATCATACCAGAAAGAACTTACAAAAATATTTAGTATTGTGGACAATAATAGGCATATTTATGTTCATCACGATTGTAATGGAATTTTTCTAGGTGTTTAACATCATGTGTGTAGTTGCGAGTTAGGGTAGCACGGAGGGATTTTATTTTCCAGCTTGTTTTCAATGAACAGGTTTGGTTTCCCTGAAAAACTTTTTGATCATCCATCCATCTTGAACATATCATCAGTAGAAACAGTATTTTTATTGAAGTCACTGTTTTCATTTGATCAGGTTCTTCATGTATGACCCAGTCCTTTTTGTCACTTCATGCCCTAGATAGTTCAGGCTTTTGTGGTCCCTGGGAAAAGACCATCATCTTCATTAGCAATTCTGGGTACACACGGAATCAAGCAGATGCCTGGAAACTAAATGTTTCATGACTGGTTTCCATTTACTTTTCAGTGTCCATCTTCCCGAGAGGGAAGGGATGATTTCAACAAAAAGGTCGGTTTCTATGACCTCCCCGGGACACTTGGCTGATGTCAGCAGCCTGTAAGAGAGAGACAAAGGTCCTTAGTATGCAATACGACAAAGTTAGGGACATCAGACTGCTTCTCTATGAGGCTATTACTCGAAGGAGGGACCAGAGAAACACTGAGAAGAAATACATGGAGAAGGAAGGCTGAAGGCTGCTAACTCTGGCACCTCTGGTGAGGTGCCATTTCTCTTCCAAGTGGACAGGATGAGCAAACAGAGGTGAGAGAGCGCCCAGTGGCTTTGCTGGAGTCACATACCAGACTTTTTCAAGTCAAATTGTAAAACCTGAAGACTGCCATGGAGCGCCACGCACAAGTTTCCCCCAAAGGCTGGCAATGCTTATGAATAAGAAAGACACAGAAGGGTGGGGGTGTGGATTCTTGGGATTTGATACAAGACCACCGGGGGGTGGTTCCCTAGTAGTGAGGTGTCTATGACTGAAAGTTGAAAGGTTTGGAACTAGGAGGCGAGAAATGGCCTCGGGAGGAAACTGAGGATCAGAGAGGTTACAGACGACTTAAATAGGGGTTTAAGAAACGCGTTAAGGGAAGGCTTGTGCCAAGCAAGACGCCTGGCAAGGTGGAGAACCTGTTGAAGAAAGAAAACCGCATGATGTGACTCAGCAAGATGATCTTGCCAAGAATCCCGCTGGTCATCTTGCGGCCAGGGGGCTCTTCCCATCAACAGCCAGTGCCTTTCGTCTCGGGAGATGAGGCTGAGGACCCAGCGGCCCCGGGGTGTGTAAAGACCCGCGTGTGCTTGGCGCAACGTGGGGGCGGGTGGGTGAGGAGCACCGTCCGGCGGCACCACAGCCACAGCCACGCTGGGCCGAAAGACACACGTGGAACGGTCTCCCGGGCAGGTGCCAATGCGGCGAATCTCGCTGTGTGGGCAGGAGGTTCCCGGCCCCAGAGGTGCGGGGCGCCTGCGCAGTGGGCCTTCGGCGTCGCGCGCTCCGGGAGCCAGGAGACCCCCGCCCCCGCCCCTCGCCCTCCGCCGTGAACGCGCACGCGGACCGGCCCGCGAGCGCGCACGCGAATGCGCCTCACCTCGCTCAACCCCTGCCGGGGGGCGGCTGAGCGACAGAGGGCGGGAGCGGCGCACTGGCGGTGGCGACGCGGTGGGCTGCGTGCGGAGTCGTGGGCTGCCGGGTCCGGGGAGGCGGCGGAAGCGGCGCCTCCAATCAGGCGGCGGGTGGGGACCCCTCCGCGCGCCCGGCCGGCGGCTGCCCGCCCCGCGGACTGACTGACGCGCCGGCTCGCCCCCGCCCCCGCGCCCGCCCCCGCGCCCGCCTAGTCTTCCCTCGGCCGCACTCGCTGCTCCCGCGACTCTCTCTGGAGCCCGATCGCTCTCGCTAGCTCTCGCTCTCGCCCTCGCCCGGCCCTTTCTCTGCAGACCGGCTGCTCTGCTGCTCGGCGGCGGCTCCGGCCACTCTGGCGGCGGCCTCCAGGATGAAGTGCAAGCCGAACCAGACGCGGACCTACGACCCAGAGGGCTTCAAGAAGCGGGCTGCATGCCTGTGCTTCCGCAGCGAGCGCGAGGACGAGGTGCTGCTGGTGAGCAGCAGCCGGTACCCGGACCGCTGGATCGTGCCCGGCGGGGGCATGGAGCCCGAGGAGGAGCCCGGCGGCGCGGCGGTGCGAGAGGTGTACGAAGAGGCGGGAGTCAAGGGGAAGTTGGGCCGGCTCCTGGGCGTTTTCGAACAGAACCAAGATCGCAAGCACAGGACCTACGTGTATGTACTGACTGTCACCGAGCTGCTGGAAGATTGGGAAGATTCCATTAGCATCGGGCGCAAGCGAGAGTGGTTCAAGATCGAAGATGCCATCAAGGTCCTGCAGTGCCACAAGCCCGTGCACGCCGAGTACCTGGAGAAACTGAAGCTGGGCGGCTCCCCGACCAATGGAAACTCCGTGGCCGCGTCGCAGAGCGATCCCTAGTATGTACCGCTGGCGCCCGGACTTCGGTGGTCGCCTGGCTTCAGAAGAGCCCTGCCGGAGGGAGCACCTCTCCTGCCATGTGCGGTCGCACGGGCAGGAGAGAGGCTTCTTTTGTTTCCCTGGCAGACCTCTGAATCACGCTTGCAAATTGTCTCAGTCGCCAGGCACTGTTTTCAGACAATTTGCACGTTTTTCAGACGCTTTCAAAATCGCTTCTTGGCGACACTGTAAAATGTTTCGGTAAGCCAAAGCTGCAAGGGGTTTCGTTTAAAGGTGCCTTAAGTGCTGGCCCTGCTCTGCTCTTGGGGGTGGAGGGTGGGTGTGTGCGCGCGCCTTGTGATGTTTTGGTTTGGGCTTTTTTTTTTTTTTTTGTACTTCACATGTTCGTGCGTGAGTGTGCGTGCGCATTTTGGATAGCAGGCGTGTGGTTTGTTTCGGAGTGGAGGCCTTTTAAGTGCGCCCTGCTTGATCGTGTGGGCATCTTCTATTATTTTTCCCCCGAAGTTTCCTTTTCCTTCACAGCCTTCCTTCATCCTTGCCAGCAAGCTCTTCTGTGGTGGGAGTTGGTTGGGATCGTTTTAAATTAGAAAAATGGGAAAATTTAAAGCTTGTGCTCTTCCTGCAGTCAAACAGAAAATTTCGGCTTCAGAAATGGGATCTGATGTGCCTCTTTCAGAAATGCCTGTGTCTATTCATAAGTAGATCGTTTGATTTTTTTTTTTTAAATTCCCACCTTAGGTGGTTTTTCACTGCTGACTAGAAATTTTCATTTCCCATTGAGTTTATGAGGTATTGCCCTATAAAGTAGATATTTCTGGGGAATTGCTAGCAAAACGCATGTGATGGCCACCTCTTATAATGAAAACTGTATTCATAGAGTATGATTTAGCCTGCTGGACTTCCAATGCCTAGTGCCCATTTCTGGACACCCTGGAAGAACTGGATTCTCCGAGTATGCACTCGTTTTTGATGGAAATCATCTCCCATGTTTGAATTTAGTGATGACCAGGTTAAAGTTCCCTGACTGGTGGTAACCACAGGAATGGAATCTTTTAGGGTGATGGCATCCCAATGGAATGTGTTACATCTCTTTGTTATTCACTGTTACAAATTTTGCAACCTGTTAAGACACCTGAACAATTTCTCTTTTAGGCTGAGGATAAGTATTTTGTTTCACAGGACAAAGTTTTTGGGGTGTCAAATGAGAAACTCTTTTTCCTTGGTATCAGAAATCCCATCTACAATACATTAGTCTTTCTTCTGGAACTTCTATGTTTCCTCAGCCTCCTCTGAAATTAGGTAGAAGAAAGCCTCTTTTGTGAAGAGGGTATTGGGGTTGCCTGATTTTTAGGGCAGCCTTCAATAGGTTTGTATCTCATTAATGTTGTTGATAGGTATTTTGGGTCACTCAAAACTTTTGGGTCACTATTATTCACTATATATTTAAAATTTTTGGCTTTTATTCTCTGTAATCTAAATTCCTCTCCTGAGATGTTTGAGAAAAACACCCATTTTGTTAAGAGTGCATGCCTGGGGATATCTTTCTTTATATAATACTTAACTCTTAAAGTATTCTACAGACCAATAATAAAAATGATAAATAAAGACAACAATAATTAAGTATTTTGTTATTCTACACATTAGCTGTTAAAAGATCACAGTCACTCAGAATTGAGTATCATTTTTTAAATCTTTGTTTCCACTGTTTTAAAAATAAGCTCTTTGCCATATATGAATATATCTAATTAAAGAACATTAAATTAACAAAAATAATGTTGTCAAAGGAATGAGAAGACTAGGAGACAGCTTATAAAATGAGCTTTAAGATAAATATATAATTTCATATTCTAAATTTTACCAAAACAATGAATATGATTCTCAATAATTATCCAGTAATATGCATTGACTGATAGATATTGTCAGTAACATCAAATTCTTTGAAGTGTACAGTAACACCTGAGAAATGGGATTATTAGTTTGTTACTTTATTTTATACATAAAACTACCTCCACCTGAAATACCACAAATACTTGGGAGGTTTAACTTATATCTGGCATTGTTAGAGATAATAATGTACAATCTAATTTTTTACTCTTGAGGTAATTTTTTTGACAAATGTGAAAAGGACAGTGTTGATGACAACCAATTTTAAATGTTGTTAACTAGTTAAGATTTGCTGGTTTTTACTCAGAAACATTTGGATTGAGTATTACTACTTGCTAAGATTTTCTTTAGCATCCAGATATCTTTATTTTATGCAAGTTGTAAAACTTCCAAGACTTTCATTCCCAAATTGGAACAGAACATTTTACAGCTAGCACACTTTATGCCTTCAAATTCACATAGGTGGTTCTTGTTAAATATACTTCTGCAGTTCAATCTAGAAAAAATGAAAATGACCCAAGTAGTCTTTCATTTTAAAGAGTAATCCAAATAGTGCAGGATAAAACAATTGACCAGAGATAAAGCAAATGGTGTCTATAATCTCCATTCTCCAAGTTTGGTAAACAGGTAGTATTTTATCCTTACACAGTCATTTCATAGCACATATGCATTTTTTATGTGATGATTGCAGTAAAAATGTACAGCCAAATTTTTCAGTTCATACCATACCCCTAAAAATCCAAGTGCACTGAACAAAAATAATTAAATTTTAATACATGAAGTAGAAATTTTTTTCAGCACGTTTTTAAAGGGCTGATTCCCCCCCCCCACACACACACACACACACACACTGGAAAAGTGCCTATTCTTATCCTAAAAACAATTTGAAGACATTTCAGAGTAAAGGGTATTTTGATATGCTTGACACAGATTAACATTATATTTTCTAAGAAACCTATGTTCTGTTTATCAGATAACTTGTAAGAGGTTCAGAGTGGCTATGAATAATTATTTTGTATGATTTCACTTGAGAGAATTGTAAAGAGTTTTTTTTTTTGTTTGTTTTTTTTTTGTATTTAGAAACATCAATAAAGCTTGAAGTGTGGGTAAGAGCAGGAACAGGCAGCTTGTAAAGTACCAGAAATGTTGGTTGCCCTTCTGGGAAAGATTGCTTAAAGAGCCCAGAATCTGGAGCTGCTCCTTCTCTTTAAATGGAGTTGACTTGTAAGAAAGCACACTTCTTCCCTCAATAGTTGTTAATTGGGAAAGAGAGGTAAAAATACTGTTTTAGAGCTTGTAGTACTAACAGCTGGCCAGATCTTTCTTTTTCAGAGTTACTTTTGTGGAAACACCAAGCAAAACAAATGTTTTCAGCATCATTCTAATATTGTAATCATCTTTCTGACTGACTGTTGCCCCATTAGAATATGGACTCTTTGAGGACTAGGACCTAGCCTGAATCTTCCCCATATGTTCAGAGCCCAGAACAGTGGCTGGAATCTGGAGACATTTATCATTGATCCACAGATTAGAAATGTCTACTACCAGTGTATTTCTGATTTATCAGCTTCATAATGTACCTGGTACTTGGGACAGTCTGTTATTTCCTCAGGCTCTCGTCTGGCCTCACAGTGGAACTGTACTGGATAATTCACTGAAGTCTTTTCCGGTGGTTGATGAACCATAGTAGATCCTCAGTAAATGTTTGTTGACTAGAAGAACTGATAACCAGTAAAACCCTATTAATGAAATTGTTTTTTTTTAGGTGAATGGCATAGATGTTGTTCAGATTTACTTTGAAAGAATCAAGTGTGTGAACCCAATGGTGAATGGAATTGTGAAGCACAGGTGAGCTCTTTGACATCCCCAAGAACACAGCTCATCCTATGCTTTTGGACACTTCTTTTCTGTTAAAACAATGGCTCTTCTCCAGGTTGTTGCACTACCACTGTATCTGTACAGAATTCTATTTCGGCACCTGTGGCCTTCTTTTTGTGCTTTTTCAATTATGTGTCTGTATTTCCCACCAGATATGATATTGAATGCAAGGAACTTATTTCCTTTAGTCTTTTTATATATCTAGCATACAAGACATCACTTGAAATAAGGTAGACATCACTGAAGACTTGTTTAAATAATTTAATATTTTGTAATAACATTGAGTGGTAAAACATCTGCTTCTCATCTGCCTAGCATATATATGGCTTTTGTATATCAGGTGTCACAAAACTGTTTCAAGGCAGTTGTGATGTATTAGCAAAAAAATTCTTACTCCTATGTCTTAGTCATCCCAGACATTATGTACCTCCTGATGTGAGTATACCACACCTTCTTTGAAATGTATTTGCCAAAATTTTGAACCTAAATTTAACCATGCTTCTAGACAATATTCCTCATCTATAGAAAATATAGACTATAGACTGAGAAATATACTATTCTACAGCACAGAGATGAGATCAACAGAATCCTGACTACAGGAAACTCTCCAGGACAAATGACTCAGTCTCTTCAGTAAATATATTACAGGGATGAAACACAGAGATGGAGGATGAACCTATCGGTTGAAAGAGTCTTATTCATATTTGCATGAATCTTATTTGGATCCTTATTTGACCAAACTGTAAAATGAGTATATTTATGAGACAATCAGGAAAATTTGAACATTGACTGGATATATGATATTAGTTGTGATAATGGTATTAAGAAAATAAGAATTCTTATCCACATCCAAGTATTTACAGTTGAAATGATGTCTGGGATTTGCTTCAAATTAATAAATCTATATATTAAGTCCATTGGAAGTATTGAAATAAGATTGGCCTTTAAGATTGCTAAAGCTGGGTGATGCTTAAATGATAGCTTATTACATATGTTCTCTCTAATTTTGTATGTTTGGCAGTTTCCTTAATAAAATGTTAATACAAATAGTTGTTGGAGTTCTTTAAATTAAAGTTGATATGTGAGATGGAGGGAAATTTTAGATTGTTTAAAAATTTTGGGTTCTGGGGTACCAGTTCTGGCCTAAGAGGTCAAATGCCCAAAAAGGGAGGGGAGACATACCCTGAAATGCCTAGTGGTCCCAGACCTCTAGTGATACATTCCAATGTTAGGAGTTTTTATTTTAATTTGTTCCATTGGAATAGGAAAAGTTAAGTCCTTATTTATACCTATTGGAAAATGAGAATGGATTGTCAGATGAACAGGGCTTTTGACAACACCTATAGTCAAGTTCATGCTAATCTGACAAATCTAACTGGCAGGAACTCCAAGAAACAAGTATATGGAATTTTATAAAATCCAAATAATGCCATTTTAATAGTTTTTTTTTTGGGGGGGGAACAATAGGTGTGGATATGTTTGTTGCACAGTAATTAAAGTTACATTTGAAGGTAGCTGAAAGGAAAGTAAGAAGTTCACATTTCTGATTGTAGTGAGCCATTTGTATTTCATAGACTGCAGATATTCCTTAGAAATCTAACCTTCTAGGTCAGAGTGAAGCTGTGTTTACACTGATAGGCCTAGGGGAAATCCCACCTTTTTGTGGGTCAAGAAGGAGCAGGAAAAAAGTAGGGACAGTATTGGGGGCTCCTTTCAGGGAAGACAAATCCCTTCCTAGGTATGAAAGTAAGCTGCCCTTCTGCTATCTAAGTGTGCTCTAATTCCCAAAGCAAGTAGTTTCTCAGAACCAACTTACCTGGGAAAGGAGAGGTGACAGGTTTACCTTAGAGATCTTTCCCACTCATAGCTCAGCAGTTTTCAATTCCAAGGTTTCCCTATGAGATGGCATAGTAATATACCAGAAAAACTTTCATGTCTTTCCCTGGATATAGTTTTCTCTAATTTGAGTCAATTCTGATTTAGCAGATATTTTAAAAATTGGAGTCAAGCAAATAGTCAGGACATCTGTAGATGGTAGTGGTAAATTAAAACAAATAGTGGTTTGGAGTTGAGTCCTAACAAGTCATTGTCAAAACTGGCCTCACCAGAGGTTACATAGCCTCTGCCAGGTTAATCTTCTTCTCTAATCTTCAGTTTTCCCATTTGCAAAATGGGGATATTCATAGCCCTCACCTAAGCAAATCACTGTTTCTGAGATGCCCTTCTTGATCTCCCAGAGCATTATATTCTTGTGTGTTCCTGGAACCCATTGCTTTGTTATGTCACAGTTCTTATCAAAATAATACATTCATTAGCCTGAATGTTTCTGAATTCCAAACGCTGAAGTCCCGTAGGTCTGAGGCCCAGCTCAGTACCACATAAAAGAAATAAATAAAATAAAGGTCCATCAACAACTAAAAAATGGGTCGCCCCTGTTCCCCAAAGTCTTAACATAGAGCCTGAAACATATCACCCATGATCTTTGTATGTTTATTATATAAATGATTGTCACACTCCTACTTGTCAAACATACGCTGTTGTTTGTTATTTTACAAAGTATTTGTTTTCTGGAAAATATGAAGAACAAGACACCATAAGATGTGGTCTATACCAAGTTTCTTTTAATTCAGGAGAATATTTTATCTACAAATCATGTTTTTTTTCAGAATCTTGCAGTTCCAATATAGTCCTAATTTCTTAGCTTTATAAAGGACTATATGATATTCCATCAGATGCTAATTTGGCCCCACAGCTATATTAGATATTTTAGTGAAGGCTCCCCAAATACAAAATGATTGAAGAACATGATAAGCCCTCAGTAGTCAGTGTAAGAACTATTGAATGAAATCAAGTACATTAATTACATTGTTTTAGTTTATGGGTAAAAGATAACAATCAGAGGCTGGAGTTGTGGCTCAATGGTAGAGCACTTGCCTTAAGTGTGTGATGCACTGGGTTTGATTCTTAGCACTGCATATAAATAAATGAATAAAATAAAAGTCCATCTGCAACTAAAAAATATATATTTTTTAAAATTATAACAATCAGGACTATATGGTAATAAGATCATACATACAAGGCCAAGGCCTAACTGATTTGACAGATAATAGATACAGGGAAGCACTTTCAGATTTAGACAATTCAGTTTCAGTATTTGTATTAACAGTGCAAAGAAGAATGAGACAAAGGGGCAAGCTCCCCAGGTCCTTGCCCTACATACCCTAAAAGAAAACAAAGAAACAATAGAGTCTTGGTTGTGGCTCAGTGGTAGTGTGCTTGCCTAGCATGTGTGAGGCACTGGGTTCGATTCTCAGTACCACATAAAAGAAAGAAATAAAGGTCCATCAACAACTAAAAAAATAGTTTAAAAAAAGAAACAAAAGAAGCTGGATGATTCTAATGCAAGTTGAAGGATATTCTTGCTGAAGAGCCATATCTAAACTGCAGGACAGTGGTTTTATATTCTGTAGTTCTATTGTGAAGGACATAAGATAGGCAGCTCCATGTCTCATCAGAAATGGATTGGTGGTGAGAATTAGTTCATGACAGTCTCCAAAGGAGATTGGGAAGTGAATGAGAGATGGCCTGATAGCCTCCCATCTTACCAAATTGGAGGATCACAAGGTATCTAACCAACATTCAGATTAGCTGCACTGGTCATCTGTTGGCCACTACCAAGACACAGAAATGGTCCCCACCACAAAATTTGATTCAGATAACAAGGCTAATGACACCACATACACATTAACATGTGATCAAAAGTTTATTCTGTTAAGAGGCTTTTTGGGGGGAGAGTAAGGCAGGCTTCTAAAGCAGATTTGAAAACATCTTGAAAGAGCAAGGAAAGGAAATTAATTTTTTTTTGGTACCAGGGATTGAACTCAGGGGCACTAGACCACGAGCCACATCCTTAGCCCTGTTTTGTATTCTATTTAGAGACAGAGTCTCACTGAGTTGCTTAGTGCCTTGCTTTTCTTGGGCTGTCTTTGAACTCACAATCCTCTTGCCTCCACCTCTCAAGCTGCTGGGATTACAGGTGTGCACCACTGCACCCAACTGGTTTGGAGTTTTTATGGTGGTTGGGTTGTGGGATCAGGTTAAGGTTTCCAGGGTGCATCTGGGGGCTTTCATGGTGTGAAACTCCCCCAGGCATTAAAGGAGAGAGCACCCAGGGTTTTTACTAGGTTATCTAGATGTAGTCCTGAAAGGGAAGAGGGAGGGGTGAGGCTTAAATTCTGTTAACAGTCAAACATTAAAAAAAAGACTTACAATTTACTCCTAATGTTTGACAACTAAAGTGTATCATGTTTTTCTAATTGGATTTAAACCAGTTTAAATCAGTGATTATGGTACTCTGGTAGCCTGAGACATGGAAGGAGGCTGAAAGTTCCATCCAATGTTTTGTACTAGAGCTCCCCATTGTATATCAGAATAAGGGAGATGAAATCCTTGGTCATCAACAACATATGGAACTCAAAAGACAACTAGGAGTGTCTTGATTAATCTTTGTATTGTAGCCAGTGCATCCACTGCTAAGATGATAGTCTGAAGTTTGGCCCATTGTACTGATCCTTAGGTTTAGTCCTTTGCTAGAGATGCCCCTGGTTAAGTGAATACAAGTAGCAATAATCCACTAAGATCTACCATGTAAAATTGGGACAATGTGTACATAAAGTGCACAAACTCTCATTTTCTTCATTCAGTTTATCTAATAGGGGTCCCTTGGTAGCTGACATATCTGGGAAAGGGGTAACCCTCCAGCATCACAGAATCTAGAAAAGGACTAAGGAACAGTGAAGCCATTCCCAAACTATAAGTGTGACATGCCAAATGGCCCAGATTTGACTCCAAACTAGCAAAGAGGCTTTGGTGGCTGTGGTGAGTTTGTAGAGTGTTGCTTTCAAGACCCCGGGCAGAATTAGCTGGAAATGGAGAATCACATGCAGAGTGTCAATAAGGACCTCTCTCCAAGAGACTCCAGTGTATATGCCGCAGTCTGGCTGGGCACACAATCACGAGCCACCACACAGCTTGTAGATTCAAACAGCAACTCTTTATTCCCGAACTCACACCAGCCGTCTACAATCACGTTCTGGGGAAATCCACGTTCTCTGCCCAAATCCACCTCCACTGGGCTTCTATCTCCCAAAAAATACTGTCTGAATCCCGTGAGAACTCAAGGGGAACTCAGGCAGCAGGATACGCCCTATTCCCAGCAGGAATAATCTTAAACCTTAAACGCCCTAAACCCGATTATCCTAAACCAGGAACACCCTAATCCGCCCTGGTCCTTGAGCAAGGTCACCTCCATGCAATGTCACTGCAAAATGTCCTATTTCCACGAGTCCTTCCACTAAGCAACATGGGGTACGCTGGCAAGGAAATTGTCATACCTACTTGGCTAATGGCTCCCAGCATGTATAGACAGCAGTGGCCACTCTAAAGACATATAGATGAAGTCTAAGAGGGCAATTTTTGAATCAGTAAGCAATGGACAATTGATGGCCATCATAGGTAATCCAGAGATTCCAATATATGAGGATATAAAAGGAGGTAGCTAAAGCCTTCCAGGGAAGGTGTACATTGATTTGATTGCCTATTGTACTGTAATATTTAAAAAAAAATTCTAGACTTTTTTTTTGGAGGGGGCTCCATTTGAGGTGAGCCTGTTTGCAAATAATGGCACACATGGGTCAAAGCAAAATTTCTAAGTGAGAAATGTTACCTCCAGAACCCAGAAAGGCATAAAAGATGATGGAATATTTTAATGTTGTGGTTATTAAGAAGGTCAGTAGATATTTTGACAATG
The DNA here is from genome assembly GCF_021218885.2 of Marmota monax. Taxonomy (NCBI): domain Eukaryota; kingdom Metazoa; phylum Chordata; class Mammalia; order Rodentia; family Sciuridae; genus Marmota; species Marmota monax. Next base: position 721,118 of record NW_026692395.1, on the reverse strand, counting down.
TCAGGGATAGAGCAGCTCTCAGTTTACCAAATAATTTTCAAGAACTTAAACAAAGTTGTGAGGCCTTGTGCTATGTGCTGGGCAATGGCCAACCCACCTACCTTTTGTGTTACTGGGGATTGAACCCAGGGATGCTCTTTTAGTTAGCTTTTTCACTGCTTTGACCAAAAGTCCTGATAAAAACACTTAGAGGAGGAAAAGTTTACTTTAGGGCTCATGATTTCAGAGGTATCAGTCCATAGATGGCTGACTCCATTCTTCAGGGCCAGAGATGAGGCTGAACATTATGATGGAAGTGTGTGACAGAGGAAAGCACCTGGGGACATGGCACCAGGAAATAGAGAGTTCCACTCAAGAAGGATATAATATATGAAACCCCCTCCTCCAGCCACACTCTACCTGCCTACAGTTACTACCCAGTTAATCCCTATCAGGGGATTAATGTATTGATGTTAAGGCTTGCATAACCCCACCATTTCACCTCTAAACTTTCTTACATTGTCTCACACATGAACTTTTGTGGGGACACCTAATATCTAAACCATATTAAGCACTCTACCACTGAGCTACATCGCTAGCCCATTTTATTTTTTTATTTTGAGGCAAGGTCTTGCTAAATTGCTGAGGCTGGCCTTGAACTTGGAATCCTCCTGCCTCAGCCTCCAGAATCACTGGGATTACAGGCATGTCTCACTGTCCTTGGCTGCCATCCCCTTTTTGTGAGCTCTTTTTTGAATATTTGTACTTTCAGCCTTTTGAATTAATAGGTTTGATATTCATGGTTTTCACATCTGTGAATCAAATATATTTTTTATAAAACTGTATATTGTACATATGTGGACTATTTTCTTATCATTATTCCCTAAACAACATAACAATTATTTATGTAGGATTTGCATTGTGTTATGTATTGTAAGTATACTTGAGATGATTTAATATATACGGGAGGATGTGTGTAGGTTATATGCAAATATCACACAATTTCATATAAATGACTTGAGGATCTGAGGATTTTGGTGCCTGAGTGTGGGCATCCTGGAACCAATTCTCATGGATACCAAGGGACTACTGGATGTACTGAGTGACAATTTCTAAGGAATCTGCTTAGAAGAGGATGATATCAATGTAATGTTAATTCTGTACCCCTGAAGAAAGTTAGACACAGTTAAGTTCTTGACTGCAAAGGTTTTATGAGGTAGCAGAGCTGTTGAGGTACTGTCTGGGTAGCCAGGTTAAGGTGTAGCATTTCCCTGTGGAGCAGGAAAGAAAACTGGGGCTGAGGCTGTTGAAATAGGCACCAAATAATGTATTATCCAAATCCATAATAGCAAAACATTTATCAGTTGGCAATTTGATGGAGTCAATAATTTCCATGATATTATAATATTAATCATAGGGGCCTTAATGGGTGGGTGCATGGCATTAAGACTGTGGTAATCCATCAAGAAGTTACACCACATTTAAGAATAGGCTAACATGTAACTAATTAAAACAAATTAAAAAATGAAAAATTCTAAAAAATCCAAAATTAGTATTAGAAGATAAAAGAGAAAAAAGAATAGGCTAAACCAGGCTGTTAAATGGAGATGCAGTGGGGATAATTACCTCCATCTCTTAAGTATGTCTTGCATAATGGTCATGATTTTTTTCAGTATTGGGGATTGAACCCAGACCTCATGCATACTAGGCAAGCATTCTACCACTGAGCCATGTCCCTAGTCCTTTGTATAATGCTTTTAATCCTTAAAGGCCCTGTTTTTTGAATTTTTTTAAATATTTATTTTTTAATTTTAGTTGGACACAATACCTTTGTTTACTTTTATGTGGTGCTGAGGATTGAACCCAAGGTCTTGCATGTGCTAGGTGAGCGCTTTACCACTTAATCACAACCCCCACCCCAAAAGCCCTGTTTTAATTTACATGGATGTGGGTTCTCCACAGGGTCCTATTTCTTTAGGCTAGTTTATAAATGTCAAACATTTAATCTAATTTTGATGTATTATTTAATTGGTCAATACATCAAAGGAGGGTAAATTCAGTTTCTTATCTGCTTGTCCAGATATGGGCAGATGGGAAAAGGGAAAGGTCAAGGCTTAAATACTTTCAGTAACCAAAACTAATTTTTAAAAAGCAGAGTCTGGGGCTGGGACTGTGGCTCAGTGGTAGAGCATTTCCCTCACATGTGTGAGGCACTGGCTTCAATTCTCAGCACTGCATATTAATAAATGAATAAAGTAAAGGTCCATCAACCACTAAAAATAAAAGCAGTGTCAGAGTCTTTGGTCCACCACACCATCAGATATCTCATTGTACTGCTAGTGTCTTATACCAAAACTCTTTGTTTGTCTTAACACTGGATGAGATCATCACAAACATAACTGGAATGTCCCCCAAAGGCTCATATGTTGAAGGTTTGGTCCCCAGCTGATGGCACTATGGGAAGGTAGTAGATAGTTAAGGAGTGGGGCCTAACAAAGCTGAGTTCTGCCATTCCCACTCCACTCTAATGCTGTACCCACAGGCTTGGAAACAATAAAGCCCAGTGGCCATGGTTTGAAACCTCTGAAACTGAGTCAAAATAAATATTCCCTTCTTTAAGTTGATTTTCTCAGTTGTTTTGACACCATGACAGAAATGACACACATTTTTATAAAAGCTCTAGTCTGCATAATTTAGCTCCAAATGCTCTATAGAGATGACTGCCCTAATGGAAGTCTCCACAGCTTGCTGGGTAGGTCCTAGGGCCCACTGTTGAATGATCTTTTGAAATAGGCTAAGCAGGAGCCTCATGTATAAAGTACCTCAATACTGAATAAATTTATCAGGTATTGGGCCTTGTTTTTGTTTGCTGGAGGTTTTAAGGTCATCAGTTTTTCTTTATTAGATTCAAGGATTATTCTTTAGGCACCCCAAGAACCTTACTTTGGTAACTGGCCACTGATTCTTGATAAGATTTAATCTTCCAGTCCTGGTGAATCATATATTGGACCAGTATCTAAGGCAGTATACCATCCTTATCTCTCCCAAACACACGAGTTTTCAGTCTTTTCTAGGTCTTGGCCTATTCTTTGGTGAGAAATCATGGGAGAGTTTAGATTGCTTATTGTAGCCTAGTTAACATATATTTTAATCTGAGCTGCATGAGGGCAATTTGGTTTTGGTTATCTAAATGTAGTGGGATGCTGAAGAAGCCATCAGAAATGTCCAACACTGCACATTAGAGTCCTGCACAATGGGCTCTGTCATTATTACTATATCTGGAACTGTAGGCATGAGGCTTATGGTATTCCAAAGTAAGGTGTCAGGTACCACTGACATTTTTCACCAGACACACCAGACAAGTATAAAATTATATAGTTTCTTTAAGCAGTCCTGCTTCCATTAGTCATTGATAAGTATAATGACCTCCATTTCCCATCCTGGTATCCTTATTGCTTTGTAGTTACCACATGGCTGGACTGGGGAAGTCTGGCAGGCTTCTAATTGTATACTAATTGTGTCATTTCCCCATAGGGAATATTTCTTCCAATCAGGAAAAATACATATGGAGTATGTATTGGCCCCAAAGGACCCACATTAAAAGTTTTATAAGTTCATTGTCCAATATGAGATTTATTTCCAAACCAAGTTAATTTGGGGGTTATATTAATTTTCTATTGCTGCTGCAATGAATTACCATAAACTCAGTGGTTCAAAACAATATAAAAATTGTATAGTTCTAGAAGTCAGAAGTCTAAAATTAGGGTGTCAGGAAGGCTATATTCCTTCTGGAGACTTCAAAGGAGAATGTGTTTCCTTGTCTTTTCCAACTTCTAGAAGCCACCTGCATTCTTTGGCTTGTAGCCCCTGTCTCTACCTTCAAAGCCAGCAGCATAGCATCTTCTCTCTTTCTGCCTCCTTCTTATTAGGACTTTAATGACTGTTTTGATTACAGTGGGGCCATGTGGATAATCCAGCATAATCTTTCTTTTTTAAAAAAATATTTATTTTTAGGTGTAGATTGACACAACACAATGCCTTTATTTTATGTGGTGCTGAGGACTGAATCCAGGTCCCGCCAGTGCTAGGTGAGGCTCTACCACTGAGCCACAATCCCAGCCCCTCAGCATAATCTTTCAACTTCAAAAATTCTTAATCATATCTGCTTAATTCTTTTCTCCATGTAACATTATTGTCATAGCTTCTGGGGATTAGGATATGAACACTTTTGGGGAGTGCATAATTTAGCCTGTCACACTGGCTCTGTACATGCATACTTCTCAGCATTGGAGTATCTTGTGTCCCAGAGTTCAAGAGTTGAAAAACTTTGGCAACCGTGGTTTCTGTCAAGCACTCAACATACCTTGACCAGTGTATAAGGTCTCTGGTCCCTCTTAGAGAAGAAGGAACCTCCATCTCTGCTTTAGTTCTACATTTTCCTGAAGAGGGTGAGGTCTGGGTAAAGAGGTGGTATTGAAGATGTTGGATCAACATTAGTTTGAAAAGCACAAGCTTCAAGAAGGCAGCTAAATCCTCCTGGGTTTCCTCCTGTTTGCCCATAGTAAATGCTAAAGCTGGCCAGGGATACTGCCCTACTATACTATCTTGTGGCCTTCTTAAGGCCTGATAAATTCCCTCAGGGGAAAATTATCAATTCCCTCTTTAGGGCCCCTCAGTTTAAGAGCCAGATCCATAGGTCCTATGCTCTGGACCTTGAATTACCTTCTTTTTCTCCTGCTTAGCCTTAAGGACCTCTTCCTAGTTTTGTATCCATGCTTCATGATACCAGTTTGTTTCCTAGGAGCTAAGTACTTTTCTCAAGGCTATCTCTGGGACACAAGATAATATTTTATTATGCCTAATAGCCTAATGGTGTTAACTGAACAAACCAGTGGTTGTGACCCGGTTGAGAATCTGATCATCTGAGAGCACATGTTCTCCTTATAAATCCAGACTGCAGTTACATTAGTCTTTCAGGAAATTAAAGCATCACCTAACCTCATTCATGAGTGTTTATTAAATGACAGAAACTCATCTCAGGTAAGTCATAGTTTCATTATGAATGTAAAGACTCACTCTGTCAAACCCTAGCTGATCTTAATATGCTCTTCTGCCATGAAAATTTCATCAGCCAATGTACACTTGACCAGGCTGGCTTGGCATGGGATCAGTCTTTAGGTAACTAAATGATTAGCATTCTTTTTCATTCATTGAAGTTGGCATGGCTGTTTCATCTACTAATCAGAGAAGCCAAGCCTCTGTCATTTCAGTGGGATTTTTCTCTCACTTTCAAACTCATTTTAAAAGCACATCTCAGCTCATCTCTGAGATCTAAGTACCCTTGATTATCAAGGTATATTTTATTTGTGGTTATGCCCACTGATCAGAGAAAACTTGTGTGTTTTTTTTTGTTTTGTTTTGAGATGGAGTCTTGCTAAATTGCCCAGTCTTGTCTCAAACTTAAAATTCCCCTGCCTCAGCCTCCCAAATAGCTGGAATTATAGGCGTGAAACACCATGCCCAGCTAAGGAAAAGAGTTTTGCCCTCCTAATAGCATATAAGGAAACAACTATGGAGTATGTATTTTTTAGGTTTATGGTATCCCTACCTATTATCTCTATCATTGCAACTCACAAGAGGTTAAGGACCAACTATCCCCTCATCACCAAACACCTCAATAACCAGATCTGCTACTGACCACCATGGTTCTCTTCCTGGCTAGTCAGCTGTTCAGCCTCCACTGCCTTTTTTTAAAGGGTATTGTGATCTTATAGGCTTCCAGGAGAAGGGGGTTAAAAATGGCATAGTCAATCTGTCAGAAACAGGGAAAGACAAAGTCCCCTGTAATGTGACAGTTAAATTATAGCAGTTACAATTTCTCTATCAGGAACACATGGGGTCTTTTTTGTTTGTTTGCAAAATACAACAGTTTTTATTTGACTATCAGAAGGATTCAGTGTTGTGAAGTTGCTTACATTGTTTCAAGAAACTATTTAGCAAGCAGGCCTTGAATTTTGGGGGAGCTTATCAGTTTTTCCCACAGGCAGGCAGCGAAGGCCAGTGAGACCTTTAATTTGTCAACCAACAAGACATCATTATACAGTGAAAACTTTGAACATCAGAGACATTTTCTAATATTCTATAAATGCTCAAAATTTGAACATGTAACCCATTTCAAATCAATTACATATTTTTACAACTGTACAAACAATGAGTTATCTTAAGCCTCACTCACAAGTTACCTTAATTTTTTTCTGTCTCCATAGAAAGTTTTGCACAAACTTTGCTAGGCACTTTTTTATTTTTAATTTTTTTTAGTTGTAGTTGAACACAATACCTTTATTTATTTATTTTTATGTGGTGCTGAGGATTGAAGCCAGGGCCTCGCCTATGTTAGGCGAGTGCTCTACCGCTGAGCCACAACCCCAACCCCTTAATTTTTTTTTCTTAAAAAAAAAAGAATAAAAGCTTTAACATAGGCACCTATGGAGTTACAAGCTGGAAAATCAGGGAATGGAAAAGATGGTGGCACAGAGGGAGTAACTTGTGCCAGATAAGTGCATTTTCATTTTGAAGTAGTTTTTGTTTCATTTTGTTTTTGTTTTGCAGTGCTGGGAATTGAACCCAGGGGTGCTTTACCACTGAGCTATATCCCCAGCCCTTTTTATTTTTTATTGAAGGACAGGGTCACACTAAGTTGCTTAGGTCCTCACTAAGTTGCTGAGGCTGGCTTTGAACTTGCAATCCTCCTGCTTAGCCTCTGAGCTACCGCACTTGGCAGAAGCAAGCATTTCTTAAGTGCCTCCCAAGTGGCTGGGATTAGAGGTGTGTGCCACCTTATTGGCTACTTTTTATAGCTTTAAGTGGCCATTCTCTGGGTATGAACATAAGCACTTTTATTGTGTTTATAATTTTTTGGTTCATTTTAGTTACACATGACAATAGAGTTCATTTTGACATAATTATAAAAGCATGGAATATAATTTGATTTAATTCAGTCCCCAGTACTTCCCCTTCCCCTCCCTTTCTTTCACCCCCTATTCCCTTCACTTTACTAATATTTCTGCTATTTACTTATTGTTTTTTTTTAAATTATTGTCTTGTGGATGTACATAATGGTGAGATTCACTGTGGTGTATTCATATATGTACATGGGAAAGATAGGTCAGATTCATTCCACTGTCTTTCCCTATTCCATCCTTCCTCCCTTTCCTTCATTCCCCTTTGTCTACTATACTCATCACACTTCTGTTCTTTTGTTTACCCCACCCCCTCCAATTTGGATTAGCTTCCTAATTCAGGGAAAACATTAGACCTTTTACTGTTGGGGACTGGCCTATTTGATTTAGCATGATAGTCTCCATTTCCAGCCATTTACTGGCAAATGCCCTAAAGTCATTTTTCTTTATGTCTGAGTAATACTCCATTGTTTATATTTATACCACATTTGCTTTATCCATTTATCTGTTGAAAGCACCTAAGTTGGTTCCATAGCTTGGCTGTTGTGAATTTAGCTCCTATAAACATTGATGAGGCTACATCACTGTAGTATGCTGATTTTAAATCCTTTGGATATAATCCAAGGAGTGAGATAACTGGATCATATGGTAGTTCCAGTCCTAGTGTTTAGAGGACTGTCCATAGTGCTTTCCAGAGTGGTTGCACCAATTTTCAGTCCCACCAGGAATATGTGAGTATACCCTTTTCTCCACATCCTTGCCAACAATTATTATTACTTGTATTCTTGATAATTGCCATTCTGACTATAGTGAGATGAAATCTCAGATTTTTAATTTGCATTTCTCTAATTACTAGAAATGTTGAGTATTTTTTTCATATATTTTCTGACCATTTTATTTCTTCTTTTGAGAAGTGTCTGTTCATTTCCTTTGCCCATTTATTGATTGGATTATTTGGTGTGTGTGTGTGTGTGTGTGTTTAAGTTTTTTGAGTTCTTTGTATATCTTCTATAAAGATTGGATTATTTGGGTTGTGTGTGTGTGTTATTAAGTTTTTTGAGTTCTTTGTATATCTTCTATAAAGATGTAAACCCAGTGACCCAAAGAATTACTAAGACTACTTAGACCTTCCTCATTTATAATGAGATGTTTCTCCTCATTTTCCTCTGATGTACAGGTGGTAAAGATTTTCTCCCATTCTTAGGCTCTCCCTTCACACTCTTGATCATTTCCTTTGGTGTTAAGATTTTAATTAGGCCGGGTGTAGTGGCACACAACTGTAATCCTAGCAGCTCAGGATGCTGAGGAAGGAGGATTGCGAGTTCAAAGCCAGCCTCAGCAAAAGCGAGGTGTTAAGCAACTCAGTGAGACCCTGTCTCTAAATAAAATACAAGGCACCGGCAAGGTAGAGGGAACTGTGACCACGCACAGAGCAGGCCCAGCGGCCTGCTGAGGGGCAGAGCCACCCCCCACCCCCTGCGCCTGCCAGGTGACCACCGACAGAAAAGGCCCAGTGGCCCGCGGTGGGACAGAGCTTCCAATCACTCCTGCAAGGTAGGCGGGCCTGCGACCCACCGGCAGAAGAGGAGCAGCGGCCTGCTGAGAGGCAGAGCCGCCCCCTCCCCCTGCACCGGCAAGGTAGAGGGAACTGTGACCACGCACAGAGCAGGCCCAGCGGCCTGCTGAGGGGCAGAGCCGCCCCCCACCCCCCGCGCCTGCCAGGTAGGTGGAACTGTGACCACGGACAGAAAAGGCCCAGTGGCCCGCGGCGAGACAGAGCTTCCAATCACTCCTGCAAGGTAGGCGGGCCTGCGACCCACCGGCAGAAGAGGAGCAGCGGCCTGCTGAGAGGCAGAGCCGCCCCCTCCCCCTGCACCGGCAAGGTAGAGGGAACTGTGACCACGCACAGAGCAGGCCCAGCGGCCTGCTGAGGGGCAGAGCCGCCCCCCAGCCCCCGCGCCTGCCAGGTAGGGGAACTGTGACCACGGACAGAAAAGGCCCAGTGGCCCGCGGCGGGACAGAGCTTCCAATCACTCCTGCAAGGTAGGCGGGCCTGCGACCCACCGGCAGAAGAGGAGCAGCAGCCTGCTGAGAGGCAGAGCCGCCCCCTCCCCCTGCGCCAGCAAGGTAGAGGGAACTGTGACCACCCACAGAACAGGCCCAGCGGCCTGCTGAGGGGCAGAGCCGCCCCCCACCCCCCGCACCTGTCAGGTAGGCGGAACTGTGACCACTGACAGAAAAGGCCCAGTGGCCCGCGGAGTGGCAGAGCTTCCAATCACTCCTGCAAGTTAGGCGGGCCTGCGACCCACCAGCAGAAGAGGAGCAGCGGCCTGCTGAGAGGCAGAGCCGCCCCCTCCCCCCCGCGCCTGCAAGGTAGACGGAACTGTGACCACCATCAGAACAGGCCAGACCTGCAACCGAGAGACAGAACAGGCCCAGTGGTCTGAGGAAGGGTAGAGCTGCCCCCCCCCGCGCCTGCAAGGTAGGCGGACCTGCGACCCACTGGCAGTACAGCCCTAGAGGCCTGCAGAGGGGCAGTGCCGCTGCCTGCGCCTGCAAAGTAGACAGAACTGTGACCACCGACAGAACAAGCCTAGCGGCCCGCAGAGGGACAGAGCCGCCGCCTGCGCCTGCGAGGGAGACTTTGCAACTATACAAGACCAATATAAATATATAGGGGGAAAATTCAATAGTACAACAGTTTCACCAAGTAGAAAGGAACGCGAACAGTATGAAGAGACAAGGAAAGAAAGGACCACAAGCATTGCAGGTCAACTCAACGTTAGAAGAGGTAATAGCTGCAGCAGATGGAATGTCAGATAAAGAATTCAGGATATACATGCTTCAGATGATCTGGAGTCTCAAGGAAGACATCAGACAGCAAAATCAGACAATGAAAGATCACTTCAACAATGAATTACATAAACAAATCCAAGAAGCAAAAGATCAACTATACAGGGAAATAGAGGTTATAAAAAACAAACAAACAGAAATCCTAGAAATGCAGGAAGCAATAAGCCAACTTAAAAACTCAATTGAGAATACTACCAGCAGAGTAGAACACTTAGAAGACAGAACATCAGACAATGAAGATAAAGTATTTCAACTTGAAAAGAACATAGACAGCTCAGCAAGACTGTTAAGAAACCATGAGCAGAACATCCAAGAAATATGGGATAACATCAAGAGACCAAATTTAAGAGTCATTGGGATACAGGAAGGGACAGAGTTTCAAACCAAAGGAATGAGCAATCTATTCAATGAAATAATATGAGAAAACTTCCCAGACTTGAAGAATGAGACAGAACCCCAAATCCTAGAAGCCTACAGGACGCCGAATGTGCAAAATCATAAGAGACCCACACCTAGACACATTATAATGAAGATGCCCAACATACAGAATAAGGAGAGAATTTTAAAAGCTACAAGAGAAAGGAAGCAGATCACATTTAGGGGTAAGCCAATCAGGATAACAGCTGATCTTTCAACACAGACTCTGAAAGCTAGAAGATCCTGGAATAACATATTTCAAACACTGAAAGAAAATGGGTTCCAACCAAGAATTGTGTTTCCAGTGAAATTAAGCTTCAGGATGGAAGATGAAATTAAAACCTTCCACGATAAACAAAAGTTAAAAGAATTTGCAGCTAGAAAACCATCTCTTCAAAACATCCTTGGCAAAACATTACAGGAAGAGGAAATGGAAAATAACAATGAAAACCAACAGTGGGAGGTAGGACACTAAAGGGGGGAAAATAATCAAAGAGGAAAACAAACCATGTTTAGTAACATAAATAAACAAATATGGCTGGAAGAACAACCCATATCTCAATAATAACCCTAAATGTTAATGGCTTAAACTCACCAATCAAGAGACACAGGCTAGTAGAATGGATCACAAAACAAGACCCAACAATATGCTGCCTACAGGAGATGCATTTGATAGGAAAAGACATACATAGGCTGAAGGTGAAAGGTTGGGAAAAATCATATCACTCATATGGACTTTGGAAACAAGCAGGAGTATCCATACTCATATCAAATAAAATAGATTTCAAGCCAAAGTTAATCAAAAGGGATAAAGAGGGACACTACATACTGCTCAAGGGAACCATACACCAACAAGACATAACAATCATAAATATATATGCCCCAAACAATGGTGCAGCTATGTTCATCAAACAAACTCTTCTCAAGTTCAAGAGTCTAATAGACCACCATACAATAATCATGGGAGACTTCAACACACCTCTATCACCACTGGACAGATCTTCCAAACAAAAGTTGAATAAGGAAACTATAGAACTCAATAACACAATTAATAACCTAGACTTAATTGACATATATAGAATATACCACCCAACATCAAGCAGTTACACTTTTTTCTCAGCAGCACATGGATCCTTCTCAAAAATAGATCATATATTATGTCACAGGGAAACTCTTAGACAATATAAAGGAGTAGAGATAATACCATGCATCCTATCTGATCATAATGGAATGGAACTGAAAATCAACGATAAAAGAAGGAAGGGAAAAGAATACATCACTTGGAGAATGAACAATAGGTTACTGAATGATCAATGGGTTATAGAAGACATCAAGGAAGAAATTAAAAAATTCTTAGAGATTAATGAAAACACAGACACAACATATCGGAATCTATGGGACACACTGAAAGCAGTTCTAAGAGGAAAATTCATTGCTTGGAGTTCATTCCTTAAAAAAAGAAAAAACCAACAAATAAATGATCTCATACTTCATCTCAAAATCCTAGAAAAAGAAGAGCAAAACAACAGCAAAAGAAGTAGAAGGCAAGAAATAATTAAAATCAGAGCTGAAATTAATGAAATCAAAACAAAAGAAACAATTGAAAAAATTGACAAAACTAAAAGTTGGTTCTTTGAAAAAATAAACAAAATCGACAGACCCTTAGCCATGCTAGCGAAGAGAAGAAGAGAGAGAACTCAAATTACTAACATACGGGATGAAAGAGGCAATATCACAACAGACACTTCAGAAATACAGAAGATAACCAAAAATTATTTTGAATCCTTATACTCCAATAAATTAGAAGACAGTGAAGGCATCAATAAATTTCTTAAGTCATATGATCTGCCCAGATTGAGTCAGGAGGATATAGACAACCTAAACAGACCAATATCAATTGAGGAAATAGAAGAAACCATAAAAAGACTACCAACTAAGAAAAGCCCAGGACCGGATGGGTATACAGCAGAGTTTTACAAAACCTTTAAAGAGGAACTAATACCAATACTTTTCAAGCTACTTCGGGAAATAGAAAAAGAGGGAGAACTTCCAAATTCATTCTACGAGGCCAACATCACCCTGATACCTAAACCAGACAAAGACACTTCAAAGAAAGAAAACTACAGACCAATATCTCTAATGAACCTAAATGCAAAAATCCTCAATAAAATTCTGGCCACTCGGATACAAAAACTTATCAAAAAAATTGTGCACCATGATCAAGTAGGATTCATCCCTGGGATGCAAGGCTGGTTCAATATACGGAAATCAATAAATGTTATTCACCACATCAATAGACTTAAAAATAAGAATCATATGATCATCTCGATAGATGCGGAAAAAGCATTCGACAAAATACAGCATCCCTTTATGTTCAAAACTCTAGAAAAACTAGGGATAACAGGAACATACCTCAATATTGTAAAAGCAATCTATGCTAAGCCTCAGGCTAGCATCATTCTGAATGGAGAAAAACTGAAGGCATTCCCTCTAAAATCTGGAACAAGACAGGGATGCCCTCTCTCACCACTTCTGTTCAACATAGTTCTCGAAACACTGGCCAGAGCAATTAGACAGACGAAAGAAATTAAAGGCATAAAAATAGGAAAAGAAGAACTTAAATTATCACTATTTGCAGTTGACATGATTCTATACCTAGCAGACCCAAAAGGGTCTACAAAGAAACTATTAGAGCTAATAAATGAATTCAGCAAAGTGGCAGGATATAAAATCAACATGCATAAATCAAAGGCATTCCTGTATATCAGCGACAAAGCCTCTGAAATGGAAATGAGGACAACCACTCCATTCACAATATCTTCAAAAAAAATAAAATACTTGGGAATCAACCTAACAAAAGAGGTGAAAGACTTATACAATGAAAACTACAGAACCCTAAAGAGAGAAATAGAAGAAGATCTTAGAAGATGGAAAAATATACCCTGTTCATGGATAGGCAGAACTAACATCATCAAAATGGCGATATTACCAAAAGTTCTCTATAGGTTTAATGCAATGCCAATCAAAATCCCAACGGCATTTCTTGTAGAAATAGAGAAAGCAATCATGAAATTCATATGGAAAAACAAAAGACCCAGAATAGCAAAAACAATGCTAAGCAGGAAGTGTGAATCAGGCGGTATAGCGATACCAGACTTCAAACTATACTACAGAGCAATAGTAACAAAAACAGCATGGTACTGGTACCAAAACAGGCGGGTGGACCAATGGTACAGAATAGAGGACACAGAAACCAATCCACAAAACTACAACTACCTTATATTTGATAAAGGGGCTAAAAGCATGCAATGGAGGAAGGATAGCATCTTCAACAAATGGTGCTGGGAAAACTGGAAATCCATATGCAACAAAATGAAACTGAATCCCTTTCTCTCGCCATGCACAAAAGTGAATTCAAAATGGATCAAGGAGCTTGATATCAAATCAGAGACACGCCGTCTGATAGAAGAAAAAGTTGGCTACGATCTACATACTGTGGGGTCGGGCTCCAAATTCCTCAATAGGACACCCATAGCACAAAAGTTAATAACTAGAATCAACAAATGGGACTTACTCAAACTAAAAAGTTTTTTCTCAGCAAAAGATACAATAAGAGAGGTAAATAGAGAGCCTACATCCTGGGAACAAATCTTTACTCCTCACACTTCAGATAGAGCCCTAATATCCAGAGTATACAAAGAACTCAAAAAATTAGACAATAAGAGAACAAACAACCCAATCAACAAATGGGCCAAGGACCTGAACAGACACTTCTCAGAGGAGGACATACAATCAATCAACAAGTACATGAAAAAATGCTCACCATCTCTAGCAGTCAGAGAAATGCAAATCAAAACCACCCTAAGATACCATCTCACTCCAGTTAGATTGGCAGCCATTATGAAGTCAAACAACAACAAGTGCTGGCGAGGATGTGGGGAAAAGGGTACACTTGTACATTGCTGGTGGGACTGCAAATTGGTGCAGCCAATTTGGAAAGCAATATGGAGATTTCTTGGAAAGCTGGGAATGGAGCCACCATTTGACCCAGCTATTCCCCTTCTCGGTCTATTCCCTAAAGACCTAAAAAGAGCATGCTACAGGGACACTGCTACATCGATGTTCATAGCAGCACAATTCACAATAGCTAGACTGTGGAACCAACCTAGATGCCCTTCAATGGATGAATGGATAAAAAAAATGTGGCATTTATACACAATGGAGTATTACTCTGCATTAAAAAATGACAAATTCATAGAATTTACAGGGAAATGGATGGCATTAGAGCAGATTATGCTAAGTGAAGCTAGCCAATCCCTAAAAAACAAATGCCAAATGTCTTCTTTGATATAAGGAGAGTAACTAGGAACAGAGTAGGGTCGAAGAGCATGAGAAGAAGATTAACATTAAACAGGGATGAGAGGTGGGAGGGAAAGGGAGAGAGAAGGGAAAATGCATGGAAATGGAAGGAGACCCTCAGAGTTATACAAAAGTACATACAAGAGGAAGTGAGGGGAAGGGGAAAAATAATATAAGGGGGACAAACGAATGTCAGTAGAGGGAGCAGAGAGAGAAGAGGGGAGGGGAGGGGAGGGGGGATAGTAGAGGATAGGAAAGGCAGCAGAATACAACAGACACTAGTATGGCAATATGTAAATCAATGGATGTGTAACTGATGTGATTCTGCAATCTGTATATGGGGTAAAAATGGGAGCTCATAACCCACTTGAATCAAATTGTGAAATATGATATATCAAGAACTATGTAATGTTTTGAACAGCCAACAATAAAAAAATTTAAAAAAATAAATAAATAAATAAATAAAATACAAAACAGGGCTGGGGATGTATCCCAGTGGTCTAGTGCCTCTGAGTTCAATCCCCAGTACCAAAGAAGCTTTTAATTTGATGCCACCTCATTTATTGATTTTTTATTTTACTTATTGAGATTTAGGAGTCTCGTTAAAGAAGTCAATTCCTGAGCTGACGTGTTGGAGTGTTGGGCCTACATTTTCTTCTAGCTGGTGCAGGATTTCTGTTCTAATTCTTAGGTCTGTGATTCACTTTGAGTTTAGTTTTGATGCACTTTTAATATGGACAAAATGTTAGTTGAACAACTGGTTTTGATCTTATTTTTAGCTATTTGACCTCCAAATGTTTATTTGCAGGTATCAGTACAAGATTCCTGGGAGTCTTAGTTCCTAGCAGGGCTCTCAAATCTGCTATAGGAAGACCCTTGCTCCTCTCTGACCCACTTTCTAGGTTAGGGCTGTACTACCCCAAACTGATGGTTTTGTCTTTCCTAATGTGGCCCATGTAATATCTCAATAGGAGTACCCTACTCCTTCTTTTGCACCACACAGGTAAGAACATATGCTACCAGATGCCAAAGAGTCTATCTTTTTTCCTAATCTGGCCCACATGGCCTGATATTTTAATAAATTGGCACCACCAATTGCTGGCCTCAATTGGACACCAAATTTGTAGAAGTCACACATAATAACAAAGCAAGGGCAAGCCAAGGCCTGATTGATTTGACTGTCAAAGATTCAATGAACTGCTTTTAGATTTAGGCAGATTTTAATTTATATAGACAATAAAAGGAAGATTATCCAAAGGTGCCACGTCCTTTTGATCCTTGTATCACATCCCAGAAAGGATGATACCAAAATAAATGGGCCAGGAGACTCCGATACAAATTGTGGGGTGCTTTGTAACTGACAAGTGAAATCTAGTAATCAGCTAAGTGATTTGATACTTAATAGCTCTATTCTGATATGCCTGGGACAGAAAGTCTTCTAATTTATCAGAACTAGGAAGGAGATTAGAAACTTCCTCAAGACAGCCTTCCAGGGAAGATAAGGAGGTGAGTAGGAGATGACTTTACTGCAACTTCTTATAGACTTCCCATTCTTTGGTGTTGTGGGAGGATGGCATGGTGTTGTAGGACTCTGATTAGCTGTGTTTCAAGGCTTTTCCTATGTGGATACACACAAGGGCACCAGGATACCAGGACAGAGCCATTCTCCTGTGGGGGGAAAAAACAAAGATGTAAACCAAAGAATCCGAAGAATTACTAAGACTATTTAGACCTTCCTCATTTATAATAAAATGCTTCTCCTCATTTTCCTCCTCCTGTTTTGGCCACACATTCTCAATCTATTTCACTGTCTCCTCTTTATCTCTCTGCTTACTACTTTACTCTGCACAGACATTGAATTCAGCATCCATATCCTTTTTGGTGCACTTCTGTTTGTGTTTTCTCTTTTGGTAGATTGTAAGATCACTCAGGGGAATGACCCCATTTCATTGTCCTTTTCAAATCCAGTGGGCATCATACCAAATGAAATATAGTAGATTTATTTGTTGAATTAAAATTACTCTTGTCATTGACACTGATAGGAAAAAAAAAAGAATCCCTTCCAATCTGGAGTTGGTATAGTAGGATTTTTTTTCCCCTGTCTCTTATTTGTGGCCATAGTGCATCAGGTGATAATACAAATTCTGAGACAACTCTGAGGTATTGGAGGACTAGAATTGGACTCATTTTTCTTTGTCCATTTTCAGACTGACTAAGTCAGTTCTCATTTCACGGTATAATGTTAGGCATCATTTCTATTGCTTTAGTAACTCATGACATCTCTTTAGCTTTTTTTTTATCATGTACACATGACCTATAAGTTATTATTTATTTTTTGGTGGTACTGTGGTTAGAATCCAGAGGTGCTTTACCATTGACCTACATCCCCAGCTCTTTCTTATTTATTTATTAATTATTTTTAAACAGAGTCTCACAAAGTTGCCCAGGCTGGTCTTGAACTTGGGATCCTACTTCCTCAGCCTTCCAAGTGGCTGGGATTGAAGGCAAGCACCACTACACTAAGTCTATATTTAATATTGTTAAGACCAAATCAAGATAATTCTAAAAATGAATTCCCTGGTAACTCAACAATATTATTAAATAAAAATAACCTTAAAATATTTATATAACTGTAGCTTACCCCCAGTGCTGGAATCTCCTCACAGAAGATATCCTCTAATCCTAAGGGCACTTCAAGGTTTCAACCACCAGTTCTAGGGTTAGTATTCCCAGTCCTAAGACCTCCTGAAGTGATGAATTGTTCCTGATCTAGGGTCACCAGAGAAACCCAAGAGAACTGTTCCTGAAGCTAGAGAAAAAGAAAATACCTACAATGTGAACCCAGAGGGACTTTGTACTTCTCTTGCTTTGATCACTCAGATTTTATTCTGAGCCTGGTGAGGCAAGGCAAATGGAAGACAAGGAAGAAAAAAATAAGTTCAACTTGGCTTACTCTCCTTGAAAGTGAAGACATTCAGCTTCATGTCTCTGAGGTTCCAGGAGAGGATCAGCATCAGCTGCTCCTAAAAAAAGGGACATCTGCATATCACAACTCACAATTTTGAGGAGAACCTCCAAATTCCAAGCTCCCTCTCCTCCCACATACCTTCCCCAGAAAAACTCCCAAACCAAGCCCTCAAGAACAGAGTAGTGATGCCAAAAGGACATATAACAGAAGAAAGATAGATCCAGGATTCCTTTTTAGGCTCTAAGACAGAATGGTCTCTAAAACCTTAGCATTAACAGGAAGAAGAACAGAAGACATAGAGAAGAAAGCTTAGAGGTAGGTAGAATGTGATTCAGAAAATAAGGCCTTTTCTTTATTTGTCTTTTTTAAAATATGAAAGTGGGGTTTTAATGTCTTTAAAAAGCATAAGCATCTATAGACATAGAGCATAGACACTTGTCCACACCATGACATAGCACTTCACACATTTAGAAGATGAACAGCAAACTGTCCTTAACATACAATTGATTTTGTGATATTTAAAGGGAAAAGAAAAAATTTTCTGTTAAAATAAAGTATGACTTTGTCTAAAAAAGATACACAGATAGATATAAAGAGAACAAATCCAATAACTTGAATATACTAAGCACATAAGTGCTTAGAATATAAATATATTCTTTTATTCCTTACAGAAAACTTCAAAGGAAATATTATTGTCCCCATTTTACAAATGAGGAAATTAAGAACCACACAAGTTTAATGACTGGCCCCAGGTAAACCCAGAAATATTTTATTACAGAATCCCAAGAATTGCATTATAGGTAGTCTCTATTTTAATTATGGCTCACTATTTCCCCTGGTTTCTTTTCCTTTTTAAACCAATATGGTTCCATATACTTTCCATTCCATTTCTTAATATTTTTCAGCCAGTTCTTCTTCCTAGACCTATCCTGAGACTCAAAAAATTATACATATATATATATATATAATATATGAAAAAATATATGAATATACTATTTGAAATATATAAATTAAATAAATAATTAAACTAAATTGGGCTTGATGATGCCCCTGTACCTTGAGTCCATATGTAATGAACTGCAGCCTAAATTACTAGGTAAACTAATTGTAAGCCTAACTTAGGAATATACATCTGTAACAAACAGCTGCATCTCAGCCAATCACGGAAGCTGAGCTTCAGTCAATCACAGGTAGCCAAGTGATCAGACCATGTTCAAATGAGACAAATACCAAGCTATAAGGAATCAAGATCTTTTTATACCTCACATCTACTTTCTGTCCATAAATATGCTTGCACAAATTGCCTCTGAAAGTTTTCTTGTTCTGAGGGCTGTCCCATTAGCAAATTGTTCTTTTCTCCAAATATGTTAAGTTTTAATTTGTCTCAGGTTTTTCCCATGCCATAGGTAATAGTTAGGGAAAATAACTATCATTTATAATGTCATATCTTTGAATGGAGTTGAGACAGAAGAGGAAACTTCAGTGAAATTTGTCTGTAGTTGTGGAAGTTAAGCTCCATGCTGGGCTCCATTGACACTATGCCGGTATGGAAAGCAGAGTGCCAACTAGCACCACCTTTCACTGCCTCACTTGATTTCTTTAAGTGCAGGGTGCATATCATTTACCTACATTACAAAAATTAAATCTGAGCCAGGCACAGTGGCACACACCTGTAATCCTTGTTGCTCAGGAGGCTGAGGAAGGAGGATTGAGAATTCAAAGCCAGCCTCAGCAAAAGTGAGGCACTAAGTAACTCAGTGAGACCCTGTCTCTAAATAAAATACAAAATAGGGCTGGGGATGTGGCCCAGTGGTTGAGTGCCCTAATTTCAATCCCTGGTAACTGCCCCCCCCCAAAAAAAAAATCAAATCCAAGGCTCAGAGTTTCATAAAGATGTCCACATCTCATAATTTTTTAGTGATAGAGCAGAATCTCATCCCAGTTTAGTCAGAGCAGGATAGCATTGATCTCTCTAGATTCTGGGCTTTCTCTTTAAGCGTGTGGTGACCAACACTGATGTTGTCTTGAGTTCAAGCAGAGAAGCTTCTCATCATCTGCAAAATATGTCCACAGCTACTCTTGCAATCAAATTATTTATTCAATAATTACTTATCAATAATTTCTTATGAACTAGATGCCAGGAATATCACAAAGAACAAAAATGCACAGCTTCTTCTCTCTTCAAAAAAAAGTCTTGAAAGTGACTAGAGAGAAATAACACTTTGCCTATGATTAAATTTCTCATCAGAAACCACAAAGCCAAGAAGAAATGGCAGGCTTATGATGTAGCTCAGTGGTACAAATCTTGGGTTGTTGCTCAGCATCACAATCCTCATCAGCTTCCCCATCCCCACAAAATGAAGTAATGGCACAGCATTTTTCAAGGGCTGAAAGGAGTGTCAACCAAGAATTCTAAGTGCAACAAAAATATCCTTTTGAAATACAGATGAAAGCAAGACATTTTCTGATGAAAGGAAGCTAAGAGAAATTGTTGTGAGCAGGTCTTCCCTAACACAAAATCTAAAGGAAGTTCTTCAAAGAGAAAATAAATTATGAAACAAAGAAATCTGAAACATCAGGAATGAAAAGAGAACAATAGAGTTGAAATGTGTGCAAATATCTCCTTATAAGTTTTCCTAATTATGTTGACGCAAAGATGATTGAAGCAAAATATAAAAATTAATGGGCATGGATCTTAATGTATTATAAGACATATTAGTTTCCTCCATGTTTTTCTCTTTATCTGTATGCTCTGCAGTTTTAATATGATATACCTAGGATAATTTTTTGTCTCTAATCATCCTGTGTCTTTAGTTTGATATCTTTCATTAATTTTAGAAAATCTTGCAGGAAGCTAGGTAAAAGAAAATGCCTTACATATTGAGGACCAAAGGTAAGAATTACCTTGAATTTTTCACCAGAACCCATGCAAGCAAGAAGAGAGTACAGTGAGATATTTAAGATGTTGAAAAAATCTACTTACCTACAATTATATGCCCAGATAAATTATTCTTCAAAGGCAAAGAAGAAATAAAGACATCTAAGACAAAACAAAAACTCATGGAATTGGTCTGCACTAAAAATTGATTAAAAATTAATTAAAAATTTCTTCACAGAAGGAAAATTATATAAATCAGAAACATGGATATTAATAAAGGAAGGATGATAATTAGAGAAAGATTAGATGAAGTAAAATAGAATATTTTAGATGTCTTCTTAAATGTTCTAATATAAGTTTTCAAAATATTAATAATAATATATTGGTTGATTCTAGCACATAGATAAATGAAATGAATGACAGCAGTATTGTAAGGGAAAGAAGGAGGAATCAAGGGTATTCTGAGGTACCCACACTAAACCATCAAATGGTAGAGATTATTTGAAAATAGACTTATAAAAATTGTAAATATATATTACAGACTCTAAGAAAGCCACTAGAAAAATATTTTAATGTTTTTATTAGTGCATTATGGTTATACATAATAGTGCGGTCCATTTTGACATCAGCATAAATGTATGGAATATAATTTGCTCCATTTAAGTCTTCCTCTTTCCCTCCCCTCCTCCTGTCCCTTGTTACCCTTCTACTATCCTTGTCTATTTTTATTGTTTTTTTTTTAAATTGGTGCTTTATAGATAAATATAAAGGTAAAAATTATAGTGGTATACTTATAAATGTACATAGCATAATTTTGTCAATTTCATTCCATGCTTTCTTCTTTTTTCCATACCTCTCTCCCTCCCACTAAACTCCCTTCCTCTACTCCACTGATCTTCCTTCTATTCTTCTGGAATCCACCCACTTTCCCCCCTTATTTTGCTCTAGTTTTCAGACATGAGAGAGAACACTTGACCCTTGTCTTCCTAAGTCTGTCTTAATTTCACCTGATATGATGTTCTCCAACTCCATTCATTTACCAGCAAATGTTATAATTTCATTCTTCTTTGTGGCTGAGTAAAATTCCATTGTGTGTGTCTGTATACAGACACACACACACACACACACACACACACAATGGATACCTGCATTGGTTCTATAACTTGGCTATTGTGAATTGTGCTTCTATAAACACTGATGCGCCTGTAAGTATTATGATTTTTGTTCTTTTGGATAAATACCAAGGAATGGGATAACTGGGTTATATTGTGGTTCCATCCTTAGTTTTCTGAGGAATCTCCACACTGCTTTTCAGTGTGGTTCTACTAATTTGCAGTCCCACCGATAATGTATGTACCTTTTTCCTCACATCCTCACCAGCATTTGTTATCATATGTATTCTAGATAGCAGCAATTCTGATTGATGTGAGATGAAATCTTAGTGTAATTTTTATTGTTGTTTCCCTGATTCCTAGAGATATTGAACATTTTTAATATATTTGTAGGCCATTTATATTTCTTCTTTTGAGAACTTTTAGTTTTTGATTGTGCTTTTTTGTTGTTTGAGTCCTTTATATATTTTAAAAGAGATATAACTGATATCCTACAAAAGGAAAGAAAATTGAATAACATAAAATGCTCAATTAAAACTGGAGATGGAAGCCAGCTGTGGTGGTACCCACCTGTAATTCTAGTGACTTGGAAGGCTGAGGCGGTACCAAAATAAAAAATTAAACAAAAAAAGAAAAAAAAACTTGAAATGGCTGGCACATGCCTGTAATCCTAGTGACTCTAGAGGCTGAGGCAGGAGGATCCAAGTCCAAGGCCAGTCTCAAAAACTTAGCAAGGTCCTAATCAACTTATCAAGTCTGTGTTTCAAAATTAAAATGAAAGGGTTGGGGTATTGCTCAGTGGTAAAATGCCTCTGGCTTATCTCCCCAGTACAAAAACGAAGAAAAAACTAGAAAGGGATGCAAAAGAAGGAAAGATTAAAAAAATAAGAAGTACAATGAAAAGCAGTTTTTAAATGTTAGTCCAATTATACCAACAATCTCTTTAAATATGAATGATTTAAATTAAAAGACAGAGACAATCAGTGTGGATTTAAAAAATATCAATATTCAGGATATCAACTTTCAGACATGACAGCATGAACAAATATATAGACCTTCCAAATTAAACTGGTGAGACTATTTTAAAAATATTTTTACATGTTGATGGACCCTTATTTTATTCGTTTATTTATGTGCAGTGCTAATAATCAAACCCAGGGCCTCACACATGCTAAGCAAGTGCTCTACCACTGAGCCACAACTCCAGCCCTGAGAATATTTTTTAAATCATTTAAAACCTCTATTAGTGGCCTTAAAATCATTCAGCATATGAAAAAAAATCTATTTGAAAATCTGTGAAAATTTGGTAATAACCCTCAGCTTTCAGGTTGATGGCATTCTTTTTCTCCCAGGAGAAGGATATAGGCATTTCTCAGCCTGTCCCCAGCTGTCTTTTGCTGAAGCTAAAGCTCCAGGTGATTGCGCTTGTAAGGTAGGGACTACATTTTTACCCCTAGTCCCTTCTCAGGGAACAGAGGCTCGGCCTTGGAGCAATGACCATACTAGCCTTGACTCATAAGGCAATGATTCCATATTCCAAGAAAGGCAAGTGAATATGACCTTAGGCAACTGCCTCCACTGAGCACTCAGCTCCTTAAAGCAAGGATGCCACACAGAAATGTGGCTTTGACTCCATCTTCCAGCTCCAGATTCCTGACTCAGACGTGCCAAAGGAGACAAGTAGGACATAAAACATAGCTTCCAGATCTCTTCCCAAAGGAATTGATATCATTTACAACAGAGTGTGGAAATTTTCAGGCCTAAGGGCATTTAAAAAAAGCAATTGTGGTAAATCAGGAAGGGATTATAGATTCATTGAGAATACAGGCTAAATTGTAGACTGTGCATTTTATAAGTGAGGATTAGGGAAAGTGAAATCTGGGTCAAACACTGACTTTCAGATGTATTCCTTTTAAGAAATTTTATTGGATTAGTCTGCAGACTAATTGATGCCTGGAAGCATTGTCAAAAACAACAGAGAAATCAGCAACTGATTAGATTAGTGGATGTTAACCACTAGGTGTGGTCATAGTAAGCTACTAAGAACACTGCCAGAACCACTGTTATCCTAGGGTGATGGTGTGCATACCCAAAGCTGGGTCTCCCTGAAGAGAAAAATCAAAGACTTCACACTACCGGGTGGAATACACTTTATTAAATTAATTAAGCCAGTCATTAAACAACCAATAGTAATAACAAGCCCCAGTACTTCACGGGAACTGGTATTCAGTTACTATAATGTTTAAAATATCACTTTTCAACAACAGCAACAACAAAAAAACATGGGGAAAAAAGGAAAGTAGGATGCATTCATTGAGAGAAAAAGCAGATCATATAAACTGTAAAAAGAGGAGCTGGCAAAGATTTCCTCCCATTCTGCAGGCTCCCACTTCATGCTCATAATTCTTTTGCCATGCAAAAGATTGTTGCCATCCCCCCCGCCCCCGCCCGCCATTTTTGGTTTTATTTCCTGAGCTTTAGGAGTTCTAATGAGGAAGAGTTTTTTGTGATTACATGCTGGAGGTATTTTTTATTTGTTTGTTTTTTGTACTGGGGATTGAATCCAGAGGTGCTTAATCAATGAACCACATCTCCAGCCCTTTTTAATATTTTATTTAGAGATAGGGTCTCCCTGAGTTGCTTTAGGGCTTTGCTAATTCACTGAGGCTGACTTTGAACTCATGATCCTTCTGCTTTAGACACCTGCTTCAGCTTCCCAAGCCACTGGGATTAGAGGCATGCATCCGTGTGGCCATACTGGAGTTTTGATCCAATGATTACTTCTAGCAGTTTCAATGTTGCTGGTGTAACAACATTTAAGGTCTTTCTGAGAGATAGGAAACTAGATTCTTCTACATATGGCTATCCAATTTTCCCACAGCATTTGTTTAAAAGGCTATCTTTTCTCCAATGCATGTTTTTTATGTCTTTCTCAAAAATTGGCCAGCTGTATCTGTGTGGGTCCTTCTCTGTGTCTTCTATTCTATTTCATTGGTCTACATGTCTATTTTATGCTAGTACTATCCTGATTTTGTTACTATAGCTCTGTAATATAATTTGAAGTCTGGTGTTGTGATGCTTCCAGCTTTGCTATTATTGCTAAGAAGTACTTTGGCTACCCTGGGACTTTTATTCTTCCATATGAATTTTAGGGCCATTTGTTCTAGTTCCATGAAGAACGTCATTGGCATTTTGTTGGGGGAATGCATTTAATCTGTAGGTAAATTTTGTAATATGGCGGGGGGGGGGCTGGGGTTGTGGCTCAGGGGTAGAGCGCTCGCCTTGCATGTGTGAGGCCCTGGGTTCAATCCTCAGCACCACATACAAATAAATAAAAATAAATAAAATGTATATAAAATATACTTTAAAATTTTGTAATATGGCCATTCTAACAATATTAATTCTGCCTACCAAAGAACATGTGAGATTTTTCCATCTTCAATTTTTTCATCAATTTCTTTCTTCAGTGTTTGATAATTTTCATTGTAGAGGTCTTTTACCTCTTTCATTAGACTTATTCCTAGAGGTTGTTTTTGAGGCTATTATAAATGGAATTTTGTTCCTGGCTTCTATTTTAATGGATTCATTATTAGTGTATAGAAAAGCTATTGATTGGGCCGTGATTGTGGCTCAGTGGTAGAGTGCTTGCCTAGCATGCATGAGGAACTGGGTTTGATCTCCACACCACATAAAAATAAACAAATAAAATAAAGGTATTGTGTCCATCTACAACTAAAAACAAATCTTAAGAAAAGGTATTGATTTTTGTATGTTGATTTTATATCCTGCTACTTTGCTGAATTTTTTATCAGCTCTGTAAGTCTTATGGTTGAGTTTTTGGGTCTTCTAAATATAACGGTGGTAATTTGACTTTTTTCTTTCCTATATTTTCACTTTTATTTCTTTCCCTTGAATAATTGCTCTGAATAAAATTTCAAGTACTATATTAAATAGAAATGATGAGAGTGGACATCCTTGATGGGTCAAAATACACTCTAGTGGGCTAGAGTTGGGGTTCAGTAGTAGAGTGCTTGGGTGAGCCCTGGGCTCCATCCTCAGTACCACATAAAAATAAATAAGTTAAAAAAATTTAAAGATAAATAAGTAAAATAAATATATAAATAAATAGTAAACAACTAATAAACATATTTAAAACATACATTTTACTGTCATGTATATATAAAAAGAACTAATAAAATAAAAAATTTTAAAAAGACTTACTAGAAAAAAGAATTTTTTTTAGAGAGAGAGAGAATTTTTTAATATTTATTTTTTAGTTTTCGGCGGACACATGTGGTGTATGTGGTGCTGAGGATCGAACCCGGGCTGCACGCATGCCAGGCGAGCACGCTACCGCTTGAGCCACATCCCCAGCCCTAGAAAAAAAGAATTTAAGATGTCTCATTAATAACTTTATATTTCTGGGATTCTTTGATAGCAGTGACTTGGGAGGCTGAAGCAAGAGGATCATAAGTATAAGGCCAGCCTTGGCAACTTAATGAGACCTTGTCTCACAATAGAAAATAAAAAGACGGGGGATATAGTTCAGTGGTAGATCACCCCAGGATTCAACCCCCAGTATCATTAAATAAATAGATAAATAAATAAATAACTTCTATATTGATTATGTATTGAAATTATTTTTTGATTGTTGAATTAAATACAATGTATTGCTAAATTAAAAAAAAAAAACACCTAGGAATTAGACCAGAAACCCACTAGAAGAAAATGTATACTGAACACTCCACCATATTGTTAAAAGACCCCTAAGACACAAAAAGTAAAACCAAGAATCAATAAGTGGGATGGCATCAAATTAAAAGGCACAGTAAAGGAAATAATGGCATGAAGAAGAGAGAGCCTACAGAATGGGAGAAAATCTTACTGCTCAGATAGGGGATTAATATCCAGGATATATAAGTAATACAAATATCTTAACACCAAAAAAAGGCCCAAGTACCCAAATTAATAAATGGGCAAAAGAACTAAAGAGACACTTCTTGGAAAAAAGAAATACAAATGGCCAACAAATATATGGAAAACTGTTCAACATTTCTAGCAATCAGGGAAATACAAATGAAAACTACAATGAGGTTTCATCTCACCCTAGTCAGAATGACATTATCAAGAATATGATTAATAAGAAGTGCTGGTGAGGATGTGGAAGAAAAGATACACTCATGCATTTTTGGTTGGATTGCAGATTAGGACAACCACTCTGGAAAGCACTGTGGATATTCCTTTAAAAAAAATCACTAGAAATTTAATCACCATATGACCCAGGTGTCCTATGCTTGGTATATTCCAATAGATGTAAAATCAATGTACAATAGGAATACAGCCACATCAATGTTTACAGCAGTTCAATGCATGGTAGCTAAGCTATGGAACCAGCCCAGATGCCCATCAACAGATGAACAGATAAAGAAAGCTACATCAATGTTCATAGCAGCACAATTCACAATAGCTAGACCGTGGAACCAACCTAGATGCCCTTCAATAGATGAATGGCTAAAAAAAAAATGTTGCATTTATACACAATGGAATATTACTCAGCACTAAAAAATAACAAAATCATGGCATTTGCAAGGAAATGGATGGCATTAGAGGAGATTATGCTAAGTGAAGTTAGCCAATCCCTAAAAAACAAATGCCGAATGTCTCCTTTGATATAAGGGGGGGGGGCGACTCAAAACAGAGCAGGGAGGCAGAGCATGAGAAGAAGATTACCATTAAACAGGGTGAGAGGTGGGAGGGAATGGGAGAGAGAAGGGGAATTACACGGAAGATGGAAGGAGACCCTCGTTGTTATACAAAATTACATATAAGAGGAAGTGAGGGGAAAGGGAAAAATAAAAAAAAGAGAGAGAAATATGTTACAGTAGATGGGGTAGAGAGATGTGATGGGAGGGGAGGGGAGGGGGGATAGGAAGGGCAGCAGAATACAACAGACACTAGTATGGCAGTATGTATAAACGTGGCTGTATAACCAATGTGATCCTGCAATCTGTACATGTGGGAAAAATAAGAATTCATAGCCCATTTGAATCAAATGTATGATATGTCAAGATCATTGTAATGTTTTGAGCAACTAATAAAAAAATAGCATATGACAGGGACACAGCCCTAGATGCCCTTCAATAGATGAATGGATTAAAAAAATGTGGCATATATACACAATAGAATATTACTCAGCAATAAAAGAGAATAAAATAATGGGATTTTCAGGAAAATGGATAGAGTTGGTGAAGATAATGCTAAGTGAAGTAAGCCAAAAAATGCCGAATGTTTTCTGTGCTATATGGAGGCTGATTCATAGTACGGTAGGGAGGGGGAGCATGGGAGGAACAGACAGACTCTAGATAGGGCAAAGTGATGGGAGGGTAAGGAATTGGGCATGGGATTATAAATGATGGTGGAATGTGATGAACATTATTTTCCAAAGTACATGTATGAAGACACAAATTGGTGTGAATATACTTTGGATACAATCAGAGATATGAAAAGTTGTTATCTATAAGTGTAATATGAATTGTAATGCATTCTACTGTTAATAAATAAAAAATATTAATTAAAAAAAGAAATGTGGTATATGTACACAATGGAGTTTCACTCAGCCTTAAAGAATGAAAATATAGCATCTGCTGATAAATGGATGGAAATGGAGAACATTATGCTACGTGAAATGAGTCAGATCCAGAAAGTCAAGGGTCAAATACATAGAAGCTAAACAAAAATGAGGGGATAAGTTAGGGAGGAAAACCTAGGAAAATAGAAGATAAATTAGTGGAATGGAGGTAGGGGACTGAAGGTGAAGAAGGAGGGATAGGAAAAGGGAGAAATGGTGAAAAAAATCTGACCAACCTTTCTTACATACATATATTAATATGCCACAGTGATCTCACCTTTATATGTATCCTTGATGCATTAGTTCAAAATACCTATAAATAGAAGAAATATTAGAAGAATAGAAGAAAGGGAACAAAAAGATGGAAAAGGGAAGGGAAAGAAGTACTGGGGACTGAATTGGAACAAATAATATTCTATATTTGTATAATGATGTCAGAATGAACCCCAATATTATGTATAGCTATAATGTACTAACAAAAAAGAAGTAAAGGAAGGTATGATGGGAATGCCACATCAAGTTGTGAATAGTAATCATAGGATAGAAAGTTAACCAAATGGAGCCAGACATGGTGGCTCACACCTGTAATCCCAGTGGCTCAGGAGGCTGAGGCAGGAGGATCTCAAGTTCAAAGCCAGCCTCAGCAAAAGCAAAGCCCTAAGCAACTCAGTGAGACCCTGTCTCTAAATAAAATACAAAATAGGGCTGGGGATGGGGCTCAGTAGGTGAGTGCCCCTGAGTTCAATCCCTGGTACCCCCCCCAAAAAAAATAAAGAAAAGAAAGAAAGTTAACCAAATGAAAATTCTGAAATCAAAAAGTGAAATGACTGGAGTGAAAAATTCATTGGCAGGGCTCAACAGTAAAATTTGAACAAGGAGAAGAAAGAATTAGTGAGCTTGAAGGCAGATGGGCAGCAGTTATGAATTTTAAAGAACAGAGAAAAACAAGAATGAAGTTAAGTGATCAGAGCTTCAGAGAAATGTGGCAAAACATGAAATGTATAAACATATGTTTATGTATAAACATAATAGGACTGTCAAAGGAGAGAAGAGAGAGACAAGAACAGAAAAAATGCAAAGAAATAATAGTTAAAATTATTCAAAATTTATTGAACATATTGAAGAAGCTAAACCACCTTCTAGCGGGATAATCCCAGAAAATTGGCTGGCTGAGGCAGAAGGACTACAAGTTTGAGGCCAGTCTCAGCAATTTAGCAAGATCCTGTCTCAAAATTTAAAATAATAATAATAATTGAAAGGGCTGGGGATATAGCTCAGTGCTAAAGTGTCCCTGGGTTTAATCCCTATTACCAATAAATAAATAAATAAGTAAATAAAGAAATACATAAATAAATATACTCACAGATAAACAGACTGAGAAATTGTTGCTAATGGACACATAAAACACATTAAAGGAAGTTCCCAGGTTGCACCAATTGAAACAAGATGGTAATTCAAATCTATAAGAATAAACAAAGAGCACCTAGATGATGGTTAATTTCATATGTCAAATTGACTGGGATATGGGGCACCCAGATTAAACATTCTTTCTGAATGAGATTAGTATTTGAAGTGGTGGACCAAGGAAAGCAGATTATCCTCCTTAATGTGCATCATCCAATCAGTTGAGGGACTGAATATAACAAAAGGTAGAGGAAGTTGAGAATTCCCTCTGCTTGACTGCTGAACTTGGACAAGTCTTCTACCCTTCATTGGAACTCACCCCCTGGCCCTACCTTCAATTCTTAGAACTACACCACCAACTTTCCTCAGTCTCTAGCTTACAGAAAACAAATTGTAGGATTTTTCATCCTCCATAATAAATATAAGCTAATTCCTTATAATAAGTCAGATATACGTTCTATTGTATCTGTTTCTGTGGAGAACCTTGATTAACACAGATCTTGGTACTGAAAATGATTCTAGATAAGTAGATCACTAAGGATTAATTTTCTTAATTGCTTCAAGGGCTTCCATAATATGATTAAACTTAAACATGCTAATAATCCATGGCTTGATCTGGTAATAGAGATATGTAAGATTTCTGCATTGAATACCCCTAGTCAATCACTTATAGGAAGGAAGGGGCAGCTAGGTGCATGTTTATATGAACTTGTAAACTTTTTTTTCCCCTGGTACTGGGGATTGAACCCAGGGGTGCTCTACCACTGAGTCATATCCCCAGTCCTTTTTACTTGTTTGTGAGACAAGTTCTTCTTGTTAAGTTGTTGAGGGCCTCACTAAGTTGCAGAGGTTGGCTTTGAACTCGTGTTCCTCCTGCATCAGCCCCTGGAATATAGGTATGTGCCACCACACCCAGCTACTTTTGAACATCTTTAAAAAAAAACAACAACTAATGAATATAGTGAGGTTGACTGGTTATTCCTAATGCCACGGAACAAAGTGGTAAAAGAAAAGAATGAACTCAAGGATTTAAATTCCTAGCTCAAGTACTGCATAAATGATCTAAAAGTTTCTGTTTATGCCTTATCACCTCTGGCCAAAAGGATGAGATTGCTGACAAGAGCAATATCTCATTCTGCAACTGACTGGATAACAATGGAAGTTGAGAGATCCAAGATGAACTAAAGGGAGGCTACATTCCTTGTCACTCTGTAACTCAGGACTCAAGCAGAGGAAATACTGTTTCTTTTTGAGACAGCCCTTGTTGCCCGCTGATCCCCTATTCTTTGCACCCCCCACCATTCATCCACCACAATCAACAGCCATTTGCCAATATATCACCTGCCTCTCATGTGAAGATCACTCACTGACCACCCAACCACCCATCAGGAGCCAATTTGCCTGACTTTTGCCTGTCCTTCACCCACCTTTAGCTTGCACATTGCCTACCACCCAATGTCTACCCACCAAGTCCTGCTGTTTGCCTGCAAGACCACCTGCAGACCATGTACTGAACACTCACCGCCCCTTGCTGCCTGGAAATCCATCGTCTTTGTATCCGCAGTTTGGTTATACATGGCTGCCACCATCTTGGGACATTGGACAGGGCCTGGGAGTCCAAGGCCAAGGGGCCTGCAGGTTTGCCGTAGCTACCCCCATCATCTCAGGGTGTGGCTTCCTTAGTCATGGGACACTATCCAGGGCCTGGAAATGTGTTGCTGGGGTACCTACAGGTCTGGTTGCACCTGAGATCGTTTTGCTAGGTGTGCTAGTGGCCACCATATGGCTGCCTTTTAGCAAGGTCGCTCCTTTGTGTGAGTGCATGCCTGGCGATCTTCCTGCAAGTTGGAAGGACATTGGGATCTTGGGACTGCAGCAAAGTAGAGGCTGGGGAAGCTGAGGCCCAGGTCATTCAGATTTCTTCTGGGTCTGCCTGGGGCACTCTGGGTCTGGCAAGCCTAGGGAAGGCTGGAGACTGGGGGCAGTTTCCCAGGGGAACACAGGTAGGAGAAACTAGAGAAAACTGGGCTCTCTCCAGCTGAGTGAGTCCTGAAGTGTATGGGGATGGAAGGGACCAGCTAAAATGCATAGGAAGACTGGAAGAGGGTATGAGGGCATCTTACTATCAGCTCACCAGCCAACCAGTCCAGTACTCACTGGACTGGAGCTAACATCAAACTTCAGACAATCCTACCTATCAGTGGAGAAGGGAAGATGAGAAAATTTTTGAAAGCCAACAGAAGCAATTGGCAATCTTCCATAGAGACTTTCCTTTTTTCCCCCTTCTCTCTCACATCTCTACCATCTTTGAATCCAAATATTTTTTTATGCATCAATTTATTGAAGAGTGGGATGTCCAAATAGTATATTACAATTTGAATGTGTATTATTATATTTTTACTTTTTTAAAAAATCTATATACATTTTTCTCTCACTTATCTGTCTCCCTGGATTTTCTTTTCACTTCTCTCATGCTAATAGCTAACCTCAATTAATTCCTCCTTTGCTCTTACTATAAATTTTTACCTCTATCGTCTCTCCTTCTCCCTAATAAACATCACATCCTACACAACTTCTGTTCCTTCTTTGTCCATCATTTGAAATGGTAAACCCTTTCAGCAAACTTGCTGTTTATATTATAGACAATAATTTAATGCATCATTTCTGTATTATTGCAACAAAACTGTAGACACCTTAATAGGAGTTTTTTAGTTTATTGTATATTATTTGCATTAGGTGCTGTTAATATTGGTCTTCTCCTTAAAAGCTAGGTATTGGAAGCCTTCAGGGACACTGTAAGATTACAGGGTAGATTACTGTACTGCCTCAGATCCATACTACTAGATAGGAAGACACACAAACAATATGAAAAAAACAAGGGAACAAAGCACCTCAAATAAACCAAAATGTTCCGACAATAGAATCCATAGACAGCACAGTAGAAGAAATGTCAGAGAAGGAAATTAGAATGTACATAGTTATGCTGATCTGTGAAGTAAAGGATAGTATAAGTAGTGAAATCAAAGAGAAAATACAGGAAGTGAACGATCGTTTCAAAAAAGTTCGAGATTCTAAAAAAAGAGCAGAAATCATCAAAATTAAAAAATCAACAAAACAAATGATAAATTCAATAGAAGGCATCACCAACAGACTAGACCACTTGGAATACAGAACCTCAGGCAATGAAGACAAAATGCATATTCTTTTTTTTTAAGAGATAGGGGAGAGAGAGAGAGAGAGAGAGAGAGAGAGAGAGAGAGAGAGAGAGAGAGAGAGAATTTTTTAATATTTATTTTTCAGTTTTTGGTGGACACAACATCTTTATTTTATTTTTATATGGTGCTGAGGATCGAACCCAGTGCCCCACACATGCCAGGAGAGCATGTTACCGCTTGAGCCACATCTCCAGCCCCCAAAATACATATTCTTGAAAACAAAGTTGACTGTACAGAGAAGATTGTAAGAAACCATGAACAGAACTTCCAAGAAATAAGGGATAACATGAAAAGACCAAATTTAATATTTATCAGAAGAGATGATGGCATGGAGATACAAACCAAATGAATGTACAAACTTTTCAATGATATAATATCAGAAAATTTCCCAAATCTAAAGAATGAAATAAAAAATCAATTACAATAGGCTCACAGGACCCCAGATGTCCAAAATTACAACAGACCCACACCAAGGCACATTATAATGATAATGACTAACATACAGAATAAGGATAGAATTTTAAAGGCTGCAAGAGAAAAAAATCAAATTACATATAGGACAAAACCATTTCAGATTTCAGCTGATTTCTCAAACCAGACCCTCAACACCAGAAGATCATGGGACAATATATATGAAGTTCTGAAAGAAAATGAAAGACAATAGAGAATTTTATATCCAGCAAAACTGAGCTTCAGATTTGAAGATGAAATAAAAACCTTCCATGAGAAACAAAAGTAAAAAGAAATAACAACTAGAAAGCCTTCACTACAGAACATTCTCAGCAAAATATTCCATGAGGAGGAAATGGGGAAACAAACAATGAAAACCAGCAAAGGGAGGAACTACACTAAAGGAAATGTCAATCAAAGGAAACTAAGTCAAGTTAAAAGCCAAAATGACCAGGAATACAAATAATATGTCAATAATAACCCTGAATGTTAGTGGCCTAAGCTCATCAATCAAAACACACAGAGTGACAGAATGGATTTTTTTAAAAAAGACTCAAAGATATGCTATCTTTACTAGACTCACCTCCTAGGGAAAAAACATTCACAGACTGAAGGTGATAGGTAGGGAAAAACATAGCACTCACATGGGCTGCATCAACAAGTAGGGGTTTCTATCCTCATATCACATAAAGTGGACTTCAAGCCAAAGTTAGTCAGATGGGATAAAGAAAGACATTTAATACTGCTTAAGTCAATCATACATCAATAAGACATAACAATTGTAAATATATATGCCCCAAACAGTGGAGCATTTACATATATCAAACAAATCCTTTTCAATTTCAAGAATCAAATAGACAACAACACAATAATACTGGGTGACACTAACACACATCTCTCACCACTGGATAGATCTTCCAAACAACAACTAAATAATACAATCAATAATTTAGACTTAACAGACATATATGGAGAGTATTTCATCCATCATCGAGTGAATACATTTTCTTCTCAGCAGCACATGATCCTTCTCTGAAATAGACCATATGTTATGCTACAAAGCAGCTCTTAGCAAATACAAAAAATTGAAATACTGCCCTGCATTTTATCAGATCATAATAGAATGAAACTAGAAATCAATGATAAAATAAAAAATAGAAGATACTCCAATACATGTAGACTAAATAACATGCTACTGAATGATGAATGGATAGCAGTAGAAATCAGGGAGGAAATTAAAAAAATACTTAGAAGTAAATGAGAACACTGATACAACATGTCAAAATCTCTGGGACACTATGAAGGCAGTGCTAAGAGGAAAGTTCACTGCATTGAGCTCATTCATTAAAAGAATAAAATGTCAACAAACAGATGACCTAACATTACATCTCAAAGCCCTAGAAAAAGAACAAATCAATGCCAAAAGCAGTAGAAGACAGGAAGTAATTAAAATTAGAATTGAAATCAATGAAATTGAAACAAAAGGAGCAATTTAAAAAAAACTGACAAAATGAAAAGTTGGTTCTTTATGGAGGGAGATCCTCTGGAGGGAGATCCTCATTGTTATATAAAATTACATATAAGAGGTTGTGAGGGGAATGGGAAAATAAACAAGGAGAGAAATGAATTACAGTAGATGGGGTAGAGAGAGAAGATGGGAGGGGAGGGGAGGGGAGATAGTAGAGGATAGGAAAGGCAGCAGAATACAACAGTCACTAATAGGGCATTATGTAAAAATGTAGCTGTGTAACCGACGTGATTCTGCAATCTGTATTTGGGGTAAAATTGGGAGTTCAAAACCCACCTGAATCAAATGTATGAAATATGATATGTCAAGAGCTTTGTAATGTTTTGAACAACCAATAAAAAAAATTGATAAACCCTTAGGCATGCTAATGAAGAGAGAGAGAGAAAACTCAAACTACAAAAATTTGTGATGAAAAGGGAAATATCATGATGGACAATACAGAAGATAATTAGAAACTATTTTGAAAATTTATAATCAAATAAAATAGAAAATCTCAAAGACATTGACAAATTTCTAGAGACATATGATCTACTCAAAGTGAATCAGTAGGACATATACAATGTAAACAGATCAATTTCAAGCAATAAAATAGAACATGCCATCAAGAGCCTACCAACCAAGAAAAGCCAAGGAACAGAAGGATTCTCAGCCGAGTTCTACAAGACCTTCAAAGAAGATCTAATACTAATATTCCTCAAATTATTCCATGAAATATAAAAGGAGAGAATCCTTCCAAATTCATTGTATGAGGCTAGTATCACCCTAATACCAAAACCAGACAAAGACACATCAAGGAAAGAAAACTTCAGACCATGTTCAGATGAATATAGACATAAAACTTCTTAATAAACTTCTGGAAAATCATACAAAAACATATTAAAAAGATAGTGCACCATGGTCAAGTGGGGTTCATTCCAGGGATGCCAGGTTGGTTCAACATATGGAAATTAACAAATGTAATACATCACATCAATAGGCTCAAATACAAGAATCATGATCATCTCAATAGATGCAGAAAAAAGGATTTGATAAAATACAGCACCCCTCCATGTTCAAAACACTAGAAAAACTAAAGATAATAGGAACATACTTCAACATTATAAAAGCTATCTATTCTAACCCCAAGGCCAACATCATTATAAATGGAGAAAAATTGAAATCACTCCCCCTAAAAACTGGAACAAGACAGAAATGCCCTCTTTCACCACTTCTCTTCAACATAGTCCTTGAAAGTCTAGCCAGAGCAATTAGACAGACTAAAGAAATTAAAGGGATACAGATAGGAAAAGAAGAATTCAAATTATCACTATTTGCCAATGACAAGATTCTATATATTGAAGATCCAAAAAACTCCACCAGAAAACTTCTAGAACTAATAAATGAATTCAGCAAAGTAGCAGGATATAAAATCAAAACCCATAAATCAAATGCATTTCTATACATCAATGATGAATCCACTGCAAGAGAAAACTATCCCATTTACGATAGTCTCAAAAAAATTAAAATACTTGGAAATCAACAAAGCAGGTGAAAGATCTCTACAATGAAAAATACAGAACCCTAAAGAAAGAAATTGAGGGAGACCTTAGAAGATGGAAAGATCTCCCATGCTCATGGATAGGCAGAATTAATTTTGTCAAAATTGCTCTACAATCAAAACTGTTATATAGATTTAAAGCAATTCCTATTAAAATCCCACTGACATTCTTCATAGAACTAGAAAAAGCAATCATGAAATTCATTTGGAAAAATAAGATACCCAGAATAGCCAAAGCAATCCTTAGCAAGAAGAGTGAATCAGGAGGCATCACTACACCAGACCTTAAGCTATACTACAGAGCAATAGTAACAGAAACAGCATGGTATTGGCACCAAAATAGACATGTAGACCAATATTACAGAATAGAAGGTACAGAGAAAAACCTACATAAATACAGTTATCTAATACTAAACAAAGGTGCCAAAAACATACATTGGAGAAAAAGTAGCCTATTCTTTTCAAGTAGAAAAATTAGTGCTAGGAAAACTGAAAATCCATATGTTGTAAAATGAAATTAAACCTCTATCTCTCACCCTGCACAAAAAATAACTCAAAGTGGATTAAGGACAGGAACTCTACACCTAATAGAAGTAAAAGTAGGACCAAATCTCCAACCATGTTGGCTTAGGGACTGACTTCCTTAACTAGACTCCTAAAGCACAAGTAAAATCAAGAATCAAAAAATGGGATGGACTAAAATTAAAAAGCTTTTTATCAGCAAAGGAAACAATCAAAAACGTGAAGATAGAGCCTACAGAATGGGAGAAAATCTTTACCTTACTTATCTCAGAGCACTAATCTCCAGGATATATAAAGAACTAATAAAACTTAACACCAAAAAACCCCACAAATAACCCAATCAATAAATGGGCTAAGGAATTGAACAGATACTTCAGAGAAGAAAAAATACAATCCACCAACAAACATGAAAAAATTTTCATCATCTCTAGCGATTAGAGAAATGCAAATCAAAACTACTCATAGATTTCATCTCACTCCAGTCAGAATGGCACTTATCAAGAATACAAGCAACAATATGTGTTGGCAAGGATGTGGGGAAGAAGGTTATTCATACATTGCTGGTGGGACTGAAAATTGGTGTAACCACTCTGTAAAGCAGTATAGAGATTCCTCAGAAAACTTGGAATGGAACCACCATTTGACCCAGTTATGTAGATGCCCCTCAACAGATGAATGGATAAAGAAAATGTGGTACATATACACAATGGAATATTACTCAGCCTTAAAGAAGAATGAAATTTGGCATTTGCAGGTAAATGGATAGAGCTGGAGAATATCATGCTAAGTAAAATAAGCCAAACCCCCCAAAACAAAGGCTGAATGTTTTCTCTGATAAGTGGATATTGATCCACAATGGTGGGAGGGATGAAGGGACTTTGTATTGTGAAGAGGAGATTGAGAGGAGGGGTTATGGGGGTGGTAAGGACAGTGGAATGAGATGGACATTACTACCCTATATACATGTATGATTACACTAACAGTGTGACTCTGCACCATGTTCAGCCAGAGGAAGGAAAAGTTGTGTTCCCTTTATTTACAATGTATCAAAATGCATTCTATTGTTATGTATAACTAATTAGAACAAATTAAAAAAATAAACATTTAAGAAAAACAATGGAAGTATAGAATATTGGTGCAAGGAATGTAAGGTTAGATTGGAATGAATTTATGGATTGTGTTCAATAAACACAGAATTTACATATAATGTTGTAGATTTGAGGAGTTAGAAAGGACTCTCCCAGTTTGTTTCTCTGTTAACTGAAACATGGACCAAAAGGTAGCCCATAGTAAACAAATTGGAAATTTCATATCTTCCTTGGTTTAATGTATAGTAAGGGATGAAAAAGTTTAGGGAGGTTGGAATGCTAGAGTACATTTGTCATTTAATAATTACTCACACTGAGTGGGTCCATGAAACATTTCTTTTACCAGTATTATGAGAAATTATGAGAAGAACCTTAGCATCCTTAAAGAACTCTGATCTTTCTTCTCTGTAAGCCAGATATTATAGTGTGAACTGCATTGGTGAATTGGGAAATCTAAATGCAATGAGAGTAACTGGATCCCAGGGTGGCAGCAGCCGTGTGGCAGCACTCAGCCACCAAGGACAAGATGGGCCAGGTTTCTACAATGGATGATATAGTCAAAGGACCAATTAGAATATTCTGACTCATGGGCTGGGATTGTGGCTCAGTGGTAAAGCACTTGCCTTGTATGCATGAGGCCCTGGGTTCGATCCTCAGCACCACATAAAAATAAATAAATAAAAATAAAGATATTGTGTCCATCTACATATATATAATATTCTAACTCATGAAGATAGATAGTATTGACCATAGCATCTGGAATTTGTTGATATTATTTGATTTTAAAAGCCAAGCAGGCTGAGGGAGACGGGAGACCACTTGAAACTAGTGGGTGCTATAATCTGCCAAAGAAAAACCTGTACATGAATGTTTATAGCAGCACTATGTAATAGAAAAAGAAAAAAACCGTGAATGGCAGGGCTTAGGGCCATAGCACCCAGTTTGAGTCCCAACTCCATCACATAATAGCTATATGACCATAAGCAAATTACTTAACCTCTCTAACCTCTGCTATGCTGAACATCTCCAAAAAGTCTGAAGGCTAAGTCTTGTTCTTAGGGTGGTTATTGGGTGATCATGGAACCTTTAGTAAGTGGGACCTAGTGAAAGATCCTTAGATCATTGTGAGTTTGTGCTGAAGAGATAGTTCTCATGTTATCAAAGCCTGAGCTTGAACTCACCTTCTCTATACTCCTGGTTTGAAAATGTAATAACTTGCTACCACTTGTACTCTTACTTTGCTATA
Source organism: Marmota monax (assembly GCF_021218885.2). NCBI lineage: Eukaryota > Metazoa > Chordata > Mammalia > Rodentia > Sciuridae > Marmota > Marmota monax. The sequence goes on along the minus strand of NW_026692395.1, from coordinate 681,975 downwards.
TACTACAATGTGACACAGCTGGTAACTGAACTGATATCCGCATGATGCCCTTGAACCACCAAATCTGTAGACTGACCCAACATTTTCTGTTTATATTGCTTGCTGCCTCAGGTATTTTATTAAAGTGATAACAACTAATTAATGCAACCTTAGTTTTTAGTCTTATAGAAGTATACTTTATAGAGTTTTGTGCAGATCTAAAGATTAAATTGCTTTTAAAAATAAGCAGTACAGGGCTGGGGTTGTGGCTCAGTGGTCAAACACTTGCCTAGCATGTGTGAGGTACTGGGTTCAATTATCAGCACCACATATAAATAAATAAAGTCCAACTAAAAAAAATACAAAAAAATAAGCAATACCACTAACTTGTTGGTTATACTTGAATTTATCCTTAATAAAAACTGAGTCGAGGGATGGGGTTGTGGCTCAGGGGTAGAGCACTTGCCTAGCATGCATGAGGCACTGGGTTTGATCCCCCACACCACATAAAAATAAACAAATAAAATAAAAGTATTTTAAAAAACTGAGTCCATTTTAGATAAATTAGGTAAATTTATATACTTCTATATGCCCAGTGAACTAGTGAGAAAGTTATCTTCAACACAGTCAATTGGTTCAGACCACTAAAATTTTTATGGGAAAAACTTAAGTTCCTTCTCAAATTATAATCTGATTCTCCTAATTATGATCTTATTTTAATGATCACTTTGCTAGATTTTATAAATTGTTTTCATTTTCTAATATATCTATACCTTTCCTTCCAAGAAACTGTGATTATCATAGTGGAAAAAAAAGATTGCAGGATAGGAAAACAAACACTTTGAAGTTGGATTCATACAGTGGAAGAAAGAGTTGCTACATACTGCAATTCAATAAGCCCTACATTGATCATTATCTTACTGTGGTATTGCACTATTGAGATCTGCAGAGTTTCTAGCAGGGATCTTTGCATTTATTTTCATGTTATTATTGTCCGTATACTGGTAAGTTGATTCACACATATAAGCTACTATTTAAAAATCTATGGTTTCTACTGTGATAAATACAATTGCATTTTTAAAATTTGCTTAAAAAGAAAGAAAAAAAAACTGTGAAATAAACTCAATTATCCATCATTTCCTTAATGGATAAACCAAATGTGTATGTCCATACAAAGGGACATTAGTGCTGCTACATGCTACAAAACAGATGGAGGTTAAAACATGCCAAGTGAAAGAAGCCAGTGGCAAAAGACAGTGCAATATATGACTCCATTCATATGAAATACCTAGAATAGGGAAATCTTTAGAAGCAGTAAGTAGATTAGTAGTTATTTAAGGGTTGGGGTGATAGGTTGAAAGAAGACTAGCTAAAGCACGAGAATTGTTTTACAGATGATAAAAAATATTATAAATTGATTATGTGAATGATTCCACATACCTATTAATACAATAAAAACAATTAATTTTATGCTTTAAATGAGTGAAATGCATACCAGCAAAGCTGTTAAAAACAACAACGAGAGAACATTATATTGTGTTCAAGAAATACACTGTAAGCCAGACACAGTGGCACGCACCTGTAATCCCAGAAGATTGGGAGGCTAAGACAGGAGGATCGTGAGTACAAAGCTAGACTCAGCAAATGTGAGGTGTTAAGCAACTCAGTGAGACCCTGTCTCTAAATAAAATACAAGATAGGGCTGGGGATGTGGCTCAGTGGTCGAATGCCCCTGAGTTCAATCCCCACTACTGCCCCCTCTCCAAAAAAAAAAAAAAAAAAAAAAGAAAGAAATACACTGTAATACAATGAAACTGGGTTAAAAGTAATGTGATGGAAATATTAATGAATAGAAAAGGAGAGAATACTAAGAAATAGGGGCAGAGTAAGAGGGGCTAAGATTCTCCAGAGATCATTTTTTTTTTTCTATAGACAAACCTATTTCAAGAGCTATTCATGTACATGACTGTCTTCCCAAGAGCTACAGAATCCAGGTGAGATACCATAGTGCTTGGTTTTAGTTCAATAATAATAAAAGACTCATTGAAAAAAGGAAGAAAAGAGTTGCCCATGTCACCTCTTCAACTTGAAGCAGGGTGGGGAGAAATGTCTTCTACTTTGGGAGGGGAATTAATTAAGTCCAGGTCTTAGCCTTGAAACCCAATACCAGGACCCCCTAGTGATAGCCAGTGCTGGGCAGAGTCTCACAGACACTGCCCCCAGGCCTGCACCCATGGACTGAGCTGCTAGAACTGCATTAGCCTAGCATCCAAGAGCCGCCTCCACCACTTTTTCTCTAGTATTAGTGGCAGAACAAGGAGCAAGACTCCACCTGCTGGAGAGTAAAGCACAAAAGCTAACTAAGGGTTTTGTCTTAGAACTTTGTGCGAGGCTCATCCTGGTAAGGCCCAGCATCATTCAGAAGCTAAATACCTCACATATCAGCCAGATCTCACAGATGGATTCTCTAGACCTTCCCTGGAATCAGGCAGAGACTTGCATGATGGTATGACAGATCCACTATTCAGCCTGCATCATTACCAGCCCTAGAGTAGGCATGGGACACGTCCACCCAAGACTCCTCAGGTCTTCTGAAGCTGTGAGACTCAGATGCAACCCATCTTAATGTCAGCATTTGTGTCCTAGGGACTATCCCCATTACCTGTTTGCCAATTGTAGGCAGCAAGTTATCCCCAGGAGAGTGCTCAGACATAGCTCTAGACCTGCCCCAGCACCAGACAGAGACCTGTGCCTCAGTAGGAAGGACAAATGTTTCAGTCTGCATCACCGCCAGCCACTGTGTTGGCCTCAGTGAACTCCTGAAAATGCAAAGGTCCTTTGCACTTTGAAACTTGTAAGCAACCCAGCTTAGCATAAACGTTGGTGGCCAAGGGACTGCCTTCGCCAATACTATCCCAAACTCAAGTAGCTTAATATGGAGCAAGATTCCTTTCAAAGGAGTTAGGATACGGTAGCAAGCACAGGAATTTGCCCTGGAACTCAGTGCCAGGCAGGTGAAACCTAACATTAGGTAAATAATCTCAGGATAAAGCCTCTAGAAGAGCCCCAGAGTCAGAGCAAGAAATGCGACCTGTCAATTGACTTTCTGTTCCATCCAACATCACCTGTGGCCGGGTGCAGCAGTTTGGGGCCAGCAGTCCATCTCAGCAATAGGCAGCCTGTAGAGAAGTATGGGCCTTGGCTGGGAGGGCTGTGGGCTCAAGGTGTGATTATTCACCACAATTGAGACTCATCCCAAGAACATAAGGGTAGTTCTCCATATGCATATCAATAAATGTGATACACTATATCAACAGAATGAAGGACAAAAATCATATGATCATCTCTATAGATGCACAAAAGGTATTTGATAAAATTAACATCCCGTTATGATGAAAACAGTGAACACATAAGGTAAGCATAAAAGGAACATACCTCAACATCTTAAAGGCCATCTATAATAAGCCATCAGCTAACATAGTATTGATATAAAAAAGCTGAAAGCTTTCTAAAATTTGGAACAATACAATGATGCCAACTTTCATCACTTTTTTATGTACCAGATATTTATTGAATATCTATCAGGTAACAGTCCTGTTTCCGGTGGCAGGAAGGCAAGCAAGGATACACCTTGCAGCAAAGCTGACGTTGATGCAGAACTTCCTTGTGGCAGTGGACCACACTCAGGAAGCCTGGGGAGAGCTGGTGAAGCTGACACTGAGTGGCTGTGCTGGCCAGTAGTCCAAGCTCCCCACTTTCATCACTTTTACTGAACCTAGATCTGAACTCCTAGACAAAAAAAAAAAAAAAAATTAGGGAAGAGAAAGAAATAAAAGACATTCAAATTTTAAAAGAGATAGTCAAATCATCCCTGGAGATGACATGATCCTATATACAGAAAACTCCAAATACTCTACCAAAGATGTATTAGAAGTGATAAATGAATTTAGTAAAGTTGCAGGATACAAAATTGAAATATAAAAATTCTTAGCTTTTTTGGGGGGTGGTACTGAAGGTTGAATCCAGGGGTACTTTACCACTGAGTAAAGTACCAAGTCCTTTTTCTTTCTTTTTTTTGATACAGGGTCTCAATAAGTTGCCAAGGCTAGCCTCAGACTTGAAATTCTCCTGTCTTAGTCTCCAAGTTGCTGGGATATAGGTGTGTGCCAACATACTTATAAATACACAGCTTTAAATATACCAATAGTGAATTATCTGAACTAGAAATCAAGAGAGTAATACAATTTATAATAAATATAAGAAAACAAATACCTAAGAATAAATTTAGCCTAATAAGTGAATGATCTCTACAACGAACCATATAAAACTTTGATGGCAGAAATTGAAGAGGACACACAAAAATGGAAAGATATCCTGTGTTTGTGAATTGGAAGAATCAATACTGTTAAAAAGTCCACATTGGGGTCTGGGGTTGTGGCTCAGAGGTAGAGCACTTGCCTAGCATGTGTAAGGCACTAGAAGCAAACTAAGGCATCAACAGTTGACTGATTTTTTTAAATCAAGATGCTACAAACATGTAGAAGAGAAAGGACAGTCTGTTCAATAAACTGTAAACTGTTGGTGATGATGTAAGTTAGTACAGCCAATATGGAAAATAGTTTGGAGGTTCCTCAAAAAACTAAAAATAGAACTACCATATGATCTAGCAATCCCACTACTGTGTATATCCAAAGGAAATGAAATCAGTATATTGAAGAGACAACTGCATACCAATGTTCATTGCAGCACTACTCACAATAGCCATGAAACAGAAACAATAATCGAACCTAGTGCCTTACACATGCTAGTTTATGTGTCCATAAACTGATGAATGAATAAAGAAAATGTAATATATATACACCATGGAATACTATTCAGCCATAAAAAGAATGAAATCCTGTCATTTGCGACAACTTGGATGCAATTAGTGATTATTAAATGAAACCAGTTAGACACAGAAAGGCAAGTACCACATTATCTCATTCATATGTAGAAACTAAAAAAAAAGTTGATCTAATAGAAACTGAGAGGAAAATGGTAATTACTAGAGGCTGGGGACAGAAGAGGAGAGAGAGGAGTAGGTAAAGACATCAATGGTACTAAGGTCACAGTTATATAGGATTAAGTTTAGGGGTGATATTGAATAATAGGATGACTATAGATAAAGATAATGTCCCATAGATTTCAGAAAGCTAGAGGAAAGGAGTTTTGATGTTTTCACCACAAACAAATCAAACATTTTATGAGGCAGGGGCAGTACCAGGGATTGAATCCACTGGTGCTTAATCACTGAGCCACACCACAGGTATTTTTATATATTATTTAGAAACAGGGTTTCACTGAGTTGCTTAGGGCATCCCTAAGTTTCTAACACTGGCTTTGAATTCGTCAGCGTCCTGCTTCAGCCTCCAAAATCAAACATTTTTGATGTACGCTATTGGTGGGAATGTAAATCAGTAAAGTTATTTTGAAAAAACAAGTATGGAATTTCCTAAAGAACAATTAAAAATAGAATTACCATCTGATCCCACATTCCTATTTCTGGCATATATGCAAATAATTGAAATCAGTGTGTCAAAGTGATATATCACTCTAATTTTCATTATAGTATTTTTCATAATAGCCAAAATATGGAAAAAATATAAGTGTCCATTGATGGATTAATTAATTAATTAATTGAGAAAATTTGGCATATATACTATAGAAGACTACAGAGACTTTAAAAATAAGGGTATTCTATGATTCATGACAATGTGGATAGAACTAGAGAACATTATGATAACTGAAGTTTACCAGAAACAGAAAGAAAAATACTATATGATGTCACTTACATGTGGAATCTAAAAAAAGTCAATCACAGAAATAGAGAGGAGAAAAGTGGATAATGTCTGTGGTGGGGAAGGAATGGAGAAAAGGGAAATGTTAATCAAAGCATACAAAATTTTTCATGTAGACAGGATGAAAACATTTTCATGATATATGATGACTACAGTTAATAAAAAATATATTACAAATTTCAAAATTGCTAAAAGAAAATATTTTTCACATCCTTACCTCAGGACAAGATATCTTGAGGTAATGGATGTGTTCATTAGCTTAATTTAATCTTTCTACAATGTATACATAGATCAAAATGCACGTTCTATGCTCAATAAGCATGCACAATTATTATTTGTCAATGAAAATAATAAAATAAAATGTCAGGAAAGGATATACCATTATAATATCAAGAAAAAGAAAGCTGGAATATCGAGAATAGTTTCAGAGAAACCCAATTTCAGAATAAGGAAGATTATGAGGGATACTGAGCAGCATTAAAAAATGATGAAGGAAAATTTCCAAGAAGATATAATGATTCTTTCTGTGTATGTACCTAACAAAAGTGCATGAAAATATGCAATGTATAAACTGATAGAACTACAAGGATAAATAAACATGCACACTGTAATAGTTGGAGACTCAAGGCTTTCCTAATAGGCAGAAAATCTGGAAGGGTAGAGTTGAACAGAACAATGACATTAATCAAATGGAACTAATAGACAATTATAAAATATATCATCCAAAAACAATACAATAAAGATTATTTTCAAGCTCCTTTATAACTTTCCCCAAGATATACTACATATGGGTTGACAGAAAAACACCTTAGAAATTCAAAAGAACAGAAATCATGCCAATACGTTCTCAGATCACAATCAAAATACAGTAGGAATTAATAACAGACAGCTGGAAAACCTTACAATATAGAGTTGAACATATTTTCAAATAAGACATGGGTCAAAGAAGATGTCTCAAGGGAAATTTAGAAAACAGTCTGAACTAAGTGAAAATGAAAACACAACTTACCAAAATTTGAGTAAAGCAGCAAAGAAAAGTGTCTAAAAGGCACTTATATGGTTAAATATATATGTTAGAAAAGCAGGCTCTAAAACCAATAACTTAATCTTTAATAGAAAACTAGAGAACTATGAGTTAAGTAAGCCTAAAACAAGAGAAATAAATGATTAAAATTAGAGCAGAGATAAATGAAATTAAAAACATGAAATCAACAGAGAAAACTGATTGTTTGAAAGATTAACACTTAATAAATGTCTATGTAGGGGCTGGTGTTGTGGCTCAGTGGTAGAGCACTTGCCTAGCACTGGCACGGCCCTGGGTTCAATCCTCAGCACCACATAAAAATTAATAATTAATTAAAGATATTGTGTCCAACTACAACTAAAAAATAAATATTAAAAAAATTTAAAAACATCTAGTTAGTTAATCAAGAAGAAAAAGAAAGAGACAAATAACTATCAGAACTGAAAAAGTGGATTTAGCAACTAAACCAATGGACATTAAAAACATAATTAAGGAATATTTTAAACTATTATTTTCTCACAATTTCAGTAACAGAGATACATAGCCCAATTCCTTGAAAGATACAAATAACAAAAGCTCACACATATGACTTAGAAATAAGTCATATGAATAGGCTAATACCTATTGTAAAAGAAAGATAATAATTAATAACTTCTAAGAACAAAGCAACCCAGCCTAGGTGGTTTCACTTGTCAATTCCATTGATCATTTAAGGAAGAAACAAACTCATTCTCAATAATCTCAGAAAACAGAAACAAAGGGAATATCTCTTGAAACATTGTATGAAGATGGCATTATCTTAACCTTAAAACTAGACAAAAACATTATAAAAAGAAAAAATCGTGCTCACACGTAAAATAAGTTCTAATATTCTATTACACAGAAGGATGTTCTAATATTGTATCATCTAACTTAAAATAACTAGAAGAAGGATTTAGGTTTTGTTTTGTATTCTTTTTTACTTCAGTGCTTGGGATCAAATTCAAGGACATGTACATGCTAGACTAGTGCTATACCTCTGAACTGTATCCCCAGCCCCAGAAGAGGGGATTTTGATTGTTTCTCATCATAAATAAGTGATAAATATTTGAGATGATAACATAAATATCCTGAATTGATCAACACACAATATATAAATGCACCAAAACATCATGTAATACCCCATAATGACACACAATTATTGCATCAATTAAAAAAACTGAAGCCAAAACAATAGGAATTTTAATGACACATTGCTCATCTTTGACTTACCTTTTGCCAAATTCAGCACATAATGAGTAGTAGGAAACCACATTAACTCCAAGCTCCTTTCTCAGGATGAAAGTAAAAACTGGAACTTGTTTGAAGTGTTCTAGCTTGTCTGGGTACTACCGGAGGGACTGGTTTCTGTTTCACCTGATTCTGAACACTGATGGGAAAGATGGCATAGTTTGCATACCAGGTTAGAGGTCATTGAAAGCCATGACTAGTGCGGGTATCATTAGAGGTGCAGGGAATTTGCAGTCCCGCAGGCACACTGGTGTAAGTGATTATAGATAGAACAATGCAATAGAAACCACAGGCTTCAGAGAAGAAGGAATGGCAAGTCTCTTAGGAAAATAAGGCTTTTAAAATTAGCTGTATATATTAGGAACTGGAATAAAATCACAGACCTAGGGTAGATGCATCCCCAGAAAATGTTTGAGCGGACCTAGAGTCTCTACAGACTACAAAAAGCCAGTCTGAACAGACTGGAAGAGATGGCCATTTTGGGGGGCTGGGGCTGTGGCTCAGTGGTAGAGCGCTTGCCTAGCATGTATGAGGCACTGGGTTTGATCCTCAGCACCACATAAAGATAAATAACTAAAATAAAGGTATTGTATCCATCTACAACTAAAAAATATTGTTTTTAAAAAAGAAAGGGATATCACCATTTTTTTTCAATTGTCTAAATCTCTACAAAAGATTACAAGAGCATATCACAAAATAGGCAAGTATTTCCCATTCAAATGAACAAAATAAATCTCAATAAACCACCTCTAAGGAAATGTAGCCTTCTGAGTCACTTGAAAAAATAAATAAATAAACAAACAAATAAACAAACAAAAATAGATAAATAAAACAGGACTGGGGTTGTAGTTCAGTGGCAGAGTGCTTGCCTAGCATGCGTGAGACACTGAGTTTGATCCTCAGCACCATATAAAAATAAACAAATAAAATAAAGGCATTCTGTCCATCTACAACTACAAAAATATTTTTAAAAGTTTAAAACAACTGTTTTAAAGATAGTCATTGAGGGGTGGGGCTGCAGCTCAGTGGCAGAGCACTTGCATATGGCACTGGGTTTGATCCTTAGCACCATATAAAAATAAACAAATAAAATAAAGGCATTCTGTCCATCTACAACTAAAAAAAAATTAAAAAAAACTAGTGTTTTTTTAAAGAATGTCACTGAATTTAAAAAGATGTAAATTAGTATGACCACTACGGAGATTAGTACAGTGGTTTCTCAAAATATTAGGAATGAAAACATTATACGACCCATCTATCTCACTCCTCAGCATTTATCCAAAATAATTAAAGGCAGAATACTATAACAATAAAGCATACTCATGTTTATAGCAGCACAATTCACAATAGCCAAGTTATGGAATTGGACTAGATGTCTACCAACAGACAAATGGATAAAGAAAATGTGTTACACACACACACACACACACATACACACACACAAAATGAAGTTCTATTCAGCCATAAAGAAGAATAAAATTATGTCATTTGCTGGTAAATGGATGAAACTGAAATACATACACTAAGTAAAATAAGCCAGATAGAAACACAAGGGTCAGATATTTCTCTTATATGCACAAGCTATAAAGTAAAAAAAAAAGGATTTTTTAAAAAGGAAGGATATCATAAAAATAGGAGAGAGATCAATAGAGTAGGAGTGAAGGAGGGAGGAAAAGGGGAAGAATAGGGAATTAAAATCAACCAGATTATGCTATATGCATGTATGATTACATCTCAATGGATTCTACTTTCATGTAAAATTATAATTCACCAATGGAAAAAATTGTGTGTAGCTAAGTACATAGAAGGAAGGCCAGAAGAGTAAAGGAAGGAGAACCGGGGGAGGGAGGAAGGGAGGGAAAAGAAAAGCACTGGAGAATGTTTTAGCGCAAATTTTGTTATGTGCATTCATGAATGTCACAATGAACCCTACTACTATGTATAAGTTCCATATACTAACATAAAACTAAAATCTATAGAATATACAGGAAGGAAATTAGAAGGGAATCAAATATGTTACCACAATAAAAAAATCTATAAACACAAAGGAAGGCATTAGGGCTGGGGTTGTGGCTCAGTGGTAGAGTACTTGCCTAACATGTGTGAAGCACTGGGTGGGTTCTCAGCACCACATACAAATAAATAAAATAAAGGTCTATCAACAACTAAAAATATATAAAAAAATTAAAAAGGAAGACATTAAGGGAGGAAATGAAGCACAAAAATGCTAAAAGACAAATAGAAAATAATGATAAAATGTCAATAGTAAGTCCTCTGTATCATTAATTTCTTTCAATGTAAATGGATTATATCCCCCAATCAAAAGACATACATTGCCTGAATGGATTTTTTTAAAAACAGAATCCAACCATATGATGTTTAGAAGAGATTCACTTTAGATCTAAGGACACACACATTCTAAAAGTGAAAGGATAGAAAAAGATATTCCACACATACAGTACCCAAAAGAAAGCAGAAATAGCTGTACTAACATCAGACAAAACAGACTTAAAGTCAGTAATTGTTACAAAACACCAAGGGCAATACATAATATTAGAAGTGTCAAAGCACAAAGAAAAGATAATAACACTTATATGTATAGCAGACATCGGAGCTCCTAAATATATAAAACAAACATTGATGAACTGAAGAGAAAAATACACATATCTACAACAATAATGAGACTTTTTGGTTCCAGGGATTGAATCCAGGGGCACTTAATCATTGAGTCACATCCCCAGTACCCTCCTTTTTGTATTTTATTTAGAGACAGGGTCTCACTGAGTTGTTTTGGGCCTAAGTTGCTGAGGCTGGCTTTGAACTCGCAATCCTCCTGCCTCAGCTTTCCCAATCACTGGGATTACAAGTGGGTGCCACTGTACCCTGGTCATATCCCACTTTTAATAATGAAATGAAAGAGCTGGGCACAGTGGCATATGCCTGTAATCCCAGCAGCTCGGGAGGCTGAGACAGGAGGATCAAGAATTCAAAGCCAGACTGAGAAAAAGCAAGCCGCTAACGAACTCAGTAAGACCCTGTCTCTAAATAAAATACAAAATAGGGCTAGAGGTGTGGCTCAGTGGTTGAGTACCCCTGAGTTCAATCCCTGGTACCTCCCCCCAAATAATAATAATAGATAAACTAACCAGTCAGCTGATCAAAAAGAAAGCAGAGGCTTTAAACAAAATGATAGACCCCCATGGAATTAACAGATATATATGTGGAACACCCTGCAATAACAGATAATATATTTTCTTACCAAGTGCACATGGAATAGTCTTTAGGATAGAACACCTGTAAGGCTTCAAAAGGGATTTTAATAAATTTGGTAAGTTTGAATTCATACCACTATCTTTTCTGATCACAATGGAATGAAAACAGAAATAAACAGCAGAAGGAAAACTGGAAAATGCACACATATGCAAAAATGAACAAACTCACTCAACCAACCAGTGAGTCATAGAAAGATCACAAGGGAAATTAGAAAATATGAGACAAGTTAAAATGGCAACAAAACATACTGAAACTTAAGGAATTCAGAAAAGGCAGTGCTAAGAGGAAAATTATATCTATAAATGCTTATTTAATAATGAGCAAAGAACTGGGCATGGTGGCACATTCTTGTAATCCCAATGGCTTGGTAGGCTCAGGCAGGAGGATCATGAGTTCAAAGCCAGCCTCAGCAAAAGCGAGGTGCTAAGCAACTCAGTGAGACCTTGTTTCTAAATAAAATAAAAAATACGGCTGGGGATGTGGCTCAGTGGTCGAGTGCCCCTGAATTCAATCCCCGGTACCAAAAAAACAAAAAAGAAAGAAAGAAAGAAAAAAAATGAAGAGCTCTAATGTACAACCCTACAACCTAATTTGTACTTTATAGAATTAGAGAAAAAAATTAAAACCAAAACTAGTAGAAAGGAAATAATAAAGATGAGAGCAGAGAAAATTATTGAAATAAATAATATTAAAAATAGATAAATCAATGAAAACAAGTGTTGGATCTTTGAAAAGATCAACAAAACTAACAAATATTTAGCTAGATGATTTTATAAAATTAAAAGGATTCTAAAAGAATACTATGAGCAATTAGTAATTAGCAATTACACCATAAATGTGATAACCTAGATAAAATGGATATATTTATAGAAAATTACAACCTGACAATATTGAAACATAACAGAAAATCTGAACACCTGGGCATGGTGGCACATGTTTGTAATCCCAGTGGCTCAGGAGGCTGAAGCAGGAGGATCACAAGTTCAAAGCCAGCCTCAGCAATTTAGTGAGGCCCTAAGCAACTTAGCAAGACCCTGCCTCTAAAGAACATGTTTAAAAGGGCTGTGGAATGGCTCAGTGGTTAAGTGCCCCTAGGTTCAATCCCTGGTTTCCCAAAAAGAATTTTGAATCTGAACAGAACTGTAACTAATAAGAGATTAATACAGTACCCTTTCAATTAAGAAAAACCCTAGATCAAATTGCATCATTGGTAAATTTTACCAAATATTTAAAGAAGACTAAAATTAATTCTTCTCAAACTCTTCCACAAAAAATGAACTAGAAGAAACATTTCCATAATCATTGTATAAGGCTAGCATTACCCTGATACAGAAATCAGAAAAAGATACTGTAAGAGAAAAATAATAACAACAGTATCCCTGATGAACATTAATGCTAAAGTTCTCAATAACATACTAGCAAAGGGACTTCATCAGGATATTATAAGTATTACAGACCATGACTAAATGGAATGTTTTTTCTTAGAATTCAAACATAGTTCAACACAGAAAAATCATAACAGGCTGAAGGGAAAAACTCACATGATTCTTTCAATTGATGTAGAATAAGCATGTGACAACATTCAACTCCCTCTCATGACAAAAACACTCAACAAACCAGAAATAGGAGGAAATTGCCTATCATAATAAAGGGCATATATAAATAGCTTACAGCTAGCATCTTACTTAATGGTGGAAGACTGAAATCTTTTCCTCTAATATTAGGAACAAAACAAGGTTGCTTGCTTTCACTACTTTTAGTCAATACAGTACTCAAAGACTTAGCCAGAACAATTAAGCAAGAAAAAGATACAAAAGCCATCCAAATTAAAAAGAAGAAATAAAACTACCTCCATCCATGGACAGCACAATCTTATATGTAGATAACTGTAAAGATTCCACAAAAATCCTGCTATAACTAATAAACAAATTCTACAAAGTTGCAGAATATAAAATCAACATATAAAATTCAGTTTAATTTCTAATGCTAACAATGAATATTCTGAAATGGGAAGTAGGAATAATTTGGTTATAATACTATAAAAATAACAAAATACCGAATACATTTGTCTCTTCAACAAATAGCATTTGGAGAAGTGGATGTCCACATGCAGAGAATGAAATTGTACTCTTATTCCATATATAAATGTTAGCTTAAAATAGATCAAATAATTGAACACTAGAGCAAAAACTAAGTGAATAAAATGTCATGGGAAAATTTTCATGACATTGTATTTGGCAATGATTTCTCGCATATAACACCAAAAGCAGAGGCAACAAGAAATTAAAAAATAGATAAATTGCACTATATCAAAATTTAAAACTTGTGTGCATCAAAGAACACAATTAATAAAATGGAAAGGAAAACTTCAGAATGGGAAAACATATTTGCGAATCATATATCTGATGAGGGGTTAATTCCAGAATATATAAAGAACTCCCACAACTCAACAACTAAAATAAAAACCAAAAATACTCAACAAACCCAAATAAAAATAGGTGCGAGGCTTAAAACATATTTATCTAATAATTATACACAAATGGACAATGGAAACATAAAAAATGCTCACATCTTTTTTTTCATTAAGAAATACAATTCAAAACCACAAAAATGATATATATCAACCCACTGGGGTGGGTACTATAAAAAACTAAACAGAAAACAAAAAGTGTTGACAAAAATAAGAAGAAATCTGAAATCTTGTACACTTTTGGCAGGAATATAAACTACTGGAGGTGCTGTGGAAAACAGTAAGACAATTCATTAAAAATTAAAAATTGAATTATATGATACCTCAATTCATTTTCTGGGTTTAAATTTTAAAAATTAAAGTAGAGTGATGATCTCCATTATATGTGGAATCTTTTAAAAAATATATTGAATACACAGAAATGATAGTAGAAATGCTGTTACCAGAGGTTGGGGTAGGGGGAGATAGACCAGATGTAATTCAAAAGGTATAAAGTTATAGTTACATAGGATAAGTCTACATATCTAATGTACAACATAATGACTATAGCTAATAATATTGCATTACATACAGGAAATTTGCTAAAAGAGTAGATATAAGGTGCTCTTAACACACACACACACACACACACACACACAGAATAACCATCAGAGATGGTTGATATCTTAATTGGCTTGACTGAATTAATGATTGAACAATGTACATATATATTAAAACAGCATGCTGTGCCTGTAATCCCAGCAGCTCGGGAGGCTGAGACAGGAGGATCGCAGAGTTCAAAGCCAGCCTCAGCAACAGCGAGGCCCTAAGCAACTCAGTGATACCCTGTCTCTAAAAAAAAGTACAAAATAGGGCTGGGGATGTGGCTCAATGGTCAAGTGCCCCTTGTTGAGAGCCACAGCCACAGCGGCCCCAGCAACATCTAGCTGATTGGCTCCTCGGCCCCAGCAACATCTAGCTGATTGGCTCCTCTGCGGTGATGCTCATTGGACTGTTTCCCTGCCCTTTCAGACCACGGAGCTGCTCATTGGGGGACTTTTTTGGCTCCACCCACGTGACCCAGCCAATCGGCCTCAAGAGCAGGAGGATTGTGGGAGGTGGAGAGAAGCTTGTGTGAGAGAGAGAGGCTTGGGGAAAGCCGGTGGTGGCAGTTGAGGCTCTGAGGGTTTTTCCTGAGAGACTATTTTGTTTGTCGTGTGTGGTTCTAAAAATAAAGTTAGTTTCTTTTGACAAGTGGCTCCTGATTGTGCCCAGCCAGACTGCGGCATTCATTAGCCCAATGTCTCCCTCTACGGCATCGTGGGCAAATACCTGGTATTCTACTCCTTTGATACCTAGTTTTGTTAAACCCTCCTCCAATGGGGCAATTCCTTTTAAAATGTCCTGTTTGTTCACAATTGTAGCATGTTCTTGGCCTGGCATCTAAAGCCTGTTTTACTGCAGCTGCCACAATTTGCCCTTGTTCATTAATGTCTCTGGCATCTAAAGCCTGTTTTACTGCAGCTGCCACGACTTGCTCTTGTTCATTAATGTCTCTACATAATTTAATATATGTGTTTAAATCTTCATGTTTCCATGGTCTAATGATATCTCTGCACCAACGATTCGCTTGCTCATAAGCCAGGTGTTTTAGTAATGGCATTGCTTGTTCTGTATTCCCAAAAACTCTGGTAGCTGTTTGAATAAGCCTATCTACAAATTCAGCATAAGGTTCATTAGCTCCTTGTATTACCTTAGATAATTGACCTTGTAAACCTCCATGTCCTTGTAAAGTCTTCCATGCCTTAATTGCATCTGCAGCAATTTGTGCGTATACGCCAGGATCATATGCAATTTGTTGCTGCTGATCCTCATAAGGTCCCTTTCCTAACAACATATCTAGATTTCTCTGAGGATAACCAGCTGCTGCATTTCGCCTAGCCGTCTCCTTGCAAAATTCCTCATTGGCAACCTTCCATAACAGGTATTGTCCTCCATTTAGCACAGCTTTACACATATTAGCCCAATCTGCTGGCGTCATGTTCAAGTTGTTAATGGATTCGACCAAGCTTACAGTGAAGGGTGCTTGAGGACCATAGGTTGTTACAGCCTCTTTTAGCTGCTTCACTGTTTTGAAATTTAAAACTTGGTAAAATCGCTGCCCTCCTGCCTCAAATACAGGGCATGTTAATATTTGAGATCTTGTCTCAGGATCCCAACTATCAACTGCAGAGGGTTTTTCCTGAGCCTCTCTCTCTCACACAAGCTTCTCTCCACCTCCCACAATCCTCCTGCTCTTGAGGCCGATTGGCTGGGTCACGTGGGTGGAGCCAAAAAAGTCCCCCAATGAGCAGCTCCGTGGTCTGAAAGGGCAGGGAAACAGTCCAATGAGCATCACCGCAGAGGAGCCAATCAGCTAGATGTTGCTGGGGCCGAGGAGCCAATCAGCTAGATGTTGCTGGTGCTGATAACGCCAAGGTCGCGGGTTCGTTCCCCGTACGGGCCACCAAATGCCGCAGTCTGGCTGGGCACAATCAGGAGCCACTTGTCAAAAGAAACTAACTTTATTTTTAGAACCACACACGACAAACAAAATAGTCTCTCAGGAAAAACCCTCAGAGCCTCAACTGCCACCACCGGCTTTCCCCAAGCCTCTCTCTCTCACACAAGCTTCTCTCCACCTCCCACAATCCTCCTGCTCTTGAGGCCGATTGGCTGGGTCACGTGGGTGGAGCCAAAAAAGTCCCCCAATGAGCAGCTCCGTGGTCTGAAAGGGCAGGGAAACAGTCCAATGAGCATCACCGCAGAGGAGCCAATCAGCTAGATGTTGCTGGGGCCGAGGAGCCAATCAGCTAGATGTTGCTGGGGCCGCTGTGGCTGTGGCTCTCAACAGCCCCTAAATTCAATCTCTGGTGCCAAATAGCAACAACAACAACAAAACAACATCATGCTACATACCTTAAATAGAAACAATTCTTTAAAGGGAAATTAAAGCAAGGACTTCAAAATGCATTTTTATATCCATGCTCATTGCAGCATAATCCACATTAGCCAAGGAGTGAAAACAACCCAAGTATCCTTCAACAGATAAATGAATAAATAAAATTTAATATATACATACAGTGGAATATTATTCAACCTTTATAAGGACAGAAACTCTGACACATTACACCATGGATGAACCTTGAGAACATTATGCCTGTGAAATGAGCCAATCTCATAATGACAAATATTGTATGAATCCATTTATATGAGTTATCTAGACTAGTTAAATTCATAGAAACAGAAAATAGAATAGTCTTTATCAGGAGCTTGGGGCCTAGAGGAAAATGGGATGTTGTTCAATGGTTATAGAATTACCATTTTGCAAGATTAAACATTCCTGGTAACTGATTGCACAACAATGGAAATATACTTAATATTATTGAATGTAAAATTCAAAATGATTAAGCTGTTAAATTTTATGTCATGTGTATTTTACCACTATTTTAAAAATTTTCAAAAGCAATACTTTATTGAATGCCTGTCAGATGGCAGCTATTATGCTCTGATCTTTTTTAAAAAATATTTTTTTAGTTGTAGATGGACATAGTATCTTTATTTTTATTTCTTGATTTTTATGTGGTGCTGAGGATCAAACCCAGGGCCTCATGCATGTGAGGCAAGCACTCTACCACTGAGCTACAACTCCAGCCCTATGCTCTGCTCTTTAATGACATTATTATTTTTAAAACAACTTCCATATGTGGGAGGTCCTATATTTATTCCTATTTTCCAGACATTGAAACTGAAATTCTGAGTAATTTTGTGATTTTGATGTTCTCATAGCTAGCAGAGTTTGACCCCAGAGTGAGACATCTGGGTTCCAATTTTGGTTTTCCCAGAATTGCTGTGATTTGTTGTGTGGCCCTGAACTAATTACTGTACCTGGAATCCTACATGTCCTCATTAGTTGACTGGGTACAATAAGAACCCATGCTTCCTAGATTTTTGTGAAGATTAAAATAGATGGTAAATCTGAAATGCTTCCAGTAGCATCTGGCAAATAATAAAGTGCCTTGTAAACAAGAAATTTGTTATGATTAAGATAAGTTCATGTACTCATATATTTCTGACCCTAGTAGCTAGACTTTTAACACCCCACGATACCAGACTCTGTGTGTTTCTTAGGGCTAAATAATATATCCTCAAATACAGAGTCAATCTATATTAAGAACACAGCAATTCTGTATAGTGTCTGTAACAACAGAATTTATTATTTTGTATATTTTCTTATGAAAATTAAAATACAGGAAAATTATAATCCCTTCTGTTTATTGGCAGAATACTATGTACCTGGATAATGATAATCGAACATGATCAAATAATGTATGATAGCAGTAGTAGTGAATATTGACTGAAAGCAGACTATCAAACAAGCTGACAGTTTTGGCTAGAAACAACAAATCCTTTTGGATTCACAGTTTAGACTTTCATAGACAGCAAAGGCAATACCAATATGGTGTCACTTCCCACTCCCCATGTTTCACAGGATAATATCAAAACAAACTCGGCCAGATGATAGGCATCATCAGCAGTGGGGACCCTGTTGCTGAGGAGACATGTCCACACTGCAGCTAAGTGGTAAGCAGTTCTATAGCCAGCAGCTATATTCTGGAGAGGGGGAAGGACAAGTTGAAAAATCCTATACCTCCCTTGGAGTCAGAAAGGTAATAAGAAAATGCATAATGACAGCCTTTTCCAAAATAGGGAGAAGGTGATGAATGACCTTGAAGCATCATTTTAAAAATAAGCCTGTTTTCCATGTTCCTGGAAGATCACAGGATATTTCTACACGGCCTTGGGCCAAAAATCAGTTGAATCTTGCCTGGATGGCCCATGTACAAGTCTGTTAAGGTGCTAACACAGAACAGTTCACCTGCATATACTATATACCAGAAATTATCCAATGCTTAGGATAGCTACTGGAGGCATATTTTATCATTACTGAATTGTACATGAACAAACAGACACAGAAGAATAAAAGATTTTTTCTCAAGTTCCAAAGTAATACAAGATAAAGTTATATCTGACTCAAGGGCCCATTCTTTTTGTCCCACACCAAACTACCTTCAGTTTTATCAGTGTACAAGATTGATAGGAACTCTCATTCCACCTGGACAATAAGAACTTTGAATATAGGGAGGAAAAACTAACCTTCCCTTATACTGCTGGGTCCTAATTCAATGCATAGATAGGTAAGTACTCATGGAAAAGTTGTTGACTCATTTATTGGGGGTTCATTTTGTACAGCCTACATGATGGAACTTAATCACCAATAATCACTTATAACAATTGTTGTATAACCTCTGTAACATAGGGATTCGGGGAGTACCTGGGATATTCAACCACTGAGTTTTGAACCTTGCTATGTAGCTGAGGCTGACTTTGAACTCACAATCCTCCTGCCTCAGTCTCCCAAGTTGCTAGGATTATAGGAATATGCCATCAGGCCCAGATAATATAGTGATTTTTTATGTTGTTACTAATGGGGCAATAGAACAACCTCTTTTATTTATAATTTATCCAGTCTATGAAATTGTTATTAGCAACATAAAACAGTCTAAGATACTTTATATCTTTGATTTCCATTCTCTAAAATGTGGATAGGACTAGTACTTCCTTTGAAGATTAAATTGTGTGTGAATGTGTGTATGTATATAAACAGTGACAGGCATGTGATAATTGCTCATTAAATTTAAAAATTCCTGGGCCACATGTTATTGTGTCTTAAAAACTGTCTTTTTAAATCATCCAAAATTGTAGCAGTACCATCAGAATCCGTGAGATGTCTTTCCCAAATTCATATTTCCTCATTTAATCTTATTTGAGGCCTAAAGTCAACCCAAACTTAGTTGAAGAGAATATATTTTAAAAACTCTATGTTTACATGGGTTATGGACTAGATTGTATCACCCCGAATTTTATATATTTAAGCCCTAATCCTAGTACCCCAGAATGTGACTGTAAAATGAGGTCATCAAGGTAGCCCTTAATCTAATCTGACTGATATCCTTATAGGAAGAGGAAATTTAGACACACTAAGAGACACCCACAATTAGGAGATCATTTGCAAGCCAAGGTGAGAGGTGTCAGGAGAAAAAAATCCTACCAACACCTTGATCCTAGACTTTCAGCCTCCAAAACTGTGAGAAAGTCAATTTCTGTTGTTTAAGCCACCAAATTGTGCCATATTTTTAATGATAGGCCTAGAAGACTAATATACTCTTCTTTCTTTCTTTCAAGACAAGAGCAGGGAATATGACTGACTCTTCTCACTTACCCAGTGTACATAGTCTGGTACATAGTAGGTGCATAATCAATATTTGTTCAATGTTTAGTGTCAACGGAGTAGGAAAGTGAGCTGTAATTAACTGAGAACTGAGTATGACAGAATAATAGCATGGTCAGGTGGTTAGTTAAAATGAGGGCAATTTGGCAGACACAGTGATGCACACCTATAATCCAGTGACTCAAAAGGCTGAGGCAGGAGGATCACAAGTTTGAGGTTATCCTCAACAATTTAGTGAAATTTCTATAAAATTTTAAAAAAATAAAGGATCTGGGATATAGCTTAGTGGTAGAGCACCCCTGGGTTCAATCCCCTGTACCATAATAAATAAATAAATTTATTAAATAAAATAAAAGTATGAGAATTTGGAGTAAGGCAGACCTGGATTTGAATCTCTACCTCAAAATTCAAAATAAGGGGACTGGTCTCTTCCATATAATTAGTTGAGTCATGAGACACACTCTGGGGTTAGGCTGCCTGATTCATATCAGCTTCATCACCAGCTTATAATGGGACCATGGAAAATTCTGTGATCCTCTCTCTCTCTGTGATTCATTCTTTTCAGGTACAAATAAGTTAATACTAGATGCCATATTTTAGGGTATGTGAGGATTAAATTAAACAATGACATATTTAAATACTCAGAACTGTGTCTAGCTTGGTATAAGCAATCAAAATAATATAGGTCTTAAAATAAAATACCTCTGGATTACTATAAGCAAATGTATAAACTCAATAAACATTGGTATTTAATATTAGTCTAGAAACCACTACTAATGTTGTTTCATTTGATCCAACATTTCTTCAGTGTAAGTGATAATATTGGCCTCCTATAGAAACTGAGCTACAGTAATTAGGTATTCTAACCAAGTGCACCCTGAAAGGAAGGATTGGTCCAATGGAAAAAAGGATACATGTTTGTGGATGGTGTTGTTAAAGTGTTAATTCCATTTTCATTCTTTGTTTGTGGTGCTGTGGATGGATCTCAGGGCCTCACATATGCTGGGCAAGTGCTCCACCACTGAATTACATTTCCAGGCTTTCATTCTAAGATTTTATCTCAGGCAAAAATTTACTCCAATTCTGCTGAGTTTTTGCCTTCATGGAAAAGAAAAATAAACATGAAAGAGAACTGAATATTATACATTCATACATGGAACAATTTATATTGTCTTTAGAGTATGATAGCACATTCCTGGTCATAAAGACTCAGTTTCCTCATTTGAAAAATGAAGGTGAAAATTACTTTTTCAAAGGTTTCTTAGAATTTTAAATTGAATTATGTAGGTTAGTCAACTAACAGTATTTTGTGTATCTTTGTAGTGTGATCATATGTCACAGGGCCTGGCACATAATATTCTCAGTAACTTTTTTAAATGAATAAAACAGAGCAATGACTCTTAAATATTTTGGTTTCAGAAACCTTTCATACTCCTATAATGTTAAAGTGATTTTATTTATATGTATCATATCAACTGATACTTACCATATTAAAAATTAAAATAGAAAAATTTCAAATACAACTATATACAAACACATTCCATTAGATTTCAGAGCAATATCACAGCTTCTGTAATCCCTGTAAAACCCTGCTTTTCATTAAAGAGTAAATAAGAGTAAAAAACTAACTTTTGGTAAGATCATTAAGTTATGTGATCTTGTTAACCCCATTAAATGGCCTTGTGAACCCATAACCAATGTTGCAAATTGTGGGGAAACTATAAATTCAGAGAAATCCACATGGCAAACAGCTTTGACTTATAAGTCACCTGTGGATTCACTGCTCTTCACTAAAACCTTTACCCTGTGTTCAGAAGCTTTACTAACTGATGAAAGAAACTTGAGGCTGTGATAATTAAAGAGATAGTTGCTGCAAAGAATCATAAATATTTATCCAGTTAATTTGACAACTCAATGAAAAAAGTATGTGCGAGAGATGTGGGAAAAGGAGTAACACTCTTAGATGTAGCCTACAACCAACTAATGAAGGTCTGATAGTCTTGTTTATTTCCCCAAATGGATATAAGTTAATGTTGTCTGAGGTCTAAATTATACACCTACATTAAGAAATCCATAATTTGGGGCTGGGGTTATAGCTCAGCAGTACAGCACTTGCCTTGCACATGTGAGGCATTGGGTTTGATCCTCAGCACCACATTAAAATAAATAAATATATTTTTTAAAAAAGAAGTCCATAATTTTCCATGGATTTGATAAGCACTAGATGTTCAACAAATATATAAAATTACCCCAGTTGGTGTTCTAAGATTCCTGAATATATGCACAAATCATGGTTAAAATTAATATTCAATGGTTTTAAATTTAATCTGTCCTCTTGAAATGATGTATTTTCCCAAAAGAAAATAATTTACTTATATATTTAGAAACACATACTTCCAATACTGAAATTATAAATAATTCTCCTTTTGTATTGTGCATTAACATTTGTGTTTGTCCGGGTTACATGGAATATATGAGGCTTTTTAAAAGTATGTTCTCCATGTCTTGCCTTGGTATGTGTTGTAGTTATAAGACTGCTTACAGCAATTCCCAAGCCCCAATATAATATTTAGAAAACTAGTAGATAACTGGTTTCTGTTTTCTGGAATACAGCTTATGCTATAACTAAATATTTACCTCCAACTTTTAATTTTGGAATATTTCAAACCTATGGAAAATTTGATAGAATTGAAAGAAGACTAAAATGAGTATCCAAATATCCTTATCAATATTCTTCCATATTTTTGTATACATGCACTTTATTTTATTATTTATATCTATCCATCTATCATCTATCAATTATTTATGTAAATGCTATTCTGAACTATTTGAGGGAAAATGCAGATATTATGAAACATCACTCCTAAACATATCAACATTCATTTCTTTAAAAGAAAACTTTAAAAAGCAAACTTAAGAAAATTAACATTAATTTAATAACATTATGTAAAAGTCTATTTTTAATTTTCTCAAATGTTCTTTAAATGTCTTTAATAGATTTTATTCTTGTGTGTAGGTGGTTCTGGGCATGGGTTTGAGTTTGGTAGGCAAGAACTCTAGCTAGTGGTATCTCCCCTGCCATATAATAGACTTTTAAAAATCCCAATACAAGATTTAATCATTCGATCTTTTGGCTGTATGCCATTCTTTTTTCCTTTCTTAAAAATCTGGAGCAAATTCATAACCTGTTTTGTTTTTCATAACAATGAATTTTTGAATACTTCAACCTAGTTTTCCTTAAAATTGTCCCATTAACGAATTTTTCATTTTTCTCAAAATTAGATTCAGTTTAAATATTTTTATCAAGAATAAAACACTTTTGGGGCTTGGGATGTGGCTCAAGTGGTAGTGCGCTCATCTGGTATGCGTGAGGCACTGGGTTCGATCCTCAGCACCACATAAAAATAAAACAAAGATTTGTGTCCACCAAAAAAAAAAAAAAACCCTAAAAAGTAAATATTTAAAAAAGAATAAAACACTTAATATTTTACATCAAAAGGTATAGAATATGTTATCCCCACTATTGGTTGAAAGTAGTGAGTGCCTTTATTCAATATAGTTCTCAAAACTCTAGCAAGAGCAATCAGGCAAGAGAAGGAAATTAAAGGCATATAGATAGGAAAAGAAAAAGATCAAATTATCACTGATGATGACATGATCCTATATCTAGAAGTCCCCAAAACTCCACCCAAATACTTACAGAGCTGATTATAAAATTCATCAAAGTAGCAGGATACAGGATCAACATTCATAAATTGATAGTTTCCTATAGTCCAATAGTGAGAAAGAAATCAGGAAAACTATCCCATTCACAATAACTCAAAAAATACTTGGGAATAAATTTAACCAAGGAGGTGAAAGACCTCTATAATAAAAACAATAGAACACTGAAGGAAAAAAAAAAACTGAAGAAGACCTCAGAAAATGGGAAGACCTATCAATGTTCTTGAATAGACAGAATTAATATTATCAAAATGTCTGTAGTACCAAAAGCACTATACAGATTCAATGCAAGCCCCATCAAAACACCAATGATATTCTTCACAGAACTAGAGAAAAGACAGTCTTCAAGTTTACATGGAAGAATAAAAGAGACACACACCAGGCAAAGCAATCCTGAGCAAGAACAATGATGCTGGAAAATCATAAAACCCAGCTTCAAATTATATATAGAGCTACAGAAACAAAAACAACATCTATTGACATCAAAATAGATACATAGACCAATGGAATAGAATAGAGCACACAGAGACACACCCACACAGATACAGTCAAAAAGGCTCCAAAAACACACATTGGAGAGACGGGCTTTTTAACAAATGGTGCTAGGAAAACTGGATATTCATATAGAGAAGAATGAAACTAGCTCACTGTCTCTTTCCCTGCCCAAAAGTCAAATAGAAGTGAATCAAAGACATAAGAATTAGACCAGAAATTTTGCAACTGCTAGAAGAAAAAGTAGACTCAACACTCCATGATTAAAATTAATATTCAATGCATATAGTTTCCTTAACCAAAACTCAAGACATAAAACCAAGAATCAATAACTGGGGCAGTATCAAATTAAACAGCTTCCGCACAGCAAAGGAAATGATTAAGAGTATGAACAGAGAGTCTACAGAATGGGAGAAGATCTTAGCCAGCTACTCCTCTGATAGGGGATTAACATCCAGAATATACAAAGAACTCAAAAAACTGAACACCAAAAAACAATTTAATCAATACAAGGGCAAAATAAATAAAAAGGCATTTCTCAAAAGGAGAAAAACAAATGGCTAATAAATATATGAAAAAAAATGTTCAATACCCATATCAATAGGGAAATGCAAATCAAATTACATTGAGATTTCATGTCACTCTAGTTAGAACGGCAATCATCAAGAATACAAATAATAGTCATGTGCAGTAGTGTGTGCCTCTAATTCTAGTGACTTGGGAGGCTGAGGCAGGAGGATTGTAAGTTCATAGCCAGCCTCAGCAACTTAACGAGGCTCTCGGCAATTTATTAGGATCCTGTCTCAAAATAAAAAATAAAAACTGGGCTGGAACCGGATACAGTGGCACACGCCTGTGATCTCAGCAGCTCGGAGGCTGAGACAGGAGGATCGTGAGTTCAAAGCTAGCCTCAACAATAGCAAGGTGCTAAGCAACTCAGTGAGACCCTGCCTGTAATAAAATACAAAATAGGGCTGGGGATGTAGCTCAGTGGTTGAACGTCCCTGGGTTCAATCCCTGGTAGTGAAAAAAATTAAAAGAAGAATACCAATAATAATAAATACTGGCAAGGATGTAGGGGGAAATGTATATTCATATGTAATTAGTGGGACTGCAAATTAGTGCAATCGCTTTGGAAAGCGGTATGTAGATTCCTCAAGAGACTAGTAATGGAACTACCATATCACCTAGCCATCCTACTCCCTGGTATTTATCCAACAGAACTAAAATCATCACACTATAGTGATACAGGCATATCAATCAATATTTATAGCAGCACAATTCACAATAGCCAAGTTATGGAATCAGACCAGGTGCCTGTCAACAGGCAAAAGAATAAAAACAATGTGTTCTATATACACAATAGAGTTTTACTCAGCCAAAAAGAAGAATGAAATTATGTCATTTGCTGGTAAATGGATGGAAATGGAGAACATCATGTTACATGCAATAAGGCACACTCAGAAAGACAAAGATTGAATGTTTTCTCTCATATGCGGAAGTTAGAGCAAAATAAGGGAAAGAAGGAGGTTACCATGAAAATAGAAGGGAGATGAGTGGAATAAAGGAAGGGCATTGAGTTTTGAGGGTGAAGGAGGAGGGATGGGAAAAGGGAGAAAGCATGGAATGAAATTGACCAAAATGATCCCATGTGGTATGAATATACCACAGTGAATTCCACCTTTATGGTTAACTATAAAGCACCAATTTAAATAAATAAATAAAAGGAAGACCAGTAGAGTAGAAGAAGGAAAACAGGTGGTGGGGTGAGCAGATTGAAAAAGGAAGTAGTAGGGACTGAAATGGAGCAAATTACGTTCCATATATGTGTATGATTTTTGTCAAAATGAACGCCACTATTTTGTTTTACTATAATGCACTAATAAAACATTCTTGAAAAAAAAAGTTAGTGAGCACCTTTCTAGTCAAATATACATTTTTCCATTAGTAAATAATCAGTAATCTGTACATTAATAACTTCAATCAAGATCAGGCACATTCAAGTTGGTATGACTATAGTCCAAGTTAGTAATTTCAATATCCTATTCCCTAATAATATTGCACTAATGTTTTGTGATTCATTGAGTATCTTGACCTAAATCAATTCTTACATCATGAGTTGCATTTAATAACTACTAATTTTTTCTTTCTTTTTTTTTTTTTGGCAATGCTGGGCATTTTAAGCAGGAATTCTAACACTGAGTTACATCCCCCACCCCTTAATTAGTATTCTTAATTTGAAGCAGAACTATGTCCCCACTTTTCTTCTCATTCTTAGCTTTAAAAAAAATCTCTCTTGTGACAACTACCTTATCAACTATATCAAAGCAGACTCATATTCTCCCATATCTCCCTAGAGCTTTTTGTATCATACTATATGTCTTACATGCACTAAAATGTATTAGCTGCATTGAAAGGCATGGATTAGAGAAATCATGACTTTGCTTTCATGTTACTAATAAAATTTAGTGATAATAATCAGAGGTTCCCTTACCAAGAACTCACCATATGCCTGACAGTGGCTTGAATACTTTAAATCTTCTATACTTTTACATTATGAAAACAATTCTACAAAGTAGGCATTATTCTTAACTCCAGTTTACATAGAATATACGTGAAGCCTAGAGAACTTAATTATTTCAGAGAAGGTTACTTAACAAGGAATTGTTGATGAACACATCAACTCCCTTGAATCAGGGATTCTATATTCTGACTATGAGCTAAAATCTAAGCAGAAAAGAAAAATTATTCTAAGTAGAACAACATATTTAGGGTTCTGTAAAAATTAAATGTCATAGAACTTTACAACATATGTATCTGAGCAATGCTAAAGGCTGTACTTTTTTTTTTTTTTTTTGATATTGGGGATTGGTTAACCTGGGTGCTTAATCACTGAGCCCTGTCTCCAGCCCTTTTCATTTCTTTGTTTATTTACTTTATTTTGAGACAGGGTCTCACTAAATTGCTTAGTACCTCACTGGGGATGGCTTTGAACTTACAATCCTCCTGCTTCAGCCTCCAGAGTTGCTGGGGTTATGGGCATGCACCACTGCACCCAGCTTAAAGGGCTATACTTGAAGGTGAATTGGTCTGCTTTTTTCTAATAATATACAGCAAATGATCATGGTCTGTCCTATGAGTTAATGGTCAAAATATTTATTAGGTATTTCCCATACAATATCTTTTAATTTCCGTGATACCTAAAACCAATTTCTTTCAACTGCATGTTAAATAGAACAAGAATCCTGATCCAAATAATCCAAAATTTCAATAGTACTTCCAGACTGTCTTCTAAAATGGGCCTAACAATTTGCATACCCAACAGCAGTGAATGGAAGTTCCTATTTTTCCATGACCTTAGCAATTGGTGGTGTTAGTGTTTTGGATTTTAGTCATTATAATAGATGTATAATAGTATCTCACTGTTTTAATTTGCAATTCCCTGACATGACGCTGAGAATTTTGTTCTTATGTTTATTTGCCAACTGTATTATTATTTTTTTTTGGTGAAGTATCTGTTCAGATATATTTCCAATAGTTTTAACTGGGTTTGATTTGTTTGTTTTACTTTGGTTTATTTTTGGTGGAGTAGGGTACTGCTGATCAAATCCAGAGCTTTGCAAGTGCCAGGCATGCACTTCACCACTGAGCTGTACCCACACCTGGGTTGTGTTATTAACTGTCAAGTTTTAAAGAATTCTGATATATTTTGGATACCAATTCCTTATAAGATATTTATTTTGCAAATATTTTCTTGTAGTCTGTGGATGTGCCTCCATTTTCTTAAGTCTTCATCAAAGAGTAGCATTTTTCATATTAATGAGTTCCAACTTATCATGTTTTTCTTTCATATATTGTGCTTGTTGATGTTTTATCTATTAAGTCATCACAAACCCCAAGATCACCTAGATGTTCTCTTTCATTATCTTCTAGAATTTTTATATTTCGTATTTTATATTTCAGTCTGTGACCCATTTTGAGATACTTTTTCTGAAAGACTTAAGGTCTGTCTAGATCCTTTTTCTTCTTTGTATGTACATGTCTAGATGATCCAGTACAATTTGTTGGAAATACTGTCCCTTTTCCACTTAATTCCCTTGGCATTTTAGTGTGGGATCAGTTATAAATATAAACTATATTTGTGTGTGCGTATGTTCTACTCTACATATCTATTTGCCTATTATCAATACCATAATGTCTTGGTTACTATACCTTTATAGTAAATTTTGATGTTTGTTTTTCATGGTTGTTGTTCTCCTTTAGTATTGTGCTCCCTATTCTAGTTTTTTTTTTTGTCCTTCTACATAATCTTTAAATTAATTGATACTAGCTATCCACAAAATAACTTGCTAGGATTTGCCTGGGATTGCATTGAATCAGTAGACTAAGTTAGGAGAATGGAAGAAAACTGGTATCATTTATCCTTTAAATCTTTGGTAGGATTGACTGGTCTAACTATCTGGGCCTGGTGTTTCCAATTTTGAACAGTTACTAACTATTGATCCAATGTCTTCGATAAAGGCCTATTCAGATTATATAGTTCTTGTTTTGCTAGATTGCCCCTTAAAAGGAGTTTGTGTGCTTCTGCTATGTTCTCTTATTTGTGTACACAGAGTTGTTCCACAGTAATTTTTAATTATTCTTTTAATGTCCATGGGATCATTGTGAAGGTCCATCCTTAATTGCTGATATTTGTAATTGTGTCTTCTTTGTTTTTGTTAGCCTAGTTAGAGACTTATAATCCCATTGATTTTTTTCAATGCACCAACTGTGTTTTCATTGATTTTCTTTGTGAATTTCTTGCTTTCAGTTTCATTGATTTCTACTTTTCTTTTTCTTTTGCTTACTCTGGATTTGACTGTTCTTCTTTCTCTAGTTTCCTAAAGCAGAAGTTTGGATTACTGATGTTTTGCTTTGCCTTCTATCCTCATACATATACTCAATGCTATATACTTATTTCTGGTTTAATTCACTTATGGCCTGAGAACATGCTTTGTATGATTTCTATTTTTCTATTTGTCACAGTGTGTTATAAGTCCAGAATGTGATCTAGCCTAGTGATGTTCCATGTGAGGTTGAGGGAAAAATGTATATCATCCTACTGTTTTTAAATAGAGTACACTATAAATGTCAATCCCATCCAGTTGATTAATGGTACTGTTTAGTTTACTATATCTTTAGTGATTCTTCTGTGTGCTGAATGTGCCCATTTTTGATAGAGGGATGATGAAGTATTCAACTATAATAGCGGATTTGTCCATTTTTCTTTACAGTTCTTTCAGCTTTTGCCTCATGTATTTTAACACCCTTGTTAAGTATATACATACATACTAAACATTGTTACATCTCCTTTGGGAATTACCTCTTTATCATTATGCAATGTCTATCGTTTTCCAAATAATTTCCCTTCTTCTGAGGTCTGGTTTGTTTGAAATTAATATAGCTACTCCAGCTTTCTTTGGAATGGTGAAAGCAAGAATTTTGTATGATTGTTTCATAATTAATCATCTCTAGTTGATATTATCTTGTCATTAAATTTGAAAAATTAAAAAATAAATATATTCACCAAGTTTAGGTTCTTATATGGCTGAAATTTTCCTATCAGGCCAACTCTCCCACTGGCTATATATACACACACACACACACACATATACAATAGGCACACATTTATGTGAAAGTACATGGAGTGAACAAAAACATCCAAAAATTGGAAAAGAATGACATTTATGAGAAGGACAAGCTCACCATTTATTTGTAAATTTTAGTTTGAGAGTAAGTTTCAGTCTTCATCCACAGGATGGCTAAAAACTCTAATGAAAAATGTGCAGCCTTGGTGACTTAAAGAACTGAAGTACACTATTTGGGGCAATCATAGTAAGAAGAAATCAAGAAGGTATATCTTGGTAAAGAGTGACCCAAAGACGAGTGCCTAAATTCATCATATAGCCTTTGCCAAATTACTGGCTAATCTCTGAATTCAAATCTATGCATGGGGTAGACTCCAAGTATCCCCAAAAGGGTAAAAAAATGAATTGATATTTAAGCTATTAATATACCACAGGAGAGATGGAATTTACAGTTTGGATTCAGCCAAGTAAACTGCCTGCCAAACTATAAATAGATAATAAACATAAATTTAAATAAATGTGCTGAAAACAAAACCATATAATAATTTTTAAATGTATTTAAAATAAAAATAATGGAGATTAGGAGTGTCACAGGGGAAATAGAGGCTGCTTTGAGAACAATAGGCAGGTCACTAATACAGGATTCAGGTGGGGATCAGAGAAGGATTCCAAGAAAAAATAATTATGTATAAGCTTAGATTTGAAATATGGACAAGAGTCTAAAGTGAACAGAAAGGTGGTAGGAGTCCCCACACATGATGTAGAGTTTTTCTCAGATCTTTCTCCTTTGTAATTTGCCTCTGGGTGGGCAGGATTTGAAAATATCTGGATAGGAACAGCCCACCATCCTCAGATACAACCCAGACATACCAGCTTACTTGTCACACTGGGGTAATCCTCCCTTATTTCCATATTTTATATCAGTCCCGAGAGGTCAGGATTTGGCTGTGGGAAGTTTGGGATTAGACATTGGGATGTCTGATCTCAATGTGCCTGAGACCAATGCGAGTATTTCAAAAGGGACTTTGCAGATACGATTAATGATTTTGATAAGAGGAAATTATCTTTGGTTATGAAGATGGGCAAAATATAATTATAAGTGAGATGGAGGCAGAAGAGTCAATGAAGAAGAGGAAATGTGACAATGAAAGGAGAGAGAGAAAGAGAAAGAAAGAAGATTCTATGCAACTGGCCTTGAAGATGAAGGAAGGCTCACAAGTCAAAGAATGTGTGCAGCCTTTAGAAGCTGAAAAAAAAGGCAAGAAAAATATTCTCCCCTAAAGCCTCCAAAAGGAACTTGGCCTTTTGCACACATTCAGTCTCCTTAAATACAGAGCTGTGAAATAACATATTTTAGTTTTTCAAAACACCAAGATTGTGGTGTTTTGTTACAGCAACAACAGGAAAATAATATAGAATCCCAATGCCTTAGTTGACCACAGGGCCCAAATCAGCCTATGGCGAATGTTACATGATATCATTGAAGATAAGACAAGATGC
This sequence comes from Marmota monax, assembly GCF_021218885.2. Taxonomy (NCBI): domain Eukaryota; kingdom Metazoa; phylum Chordata; class Mammalia; order Rodentia; family Sciuridae; genus Marmota; species Marmota monax. The sequence goes on along the minus strand of NW_026692395.1, from coordinate 650,471 downwards.
TCGTCTGGAAAGAAATTAATCTTATGAAAGTAGGCAGAGTTTGCTGGTGCTGTAGCTCAGTGGTGGAGCACTTGCCTAGCATGTGTAAGGCCCTGAATTTGATCCAAGTATCACAAAAAGAGGGAGAAAAAGAAAGGAGGCAGAGTTCAAGTGCTACTACTGACAAGCCCTTAAGAATAGCATAGCAGTTCTGCCTGACCCGTGTGTCTATAGAACACCTGATAGCTATTCACTCAATGTCAGTAGTGAGTGTTGGATTAACAGTTATTTCTGTATTTCTCTCTATCTCCCTCTCTCCTTCTCCTTCACCTCTTCCTCTCTCATCAAGGTTTATATCCTCCTAAGCATATAGAAAAAGTTACCTTTGACAATTTATCTTATAACAACAGGATTGACTCTCTAGGATATTTTATAATCATAAGCTCTTCAGAAGAGCCATTTTGTGTCATAAGTGAGAACAATGGGAGAAAAACCAAAAGCTTGATTAATAGCAAGCTTTTTGTCATTTCTAAACAAAGGAGATGCAGAGAACTTAATTGAAAGAGAAACAGGACTACTATAGGTTTGTCTTTAGCAAACTTTAATCTTTAACTAAATGTTTAAATATTTTTATTTATATTTTTAGTTGCAAATGGACACAATACCTTTATTTATTTTTATGTGGTGCTGAGGATCAAACCCAGTGCCTCACACGTGCTAGGCAAGTGCTCTACCACTGAGCCACAACTGCAGCCCCCTAAATGTTTATATTTATTATTATCTTTGGCATTGATGAACACTTAGCAAAAAAAATCAAAATAAAACAAAACACCTCCTTTCAAATTATCCTCTAATGGAGAGTTAATTTTGAATGAGATATTCGGGGCTGGGGTTGTAGCTCAGAGGTAGAGTGCTTGCCTAGCATGTGTGAGGCACTGGGTTCGATCCTCAACACCACATAAATTTAAAATAAAGATATTGTGTCCACCTATAACTAAAAAAAATATTTTTTAAAAAATGAGATATGGCCTCAAACTGCTTACAATGTTCCTTTCTACGATCTGATCTGAGATCTTGAGAATGTGTAACACCAAAAGAAAGGACTTCTTATACCAGCATTCACAAAACTAGAAGCCAGAGCAAAAATCAGTTATGTTTCCAGAGAAGGTACATGGAGGACAAACACAAAACACTCCAGGATAATTTAAAAGTAAGGGAAAATCAGCTTCTGAATTTTAACTATAATATTAGCACAGAGCTGGCCCTAGTGGTACATGTCTAAAGTCCCATTAACTTGGGAGACTGAGGCAAGAGGATGACAAATTAGAGGCCAGGTATGACAATTTAGTGAGACTCTGTCTCAAAATTAAATAAATAAATAAATAAATAGGACTGGGGATGTAACTCAGTGGTAACATATCAGTGGGTTTGATTCTCAGTACCAAAACAAAATAAAACAAAACAAAAAATTAGCACAGAGATACTTTAAAGTCGTTTTAACATGTAAGGCTGATATAGGTACTATAGCTCCTTATAATAAAGTTAAAACCCAGAGAACTAAATTATAATATTTCAAGATCCATACACTGTGATCAGTGAGAGTGCTATGATACAATTTGTGGGATGCTTATATTGTTTCATCTCGGGTAGTGATTATGAGGATATTTACTTTATAGATATTTGTTAAGCTGCAAATATTCTATACTGCTTTTTAATTCTAATTTTTAAAAATATTTTAGTTGTAGATGGATAAAATACCTTTATTTTATTTCTTTATTTTTTACGTGGTGCTGAGGATCAAACCCAGTGCCTCTCACATGCTAGGAAAGTACTCTACCACTGAGCTACAGTCCCAGCTCTCTAATTTTTAATTGATGTACAATATTTATACTTATCTGAGAAGCAGTGTTATAATTTGGTACACATATACAATGCATAATGATCAAATCAGGGTAATAAGCATTTCCATCTCCTCCAGTATTATCATTTCTATATGTTGAGAACCTTCAAATACTTCTCTAGCTATTTAAAAATATATGATGAATCGATGTAGACTACAGTTACCCAATTGTGATGTGGATTAGAACTATGTCTCAACTTCTGTTTTTTGGTACAGATATCCATCCTCTCTCTATTCTTCCTCCCCTTCCCTTCCTACCCTCTGATAACCACAATTCTATTGTTACTTCTTTGTTTTCCTGTGTTTGGCTGAATTCACTTAACACAATGTTCTATAGTTCAATCCATGTTGTTTCTAATTATAGGATTTCATCTTTTCTATGACTAAATAATACTCCATTGTGTATGTATACCACATTTTTGACATCTTGGTTGATTCCATATCTTGGCTATTATAAATAGTGCTGCAATGAATGTAGAACTACAGATGTCACTTTGTTATACCAATTTCAATTTCTCTGGATATATACCCAGTAGTGGGAGTGCCAGATCATAAGGTATTTGGTATTTCTGCCTTTAACTTTTTGAGGAGGCTTCATATAGCTTTCAATTAAAGCTCTACTAATTTACATGCCCCCCCAGCAATGCATAGAGTTAAAGCCGGGCCTAGTGTTGTACCCTTGTAATTCCAGTGACTCAGGAGGCTGAAGCAATAGGATCACAAGTTTGAGGCTAGTCTCAGCATCTCAGTGAGACTCTCAGCAATTTATAAAGACCTGTCTCAAAATTAACAACAACAACAACAAAAATTAAACAAGTACTGGGGATGTAGCTCAGTGGTTAAGTGCCCCTGGGATTAAACCTTGGTATTACAAAAAAAGTTCATAACAATTCCCCTTTCTCTGAATTCTCACCAGCACTTGTTATTTTTGCCTGATAATAGTCATTCTAGATGGGATTTTTTTTTTTTTTTTGGTGCGGTTGGGGACTGAATCCAGGGTCTGGTGGATGCTAGGCAAGCATACTACCACTGACCTATAAAATAACCCAATCAATAAATGGGCAAAATAACTGAATAGATGCTTCTCAAAAGAAGAAATACAAGTGGTCAACAAATACCTGAAAAAAATATTCAACATCTCTATCAATTAAGAACATACAAATCAAAACTATATTGAGATTTCATCTTACTCCAGTCAGAACAGCAATTATCAAGAACACAAATGACAATAAATGTTGGTGAGGATGTGGGGAAAACATTCACTTATCCATTGCTGATGAAAGTGGAAATTAGTGCAACCACTCTATTTTTTAAATACTGTTATTTATTTATTTTATGTGGTGCTGACGGTAGAACCCAGTGCCTCACATGAGCTAGACAAGCACTCCACTGCTGAGCTACAACCCCAGCCCAGTGCAACCACTCTGAAAAGCATTATGGAGATTCCTCAGAAAACTTGGAATGGAATCACCATATAACCCAGGTATTGCATTCCTCAGTATATATCTGAAATATTTTAAATCAGCATACTACAGGAAGCAGCCACATCAATATTTATAGCAACAAAATGCACAATAGTCAACCTATGGAACCAATCATCAACAGATGAATGGATTAAAAATGTGGTATCTATACACAATAAAGTATTACTCAGCCATAAAGAAGAATCAAAATTATGGCATTTGATGGTAAATGGATGGTGCTGGAGACTATTATGCTAAGTGAAATAAGTCACTCCCTAAAAGCAAAAGGTTGAATGTTTTCTCTGACATGTAGAAGCTGATACAAAATAGGGGGAGTGGCATAAAAAGAAAGAAAGAGAGAAAGAAAGAAATGGAAAACAGGAGGGATAATTTTACCAAAATAGAGGAAAGAAGAGTATAGTAGATTAAGGGGATTAAGGAGGAGGAAGGAGGGGCAAGATGAGGGAAGAACAGTGGAATGAATCAGACTGAACTTTGATATGTACATACATGAATATAGCACAGTGATTCCAACATGAAGTATATCTACAAGACCCTAATTAAAAAAAAAAACTATAAATAAATTACAGAAAGATCTGGAGAGTAGAGGGAGGGGAGCAGGAAGAGGGAGGGGGAGGTGCTGGGGACTGACTTAGAGAGAATTATATTCCATGCTATTGTAATTATGTCAAATGTACCTTAATGCTATATATAACTAAAAAGAAGTTTAAAAAAGAAAAAAGTAGCCATTCTAACTACAATAAGGTGATATCTTATTGTGATTTTGATTTGAATTTCTGATGATTAGTGATGCACACTTATATTTTATGCATTTTTATATGCATGTGTGTTTTATTTCATCATTTTCATAAAAAGAGAAAGAATGGCTTAATTTTTAAAGGCTGAAAATTTAAACTGTTGATTGAAAGGTAGAGGAACTGGAATTGTTAGATACTGTGAGTGAAGTGTCAACTAATACAATCACTTTAGAATACTTTTTGTTAGCATCTACTGGAGATGAATATGTATGTAACCTGTGACTCAAGGTTTACACCTAATAGAAATATGTACATAGCTACAGAACTATATGTGCAAAGATGTTTATAATAGCATTATGCATAATTGTCATTAACTTGAAATGATATATATGACTATGTTGCTGCATAACAATTTACCCCAAAACTTAGTGGCTTAAAACTATAGTCTTTTGTTATCATTCAGACAGGGCACAGCTGAGATGGCTATTTTGGTGACATAATATTTGGGCCTTGTCTGGAATATCATAGGCCTCACCTAGAAAATTCAAAGACTAGGGGCTGAAAACATCTAAAAGATCATTCACTCTCATGTCTAGCAATTGATGTCAGCTTTCAGCTAGTGCCTACTCAGGGCTATAGGCTGATGGTCTTTCCATGCAGTTTTGGCTTCTTCACAACATGTTGGTAGGTTCCAAGAGCAAGCATCCCATGATAGACAGGCCACATTGCAATTTATAGCCTAGCCTTAGAAGTCACAGTGCCACTTCTACCACATTCTATTGATAGAGGCCCTAAGCAACTCAGCAAGGCCCTGTCTCAAAATAAAAAAAATTAAAAAGGGCTGGGGATGTAGCTCAGTGACAAAGTTCCCATAGGTTCAATCCCTAGTACCAAAAATGAAAAAGAAAGAAAAAAAATCAGACAAAACTATTGTGTAGATACTGCCAGTCCAAGCAGAGCTTGTTTTAGGGGTTAATGATTGGGAAGAAGCAGGAGGGAAACTTCTGCAGTGCTAGTGAAACTCAATATCTTGAGGTAGGTTTTAGTTACATTACAGTGTAAGCTTTGTGATGAATAAACACCAGTTTGTGCACTTAGGAGTTGCATAACTTTGTTTACTCAAAAAATAAATAAATAAATAAAACTGGTTCCTGGGTAAGAGCAAAATGAAGACATTCTCTATCTACTAAAAGTATGTGCAAGTCAAATGGTAGGTGGTAGAAGGGAATACATTGGTGATTCCCTTTCAAACACTGGTTTAGAAGATATGTTTGGGGGTATCTTCAGTCTCATGTTATTAATGGGGATAAAATAGATATAGAAATGTTAAATAGAAGTCAGCTCTTCCACACACTATCCTCTGGTTCCTTGTCACCACAACCTGTCTCTTTTCTCTATATATTAACATGATCTAGAAAGCAGACTCATTTCACATTCTCTCTCTCTCTCTCTCTCTCTCTCTCTCTCTCTCTCTCTCTCTCTCTCTCTCTCTCTCTCACACACACACACACACACACACACACACACACATACACACATCTTTCAAATTCACCAGATGTGAAGCTTGAAACTTACAAAGCTACTGTGGGACTAGCCTAAGGAAGAATCCAGCACTGAGGATTTCAGAAAATTGTCAATCTCTTTCTAAAATCTTCTTTCTCTTGCACACTAATACCAACCATTCTTTTAGCTAGTCCCTACATGTACTCCCTCCTGCCTCTGGCTTATCACTTCTGAATGCCCCACCGCATCCTCTAGGAATCAAGAATATCAGCCTTTTAGATCCTGTTCTAGCTCACCTCAGGAAATTCTGAGATACCGTGATTGGGGGTTTGAAAGGAAGGTTATAGCAGATGTGTCCTTAGCAATGCATTCAAACCCCCTCATATTCTTAATCTTGCTAACCTTCCTGCACCATTTCTGTTCACATTTAACGTGTGTGTGTGTGTGTGTGTACCTCCCCTTCACTCATACACTATTTTATCTGCAAGCTCTGGACTGTTGCTGTTATGATTTTTTTTTTTTGGTCTGGATTACCCCTGCATCCCTTTCCCATATTTATCTTCTACTTATCCACTAATAAGTAAGGTGACAACTCTTTCAGAAAGTTTGCATTTATTATAACACCCACCATATTCTAATGAAATTAGTTTTAAATGTGTTTGTCTCCCCCACTTTGTGATAATCTTGAGGACAAAAACTCTGTTTTCCTTTCCAGCCCCATTACACATGTGTGTAATAAATATCTGCTCATTTACCAGTGTCAATGAAGTAGAGTAGAGGAGGAGGATACCATCTAATAAGCACATGTGAGGGAGAGGAAGAGGATGCTAGAATGTGGGAATTTCAAATCACACATACCTGGATTTGAATCTCTGCTACCAACTTCATAGCTGAGAAGTTATGACCAAGCTCCTGTGTCCCCTTTCATGTAGTAAATTAACTCACAGGACAAATTCCAGGGTTAGGATGGCTGGTTCACATGAGCTTCTTTACTAGCATCCAGTGTGACCACGGGAAATTCTCTGTGCTTTGGTTCCCTCATCTGAAAAATAAGGATAGTAAGAATTCTTCCCTCTTAGGGCTTTTGTGAGGATTAAATGCATGAAATCTGATAGACTATCAAGTACTGTGCAAATGTTAAACATCAGTAAAGTTAGCAATTATTATTATGCAAAATAGGCATCACAATATTACTTATTTCAAAGATATCTGAAGCATATATGTGCTGAATAAATGATATTTATTACTATTAATTGATATACTCCAAATAGAGAACCTTCATGCATTTTTACAATGAAACTAAGTGGGATGTAACTGAAATAGAAAAAATAAATTCTGACCATTAAAATATCATTCTAAATCACAACGTAAAATGAAAAAAAAACTCCCTAATCCTGGTGAATTTTCAACCTTGCTGAAGAGAAGTGAAGGAGGTTTTTAATATTAAGCATCCACACATGTAGTGAAAATGACACAGGAATGGAAGTCAGACAGCACACACCTGTTATTTAAGTCATTCTTTCTAATACAGCTTTAATATTCAGTGGTCTTTCTTTGGGAAATGACCTTAAATAAGCTTTTTCACTCTCAGCAAATTTTTTAACAATTTCAAGGGAAGCAGAGCCTAGAAGCTGGTTGCTGTAAATAAAAACAGAGACTGTCATTAAGAGTGGATAATGCAAATGGCATGAGCATTGGAGCCAAACTGACTTGGGGTTGAAAATTCGTCCCACTTCCACCTGTTATGTGACCTTGAACAAATCACGTAACCTCTGACCATCAGTCTCCTCATTTGAAAATTGCAGGTGATAATAATATCTATTTCATAATCACTTCCTTTGAGAAGGGCCTGTCCTGATTCTGCTCACTCATCCCTTTGGCTGTGGTTAAGGGATCTTGGTCTGTGTTCTCAGACTCCCCTGTTCTTGCAAAGATGCATTTAGGGTTTTACTGACAGAATCAAGAATGCAAATCCAAAGATTAGTGGGATTGTCAGATACAGATGAGCCCCACACTCAGAAAGAGATAGCTGTCTCCAGTTTGTTCTTTGACTACTCATCCCTGGTCCTTCCCAGTCGGTAACTTCTTCATTTATCTTTCCTTTGCAATCACATGATACTCTGACAAACTTCTGATTCTTCACTTTAAATAATTTGTCTACCACACCAGACTTGTGAGATGTTTAAGGAAAAGGATAAAGTTACACTGGCTTTTTCCCCCAGTCAGCATCCAGAACATTTCCTGGATCTTGGAATAGAAGAAAGGTAAAAAGAAGTCAAACAAAAAATTTGTTAAACTTAATAAAATTATTGGGAAAAGTTTAGAAATAATATACAATAAATCCAGTTTCTTTTTGTCTTATTAAATATTCCAAATATGTTCTTGCATTTACTCTCAGCTACAGTTGAGATATATTATTCCCTTCTTTTTCCATATGCAATTACCAAGAACTAAAGAATTTCAGGACTATTTCCATGATCATAGGCCTGGTATGAAACAGAATGTGCATGGAAACTTCAGGTATGCCATGCCAACTCACACAAACATATCACAAGCATGTTAGTACAGGTAATTTCTAGGTGTCCAAAATCTCTTAGAAGGGGCTGCAGATACAGCATACCATGCTATGCCAGTAAAACTCATTTTAAGAGCATGAACAGGGTGTTGGCTTCGTTTGCAACAAGCGGTCACTCTTGGTAGTGCAATGAAGCGGCCCAGTAAGTTCTTAAAACTTGAGCTGCTCCCCCCGCCCCCCGCTACATCCCGCAACAACCGCTTCCCTACCCCCAATCCCCGCGCTTCCGCAGCAATGCAGGGCCACAACTTTGCCAGAATTTGGGTTTATGACTGAGGATGCTATAGGCAGGATAAGGAAAAGAACTGCCGCTGAACTGAGCAGTTAAGTGCAGCCCGGGAATCCCTGTTCCCCACCCCCAAGCTCCAGCCAGCCACAGTGGTCACGGGCTCCAGCGGCACGAGGCAGCTAGCAGTCCAAGTCCGGGGCAGGAGCTTAAAGGCGGCAAAGTGCACTACTGAAAGGAAGCTGGCAGGCTGGCAAGGCAAAGATCCACGGCACTACGCGCCGCCCCAAACTCGTGGATGCTGGAGGTGTTTACCAATGAGCTAGACCTGGGCGCGCAGCGCGAGCGCTGGAAGACATTCAGGAAGCTGCGGGGCCTCAGCTGCCCGGGCGCCGCCAAGTTCATGCTGGACACCTTCGAGTCCAGAGCCTAGTGTACCACACCCAGGGCTGCCACTCTGGCGCGGCACGGTTCAATTGAGAACTGAGCCCTAGCAGCCCCAAGAGTCCTGGATTACGCTGCAGGCTTTGCAGGAAGAAGCAGCGCCTGCACTCCCACTTGGCAACCTCCTGGCCTCTTGCTCCTCCAGGGCGTGGAGAGCATCATCAAGGCACCTCCGCTGCACGTTGTCTGCAGCAGGTGCGGGGTGCAGAGTTGCCACAAGGCTGTCTTTGACTCCCCTGGAGTAAGGCGTCGACCTGCAATGCCTGGACAAAGGAACATTTTTCTGAAGGTAAAGCCCATTGAAACGTGGAGGCCCCTCACCCTCCTGCTAGTCTATATTTAGCCTCAAGGGATTCCTCAAATGTATTCTGTGCATTCTATGTTGATGGACTGTGTTAATTCTATGTTAATGGCTCTGGAGACATCTGCTCCAGGTAAACAAATCTTCATTGTGATTCTGAATCTGTCTTTGAGAGTGGTGGTTTACCCTTCAACCTCAGTGCTTGAATGGGTTAAAAAGAAAAAGGCATTGATTCAGCTGGTCTAGCGTTTTATTGTTGTAATAAGGTGGTGTGTGTGTGTGTGTGTGTGTGTGTGTGTGTGTTTCCAACTTCTTTATATTAGGGAGCTTAAACCAGAAATCTCACTTGTGGCCATTTTTGCAGTATGCTACAATCAGTATATGCCTATGATTAGGAAATAGCATGGTAATTACCTGAGAAAGAGAAAAAAGTTGAAAGTCTCAGGGACTGGGGGAAGGATGTGCATTAGAATCAAATGATTTCTGGTTTTATTAAAGGTTGGCATTACTATTTAATTTTTAAGATTATGTATGTGTGCTAATAAGAGAAAATTAAAGAATAGGTGATGCATTTTATATAAAAATAATCTGTGAAAATTCTATATTGAAAATATGCAGAAATACTAAGCTTAATTTAAGATTAAATAAATCCTCAAACATACATACAATTCCTAAAAGAGTTATTGTCTCTTACTCATTAGTTGTGACAATTTGATAAAATGCATGTTTTACTGTTGATCTTGGTAGGTTTGCATATTGATTGGCTTAATAATGTGAAAATTGCACTTTGCTCAATTTGGGCAAAAACAAGACATTCAGGGACTATATTCCCATTTCCCAGATGAATAAACCAGGGTTCCAAAGATTAACTGGCTGGAAGTCATGCATTAAGTAAATGCTGAAACTGGCACAGTCTCTGAAGTCCATTCAATATCACATCTCTATTATTTGCAGTATCCCTCTCTCTCTCTCTGTGTATTTTTTGGATAGCCACACCTTTATCAGAAAAATGGTGTTATTCTTCCACTAGGACTGAGAATCAAAATTACTGATAAAATTTCAAGGATAATTGAGTAAAATCATCCAGTTTTTTTAAGAAATCACTAGTAACAAGTGATTGAGAATCTAGAAGCAAAGATAGGAATCTTCCAAATGTATTTAATGAATGGAGTGTAAAATCTGATTCCAAATATTATACCACACCCATAGATGTATGATCTCATTTATTAACATAGATTTCATTTTTGAATTGATAAAGTTTGAATGAATAAAATTCAACAGTAGACAAAACATAGCCACGTCCTTGCCATTTCTTAGGCATGAGAGCATTACATAATATTAGGAAATATTTTAATTAATCCATTATATTGATAGGTCAGAAGAGAAAAAAATCATGATCATCTGACCATATGATAGAAAGGGTTCAATAAATTGAATCAATCTGATAAACTCTCTGTAGTCTCTTGTACATTTGATGTGTCTCCAGCTGACACAATTAAGTTAAACCCTTCTACTTCTACACATTCACAATCCTTTATCTGAAGCCCTTGGAATCAAATGCTTCATAATGTTTATCCCATAAAAATCCTTAACAAGGCCTAGAATAATACTGCTGAATCTAATTAAACAGTATGTCTGTAATTAAACATATACATATTCACTGCAAGATCTGAAGATTACAAATAGCATTATGTTGATTCAGGTCAGGTTTTATGTTCAAATTAATCAAGAAAAATAAGTTTTTTTTTCATTTTGCATTTTGGACTTGTCCTTTAGGGATTGTGAGCCTGGAATATATTTCTGTCAATTCTTCTTGCCTATTTTCATAGGCTTTTTTGGTAGCTTTTTATTTTTCATTGATGTACAATATTCAAATCTAGAGTGTGCACTTGTAAGGACAACAAATTGCTGACATTTTACAAAGTGAATATATGTATGTAACAACCACCAGGACCAAGGTATAGAACATTAGTGGCATGCCAGAAACCTATGTTATGCCCTCATTTAGCTATTACCCTAGAAAGTGATCTACGTCACTGTAATTTATTTTTTCTGTTTTTTAAACTTTATATAAAGAGCATTATAAAACATGTATATTCTTACATTTGGTTACTTTTGCTCAATATTAATGGTTGGTTTTGAAACATGTTCATTTTGTTGCATGTAGGGATATGTGCTTGTTTCATTGCTGTATAGTATTCCATTGTGTGAATATATCACAATTTATTCACTTAAAAGTTGATAGATATTTAGTTTGTTTGTAGTTTGTGATTATTTCCAATAATGCCACAATAATAACATCTTTATTCATATCTTTTGGAGTACATGCATGTCTGTTGGATATCGATTTTGTGTGGCAGGCAGAATTCTCTAATGGTTCCCAGTGACACTTGTCTTTGAACGATCTCCTCCAATTGGGTTGAGATGGAATGTATGAATATGATGAAATATCACTCCTTTGATTATGTTACCTTTATGGCAAAAAATATTTTTTCAGATATAATTAAGATTACAGATCAGTTTTTTTAAAGAGGGGGATTGGTGGTAGAGCACTTGCCTAGCATATGTGAGGCACTGGGTTCAATTCTCAGCACCTTGTATAAATAAATAAATAAAATAAAGGTTCATCAACAGCTAAAAAATGTTTTAAAAAGAGAAGGGGATTATTTGGGGTGGGCTAGACCTATTCAGGTGAGCGCTTAGATGGGCCTAAGTCCTTGTTGAAAGAGAGACTTAGATTATGAGAGGATATTAGCAGGGTCCACATGGCAAATAACTACAGGTAGCTTCTCAGAGACAAGTGCCAACCCAGTTTACATCCTGCAAGAGAATAGGGGTCTTGGTCCTCCAGCTGCAGGGACCTGAATTCAGCTGTCAATGTGAATGAGTCTAGAAGGGCTTCTTCTCCAGAACCTCCAGAAAGGAACCCAGCCAGTCCAACACCACCCCACACCCTGCATCCTGAGGCATGAAGCCAGGCAGGCTGTGTGCTGATGTCTGACATATGCAACTGTGAGCTGGTGAGTGGCAGATTCAGCTGCTGAGTGCTGTAGTGAATGGGAAACCTGTGGAGATTCTGGTCCCTGGAACTGAGGGAGCGTAGGACTCTGTTGAGTGAAGCCTGGGAGAATTTTGAGGTGCATGATAGAGAAAGCCTGAGTCATCTTGGGAAAACACTTTAATTGCCTTGGAAAGACTATTAGTTGGAATAAGTTGTATTTCCAAACTGTTTTGGAACTTTGAATTTCTTTCTGCCTTCCATTTACTCCTGTTTGAAACCAGAATGCTTATAGCTATTGTTCTATGTCTGTCCCATTGTTATATATTGGACTGCCAGGGAAAGACAGCTTAACACTTTAATTGGAGAGTAATTGTGTACCAGGAATTGTACTGAGTGAATTATAGCCAGAAATCTAATCCATGTCTGATTTATAATGAATTTTTGTGGGGCTGAGTATTGACCCAGGGCCTCATGTTTGCTAGACAAGAACTCTGCCACTGAACAACATCCTAGCCCAGCATCCATGTCTGATTTTGATGAGCATTTGGAGTACAGCTGATGATGTAATATAATGAGGAATTTGCAGACTGTGGGGGAGGTGAACATTTTTATGTGGAACAGATTCGACATAGGGAGAATTCTAAAATGAGTGAGAGAAGCTTGTGAATATGATGAGCTATTACTCCTGAAATTATGTTGTGCTATATAGGAAAATAGATATTTGTAGATGTATTAAGGTCCCAAATCAGTGGATGTTCCAGTGAGGAGGTTATCTGGGTGGGCCAGACCTCATCAGGTTGTGGTATTGCTATGGCCCTTCTTGAGAGATTGGAAATTTGGAGAGGTACATGTGGCAAGGAATTGCATGAGTCCTGTAGAGGTAAACAGGTAAACATGGAACTGAATTCTGCCTAAAACCTCAATGAATTTAGAAATATATTCCTTCTCATAGGAGCCAGAAGGAAACACAGCCTGGCTGACTCATATTATGGGCTTATTTCACCCTGTGAGACACTAAATGGAGTACCTGGATGTGCCAAGCATGGGCCTCTGAACCTACAGAATTCAGAAAACAAATTGGCACTGTTTAAAGCCACTTACTTTGTGATAATTTGTTAAACAGGAATAGAAAATTAACAAAGATGGAATTCCTGAGTTATAGAAAATGCATAAAATCAGTTTAAACACATACTGTCAGTTTTCCAATTTATAGTCCCACCATCAGAGTTTCAGTTCCCCTATACCCTTTCCAACTCTTTTTTGTGTGTTATTGTGTGTGTGTGTGTGTGTGTGTTTTGCTGAGGATTGAACTCCAGGCCTCATGCATGCCAGACAAACCCTCTACCACCGAGCCATATCCCTATCCCCTATCATCTCAAACTCTTGATAGCAATAGTCATTTTGGCTATCCTGGTAGATCTTTGCTGATATTTCATTGTGATTTTGATTTGTATATTCTCGGTGACTGAGTTTGAGCAGATTTCTATTTCTTTGTTGGTCAGCTGAATGTCATACTTTACAAAGTAAAGTTGAAATATTGTTCTAGTTCTTAATTGAATTTACTTTTTTCTTCCTGGTTTTATTCTGTGTATAAGAGGTTTGCTGGACGTTGAGTGGGGAGGTTGATGCTTTCCATTATCATTAGTGGTTTCTGTGTCCTGTTTTAGATACCATGATGTACTCCAAGATCATCAGGATATCCTTATACATTATTTTCTGAAAACTTTATCTTCTGTAATTACTGGGTATAGTTAAATTTAGAGGCCAAATTTATGTTTTCCATATGGCTTGATATCCTGTTATTCCATCTCCACTTATTTAAATGATTATCCTTCTTCCTGAGAACTGTATTAATGCCTCTGTTGTGAGGTGATGCTATATGTGTCTTTGTGGACTCCTTATTTGTTGGTCTATTTAGATATCTAAATCTAAATAGATGAAGATATGTCTATTTTTTATCTATTCTTGCATATCAAAATATTCTTATACAAAAGTCACACTATTTTAATTATAATGGCTTTATAGTTTGCTTACTCTCTGGCTTTGAGTGATAGTCCTTTAAATTTCTTCTTCTGGATGACTTTCTCTGTTCTTGCATCTTTGATATCCATATTTTATAATCAGTTAGCCAATTTTTACTTACAAACCATCTGCTGGAATTTTTATTGGGATTACATTGAATCCATAGATCATTTGGATGAGAATTCTGTCTTAAGATTTTTTTTCATAATATTGCTTATAATCAATAAATACACTGCATCTCTGATTAATGTGGTTTTCTTTAATTTCTTTCAGAAATGTTAGAGCTTTCTGGACAATAGTCTTTTGAATTTTTATTAGTGTTGTTCCAAGGTGTTTGATGCTTTCTCATGCTATTGCAAATTTCATTTAAAATTTTTCCACTTTATAATTTTTGATGCTAATATATAGAAATATAATTCAATTGTGTAATATTGACTTTATGTCCAGTTATCATGCTGTTTTTATCCTAATATTTGATTTGTATATTCTTTAAGTTTTTATGTAAACAATATCTTGTATGTTTTTATTGTTTAATAGCTGAGAAATCACAGGGTACAGTGGCACCTGCCTGTAATCCCAGTGGCTAGGGAGGCTAAGGCAGGAGAATCAAGAGTTCAAAGCCAGCCTCAGCAAAAGCAAGGTGCCAAGCAATTCAGTGAGACCCTATCTCTAAATAAAATACAAAATAGGGCTGGGGATGTGGTTCAGTGGTCAAGTGACCTTGAGTTTAATTCTTGGTAGCCCTGCCCCCACCAAAAAAGAGCTGAGAAATCTTTCCCCAGAGAACCCAAAGGATGTCCTTCCATCTCATTGACTGGGAAATGCCCATTTGCAAGCTATTCACCAGAGTGGGAGTCAGATTACTGTAACTTGGTTAGCTGACCATACTACTCTTTATAGATCAGATACATTGCACTGAGCCAAAGTTTTTTGTTTAATTGTAAACACACACACACACACACACACACACACACACACATTGGGAAATGAATGCCCTTTTATAGTGAGGGTACCGGGATTGAACTCAGGGGCACTCGACCACTGAGCCACATCCCCACCCCTATTTTGTATTTTATTTAGACACAGAGTCTCATTGAGTAGCTTAGCACTTCACCTTTGCTGAAGCTTGCTTTGAATTTGCGGTCCTCCCATCTCAGCCTCCAGAGCCACTGGAATTACAGGCGTGCGCCACCATGCCCGGTGAAATGAATGCTTTGATTAGACCTTTGAAAATGAAGAGATAATGTTGATGGATTGATATTTGTGGAATGAGTTAACATTACAGTTCTAAAGTTGTGTAACTTCTTAAGCAACTACTAGAGTGCTTAATATGAGAAAAACATTTAGAGCTTGTTGAGGAAGAAAGAAGTCTTTAAAAATAT
This sequence comes from Marmota monax, assembly GCF_021218885.2. Taxonomy (NCBI): domain Eukaryota; kingdom Metazoa; phylum Chordata; class Mammalia; order Rodentia; family Sciuridae; genus Marmota; species Marmota monax. Next base: position 634,917 of record NW_026692395.1, on the reverse strand, counting down.
GCTCAGTGTTAGAATACCTGCTTAGCATGCACAAAGACCTGGGTTCAATCTGCAGCCCCCCCAAAATGAATTTGTTTATTTCCAAAGTACCCCATGTGCCAATAAAGAAGTGTCAAATGACCACAGAAAAATGAACATATAAATCTGTCAAATTTTTAATGATAGTTTTTAATTACTGGTAGAATTGTCCCAACTTAAATTTTCTTAAGCTTTTCTGAATTATCTAAATTCTCTACTGCAATATTTGTCAAAGTTGACACTATTGGCATTTGAGGCCAGATAATTTTGTATTAGTGGAGACTTTCCTGTGCATTGAAGGTGTAAAGCAGCATCCCTGATCCACAGCCAGATGCAAATAGCAGTGCACTGTCCCCAACTGTCATTCTGCAGACACTTCTAAATATTCCAAGGGGCAAAATGAGCCCCCTATTGAGAACAACAGCACTATAGTGGATGAAATTTAAATGTATATAAAAAGGTAAATGTAAAATAGATACATGTAAGTATAGATCAGTAGAAAATAGGGTACATGGTGTGTGTGTGTGTGTGTGTGTGTGTGTTGTACAATATTATAACCACTTTCCCATAGCATTAAAAGTTTTTCAAAAACATCCTGTAAAAGTACATAAATTTGGGCTGGGGTTGTATCTTAGTGGTGGAATGCTTGCCTTGCATGTGTGAGGCACTGGGTTCGATACTCAGCACCACATATAGAGAAATAAATAAAGGCCCATCAACAACTAAAAAAAAAAAAATTTAAAAGTTACATAAATTTGTTCTGTGGGCATCTGATATACTGTTGGAAATTGAGGTTGTTTCAGATTTTTTTTAAAAAGAAATGGCATTCTACACATCTTTTGTCCATGTTTAATTAGATAATTTGAGTGGGTTTTGTTGTTTTTTTGAATGTTGTTGTTTGAGTTCCTTGTAGATCCTGGTTGTTAATTCCTTGTTGGATGAAGTTTGCAAATATTTTCTCTCATTCTGCAGTTTGTCTCTTAATTCTCTTGATTTTTCCCTTTGTTGTGGAGAAAAGCTTTTGAGTTTGATACAACCCCATTGGTCTATTTTTGCTTCCATTTCCCATGCTTTTGGGGTCATTCTCCAAAATATATCTGCCCAGATCAACATTCCAAAGCATTTCCACTATGCTTTCTTCTAGTACTTTCATACTTTCTGGCCTTGCATTTCAGTCTTAAATCCATTTTAATTGATTTTCAATATGGCAAAAAGGTCGAGTGTCATTGTTATGCATACAGGTATTCATCATTCCCAGGACCATTTGGTGAAGAAACTGTCCTTTCCCCAATATGTGTTTTTGGCACCTTTGTTGAAAATCGGTTTGCTATAAATACCTGGATTTTTTTTTCTGGCTCCTCCGCTGTTTTCCATTGGTTTATAGGTCTGTTTTTTATGTCAGTATTTATGCTATTTTGGTTAATGTAGCTTTGCAGTGTATTTTGACTTCAGGTTAAATGATACATCTAGCTTTGGTCTTTTGCTCAGGATTTCTTTGGCTATTTATAGGGCGGTTTTGTGTGTGGAAGTTGTTTTTTTGTTGTTGTTGTTTCAGAGGAATTTTAGGATTTTTTTCTATTTTGTGAATATTGCCATTGATATTTTGATAGGAATTGAACATTTATCAAAAGAAAACATGAAAATGGCTAAAAGTTCTATGAAAAATGTCCAGTATCACTAATCATCAGTGAAATGCAAATGAAAAGTATGATAAGATATCATCTCACTTCAGTTAGAATGACCATCATCAAAAAGACAAAAGAAAATACTGGTGAGGATGCAGAGAAAGGGAAACATTATTACACATTTGGTGGGAACATAAATTAGTACAGCCATGGAAAACATAATAGGGGTTACAATCATGTGCCGCCATGCCGGGCAAGAATTTTTTTTAATGTATCTTCATATCATTAAATTTTCATCTGGGAAGGTGCTACAAATTTATAATCCCATCCAATAATATAAGAGAGCCTATTTTCTTAAAAAAAGCTTAAAACCTAATTAAACCTCTTTAAGTTTGTTTTATTTTCATGTAAGGTAATTATTTTTAAAAATGCAAGTAGGTATTTATTTAGTACAAGAATGATATAGGCTCATTGGAAAAATTCAGAAGATAATATATGAGAGAATAAAAAAATCACTCTTCCCACTTCTTTTGTATAAGCACATACATACATAAATACTTTAAATGGAAGTCAGAAAATAATAAAGAACAGGATACTGAAGACACAAATGAAATTAAAGAGAGGAAGTTTCTTTAGAATAAACTTTTAGATCTTAGAGATCTCATAGGTGGACGAATATACAGGAGAGTCATTTTAGTTATTATTAAGTCAGAGTAATGGCTAAGGTCCACAGAAATTCTAAAAAAGGAAGAAAAGTATTAGACCATAAAATGAAATGACTCCCTAGAGGAAAACTGGATTCATGAAACTACTGAAAGTTAACTTATAGAGCTATGAGAATAGCTATGAGATGAATTGGGGCTTATACCTTTAAATGACTAGGATGCCCATACAGGGTTATAGGTGTCAACGTGGTCATAAGAGAATTATGGATTCACACTATCTCCTTGATCTCCTCCACTGGGCAAGATTTCCCTCTTTCATTGTCACCACCATCCACCAAAATGCAGGAGCCATCACTTACTGCTGTCCTTCCCCCATAACCTTAAAACCAATCAAGTTCCCCAGCTCAGGTCCCAGACATTGTGTAGCATACACAAGCCATCACCATTACGTGCTGTTTGAATTCTATCTCTACAAAATGATATGAAATAAAGTGGACATTGTTCTATTACACTAAAATTATGGAATGGTACATGAACAGAACACATTCTATTTATTTACTGTTCATTTAATTCCATCTTGTATTTCATCAGTCCTTCATTTTCCATCTTCCATTATTATTTAATTCCTAGTTCATCCTTCATAAATTTGGATTCTATATTTCATTCCAAATTTCATTCTATTCTTTTCTGATATTTTAAAATCTACAGGACATATTTCACAGGCATTGATTTCAGGCAATTGCACATTCTGTTCCTTTTTATTTTCCTTCCTATTTTGATTATTTTCTGTTTTCTTTCATATTTTATTTAACACTATACTGTTTCATCCCCTTTCTCATATAACAGATTTTATTTCGTGACATTTTATTTCATTCCATTTTCTCATTCTATCATATTCTATTCTATGTCCAGTCTCTTCAATTTTCCATTCCACATCCTGTTCAAGTCTGTATTCCATTCCCAGTTTCACTCCAGTCTCCAGTTCATCCCCTGCTGCATTCCATTTCAAATCCATTTTCCATTCCACATTAACACTCCACATATCATTCCATTCTATTTTTGAGTTGTGTTGAAGTCCAGTTGCTCTTCATTCTCATAAATATCCTGTTCTATCCTGCTAAAATTGTTATAACAGCAACTTTCAGAACAGTTTGCCAGTATTTTTATCAAAGAATTACAAGTGTGCATAGACTGTACCATGAATTTCTTTTTCTGGGACTTTGTAACAAGGACAAAACTGAGGATAAGAATCGTTTTTAGTGAGAAGGATGTGGCTCACATTGATGTAAAAATTTGGGAAACATAAATGTTGGTTGACACAGGAGTATTTGAAAATATAATCTTCCTCCTCAGTAGGTATATGTTTTAGTTAAAATGGCCTTGTGGAAATTTATTCAGTGATATGGGAGAGTGTTTTCTGGACCCCCAAAATAGGTTAATAAAACAACATGTAATCATAAATAGTTCAATTTTCATAAACTATGAAACGTGCGAGTGGCCATTTTACCGAGATATAAAGAAGTATGTCCAGTATTTGCCTGTGGGCATTTTGAGAATTTCAGTGGTGCTTTTCTCATATTTGTTTTTCTGTTTTGGGCACTTAAAGAAGCCGACCTTTTGAAATAGTGACTAAGAATGAGGGTCCAAATATGAAACTTCAAGTCTGTACATCAAAGCGAATTTAAAAGAAACTAGAGTCTAGTCCAAATAAATGAACGTGCATTTATCAGTGGATTCCTATGCAGCCCTTAAAAATGCTGATGAATGTTGAGAAAGGTATCAGCCTTAATCCTAGGAAACCTTGGCCTCAGGGCAAAAGGTAGGGAGAAGCAGTTTAAAGGAACACTCTAAATCTCTGTCTGCTGTTTGAGGTAGGCAGAACAGCTCAAGCCAAGACACTGTGGACCCCATCTCTTTTCTTGCCTTCAGGCCTCTCACCAAACTTAAAATACACCAGATCCAGTCTGGGGTTATCCAGATGCCTGAAGGGGTTCTTGAACAATCCTCTATGGGGTCCCACCCTAGCTTAGGGATACAGCCTGTCAGCCAGGTTGGTATCTTTCAAGAGTTTGATCTTTTGAGGTTTTGAGAGGGGAGTGGTACTAACAAGATGATTTGTGGTACCTCAAATGGTTCACACAGATAGACTCCACACCCCAAACCCTTTCCCTGAACCATACTGTATTAGGGGCCAGGTTTGAGACTAGAGAAATTCACACTATTGACCCCAGAGGACAAAATGGGTGGTGGAGGGGGAGCACAAGAATCCAAAGGCGGGGAAACGCCTCCTATAGCTCTAAGGCTGAAGGGAGGGGTGGATACACCCTCCTGGCTGGCGCCAGAAAGGTCTACATTGGGCTGCTAGGCTACAGATACAGGATGGTGGGAAGCATCACGTGATATCCAGCTTGCCAATCAAAGGTGAAGATCAGTTGGCCCCACCCATCCTTCTTTACCAGCTCTGACTGGACCCAGCCGGCGGCATTACTTGCCACCGGAGTTTTGTCTCGGAGCCTTCACTTGGGTCAGAGCTGGAATCCTATAGCATGGCTACTCAGGCACCTCGAGAGAAGCAGCAGAAGCCCCAGCAGGGTGAGGTACCCAGAGGGCAGAAGAATGAGGCCACCCTAGCCCCTGGCCATGTCTTTGGAAGGGTATATCAAGATCCTGTTGCTTTGGTCCCCACAGCCCCAAGCCATGAGGCTGTGTTTGGAGACACTGATCAAAGCAGCACAGCAGGTTCTGCTACCTCTGCCGTCGTTTCCACTGCCTGTGAAGACCCTGTGCTGCCCTCCATGGACAGTATGTCAGCAAAACGCCGTGTTGACCTCCAGGACAGCCGTGGTTCCCAGGCAAGCCTTAGACGTGAGGAACCTGAGACCAGTGGCCAGGAGCAACCCCAGGCCCAGAAAAAGAGCCCTGAGAACAAACGTCGTAAGAAGCAGCCCAGCCAGCCCAGCCGAGACCAGGCTGAAAAGCCTACAGGGTGCCACCTGTTTCCTGGGGCTTCTGCGCAGGCGTCTGTGCCTCCTCCACCATCTTCTCAGCCCCGCCGCCGCTGCCGCCGCCGCTGCGGTTCTCAAGCCTCTACATGGAATCATGCAACCGGTCCAGGACCTGCTCTCCGCAGGCAAGCCCTCAGGGCAGACTCTGCCCTCTGCAGTGGCACCACCGTTCCAGGCCATGGCACCCAAAGCCATGCATCTACACTAGGTCCTGCTCACCGCAGTCGTGCCACACCACCAGGCCCTGTTCTGCGTAGCAGTGCATCCAGGCCTAGGCCTGCTCTTCGACGCCGTGCCAGCCCACCAGGCCCAGTTCTTCGCAGTGGTGCATCCAGGCCCAGCCCTGATCAACGCCATGCATCTGCACCAGGCCCTGGTCTCCGCCTTCGCTCCACTGCACCAGGTCCTGTTCTCCGCAGTGGTTCATCCAGGCCCCTCCCTGTTCCCCAGAATGGTGCCTCTCAGCATGGGTCTGATCTCCGCAGCCATGTCACCCGGCCAGGTCCTGCTCTTCGATGTCCAGTATCTGCACCAGCCACTAATCCCAGGAGCCGTGCCACCCGACCAGGTGCTGATCTTCACAGTGGCAGCACTTCATCAGTTCCTGTTCGCACCAGTGCATCCCGGCCAGACACCACCCTCAGAAGACCTGCAACAAACTCCGGCCCTACTCCTAGCAGCACGACCTCAACCACAGGCCTTGGTCCCCGGAGGAGACGCCCCACCCTGCAGAGGTCATCTGGAAGGTCGGCCATTCCCATTCGAGGCTCTCTGCGTAACCCAGGTGTCAGGAGACCTCCTCCTTCCTCTAGGGCACCCTTACAGCATGTCTTTCAGAGTAGCTCAAGTTCTTCTGAACGTGAGGTTGGAAGCCCGCCTTCTCAGGCTGTCTGGCATGCAGTCCGTATGCGTGCTTCCTCTCCTTCACCCCCTGGTAGGTTCTTTACTTTGCATAGGCAGCGCAGTGAGAGCATCTCTACCTCCACCTCATCCTCCTCATCCCCCTCATCCTCCTCGTCCTCCTTGTCCTCTTCCCCTTCTTCCTCCCCAACTAGATCTCCTGGCTTAAGCCCCTCTTCATCTCCCACCAAGTTTCCTGGCCAGGGTTCCTCATCCTCTTCTCCTCCGTGCTATGGCTTGGGTTCTATCTCTACTCCTAGCCCTTCCAGCCTTAGGCGTGCCTTGCTGCCTGAGCTGGATGCCCCGAGCTCAGAAATTCCCGGGGAACAGGGAGGAGAACAGGTGTAGGGGGATCATCTCATGCCCCTACACCATTTGTGCTGTGACCTCTTCTGTGAGCGTCCTCCAAGACCCACAGAAGGAATCAGCATCCAACAGCTGCATGAATAGATTATTCTATGCATACCTGTATACCTGTGAGATTTTTCAAGAGTTCTAGCTATTAATCAATATCCTGAGCAATTTTGAAGCATCCTTTCCCCATGACCCTGCTGCTCAGCACTTACCTGCCGTTTGCCCTTGATTTCAAGCCCCATTCTTCCTCAAAAGGGCCTGCCTTTGCCCCTGAGTTGACAATTGTTTCCCTAAGTAGCTTTTTATGTAATGAAGTACCTTAATAAAGCTGTTGGTTTCACCTTAAAAATGTAGAGTTTCTTTATTGTCGTCCTCAATCTTGTTTTAAAGAAAGTTATTAGCATGCTAGCTGTCTGTTTGGATGCAAGAAAGAATAAAATATGCTTTAGCAATCATTTTTTTTTGCTACTGCCAGAAATGGAGTTCTGCCAGGTAAGTTCCTCCTTAAGGCACTGTATACTTTCTTAGTATAGGTGATTTGCAACTTGAGTAAGAAAAGGGGCACAATTTAACACGAGGCAGCTGAGTGCAAGGAGAGATGATGATTTCCAGGATCAGAAAAGAGGAAGGGCATGAATAAGGGGTTGGGGAGTGTCGGGGACATGACCCAGATGAGAGTAGAGGTCTGGGAGTGGGGGCAGGATCCTGAAGGGAGAAATGGCAGGAACCCGGAACCTGAGGGCAGAAGAGCTCTTCTATTTTCTACTGGAGGTAAATGTTTATTTGCTGAGAAGGGCCTCTGGAGGTCTGGGATTGGGGGATTTGAGGTTAATAACTCATGGGAAAATGGTTAGATATTTAACAAAAATACGCATTGATGGATAATCTTGTTGTAAAAGGGGTTGTGACTGAGTTTGTGAGCAAGTATATAATGTTAAGAGTGTGTGTGTGTGTGTGTGTGTGAGAGAGAGAGAGAGAGAGCATGCGTGTGAATTTTGGAGAGATGTTTGAACATACACCATGCTGGTTTTTGGAATAACTCTTGATATGGTCTTAACTTTTATATTCTACATTCTTTACTTTGACCATGTAACTACCTCTATATGAAATTCAGCTGCTTTAAAAAAATAGAAATCTTTGGAAACATGGTACTTTCTCGTGCCGTGGCACACACCTGTAATCCCATAGCTCAGAATGCAGAGGCAAGAGGATGGAAAGTTGAAAGCCAGCCTCAGAAACTTAATGAGGTCTTATCTCAAAATTTAAAAAGGAGGGGGGCGTCTGGGAATGTGGCTCAGTGGTTATTCACCCTTAGGTTCAATCCCTAGTTCTGTGTTTGTGTGTGTGTGTGTGTGTGTGTGTGTAATCTCTTTTCTCATTTCCTTCCTCTGCTTTTCTAGTGTGTGTGCAGTGGAAGCCTAGTCCTAGGCCTTACGTTTTGGAAGGAAATCCTTAGGTCCTGCTCCTGCTGCATGCACATCAGAGAGCTACTTGTCCACAGGGACAAGGAGATGTTCCCACCAGGTCTCAAAACCCTGACAGTTATGTAAAATTTTCAGATACACTTATTCCTCGAAGCTGCATCCAGGACCTGTGATTCTTTTTTCATTTTTTTTAAGAGAGACAGGGTCTCAATGAATTGCTTAGTGTCTCGCAATTGCAGAGGCTGTCTTTGAACTCACAATCCTCCTGTTTCAGCCTCCCAAGCTGCTGGGATTACAGGCATGTGGCTGCTTGCCCAGCTGTACACACATTCTTAAACTTCATCTTGCTTGCAACACTTGGTACAGTTGTTAACTCCTCACTCCTTGATAAATGATTTTCCTTAGTCTTTGGAGACTGCTTTCTTTGTGTTCACCTGCATTCTCCTGTACTTTTTTTTTTTCACTTTTCATAATTTTGAGTGCTGAAATGCCCAGGCCTCAGTATTTGGATTTTTTCCTTATATAAATTTACTTCCTAAGAAATTCCATCTAGTTTCACATTTTTAAATGTTTTGGGGGGAGTTGGGGGATACCAGAGATTGAACCCAAGTGTGCTTAACCACTGAACCACATTCCCAGTCTTTTTTACTTTTTATTTTGAGACAAGGTCTCACTAAGTTGCTGAGGCTGGCCTTGAACTTGTCCTCTTGCCTCAGCTAACTGAGTTTCTGGAATTACTGGTGTGCCCCACTTTAAACTGATTAATCTAAATATTGTACATCCACTTACATCTATTCCCTTCTACTCCTGCTGCCTGATTGACTTGTCCACGTATCCACTTATCAGTAATATGGAATGCTGTCTTATGGAAATATAAGGCTGCCAACACATACAATTTACAATTTTCTAGTAGCCAAAATGTAAAATATAGAAAAAACTAGTCAGGTATGGTGGTGCCTGTTTGTGATCCTGGGAGGAGGATGACAAACTTGAGGCCAGATTCAGCAACTTGGTGAGAGCCTGTCTCAAAATTAAAAAAAATAAAAACAAAGGATTGGGGAAGTAGCTCAGCAGGAAAGCACCTCTGGGTTCAATTCCCAGTACTAAAAATAAGTAAGTAGTCAAGTAAATGAATAATGAAAAAACAAGTTATATTAATTTTAATCATTTATTTAACTTATCCAAAATATTAGTTTAGTATGTGATCTCTATAGAACTTAATGAGATATTTTATAGTTTTTCCTACTAAGTCTTCAAAATTTGTATGTTTTACAACACATTTTAATTCTGATTGATCACATTTCAAGTGCTTGATACTCACATAAGTAGACAGTATAGAATGGGACATTCTCATTTCCTTAGTCTCTTGCTTATTTCCAATTGAATTGTGAATCTACCTCCAGCTTGTTTTCATAATTGCAGGCTTCTCTCTGAATAGTGCCCCGAGGTATTTACCCAGGGTTATAGTGTTCCAATGCCTCTTGAGTTGGGCCCTTTGAACTCACTTGGAATTGAAAAGGGATGAAACCCTCCCAGTTTTCACTGCTTTTTCCAATGAGTTAGGTTGTTTGCAGTTCTTATGTTATCCAGTTAACCAGACACTGTGCTAGTATAGTCACCCCTTGGTATCTGAAGGGGATTGATTCCAGGAACACACAGAGATATCAAATCTGTGGATGCTAAACTCCTTTACAGAAAACTGGATAGTAGTGGGGTGCAATAGTTTGAGCCTCTAATCCTAGCTCCTTGGGGGGTGCTGAGGCAGAAGGTTGGCTTGAGCCCAGGAATTCAGGACCAGCCTATGCAAAGAAAGAGACCCCTTCACCAAAAAAAGGGAGCAGTGTTTGCATATAACCTAAACATGCCCTCCCATACACTTTAGATCCTCTCTAGTTTACTATAATACCTAATTCAATATGAATGCTTTGAAAATAGGTGTCATACTATATTGTTAGAGACTATTTCTTGCAATTATTCCCTATCTGTATAGATACAGGGCTTTTTCTCAATCATTTTTGAGGGGAGTGAACATAAGGCCTCATGCATGGTAGGTAAGTGCTCTACCACTGAGCCACATTCCCAGCCCTTTCCTAATTGTTTTTGATTTTCAGTTGGTTGAATTTGCAGGTGCAGAGCCTATGGATGAGGAGGGTTGACTGTACTTCTTTTTCCTTCTACATAGGTACTCATATCATGTAGGTAATGTGACTGTTGGTGGTTTGTCCTTATCTACTTGAATTTGGAAGTTTTCGGTGATACCTTGTTAAACTAGCTTTGATGAAAACATTACCCATGAATTTTGCTTCTGTGCTTTACTGCTCCGTTTATATGTGGGTGTTTGGAGATACTTAAAAGCTGTATAGTCACCACTGTAACCATCTTCCCAGAATCTACTACCAAATGCCCTTACTTCTTGGAAAATATGCCACCTCCTCAGGTGTTTCCCCAATATCTGATGATAACACTATGTATATAATCAGGCCTTTCATAACTCAGGAAAGTACAAAATAGGATCTGTAATATGTAGTAATGGAGTAAAATAAAAAAAATCAAATTCAGAAATGAAAATGAAAACCTATTGGGTGTGCTACTAAAAATCTTTGGAACTGAAGAAAATTTTGAGAATACATATTTTAACAGTTCTTGCTGTTAGATCTTTTGCTTGAATAATTCTACAAATAGTCAATGGCAAATATAATAAGTATATTATTTTTTGCTGCAGTGTTATAAATTGGGTCCAGGATCTCACAAATGCTAGGCAAGTGCTTTACCACTGAGCTATCACTTTGTGCAATTTTAATGCAAGTTTCACAACTTCCCAGTGTTGGAAGGCCTTCATTTATTCCCAACATTTTACAGATGTTGAAAGTGAAAAGCCAATCTCAGCAAATTAGTGAGGCCCTAAGCAACTCAGCAAGACCCTGTATCTAAATAAAATATAAAAAAAGGGGTGGGTATGTGGCTCAGTGGTTAAGCATCCCTAGGTTCAATCCCCAGTAACAAAAATAAATAAATAAATACATACATACATACATACATACAAAAAACCAAACCAATTTTGTGCTTTTCAAAATCTCATAGGTATTAGCTCTAGAATCAGAATTCTTAGGTTTGAATTCTGTTTTCCTCACTGCTTCACTGTCTCTTCCTTGTTGAGTTAATTAACCTGAGATCCTGTGTTCCCTCATTTGTCAGTTGGGCACAGCAGTAGTGCATGCTCCTAAATTGTTGTAGGGATTAAAATGAATGGTGCTTGTTAAGGGCTTCCAACAGTGTCTGGCATATAATCAGTGCCTGTTTCATTCTGATTACAATTATGATCAGGGTTATGATCACATACCAGATAGTCCTGCTTGCAGCAGCAAGACTATTAACATTTTTCTGATCTTTCCCAAGCAAAATACTTTAAAATCAAACTGGTTATTTCAAAAGTGGAAAAAGAAAATCTTTATTGTACTTTAAAACTGGAAGGCATTTACACAGGTTGTTGAGCAACATTTTTGCAATACCAGAGGCCACTGAACAAAAATGTAAAAAATAGAGGGTAAAGTCTCTAAAGTTAAACATTCTAGGAAATTAACAAATTTGGACTTGAAGTAGCTATGTGAATGCCTTTAAAAGTAGTAGTTTCCCTCCAGGCATTATTTACACCTTAATTCTTTTAAAATATTCATTTTAGTGGATGAATGTAATATACCTGGGATTAACATTATTGACTGTAAGTTGCCTTTAAACATTACAAAGCATGGAAATCTATGTTAAAAAATCATGTTATACTTATGTGCATTAAGTATTAGTTTAATGTTTATGCATACACTAAACTTATTTAATATGGAAAAATAACCTTAGGAAGTTGGTGTTCATATTAAATCCACTTTATAGATGAGGACATCCATGAATAGAAATGACATAAAATATAACATGAAAGAAAGGCACGTTGAGTTGTGGACTCTGTCTTGGTCCAAGTTTAGAAACTTTCTTTATGAAGTAAACTGCATGATATATCCCTGCACAAAGTACTACCACTTTATCAACTCTGAAAGTGATGGTTTGGAAACATTCATCTACTGCTATTTATTAGGAAGTAATGGTGTTGTTTTGTGTTCTGTAAAACTATGCTATCAACTCCAACTTCATATTGAAGGTGAAAAATCTCAACAATATGAATTCAAAGTCACGTGTGAAAAATGAGTATAGCAGGAAGCTATAATTTATGGTGCAGGAAGATAGGTCTACCGAGAGACAGGGACAGGTTTAGAAAGTGAAAGTAATAGGCTGCTTCTTAGGAATTTCTTTTCTTATTTATTTGTTTGTTTGTTTGTTTATTTTTTGTACCAGAGATTGAATCCCAGGTGCTTAACCACTGAGTCACTTCCGCAGCCTTTTTTTGTATTTAGAGAGAGGGTCTCCCTGAGTTGTTTAGGGTCTCACTGAGGTGCTGAGGCTGGCTTTTGAACTTTCAATCCTCCTGCCTCAGCCTCCCAAGCCACTGGGATTACAGGCATGCGATACCACACCTGGCTATGCTTGTTTTTTGTGTTTGGTTGGTTGGTTTGGGTTTTTTTTTAATTTTTAATTTTTTTTTGTTACTGGGGATTGAACCTAGGGGTGTTTGACCACTGAGCAACATACCCACCCCTTTTTTATATTTTATTTAGAGACAGGGTCTTGCTGAGTTGCTTAGGGCCTCACTAATTTGCTGAGTCTGGTTTTAAACTCACCATCCTCCTGCCTCTGCCTCCTGAGCTGTTTGGATTACAGGTGTGCGCCACCATGTTCTGCACAGAAATTTCTGTCTCTGGTCTATTGCTGCCTTTTGTGTTCCTGTGCTCTAAGTGGTATTCAAACCCCAGAAGTACCTGCATTTTGTATGGGAAGTAGTATGGTTTTCAGTACACACCTTAAATAAGGATAGTGTTTCATAAATCTAAGGCATTCATAAGAAAACTTAAGGAATTTTTTTTTTAATTCTTTTGCTCTTTCTTTCCTTCGTATTCCTTTTCTCTTTCAATCCTTTTTCCTTCTTCCCATCCTCTCTTCATTTTTACCTCCTTCTTTCCCTCCTTCCTCTCCTTCTTACTTTCTTTCCACTATATGGATATGTTACAATTTGTTTTTTTATTAAAAAGTTGTTAATGACTATTTTGTTTTCATATTTTGGCTATTACTACAAATAAAGCTTATTAGAATATTATATACAGATGTTTGTATAGACAATTTTTTTTTCCTCTTGAGTAAATATGTAATAGTTTGAAATAGGTGGGTAAAACATAATTAATATTTATTTAATTTTTTGTGATTGGTACTGGAGATTAAACCCAGGGGTGCTTTAACACTGAGCTGCATCCCCATCCCCACCCCCCCTTTTTTGAGACAGGGTGTCATTAAATTGCTGAGGCTGATCTTAAACTTGTGATCCTTCTCCTACAGCCTCCTGAGCAGTCATGATTACAGGTGTGAGCCACCATTTCAGGAATACATTTTTTTTTCTTGCAGTGCTGTTTATCAAACCAGAACCTTCTACATGCTAGGCAATCACTCTACCATGGAGCTATATTCCCAACACAGAAAGTCTTAATTTTTTTTTTAAAAAAATTATATTTGTAGATGGACAGAATGCCTTTATTTTATTTATTTCTATATGGTGCTAAAGATCCAACCCAGTGCCTCACACATGCTAGGCAAGTGCTCTGCCACTGTGCTACAGCCCCAGCCTCAGAAAGTCTTAATTTTGATGAAATCTAATTTATTATTTTCTTTTATGAATCATACTTTTAGTGTCATATCTAAGAAATTTTCCCCAAACTCAAGATTTTATAGACTTTCTCCTATGCTTTTGTCTCCTAGAATCTCCATGTTTAACTTTCATGCTTAGTTTTATGATTGAATTTACTTTTTAGATATCTCAAGGTCTAGATCAGCATTCATTTTTTTATTTTTAGTTCCAGGACTATTTATTGAAAAGATTAACACCCACTGCATTTTCCTTGCACTTTTGTTGAAAACCAATTGAACTATTTCTGGACTTATTTGATTCCATTGAATCTCCAAGTGCCAGTGCCATGCTATCTTGATTAAGAATTTTAGAACTGGTTTATCAGTTTCTACAACAGTCCACCTTTATGGAAATATGATCAGAGATACAATAAAATGCATTAAATATAATCCCTTTATGCCAATCTCGGTAGCACTCTCCTGTAATCCCAGTGACTCAGGTGGTTGAGCAAGAGGATTACAAGCTTGAGGTCAGACTGGGAAACTCAGAGATACTCTGTCTCAAAATAGAAAATAAAAAGCTCTGGGGGTGTAGCTCAGTGATAAAGATTCCATCCCCAGTACCACAAACAAAAAAAATATCCCTCTTCCTTACCCATTCCCCACTCTATCCCTAGGAAATCAATTATCTACAGTCTATTTAAAGATTAGTTTTCCTTTTGATTACTGTGACTAAAATACCTGATAAGAACAACTTAAAGGAGTAAATGTTAATTTGGGGCTCAAGGTTTCAGAGGTCTCAATCCATAACCATGGACTCCATTGTTCTGGGCCCAAGGTGAGGCAGAACATCATAGTGTAAAGGTGTGGCTGACAGAAACTGCTCAGCTCATGATAGCCTGTAAGCAGGTGGGGAGGAGCCAAGGACAAAATATAATTCCAAGGACATGTCCCCCAAAACCTACTTTTAGAACTGGTTTATCAGTTTCTACAACAGTCCACCTTTATGGAAATGCCCCACTTGAATACATCTCCAACCCAATATTCCTTTCAAATTATTAATCAATCAAATGTATTAATCCACTAATGAGATCACAACTCTTTGCCTAAAAGCCCCACTTCTGAAACTTCCTGGGTTGAGTGTCATGGTGTCAAAACATGAGCTTTTCAGAGGTTATTTCTAGATGCAAACGATAACAGCCCCCTATAGAATTTTCGGGAATAATTTGCTTAGAACAGGTATTTTTTTTTCCTTAAATATTTGGTAAAATGCAACACTGAAAACCTTGTGGTCCAGGAGTTTTTCTTGTGGGGAGGTTTGTAAATAGAAAATCTCTTTTTAAAATATATACAGGGATTTTCAAATTTTAACTCATTTTATTTTGTTTGTTTGTTTATTATTATTTTGCAGTGCCAGAGAAGGAACCCAGGGTCTCAAATATGCTAGGCAAGTACTGTATTACTATGCTACATATCCAGCCCTGTTTGTTTCTTCTTGAGTGACTTTTGATACTTTAAGACTTTCAATGAATTTTTACATTTCTTATAAATTGTCTAATTACCTAGCATTAAATTGATTCTATTCCCTTAATTCTTAAAGCTGTACAATCTGTGGTTATGTTTTATTTTTCATTCTCACTTTCTTAATAATGTGTGTTTTCTTTATTTTTCTTGAGCATTCTGACTAGAGGTTTACCAATTCTTTTTGGAGGGCGGGGGCAGTTACTGGGGATTGAACTCAGGGGCGCTCAACCACTGAGCAACATCCTCAGCCCTATTTTGTATTTTATTTAGAGACAGGGTCTAACTGAGTTGCTTAGCATCTTGCTGTTGCTGAAGATGGCTTTAAACTTTGTGGAGTCGTTGGGATTATAGGCATGGGTCACCGCACCCAGTGAGGTTTATCAATTACATTGATCTTCTCAAAGAACCACATTTTTTGCTTGTTTGTGGTACTGGGAATAGACCTCAGGGGCAGTCTACCCCTGAGATATAATCCCAGTACTTTTATTTATTATTATTAATGCAATATAGTTATACCTAATAGTGGGGTTCATTCTGATATAATCATACAAGCAGGAAATATAATTTGTTTCATTTTAATCCCCAGTACTTCCTCTTTACATGCCCTCCTCCCTTCTCCTGTTCCCTTTCCCCTATTCTACTATTCTTCCATATATTTTTCTACTCTTTTTATTGGTGCTTCATAGATATACATAAAGATGAAATTCACTGGTACACACACACACACACACACACACACACACAGAGCATTATTTTTAAATTTTTATTCTGAAGTTCTACCATTTTCCCATCCTTCCCCTCTCTCCCTCTATCCACTTTCTTTACCAATGATCTTCCTTGTATTTTCATGGGATTCTGTTCCTCCCTTCTTTTTCCCTATTTTTTTCTAGCTTTCACATATGAGAAAAAAACATGTGACCTCTGGCTTTCTTTGTCTGGCTTCTTGCACCTAACATAATATGCTCTGGTTCCATCCATTTACCAGCAAATGTCATAATTTCATTCTTCTTTATGACTGAGTAAAACTCCATTGTGTGTATGTGTATGTGTGTGTGTGTGTGTGTGTGTGTATATATATATATATATATATATATATATATATATACATGCATACATATATACAGATAAGATAACCTAAAAAGGCTAAAAAACAAATTTCCAGACACCATTTGTTAAAAAACAAATGGTGTCTGGAAATCTGGATATCCACATATAGAAAAATGAAAGTAGATCCCTTTTACCCTTCACAAAAGTCAACTCAAAATGGATCAAAAGTGTAAGAATTAGACCCAAAACATTGCAACTGCTAAAAGAAAATGTAGGAACTTCAACATATTGGCAAAGACACTGCCTTCCTTAACAAGATCCCTAAAGCTCAAGATATAAAACAGAGAATCAGTAAATGGGATGGCATCAAATGAAAAAGCTTCTGCACAGTGATGGAAACAAGAGGGTGAAGAAACAGCCTGTAGAGTAGGAGAAAATTTTTGCCAGCAAGGGATTAATATACATAATATATAAAGAACTTAAAAAACACCAACACACACACACAACCCAATCAATAAATGAGCAAAAGAACTAAGCAGACATTTCTCAAATGACCAACAAATATATGAAAAAACTGTTCAATAATACTCACAATCAGGGAAATGCAAATAAAATTATGTTGGTATTTCATCTCACGTTAGTTAGAATAGCAATTATCCAAAATAAAAATAATAAATGCTGGTGAGGATGTGGGGGAAAAGTTACACTCATGTATTGTTGGTGGGACTGCAAATTAATATAATCACTTTGGAAAGCAGTATGGCAATTTCTCAAAACACTAGGAATGGCACCAATATATGACCCGGCTATCCCTCTCAATGGCATTTATCCAAAAGCATTAAATCAGCATACTCTAGTGATACAGTACAGGCACATCATCAATGTTTATAGCAGCAAAATCCACAATAACCAAATTATGGAACCAGCCCAGATGCCTGTCAATAGATGAACAGATAAAGAAAATGTGTTAGATATAGGCCATGGAGTTTTTACTCAGCCATGAAGAAGAATGAAATTATGTGATTTTCTGGTGAATGGATGAAACTGGAGAGCATCATACTAAGTGAAATAAGCCTTTTTGTTTTTATTTTGAAACAGGGTCTCACTAAATTCCCCAAGCTGGCTGTGGACTTGTAATCTTCCTGCCTCAATCTGCCAAGTCACTAGGATTACAGGTGTGTGACACTATGTCTGGCTTCAAAGAACCATTTTTTAAAAATATTTTTTGGGGGGAGGCTGAGACAGGAGGATCGCAAGTTCAAAGCCAGCTTCAGCAAGGGTGAGGCGCTAAACAACTCAGTAAGACCCTATCTCTAAATGAAATACAAAATAGGGCTGGAGATGTGGCTCAGTGGTCAAGTGCCCCTGAGTTCAATACCTGGTACCAAAAAGCTATATATATATATATATATATATATATATATATATATATATATATACACACACACACACACACACACCATTATTTTATTTATTCATTTATGTATCATGGTAAGAATTGAACCCAGTGTCTCACATGTGCTAAGCAAGTGCTCTACCACTGGGCCACAACCCCATCCCAGAACCATTTTTAATGTCATTTATTAGTTTCTATTTTTTTATTTGACCATCAGACATTTTTTACTATAAAAAATGTTGCATATCACTATTTTATTGTATTTCATTGATTTTTGTTTTGATATTTATTCTGTAATCTGCTTAATTTGGATTTATTTGCCCCTTTATTCTCTCGTATCCTGAGGTAAAAACTGAGGCTATCAATTTCAGTTTTTATTTTCTAATATTATATTTTATTGCTATCAAAATTTCTCTAAGCATGACTTTACTGAATCCCACAAATTTTGAAAGAAAATTTTTGGTTTTCATTTAGTTCAAATCTTCTAACTTTTCTTTTGATTTCTTGTTAAACCTAATTAATGCTTAGAACTTTGTTATTTAGTTTTCAGATATTTGGGGATTTTCCACACTACTTTCTGGTATTGATGTCTAGTAACATACTTTGTATGACATGAATTTAAATTTATTCAATTTATTGCTGTGGCATGTTGGTATGTGCCTGTAATCCCAGTACCTCAGGAAGCTGAGGCAGGAGGATCATAAGTACAAAGCCAGCCTCAGAAATTTAACGAGGCCCTAAGCAACTTAGCAAGACCCTGTCTCAAAATTTAAAAAGGACTGCCTATTGAAAAACTTCTAGATGAGCTAAGTGATAAAGATATTAAAGTATTACATTAAAAATAAGGGCTGGGATGTGGCTCAGTGGCAAAGTGCTCCTGGATTCAATCCCTTGTACCAAAAAAATAATAATAATAATTATTGAGACTTGTTTTGTGGTTCAGGGTATGGTCTACCTTGGTAAATTTTCTATATGTCATTGAAAAGAAGATATATTCTTCTGTTATAATATGTTTTGATAGTGTTCAAGTATTCTATATTACCATTTTTGGGTTTCCTTGTTTTATAAATTATTTAGAACATGGTATTGAAATCTTAGACTATATTTATGAACTTTTTATCTTTTTATTCATTTATGTTTATTCTTTTATCTTTGCTTAATTCATTTTGCAGTTTTGTCTTTAATTGTATACATATTGAATATTTTATGATTTTATTTTGAGACAGGGTCTTGCTAAGTTGCTTAGGGCCTTTCTAAGTTGCTGAGACTGGCCTCAATCTTGTGATTCTCCTGCCTCCGCCTCTCCAGTCTCTGGAATTACAGGCATGCACCACCATACCTGGAAAACTTTATTCATTATAATGAATTGACCACTTTGCCCTTCTGAAGTGGTGAAGTGACCCTCAGTATTCTGGCTCTGAATCATACTTTATTGAATTAATAACATCCACTCTAGCTTTCTTTTGATGAGTATTATCTTTTCCAAATTTTTCTCTTTAAGCTATTTGTGGTTTTATATTTCAAGTGGATCTCTTGTAGACCATATGTAGTTATGTCTTGTTTTTTTTCCAAGCCTGATGGTATCTGCCTATTAACCCAGATGATCAGATCATTTACAAATATATTTCATTTTATCACTATTGTGGTTGGATTTAAATCTACCATCTTAGTATTTGTTATTTGTCCAATCTGTTGCTTGATCCCTTTTTCTGTTTTCTTTTAGATTGAGATTTTTCTTGATTTTGGAAATTAAAAACTTATAATATTGTCTCTTTTCAAAAGTGTACAATTCTGTGCTTTTTATTATATTCACCAGTTTGCTGGAGCTGGGAATAGGAATGTGATTTTCCAAGATATAACACCCTACTCTACAAGTGAGCACTGGGTGAGAATAGCAGCCTCTGGTCTTATCAGATTGCCTCTTCACCCCAGGAAACTTTGCTCTAAAGAGGAATAGAGAGTTCTGGAATGGAGGCAATCAGTGCCCCCTATATTCTTAACCTGCTTCATCTGGGAGTAGAACTTAGATTCTATCAATTGAAGCTGGGAAAAAGAATGGAACCCTAGTCCTCTCAGCATCCACTTCCTGGAAAACAGGGTATGTCTTTTGTAGCTGGGGAGAGGAATGTTACTGGTGGCCTTCCCTTCTTGGGGTGAAACCACACCCCCAACTGGAAGCTCAAAGAAGAGGAGACCTCTCTGTTTTTAGCTGTGCATTGATGAAATAGAACTTCCATAACATGTAGCAGGAATTGGAGGACGATGATAAAGAATTTTACCAAGATGCTGTCAATTTTCTTGAATGAATATTCCTCCATATATCCTTAGGTTAAATTCCAGAGAGTTTCAATGATTTATTTTTAATAATTTTCACCAAATAGTTTTCTTGTCCAATAGAGAGTCCTCTGAGTTCTTCCTTTGTTATTTAAGATGTCTAACCTTAGTAATTCTTCCTCCTTCTCCTCCCCCTTCATTGAATCCAGGAGCACTCTACTAATGGGCTACTGTTGAGAGCCACAGCCGAAGGGGCCCCAGCAAACTTCCAGCTGATTGGCTCACAGCGGCCCCAGCAAACTTCCAGCTGATTGGCTCACCGCGGCCCTAGCAAACTTCCAGCTGCCAGCTGATTGGCTCCTCTGTGGTGATGCTCATTGGGCTGTTTCCCCGCCCTTTCAGACCATGGAGCTGCTCACTGGGGACTCTTTTGGCTCCACCCACGCGACCCAGCCAATGGGCCTCAAGAGGGGGAGGAGTGGGGATTGAGAGGCTCCCTAGAAGCAGGTGGTTGCACTTGGCCTCTGAGGGAATTCCTGAAGAGCTAGTGTGGTGCTGCTGTGTGTTCTAAAAATAAAGTTCGTTCCTGCTTAATAAGTGGCTAGTGAATTGTGCCCAGCCAGACTGTGGCAGGCTACCTCCCCAGTGCTTTTTATTTTTTTTACTTTGAAGCAGGGTCTTGCTAGGTTGCTGAGGCTGACCTTAACTTGCAATCCTCCTCTCTCAGCCTCCAGAGTATCTGGGAATCACAGGCATCTACCACCACAACAGGCCAGTACTTTCTTTTTATATTTTGTTCTGCACCAAACTTTCTGCTTTCTTTCAGTATCATGTGTTTCTCTATTTTTTGTTAGTATGAACATTTACAAGATAGCTGAGTAAACATTTGATAAAACAAAATATATATGTACTAATATAATACTCAAAATAAGCATTAGGAAAATAAAGAAATTTATCAAATCTACTTTCATTTTTCTTACAGGAAATTATCAAATGCAGCTGGATTCATGTTAGAAAGAGAATTATAGGATGAAGTCCAAGCATTTTGGAATCAAATAACCCTGCTTGAAACACAAGGTGATTTCAATTAGTCAAAAGGCAGCTTAAGGTCAGACTGTTAATGACTGAAAAATGTAAATAATAAATGTGAAAAAGACTAAAAGGACAGAGTGACATCAGAAACAAATTTCACTTAATTTCTATCAAAGTTAACTTTCATTCCTTCCCTTCTAAGCAATTGAATGAATGTAACTGCTACTTTATAACTATCATGTCTTCCAGGATCCTCCTCTCATGCACATGCAAAATGTGGTATAGAAACAAATTGGGGGAAAAAACTCATAAGCTAATTTTATGATTGGGGAGTTCTGTTTGATGATATATAAAATAATAGAGGTCAGAGGTGACAAAAGATGGTTTCAGAAACAGCTTTAATATAATATTTTATGGTAAATGTAAAAATGACTTTGTAATATTTAGCTACCTGTTATGGCATTCTGACAGAACAATTGGTTCCTCAATAGTAATTCACTATTATTTTTTATTCTTTTAAAATTATTAGTACATTACTGTTTACACATAACATTTTAATACATTTATACAATTTTAATACAATTATATAAGAATGGAATTTTTGTCTCCCCAGCCATTTTTTATTTCTTCTTTTTAGATATGCATGACAGTAGAGTGTATTTTGGCATATTATATACATGGAGTATAACTTATTCTAATTAGGATCCTATTCTTGTGGTTGTACATGATGTGGAGTTACACTGGTCGTGTATTCATATGTGAACATAGGAAAGTTATGTCCAATTCATTCTACTGTCTTTCCCATTCCCATCCCCCTACCTTCCCTTCACTCCACTTTGTCTAATCCAATGAACTTCTATTCTCCACCCGGCTTATTGTGTGTTAGCATCTGTCTATCAGAGAAAATATTCAGTCTGTGGTTTTTGGAATTGGCTTATTTCACTTAGCATGATAGTCTCCAGTTCCATCCATTTACTGGCAAATGCCATAATTTAATTACAAGAATGGAATTAAATCTGCTGCATTTCAGTCCCCAGTACTTCCACTTTCCCCTCTGTATTCCAGCCCCCCCCTCCCCTTTCCACTGCTCTACTGGTATTTCTTTCATTAATTTATAGTTTTTTTAAATTTGTGCATTATAGATATAAAGGTGAAATTCACGATATATTCATATATGTACACAAGATAATTTGGTCAGTTTAATTGCACAGTTCCTTCTGTTTCCCATCTCTTTTCCCTCACTCTCAAACCCCTTTTCTCTACTCCACTGATCTTTATTTTCATGGGCTTCTCCCTGCCCCAGCTTTTTTCCTCTTATTTTGTTCTAACTTCCACATATGAGAGAAAAAATCTGACCCTTGATTTTCTGGGTCTGGTTTATTTCATTTATCATGATGTTCTCCAGTTCCATTCATATACCAGTAAATGCCATAATTTCATTCTTTTTTATGACTGAGTGAAATTCCATTGTGTGCATATTACATTTTCTTCATTCATTCATCTGTTGATAGGCATTTGGGATGGTTTATAACTTGGCTATTATGAATTATACTCTTAGAAATATTGATTTGGCTCCATCTCTATAGTATGCTGATTTTAGATCTTTGGGGTGTATACCAAGGAATGGAATAATTGGGTCATATGGTGGTTCCATTTCTAGATTTTTGAGGAATCTGCATACTGCATTATAAGTGGTCTTACTAATTTTCAGTCACAGCAACACTGTATAAGTGAACTGTTTTACCCACATCCTTGCCAGCTTTTATTATTAATTGGATTCTTTTTTAATTTTTTTTGTAGTCATAGATGGACAGCATGCCTTTATTTTATTTGTTTGCTTTTATGTAGTGCTGAGGATTGAACCCAGTGCCTCACACTTACAAGGCAAGCACTCTGCCACTGAGCTACAGCCCCATCCCTATGTATTCTTTTTTATTAGAGCTTTATGGTTACACATAGTAGTTGATTTCATCCAGGCAAACTCATATATGCATCAAAATCAATTTCAGTTCATGATCACTCCCCCTTTCTTACTTGTATTCTTGATAATTGCCATTCTGACTAGGGTGAATTGGAATCCCAATGTATTTTTCATTTGCATTTCCCTGATTGCTAGAGATGTTGAACAGTTTTTCATATATTTGTTGGCCATTTGTATTTCTTCTTTTTTTTTTTGGGCCCAAGGGATTGAACTCAGGGGCACTGGACCACATCCCCAGCCCTATTTTGTATTTTATTTAGAGACAGGATCTCACTGAGTTGCTTAGTGCCTCACTTTTGCTGAAGCTGACTTTGAACTTCGAATCCTCCTGTCTCAACCCCTGAGCCACTGGGATTACAGGTATGCACCACCATGCCCGGCTGTATTTTTTCTTTTGAGAGGTATCTCTGTAGTTTTTTGCCCATTTATTAATTGGGTTACTCTGTTTTCTCTGAAATATAGATGCTAACCTACAATCATAAGGGGGCGGGGAGAGGAAGATAGAAGTTCATTGGATTAGGTAAAGGGGAATGAAGGGAAGGGAGGGAGGATGGGAAAAAGAAAGATAGTAGAATGGATCTGATATAACTTTCCTATATACATACATGAATACACCATAGTGAGTCTTGCCTTTATGTACATCCACAAGACTGAGATCCTAGTTAACTGGCTTATTCCCTTTTGGTGTTAAGCTTTTTGAGTTCTTTATATATTCTGTGTATTAATGACCTATCTGAGGAATAGGTGGAAAAGATCTTCTCCCATTCTGTAGGCTCTCTCTTCATGCTCTTATTTCTCTTGCCATACAAAAGCTTTTAATTTGATGCCATTCCACTTATTGATTCTTGGTTTTATTTCCTGAAGTTTAGGAGTCTTGTTAAGAAAGACAGTGCCTTTGCCAACATGTTGGAGTATGGGGCCAATGTTTTATGCTAGCAGTGGCAGAGTTTCTCGTCTAATTTTTAGGTCTTTGATCCACTTTGAGTTGACTTTGGTGCAGGGTGAGAAGTAGGGATCAAATTTCATTCTTTGATATATGGATATCTAGTTTTCCCAGTATAATTAATTAAAATAGCTATCTTTACTCTAATGTATGTTTTCGGCAACTTTGTCCAATATCAGATGACTATATCTATGTAGCTTTGTCTCTGTGAATTTTATTATATTTCATTGGTCTTCATGTCTGGTTGGATGCCAGTACCATGGTGTTTTTTAAAATTGTTTATTTATTTATTTTTGTGTGTGTTGCTGGAGATTGAACTCAGGGCCTCATGCATATCACGTAGACACTCTACCACTGAGCCACATCCCCATACCGTGGTGTTTTTGTTACTCCATTTCTGTAATATAATCTGAGGTCTAATACTGTGATGCCCCCAGGGAACTTTCTTCTTGCTCAGGATTGCTTTTGCTCTTCTGGGTCTCTTATTCTTCCAAATAAATTTTAGAAATTTTTTTTCTAATTCTGTAAAGAATGTTATTGACATTTTGTTGGGGATTACATTGAATCATTTGGTAGTGTGGCCATTTTGACAATATTAATCCTACCAATCTAAGAACATGAGAGGTCTTTCCATCTTTTGACATCTTCATTAATTTCTTTCTTCACTTTTCTATAGTTTTCATTGTGGAGGTCTTTCACCTGCTTGAGTAGATATGTTTCTTTTTAAAACATAAGCATGAATTTGGGCTGGGGCTGTAGCTCATTGGTACAGTGCCTGCCTCATGTATGTGAGGCACTGGTTCAGTCCTCAGCACCACATAAAAATAAATAAAGATATTGTGTCCAACTACAACTAAAAAAAGTAAGCATGAATGGGATAATTTTCCTAATTTTTTTTCAGCAGCTTCATTATTGGAGTACAGGAAAACATTTGATTTATGTATATTAATCTTCTATTAGGCTACTTTGCTAAATTGTTTATCAGCTCTAGAAGTCCTCTGGTGGAGTTTTCCGGGTCTTCTAGATATAGGATCATGTCATAAACAAACAGAGATAATTTGACTTATTTCTTTCCTATTTGTACTCCTTTATTTCCTTTTCTTGCCTGGTTGCACTGGCTAGAGTTTCAAGGACTATGCTGAATATGAGTGGTGCCAGTGGACATCCTTGTCTTATTCCTTTTCTTAGAGGAAAGGCTTTCAGTTTTTCTCCATTCAGTATGATGTTGGCCTTTTGGTTTGTCATGTTTACCCTTTGTAATGTTGAGGTTAGTTGTTTCTGTTCCTAGTTTCTCTAGTGTTTATTTATTTATTTTTTAAATTTTTATTATTAGTTGTTCAAAACATTACAAAGCTCTTGACATATCATATTTAATACATTTGATTCAAGTGGGTTATGAACTCCCATTTTTACCCCGTATACAGATTGCAGAATCATATCGGTTACACATCCACGTTTTTACATACTGCCATACTAGTGACTGTTGTATTCTGCTGCCCTTCCTATCCTCTACTATCCCCCCTCCCCTCCCCTCCCCTCCCTTCTTCTCTCTCTACCCTATCTACTGTAATTCATTTATCCCCCTTGTTTTTTTTCCCTTTCCCCTCACTTCCTCTTATATGTAATTTTGTATAACAATGAGGGTCTCCTTCCATTTCCATGCAATTTCCCTTCTCTCTCCCTTTCCCTCCCACCTCTCATCCCTATTTAATGTTAATCTTCTTATCATGCTCTTCCTCCCTGTTCTGTTCTTAGTTGTTCTCCTTATATCAAAGAAGACATTTGGCATTTGTTTTTAGGAATTGGCTAGCTTCACTTAGCATAATCTGCTCTAATGCCATCCATTTCCCTGCAAATTCCATGATTTTGTCATTTTTTAGTGCAGAGTAATACTCCATTGTGTATAAATACCACATTTGTTTTATCCATTCATCTATTGAAGGGCATCTAGGTTGGTTCCACAGTCTAGCTATTGTGAATTGTGCTGCTATGAACATCGATGTAGCAGTATCCCTATAGTACGTTCTTTCAAGGTCTTTGGAGAATAGTCTGAGAATGGGAATAGCTGGGTCAAATGGTGGTTCCATTCCCAGCTTTCCAAGGAATCTCCATACTGCTTTCCAAATTGGCCGCACCAATTTGCAGTCCCACCAGCAATGTACAAGTGTACCCTTTTGCCCACATCCTCGCCAGCACTTGTTGTTTGACTTCATAATGGCTGCCAATCTTACTGGAGTGAGATGGTATCTTAGGGTGGTTTTGATATGCAATTCTCTGACTGCTAGTGATGGTGAGCATTTTTTCATGTACTTGTTGATGAATTGTATGTCCTCCTCTGAGAAGTGTCTGTTCAGGTCCTTGGCCCATTTGTTGATTGGGTTATTTGTTTTCTTATTGTTTAATTTTTTGAGTTCTTTGTATACTGTGGATATTAGGGCTCTATCTGAAGTGTGAGGGGTAAAAATTTGTTCCCAGATGTAGGCTCCCTATTTACCTCTCTTATTGATTTTCTTGCTGAGAAAAAAAACTTTTTAGTTTGAGTGAGTCCCATTTGTTGATTCTTGTTAGTAACACTTGTGCTATGGGTGTCCTATTTAAGGAATTTGGAGCCCGACCCCACAATATGTAGATTGGAGCCAACTTTTTCTTCTGTCACACGCAGAGTCTCTGATTTGATATCAAGCTCTTTGATCCATTTTGAGTTAACTTTTGTGCATGGCGTGAGAAAGGGATTCAGTTTCATTTTGTTGCATATGGATTTCCAGTTTTCCCAGCACCATTTGTTGAAGATGTTATCCTTCCTCCATTGCATGCTTTTAGCCCCTTTATCAAATATAAGATAGTTGTAATTTTGTGGATTAGTCTCTGTGTCCTCTATTCTGTACCATTGGTCCACCCGCCTGTTTTGGTACCAGTACCATGCTGCTTTTGTTACTATTGCTCTGTAGTGTAGTTTGAAGTCTGGTATCGCTATACCGCCTGATTCACACTTCCTGCTTAGAATTGTTTTTGCTGTTCTGGGTCTTTTATTTTTCCATATGAATTTCATGATTGCTTTCTCTATTTCTACAAGAAATGCCGTTGGGATTTTGATTGGCATTGCATTAAACCTATAGAGAACTTTTGGTAATATTGCCATTTTGATGATGTTGGTTCTGCCTATCCATGAGCAGGATATATTTTTCCATCTTCTAAGATCTTCTTCTATTTCTCTCTTTAGGGTTCTGTAGTTTTCATTGTATGAGTCTTTCACCTCTTTTGTTAGGTTGATTCCTAAGTATTTTATTTTATTTTTTTTTTGAGGATATTGTGAATGGGGTGGTTGTCCTCATTTCCATCTCAGAAGATTTGTCGCTGATATACAGGAATGCCTTTGATTTATGCGTGTTGATTTTATATCCTGCCACTTTGCTGAATTCATTTATTAGCTCTAGTAGTTTCTTTGTAGACCCTTTTGGGTCTGCTAGGTATAGAATCATGTCTTCCATAAATAGTGATAATTTAAGTTCTTCTTTTCCTATTTTTATGCTTTTAATTTCTTTAGTCTGTCTAATTGCTCTGGCCAGTGTTTCGAGAACCATGTTGAACAGAAGTGGTGAGAGAGGGCATCCCTGTCTTGTTCCAGATTACGTCTTATGGGTACTGGAATTTATCAAATTCCTTATCTGCATCTATTGAGATAATCATGTGATTCTTGTCCTTAACTCTTTTTATGTGGTGAATTATATTTCTGGATTTGCCTATGTTGAACCAACCTTGTATCCCTGGGATAAAACCCATTTGATCATGGTGCACTATCTTAATATGATTTTTAAATATTTTTAGTTGTAGATGGATACAATATCTTCATTTATTATTTTTATGTGGTGCTGAGGATTGAATCCAGTGACTCACATATGTGAGGAAAGCACTCTACCACTAAGCCCCAGCCCCTTAATATGTATTTTAATGCAGCTTTCCAGTATTTTATTAAAGATTTTTGCATTTAGTTTCATCAGGCCATTGGTCGGAAGTTTTCATTTCATGTTTTTTTGTTTGGTTTTGGTATCAGGGTAATGCTGGCTTCATGGAATGGGTTGGCAGTGTTCCATCCTTTTCTGTCATAGACTGTTTTGAGGAGGATGGGCCTTAGTTCTTCTTTAAAAGTTTGGTAGAACTCAGCTGCAAATCCATCTGGGCCTAGGCTTTTCATTGTTGGAAGGATTTTAACAACTGCTTCAATATCATTGCTTGATATTGGTCTGTTTAAATTTTCGATATCCTCATGTTTCAATTTGGGTACATCATATGTCTATAGGAATTTGTCAATATCTTCAACGTTTTCTGGCTTACTGGACTATAAAATTTTAATGATCTTCTTGATTTCAGAAGTGTCTCTGATGATATCTCATTTTTCATCTTTAATTTTATTGATTTGGATCTTCTCTCCCTTTTGGTTATTTTGTTAAGGATTTCAATCTTGTTTATCTTTTCAAAGATCCAACTCTCAGTTTCATTGATCCTTGATATTAATTTTTATTCTCAATGTTAATTTCAGCTCTAATTTAATAATTTCTTCTCTTCTACTGATTTTGGTGTTAGTTTGTTCTTTTTTTCAAGGGCCTTGAGGTGTAAAATTAGATTATTTGGTATCTTTCCATTTTTTTAAATGTTGGAACTCTGTTCTATAAACTTTCCCTTAGAATTGCATTCATACTGTCCAAGAGATTTTGATATGTTGTATCTCTATTCTCTTTTTTTCTAATTTTATTTCTACCATGATTTCTTTGCTAATCCTTTCCTAATTCAAAAGTGTATTATTTAATCTCCAGGCATTAGAATGGTATCTATTTTGCTTTGTTAGTTTCTAATTTCATTCCATTATGATCTGATAGGATACAAAGAGTTAACTTTGATTTTTGTATTTACTAAGATTTTGTCTGTGGCCTAAAATATTATCTAAAGTGCCATGTGTCACTGAGATGAAAGTGAATTCATTTGTCAATGGATGAAATATTCTATAGATGTCTGTTGGGTCCATTACATTTATAGTTTTTTAAAAAATATATTTATTAGTTATTGATGGACCTTCATTTCATTTATTTTTTTTTTTTGTATGTGGTGCTGAGAATTGAGCCCAGTGCCTCACACATGCTAGGCAGGTTCTCTGCCACTGAGCCACAATCCCAACCTTAGATTAATAGTATTTTTGATCATAAAGAATATTTGCTTAATTTATGTCTGGATGAACTAATGGTGATAGAGTGTGTTGAAATCACTCCGTATTATTTCATTGTAGTATATTTTAGTCTTCATATTGAGAATGTTTTGTTTTATGAATATAGATGCACCATTGCTTGGGGCATAAATATATAGAATCATTATATTTTTATTGGATGATTCCCTAACCCAGTATGAAGTGATCTTTGTCTCTTCTAATAATTTTTTTCTTGAAGTCTACTTTGTTTGTTATGAAAGTACTCACCCCTGCTTGCTTTCAGTTTTCTTTTGCAGTCTGGGGATGTCATTCCCTTTAAGGTGTTTCTTGTAAAAAGTATATAGTATATATCTTGTTTTTCAATCCAATATGTCAACCTATATAATTTGATTTAGTTTTTTAGACCATTTACCTTCCATGTTGTTATAGAGAGATGATATTTTTCTTGCCATTTTGATTTACTTCTAATGCTTAATTGAGACTTGACTTTCCTTTAATTGATAATTATTATAGTGTAATTCATCCCCATGCTGGTTTTCATTTTTAATTTCATTTCTTCCACATGAAATATTTCATTGAGTATGTTTTGCAGGGCAGACTTAGTGGTTATGAATTCTTTAGTTTACGCTTTGAATGGAAGATTTTTATTTCATCTTCTATTCTGAAGGATAGTTTTTCTTGGTTGGCACCCCTGTTTTTCAGGGCTTGTTATATATCATTGCATATCCTCTTGGCTTTTAAGGTCTGGGTTGTGAAATCACTTGAACTCTGAATTGGTTTATTCTAAATGAGACCTGCTGTATTTTCTTGTGGCTTTTAAAATTCTATCATTATTCTGTATATTAGGCATGTTTGATATTTTGATCGAGAAGATATTTTGATCTTGACTCTTCAGGGTTCTAGATACAGCTTATATATGGATTTCCATCTTGTTCCTAAGATTTGGAAATTTTTCTTGTAAAGATTCTGCATCCTTTAAATTGTATTTTGCAGCCCTTATATACTCCAAGGAATCTTAAATTTGGTCTCTTAATGTTATCCCAGATTTCCTGAATATTCCAATCAATGTCTCCTAACATCTTTTGTTTAATGTTAACTTTATTTTCAAGATTAAATACTTTGTCTTTAAAGACTGAGAATCTGTCTTCAAAGTGACCTAATTTATTGGTGATCATTCTATCAAAGTTTTAATTTGATTTATTGAGTCTTTCATTTCCAGGATTTTTACTTCTTTCTTTATCAGTGTCTCTCCCTCTATTGAAATTATCTTTCATTTCCTGTATTTTCTCTTTAAGTTTATTTCTTACAGCTTCTTTTAGCTCATTGAACTTTTGAACTTTAAAATTTCTAAATGCTTTTGCCAACCTTTCCTCCTCTGTGATGTCAGTGGGATTAGTTGTTGAAGCATTATGGGCTTTTTGGATGGTTTATTCTCTTGCTTTTTCATATTTCTTGTATGTCTATCCATCTGCTGGTATGATTATTGCTTCTATTTTTATTCAAGGCACTATTTAGTGAGCTTCTTTCTCTTAAGCACCACAAGGTGGGCAAATATTCAGGTATTCATACTTTCATTCAATATGTATCCTCTGCAATGTCTGGTATCAGCACCAATTTCAGAGAAGACACTGAATACTATTTACTACAATAACTTCAGAAGAAAACCATTTAGTAATCAACTTAGGAAAAACAAAAACTTGTTGATAATGTTATCCACAGTTTCTTAGTCTAGGTATAAAATTGTAGTTATATGCTGGAATAGGTTGAAAAAAATATTTATTAAATGTTATTACATTATATAAGGCCTGATATGGGGAGGGGAAAATTGGTCAACAGAAGTGAGGAAAAACATTTATTAATTGTTTTTTTTTTGGCATTAAGATTTTTTAGTTCTTTATATATCCTAGAGATTAGTGCTCTATCTGATGTGCATGTGGTAAAAATTTGCTACCAAGATGTAGGCTCTCTATTTACCTCACTGATTGTTTCTTTTGCTGAGAAGAAGCTTTTTAGTTTGAACCCATCCGATTTATTGAAATGGGCCAAGGAATTGTACAGACACTTCTCAGAAGATTATATACAATCAATTAACAAATATATGAAAATATATTCAACATCTCTAGCAATTAGATGAATGAAAATCAAAACTACTCTAAGATTTCATCTCACTCCAGTCAGAATGGCTGCTATTAAGAATACAAGCAACAATAAGTATTGGTAGGGAAAAAGGCATACCCATACATTACTAGTGAGACTGCAAATTGGTGCAGCCAATATGGAAAGCAGTATGGAGATTCCTTGGAAAACTGGGAATGGAACCACTATTTGACCCAGCTATCCCCCCTCCTCGGTCTATACCCGAAGGACTTAAAAACAGCATACTACAGGGACACAGCCACATCAATGTTTATAGCAGCACAATTCACAATAGTTAAACTGTGGAACCAACCTAGATGCCCTTCAGTAGATGAATGGGTAAAGAAACTGTGGTGTATATACACAATGGAATACTATTCAGCACTAAAAGAGAATAAAATCATGACATTTACAGGTAAATGGATGGAGTTGGAGAATACAGCGCTAAGTGAAGTTAGCCATTCTTGGGCTGGGGTTATAGCTCAGTGCCAGAGTGCTCGCCTCACAAGTGTAAAGCACTGGGTTCAATCCTCAGCACCACATAAAAATAAATAAAGATATTGTACCCATCTATAACTAAATTTTTTTTAAAAGTTAGCCAATCTCCAAAATCAAATGCTGAATGTCTTCTCTGATATAAGGATGCTAATTCATAATAGGGTTGGGTAGGGAGCATGGGAGGATTAGAGGAACTCTAGATAGAGCAAAGGGGAGGAAAGGGGAGGGAAAGCACATGGAGGTAGGAATGACGGTGGAATGAGATGGACATATTACTCTAAGTAAATGTATGAAGACACAAATGGTGTGACTCTACTTTGTGTGCAACCAGAGATATGAAAAATTGTGCTCTATGTGTAATATGAATTGTAATGCATTCTGATGTCATATATAACAAATTAGAATCAAAAAACTGGAAAAAAGAAGTGAGGAAAAACAGGAAGGAAGGAAAGGAAGAAAGAAGGATGAAAGGAGGGGAAGGAAGGGAAGAAAGAAATAAAAACAAGAAAATAATAATATAAAATAAGATAAAAAGAAGGAAAAAAAGGTGGATGGGGGGGCATTTGAGGTAGTGGTAGGTAAAGCTCCAGTAACCTAACTTCAACTCTCTCCAAGTTTCAGACTGTCTAGCATTGAGTCTTAGAACATTTATTCTATCTCACACCTTTCTGGTTAGCTTAGAACATTTATTCTATCTCACACCTTCCTTCACTGCCTTCTTTCTGGGTTGTGGAAGGGCCAGGGCTTATTGTAGCTGTACTCCACCATCTTCTCCTGCCCCAGGCTTCATCTTTTTTAAAAATCTTTTATAGTTGTAGATGGATACAATATCTTTATTTATTTATTTTTATGTAGTGCTGATGATCAAACCCAGTGTCTCACAGGTGCAAGGCAGGTGCTCCACCATTGAACCATAGCCACAGCCCCTCAGGCTTCATCTTTGAGGCATACAAACAAAGGATATATATGAGAACCTAAGATCAAATCCAACTAGACTCAGGCTTCTATGGCAACAGACTGAAGGAGACCTCTCAGTTTCAACAACTTATGACACTCACACTGGTCTTCCATTTTCTACCATTAACTATTGTATACCTTTGAAGAAGTCCTCTGGCTTCTCTAACCTCCATTTTCATATTTACCTAAATAGAAATAATACTCCTGCCCTTTTGTCATTTCTTAGAGTACCCGGAATGGATCAAATAGTAAAGAACTTAAAACTCCTTGAATACCTGTATCATATAAACTCATATAGTCTCATGATTTGAACTAATTGATAATATGAGCTCGAGGTTTAAGGACAAATTTGGAGGTGAAGAGATAACTTAAAGGATTCCTGTACCTTCCCTCTCCTTGGACCTTCACAGAGCTTAGTAAGTCCATTGTGCAATGCTTCATTAGCAGCTCATGTGTTCTAAAGGAATGGATGCTCTTCCATAGCTTTTCAGACCACAAATGAATTATTTTGGAATTAAATTATGAGGCACCAAAACTAACTAAATAAATAGTATATTGCTCTGCAGAGAACTTCTACTTTTCATTCATTTCAAATGTTTTTATTTTTACTTTGTGGAGCAAATATATATCATTTGAAGAAATTTATCTGTAAATCATTGATCAATTTTTATTTTTTTCTTGTTGAGTTATGGGAGTTCTTTACATATTCTAGATATTAATTCCTCATTAGATATATGATTTGGAAATATCCTTTCCAATTCTGTGGAATATTTTTTATTTTCTTTAGTGTCTTTTGATACATGAAAAATTTTCATTTTGCTAAAATCCAATTTACCTATTTTTTCTTTTGTGCCCTGTGCTGTTGTGTCATTTCCAAGAAATAATGGCCCAAACCAATGTTATGAAGATGTCCCCCATATGTTTTCTAAGAGTCTTATATTTTTAGCTCTTACTATACGGTCTTTGATTCATTTTGAGCTACTTCTTATATGTGGTTTTAAGTAAGTAACCAACTTCATTCTTTTTTATTATTGTTTTTAGTTGCAGATGGACACAATGTTGTTATTTCCTTATTTATTTATTTATTTGTTTGTTTGTTTGTTTATTTTTATGTGGTGCTGAGGATCAAACCCAGTGCTTCATGCGCACTAGGCAAGCCCTCTACCACTGAGCCACAACCCCCAAACTTCATTCTTTTGAATGTAAATATCCAGATTTCTAGGACCTTTTGTTGAAAAGACTGTATGGAGAGATGCAGCAACAGGATTACTTTCTTAGTATGGAGATAGGACTCCGTTTGGACCATATTTTTTAACTCCCCATACAACTAAAGTCCTTGATAGTGGCAGGATTGCAGAATTATATAGATGGTAAAAGCTCTGACAGATCTCAGTGTGGCTTCTATACCTTCCCTCTCTGGGTAGCTAGACTGTCATTCTAGGGCCCACTTTCCTCACACCTCATTCCAAACTAGCCACACAGGGAAAGACTTAGAACTTAGTCACTTTGTCTTATGGGTGCATGAATACAGGCTAACAGAAAGCATAGTGCTGTTTTTAACATGTGGAGGAGGGAAAATTTCTTTGGGACCTATATGTTCTGCATAGAGTCCCAGTATTTTTAAATGCCAATGGTACCTACTTGATCTTTCACTAAGATTTCCCTGTATTTCCTGGGTATCTTTGTGATGTAAGATGGGAGTGGCACTTAACACAGCACCAGTAGTTTACATGTATTTCCTCATTTAAACCTCATAACTTCTTGAGACATGTCTTACTTTCTTCCTGAGATTTATCTTACTTTCTTCTTCCTAATACAGATGGGGAATAAGTGGCTTGGAATTGTTAAGGAAGATCAGTATCTCACAGACACTTTTTGAACTTGGTGGTTTCAAAGGCAGGTATTGGACTCAAATTGCAGCCTGTACAAAGCACTTAATCTCTAATCCTCAAATTCTTTACTTATCCAGTGAATATTATCATTCATTATAAGGTTTATGGATTACATAAGATATTGTACATAAAGTGCTTTTAAATATGTCAAGCACATTTTGAGCACTCTATAAAATTTAGCTCTTGTGATTTTTAGTATCATTGTTATTGTTGATAATTTGGATATTTCTCACAAAGTGGCTATCATATTAATTTTATTACTCTATTTGGCTACCAGACATTGTTTCCATGGGATAGATAGTCACATCAACATTTATAAATGTTACAATAAACTAAAGACACTTGGCATTTATCTTGATGGCATGCATGGCATTTAATAATTTTCTATCTTTCATTCTGAACAGTACACTATTAGTAATTGTAGTAACCATTTATTGATAGACTAGCATACTAGCAGTAGTAGCTAAAGAGGATTTATCTGGTTCCAAGGCCTGTCTGCTCAAAACTTCCTTTCTTTCCAGTAATATACAATGACATTACAGACTTTTTTTTCCTAAACTGTAATTGACTAAAGTCAATGGCCATGATGTATCACTCTTGTATTTCATCAGGTACTCAGAGTAACATATGCTAAGGCAGAATTAACTGTGCAAGAAATCTCTTAAAGTAAAGGCCTGTGGCAGAAAATGTGGACGGAACAGAGAGAATTGAAACAACTCTTACACTGTGATCCTAGATTGACCTGGAGTGAATGAGATAGGGAATGATGGTCAAATAGAAGTAACTTAAACTGTTATGTAGTTCTAATGAAAGTTCAGTAAGTTATCATAGAAGCCTAGATCCCAGTCCCCCATTAAGAGGAAATCCATGTCTCTAAGAATGGCATGCCTTACTATTTCTGCCACACTAGTCATGGGCTGGGAGCAGCCCGTAGGAAGTATGGTTTCAGTGCAAATATGGCAATGGATTTGGAACACTCCAGATGCTATCATTGTTCATTTATGCTCCAGGAAGTTCAAGACCTGAAAGGTAAGTTTTCATAGGCCCAAAATAATGGCAAAGATATAATAGGTGTTCAAACAGTACCTATTGACTCATTTATGTGGGAATTTAATTTATATTTTAAAAATAACCCTGAAGCTGAACACAGCGGTGCACACCTATGATTCCAGAACCTCAGGAGGCTAAGGCAGGAGGACTGCAATTTCAATGCCACCCTCAACAACTTATTGAGGCCCTAAGCAATTCAGTGAGATAATGTCTTAAAAATAATAAATGAAAAAGAGCTAGAGATGTAACTCACTTATAAAGCACTTCTGGGCTCAATACCCAGTACCCCTACAAAAACAAAACAAATAAAAATAATCTTGAAAATAGTTTGGAAGCTGGGTGTGGTAGCACAAACCTGTAATCCTAGCAGCTTGGGAGGCTAAGGCAGGAGGAACACAAGTTCAATGCCAGCTTCAGCAACTTAACGAGGCCTTAGCAAGACCCTCTCTCAAAATAAAAAATAAATAAATAAAAAGGGGCTGGGGATGTGGCTCAGTAGTTAAGCACCCCTGGGTTCAATCCTTGGTACAAAAATAAGTAAAAGAAAACAGTTTGGAAATTTGTATAAAACTAAATATGCAGTTACCATATGTGTTAGCTTTTTATTGCTGTGACAAAAAAAAAAAAAAAACCTGAGGAGAATCAACTTAAAGGGAGGAAAGACTTTTTTTTTGGCTCATAGATTCAGAGGTTTCAGTCCATGATCACTTAGCCTGGTTGCTTTTAGACCCATGGCGATGTTGTACATCATGATGAAAATGCATGGTGGAAGAAGGCTACTCATGGTAGGCACCAAGAAAAAAGAGAGGAAGAGACTGGAGTCCCAATATACCCATCAAGGACATGACCCCAATGTCCTCCTTCTTCCAACTAGGACCCATATCTTCCACCTCACAATAGCACCATCAGCTAGAGACCTGACCTTCAACACGTGAGCCTTTGGGAGACATTTAAGATCCAAACCATATCATTCCACCACTGTTGGTGACAAAGGCTCATGTCCCTCTCACAGTGTAAATTGCATTCATTCAATCTTCAAGAGTTCCCATAGTTTTAACAGATCCAGCATTGCTCAAAAGTCCAAAGTCTTTGAGATTGAAGGAAAACTCTTATGTGTGAGCCCCTATAAAAATTTTAAAATATATATTTATATGTGTGTTTTTATTTGTGTGTGTGTGTGTGTGTGTGTGTGTGATATTTCCAACCCACTGGCAGAAGGTAAATATTCCTGCTCCAAAATGAATGATTAGACCAAAGCAATATGAAAACACAGCAGAGTAAACATTAAATTCTCTATCTCTATGTCCAGCATCTGGAACACGTGATGGTGTGATTTGAACTCCAAAGGGCTTGGCAGCCCTATGATCTTGCTGTCAGCAGCCCATATTGAATCTTGCTTTGGCTGGCTCTATTCACTGGCTTTCTTCAGCAGACATTCCTGTGTCATTTGCTTTTATGGTTTGGATATTAAATGTCCCCCAAAAGCTCATATATTAAAGATTTAATCCCTAACTGATGGTGCTATTGGGAGATGGTGGAAACTTTTGTAGGTGACACCTTTCTGACTTCTTGGGACTTGCATTGAAGCTTTGGTTTCCCTCTCACAGCTTCATATATCACTCTCTCAGGGACTTTTTGCAGGTGTTCTGACCCTGCCGTGCATTGACTGACTTCCTAGGCTTCCCTTTGAAATCTCAGTGGAAGCCTCCATGACCCCCATAAGTCCTGCATTCTGCATGTCTGCAAAACCAGCACCACATGGACAATGCTAGTTTCTGCCACCAACCTGAAGAGTAGCCAGGCCCAGTTAGACCATGGCTGCAGCAATCTTTGACTGGCTGAATGGCTGAACATGGGAAAATGAATCCTAAAGAATTGGTAGCTCTGGGCAGGCAGGGTGCCTGGGGGCAGACAGGGTGCCTGGGGGCAGACAGGGTGCCTGGGGACAGGCAAAAGTCTTTGATTCTGTGATGGGTGGGGTCTTGCTGATTCCTGGGATGCCCTCAAGTCATCTTTCCTTTGGTCCCAGTGTGAAGTGCTTGGCTTCATTTTAATGACACTTATTTCTTTAGCAGTCATATTCTCTTTGGCTGCAACTTTAAACTGTTATTTTTCTGGCAAAACTGCAAATTTTAAAAATCATTCTTTTCTTCACTTTTCCTCCAATTCTCACTATAAATCTGGCTGAAAACAGCTCTCAGTACCTACATGGCTGCCTGAATGCTATGCTCCCTTGAATTTTCATCTCCAAGATACACTAGTCAATAACCTTTAAACTAAGCCTCACATAAAACTTCAGGACATGAGCATGGACAAAAACTTTATGTTATTTTCCCAAATTATAACATGAATGACCTCTAGCTCTATTTCCATTAGAGTCCTTATTTCCATCTGAAATATCATAAGCACAACCTTTATTGTCTACATTCTTATCAGCATTCTCTTCTTCTGGGCTCACATCAGAATCACTCATTAAGCTCTGCTTATAATATTCTAAGCTTTCTTTCTTTCTTTTTTTTTGGTATTGGGGATTGAACTCAGGGGCACTCAACGACTGAGCCACATCCCCAGCCCTATTTTGTGTTTTATTTGCAGACAGGGTCTCACTGAGTTGCTTAGTGCCTTGCCCTCCAGAGTTGCTGGGGTTACAGGCATGCACCAACATGCCTGCTTCTAAGCTTTCATCAGCCTGCATCTCCAAATTTTTCCAAACTCTTCCTGCAAACCAATTCCATATTATTGGGTACACACATAGCAATGACCCCACTTCTCGGTATCAATTTTCTGTTATCTTTCCAACATTGTGACAAAATACCTAAGAACAGTTATCATTGAAAAGGAAAGATTTATTTTGCTCATAGCATTTCAGCCAATAGTCACTTGGCCTAGTTGCTTTTAGACCTATGGCAATGCAGTGAATTGTGGCAAAAGCACATGGTTATGGAAGACTGCTTATCTCATGGTGGTCAGGAAGCAAAAATAGAAAGAAAAGATCAGGGTCCCAATATACTCTTAAAGTACATGTTCCCAATGGCCCACTTCCTAAAAATAGGTCTCTCCTTATAATGTCTCCAATACTTCCCAATAATATCATCAGCTAGGATCAAATTTTCAATTCATGAGTTTTTGGAAGATATGTAGGAAGCAAACCATAACACCATGCAGCAATTTCACTATGCATCATTTCTCCCAGAGAAATTAAAGCTTATATTTATATAAATACCTACACACAGATTTTCATCATAAGTATGATTCCATTTATATAATATTGCTAGGTTTAGAGATAAGGAGATTATGGAAGGAAGTGGATGTGGCTATAAAAGGGCAATACAAAGGATCCTTGTGATAATGAAACTGTTTTATATATTGACAGGTGTGGTGAACAAATGAACCCACACATGTAATTAGACCAAATGGAAGCAACACACATACACAAATGAGTATTAGTAAAACTAAGGAAATTATAATAAGAAAATTATATCAATATAAATATCCTTGTGATATTTCTCTACAGTTCTTCAAGATGCTATCGTTGTGGGGACTAGGTAAATGATGCACAAGATTTTTCTATGTTCTTTCAAGTGAGTATGTATCTATAATTATTTCAAAACAAAATGTTTAACAAAAAGTTGATTTTATGTGACAAAATCAAATATGTAATGAGATCTTGTGACTCTAAACTTCCTTTTTAAAATTATAAAATGTATTATAAATTATAAAATTTATTTTATATTTATTAATACATTCTCCTTTGGCATACTACTTTAACTTCTTTTTTAATTTATTTTTATTCTAATGTGTTATATATGACAGCAGAATGCATTACAATTCATATTACATACAGCATATTTTTTCATATCTCTGGTTGTATACAAATATTCACATCAATTGTGTCTACATACATGTACTTAGGGTAATGATGTCCATCTCATTCCACCATCGTTTTTACCCCCATGCCCCTTCTCTTCCCCTCCCACCCCTCTGCCCTATCTAGAGTTCATCTAATCCTCCCATACTCCCCCTAACCACATAAATTCATAAATCAGCCTCCTTATATCAGAGAAAACATTCAGTGTTTTGTTTTTTGGGGATTGGCTAACTTTACTTAGCATTGTCTTCTCCAACTCCATCCATTTACCTGCAAATGCCATGATTTTATTCTCTTTTATTGCTGAGTAATATTCCATTGTGTATATATACCACATTTTCATTATCCATTCATCTACTGAAGAGCATCTAGATTGGTTCCACAGTTTAGCTATTGTGAATTGTGCTGTTATAAACATTGATGTGGCTGTGTGCCTGTAGTATGCTGTTTTTGAGACCTTTGGGTATAGAGTGAGGAGAGGGTTAGCTGGGTCAAATGGTGGTTCCATTCCCAGTTTTCCAAGGAATCTCCATACTGCTTTCCATATTGGCTGCACCAATTTTCAGTCCCACCAGCAGTGTATGTGTGCCTTTCTCCCCACATCCTTGTGAACACTTATTGTTGCTTGTGTTCTTAATAGCTGCTTCCTTAACACAGCCTTTCTCTGGTATAAGTGTTAGAAATAAGTAAAAAGACTAGTAGCCTTGATCATTGTGAAACTATTTCTGAACAGACTAAATATAGGAAATCTATTATAAGAGGAAAAACAGAGTAGTCAATTATAGATCTCTGGATTTGAATTCAGTTCCTGCCACTTACTAGATATGTAGTGTTAAGATTTTTGTTTTAAGCTCTCTCTGCCTCTGTAAGACATTGATAATAACATCCACTAACTCAGCATTATAAATTAGAAGATTCATGAATTAATATTTACAGTTGTCTTAGAATTGTTCACAGAACTCAATATATGTTAAGCTGTTGCTATAGGTTGGCATGTCTAATTTTTTTTTATTTTCAAAATACCCTACATGGTAACAGTATATTCAGGATAACTGGGATGCCTCCTCCAAGTGGCCTAATATTTGAAATGTAAATATAGCTTGATCTCTGGTGAAAAAACTTGATATATTCTAGTCTTTATGCAATTTGAAACTAGGAAAAAATTATCAGAAGATAAGTCATTTTCATTTGGACACATGTGTTAGAAAAAGTCATACAACCAGGAAAACTTGGATATAAGTTGGATATGGTACTGTAAAGATTAACTACAAAATTAGTCTGGCTTGGTGCTGCATGTCTGGAATCCAAGTTACTTGGGAATTTGAGAGGGGAGGATCTCAAGAGTGAGGCCAGCCTGGGTAACTTAGCAAGCCCTTGTCTCAAAATAAAAATTAAAAAAGGTAGAGCACCCTTGGAATCAAACCCCAGTGCCACAAAAAATTTAATTAACTACATAATCAGAACAAATATATGCAAAATCACAATTGAAGATTAGATAAGCTCCCTACTGAAAGATATTACCATAGGTGTTTCTCAAACTTTCATGTGCATAGAAATGTCAAAGGCATCTTTGTTAAAACGCAGATTTGGGTTCAAGAAAGAAGAGGGTAGAGCCTGAGATTCTACATTCTTACAAATCTTGTCCATGGACCAAACTTTGATTAGAAAGGAGGACCAAAATGGCTTGAAGATCTTTAGTTATACTTAGGTTTAAGACAATATATTATATTTGATCAAAGTGAATAAGAGATATAAAAACAAATGATTTTTAAAAGCCTGGTGTCATGAGCAAGCTATGTCATTGACATAGACTAAACACATTTGTATGTTTCCACAATGTCAGAATCAATTGAATAACAAACTTATAGGCTACACCTCTTTCAATGATGGCAGTCCAGCAAACACTTGTAGGTCGCCTGGTAGTCATAAGCCAGGCAATCACATGTTCTTTCATTCCAGTCTTAATCTCTAATAGCATAACACATCATACTTTACACAAATATGTGTGGGTTACAGAAAGACTAA
Source organism: Marmota monax (assembly GCF_021218885.2). NCBI lineage: Eukaryota > Metazoa > Chordata > Mammalia > Rodentia > Sciuridae > Marmota > Marmota monax. Next base: position 593,391 of record NW_026692395.1, on the reverse strand, counting down.
TAAAGGGTTAAGGCATCCACAGGCATTTAGGACGGTGAGCTGTGAGTAAAAAGAGAGCAGACTAAAATGCAAAGAGTCACTGTGGGAAATCTGATATGATTAAGAACCAGCCAAAGAACTTTTTCAGGGAGCCAAGCTGTCAAAGCACAGGAACTTATTCTAGGCCAGGATCCCAAAGTTTCAGTATCAACCTGGAGTGACTCATGCATGGTCACTCTGAGTAAGAGAAAGTGCATACTACTAAAGCCCAAGGTCAAAGATTCATAGGTTCATTGCTGTGACAATTTTTCTTGGCAAGGTTCAGGATTAGGAATAATCTGGTGATGGGTCAGGATGCTCCCATGTCCAGCCAGGCTCAGGGTCCTTTTCTTTTTATGGACCTCAATTGAAGGAGTTGCTTCATTCAGTAGTCTGATGTTTTTGATAAGTTCTTGGGCCTGGTTTTTCTGCTATGAGTTTGGTGTACCCATGCATTCATGTTCTTTTGATTAATTTGATAAGTTCACAGATGGTCATTTTTATTGGCATGATTAATTTATTTATCATTTGTGCCTTATGGTTGTGCCAGGCAAATGGTGGTTGTTTACTTGTGTGAACAAGGTATAGAGTCATTCCACCTCAGCACTTTAACTTAACATGGAGTATTTTATGGCAAACTACTGCATTACAAAATGGAGTAATACTTTTAGGTACAGCCTGAAAATTGCTCTTATATACATTTCTGGAGTAACTCAGAGCAGGGCACAGCCTTCTCTCCACAGGGGGATATGATTTTTTGTCTTTCTAAAGTGTTAGTACTTTCTGTATAAAATATGTGTTTATGATAATTCTCATTGACTAAATGGGAAACATTTGTCTAAATCAAGAAATATGACATTGAAATTCCCTGTGACATGTGTGTATCAGTTGGAAATTAATTGGATTGAAATCAAGGACAGCATTGTTTGTGATCAGTTCTCCAAAAATATAATATTTTAACTACTTAATTATAAACTTTCATGTCCATTGCTAAAATTAGAAGGTATTATTTATCCATAATGTATGTGTGCATGTGTGTATGCTTTTGTGTAAGTGCCTGGCTATTTTATGTTTATCTGACTGGATATATTTTCTAGGTGTTCTGTATTTCCAATCTTGTTATATTCTAGAGCCATAAATCTTCAGTGGTATAAAAACGGACATTTAGCACCTAAAAAGATAGTCAACATCACCAATCATTACAAAAATACAAGCGCAAGAAAACAAAATTAGATTCCACTTCACACTCATGAGTATGGCTAATATTTTTCTTCAGTTTTTTATTAGAGCATTATAATTATGCATAGTATTTGAGTTCCTTTGACAAAATCATACATACAAGGAATTTGATTTTAATCCATATCTCCCCCCTTACTCCCCTCCTCACTTCCCCTTTCCCCCTCCTTTATTCTACTGATCCTCCTTTTGCTCCTTTATTTATTTATTTTTCATTGGTACTTTCTACATAAAGGAGAAATTTGCTTTGGTACATTTATATGTGTATATAACAGGATCCTGTTAAATTATTTCCACATTTGTTTCTCTTTCCCTTCCGTCCTCCCACTCTCTTGTTTTCCTACTTCTATTCCACTGATATTCCCTATCTCTTTATGATATCCGATTCCCTTCTGCAATGCCTTGTTTCCTTTATTTTGCTCTAGCTCCTTCATATGAGAGAATACAATGGACCCTTGATTTTCTGAGTCTAGCTTATTTCACTTAGCATAATTTTCTCTATTTCCATCCACTTACAGGTAAATGCCATTATTTCATTCTTCTTTAGGTCTGAGTAAAACTCTACGGTGTGTATATACAACGTTTTCTTGTTCCATTCATCTATCACTGGGCATCTTTATTGATTCCATAATTTGGCTATTGTAAATTCTGTGGCTATAAACATTGATGTGCCTGTATCACTAGAATATGACCATTTTAGTTTTTTGGGATAAATACTGAGGAGTGGATGAGCTGGGTCATATGGTGGTTCCATTCATAGTTTTTTTCAGGACTCTTCATATTGTTTTCCAAAGTGATTGAACTAATTTGCAGTCCCCACAAATTTGCAGTCCCCACAAGGTATGAGTGTACCTTTTCCCCAAAATCCTCACCAACATTTATTATTATTTGTATTCTTGATAATTGCCTTTCTGGCTGGAGTAAGATGAAATCTTATTGTAGATTTTATTTGCATGTCCTTGATTATTTTCTTAATATGTTTTTGAATGCTTTTTGCTAATATTTTATTAAGGTGTTTTGTATCTATGTTCGTCAGGAAGATTGGTCTGTAGTTTTCTTTCCTTGATGTGTCGTTCTCTGGTTTTGGTATCAGGTTTATGCTGCCTTCATAGAATGTATTTTGGAGTGTTCTATCACTTTCAGTTTCATGGAATAATTGGAGAAGGACTGGTGTTAGTTCTTTAAAGGTCTGGTAGAATTCAAGTGAGAATTCATCTGATCCTGGGCTTTTCGTTGTTGGTAGGCTTCTAATTGTGGTTTCAATTTCAGTACTGATATTGGTCTGTTTAAATTTCTATATCTTCCAGGATCAATTTGGGAAGGTTATAAAAGTGTAGGAATTTGTCAGTGTCTTCTAGATTTTCCAGTTTATTTGAGAATAAATTTTCAAAATAGTTTCCAGTGATACTCTGGATTTCAGAAGTGTCTGTGGAGATATCTACTTTTGCAATTTAATTTTGTTGATTTGCATCTTGTCCATTTTACATTTGATTAATTTTTCTTAGAATTTATCAATCTTATTTATTTTTTTAAAAAATTGACCCTTTGTTTATTGATCCTGTGTATTTTTTATTTCATTAATTTTGGCTGTGATTTTTATTATTTCCTATCTTCTACTGCTTTGGGTGTTACTTTGTATTTCATTTTCTTAAGTCATAAGGTGGAGCATAAGTTCAATTTCTGTTTTTTAATGTAGGCAATCAGTGGTGCTGTAAAGCTTCTTCTTAGAATAGCTTTCATAATGTCCCAGAGATTTTTTTTTTGTACCCAGATTGAACACAGGGTTACTTAAACAGTGAGCCACTTCCTCAGCCCTTTTTCTTTTTCTTTTTTTTTTTTTTTACTTTGACACAGAGTCTTTCTAAGTTTCTTAGGGCCTTGCTAAGTTGCTGAGGCTGACTTTGAACTTGTGATCCTCCTGCCTCAATCTCGAAGCCTTGGAGATTACAGATGTGCATCACCACGACTGGCCCAGAGATTCTGATTTGTTATATTTTTATTTTCATTTGTTTCTAAGAATTTCTTGATTTCTTCTCTCATTTCATCTTTGATTCATTATTCACTTAAAAGAGTATTGTTTCCTCTAATATGCGAATGCTAACTCACAATAAGGTGGGGAACACTAGGGAAGAATAGGATTATCTTAGATTAGGTAGAGGGAAGTGATGGGAGGGAAGGAGAGGGGATGTGGGGATAGGAAAGATAGTAGAATGAAACAGACATTATTACTGTATGTATATATGTGACTACATTACCAATATGATTCTGCAACATGCACACTCAGAAAAATGAGAACTTATATCCCACCTATGTATGATATATCAAAGTGCATAAATGCATTATACTGTCATGTATAACTAATTAAAACAAATTTTTAAAAGAGTATTGTTTAATCTCTGTGTGTTTTGTGGTTTTTGTATTTTTCTTGCTGTTAATTTGGATTTTCATTCCATTATGGTAAATAGGATGTATGTGATTATATTATTATTTTTTTAGTATTTGCTAAGACATACATTGTGACCTATTATATGGTCTATTTTAGATAAAGATTGCATGAGCTGCTAACAATAATGTAAATTCAGCTATTGGGGGTGAAATATTCTCTAGATGTCCACTAAGTCAATTAGATATTTTGTATGATTTATGTTAGAAATATCTTTATTAATTTTATGCTTTGATCATGTGTCTATTGGCGATGGGGTGTGTTGAAATAACCCAGTATTATAGTATTGGGGTCCATCTTGGGTTTAATGTCAAGGAGTATTTTTTGATGTAATTGAGAGCACTGACATTTGGGGCATATAAATTTACTATCATTATATATTCTTGTTGGAGTTTTCCCTTTACCAGGGTTTAATTGCCTTTTTGTTTCTTTTGATTAATTTTTTCTTATAATCAAATTTGTTAGATATGAGAATAGCCTTTCTGGCTTATTTATGAACTCTCTTTGCATGGAATTTTTTTCCTTCCTTTTACCTTCAGCCTGTGAGTATCTTTGTGCATGAGATGAGTCTCTTGCAAATGGCATCTAGTTGGATCTTGTTTTTGATCCTTTCTGCTAATCTGTATCTTTTAATTGGGGAGTTGAGACCATTTATATTTAGTGTTATTTTGGATATGTTTTTGTGGTTTTTTGCCATATTTTAGTTTTGTCATATATAAATCTTTCTTCTCATTTAGGTGATTAGTTTTCTATTGATCATCATCTATTTGGGAATTATTGGATTTGTTTTTGGGATCCTCTGTGAGCAGTTTATCTTTGAGAATTCTTTGTAATGCTGGCTTGGTTGTCATGAATTATTTTAGTTTATCCTTTTTAAAAATATTTTTATTTTATTTATTTATATGTGTTGCTGAGAATCAAACCCAGTGCCTCACACTTGCTAGGCAAGCACTCTACCACTGAGTTACAACCCTAGCCCAGTAGTTTATCCTGTTTGTGGAAAATTTTTACTTCCTCATCAACTATGAAAGAGAGCTTTGCTTGGTATACCAATCTTGATTGGCATTTGTTTTCTTTTAGAGCTTGGAGTATCTCATTCCAGGCCTTCTTTGCTTTTAGTCTCTGAATTGAGAAATCAGAAGTGAGCCTTATTGGTTTGCCTCTAAATATGACATGTTTCTTTCTCTTTTGCAGCTTTTATTATTCTGTCCTTATTTTCTATCTTATGCATTTTGATTATAATGTGTCCTAGAGAACTTCTCTTCTGATGAGGTCCATTTGAGTTCCTGTATACATCCTGTATGTGGATATCTCCTTTAAGGTATAAGGGGAGTCTTGTGACTATCTCATTGGAAAAAAAGGTTTTTAATGCCTTTATCTTACATCTCCATATTCTCTTCTATCCCAATGATTCTCACGTTTGGTCTATTGCTGTTGTCCCAGAGTTCTTATATATTTCTGATCATGTTCTATTATTTTTCCCTTTATTGTATCCTATACTCAAATTCATATATCCTGTCTTCAAGGTCTGAGGTTCTGTCTTGAAGCACTGAAATTCTGTTTTATATGCAATCTAATCAGTCAGTGATACTTTCAAGTAAATTTTTAAATTTGATTCATTATATCTTTTATGTTCAGGAGTTCTGATTGGATTCTTTTCAATATTTCTATTTCTTTATTGAAATGATTTTTTCAACTCCCATATTTACTTTCTTAATTCTTTCCACAGATATTCTTTTAGTTCACTGAACATTTTAATGATAAGTTTTTTTATATACTTTCTCTGGAATTTCATCCTCTCCCATATCTGTTGGATCCTTTGTTGAGAAATTGTGAATTTTGGGGGCAGATTTGTTTGTCTGTTTCCTCATGTTTTCAGAGATCCTAGACTTTGTTCATTCATTAAGATGGATCTCCCTACCTCTTTTACACATGTATCCTTTCATGTGCAGTTCTTTTTATTCTGGGATTTCTCTTTGGTTTTGATACATGAGTAGACATCAAGGGGTGGGACCTGAAGGTCCCCTCCGTTTGTTTCTCCTTGGGGCCTGTTTTTTTTTGGGGGGGGGGTTGTCTCCCCAGTTCTATGTATTCAAGTAATGTTTAGGCTTAGGTGTGGCTATGTCTTGTGTGGGGTGAGATGATTCACTTTTTCTTGACTGGATTGTGAGTGTTTCTTGGGAGCAGCATCTCTATTCTATCATCTCAAAGTGTCCTAATCACATTCTGGCCCCTCTTAGAAGAGAGGGAGAGGACCCAGGAATAGCACTAATATTACAGAAGATTTATAGTTTTGAGATAAATGTCCAGGGTCTACTTTGACATCTGTAACACTAATTGCAACCTATATGGGAATGGTGGGGTCAGCATTTAACATCAGTACCAGCAATACAAAACTTTGGGTTAGATCAGGTATTCAGCATCAAGTGATCAAGCTACATTCCCATCCTCCTTTTTACATTTTAGAGACAAGGTCTCACTGAGTTGCTTAGTACCTTGCTTTTGCTGAGGCTGGCTTTGAACATGATCCTCCTGCTTCAATCTCTGGAGTCACTGAGATTACAGGCACGCTGGTACTGGTAGTGGTAGTGGTAGTGTCAGTGTACTGTCCGCTGGCTGCAGGAACTCAACTGATGACTGCTTTCTCCAGTAGTGCTAGCTCATGCTTCCATAACCACAGGATGGCAGTAGTGCAAGCCCCTGGCCACTGGAAGTCATTGGGTGATTGCTTTCTCAGGTAGTGTCAGTGTAACAGGCAGATAGCTGCCTTCTCTGGTAGGGGAAGCTCATGCTTTCCCCAGCAGGGGGCAGTGCCACCCCAGCAGCTTTCCCAGGGAACCTGGCACTTATTTCCATGCCCTGAACTCTTCTTCTGTGGGAGTTATTTTGGGAATTGTTTTCACTGATTTGCTTCCCCAACCAAGTCAGTGTCTGTTAAAATCAGCCTTCTTCTCTAATCCACAGGTTACCCCAAATCATTTTTCTTTATTTGCCTGCCAGCCTTGCCTTCTCCATTGTTTGCCTGCACTCCCCTTCCCCTTCACTACTGCCACTGGCAGTCATGCTGTTGCCCAAGCTGGTACTTCTCTAAGGCATTATTTTTTATGTTCACATTTCTGACTTCTGTGATGATGTAGAATTTTTTTTTTTTTACAGTTCAGTATTAGCTTTCAGTGAGTTTCCTCAGTTATGCACCTCACTGAGAAACCAACTTCCTGTTTTGTAAATCCAGTGTTGAGGAGCAGCGGGGATGCCATCTTCCATCCTGCCTAAGATTTTTCTAAAAGGTAAAATGACAAATATTGGTGAAGATATAGAGAAATCAGAGCCCTATGCATTACTGGTGGGAAAGTGAAATTGTGAAGTTGCTGTGAAAAATCAAATATAGAATTAGCATATGATTAGCAATTTAATTCATCCGTATATATCCCCTAAGAACTGAAAGCAGAATCTCAAACAGATACTTGTATACCAATATTCATAGCAGCATTATTCACAATAGCCAAAAGGTGCAAACAACCCAAATGTCTACAACAGATGAATAAATAAACAAAATGTGTCATACATAGGCAATAGAATAATTTTCAGTCTTAAAAATGATGAAATTCTGATACATGTTACAATGTGGGTAAACCTTCAAAAGTTGTGCTAAATAAATAAGCCACACTAAGAGTACAAATTTATGCTTCTACTTATATGAGGCACCTAGAATAGGCAAATTCATAAAGACAGGATGTAGGAAAAAATGTTACTAGAAGATCAAAGTTCAGAGGGAATGAAGAATTATTGTTTAATTGGTGGAGTTTCTTGTTTGGATTATGAGAAAGTTCTGTAAGTGGATCGTGGTTACATAACATTATGAATAAACTTAGGGTCACTAACTTGCACATTTAAAAATGGGTAAAATGGGGGCTGGGGAGGTGGCTCAAGCGGTCACATACTCGCCTGGCATGCGCGGGGCACTGAGTTCGATCCTCAGCACCACATTAAAATAAAATAAAGATGCTGTGTCCACCGAAAACTGAAAAATAAATATAAAAAAAATGGGTAAAATGGGGGCAGGGGTTGTGGCTCAGTGGTAGAGTACTTGCCTAGCATGTGTGAGGCCCCAGGTTCAGTCCTCAGCACCATATAAAGATAAATAAAATTAAGGTATTATATCCATCTATAACTACAAAAATATTTTTAATTTTTTTTCAAAATGGGTAAAATGGTATAATTTATATTATTTACATTTTATCACAATGAAAAATACAATATCATTAAAATATGAATTAATCAATGTATTCAATCAGAAGGAAAGCAGAGAAAAGGAACAAAAGAAGGATAGGGAAAGCTGTCAACAAATATTAAGTTGATACATTTAAACAGCCATGTTAATAATGACATTCAAAGTAAATGATCTAAGTATCTCATTGAAAATAAATATACTATCTGTCTGGGTTAATAATCAAGATGTAATTACTTGATATCCAGGAAAAAAGTGTTTTAGTTTTTTAAAAATAAGTACAAGAGAGGGCTAGGGATGAAGCTCAGTGGTAGAGGGCCCCTGTGTTCAATCACGGTACTGCAAAAAAAATAAATAAATAAACATAAAGGTTAGCATAAAATTAATGAATTATAAAACAGAAATAGAGAAAATAAATGAAACCAAAAGCATTTCAAAAGATCAATAAAATTCAGAAATGTGTAGACAAAGTGATGAGGGGAAAAATGAGAAGGTGCTATGTTTTGGATATGTTCTACCCCCCCAAAGGTCATGTATGAAGACATGGTCCTGAATGTGACTTATTGAAAGGTGCTGGAAGCTTTTGAAATGTGTGTATCATGCATAAGGCCAGAAGTTTGATCCCAGCACCACAACAAATGAAATTTGGTGTCTGAAAGTGGGGCTTAAAAAGCCATAAGGCCTCCACCCTCATGAATAAAGTAATGCTGTTTTAACGAATGTGGGATTGGTTTTGTGTGAATGGATTAGTTCCTGCAACAGTGATTATATAGTGACTCCACTCTATATATTTGGCCCCTTATGCACCCAGCAGTTTCTCTGTTTCTCTGCCGTGCTGTGATGCTGCCAGGAGGCCATTGCCAGGACATCATCATAGTGCTGTTTAGATAGAACAGCCACCAGAATCATGAACCAAATAAACTTCTTTTCCTTATGAAGTCTCCATCCTCAGATATTTTACTAGAGCAACACAAAACCAACCAAGATAGAAGACACAAATTAGCAATAACAGAAACAGGATTGATAACATCATTTTGAGTTCTACAGATATTAGAATAAAATAAATGAGTATTTTGAACAAATTAATGTTAATAAATTCAATAGTTTGGATGAAATTGACAAAGCACTTGAAAGAGAAAAGCATGAAACAAGACTCAAAAATAAACGATTGGGACTAGGGTATAGCTTAGTGATGAAGCACTTGCCTAACATATGGAAGTCTCTGGGATTGATCCCCAGCACTGCAAGAAAGAAAATAAAAAGAAGAAAAAAAAAAAGAAAGGAAGGAAGGAAATTTAAAAAGCCCTGTATCCATTCAAAAATTTGTAATTAATCTTCCCTGAAATTTGTAATTAATTTTAGGCTCAGGTGATCTTACTAGTGAATTCTGACAAATACATAAGGCAGAACAAATGCCTCCAGAAAAAAAATCAAGAGAAGGGGTTACTTTTAAACTCACTTTACAGAGCCAAAAGTACTCTCATACCAATTAAGTGAAAAACTACAGATTAACATTCTTCATGAGATGCAGGTACAATATTTTTTAAACATTTTGTTTTTAGTTATAGATGGACACAATACTTCATTTCAGTTATTTTTATGTGGTGCTGAGGATTGAACCCAGTGCCTCATATATACTAGGTAAACGCTATACCACTGAACTACAACACCACCCGCTAGGTGCAATAGTTTTACAATAATTTTAGTAAATTGAAGTAAACAGTATAGCAACATCATATCTCATGTATATCATCTGATAATACATCTTACCACCAAGTATAATTTATCTCCGGAATACAAGAGGTTTTGACATTTAAAAATGAATTAATGTGGGCTGGGCTTATAGTTCAGTGTTAGAGCATTTGCCTAGCTAGCATGTGTGAGGAAGCAGGTTTGATCCTAAGCACTACATAAAAATAAATGAACACAAAGAATAAAAGAGTAATAAAAATCACACAAAGATGCCTAAAAAATTAATTAATGTATTTCACCAAATTAACAAGTTATAAAAACTGTCTCAGTAGTGGCAGGAAAGGCATTTGACAAAAATCTAAATTTCATTCCTCATAAGTCTCTCAGCAATGTAGTAATAGAAATAAACACCCTTAAATTGATAAAAGGAGTCTATGAAAAATCTAAATCTAACATCACACTTAATGGCAAAAGAATGTTTTCCTCCTAGGTGAGGAACAAGAAAAAGATGTTAGCTCTTTGGAGATTCTAGCTAGTGAAATAAGGCAAGGAGAAATTGCAAAGGAATTCAGAATATAATGTGAGACAAATTAAAAATGAAAACAACTATATCCTCCATTAGAACTTACGTCAAAATGCAATATACTGTCATGTATATCTAGAAAGAAACACTGAGTAAACAAACAAACTGCACTAAGTGGCTTTGGAATCACAGAGCTTTGGGCTCCATTGCCATGGAAATCCAAAAAGTCTCTTCTCCACTCTATTACCATTAACACATGTGCATAAGACCTTGAGTCCTCAGATGGCACTGAAAGGGCCAAGAAATCCTATCCTTTCATTAATGGTTCTCAGTTTGTGGGACTTTGAACCCAGACATTTTGAAGTCAGGTAGCTTTTCATCACAAAACACCTGAGAATAACAACCTAAAGGACAAAAAATATTTTGGCTCACAGTTTCAGAGGTTTTAGTCCATGGTCAACTGGCTCCATTGTGTCTGGGCCTGTAGCAAGGCAGAACATCATGGTGGAAGGGCATGGTACAGCAAAGCTGCTCACATCATGGTGGCTGGGCAACAGAGAGACCAAAGGATACCAGGACAAGAAATACCCCAGGGCATGACCCCTGTGACTGACTTCCTACCACTAAGCCCCACCTTCTAAACTTTCTATAACCTCTCTTAATTCCTAAGCTATGAAACTATCAGTGGATTAATCCACTGATGAGGGACGAATTCTCATAATCATCTTCCAAAAGCCCCACCTCCAAACATTGACACATTGGAGACCAGACTTTCAACACATGAACCTTTGGGGAACATTCCAGATCCAAACCACTGTAGTTTCTCTTTAGGATTTTTGTCAACTTTTGAAAATTCCTCCAAACTAGCATAAATAAAGGAGACATGTTTATTGTTTTTTTCAATATTAAGGGACTTTGCTAGCCTCCTATAGGTCCATTCAACTTCCAAGGGTGTGACATTAATATTTTTTTACCCCATCACTTCTACTCCATTCATCCCATTTCTGTTTGTGTGTGAGAGAGAAAGTGGGGGAAAGATTTGTGTGTGTGTGTGTGTGTGTGTGTGTGTGCGTGCGCGCGTGCGCTAACAGGCAGGTTCCCTTTATTATCCAGGGCACAAAAAATTCTCCTGACTCAGCCTCCAAGTAGCTGAGACTACAGATGCATCACCATACCCAGCTTCATCCCATTTCTTAACAACCATTTATATATTTTCATCTTGCTAGAAAAAGCCTCTTAATTATCCAATCTGTCTTTCTCTATATGCTTGGAAATTACTCTATTTTTCTTAGGGGTTTTTCATAATTTTTCCCCTTTGTAGCAGTCTTATGGCTAATAGGTGTACCTCAGTATAGATAGAATTCAAGCTGGTCCATGTGTCTAAGTCTTTCCCAACACTCTTTCTTAGGTATTGAAGAAAACAATAATTAAGGGATTATTTAGGTATTACAGGTTTAAAAAGCAAGGAATTTGGGCTGGGGTTGTGGCTCAGTGGTAGAGCGCTTGCCTAGCAAGTGTGAGGCACTGGGTTAGATCCTCAGCACCACATAAAAATAAATAAATAAAATATAAGATTTTTTTTAAAGTAAGGAATTTTATATTAAGCTTATTTCATGTTATAGTGCACTTTTTTATATATTCAGTGATGTAACCCCTCAGGGATTTTATCCACAATTTTAAAATTTCATTGGTAAATTTTACCTCCAGTAATTGATCTCAGTACAGCTGTATTTTATAACACAGTTAACCCAGTGTCCCTCAGAAATCAATAGTTTATTAACTCCCGAACTATCATCCTTTCTGGTCTCAAAACATATGTTTCAGTGAGTCAGAATTTGTCTAGGGAATCACACTTTAGAAACAAACCTGAAATTTATGGATGACAGTGTCTACTATGAAGTTCAGTAATTCTCTAGAAGGACATACAGGAAATCAATAATACCCATGGTAGTAAAGTTATAACCTGTTATAAACATTAGATTAAAACTTCCCAAATTGTTTTGAGGAAGATATATATAGGCTGGAGTCCATGAAAGTTTCAAGTATGGAATTTCCAGTTTTCTTCCCTCAGTGAATTCATGGGAAGCACTACTTTTCCTGGCAAAGGATGTGTGAGAATATCCATAACATATTGCCAGCTAAGGAAACTCATGTAGGCCTTATGTCCAGAGACTTTATTGGGGCTCAATCATGTAGATGTGATTCACTGCCTGTATGGCTCACTTGTAGCCTCCAACCCCTCCAGAGGTAGCATGCATACCATATGGCACAAAGCCCTCATCAGAACTCACATTGTTAAGTTATCTAGCATAGGTGAAGTCCCCTAGGTAAACAAAGAGACTTATCAAGCAGGACATTTCAAAGGTCTGCATATCACCTTCTTAGAGCCAAGAGAAATTGTCAAGCCTTTCCTTGGTGAAGATTATATCTTTACAATACAGTCTAGCATTTCTTTCTCCACTCCTTTAATTTTAACCTGTGTGTATATGTATTAGAACTTTTTCATTTACATATTTATCATCTTTTTTCCAGAGAGTAATTGAGCAGATTACAGAGATATACACTTTCCAACAATATAATGTGAATTTAAAGTTGTTTCCCCACCCCAGTCCTACACAAAATAAAACTCATAAAATTAGAGTGAAATAGAGCCATGGGAGCCAAATGTGTATGTCAGGATGATCCAAATTTCTCCCTTATATATAAGATGCTATGCTTTGGATCTTAAATGCCTTAAATGTCTCCCAAAGTCCCCTGGTTGGCACTATTGGTAGGTGAGGGAAACTTTAAGAGGTGGAGACTAGGGGAGAGGTCTTAGTTTACAGGAAGCATGCCCTTGAAGGGGTATTGGGATCCAGGCCCCTGCCTTCTCCTCTTTCCTTAATGTCCCAGCCATAAGGTGAGAAGCTTTGCTCCACCTTGTACGCCCTGCTGTGAAGTACAGCCTCAAAAATCATTTGGATGACCTTTGTTACTTTTTCTTGCACAATTACTCAGACTAGGACTTCCACTACTTTGATAAATAGAAACAGTAAAAGTGAGTATCCCTACCTTGTTCTGATTGTAGGCCCAAAAGCAACAGGGACAATTCATCATGGACTGAATCCTGTAAAACCATGAGCTAAAATAAATGTTGTCTATAAAGAAATGTAAAGAAGTTGATTATCTTGGGTATTTGCTATTGAAAAGGAAAGCTAATATACATGCGTTTATATTGATTGTTGGATAGAAAAATGGAAATCTGATGAAATTTACTAGCAAGACCCAATATATTTCCCTTTTCAATTTATATAACAGATGACTTGTACCTGTGGAATATAGCCCTTTGGGGGATCCAACTGTAGCCAGTTTGTTCCTCTTTATTCCATTTCCTTTGGCCCTCACGAAGAAAGTATATGGGGATTTTGATAGGAATCTCATGGAATCTGAATATAACTTTGAGTAGTGTGAACGATTTAACATTAAATCTCCCAGTCCATGAATTAAGGATGTCTTTTCATTTATTTGTGTTTTCTTTAATAATTTTTCAGCAATTTTTAAAATTAATTAACTTATTTTAATTAGGTATATATGACAGCAGAATGCATTTTGATTCATTGTACACAATTGCAACACAACCTTTTATTATTCTGGTTGTACACAATGTAGTGTCACACCATATATGCAGTCATACATGTACCTAGGATAATGATGTCCATTTCATTCCACCATCTTTATTTTTTAGCAATTTTTATTGTTTTCAGTGTATAGCTGTTTTGCCTCATTAATTAAGGTTATTCCTAAGTTTTATTCTCTTTGATGATACTATAAATGGGTTTTTCTTAATTTACTTTTCAGATAATTCACTGGAATATATAGAAATACAATTGATTTTCGTATGTCATCTGTGAACAGAGATAATTTTACTTCTTCCCTTTCAATTCACATGATTTTTTCACAATTATTCTGTCTAGGACTTTCAGTACTTTGAAGAATACAAAGGATAAAATTGAGTATCCTTGCCTTGTTCCTGATCTTAGAGGAAAAGTTTTCCTTTTTGCACCAGGGAATATTATATTATCTGTGGGCTTTTTATATGTGGCCTTTATTGTGTTGAGTTAATTTCCTCCTAGTCTTAGTTTTTCAAATAAGTTCTTCTTATGAAAGGGTATTGAGTTTTGTTCAAATGCTTTTTCTGCATCACTTCAGACATCATGCATTTTTGTGTGTTCTTTATCTGGTTAATACACATTGATTGATTTTAGTTTGTTGAGGTATTATTGCATTTCAGGAATAATTTCTCCTTGGTCATGGTGTATGATCCTTTTAGTGTGTTGCCGATTTCTGTTGCTAGTGGGTTTATTTTGTTTGTTTGGTTGGTTATTGGATTTTTTTTTTAAGAACATTTGCGTCAATATTTGTATCTGTAGTTTTCTTGTAATGTCTCTGACAAACCCTAGAAAGGTATAATTAAGCACAAATGCTGACACCATAAAAAGAGTTTGCAGATGTTTCCCCCTTTTCAGTTTTTTGGAAAAGTTTTAACAAGGACGTGGGCTAATTCTTTAAATGTTTGGTAGAAGTTGCTGTGATACCATTGGATCCTGGGCTTTTCTTTATCGGGAGGTTTTTGATTAATGATTCAATCTCCTTCTTAGTTATAGATCTCTTCATGATTCAGTTTTAATAGGTTTTATGTTCCTAGGAATTTATCCATATCTTCTAGATTATCCAATTTGTGCATAATTGTTCATAACAGTCTCTTTTTTGCTGAATATCCACTCTTTAACCAGATATTGATATTTGAAGGTTTGCTTTTTCAGCTATTCAATCTTTTTAAAAAAATATTTATGGGTTTTTTTAGTTTTAATTGGACACAATGTCTTTATTTATTTGTTTTTATGTGGTACTGAGGATTGAACCCAGGGCCTCGCATGTGCTAGACGAGTGCTCTACCACAGAGCCACAACCCCAGCCCTATTCAATCTTACTAATATTTAAGCCCTCAGCAGACCCCCAAATAAAGAATTATTTGTAAAACTGGGTCATTTTAATGTTTTTTTTTACAATTTAATAAATAGTTCTCTTGATGATTGCAGATATCTAAGGCTGTTTGATAGTGTTCAGAAACATCACAGTAATGGTAGTTTGCCTAACTGGTTGTAATCTTCAATAATTATAAGGAATATGAAACTGCTGTCAAACCAGTAAGACCATATTTATGTATGCATTAGTTTCAGGATTGTTGGCAACCGGGGCATATTTCCCCCAAATAACTTTGCTTTCTTGTGTTACAAGCCTGGACTCACTCATGTTCATTTCAATGACAATACGTTTAATAATAATATCCAAAGTTGTGTATAGTGAGGATGAGAAATTCTTTTTCACACCAAGTACTTGCAGGCAAAATATGGCTTTCAGTTCAGGATGTGTTCCCTGGCCCTTTTGGAAACATAATCCCATCTGATTAATGAATCTTTCATATTTAGGTGGTTTTCTCCTAAAGTCATCTCCAACAAAGTAGACTTTAGTAACCATCCTCTTCCATGCCTTCCTTTTTCTCTTTCCTTTTTTGGATAACTTTAAAAAAAATTTGTTATTGTTGTAGATGGAAATAATATTCTTATTTTATTTGTTTGTTTTTATTTGGTGCTGCTGAGGATAAAATCCAGTGCTTCACACATGCTAGGCAAGCACTCTACCACTAAGCTACAGCCCCCGCCCTTCAATCACTTTTAATACTTCTCTTTCTCCCTGCACATGAACTTTGGGCAGAGTGACTTCCCATTTGCCTACCTTCCCTTGTTGTTTTTGTTTAATCATGTTGAATTGCTCTTTGGCTTGGGACTCACCCTTTCTGCCTAGCAGATAAACAGTTACTGCTGCTGCACAATCTTTCATTGATCTTTTATTTGGTGTTTCTCTTTTTGTGTATCTTGATAGTCTTTCTCATTTATAATTTCTCAGCATGGCACTGTTTATGGTAGAGCTTAGCCTTCAGGATTTTTTTTTTCTTTTTTGGCTTTCTTTGAACATTCAAAAGCTTCTCTTTCCTTCCTTTTTCTCATGGTAATCCACATGGTATCCATAGCTTTTAAGATATCATTCAATACATTAATTTTACCAACAACCGAGAACAAGAAAGCCATAGTAGTCTCTTATATGCCTTTTTGTTTCTGTAGCATCGGTTGTAATATCTCCTTTCACTTCTTTTAGTTATTTGAATCTTCTCATCTTCTTTTGTAAATTTCGATGTTTTTCAAATTTGTTGTTCTTTTTAAAAGAACCCACTATAGTTTTGTTGTTTAACATTATTGCTGTAATATTTTTTTGGGGGGGGTATCCAGTGATTTTACTATAATCTTAATTATTCTCTTCCTCCTGCCAACTTTGAATTTAGCTTGTTTTTCTCTTCCCCAATTCCTTGTAGTGTAGCGTTAGATTGTTGATATAAGATTGTTTTCTTTTTTTAAATATTTTTCTTCAGTTGTAGATGGACATAATGACTTTATTTTATTTATTTATTTTTATGTGGTGCTGAGGATCAATCCCAGTGCCTCACATGTGCTAGGCGAGTGCTCTACTGCTGAGCCACAATCCTAGCACCATTTTCTTTTTAATATAAGCATTTACTACAAAAAGTTTCCTTTTTGTGCTGCTTTCACTGCATTCTATAAGGTTAATATATTGGGCTTTCATTACTCTCAAGATATTTTCTAATTTTCTTTCTGATTTCTTCTTTGAAGAAAGAAGTTGGAGAGTATGGTTGTTGGAGAGTATGTTTAATTTTCACATATTTGAGAGTTTTCTGCTTTTTCTTCTGTTGTTGTACTCTACTTTCATTCCACTGAATCAGAAAAAATACTTGATATTTATTCACTATTATATTTTTATTGATTCTCTTTAGTTATATATAACATTAGGGTTCATTTGCACATAAGTATAAAGTTATGGAATATAATTTGCTCTAATTCAATCCCCAGGACTTCCCCTTTCCCTCCCCATCTCACTCCCAGTTCTGTTCACTTTGTTCTACTGATTTTTCTTTTGATTACAGAGTTTAATGCATTGCCATTTAAAATAATTACTGATAGGAAAGAATTTTATGATGCCATCTTGTTAATTATTTTCTAAATATCCTTATCAAAAGCTTTTTTGTCCCACTTTTCCTTTCCTGCTATCTTACCTTTACATTTTCTTTTGTGTATCTTCTATGGGTACTTGCTTTGTGGTTACCATGGGGATTACATAAGATATTTTAAGGTTATAACAGTCTATTTTTTAACTTTTTGTAATAATACATTTTAAACTGAGAAAAACTTAAGTTTTATTGCAAAAAAAACTCCTTTACATCAATGTACTTGTCCATTTATGTGATTGATGTCAGGTACTGCATATTTATTTTGTGTATCTCTACTAATATAGATTCGGGGGTTTTCTAAGTTTTTCTTTTGAATTCTAGCAGAATTTAAAGTTGTTTATGTACTAATGTTGTAATAGTATAGGATTCCATGTGTATATTCTGTATTTATCTCTATCAGAGAACTTTATTTTTCAAATGCTTTCATTTTGCTATCTAACATTCTTTATTTTAAGTAACTGGAAGGACTCCTTTTAGGATTTATTATAGGGCAGGTCTGGTAGTAATGAACTATTTCAGATTTTGCTTCTCTGGGAAAGTCTTCATTTCCTCCTCATTTTTCAGTACCCAAAATATTGGATTTTATTTGAAAATGGTAAAAAGTCATTGGATTCTTTTATTAAATTATTCTGCTTCATTGTTCCAAGAACATATAACATATCCTAACAGGTTTCAAGTGTTTAATAAATTATTGTTGGAATAAGGCACTATGTTGAACTGCCCATATCTAGAGATTATTTATCTTGCTTTACTGAAATTTCATTCCCATTGTTTAGTAACTCCCTATTTCTGACCTCAACAAATTCTCAAAACAAAACTCCTCCACAAAATACTAGCAAACCAAGTTCAAATGCACATTTAATTGATCATCCACCGTGTTCAAGTGGAATTTATCCCAAGGATACAAGGATGGTCCAACATACACAAATATAGAAATATGATACTCTACATTAACACAATGAAAACACAAATTATATGACCATCTCAATAGACAGAAGAAACATTTGACAAAATTGAATATCCTTTCAGGATTTTAAAAAACTCTGAATACATAGGTATGGAACAAATGTACCTCAACATAATAAATGCCTCATATGATAAATCCAGACATAACAGCATACTCAGTGGTGAAAAGTTGAAAGATTTACCTTTAAAATCAGTACTGGAAGTCATATGCAGAGCAATTAGGCAAAATAAATATATAAAAGAAATACATGTTGGAAAGGAAGATATTAGATTGTCACTTTCTGTACATGACATTATCTTAAATATCCAAAATCCCAAAACCACCAAAAAACTGTTGGAATAAAAAAAATTCAGTAAAATTACAGAAAATAAAATCAACATACAAAAATCTATACCAATAACATTGGGCTATTCAAAAAAGAAATCAATAATACAAAACCATTTAACTACAAAAATTACTTAGGAAAAGTTTTAGCCAAAGAGGTAAACAATCTGTACAATGGATACTATAAAACACTGTTGGAAAAACATTAAAGAAGACCCAAATCAATGGAGATCTATCTATGTACATGGGTTGGAAGAATTAATATTGTTAAAATATCCATAGTATCCAAAGTAATTCAGAAAAGAACCCAAATAACCAAAGCAGTATTGAGCAAAAATAACAAAGTTGGAGACATCACCCTGTCTGACTTAAAAATATACCTCAAAGCTATAGCAGCTAAAATAGGATGGTACAGACACATAAGCAGACACATAGATGAATGAAACATGACAGAGATTCTAGAAATAAACCTATGCATTAATAATGGTAGTTTGCAACAAAGATACCAAGAACTAACAATGGGGAAA
Source organism: Marmota monax (assembly GCF_021218885.2). Classification (NCBI taxonomy): domain Eukaryota; kingdom Metazoa; phylum Chordata; class Mammalia; order Rodentia; family Sciuridae; genus Marmota; species Marmota monax. Next base: position 574,313 of record NW_026692395.1, on the reverse strand, counting down.
GGATAGTCTCTTCAATAAATGATATTGGATAAATAAAATACCAACATACAGAGAGTGAAATTGGGTCCTTATTTCACACCACACACAAAAAATCAAATAAAAATGGATTAAAAACTAAAACATAAGATCTGAAACTTTAAAAATACTAAAAGAAAACAAGAGGGAAAGCTCAATAGTATTTGTCTGGACCCTAAATTTGGGGTGTGACTTTAAAAGCACAGGCAGTGAAAGCAAAAATAGACAAATGGGATAATGTAAAATTAAGAATCTTCTCCACTACCAAAGAAACAATCAACATAGTGAAGAGACAACATAAAGAATGGGAGCAATATTTGCAGCCATACATCTCACAAGAGGTTAGTATCTAAAATATATGAGGAACTCCATAGCAAGAATACAAAAATATGATTTATAAATGAGCAAAGGACCTGAATAGACATTTCACAAAAGAGGACAAATTGTCAGTAGGTATATGAAAAATGTTCCACATCACTAGCTATCAGAGAAATGCAAATTAAAACTTTAATAAGATATCACCTCACCCCTATTATAATGGCTATTATCAAAAAACAGAACATAAGTCCTGGAAAAGTTATGGGGAAAAGGGAACTCTAACACACTGTTGGTGGGAATGTAAATATGTACCACCATTTTGGAAAACAGTATGGAAGATTCTCAAAATTTCAAAAGAAAACTACCTTGCCCTTCCACCATGTGAGAACACAGTGAAAAGGCTGTGAACCAGAAAGTGAATTCTCACCAGACACCTCAATTGCCAACAACTTCATCTTGAACAATTGCCCAGGTTCCAGAACTATGAGAAATAAATTTCTGATTATGGCATTTGCCAGTAAATGCATGGAGCTGGAGAATATCATGCTAAGCAAAATAAGCCAGTCCCAAAGAACCAAAGGCCCAATGTTTTTTTCTGATATATGAATAGTAATTCACAATAGGGGAACACTAAGGAAGAATAGAAGTACTTTGGATTAGAGGGGAATGAAGAGAGGGAAGGGGTTCTGAGGCATTATTACCCTATGTGCATATATGATTATATGACCTGTGTAATCCTATGTCATGTATAACCAGAATAATGAGAAGTTATACTCCATTTATGTATAATGTGTAAAAATGCATTCTATTGTCATGTATAACTAATTAGAACAAATAAAAAGAGAAATTTCTGTTGTTTATAAGTAAGTAAATCCACTAAGTAGCATTTCATTATAGCAGACCAATGGATTGAGACCAAAATTGGTACCAGGAAGCAGAGGTGCTGCTCTGTCAAATATTAACATGTGGAAGCAGCTCTAGAATTGGGTAATGGGTAGAGACTGGAAATAGTATTTGAGGTGGATGTTAGAAAAAGCCTACATTGTCATGAATGGAGGAGAGCTGTAGAGAAAACCTCTGTCTTCTTAGAGAATATCTGAGTCCTCTTGAGCAGAATTTTGGTAGAAATATAGACGATAACATCCATTCTTATGAAATCTCAGGTGGAAATGATGAATATATTATATATATTATTATGTTAAGCCCAGAGTACAAGTGCCTTGCAGGCAGAATGATTTCAAAAGAGCCAAAGGCACACATGGGTTCTCAAGGTTTGCTTAGTAGAACCTCAAGGCTATGCTCTTTGATTTCTGGCTCAGTGCTCCTTGCCCATCCCAGGTATTGCTCCTGTGGGTCCAAGTACATTATTGTCTACAGTGGCCACCCCTGCAGAGAGCACAGGCAGTAAATCCTGGTATTACCCCATGGAATCATCTCTACTGGTACTCAGAGTACATGAACTATGGAGGCATGACTACCTCTACCTAGATTTCAAAGGTTGGATATCTCACATACATCTAACGTGGGCAAGGGAATGGGTACACATTGTGGGATTGGGCTGGCTGTGAAATAAAAGCTATGAAAGTACTATATCAGAAAATAAAGTCAAAAGGCAAGAATATTTTTAAAGCAGGGGTGGAGCCGACCAGAGGGGTTTGGCTTCTAAGAAAAAGCCCTTGCTTGCTTGATATTATAGCAGTTACAGATCAAAGGGGATCAATGGTATAAGATTTCAGTGTCGGAGGAGTCTTGTTTCCGTGCTGGCTTCCCAGTGTGTCAGAGGTCTTGTAGTAAACAGGTTAGTTGGCATTTTTTCAGGCTACGCCCACCTCTGGGAGGCTATGTTTAAACTTGGAGCTGTGAGCTAGGTTTGGGCATTCTCAAATCGGTGGATTCCACCCAGGAGTTCGCAAAGGAGCAGCTTCACTGCCTGATGGCTTGAATGTTACTCAGTTCATACACAGCTCATAGATAGCTCCCAACAGATGGAGCCACCTGGAACCCAGAGCATGCAACCCAGGCAGAGGGCTACTATGAGGCCAGGGCCAGTGCAGAAAATGCACACCAGGACAGTGCCTAGTGGAATTCTGGGGATAGGGTCACTTTTATGACCCCAGATCAGTAGTGCTACCAAAATGTGATTATGGAGAGCCATAGGCACCCAACTCCAAATCATGGGGATGGGGCTGCTCAACCTCCTGGGGTAGGGCTGACCTGAACCTTAATGGCCCAACTCCTGCCAGCAAACGTGGGAAGGTGAGACTTCCAATCCAGTGAGTCTGGAAGATAGACTCTCAAATAAAACAATTATTTGTAAGCATTCAAATTTTGGACTTCTTTGTGACCTGTTACCAATTTCTTCTTTCCCATTTCAAAAGGGAAAAATGTCTATCCTTTGCCTCTCCCACCATTGTATTTTGGAAGCACATATTTTTTTCCACATGTTGTGTTGGTTCATTATAGTTGTAGATATCAATGGGATTTCTCATTACATATTCGTACATGCACACAATTTGATAATATAATTTGGCCAACATTACTCCTTAGCACTTCTCCCCTCCTTCCCCACCTCCCACCTCTTGGTCCCTTTCCTCTACTGATATCCCTTTGATTTTTAGGAGATCTACCTTCCCTCACCTTTCTTTTCCTTTTTCTCTCTAGCTTCCACATGAGAGAAAACATGACATGTAACATATAATATTCTGAGTTTGACTTATTTCACTTAACATGATGGTCTCTAGTTCCATTCCTTCTTCTGTAGATGCCGTTTTCATTTTTCTTTATGAATGAATAAAATTCCATTGTGTATATATACCACATTTACTTTATCCATTATTCCATTGATAGACATCGAGGCTGGTTCTATAGTTTGGCTCTTATGAATTGTGCTGCTACAAACATGGGTATATATGTATCAGCGTAGTAAGATGCCATTAATTATTCAGGGTAAATACCAAGGAATGGTATAGCTGTATCATATGGTGGTTCCAAGCCTAGTTTGTTGAAGAACCTCCATGCTGATTTCCATAGTAGTTGTACTAATTGACAGTCCTACATAGTTTGCTTGATTTCACAGGTGCACAGCTGGAAAACAGTTTGTCTCAGAATTAACTGTACTTTGAATGGAATCTCATGCATATCTGATCAAGATGGTATTTAGATGAAATGTGTGGCTTTTTAGTTGATGCTGGAATGAGTTAAGATTTGCAGGGATCCTAGGAAATAATGAATGTGTATTATATGCAAGAGGCATGAGTTTTGGGAAGCTCCAGACACAATGCTATGGTCTGAATATTTGTGCCCCCCAAATTTATATGTTGACCACCTATCCACCAGTGTGATAGTATTAGGAAGTGTGGCCTTGAGGAGGAGTTACTAGGATTGCAGGCATATGCCATATTTTTAAAAATTTTTCATTGGTGCATTATAATTATACATAATATTAGGATTCATTTTGACATATGTGTACATGTACATAGCATAATTCAATCAATTGCATTCCCCCGTACTTTACCTTTCCCACTGTTAATCCCTCCCACCTCATGAATGGTATTAGCACCCTATAAAAGAGGCCTCAGAGGGCTGCCTTGCCTCTTCTGCCATATTGGACATAGCAAGAAAGTCGTGTCTGTGAACCAGAAAGAGGTCACTGATAACCGGAAAGAGATACTGAATCTGCCAGCACCTTGTATGAATTTTCCAGCCTCCAGAACTTTGAGAAATAATATCAAAGTTGTTGTTTATAATCTACCTACTGTAAAATATTTTATTATAGGACCCTGAATGGACTAAGACAAATGCTAAAATGTATGCAGATGTGTTATATACCAATAAAATAAATTATAATAATATACCAAAAAATCATAACTTGGCAAGAAGGGAGGAAAAAATGAAGTATAGGGGGCTGGAGTTGTAGCTCAATGGGAGAGCACCTACCTACCACATGTGAGGCACTGGGTTCAATCCTCAGCATAACATAAAAATAAAATAATAAAACAAAGGTCTTGTGTCCATCTACAACTAAAACATATTTTTAAAAATCAATAAAAATAAAGCATAAGTATGCTACTTATCTTTCACAAGGAGTTACATAGACACTATCAAAAGATGAAATGTAACTTTAAAAGTAAAAAAAAATTCACTCATTGTTTATTCTATTTTGTAAGGGATATTTTACAAAGTAAAATATACTATTGTGAGGAAAAGAAGGACATACCGTTTTGTACAAAGAAAGACATAACTTGAATAATATTTGGTCATTCTGAATAACAGAATATGAAAGTACATAACTGCCTTAAAAATTTATGCCTTCTCTCCTTTACTTATTTCTTGACAGCATCAATTTAATTTTTGATAAGTATATTGTATACTTTAGTTAGCCATACTTATGTATGTCAATTTCTTATTTTTAAAATGGGAACAGTATAGTTATAGTATTTCATTTTGCCAGTATTTAATTCTTTGTAAAATCTTAATTTGTGAAATAATAATGTGTAAGTCACATTGAATATCTGGTTTATATTTATTTTTGGCCTGTAGAATATTTTATTCAATTTAAGAACTATATGTAGAATGATATTGATGACCATACTCTCTTTTTTTTTAGTTGTAAATGAACATAATACTTTTATTCTATTTATTTATTTATTTATTTATTTGGTGCTGAGGATCAAACCCAGTAACTTGCACGTGTTAGGCAAGCACTCTACCACTGAGCTACAACCCCAGCCCCTGACCATAGTCTCTTCACACATTAGGCTCTTCCTCAAACTTTTTGGGAAACTAAGAAGTTCCAGGAGAGGATTCTAGATTTTTAAACAGAAAAAAAAAATCTTAACACATTACAATGATCCAAAAAGATAGTTGGGTGACACAAAAGGTATTTCAACAACATTTAGGAGATATTATGTTATCTAGGTCAATCTATAAAATAGGAATAATCTTTTGATTCCAATATAATCTTCAAAAAGTGGCTTTCCTACTAGGCATGATAGCACATGCCCATAATCCCAGCAGCTTGGGGTTGAGAAAGGAGGATTGCAAGTTCAAAGCCAGCCTCAGTACTTTAGCAAGGCTCTAAATAACTTAATGAGACCTTGTCTCTAAATAAAAAATAAAATAAAATAAAAAGGGCTGGGAATGGGGATTAGTGGTTAAGTGCCTTTGGGTTCAGTCCCTGGTACCAAAAAAGAAAATGTTTTTTCCTTTTACCTTATATTCAGATCTGGCTTAGGGAAGATAGAGTTCTAGAAGGGAGATCTTTGTATTATTAGATGGGATTCCTTATTTCAAGTAAGTGCCAATCCTAACATAGGATCCTTAATTTGACACCCCCAAAAAATTGTTGTGTAAAACAACATATATATCCACAATTTTTGTTTATTTGTACATAGTACTAGGGATTAAACCCAGGGGTTCTCTACCACTGAGCTAATCCCCAGTCCTTTTTTTTTTTATTTTGAGACATAGTCAGAGTTACCCAGGCTGGACTGAATTTACAATCCTCCTGCCTCAACCTCCTGAGTTACTGGGATTGCAGGTGTATGCCACAGTTTTTAAAATTTTTCATTGGTGCATTATAATTATACATAACACTGGGATTCATTTTGACATATTTGTCCATGACATAGCACAATTTGATCAATCACATTCCCCAGTATTTTCCCTTTCCCACAGTTAATCCCTCCCCCAGTCCACTTCCCCAACCATCTATTTTCATGAGATCATTTTTTATCTTTTTCTGTCTACCTTCCAAATGTGAGATAAAACTTATGACTGTTAACTTGCTGAGTCTGACTTATGTCTCTTAGCATGATACTCTCCAGTTCCATTGATATTCCTGCAAAGGACATAATTTCTTTCTTCTTGATAGTTGAATAAAAATTGTGCATATATAACACACTTTATTTTTTCTTCTGTCATTGGATACCTAGGCTGGTTCCATAATTGGCTATAATGAATTGCACTGCTACAAACATGTCTGTATAGTATGCTGACTATAACTTTTCTGGATTATACTGAGGATTATCTGGATCATATGGTACTTCCAATCCACAGTCTTTTAAGTAAGTGGTTCAGGTGTCCTTATGGTTTAAGAAACCTGTAACAGCCGAATATCAAAAAAAGCAAACTGTACTCAATTGGAATATAACATCAAGTAGCTATCTTGACAGTCCTGTGACTAATAATGGTATTGAATTTGTCATTTAAACTCCTTTTGAAAATAAATTTCTAAATAGAGATGGTTTCCCTGACAGATATCATTTCTACAAAAGAAATTCAAGAAAATAAAAGCAGATTGAACATTATCAACATCATTTTAACAGCATAAGATAACCTTGAGGACAAGAGATTTCCAGCTTGGGCACCTCTGGGTGTGTGCTGCCCGTCACTGAGATGAGCACCAGAAGCTGACAACCAGGCTTGGAGGGAGAGTTTGTGGATTGGGATCTTTGGCTGGGCTGCGGTTTCTGTGCCGAAAATCCACTCCGCGGGAGCCGCCATTTGCTTTCTGCCGGCTGTCTTGATGGCTATGGCTACATTGTCCGGCAGCCGCACCTAGAGGTTGGAGCTGGGCTGCGTGCCGAGCCCTGTCCTCCAAAGGCTGGACCGCAGCCTTGAGCGCCTGGGTCGCCTGTTCGCCGCTGCACCCTCGGGCAGAGCCTGCTCTGGGGTCGTTCTGCATGCCCCTGCGAGGGGACCCGTGCTTCAGAGGAGGGAGCTGGAGAGCCGCGGCGGCAGCCGCTTGGGCCCTGGGGGCTGGGCACCTGTTCCTTGGCGCAGCTACGGTCGCAGACGAGCGCGGCGCCCCTGAACGTGGCCCCGGGGAAGAGGCAACGGCGGCAGGGTTTAATTTCTAGAAATCTGGACTGGAAACAGAAGCAGAAGTTTGTATAATCCCAAGAACTTGCTTATGCCAGGAAGCTGTAAGGGCAACATGAATATCATTGAGGAGATCTAACATGGCAGCGGGCGGGGAGAAATCAAGTCTCTGACCTCTTCAACTGCGCGGGCATAGAGAGCTGTAAACTGTATAAATGCTGTTTGCCCAGGATCACTAGGCAATGCTGAGCTGACGTGGATCTGGGGTGTACAGTCTGGGCCCCTCAGAACACACACACCGAGCCCGGATCGGCTGCATCCAAGCTCCGGTTCACCTGCTTCGTGTGACTCAGCACTAACAATCCCGCTGAAATAACTGGTTGGCCTTTAGGAACTTTCAGAGGTAAAAACCAACCGAACCTTCATAGGCAGTGGCCACAGGATTGAAACGGGGATTGGGAGAGACAGTCAGGACCCACCCGTTGCACTGGTCACCCGGCAAAGGGAACGAACGGTCACCATTTACATGTGATACCAACTTGGCAGAGAACTGACGTCACGGGCGGAGGAGATAACTGCATTGAAACCAGCGCAACAGGGCTCCCAGGAGCAGCAGACATGGCGTGTAGCCAGTATTGTGAGCGTCACAGGTGAGCGCGGCCTGGCTTGAGGAAACACAAGAGAAGGCCCTAGGCACTCAGGATTGGAGACCTGCCCAGTCTGTGAGGAAGAGCTGCTACACAGTGATTGGTTCCCACTTAGTGAGAGGAGAAACTTGACCCAGTGGGCACAGCTCCACCTACTGGAAGAGAAATTAATCGAACTCTATGACTGCATTTATTATTATTATTATTATCATTTTTTTTTCTTTTTCTTTCATTTTCAATTTTTTATTGTTGTCGTTCTTTAACTTTTTTTTAATGTTTCTAATTTTTAAAATTTTTTTTATTATAATTTTTTTTAATTTTAATTTTCATTATTTTTATTATCATTATTTTTGTAAATAAATTTCTTTTCTTTATTTATTTTCTAACTTTTTTGTGTGTGTTTTGTTTTTGTTTCTTTTGTCTTTTCATTTCTTTTCAATTTTCTTATTCCCCCTTCCTTGAATTCTACCTGCCTACTCTCATTCTCTTTAGTGACTTCTTCCCTTCCCTTCTAATATCTTTCTTCCCAAGCATCAAATAAATTTATAAGAGTAAACAGTAACTCAGCAGTCAAGCAGAACAAGAAGTAACATGAGCAGCATAAAAAAGCAAGGAAGAAAAGGGGTACAAACAATGAAGGACAGCCTAAATATTCAGGAGGACCTAGAGTCAGCAGAAAAATGGTCATATAAAGAACTCAAGGAACACCTTAGACAGATGGAATGGAACCTTAAAGAGGATACGAGACAGCAAATCCAAACAGTGAAAGAACACTTTGAAAATCAATTACATAAACAGATAAAAGAAGAAGTTAAGCATCTTTATCAGGAGATAGAGATTATAAAAAAAATCAAACAATAATTCTAGAAATGAAGGAAACGATAAACCAAATTAAAAACTCAATTGAGAGTATCACTACAGAGTGGAGCAAGTAGAAGCCAGAACGTCAGATAATGAAGACAAAATATATCATCTTGAAAAGAGCCTAGCCAACTCAGAAAGGCTGGTTAAAAATCACGAGAGAAACTTCCAAGAGATATGGGATAACATAAAGAAACCAAACCTACGAGTCATCGGGATAGAAGAAGGTACAGAGATTCAAACCAAGGGAATGCGTAGCCTGCTGAATGAAATAATTACAGAAAACTTTCCAGAAATAAAAAAGGGAACGGATATACAAATTTTAGATGCATACAGGACACCGAGCACACAAAATCACAGTAGACCAATGCCAAGACACATTGTTATGAAGATATCCAATATATAGAACAAAGAGAAAATATTAAAAGCTACAAGAGAAAGGAGGCAGATTACATTCAGGGGTAAACCAATAAGGTTAACAACGGATTTTTCATCACAGACGCTGAAAGCGAGAAGATCCTGGAACAACGTATTTCAAACACTGAAAGACAATGGATGCCAACCAAGAATTCTTTATCCAGCAAAATTAAGCTTCAGGTACGACAACGAAATAAAAATCTTTCATGATAAACAAAAGCTAAAAGAATTTGCAGCCAGAAAACCAGCATTGCAAAGCATCTTGAGCAAAACACTACACGAGGAAGAAATGAAAAACAATAACCAAAACCATCAGTGGGAAGTGCCTCTATAAAAACAGAGGGCGGGGGGAAAGCTAACCATGGAGAAACAAACTAAATTAAATTTAAAAGAAGAAGATAAATAATCAAACATGGCTGGAAGTACAAACCATATATCAATAGTAACTCTAAACGTTAATGGCTTAAACTCTCCAATAAAGCGACATAGGCTGGTAACATGGATTAAAAAAACAAATCCAACAATATGCTGCCTCCAGGAGACACATCTGATTGCAAAAGACATACACAGGCTGAAGGTGAAAGGTTGGGAAAAAATATACCACACACACGGTCCTCGTAAGCAAGCAGGGGTGGCCATCCTCATATCGAATAAAATCGACTTCAAGACTAAGTTAATCAAAAGGGATAAGGAAGGACATTATATACTGTTAAAAGGAACCATTCACCAACAAGACATAACAATTATCAATATTTATGCACCAAATAATGGTGCTGCGACGTTCATAAAACAAATTCTCCTCAAGTTCAAGAATCAAATAGACCACAACACAATAATTATGGGTGACTTCAACACACCTCTCTCACCATTTGACAGATCCTCCAAACAAAAGTTGAATAAAGAAACTATAGAACTCAATATCACAATCAACAACCTAGACTTAACTGACATATATAGAATATATCAACCATCGTCAAGTGGATATACTTTTTTCTCAGCAGCACATGGATCCTTCTCAAAAATAGACCATATATTATGCCATAGGGCAACCCTCAGTAAATATACAGGGGTGGAGATAATCCCATGCATTTTATCTGATCATAATGGAATGAAACTGGAAATCAATGATAAAAGAAGGAAGGAAAAATCCTACATCACATGGAAAATGAATAATATGTTACTGAATGATCAATGGGTTACAGAAGACATAAAGGAGGAAATCAAAAAATTCTTAGAGATAAATGAAAATACAGACACAACATATCGGAATCTATGGGACACAATGAAAGCAGTTTTAAGAGGGAAATTCATCGCCTGGAGGTCATTCCTCAAAAAAAGGAAAAACCAACAAATAAATGAGCTCACACTTCATCTCAAAGCCCTAGAAAAGGAAGAGCAAAACAACAGCAAATGTAGCAGAAGGCAAGAAATAATTAAAATCAGAGCGGAAATCAACGAAATTGAAACAAAAGAAACTATTGAAAAAATTAACAAAACTAAAAGTTGGTTCTTTGAAAAAATAAATAAGATCGACAGACCCTTAGCCATGATAACGAAGAGAAGAAGAGAGAGAACTCAAATTACTAACATACGGGATGAAAAAGGCAATATCACAACAGATGCTACAGAAATACAGAATACAATTAGAAATTATTTTGAAAACCTATATTCCAATAAAATAGAAGATAGTGAAGACATCGATAAATTCCTTAAGTCATATGATTTGCCCAGACTGAGTCAGGAGGATACTCACAACTTAAACAGACCAATATCAATAGATGAAATAGAAGAAGCAATCAAAGACTTCCAACCAAGAAAAGCCCAGGACAGGATGGGTATACAGCGGAGTTTTACAAAACCTTTAAGGAAGAATTAATACAAATACTTTTCAAGCTATTTCAGGAAATAGAAAAAGAGGGAGCTCTGCCAAATTCATTCTATGAGGCCAACATCACCCTGATTCCGAAACCAGACAAAGACACCTCAAAGAAAGAAAACTACAGACCAATATCTCTGATGAACCTAGATGCAAAAATCCTCAATAAAATTCTGGCGAATCGGATACAAAGGCACATCAAAAAAATTGTGCACCATGATCAAGTAGGATTCATCCCTGGGATGCAAGGATGGTTCAATATACGGAAATCAATAAATGTTATTCACCACATCAATAGACTTAAAGATAAGAACCATATGATCATCTCGATAGACGCAGAAAAAGCATTCGACAAATTACAGCATCTCTTTATGTTCAAAACATTAGAAAAACTAGGAATAACAGTAACTTACCTCAACATTGTAAAAGCTATCTATGCTAAGCCTCAGGCTAGCATCATTCTGAATGGAGAAAAATTGAAGGCATTCCCCCTAAAATCTGGAACAAGACAGGGATGCACTCTATCACCACTTCTATTCAATAGAGTTCTCGAAACACTGGCCAGAGCAATTAGAGAGATGAAAGAAATTAAAGGCATAAAAATAGGAAAGGAAGAACTTAAATTATCACTATTTGCAGATGACATGATTCTATACCTAGAAGACCCAAAAGGGTCTACAAAAAAACTACTAGAACTAATGAATGAATTCAGCAAAGTGGCAGGATATAAAATCAACACGCATAAATCAAAGGCATTTCTGTATATCAGCGACAAAACTTCTGAAACGGAAATGAGGAAAAACACTCCATTGACAATATCCTCAAAAAAAATAAAATACTTGGGAATCAACCTAACAAAGAGGTGAAGGTCTTATACAATGAAAACTACAAAACCCTAAAAAGAGAAGTAGAAGAAGATCTTAGAAGATGGAAAAATATACCCTGTTCATGGATAGGCAGAACTAACATCATCAAAATGGCGATATTACCAAAAGTTCTCTATAGGTTTAATGCAATGCCAATCAAAATCCCAATGGCATTTCTTGTAGAAATAGATAAAGCAATCATGAAATTCATATGGAAAAATAAAAGACCAAGAATAGCAAAAGCAATTCTAAGCAGGAAGTGTGAATCAGGTGGTATAGCGATACTGGATTTAAAACTATATTACAGAGCAATAGTAACAAAAACAGCATGGTACTGGTACCAAAACATCCGGGTGGACCAATGGTACAGAATAGAGGACACAGAGACTAATCCACAAAGCTACAGCTATCTTATATTTGATAAAGGAGCTAAAAGCATGCAATGGAGGAAGGATAGCATCTTCAACAAATGGTGTTGGGAAAACTGGAAATCCATATGCAACAAAATGAAACTGAATCCCCTCCTCTCGCCATGCACAAAAGTTAACTCAAAGTGGATCAAGGAGCTAGATATCAAATCAGAGACTCTACGTCTGATGGAAGAAAAAGTTGGCTCCGATCTACATATTGTGGGGTCGGGCTACAAATTCCTTAATAGGACACCCATAGCACAAAAGTTAATAACAAGAATCAACAAATGGGACCTACTTAAACTGAAAAGTTTTTTCTCAGCAAGAGAAACAATAAGAGAGGTAAATAGGGAGCCTACATCATGGGAACAAATTTTTACTCCTCACACTTCAGATAGAGCCCTAATATCCAGAGTATACAAAGAACTCAAAAAATTAAACAATAAGAAAACAAATAACCCAATCAACAAATGGGTCAAGGACCTGAACAGACACTTCTCAGAGGAGGACATACAATCAATCAACAATTACATGAAAAAATGCTCACCATCACTAGCAGTCAGAGAAATGCAAATCAAAACCACCCTAAGATACCATCTCACTCCAGTAAGATTGGCAGCCATTATGAAGTCAAACAACAACAAGTGCTGGAGAGGATGTGGGGAAAAGGGTACTCTTGTACATTGCTGGTGGGACTGCAAACTGGTGCGGCCAATTTGGAAAGCAGTATGGAGATTCCTGGGAAAGCTGGGAATGGAACCACCATTTGACCCAGCTATTGCCCTTCTTGGACTATTCCCTGAAGACCTTAAAAGAGCGTACTACAGGGATACTGCTACATCGATATTCATAGCAGCACAATTCACAATCGCTAGACTGTGGAACCAACCCAGATGCCCTTCAGTAGATGAATGGATAAAACAAATGTGGCATTTATACACAATGGAGTATTATACAGCACTAAAAAATGACAAAATCATGGAATTTGCAGGGAAATGGATGGCACTAGAGTAGATTATGCTTAGTGAAGCTAGCCAATCCCTAAAAAACAAATACCAAATGTCTTCCTTGATATAATGAGAGCAGCTAACAACAAAGCAGGGAGGAAGAGCAGGAAGAAAAGATTAACATTAAACAGGTACATGAGGTGGGAGGGAAAGGGAGAGAAAAGGGAAATTGCATGGTAATGGAGGGAGATCCTCATTGTTATACAAAATTACATATAAGAGGTTGTGAGGGGAATGGGAAAATAGACAAGGAGAGAAATGAATTACAGTAGATGGGGTAGAGAGAGAAGATGGGAGGGGAGGGGAGGGGAGATAGTAGAGGATAGGAAAGGTAGCAGAATACAACAGTTACTAACAGGGCATTATGTAAAAATGTAGATGTGTAACCGACGCGATTCTGCAATCTGTATTTGGTGTAAAATTGGGAGTTCAAAACCCACCTGAATCAAATGTATGAAATATGATATGTCAAGAGCTTTGTAATGTTTTGAACAACCAATAAAAAAAAGATAACCTTGATAAGAAATTAGAAAAAAACATTACACAGTAAGAAAAATATAGGCTATTTTTCTTAATGAACATAGATGCAAATTTCCTCAGCAAAACTGTTAACAAATAGAATCCATCAGTAAATAAAATAATAATGTGCTGCAACCAACTAGAATTTATTTCGGTTATGCAAGACTAATCCAATATTAGAAAGCCAATCAGTGTAATCTATCATTAAAAAGGTAAAGAAACATGATCCAATAAATTGATATAAAAATTTTGACAAAATATAATCCCTTTTTCATCAGGGAAAATCTCAGTAAAGAATAAATAGAAGATAATTTCCTCAACCTGACAAAGACCATATACCAAAAAATCCATAGGTAATCTCATACTTAATATCTTTATGGTTTAAATCTGAAATTTCATGTGTCAGGCAATGTAGTAGTGTTCAGAGGTCAAAATATTAGATGATCAGGGCTCTGACCTCATCTGTGGATTAATCTATTTGATGGAGTCATAATCCCAAAGATTCTTTCTTTCAAAAACTGCTGGTGAATTTAGCAATGTCCCAGGTTATAAGATCAAGAGAAAAATGCTAAAGTGCTGTCAATGAACTTTTAAAAAGCAGACTATCCTACTTTGAGGAAAGAAACACGTGGAAGTCAAAAATTTAAAGACAAGGACAAGGGTATAGTTCAGTGGTAAAGAACAAGGTCTTTATTTCTAGACCCAGCACCACCCAAAACTCACTTATAAACATGCTTCAAAATAAATTAGGAGCCAGGTGCAGTGGTACATGCCTATAATTCCAGTAGCTCGGGAGACTGAGGCAGGAGGATCAAGAGTTCAAAGCTAGCCTTAGCAAAAGTGAGGTGCTAAGCAACTCAGTTTGACCCTGTCTCTAAATAAAATACAAAATAGGGCTGGGGGTGTGGCTCTGTGGTTGAGTGCCTCTGAGTTCAATCCCCAGTACCTCCCCCAAAAATACAGAAATAAACTCCCATAAATACAGCTAGATAATTATTGAAGGAGTTACAAAAGTCATTCAATAGAGGATGAAAAGTATTTTCACTAACTGATCTTAGAACAATTGCACTTCCATAGGCCAAAAATTTAACTCAAAATGGATCATAGATGTAATTGTAAGGTTATAAAACTTTTAGAGTTAATTAAGAATATTAGAAAATATTCATAAACTAGGTTTGATGAAAAGATATTAGATGTGACATCAAATGTATGATCTAGCACAGAAAAAAAATCACTTCATCAAAATTAAAAATAAAAAGTTCCCCCAAAAAAACATTATTAATAGGATGAAAATACAAGCTTTAGACTGGGAGAAAATATTTGTAAACATACATCTGACAAGGGACTCATATCCGGAATATATAAGTAATCTTGTAAGCTCAAAAATTTTTTTAAATGTGATATCATTGGAAAATAAAGAAAAAGAAGAATAGACACTTTATCAAAGAGTATATACCAGTCAGGCATGGTGGTGAGTGCCTATAATCCTAGCAACTTCAGGAGACTGAGGCAGGAGGATCACAAGTTCGAGGCTAGCCTTGGCAACTTAATGGGACCCTGTCTCAAAATTAAAAAAAAAATCTGGGGTTTAATCTCCAGTATTGGTGGGGGTGGGAGGAAGAAAATTTAAAAAACAGCACATACAGAAGAAGAATACAAAAAGCATGGAAAGAGATGTGGATGTAGTCCAGTGGTAGAGTGCTTGTCTAGCATGCACAAGGCCCTGGGTTTGGTCCCTAGCACTGCAAAAACTATTAGGCAAACAAACTGAAGTCACAGTGACATAACCCTGCACACACATCAGAATGGAGTATGTATATATATGTGTATGTATGTATATCACACAAAATATTAAACACTTCTGAGAATAATGAGCAACTGGATCTCATATATTTCCATTAAAATATAGAATAGTACAGTCACTCTGCAGTTTCTTATAAAGTTTGAGAGGTTCTCATAAAATTTAACATAAACTTATCATACAATCTAGCAATCATTCTTCTTGATATTTATCCAAGGAAAACAAAAATGCATATCCACATAAAAACCCATATATGAATGTTTATATCAGTTTATTTTTATTAGCCCCAAAGAGGAAACAAATGTCCTTGAGTGGGTGAATCGATAAGTAATCTGTGGTAATTCAAATAATAAAATACTACTTAACCATTTAAAATGAACTATTGATACATATAGCACATTTGAATGAATTTCAAAGATATGCTGAGTGATAAAGTCAATCTCATAAGATTACATGCTGCATGACTTCATTTATGATATATTCCTAATAATAAATTTATGATAAATATAGATAAGTGGTTTTCAGGGTTTAGGGCTGGCAGGGGGAGGGCCTTACTCTTAAGGAGTAGCACAGAGGAGTTTTTCCATGATGATGGAATAATTTTATATCCTAATTTTAGTGGTGGTTACACAAATCAATACATGTGATAAAAATTTATAATACTGTATACCAAAAAGGATACTTGAAAAACTAGTGCAATCTTAGTAAGTTCCAGAATTTAGTGAATAGTATTGTACCAATGTCATCTTTTACTCTTTTTTGAAAATGTAGTATAGATGTGAAAAAAAAATTATCATTAGGTCAACTTGAATAAAATGTACTCTGCTATTTTCAGTAGCTTTATTGAAATATAATTTACATACCATAAATTTACCCAGTTAAAGTGAATAGTGGGTTTTAGTGTGATTAACAGGGTTGTGTTACCATAACCATAATACAGTTTTAGAACATTCTTATTTCCCCCAAAAGGAAACTTATACCTCTTAATAATCACTTTCTAATTTCCTTATTCTAGACCTAGAGGACCACTAATAGTACTTTCTGTCTCTCTAGATTTGCATATTATAAGCATTTCATATAAATTGAATAATGCAATATGTGGTCTTTGATAACTGGCTTTTATCTTTTCATAAGTGAAATGTTCATCTTTGTCTCAGAAAATATCAGTGATTCAATGTTTTTTATTGATGAATAAAAATCTGTTATAAGAATATAGTACATTGTGTTTATCCACTCACCATTAATGAACATTTAAGTGGATTGAATGTTTGCCCATTATGAATCATGCTTCTATGAACATTTATATACAAATCTTTATGTTCTAAGATAGTATTTCATTACTCTTGGATAGATACCTAGGAGTGGAGTTGCTGGGTTACATGGTAACTCTAATTTAATATTTGGAGGAACTATCAGTTTTCCAAAGAGGCCTCACCATTTCACATTCTTACCAGCAATGTTCTTATTTCTCCAAATTCTCACCAACACACTTAATTGTCTGTATTTTAAATTATTTTCAAACAATTCTGTTGTTTATGAGGTTGCCTCTTCATGTTGGTTCAATTTATACTTCCCTTACACTTAATGATGTACAGCATGGTTTCAAATAGTTGTTGGCCATTTGCTTATTTTTTCAGGCTGGGTTTTTCTGGTTGCCCTGATTGGTCTTGAACTCTTGGGCTTAAGTGACTTTTAGACTCCAGAATAGCTGGAATGGGAAACATGTGCCACCACATTTGGCTTTAAAAAAAAATATATATATATATATATATATATATATATATATATATAGAGAGAGAGAGAGAGAGAGAGAGAGAGAGAGAAATACCTATAAGATCCTTTGCCCATTTATGTAATTATTGATAATTCTTTATAATTTTGGAGACAAGTCTCTTATCAGATATATGATTTGCAAATATTTTTCTCATTCTGAGGGGTGTATTTTCACTTTCTGGATGATATAATTTGAAACAAAAGTTTATATGTAATCAAATTTTCAAATGCATGCACATTTGGTGTATATCTGAAAAGTCTATGATCAACAAAAGGCCAGGAATATTTATTCCTACGTTTTCTTCCAAAAGGTTATTTAAGTGTTTTTATTAGGGCATTATAGTTACACACAATAGTGGAGTTCATTTTGACACAATCACACATGCATGGAGTATAACTTGATCCATTGCAGTCTGTCCCCTGTGCTTCCTCTTTCCCTCTCCTCTTCCCTCCTCCTCTTTCCCTTCTTCTACTTTACTGCTCTTCCTTCTATTTGTTGTTTTCAATTGGTGTTTTCTAGATGTAGGTAAAGGTGGAATTCACTGTGGTGTATTCATATATGCACAGACCACAATGTGGTCAATTTCATTCCATGGTCACTCCCTTTTCCCTTCCCTCATCCCTCCCCTCCATCCCATTTAGACTGTGCTCCCCTCTATTCTCATGACATTTGCCCCACCACACATTTTGTTCCTTACTTTGCTCTTGCCTCTGCATATGAGAGGAAACAATTGACACTTGTCTGAGTCTGGCACTTTGCACCTAGCATGATGTTCTTCAGTTCCATCCATGTCCTAACAACTGCCATTGTTTCATTGTTTTATTACTATAATATATATATATATATATATATATATATATATAGAGAGAGAGAGAGAGAGAGAGAGAGAGAGAGAGAGAGAATATATATAGAGAGAGACTATATATATATAGAGAGAAAATGATTCTATGAAATATATATATAGAGAGAGAATATATAGAGAGTATATATATATATATATATATATAGAGAGAGAGAGAGAGAAAATGATTCTATGAAATATATATATATAGAAAAAATGATTCTATGAAACATATATGAAATATGATATATATCATATTTTCTTGATCCATTCATCTACTGACAGACTGACAGAATTCTATCTGGTGAGCTAGTTACATAATTAGGCTACTGTGAATTGTGCTATTATAAGCATGGATGTGGCTCTATCACTATAGTATGCCAACTTTAGTTCTTTTTGAAAAATATCAAGGAGTTGGATAAATAGCTTGGTCATATGGTGGTTGTATTTCTAGTCTTTTGAGGAATTTCCATACTGCTTTCCAAAGTGCATTGCACTAATTTGCAGACCTACCAACAACATACATATGAGTATATCATTTTCCCCATGTCTTTACCAGCATTTATTATTATTTGTGTTCTTGAAGATTGCCATTCTAACTGGAGTGAGATGAAATTTCAATATAGTTTTTACAAATATTTTTAGTTGTAAATGGACACAATAACTTTATTTTATTTATTTATTTTTATGTGGTACTGAGGGTAAACCCCAGTGCATGCTAGGCAAGCACTCTACCATTGAGCCACAACCCTAGCCCTCAATATAGTTTTTAATAACTTTATTTTGTTTATGTATTTTTATGAGGTGCTGAGTATCAAACCCAGTGCTTCACGTTAGTGAGGCAAGTGCTTTGCAATGAAGCCACAACCACAGCTCCTCAATATAGTTTTGATTTGCATTTCCCTGGTTGCTAGGAATGTTGAACATTTTTTCATGTATTTGTTGGTCATTTTTATTTCATTTTAAAGAAATTCCTGTTTAATTCTTTTGCCTATTGATTGGAATATTAGTTTTTTTGTGTGTGTGTTAAACTTTTTAGTTCTTTATGTATTCTGGGTATTAATTCCCTGGCAGAGGAATAGCTGGCAAAGATTCTCTCCTGTTCTGTAGATTCTTTCTTCATTCTCTTGTTTAGCTTACCCTGCAAAACCTTCATAATTTGATGATATCCCATTAATTGATCATTGGTTTTATTTCTTAAGTGTTAGGGCTCTTGTTAAGAAGTTTGGTCTTGCTAAGAAGTTATACTTAGTGTGGTGGTACACACCTGAAATCTCAGTGACGTGGGAGGCTGAGGCAGGAGGATCACAAACTCAAGGCCAGCCTCAGCAAGTTAGTGGGTCTCTTAACAACTTAAGAGACTCTGCCTCAAAATAAAAAAGACTAGGAATGTGGTTCAGCATTTAAGCATCACTGGATTCAACCCCTGGGAAGGAAGGAAGGAAGGAAGGGAGGGAGGGAGGGAGGGAAAGAAGAAGTTGGGACCTATGCCATTGCATTGGAGTGTCAACCCTACTTTTTTGTTTGTTTGTTTTTGCTTGTTTCCAACCAATTGCAAAGTGTCTGGTCTCATCCCTAGGTCTTTAATCCCCTTGAGTTGACTTTTGTTCAGGGTGAGAGATAGGGATCTGTTTTCATTCTTCTACATATAGATTCCCCGTTTTCCCAGCATCATTTTTTAAAAAGCTATCTTTTCTCCAACATATTTTTGACACCTTTTTTTGAGAATCAGATGATTGTATCTATGTGAATTTGTCTCTGAGTCTTAAATTTCATTGGTCTTCATATCTGTTTTGATGCCAGCGTCCTGCTGTTTTTGTTACTATAGTTCTGTAGTGTAATTTTAGGTCCAGTATTTTGATTCCTTCAGCATCATCATTTTTTCTTTTTTTACTCAGGATTGTTTTGACTATTCTGGGTGTTTTATTTTTTCAAATGAATTTTAGAACCTCTCTCTCTCTCTAGGCTTATGAAGAAATTCATTGGTATACTGAAGGGGATTTCATTGAATCTGTATAATGCTTTTGGTAGTGTGGCCATAATTCTGTCTATCCAAAAACATGGGAGGTCTTTCCATCTTCTAAGGTCTTCTTAGATTTCTTTGTTCAGTGTCCCATAGTTTTCATCATAGTGGTCTTTCACCTTTTTGGTTAGATTTTTTTTCTTGCTTGGCAGATTCATAATTAGAGTATTGGAAAGCTTTTGATTTATGAGTGCTGATCTTGTATCCTGCTGTTTTGTTGAATTTGTTTATCAGCTCTAGAAGTCTTCTGGTGGAGTTTCTTTGGGTCTTCTAAATATAGGATCATGTCATCAATAAGTAGAGATAATTTAACTTTTTTTTCTATTTGTATCCATTTAATTTCCCTCTGTTGCCTGATTTCTCTGACTAGAATTTCAATAACTATACTAAATAGAAGTAGTGAGAGTGAGTATCCTTATCTATTCCTCATTTTAGAGGAAATATTTTCAGTTTTTCTCCATTCAGTCTGACGTCGGCTTTAGTTTTATTGCGTATAGCCTTTATAATGTTGAGATTATTTTCTTCTACCCTAGTTTCTTAAGCATTTTTAATATGAATATGTGATTGACTTTCTCAAGGCTTTTTCTGCATCTGTTGAGTGATCATGTGGTTCTTTAATTATATTGAAGTGGTGAATTACATTTATTGATTTGCACATGTTGAACCAACCTTACATCCCTGGGATGAAACCCACTTTATCATGGTATATTATTTTCTTATTGTAAATTTTTGAATGTGGTTTGCTAATATTTTATTAAGGATTTTTGCATCTATGTTCATCAGGGATATTGGCCTGCAATTTTCTTTCCTTGATGTGTTTTTGTCTGGTTTTGGTATCAGGGCTATACTGGCTTCATAAAATGAATTTGGCATTGTACCCTTCTTTTCTATTTCATAAAATAATTTGAGGAAGACTGGTGTTAGTTCTGTCATGGAAATCTATCTGGTCCTAAGCTTTTCTTTGTTTGGACTTGTGCTGCTTTAATCTCATTGCTTGATATTAGTGTGTTTAGGTTTCCTGTATCTTCCTAGTTCAATTTGGACAGGTCACATGTGTCTAGAAATTTCTCAATGTCTTCTAGATTTTCCAGTTTATTGGAATATAAATTTTCAAAATAGTTTCCAATGATCTTCTGAATTTCAGAATTATCTATGGTGGTATCTCCTTTTTCATCTCTAATTTTGTTGATTTGGATCGCCTTTTTTGTTGGTTAGTTTGGCTAAGTGTTTATCAATAGTGTTTATCTTGGAAAAGCAAAAGTTTATATTTTTAATTCTTATAAATATGATCCTAATGCTATGAATTATGGGTAAATATCCATTCTTTTGCAGATTACATCCAGTTATCCCTATATCATTTTTTGAAATGCAGTTGTTCCACCAAAAGAAGTATATTTTCCTCATTGTTCAATTATTAATTATTTTATTTTTGGGGATAATTTGTGAAGGACATTAATTAATATTTAAATGTTAATTAGGGTTTACCAGTAATGTCATCTGGACCTGAGCATTTTTTTGTTGTGGGAAATTTTGAATTATTAATTCAGTCTCTTATTTATTTATTCACTTTCTATTTTCTTACACCCATATTGGCAATTCACTTTTTGTAGGAATTTGTTGATATAATCTGTTATGCAATTTGTTGATTACAATTGCTCATAAATTTCCTAATGATACTTTCACTTTCTATAAATTTGCTAGAATTACTATCTGTTCCATTTTCAGTCTTGTTAATTTATGTCTTGTCTCCCTTTTGTTGTTCCATCTAATTAAAAATTTGCCAATTTGATAATCATTGTTAAGAAACAACTTGGTTTTCTAATTTTCTCTATTATTTTATATTTTCTATTTAGTTTATTTGCACTATAATCTCAATTATTTCTTTCAGTCTCATTTTGTTTTTTTTCTCTCTTTTTCTAGTTTATTAAGATGAAAGTTCCCATTATTGATCTGAGAACTTTTGTAGCCTTTTGCAGCAAATAATTTCCTTATAACACTGCTTAAGGTACATCTCATAAGTTTGACATATTATTTTCACTCATATATGCTGATTTCCTTTGTGATTTCTTCTAAAATCTATTGATTGGTTCAAATTGCATTGCTTAATTTCCATACATTTTTAATTTATAAAATTCACTTCTGCTGTTGGTTTCTAATCACATTCTATTATGGTCAGAGGATATGTTTGTGTAATATCTATAATTTTAACTTGATTATGGGTTATTTTATGGCCTTGCCTATGGGACTATCCTAGAGAATGTTTCATGTATACTTGATAAGAATATGTATTCAGCTACTGTAGGGGAAGGTATTCTATAGATTTTCATTAACTATAATTGGTTTATATTGTTATTCAAGTTTTCTGTACTTTTGTTGATCTTTTGCCTAGATACTTTATCCACTATTAAAAATTTGATATCAGCCAGTGTGGTGGCGCATGCCTATAATCCCAGTGGCTGGGAAGGCTGAGGCTGGAGGATTGTGAGTTCAAAGCCAGCCTCAGCAACAATGAGGTTCTAAGCAACTCAGTGAGACCCTGACTCTAAATAAAAAAAATACAAAATAGGACGAGGATGTGGCTCAGTGGTCAAGTGCCTCTGAGTTCAATCCCTGGTACAAAAGAAAATTTAATTCTTGACTATAATTATTGAATTATTCTATTATGCCTTTTTTTCTCTCCATGTATTTTGGGACTTTGTTCTTATATGAATATGCTATATAATTGTTATATCTTTTGGAAGCATTGACATTTTATCATTATACAATATCCTTTTAGCAATCTTTTTTGACCTGAAATGTATTTTTTTCTGATATTAATATAGCGCTTCCAGCTCTCTTACAGGTGCTATTGCATAACATGTCTTATTCCCTCCTTTTACTTTCAATCTATTTGTGTCTTCAAATATTAAATATGTCTTTTGCAGACAGTATAATTAGGATTAGATCTTGTTTTTCTATCCACAGAACCACTGCCTTTTTGAATGAATACTTTAATCCACTCATATCAAATGCTATTATTGATATATCTTGATTTATGCTTGTAATTGTGCTTTTGGTTTCTATTGACTTCATTATAATTTTTGTTTATGTTCCATTTTTTCTGTCTTTGTATTAAGTAGATATTTTCCAATATACTTTTTAAATCCTTTAATTATTCTCCCAATATTTTGGGGCAGTTTTCTTTTTCATTGCTTTGTCTCACAGACAAAGCAACCTTTGCCCCTCTCACAGACAAAGTAATTAAAAAGAAAATTTGTCATATATATCGTGTGTGTGTGTGTGTGTGTGTGTGTGTGTGTGTTTTACATTTCTGGAAGTCAGAAGGTCACCCATCTTATGCGAAAATCAAGATGTCAGCCAGGCTAATACTCCCTTTGGAGGCTATAAAGAAGAAAAATAAAGGAAAACTTCTTTCCTTGCCTTTTCCAGCTTCTAGAGGTTACCTGAATTCTTTGTCCCATGAGCCCTTCTCCCTTCTTCAAAGCCATCACCTCAGCCTCTGAATTCATAGGTTACAAGGTTTAGGACTTACACATATTTGGTGAGCTATTTAAGTTTACTGATTCTTTTTCTGCCACCTCAGATCTACTGTTGAGCACCTCCTGTGATTTTTTTTTTATTAAATTATATTTTGGATCCAGATTTTTTGTTGTTTTTTGAAAATTTTCTATTTTTTGAATTGTATTTTCCATGATGAGTCATTGTTATCTTACCTTCCTATAATTCTTTAAACATAGCTTCCTTTAGTTCTATGAACATACTCATAATAGATATTTTACAACCTTTGCCCCTCTCAGAGATAACTTCTAGTACCTGTTCTTTCCTGTGTATGAGTCACACTTTCCTGTTTCACTGTCTGTTAAAAATTTCCTTATTGAAAAATTGGACATTTTAGTTAATATATTGCAACATCTCTTGGTACTATTCGTTTTCTGGGGAGGGTTATTGTGGTTTATTTTTATAGTGACTTGGCTAGACTAATTCTGAAAAGTCCATTTCTTTTGAATATTGAAGTGCTGATATCCTTTCCTCAGATTGTTTTACTTGATTTTTTGAATGACTTTTACACACTAATTAGCTAACGTGGTTTCTTGCAGTGCATGGATGTCTTGAAAAGTTCACTCAAGGAAGATCATTTAATCTGACTCAATGAATCCTATATCCTTTGTGTACTGACAGAAACAGTAGTGGCACATGCTGAGGCCATACTTCTGAATGAAACCATTCTGGTTTGAGCAGATGCTGCAAGAGCAAGAACCCTAGTCATATTTTGCTGGTGGCTGCAGTAGAGCTCCTAATGACCCATCTTGCTATTAGGGGTGCAACAAGGCCAAAAGAAAGGATTCTGTTTTGTTATTGTTGTATGTTTTTGTTTCTCCTTTTTTTGGATTCTGACATTTTAATTTATTTTGAATATAAGTCATTTTTTTTCAAGTGAAGAAACAGAATCAACCTAAGGATGTGGTCTTCCAGGGATACAAGCCAAGTCTTGAGATCTTCAGCAGAGGACACTATAGTACCAGGTGCTAGAAATAGGGTTACACACTCTAAATAGCAACCACTTATCTTCATTTTTCATTAGGGAATAGTCAAAAGTCTTTAAAGGCATGATATATAGAACATCTTGATCCACAAAGGCTAGAATGACCCAAATTATATGCAAGCCAACCTATTGGGAAACAAGATCAGAGCTGGCCCAGGATTGGGTATCAGAGACAGTGCTTATGCTTTAAAAACATACTCCGTGGCTTAAAAAGTTCCTGATCCCTTGTCACTAAGAAATAAAGTAAAAAATATTACAGATGGATCCACACTAATATGTGATTTTTATGGAGGTCTTCCACCAGAATGTGAAGGTAGAGATAAGTGTAGGGAATAAGATCTTTTGATATTTTAAAAATATATTACTCATTTTAACTAAGAAATTAGACATACTACTCTCTTTCATTTGCTGTAATAACAAATTGACAATGAAGTCTATTTAAAAGAAATGCTCATCTAAAGAAGGAGGGAACGGTAACACTTTCCACTATAGAATAACCTCCTGCTTTTCCAGACAGAAAGCATTGTTATTCTTCCATGATACATGTTCATGTGGAAAAACTTGTTGAGTTTTGCCAGGGCCAGATGAAAAACAGAGTGTTTCCTGATTAGATAATTAACCTTGGTGAACATTTTTGAGATGGACCCATGAACTCTGGCCATTATTCTGTCAACATCTGCAAACTGCATAATTCTTCAACCCTTAGTCAATAGTTTCTGTTCAATGTGAACATCTTAAAGCTGGGTTCAGTCCCACTGTGACTTATCAAAATGAATGTTAGTCATCAAAGTCTGGAATGTCATCATAGGAATAACCCTGGTAGCCTTTAGATGCATAGTAGGTAATGCACAGATGGTAAAATCCTGACAGGAACACCAGAATGCCAAGGATCAGGACAGGAACAGCCGTTTTCCCTGCCCCCCTCCTTTGCTGATGTAGCCTGACAGCAGAAAGGAGCCTGTGATAATGAGAAAGGTGCCAATCAAAAACAGCACAGTGGCAAATGGCTTTATAAGGGATCTTAGGAGGGCTTTTCTTAAACTGAACACCAACGTAGCTATCATCTGTGTAGGAAAGCCTTGAGTATTTTACTTTATTCCTGGGGGTTCCAGTAGCCAGATTAGTACAAGACGGCATCAGAACACAGTAACACAGCCACAGTCCAAGCATAGCACCAAGACTGGGGCTAGTGGGGAACCCATCCACAGCTGCCTGCCAAGGCGTCCCAGGCCTCACAGCACAGCCAACCTAACTCCCCGCCCCCCAGAAAGCACCAGCCTGACACCAGAACTCTTTTTTGTTTTCATATTTAACCTTTGCTAACCCTGGTTGTCCTTGGGTCAGAGTAGCTTATGATCAGTCACTGATTGGTCAGAGATTATGCTTAAGATTCCTGAGCCACCAAGGATTTCTGCCTTTGTGTTACATAAGTGTGTGATTTAGAGATGGCCTTCAAAGTTTATAAATTAAGCCAGCCAGGGGATGGTAGTTCTTAGCTCAGACGTTCTCACACTATTTATTCCTGAAAAAGTGCTAACTTGAACAGGTGCTCTGTCCTGTAGGGTTTTCACATGGCCTTCTTCAATTGTCTTTCACTGAACTTCATTTTAGATTTCAGGCTGACCTACTCTGATTATTAACTGATTGTTCTATTGTTTTAAAAAGTGACCTAGGCCTTAAATTCTGTCATTCTCTTATCCAAATATTGTCAATTCTCTTAGGCAAGGCCAGGAAGGTGTAATACTTCTTGGTTTGACCCCTGCTCCCTTGTCAGAAACTTTGCATTATGGAGTGAGAGCTGGAGATGAGTGGGTGTATTGGTGTTGCTACCTGCTTTTCTCCATTTGCCAAGGATAGATTTTCTACAGAGATATAAAGGTAAATACAAATCCAAAAAAGGAAAAAAAAATAAAAATTTTCGTGGCTCCTAAAGGGAAGAAGACTCTAATTTCTTAGAGCATATACTTTAGCCCACATTAAATTGTGAATTATTTCAATGCTCCTTTGAGATATATGTAAATATTTTTAAAAGTGGTTTAAAGTCATCATACAAAAAAAAACACTTGCATACCCATGTTTATTGTAGAATTTTACACAATAGCTAAGATATGGAGTCAGCCCACATGCTTGTCAACAGATTAATGGATAAAGAAAATATGGGAAGAGTCCTGAAGATGGCAGAATGGAGCTAGGTAGCAATTCCTAATTTCCCCACAACATAGAAAGGAGGAAGCAAAAGAACAACTGATCTGAGAGAATTTGACTACAACTTTATACCTGTATTAAAGGAATTATGGAAAATAATATCAATAACTTTTGCTTTTCATAAGGTTGATTTTATGTGACTTGGCTCTGAAGTGTTTGTAGTTAATAGGGTTCAGTGAGTCCTCTCAAAGTGGTGCTGATACTGGGATCAGCAGAGGCCCCACATTGAGTTAAAGTATCAATACCTGAATAATCACCCAACCCAGGGCTCTGAAGAGAAAGAATCTCATGAAGTAGTTCCTTGCTTTAAGAAAAAGCAAAAACCATCCCAATATATAATTACACATCCAAACAATATGAAAAGGCAGGGAACAAGCCATCCCAAACAGCACATAATGCTTCAACAACTGACTCTATCAACACCACAGTGGAAGAATTGTCAGAATTCAGAAAGTTCATAATTAAATTTATCTATGAGGTAAAAGACAATATAAGGAGTGAAATTAGAGATAAAATATAGGAAGTGAAAGATCATTCCAATAGAGATAGATTCTGAAAAAGAACCCAAGAGAAAGGCTAGAAATGAAAGACTCAATAAATCAAATTAAAAATTCAGTGAAAAGCATGACCAATAGAATAGGACATGTTAGAGATAGATTTTCATGCCTTGAAGACAAAGTATATAATATTGACAATAAAGTAGACTATAACAAAAATATGTTAAGAGCCCATGTTCAGAACATTCAAGAAATCTGGGATAACATCGAGACCAAATTTAAGAATCATTGGGGTAGATAAAGGCTCTGAAATACAAACTAAAGGGATGGGGATGCAGAATCTTTTCAATGAAATAATTTTAGAAAATATTTCAAATCTTAGGAATAAGATGGAAATTCAAATATAAGATGCATTCAACACTCCAAATTTACAGAATTACAATAAATAAGCCCTAAGACACAGTATAATGAAAATTCCTAGTACACAAAATAAATTTAGAATTCTAAAAGCTGCAAGTGAAAAATGGCTGGTCATATTTAGTGTTAAACCAATTCAAATTTCAACTGATTTCTCAATCCAGACTCTAAAAGCCAAGAGGGCTTGGAATAATATATACCAAGCTCTATAAGAAACTGGGTGTCAAACTAGATTACTTTACCTGGAAAAATTATCCTTCCAAATTGAAAACAAAATACAAATCTTCCATGATAAATAGAAGCTCAAGAATTAATAACCTCAAAGTTTTCAGTACAAAGCATACTCAATGAAATATTTCATGAAGAAATGAAAATAAAATGAAAACCATCATAGGGATGAACTGCACAAGAATAGTTAGTTAAAGGAAAACCAAATCTGAATTAAGCATTGGAAACAAACAAAATGGAAAGAAATAAAAATCATCTCTATAATAACATTGAATGCAAATGATCTAATTCCTTCAATCAAACAATATAGATTGGGTCAGGTGCAGTGGCACATACCTGTAATCCCAGTGGCATGGGAGGCTGAGACAGGAGGATTTCAAGTTCAAAGCCAGCCTCGACAACTTAGCTACATGCTATAATCTAATATTATACCTCAAGGCTGTAAAAAAGAAGAACAAACAATACCAAAATCAGTAGAAAACAGGAAGCAATTAAAATTAGAGCTGAAATTAAGAATTTAAAAAATACAAAGTATCAGAAACAAAGAGTTGTTTTTTTAAAGGATAAACAGGATTGACAAACCTTTAGCCAAACTAAATCAAATAGAGAGAAAATTTAAGTAAACAAATTAGAGGTGAAAAAGGAAATATCACCACAAACACTGCTGAAATTTAGAGGCTCAACAGAGAGTATTTTAAAAATTTATACTCCAATAAGCTATAAAATGTTGAAGATATTGGCAAATTCCTAGAGACATATGACTTACTCAGATTGAGCCTGGAGGATATAGAAAGCTTAACCAGATCTATATCAAGTAATGAAATTGAAAGAGCTATCGAAAGTATTCCAACAAAGAAAAGCCCTGACCTGGACAGATTCTCAGCCAAGTTCTACCAAACCTTTAAATAAGAACTAATACCAATCCTCATCAAAATATTCCATGAAATAGAAAGGAAGGAAAGACTGTCAAATTCATTCTATGCAGCCAGTATCACCCTGATACCAAAACCAGACAAAGACATATCAAGGGAAGTATTTAGGCCAATATCTTAAAACTCATGAAAAAAATATTGGCAAACCATATCAAAAACACATTAAAATATAGTGCATCATGATTAAGTAGCTCTTTTCCCAGGTTCAACATATGCAAATCAATAAATGTAATGCCACATAAATAGAGTTAAGGACACAAATCACATGATTATCTCAATAGATACAGAAAAAGAATTTGATAATATGTAACACCCATTCGTTTTTTAAAAAATTAGAGATACTATGGATAGAAGGAACTTACTTCAGCCTTATAAAGGCTATATATGACAAACCCAAGACCAATATCATACTGCTTGCATAAAAACAAAGTGTTTCATTTAAAAACAGGAACAATCAGGTATACCCATTCTCATCACTTCCTATTCATCATAGTTCTTGAAACTCTAGCCAGCATGAGAGAGGGAAATTAAAAGGATACATATAGCACAAGAAGAGCTCAAATAATCTCTGTTTGGTAACTATGTGATCCTATATTTAGAAGACCCAAAACTTCACCAGAAGACTTCTAGGGCTTAGAAACAAATTCAGCAAAGTAGTAGGACAGAAGATCAACATACATAAATCAATAGCTTTTTTATACTCCAATAATGAGTCTGCTGAAAAAGAAATTAAGAAGACTATCCAATTCACAGTAACCTCAAAAAATACATGGTATTAATCTAATGAAGGATGTGAGGGACCTCTACAATGAATACTATAGAACACAGAAGAAACTGAAGAAAACCTTATAAGATGGAATCAGCTCTTTATGTTCTGAGATAGGCAGAATTAATATTATCAAAATGGCCATACTATCAAAAGTAATATATAGATTTAATGCTATCCCCATCAAAATGCCAATGACATTCTTCACAGAACTAGAAAAACAGTTCTAAACTTTATTTGGAAAATTAAGAGACCCAGGATAGCCAAAGCAATCCTGAGCAAAAAGAGTGAAGTTGGAGGCATCACAGTATTGACCTCAAATTATAATACAGAGCTATTGTAACAAAAGCAGCATGGTACTGGCGCCAAAACAGATGTGAATAGAAGAAGACATAAAGACAAACATATATAAATAGTTATCTGTTATTAGACAAAGGTGCCGAAAACATATATTAGAGAAAGATATCCTTTTTAACAAATGGTGCTGGGAAAACTAGAAATCCATATGTAGAAAAATGAAACTTGACCTGTATCTCTCACCTTGTACCAAAAGACAAATCAAAGTGGACCAAAGACCTAGGAATTACACCAGAAATGCTACAAGTGCTAGAAGAAAAGGTAAGCTCAACACTCCATCACATAAGCACAGGAACTGATTTCCTTGACAGGACTCCTAAAGCACAAGAAGTGAAACCAAAAATCAATAAATAAAATGGTATCAAATTAAATGCTTCTGCACAACAAAGGAAACAAGAGCATAAACTGAGAGCCTACATAATGGGAGAAGATCTTTGTCACATGCTCCTCAGATAGGGCATTAATATCCAGCATATCTAAAGAACTCAAAAATCTTAATACCCAAAAAAACCCACCCACAAATAACCCAATTAATAAGTGAGCAAAAGAACTAAACAGAGACTTCTCAAAAGAACAAGTGGTCAAATGGTCAACAGATATATGAAAAAAATGTTCAACATCTCTTGTAATTAGGGAAATGCAAATCAAAAGTACATTGAGGGGCTGAGGCTGTAGCTCAGTGGTAGAATGCTTACCTGGAATGTTGAGGCACTGGGTTCAATCCTCAGCACCACATAAAAATAAACAAATAAAGGCATGCTGTCCATTTACAACTACATTTTTTTTTAATTACATTGAGATTTCTTCTCACTCCAGTCAGAATGGCAATTATCAAGAATACAAACAACAACAAGTGTTGGCAAGGATGTGGGGGAAAAAGTACACTCATACATTGTTGATGGAACTGCAAACTAGTACAAATACTCTGGAAAAGAGATTCCTCAAAAAAACTAGGAGTAGAACTACCATATGACCCAGCTTTCCCACTCGTTTGTGTTTTCCCAAAATACTTAAAGTCTACATAATATATGGATGCAGCCACATCAGTGTTTATAGCAGCACAATTCATAATACTCAAGCTATGGGATCAACCAACCCTTCAACAAATAAATGGATAAAGAAAATGTGGTATATATAGACAATGGAGTATTACTCAGCTTTAAAGTAGAATGAAATTATAGCATTTGTTGGTAAATGGATGGAACTGGAGACTATCATGCTAAGTAAAATAAGCCAGACCCGGAAAATCAAAGGTCAATATCTTCTGTGATATACACTAGCTACTCCAAAATAGGGGATAAAGAGAGGAAGTGGAGAGGGAAAGGAAAATGGGGAGTGGATTCCATCAAAATAGAACAAAGACCTGTGGACTAGATGAAGGGAATTGAGGCAAAGAGAGGATGGGTGGGAAAAGGGAAGAACAGTGGAAGGAACTGATCTAACTTTTCTATGTACATATATTAGTATACTACAATGAATATCACCATCACCATCATATATATACACAACACACTAACCAAAAAAACAACTATAAATAGCATAAATATCAGTAGAGAGAAGGGAACAGGAGGAGGGGGGAGAGAATGGAAAGGGGAAGTACTAGGGACTTAATTAGGTCAAATTATATTCCATCCTTTTATAATTATGTGAAAATGAATCCTAATGTTATGTATAACTAAAAAGAACCAGTAAAATTTTAAAAAATGAAAAAAAGAAATTTTATATATATATACACATGAAGAAGTATTATTTACCTATAGAGTGAAATCCTCTCATTTGCATAAAATGGATAGAACTTGAGAACACTGTGTTATATGAAATAAGCCAAACACAAAAAATGCAAATGTTTTCTCATATGTGGAAACTTTAAGAAAGTCTTGAAAGTAGAAAATGTACTTCAAGGACTTTAAGGGAAGGGGAAAGGGAAGGATATTGTAAAAGGGGGAGAAAGGGGAGGGAAAGAGAAGGCAGAAGAGAAGTTGGACATGATCAAGGCACAATATATGTAAATGTTGCAGTGAAATACATTAATTTGTGCAATTAGTATGTGTTGATAATTATAATTTAAAAATTACAGGATACTATTCTGGACTGAACTCATGCACTAACAACAGATAAGACTATACCAAAATTTTAAATGCCATATAATGAAATTCAAACTCTACGGAAGCAGATAAATCCTAAAACAGACCAGGTTTTTGTGAAAACAGGAGACTCCTGTCCATATAAATCAGATAAAAAGGAAGTCCTCTCTGTTTTAATCCTTTAAAAAAAGTAACTGAAAGTTGGACATGGTGGCACATGCCTGTAATACCAACAATTTGGGAGGCTGAGGCAGGAAGATCATAAGTTTGAGGCCAGACTCACCAAATTAACAAAACCCTGTCTCAGAATTTTAAAAAGGGATGGGAATGTAGTTTATTGGTAAAGCAGATCTGAATTCCAGAAGTAACCCAATGTTAATTAGCTTTTTCTATTATTCTGTTCCCTTGTTCCCAGATTACAAGCCCCAATTCTGCCGTGGCCCAATGGGAGCACTCATTCTATTTTATAGAATGGAGGCTGCCTTGATTCATAAATCACAAAGAAAAGCCCATCTGATCTATAACTAATTATACTGTAACTTTGACTTTTGGCAAAGGAAAATAAGCCTTTTGCCAGCTTTGCAACCTAGGAATACCCTTCTCAAGGACCTGAGTGTCTTCCCATTGAAAGGTCAACATCAAGGGAGACAGGGCCCCTATTTCCTTGGGAGTTTAATTTAGGTGTCTGATTCTGAATCATAACTACCTGTCATAGAAATATGACAGATTTTATGATTATTCTGAAAAAGACAATTAGCAAAGACAAATGGCCACTACTCATTACTAGGTGAATATAAGCTGAACTGTGTCTAACAAATGGTACTATATGCTGTTACTTGAGGATTCATTGTTTATCTTGAGAACACATATGAAATGGATTGTGTCTGCCTGGGGTATATAAAAGGTGAGATTTCTTTCTGTGTTTACAATCTGTTTATCAGACTGCCTTTGATACATATCACATTCTTAACTTTTTTTCTCTTCTACTTTTGTAGCAAGATTTTCTGTTTTGACAGGAGATTTTATTTGTAATCATGTCTCCCCAACACAGGTGCCTAGGGGAAATGGGGACTTTCACTTGACTGCTGAGCCAAATAGAAGAGCTTTTCTGTAACACTCATGTTGCAAAGGAGATGAGACCTGCCATTCAGCTGTTACTACACAGTTGCTGAATCTGCTGGAATAATTAATCAGCAATATGAAGATAGAGGAAGGAGTAGGTGCATCCCTTGGTTCAAAACCAGTTTTATGCTATTCCTACATGTAGGTTGATGATTAAATGAATTGGTGAGGAGTGCTATGATAAAGATAAATTTAAAGGACTTTGGGATACAGAGGGAGGACTCCTTAACCTAGGCGTCCATGAAAGAATTTTCAAGGGAGATAATGCTTATGAATGGAGTATTGTTACGAGCCTCAACATGGGATTAGAAAATTGACTATCAGAAGTAACTTGTCCAAGATAATATGGATACTAAAAGGTTGAGTTGGTTCTCATTTTTACATGGAAATAGCCAAGGATGTAAACCCAGTGATCCACCAAATTGTCAAATATAGATGAGTGCTTTCCTTTTAGTAGATTTCATTGAATACAGTTTTCTCAATCAGTATAAGCCCTTTTGGTTAATCTCCAAAGACTCTTTTTTTGGAACTTTGTTTAATAGATTTTTCTCTAGAGGAAAGGATTTGCCGAGCTCTTCACACTGCCATTCCAGAAGTTCCATCACTGAACTATTTTTTGCAATCTCTTGTGAATCCTAAATTATTTCAAAATAAAGAATTTTTAGCTGGATGTGGTGGTGCATGCCTATAATCCTAGCAACTCCAGAGGCTGAGGCAGGAGTATTGGATTCCAAGTTCAAAGCAACTTAGGGAGGCCCCAAGCAACTTAACAACACCCTGTCTCAAAATTAAAAGGGCTGGGGATGTGGCTCAGTGGTTAAGTGTCCCTGGCTTCAATCCCCAGTATGAAAATAAAATAAAGAGTTTTTACAATAAAATAAAAAATCCAGTGATGCTTAGCATGAGTCAGGCAGTGTCCTAGGTGCACTTATGGTCAGGCATGGGAGACAAATGCATATGTTGAAAAGCACAAAAGACTGTTACGGGTACAAACTTAAGACATCTGTGAAAGTAATAAGAATGCAAGAAGAAACAAAATACAAAAGTAGTCAGTAAAATATAAAAAAACAAATGTCCAAATGAAAAAGAAAAAGCAGGGAATGAGGGAACTATGTCCTTTTGAGTATAAGAGCACTCAGCTATGCTTGACAATTCAGTGCATCATTGGGTTTACATCTGTGGCTATTTCTAGGTAAAAATGAAACCCACTCAATCATTTACTATCCATATTATCTTGGACAAGTTACTTCTGATAGCCAATTTTCTAATCTCATGTTGAGACTTGTAACAATTCTCCATTCATAAGCATGATCTCCTCTGAAAATTCTTTCATGGACACGTAGGTTAAGGAATCCTCCTGTTTCCCATAATCCTCTAGGCTTATCTTCATCATAGCACTCCTCACAATTTCATTGAATCATCAACCTACATGTCAAATTTTATCTACTTGGACTCCCAAATTTTATTTTTTTTTATTTGACTGCCACCTCTCTAATTTTATGTGGCTCTGCTTGCTTCAAAAAATTTTTAAACCTACATATTATAATCTACAGGTAAGTAAAAAAAAAAAGAATCTATATTTTGTTTGTTTGTTTAAATACACCTACACAGTTCTAACAACTAAGCCCTGGAACTGTACAGAATTCTGAGCACAAAATGACAACTATTGAATTATTATTTTTTTCTTCAGACTAACAAATGCTAAATTGTCATTTCAACCTTTGGTATAAAATATTTTTTGTCCAATGTCACCCAAACTTAAAATTACTCTTAACTAATGCTTTCTCAAAATTCAATAAAATAACATTAAATATGGATCATTTATTCTTTTTATTTTTTAATATGGCTCTATATAAGCATACCAGAATTTCTAACCATAAAACACCATCCAACTGATTATTCAACAATGTAAAGTTGGAATGTTTTTAAAATTCTGCTCAAAAGCAATGTTAAACCATTGCCATTTTCTAGCAGGTGCAAAAAGGTTTTAATTAAAAGGGCCAATTAAAGGTATGGTTTGCCAGGCACAGTGGTGCATGCCTGTGATCTCAGCAGCTTGGGAAGCTGAGGCAAGAGAATCACAAGTTCAAAGCCAGCCTCAGAAAAAGTGAGGAATTAAGCAACTCAGTGAGACCCTGTCTCTAAATAAAATACAAAATAGGGCTGGGGATGTGGCTCAGTGGTCATGTGCCCCTAAGTTCAATCCCCAGTACCCCCTCCACAAGGAAAAACATGCCTCTCATGGGACTCCTGGATGGATTCCCCCTTCATTTTTGGTAATTTGGAATTAATGGCCCAGAGGTAGTGTTTTTATCTCAGAATGAAAACACACACACACACACATTAAAATTCCCCAAAATTTAAGACTAAAATCTTTTTTACCTCTAGTACTGTCCATCATGAGAAACACTGCGATAACCAAAAAATCTTATAAGTGTGTATGTGTGTGTGAGTGTATTGTGTGATTGAATGGTACATTTTCAATTGTATAAGATCTTTGTCTGTCAAAAAGTTGTTCAACCTGATTCTTGGTTTCCCATTCTGTAAAATGTTGAGAATAGCAACCACTTCTCAGAGATCATGTGAGGATTGGGTTTCATAATAATATACATATAAATTATTTTGTGAACAATAAAGGACCATATATGTGTTTTAGTTAGCTTTTTCATTGCTGCAACCAAAATACCTGACAAGAACAATTAAAGGAGGAAGAGTTTATTTGGGGGCTCACAGTTTCAGAGGTCTTTCCATAGACAGCTGGCTCCATACCTTGGGGCCTGAGGTGAGGCAGGATATCATGGCAGAAGTGTGTGCAGAGGAAAGCAGCTGGGGACAAGGCACCAAGAATCAGAGAGACAAAACTCAGCTCACAAAATACAAATCCTAAAGTATGCCGCCAGGGACCCACCTCCTCCAGGCACACCCTACCTGCTTATAGTCACCACTCAGTTAATATCTATCAGAGAATTAATGCACTGGTTAGGTTACAGCTCTCATAACCCAATCATTTCACCTCTATGCTTTCTTGCAATTTCTCACACTTGAGCTTTTGGGGGATACCTTATATCTAACCATAACAATGAGTTATATACTCTCTGGAAACATTCTGGCACACTATGAATACAAAAGGCAAGTTTTATAAAAGCAAAGAATATTCAAGCCCAATTCCTGCTATACAATACAGTATTAAATATGTTTTATTATACCAATGAGTTTATGCAATCTTAACCCATTTGGAAATCATAATAAATGATGTCTGACACTACACTAGGAATTTGAGATTTAAATGGATGAAACATGGTCTTTCTCTCAAGAAACTCATAATCTAATAGGGAAAAAACCTGAAAACAAATAACTACAAGGACTGTGACAGAATACTCGGTAGAAATGTATGCCTAGTACAGTTCAGACAAGTACTCCCAAGTCCTTTTACAGTCTAAGGCTCTTATTCCATTAATTACTACATCTTCCAATGTCTTCATCCTCTCTCTGTCTTCTGGCTCCTCCCTATTAAAAAAAAAAGCCATGCTGCCTTCTCTGCCACAGTTAGTTTAGTGGGTGAATCAGACAAGTTCTTCGTGGACCTGAAGGATTCACAGTGGAATTTCGTTTTAACGTTAAATGGGAAGAGATGGCAATAGAGTATTGATGTAGTGAAGTGTCTTGCTTCAGTTGCTGAGAATCATGGCAGTGTCTTTCACCAAAACAAGGATCCAAGGAGGAGGGAAAGTATTAGGGAAGGGAGGCAGACTCCACATGTAAGTGAATAAATCATAATAATGTCTAATGCCTTGTATATGGCATGAAGTGGGAAAAATAATTATGGAAGAAAATAGTTTCTGTCATTCCAAACTCAGCTTAAATCCTCAGCCTACTATGTTTGAGCTTTGTGACCTTGAGAAATTATGTCTTTTTTAATTAATTTTTTTATTTATGACAGCGGAATGCATTCAATTCTTATTACACATATAGAACACACTTTTCATATCTCTGGTTGTATACAAAGTATATTCATACCAATTCATGTTTCAGTAATAAAAGAATAAAATCATGGCATTTGCAGTTAAATTGATGGAGTTAGAGTAGTGAAGTTGGACAATCCCCAAAAACCAAATGCCAAATATCTTCTTTGATATAAGGAGGCTGATTCATAGTGGGGTAGGGAGGTGGAGCATGGGTGGAATAGACAAATTTTAGATAGGACAGAGGGCTTGGAAGGGAAGGGAGGGGGCATGGGGTTAGAAATGATGGTGGAATATGATGGACATTATTATTCAAAGTACTTGTATGAGAAATTATATCTTAAAGACGCCATCTCCTCAACATTATTGATCAGATTAAAAATATTATAGCCAGGCATAGTGGCATATATGTACAAGCCCAGCTATTTGAGAGGCTGAGGCAGGAGGATTGCTTGATTGTAGGATTTTAAAGCCAGCCTTGGCAAATAGCAAAATTTCAACCTTGAAAATTAATTCTTTTCATCCCATATTACTCATGCATTAAAGTAATTTTAACTAGCAACAAGCAGTGACAACACCTATAATCCCAGTAGCATCGGAGGCTGAGACAGGAGATTGCAAGTTCAAAGCCAGGTTCAGCCACTTTGTGAGTCCCTAAGCAATTTAGCAAGATCCGGTCTCAAAATAAAACGGCTGGGAATGTGGTTCAATGATTATTAACTACACTTGGGTTCAATGCCCAGTAATAAAAATAACAGCAATTTTAAATTAATAACTTTTCAAAATCTAACCCCCAAAAAAATCGGTATCAAAAATTTTTAAGACAGCACAGTGATTGAGGGCATGGATTCTGGAGTTTTGAATCCTTGGGTATGAAACTCAGTGCTTACTACAAGAGAATGAGCAATTTTTAACTTCCCAATTTTCTCACCTATAAAAAACCCATATTAAATTAGTAGTACCAACCTCACAGGATTCTTATGAAAACTCAATGACTTAATATTTTAAGTATTATAATACAGTATTTAGAATATAGGAACTGTTAAATGTTTGCAGTTTAACATATTAAAATGTGTGCTTCCATATATCAGAGAAAGCATTCAACTGTTGACTTTTTGGGACTAGATTATTTCACATAGCATGATAGTCTCCAGTTCCAACCATTTATTGGCAAATGCCACATGTCATTCTTCTTTATGGTTGAGTTGTGTATGGCTCCACTGTGTATATATACCACATTGTCTTGATCCATTCGTCTGTTGAAGGGCACCTGATCTAGTTCCATAGCTTGGATATTGTGAATTATGCTGCTGTAAACATTTATGTTGCTGTGTCACACTAGGATGCTGATTTTAAATCTTTGGGGTGTATTCCTAGGAGTTGAATAGCTGGGTCATAAGGTGGTTCTATTCCTAGTTTTTTTTTTATTTTTTTCTTTAATTTTTACTTACTTATTTATTTATTTTTAAGATCTCCACACTGCTTTCCAGAATGACTGCATCAATTTGCAGTCCTACAAACAATGTATGAGTGGACCTTTTCTCCCACATGCTCCCCAACATTTATTATTATTTTTATCCTTGATAACTGCCATTTTTACTAATTAGAAGAAACTTCAATGTAGTAATTAATTAATTAATTTGTTCTACAGGACAGCAGAATGCATTTCAGTTCATAGTACACAAATGGAGCACATTTTTTTTTTTCATTTTTCTGGTTGTCCACAAAGTAGAGTCACACCATTCGTGTCTTCATATATATACCTAGGGTAATGATGTCCATCTCATTCCACCGTCTTTCTTCTCCCTTCTTCTCCCTCCTCTTTGCTCTATCTAGAGTTCACTAATCCTCCCATGCTCCCCCCCACCCCCATTATGGATCAGCATCCACTTATCAGAGAAAACATTTGGTCTTTGTTTTTTGGGGATTGACTTACTTCACTTAGCATGATATTCTCTAGCTTCATCCATTTACCTGAAAATGCCATAATTTTATTCTCTCTTAATGCTGAGTAATATTCCATTGTGTGTGTGTATGTGTATGTATATATATGTGTGTGTATATATATATATATATATATATATATATATATATATATACAGTTTCTTTATCTATTCATCTATTGAAAGACATTCCTAGAGATAGTAAACATATTTTTCTACATTTGTTGACCATTTGCATTTCTTCTTTTCAGAAGTATCTGTTGTTTAGTTCTTTTGCCCATTTATTAATTGAGTTATTTGTGGGTTTTTTTTTTTGGTGTTAAGTTTTTTGAGTTCTTTGTATGTTCTGGATATTAATAATACAAAATAAAAAAGTGAATTTTAAAAAGAGAAGAAAGAGAGAAAAGCAAAGATAAAGAAGGAATTTCATCAAAATACAGAAAAATCAGTAGACAAAATAAAGGGGATTGAGGACAATGAAGGAGGGACAGGAAAAAGGAATAATTGTGGATATGGAATAAATCTGACTTTTTATGTGCATACTTATATGTGGCATAGTGGGTCCTGACATCAGGTGTATCCCCAGGACAATATTAAAAAAAAAGTAAACCAAAAATGGAATTTATGGAACAGAGGAATGGATCAAGAAAATGTGGTATATATACACAGTGGAGCCATACACAACCCAGCCATAAAGAAGAATGACATTGTGTCATTTGCCAATAAATGGTTGGAACTGGAGACTATCATGCTATGTGAAGTGGGATTGGTGGAGTAGAGGGAAGGGAATGGGGGTAGAGCCGAGTGCTGGGGACTGAAATGGAGTGGGTTGTGTTCCATACTTTTGTGATAATGTCAGGGTATATCCTGGTGGTCTATATACCTAAAAGAATTTTAAAATAATTAATAGAAGGAAAACCAATAGAATAGAGGAAGAGGAACTGGAGGAGGTGGGAGAGGAAGGAAAGTGGAAGTACTGGGGATTGAATTGGAGCAATTTATATTCCATGCATGTGTGACTATGTCAAAATGAACTCCACTACTATGTGTAACAATAATGTACTAATAAAATATTTAAAAACGTGTGTGCCAAAGGGCAATGAAATGGAGAATAAAAAAAGAAAGGAAGGAAAAAAGGAAAACAAAAATATGTAATTAAAAGTTTATTGCAGGGCTGGGGATGTGCTCAAGCTGCAGCGCACTCGCCTGGCATGTGCAAGGTGCTGGGTTCGATCCTCAGCACCACATACAAATAAAATAAAGATGTTGTGTCCACCGAAAACTAAAAAATAAAATATTAAAAGTTCTCTCTCTCTCTCTTTCTTTAAAAAATGTTTATTGCAAATCTCACAGAATATGAAAATAAATAATAGTTGTTATTACATAAGTAGTCTCTTACAGAGCCCTGATTTTTAAAATATGCTATGACTTATCCAAATGGTTTAGAATTAATTTTTAACTTTAAAGTAAAAGTCTGCTGTTGAGTACTGAAGTTCCTTGAAATGTTGTCTTACTTGCCCACTGAAGAGTGACAATGGTAGCATGGCTTAGTCACGATGGCTGATGTGTAGGTATATAATATTTAGGGTATGGCCTTTGACCTACGTTAGTTTCCTGTGGCCAGAGGAGCACAGCAGCAGCCTCAGAGCCCTGGTACCATGTATTGCCCTGTTGAGATATGACCCCCATTCTGAGTTTTAAAATATTTTATTAGTACATATTGTTACACATAGTAGTGGAGTTCATTTTGACATAATCACACATGCATGGATGAAGCTGTGAGATCACCAAATTTATTCTTATTTGCTTGGGAACTTCCTCCTACATTCCCTTCATCTGACATTATTCTCTATTTCATTGTCCTTTAGCACACACATGTTCCATCTTCTAGCAGGGTGCTATTAAGACTATTCACGAGAACGGTCTTTGAATATGTGGGGTTTTGAGCTTCCCAACATAAATGAAGTGTAAATTTCAAATAAAGGATAAAATATATTCAAATAAAGGTGTTTCTTTTAGATAGGAAGTAGGAGGGTTTCATTTACTTTGTGTCAATTGACTGTCAGAAGCAGGGTCAAGTTAAATAGAGCATCTGTGTGCATGTAGCCACTTTTCACCACACAGATGTTTTCTATCTTCACCTGGGTCCCTCACTGCTGTCTCAAAATCTTGCTGTTTCCTCTGCCAATTTCTTCCTATTCTCCACAGAGCTGTAATATTGCTCCCCTTTCTCTTAACCTCTTATCTTCCCTATGCTTTCTCACCTCATATTCAGTGAATAACTTTGACTCTAATCTCCAAGAAAAATAAAACTGCAAGTTTTAACATACCTAAGTTTAATAACATAAATCCACAGCCTTCATTATATCCTAATTCTTCCTTTTCTTCTTCCCTCTGGTACAGTGAAGGAAGTAGCCTTCTCCCAATCTAAGATGAATTCCATCACTGGACTCCACATCCCAAGTTCTTCCACTTTCTCAGACTGTATTAGTCAGCTTTGTTGCTACTGTGACTTAAAGGCCTGACCAACACAATTGTAGAGGAGGAAAAGCTTATTTAAGTCTCATGGTTTCAGAGGTCTCAGTCCTTAGACAGCTGGCTCCAATCCTCAGGTCTGGAGGTGAGGCTGAACATCATGGTGAAAGAGTGTGGTGCAGGGATGCAGCTCACATGATGAACAGAAAGCAAAGACAGAGACTCCACTTGCCAGAGACAAAATATATA
This sequence comes from Marmota monax, assembly GCF_021218885.2. Lineage (NCBI taxonomy): Eukaryota > Metazoa > Chordata > Mammalia > Rodentia > Sciuridae > Marmota > Marmota monax. Next base: position 532,336 of record NW_026692395.1, on the reverse strand, counting down.
CGCAAAATGTATGCCCCCAGGGACCCACCTGCTCCAGCCATACCCTACCTGCCTTCAGGTACCACTCAGTTAATCCCATCAGGGGATTAATTTGAAGATTTGGTTAAGGCTTTCATAGCCCAATCATTCATCATCTAAACCTTGTTGTATTGTCTCACACATGAGCTTTTGGGGGACACTTCACATCCAAACCATAACATATACTATTGTTCCATTGATTACCACATCTTCTTGTGTCTTCAGGCTTTCCCTTGTACTCTCTCCTCCCCATCAAGAACAAAGGTTCACAAATCTGTGACACCTTGAAAATATTAAAACTCTCCTGCAATCTGATGTCACCCTTGAGTTACTATCCTGTTTCTCTCCTCTCCTTTACAAAGTATTTGAAGGATTATTTAGACTCATTGAATCCAGATCCTCATCTTCCACTCATTCCCCAGCTCACCACCATCTGCCTCACTACCCTGCCCTTGTATTCATCCTTCTCAGAATTATGCATCCATCATGATCATCTAATTTTAGAACATGTTGATCATCCTTCAGTTAAAAAAAAAGAAAACGTGTACCAATTAGAAGTCAATCCCCATTTTTCTTCCCCCTACCTATAGGCAAACATTAATCTACTTTCTGACTCAATAGATTTTCCCATATTAGACATTACATATCAGTGGAATTATATGTGATATATCTGACTTTGTTCACTTAGAATGTTTTCAAAGCTCACCCATTTTAAAGCCTTATAAGTACTTAATTCCATTTTATTGCTTAAAATATCCTATTGTATGGGTATAGTACATTGGTTATCCAGTGGTAGCTGCCTCATCTACACTTTTCATTTCTGCAGTTTCAGTTGCCCATGGTCAACTAAGTTCCAATAATATTGAAAAAAATTCAAAAAATAAATAATATATGTTTTAAATAATTTTTATTTTAGTGTACTGTTACTGGTATAAGTAGTCTATTTTATTATTATTAATTACTTTTGTTAATCTCTCAGACTGCTTAATTTATAAACTTTAACATAGGTATGCATGTGTGTGTGTGTGTGTGTGTATATATATATATATATATATATAGAGAGAGAGAGAGAGAGAGAGAGAGAGAGAGAGAGAGAGACATTATATGTTTCCATTTGGGGCTATAGTGAATAATTCTGCCATGAATATTCATATACAAGTCTTTGTAATATGTCTTCATTTCTTTTGGATAATATTTAGCATTGGAATTGATGGATCATATAGTAAGGTCTGTTTAACATTTTAAAGAATTGCCGAACTATTTTCCAAAGTGATTTGTGATATTTTCTTGCCCCCTCAGTAATGTATGAGGTCTTCAAATTCTCCACATCCTCACTAATGCTAATTATTTTTCATCTTTGATTATGGTCATTCTAATGACCATAGAGAAATGGTTTCTCGTGATGGTTTTAATTTGTATTTCCCCAGTAACTAATAATCATTTATTATTAGTTCAACATCTGTTCACTTAGTGAGCATGTTTTACTATAGTTGTCCACTTGTATCCCTTTGGAGAAAATTCTATCCAAATCCTTTGCCCGTTTTAATGCTACTATTTGCCTTTATCTTATTGAATTATAAATGTTCTTTACAATCCAGGTGGTTGATTGTGTGTGTGTGTGTGTTGCTGTGAATTGAACCCACTTCCTTGAGCATGCTAACAAGTGCTCTACCACTGAGCTATACCCCAACTCTTCCTTCCTTCCTTCTTTCCTTCCTTCTTTCCTTCCTTCCATCCTTCCTTCCTTCCTTCATCTATCTATCTATCTATCTATCTATCTATTTAGAGGGTGCTTGAGTTAAACACAGGACATTGCACATGGTTGGCAAGGGCTCTACCACTGAGCTACATCCCCACCTCCTTCTCTCTGTTTTTCTATTATGTTTCATTAATTTTTCATTCCAATCTTTAACATTACCTTCCTTCTGCTTGCTTTGTGGGTTTTTTCTTCTTTTGTTGCAATTTATAATTATCAATTCCCAGTAAGTACTGAATAAGCTACACCTCAAGTTTTATTTTTTATTGTATCCAACTTGAAGTATTTTCTGATTTCTACTGTGAATTCTTATTTGCCCATAGATTATTTAGGAATGTTATTAATTTATATAGATAGATAATTCGTGAGTTTCCCACATTTCTTTATGTTATTGATTTTTAATTACATATTCTATTTAAATGTCAGGAGCTTATTCTCAAATGTCCAGTAGGAGGCAAGGTGCATTGCTGGAACCACCTGTTAAGAATGATTTTGCAATTTTCTATCTTGTCTTTGTAACACCCAAGAGATGAGGCTTAAGTTTGAGTAGACAATAAGAAAAGAGAAAATTGTTACCAACCCTACCCTGATGCCTCTGTCCTCTCAGCACTGGCCCCAAAGAAGCCTAAACTCCCAGAGGTACTATTAAACTTCTTCACATTGCTGTGTACAATTACATAGAACACAGGCTATAATCAGTCATCTTGGACCCTGATGGGTTTTTTGATTCCCCATGTTGTTTACCATCCCACAAAGAGGAGTAGCACTGAGTTTACTGTAAGGTATTGTCAATCCTGTTATTTTTAATCTTCATCTAAAAAGCATGCAAGTTGGAGGAAAAGTGATTTCTTTCCCCCACCATTTTAGCCCTTTAATTCATTTCATTGACTTCATGTTTCTATCTTGGATTCTGAGAATATAAATTTGAGATATTTCAAGTACTATATGGAGATTAGGTTTAGGGAGCTGCTTTCCATTCACGATTTGAGTTGAAACCAAAAACTAGTTTTCATAGTGAGCAGTGTTTTGAGGTGGAGGGACTTTCCTAAGCCATTTGAAGTCAACCTTTATTAGGGAAAAAAAATCCAGTAAAGGAACCTAAAAAGGATCTGATCCTTCTAGTATATTCTGTGCAGTAGTTGTAAACTGTGTCCATTTTGTTACATTTCCCTCACATAATCTGGTTATCTTTAGTAAAATCTCATTAAAAGTTATGGCCTGGTCGCTCATATACTATAGGAAATTAGGGAAGGGTGAGAGCACCTTTGGGGATAAAAATGTAGATGGGTTCTAAAGTAATCAGTGTGTAAATAATCCCTTATTAAAATCTTATATCATTATTTAAAAATGTAGAAGGAATTCATGAGGTCCTAGGTTTGAACCTCAGCATTGCATTAAGAAAAAAAAAAGGGGGGGGGGGTATAAGGGGAGAGCAGGATTCCTTTCCCTGAATGTAGAATGGTAGTGTCCTTGTTTACTCATTGGAAAACACTGCTCAGAGGGGTCAGAGGCTACAGCAGGGCAGGGATATGGTAGCTTACTGAGGATCTAGTCAAATTGGAACATTCTGTAAATAGGTAATAGCAGGTCTACTTTTAGCCAATTATGTTTAAACTGTGTTACTTGCAAAGAGTCTGAACTGATGCCCTACCCCAGCCTACTGCTTAATGAGTAGAAAGTATGTGTGGGAATTAGGAAACAAAAGCAAAAGAAAACATGTTTCTTTCACCTTGCATGAGGACTTGGTGAATAGAACAAGGTCTATATTTCAGAACCAAGTTTTCTGTTATGCTTTCTGCATTTGTGCAGACAGGGCAGAAATAGCACAAATTCCACAATGAGCCTGAGTGTTAGCCTAAAAATGATAAGGAATAGCAAAGGTGCCTGTGTGGTGAGTGTTTAACAATAAAAAAAAAAAAATCATGGATTTTTTGAAATATTCTCCTTGTTTAAGTTACATATTTTTTATGTTTGCAAATCAAACAGACTAAAAGATATGTGTATACACATCATATGTATGTGAAAATTTATTTAGTTTTTGTATTGCACAAATTTTCTGGAGATGAATTAATTTTGTAATCAGAGAAAAACATTCAGTGTCTTTTAAAAATATATTTATTTTTAGTTATAGGTAGACACAATATATTTATTTTATTTTTATGTGGTGCTGGGATCGAACCCAGTGCCTCATGAATGCTAGGCAAGCACTCTACCTCTGAGCCACAACCCCAGCCCCAGCCCCAGCATTCAGTGTCTTTTTAAAAATAAATTGTAGGGGGCTGGGGTTGTGGCTCAGTGGTAGAGCACTTGCTTAGCACATGCGAGGCCTTGGGGTCGATCCTCAGTACCACATAAAAATAAATAAAATAAAGGTATTGTGTCCAATCAACTACAAGTAAAAAATAAATATTAAAAAAATAATAAATTGTAGGATAAGGAGTGTTGTTCCATTGGTAAACCTCAACTTATGTCCCCTACTAGAGTTGAAAGATTGCTGGTCATGTATGGCATAGTGGTGGTGCTAAAATATTTTGCATTTGTCATGGGGGGTGGGGTGCAGGGAGGGAACCTCCAAAGAAAAATTCACAGTAAGGGAAGAGCAGTCTTCCAACAGGTTTGGCTCACGAACAAAAGGTAGGTTTGTGGAGAAGAGAAATGCGTTCTCTTGGGCTGTGGGTTTAGTTTCCTCACCAGCCTTCCATAATTAAATTCTAGAAAGAGAAACTCTGAGGAATGTTTTTTTTCTTCAATTTTTATTATGGAAAATTTCAAACATATACAAAAGTATAGAGAATAGGATAGCGAATTCTCAAGCATCCATCATACAGCTTTAACGATTATCAAGTCAGAGCCAATCTTGTTTCATCTATGCACTTGCCTACCCCACCCTCAAATTATATTGAAGCAAATACCAGTAGCATATCATCTAGAAATTTTAGTACATTTGTCTAAAAGATAAGCATTTTAAAAAAAATAACCACAGTACCATATCACAGCTAAAATAACCAATATATCAGAAATATGTGTTTTTATTTCAAATTCTGTAAAATCTGGGGACACAATCAACACATTTCACTGGTACCATGAGGAAGGATGTTAACACTATTAAAGAGTCCACGCTTTTCCCAATGTAATTGTTTTATAATGCAAAAGAATAATAAAGCAAACCATCACATTACAGCCATATTGGGACTCTTGTAAGGAGCTGGGGAAGAGTGCTGATGTCACACACTCCATAGCAAAACACAATGATATTTCTCCTCTAAACTGTCTCTGTCCTAATGTTGTTCTGGAAGTGGCTGACCCAAGTCTTCCCTTTAAAATCCTTCATACTGTGTTCCCTTATTACAGACGTCTCTTTCCCAAACGCCTTTTCTAAGTGACAACAGTGTGGTCTCTCAACACTGCAGATGTAGAAACTAGGTGGGATGAGGAGTTAGCTGAGTGTACTGGGAAAGGAATGAAAACTATGACCAACTGAAACAGTGAGAGGCAAAAGAAATGTAGGCAAACTTCATGGCATAATTAACTTTGGAAACTGGCTATGCTGTGGTCTTTCTTGGCCCTGGCATTAAATAATAGAGTATATTGAATCTGTAAGATGAAAAAAAAAAGCTTTTCCTCAAAGAGATGTTAAGATGACATGTAAGAAGTGGTTAGGGCATTGCAAAAAATTAAATGTATTATCTGTATATTACTTTAAGATCTATTTTTATAAAACTCACAATATTATCTTGTGTGCATTGTATTTATTTTTACAATTACCTTTACAGCAAGTGATTTTCTGAATAAAATGTTAAGCAAATTAATAACAGTACAAAAACACTGAAGTTGTTACATGAAGGACTGATTCTACAAAATGTTTCTCTAAGCGATGGAATAATTGTAAAACTGTGCCAGCCACTGTGTGGTATGATATAGAAATATGATTAACAATTCTTGGCCTTGAACATCTCACAACTGCCTGGAAATGTTTCTGAAACACCTGATACACAAAAGCTACACCATGGTGCCTAGAACGAATGTACTCTACTAGCACCAGATTGGAAGGGGAATGTTTTGCCACACAGGGATTACAAAATATTAACTGAATCAAAGACCTTCAGTGAAGCCAACCATATTTCAAGTAGTGTCTCAGATGCAGGATATGCAAAAGAGTAAGGAAAAATAGTCTTCGCTCTCAAAGATATAGTCTAATGAAGAAGGCAGACACATCAAAAAAGCACAACAAAAGGCTATAGGTGCTGAATTAAGAGTCTCTTCACATACGATAGTACAACAACCAGAGCAAGAAGAGTCAGTAGAACAGACAGAAGGAGTGTCTGTCCCGAGACGCAGGAGAAAAACCAGATGAGCTGTCTCCTTGGGAACATTTCAAGTGCTCACCTGCACTTGACAATTTCAGTGAGCACTAGGATCACATCAATGATTCTTTCAGAGCAATCCTGAACATCTTTACTGTTCATCTGGAAAAAGAAACCAACATACAATTAGCAAGCTTATATTAACAATTCTCCCAACTGACAAATTTAGCGAGGGCATATTATGTGTGTCAATCACTTGGCATTTGGAAAGCTTTCACAGAATTATCTAATGCAGATGCAATGTGAGTCTGGATAAACAGCTGAGGAATTCACAGGCCAATATGACACAAAAAATTCAGGAAACCTGATACCAGAAATTTTGCAAAAGGGGAATGAGTATGTAAGATATTTTTAAAAAGCCAGGCACAGTGGCACACACCTATAGTCCCAGCAACTTGGGAGACTGAGGCAGGAAGATCATGAGTTTGAGGCCAAGCTGGGTGACTTAAAAGAGATCTTGTCTTAAAAAGGGATGTGGATGTAGCTTACTGGTAAAACACCCAGGAGTTCAATCCCCAATACAAATAAAAGAAAAGAAAAAACCCTACAAATCCTAAATTCAGGCTTTGGATATAGCTCAGAGGTAGACTACTAAACTAGAATGTGTGAGGCACTGAGTTCATTCCCCAGTACCACAAGCACAGACAAATCCTAAGTTCAATGTTGTGGACTCTAGGTTTATGGAAACAAATCAGACTATTCCCAACCACCAAAGGATTTGTGGACCTGTGGACGCCTAGCTTTGCAAATAGATTAAGCCCAATAAACTATGAGAACCATCACACAGGAGGGGCTTTTTTCACATGGTCAGAAAAGAATTCTCACCAGAGATATACATGAAGTACCTCTTTTTATTCTCTCTAATGACAGATTTCAAAAATAACTTGAGCATCAGATAATTAGATAACGTGGCTGAAGTTAGAGTGACTAAGAACTGGTACTATGTCTGTCTGACTTCCAAGTCCTGATGTAGTTTCTATCACATCAAGCTCTCTATCACAAAAAAATCACATTTAAGTACAGTCAACATAGTGACTTCTGTTTCTCATAGTGGTTTTGAACCAAAAATATCTAAAATCTTCTAAATGCAGTATAGTTGTTTATTATGAGACAACTACCAGGAAAATATTGATGAAATTTTTTTTGGTAGTACCTGGCAGCTCCCCCACAATAAGGGAAACCTAGAGGCGAAAGCTCTGGTCAGGTTAACAAAAATATGTAGCTATTTATTATATTTTATGAACAAATTGGCATTTGTATATGAATCTTTTCAATGAAAATCATGCAAATTAATTAAAATCTTTGTATCCATTATCTCGAATCTATGCAAAGTAAAAGAGCAACTGAATTGTTTCATAACAATTTTCTCCCTTTAGTTTGCTTCTTAAAAGTGTGGTCAACAGATTTTTTTTTTAGTTTTTTTTTAACCTTTTTTAAAATTTATTTTTATGTGGTGCTGAGGTTTGAACCCAGTGACTAACACATGCTAAGTAAGCACTCTACTACTGAGCTACAACCATAGCCCAACAGATTTTGTATCTACAGTCATACACAAAATTTCTTGAAAAAAATTTATACAATATTATGTTTCTAGGAAATCTACATATCTATATTACAGTTTTCTCTTTATATATTTATAAAAAAAAAAGCACTTGACTAGGGGGCTGGGAATGTAGCTCAATGATACAGTGCATGTTTAGCATGCATGAGGCCCTGAGTTCAATCCCTTGCACCTCAGTTGGAGGGTGTTGACCAGCTGAAAATGGATAATGTAAGCTATCTAACCATGTAGAAAATAAGTTTCTGATCTATAGCTGCAAACTGCAATTATCTGCAGAGACTATTCTTTTTCTTTCTTAATGAGGGCAGGGGGAAGGCTATAAAAATCTAGCTGCCTATGTTTAGTGAAATCATAAAAATAATATTTAAGTGACTTGTAACACTCTTAGAAGGAAAAAAATTCCAACAGTACATCATCTTTTGGAGCACTGAATTGGTAGAAATGTCTATGTATTAACTCTGGTCACCTGTTGTAGCCTAAATCTACTGATTTAAGTCTTTAAAACAAATGCCACTTATTTGAGCTTTTAATTATTCAGACAAGACTGTGTTCCACAGAATATCTTATTTAAAAACACTTAAGTGATGCTGACAATCAATCCTTAAAAATATTATTCTAGACATTTCTGGTTAAATAAAGTAAGTACATACAAAGGAAGGAAGGAAGAAAGGAGGGGCACAACATATTTATAGGCTAACAATTCTTAAGAACAGGTTATCAATGCTGTACATTCTTGCCTTTATCAGACCTGTAAAGAAGAAACTATATAATATGATGCATTGTTTCCTCTAATAATAGCAAGTATATGTTAAACCTCCAAGTTCCTGTGTCAGTGTTACAGGTGGAAGGGGTTCTATTTACCCAAAAATCTATAAGTAGAATCTAGTAAGTATACTGTGGATGGTAATATAGAACTTAATCTTGAGTAACTAGGTCATGGGGAGGGGGTGCACAGGATCTGTCTTGAGATTGTTTGAATAATAAAAGTCAATTTGTTTGGAATTATTCCCTTTATTCTATGCACTCAGCTCCTACCTTCAGTCCCAGACAACCAATAATCTGCAGTGTCCATAGATTTGTCTTTTTTCCTATGACTTGTAAAAAAATATGATTCAAATATATATTCAATATATATCACTTTGTTAGAAAAAAGCAGAAAAAATATTGATATTTTATTGGACTATATAATTCAGTTAATAAAACTGTTGTTTTTTAAAAGTCACCATTTTTTAAGTTACCCTTTCCTTTGATAGCATTACTGCAGAAAATGTTTTCTGAATTGAATAATGTACTTTATTTAAATGTGAAATAAAATTTTTAGAAAAAGGGGAAACACATTTCTTTATAAATGCAATGACACCCACTTTCTATCAGCATATAAGAATATTAATTTGTAAAATTACAATGCAAACCAAATGGAGAAAAATATTGAATGCTTGGAAGGGTAAAATGCAGAAAGTACACAAGAGGCAGCAGAAAGGAGTACACATATGGTTCAAAACCTGATCTATTCTTTGATATTAAGATGGGAGAGCAGAGTAATGATTAAGAGAAATGCAATAGTCTTTGGGTCATGGGCAATGTTAATTTCTTGATCTGAATGGTAGTTTCTGCATGTGTTCACTAAGTAACAATTCATTAAGCTGTATAGTTAAGACTTGTGAATTGTTCTTATGTATGATGTACATCAAAAAATTCACTAAATTTATAAGGGTACCTCTATTAAATTTTTAGCAGTAATTATGTTTAAAAAAAGGTTACTTCAGGCAGGATGTGGTTCAGTGGAAGAGTGCTTGCCTAGCATTTCTGAGGCTCTGGGTTCAATCCCCAGCATAGCAGAAAAAAAAAAGTTATTTTGAGCTGTACCAAATTGTTTTACATAATCATTACTTTCCATTTGTAGTCATCATTCATTCATAGAATGTTGTTAAATTGCTTAAGTGTTAGATATGGAATGTTCTTTTCACACTCAATACTCTCTTCACAAAGTAGGCTTTCCTTCTACCTAATGTCAGACAAGGCTAGGGAAACACAGGAAGTTCCAGAAGAGAGACTAATGTATTATAGATGGGATTCCTGATTTCAAACAAGTACCAAGGAAAAAAACTAATAGCTTCTGGTTCAGCACCCCAAAAAGTTTGCCTGTTAAACAAAACACTTATCCTCTGCCAAGAAGAGAAAATGTTCAGGTGTCCTAACAGGTTGCAAAATTTGTAACAGTGAATAGCAAATAGACTTAACTCACTCACTTGGGATGCAATCACCATAAAAGATTCCATTCCTGTGGTTACTGCCAGTCAGGGAAGTTTAACCAGGTTATCACTAAATTCAAACATGGGCCATGACTTACTTTCAAAAACGAATGCATACTGAGAGAATGACGGTTCTTCCAGAGTGTCCAGAAATAGGCACTGGGCATTGGAAGTCCAGCAGGCTAAATCATACTCTATGAATACAGTTTTCATTATAAGGGGTGGCCATCACATGCGTTTTGCTAGCAATTCCCCAGAAATATCTACTTTATAGGGCAATACCTCATAAACTCAATGGGAAATGAAAATTTCTAGTCAGCAGTGAAAAACCACCTAAGGTGGGAATTTAAAAAAAAAATCAAACGATCTACTTATGAATAGACACAGGCATTTCTGAAAGAGGCACATCAGATCCCATTTCTGAAGCCGAAATTTTCTGTTTGACTGCAGGAAGAGCACAAGCTTTAAATTTTCCCATTTTTCTAATTTAAAACGATCCCAACCAACTCCCACCACAGAAGAGCTTGCTGGCAAGGATGAAGGAAGGCTGTGAAGGAAAAGGAAACTTCGGGGGAAAAATAATAGAAGATGCCCACACGATCAAGCAGGGCGCACTTAAAAGGCCTCCACTCCGAAACAAACCACACGCCTGCTATCCAAAATGCGCACGCACACTCACGCACGAACATGTGAAGTACAAAAAAAAAAAAAAAAAAAAAAGCCCAAACCAAAACATCACAAGGCGCGCGCACACACCCACCCTCCACCCCCAAGAGCAGAGCAGGGCCAGCACTTAAGGCACCTTTAAACGAAACCCCTTGCAGCTTTGGCTTACCGAAACATTTTACAGTGTCGCCAAGAAGCGATTTTGAAAGCGTCTGAAAAACGTGCAAATTGTCTGAAAACAGTGCCTGGCGACTGAGACAATTTGCAAGCGTGATTCAGAGGTCTGCCAGGGAAACAAAAGAAGCCTCTCTCCTGCCCGTGCGACCGCACATGGCAGGAGAGGTGCTCCCTCCGGCAGGGCTCTTCTGAAGCCAGGCGACCACCGAAGTCCGGGCGCCAGCGGTACATACTAGGGATCGCTCTGCGACGCGGACGCGGCCACGGAGTTTCCATTGGTCGGGGAGCCGCCCAGCTTCAGTTTCTCCAGGTACTCGGCGTGCACGGGCTTGTGGCACTGCAGGACCTTGATGGCATCTTCGATCTTGAACCACTCTCGCTTGCGCCCGATGCTAATGGAATCTTCCCAATCTTCCAGCAGCTCGGTGACAGTCAGTACATACACGTAGGTCCTGTGCTTGCGATCTTGGTTCTGTTCGAAAACGCCCAGGAGCCGGCCCAACTTCCCCTTGACTCCCGCCTCTTCGTACACCTCTCGCACCGCCGCGCCGCCGGGCTCCTCCTCGGGCTCCATGCCCCCGCCGGGCACGATCCAGCGGTCCGGGTACCGGCTGCTGCTCACCAGCAGCACCTCGTCCTCGCGCTCGCTGCGGAAGCACAGGCATGCAGCCCGCTTCTTGAAGCCCTCTGGGTCGTAGGTCCGCGTCTGGTTCGGCTTGCACTTCATCCTGGAGGCCGCCGCCAGAGTGGCCGGAGCCGCCGCCGAGCAGCAGAGCAGCCGGTCTGCAGAGAAAGGGCCGGGCGAGGGCGAGAGCGAGAGCTAGCGAGAGCGATCGGGCTCCAGAGAGAGTCGCGGGAGCAGCGAGTGCGGCCGAGGGAAGACTAGGCGGGCGCGGGGGCGGGCGCGGGGGCGGGGGCGAGCCGGCGCGTCAGTCAGTCCGCGGGGCGGGCAGCCGCCGGCCGGGCGCGCGGAGGGGTCCCCACCCGCCGCCTGATTGGAGGCGCCGCTTCCGCCGCCTCCCCGGACCCGGCAGCCCACGACTCCGCACGCAGCCCACCGCGTCGCCACCGCCAGTGCGCCGCTCCCGCCCTCTGTCGCTCAGCCGCCCCCCGGCAGGGGTTGAGCGAGGTGAGGCGCATTCGCGTGCGCGCTCGCGGGCCGGTCCGCGTGCGCGTTCACGGCGGAGGGCGAGGGGCGGGGGCGGGGGTCTCCTGGCTCCCGGAGCGCGCGACGCCGAAGGCCCACTGCGCAGGCGCCCCGCACCTCTGGGGCCGGGAACCTCCTGCCCACACAGCGAGATTCGCCGCATTGGCACCTGCCCGGGAGACCGTTCCACGTGTGTCTTTCGGCCCAGCGTGGCTGTGGCTGTGGTGCCGCCGGACGGTGCTCCTCACCCACCCGCCCCCACGTTGCGCCAAGCACACGCGGGTCTTTACACACCCCGGGGCCGCTGGGTCCTCAGCCTCATCTCCCGAGACGAAAGGCACTGGCTGTTGATGGGAAGAGCCCCCTGGCCGCAAGATGACCAGCGGGATTCTTGGCAAGATCATCTTGCTGAGTCACATCATGCGGTTTTCTTTCTTCAACAGGTTCTCCACCTTGCCAGGCGTCTTGCTTGGCACAAGCCTTCCCTTAACGCGTTTCTTAAACCCCTATTTAAGTCGTCTGTAACCTCTCTGATCCTCAGTTTCCTCCCGAGGCCATTTCTCGCCTCCTAGTTCCAAACCTTTCAACTTTCAGTCATAGACACCTCACTACTAGGGAACCACCCCCCGGTGGTCTTGTATCAAATCCCAAGAATCCACACCCCCACCCTTCTGTGTCTTTCTTATTCATAAGCATTGCCAGCCTTTGGGGGAAACTTGTGCGTGGCGCTCCATGGCAGTCTTCAGGTTTTACAATTTGACTTGAAAAAGTCTGGTATGTGACTCCAGCAAAGCCACTGGGCGCTCTCTCACCTCTGTTTGCTCATCCTGTCCACTTGGAAGAGAAATGGCACCTCACCAGAGGTGCCAGAGTTAGCAGCCTTCAGCCTTCCTTCTCCATGTATTTCTTCTCAGTGTTTCTCTGGTCCCTCCTTCGAGTAATAGCCTCATAGAGAAGCAGTCTGATGTCCCTAACTTTGTCGTATTGCATACTAAGGACCTTTGTCTCTCTCTTACAGGCTGCTGACATCAGCCAAGTGTCCCGGGGAGGTCATAGAAACCGACCTTTTTGTTGAAATCATCCCTTCCCTCTCGGGAAGATGGACACTGAAAAGTAAATGGAAACCAGTCATGAAACATTTAGTTTCCAGGCATCTGCTTGATTCCGTGTGTACCCAGAATTGCTAATGAAGATGATGGTCTTTTCCCAGGGACCACAAAAGCCTGAACTATCTAGGGCATGAAGTGACAAAAAGGACTGGGTCATACATGAAGAACCTGATCAAATGAAAACAGTGACTTCAATAAAAATACTGTTTCTACTGATGATATGTTCAAGATGGATGGATGATCAAAAAGTTTTTCAGGGAAACCAAACCTGTTCATTGAAAACAAGCTGGAAAATAAAATCCCTCCGTGCTACCCTAACTCGCAACTACACACATGATGTTAAACACCTAGAAAAATTCCATTACAATCGTGATGAACATAAATATGCCTATTATTGTCCACAATACTAAATATTTTTGTAAGTTCTTTCTGGTATGATGAGATTATAAACAATAAAGTCCAAACTGGTGAAATCAATGTTATCATGATTTCCTGACAAAAAGAACATTTTCTTAGGACACACCTCAGGGGAAAAAATTTACAAAGAAGTTGTTTAATAGAAGAATGAAACACTGATCTTTTGAAGATCTGGAGCTTTCATGCATGCCATCAGGAGAAATGATGACTATCAAACTGGCAGTGTCAACCACCACAAAATGTGTAAAATCCCAAGAGATCCTAAAAAGTATGGTGAGGAGTTCGTAGTGCATGATAGCACTTCTGCTCAGGGCTCTGAAAGATGATTTGAGAAAAGCAACTGGCTCTTCAGCAAAGCTGGCAGATTGGGCTGGTGTCTGAGCTGGTATGGTCCACCCAGGCCCCAGCCATGACCCAAGTCTGCTTCACATTGCAGGTCCCATCTCCCTTTGTCACCGGAGGTGCCATTTTCTAGTTTGTTCCATCCCTTCCACAGAAGACTCTGCTTATGCAACATGCCTCTGCTGGGGACAAATCCATGGCCCGTGAGAGGAACAGGAACATTTGAATGTGGAAAGAGATGCAGGCTGGACTCCTGGTGGCAAAGTCATAGCATGTTTCTGGATAGGGAGTTCCACAACTTACTCGTTTGATACAACAAGGAAATTTCCAGGTTAGGTTTTTTTTTTCAGAATTTCACAAAATAATTTTGTCATTCACCCGAGAGGAATGTGGTGAGAATGACCATGATTTAAAAAACTAAATAACTTTTAAGAGTAAAAATCATTTTTACAAGTTCAGCATTGCAGAGTCTGGTTTATTCATATTTAATTGTTTTTCTAAACTGTGTAATTCTGCATCACTGTGGCACTAGACATTTAGGGCAATGAGTGCAGTGCATTCCTGCTGGGCAGTGTCTCCTCTCTCCTTGGTTGGTGGGCTTGACCTTGGAACTGTCTCTGTCCACCAGCATAACAACAAATATGAAGTAAACATAGAGTTGAAAAGTGCTTGTACGCTAGGGTTTCTCTCTCTTTTGGCTCTTAAAACCCCATGACAGCAATCTAGGGTAGCTGCATGATGAGAGCCCTATGGCTCATTCATCCCATTTGCCCCAGGTGACACTGAACCAATTGCCCAACATATGTCTGAGACCATCCTGGACCATTCAGCCGCAGCAGAGCCCCTTAGCTGACAGGTCCCAGATGCATGTGTAGGCTTTATTGAGAAAGCAAAAGAATCACATGAGCCCAGCTGAAATTGTCAACCTGCAGAATCCTCGGCAATTGTTGCAATTGTTGTTTTAAATTACTATATTTTGGGGTGCTTTATCATGCATTAAAAATAGCTGATACAAATATTAACCATTAAATTAGATCAAAGTTCAACCAAAAGCAGAGAAATGAATTTTCTTAGAAATGGAACCTCTGCTTACAAAGGATGTCATTTAACCTTGCTGGAGTCAGAAGGAAAGGAATGAGGTTAAGCCATTTAATCTTTGCTGATTGCATCTGTGTGGCAAGCTCCCCGGTAAGCCAGTGATGTTATTTAACTGTCATCCCATTAACTCTTAGGGAGGGAGGCAGATACTATGTCCATTTTATAAAAGGGAACACTGAGGCTTGGAGTGGAGCTTATGAAAGCAAGGTATCATGTTTCCATAGAGTGCACTGTCACAGTATCACCGTGTCTTGTCAAATGGATTATTCTGTCAGAGCTGTGGTTTGCTGTGGCCTTCTTTGATGATGTTCAGTGTTGCCCCTTAGGTAAGGTGTTTGCTCAGGATCACTGAGTTTGGTGAAATAAAATGTCCTTCATGGTGTTCTTGTGTACAACAAGTGAAAAGTGTCCTTCCATTTCCAGCAATGAATACCTTTGTCACCTTGTCATGGAGCCTAACAATTTGAAGCTTCAGTTTCCCCTGTAAGGTACAATGCAATGCAGTGATACAGAAAAGAAGACACTAATTTGTCATCACTCTAGGCCAGTGTTTAATTATGGATGGTCAGTTGTATTTTATATACCTAATCTTCATTTGCCAATGAGTCTGAAAATTGAGTATCAACCCCCCCCACCAACAGATTCAGAAATGGGCTGATAAAGGTCAAAGCAAGAAACCAGTAAGTGTTGAAGTTAGGATTCAGACACAGGGACTCTCTAGGTCCCAGGGTAACCCTCTGGCACTCACTATGCAAATGTCCCTCCTGTTAAGGCTTGCTGAGATACACAGTGGCCTGGCATTCCCTTTGGTTAAGTCCTCCTCCTCTCAACATTTTGTTTCCACATGGAAAATCCAAGCTCCCAAGGGAATGTCACATCCATGTAAATTCTAGGACAGCCAGGACCCAAGCTGAGAGGATGTGCTCTGAAACCAACAAGCCTGGGCCTCATATTCTGCATTTGGCTTAGGAAGGAGGAGCAGATGGGCAACTGACAGCAGCAGTAGAAGCAAGCTCATGGGAATTTGGGGGCTTTACCCAATGAGAAAGCCAAAGAAGCTGGAGGCGCCTCTTCTGTGGCTGCTTTTCCGGAGTACAGCCCTGAGAGAGGGGAGCCCTGTGGAAACAACTGTTCCCTGGTATAGACAATGGGAGTGACGGCCCCTGAACTGGACAGTACCCATAGCTGTGCCCAGCTGTCAGGAGAGGGATCACCAGGACATACCTGACAGACTTTCTGGATATTCAAAAGGGAAACAAAGCCAATGGAAGTGATTGTAGTACTGATCAATGAGGAAAATCATGGCACACAGCACTGCAAATGATCTAGAATGTGAATCTACCCCTCCCTGTAGCTGTGCATCCTTATGCAAGTTAATGTTTTGTTGCCTTGTATTTTCTCATCTGTAAAATGTGGAAGGTACTCAGGAAGTCAGGAGCACCTACCTCATGACCCTCATCTCACCCAAAGGGGCTTTTCGGACCATGTGCTCAGTCACCTTTTCACTGGGTTTAAACCACTCACATCTGGTTTTTCAGGCATCCTTCACCTTGAATTTTACCATATCTCTAATCAAGAGTTCTGGAACATTCCATTGGCATTCTGGTGAGAAGGGAGGATTGGGAGGCAGTATGAAATGTACCTGTTTCCATCTGAGTCAGCACAGTGCCTGAGACCTGATGTCCTGCAGAGGCTCAGAAATGTGGTTGGAAAGAAACATTGTGACAGAAGATACAGGGACCGCAAAATATATTCATTCTTGTTCCTGTTCTTTCCCTATTAGTGATCGGAAATAAAATATTTGTTACCTTAGGGCAGTTCCATATATGCCTTTTCATCATGGGAAGTGATGCATGCTGTGTCCTTCCTATCAACCTCTGCAAGTCTCTAGTTCTTGGTTTCTGTATATACAGTGGACACCTTTTTCACCTTGAACAGAAAAGTGCCTTCATTATTCATTAAAAATTTTCAAATACAAAATGACTGTTATTCAAATTTCCCCCATGTTTTGTTTGCTCATTTTCTAGTTGAATCACAGGTGTAGACAGGATTGTATTTGTGCAGTCATAGCAGAGATGTGCACAGGTCCAAGTGGTCGCCAGGGTGTTCAGTGGAATTGTCCACATGAGCTCTTCCACTCTCATTCCTAGAATTCTCTGTCTTTGCTCACCACCTCTTCCTCACCCCCATTGCCATGTTCCTGCTTTCACGGGTGCTCCAGGGTGTGCTGACTGTTGTGCCAGCACCTAACCCTTGTAACTGCCCATCTTCTTTCCTCCGAGGGACATGTTAAAAACATACAGAAGCCTACAAGGCTCTTTGAAGAGCTGGCATATTTCTTCTTTGACTTTGCCAGTAGTATCTCCCCTTTGCTCACTTACCTCAGGCTGGCCTGGACTCTGCAGAATTTAAATCTACCCCTCTCTGTAGCTGTGCATCCTTATGCATACTCTGTGTTTTGTCTGGCAGGTGCCCTCCTCAGTGCCTCTCTTCTGGCCATTCCCTCTGCCTGGAAGACTCCTCTCTTTTGTCCACCAAGCTATAACTTGCTTCTATCTAAGCCTTGAAGTTCTCAGCTCCCCAGACCACCATGTTGCATATTGTAAACGGCACCCTTCTGTGAAACCTTTTCACTGGTGGTCCTTATCCCTTTATGATGGCCCAAATGTTCTTTTGATCATGGCACTTATCACCTAATAGACTGAATTTACCTACTTAATTTGTTTGTTGTTTTCCCTTTATTTCACCATGGACCCTGCTAGAGTACAAGCTCTTGAGGTAGGATCTCTATCTCTTGCCTACTGCTGTATCTCAAGCACCCAGAATTTGCTGGAGCACATGTGATTTAGTCATCCAGAAACTACATGTGGGAGAGATGTGGAGGGATGTGTCTCAGTGACGGAAAAAGATAAAAAGTGAAGGTGATGTAGCTCAGTGGTAGAGTACCCCTACTTCCCATCCCCGGTACCCTTCCCCACCAAAATGAAAGGAAATTCCTTTAGGTACATATTGAATGCTTTTGCCTCCCCTGCTAGATTGGTCTTGAGTGACAGGTCCACATTTCTTTGGTCTTTGTAAGCCTACCTACCAGGATGGCCTCTGAGAAGATCAAAACTATACCACTGATGATTTGCTTATTTAATTAATTTTGTAGAGTGACACTCATTGGGAAAACATTCTCTTTCCAATCTGCAGTCATCCCATCAGCTGCCATCCACATCAGCGCCAGATAGCAACCAGGTGCTCCACAAACTGTAGTCAGCTATGAAGGTCTGAGAGCTGGAGGTTGGTCTCATTTTCTGTGGCACCTTGGTAGGCAGAGCCAGCCGTTCTTACCATACACCCCACTGTAGGCGATGGATTTTCCTTTATCTGTGCAAAGCAGTACTATAATTTACCTATTATATTTTATTTAAGTAATATGATATCTTGTAGAATAACACATAATTGTATGATTGAGCATGGTGGAAGCAATGCAATGTTATAAGATAGTTGAACATAACATTGAGACTGATATTTAATGACAATACACATGTTGTATGCTATACTTGGCACCTCATTTATCTTTTTTTTCTTTAATCCTAAGGAAAACCTCTTCAGAGGAAATATTATCATTCCTATTTTATGTTGGAGAATGTTGAGATCCGAGGCATTATGTAACTTTCCCAATATCTAAGAGCTCTAAGTAGTCAGATGAAGTGGGAAATTCAGGGCTCTTGGAGTTGACACCCTCAGAAACCTGCAGCACCTAGAGATCCCACCTGGGCTGGCCCCTGCCTCTCTCTCCCATGCCCTCCCCTCCTCTCACTGCTGGCTCTAGAGCACTTCCATCTCTCTCCACATACATTTTCAGAAGCTCCTCATTCTGGAATGCTCCCTCCAGCTTCTTTGGCCAAATCTTGGTAAATTCCACCTGGTTCCTGCTGTGATCGGGGAGGTGACTGTTTTGGGTCCCTGGAAAAAGACAGATTACATGTTACTGATAACTCCTTAGTGTTTTTGATAAGGATGGATCCTGATGCGGGTCCTTGGTTGCACAGCTGGTTTTTGTATGGGAGAAAACCATACTTGGCAGGGTGCCTTCCCTTCCAGAAAGACCAGTCTAGTCCAGGAAGGAAAACAGGTGTCCTGTTCATGGCACTAGTGTATACCCACTGGCTCATGTATCAAGAGGCCATTCCCTCAGATCAGAATGCACTCCTCAGGTTCACCAATGACTTGTCAAATGTTTTCTCAAGGTTTATTCAATGAAGTCAAGGTGCATACAAGTAATGCATTGATATCTAAATTCTGGTTGTGAAAATGATTCCGCAGATAACAACTAAGTGCCACCAAGAAAATGGTCGGTTTTGGAGAGCTGCTTCATTGGCATCATGGCAGCATAGGTGTGACCATGGGCTTCAAGCTGCCATCATTCTCTAGTAATACAGAGACTGGAAGGAAAATGGCTTTTCCTATTCTCCTTTCCATCTTCCATTTCATTTCTAGGCAAGCTTGAAAATCTCTACTTGTGTTTGCAGTTTTCCTAAAATACAATGTTGGTAGGAGAGGATAGCAATCAAACTCCTAGTTTCTTAACTTAGCTTTACTTCAGTCAAATAGCTTTTACTTGCATCCTGCATCTTAGAAGCGTGAATCATGAAAGCATACTATGTATTTTGTATAAGCACAAGGATAAATGCATCAGACTTCTAGTCCTCCAACACATACTAGCTTCTAAAAAAGTTTTCATGGCATCTGTTACCCAAAAGGCATACCAGTGTTTGGCTGTATAGGAGGTATCTTCTGTCCTGCCTCCAATTTGGAAATGTGGTGAGAAATTCAGGGCTCTTGGTGGTGATACCTTCTGGAAGCCTGCAGCCCATGGAGATCCCATTTTGGCTGGCTTCCAGTAGTTTTTGCTATCCATTTTTCAGCATGAAATATATTAATTCAGCAAAACTTCTGCAATGTTTACCATGTCTCCAGAATGCTAGGTGATATGGAATGTGCAAAAACCAAATGAAATATGGCCCAAGTCTATAACTGTCTCATTGGAAATCAGAAAAGAACTGCAAATTCTGAATTATAAAAATAGTCGAGGTACATTTGCCATTGCCAAGATGAGAAAAGAAGAAGATGCAGAGAAATAAACTGAGGGGAAAAAGTGAAATAGGAGCAGGAATTAAATCAAAAGAACTTATTCCTTATAACTATGAACTTCCATGTCTGTGCCTGAAATTTCCATTGCTTTGGGATTCACAGACTTTATTTC
Source organism: Marmota monax (assembly GCF_021218885.2). Taxonomy (NCBI): domain Eukaryota; kingdom Metazoa; phylum Chordata; class Mammalia; order Rodentia; family Sciuridae; genus Marmota; species Marmota monax. The sequence goes on along the minus strand of NW_026692395.1, from coordinate 512,175 downwards.
ATATTTCTAGATATTTATACTTTCTATCCAAACATGTTAACAATCAAATAAGCATTCTTATAATCATTCATTAATTTATCTAGTTAAAATTTTATCAGTTTTTTGTGCATCAATCACTTTCTATTTGCAAAGCCTAGGTGAAATTCAAAAGTAATCCCATGTGAGAACATCTGAGAAAACAGGAGATTATCAGAAATGCCAACATCAATTATTATTCTGGGAAGTCGGAAATGCACTTGTACTAGAAACTATGGAAAAATGGGGGTTGGGATGAAAGTCAGCAATTCCCCATGTTCCGTGCACTGTGGTAGGTATTAGGATTAGAGCCGTCATTGAGGTGTTACGCAGCTGTCTTAGTGTAGAAAATCATGCAGGCAGATCTTAACTTCAGTGGTTTGTAAAAGCTTGTTAAAACGTTTTTTAATATGATTAACACACAGTGGATTCACATATGGGATTTATGATATAGAATCTTGGAACTCTGATTGGAGCACAGAGGTGGATGGTGTTGGAGCCCGGCTGTCTGACTCTATAGCCTCAAGCAATGCCTATTGACAACAGACCCTTTTTCATATTAAGTTATTTCAATTTAATTGAGAGTCACTACCTGACATTCCTCTGGCTTTGCTTCTGGGTCATGACCCACAGGAGAATCCTGGAACTGAAAACTGCATCTCATTTAAAAGGCAGCAACTGAAAGGGCAGTTCCAGCATGGGAGCCCTTCCCAGACAGTATGGCCCCATCTTACCTGGCAGTGTCCTTTGTTGTTGCTAATACACTTCAAGCTCTGTTCTTGCCTCTATATTCTAATTAATCTTCAATACACAACATTTAGAGTTCTCTGCACTATGCCTTTGGCTCTGCTTATTTTAATTTACACCTTAGAGCTGCATGTGGTTATGGCTGAGCCAGAAATTATTTCTCATCCTCTCCAGTAGGTTGGATAACACAGAAAATTGCTTTAACCACAACAGATTTAATAAAATAATAATTTCAATGCCTGTGTCTTAGTTTTCTACTGCTGCATAAAAAAAGTCACCACAAACAGCACACATTTACTTTTCCAATTTCCGTAGCTCAGATTCTGTCAGGGTCAACTTAATCCTTTGCTGAGGGTCTTATAAATTTAAAACCAAGTTGTCAGCTGGGTTAAGATCATATCTGGAAGTTCTGCCAAAGAATATACTTCCAAACCCTTTCAGGAACTGAATTCAGTTATTTCTTTGTGTAGCTATATTAATTTCTCTATTCAAATGTTGATTTTTTCTGATCTGGGACTAATCCTGTTTTTGTTTTCCCTGATTTCAATTCAAATAAATAAGTGCATAAAACATGTATAGAAAGATAAATATGGATAATTGTAAAGTGAAAACATGCATCCTCAACCAAAAACAATGAAATTAAATATTATTAAAACCCTAGTGCCTATGATGTTTCCCTCCCTGACCACAACTGTGTATCTCCTCCAGAGAGGTATCTACCATCTTCATCATTGCTTACAGTCTCTTCCTTTCTGCTCATTTCAGCTTTGCCACATAGGAAAAGAACTGTAATCAATTTTGTTAGGTTCATTGTGGGGTTTTTTGTTTGTTTTGTTTTTACTTTGTGGAAACATAGCTCTGAGTTTTTGTTGCATACTTAGAGAACAACCATATTTAATTTGTTTCTAGATAATCATAGAAATGTTTAAAAGCAAACACTCTTTCCAGTTTAAAGAAGCCCCCTATTGTGTGCTTCTTAGTGAACTAAGTTCCAAGGTATATAATGAGAGCTAAACTGTATTCACTACATTTGTTGAGACTGTATTTGTGAATATGGTGCATAATGTTAGTGTACCATTTCTAGAACCAAATACAGTTAGGGTAGCAGCAAGATCATGAGTATTGCATTATAGATTCCACATACCACCTCTTACTGACTTTTGACTGGCAAGTCTTTCTACTACTTTGAGCCTGTGCATTCACCTTTGAAACAGATATAGATTTAAAATTTACTCACCAGTGTCGTACACATGGAACACTGTATGCTCTCAACAAGTTGCAGGTGCTGTTAGCACCATGATACATTGAGAAAGTCAAAAGGAAGGGTCAAAAATAATTAAAATCTATCTATATAACATAGACAACATATATACAAGACTAGAAGCCTCAGTGCATACTAGATAATTGTGTGAAGGTGTATATAAATGGACTCTGATAGCTAATTGGAATGGTAGAAGATTAGACCTTATGGGCAGAAATAAATTTTAATCACGATGAGAATTTGCCTCTTGTTGTGCAATTTTATACCCCACAAAACACATAAAGTTTGACTCCTGGTAGGCACCTGAGGAACATGGTTACATCTGAGTCCTTCAAACCAGAAATATCTAAATTAAGTATGTATTTTAAAAACAAAAATAATAAAAGACGGTAATGAGAGTTAACTTGTTTTGAGTATCCCCTCTATCCAAAATTTTCCTCAAAATCTATTATATAAATCATTTCATTTGATCCTTACCATGACCCCAGGACAAAAACCTTGAATTCAGAAATTAACTTTTTTGGTATGCTACAGGTTAATAAATTAAGTACCAAATAAATTAGCCCTATACTTATCTGAAGCTCCCTTTCCTTTGAAGGGCAGAATTTTTTTTTAGAAAATTTGAAACTTACAAAAAATTTGCAAGAATAGTACAAGAAACTCCCACTTACATTATACGACAACCTAATACCTCAATTGCTGTTTTTTTTCTCTCTCTCTCTCTCCATATATATGTGTGTGTGTGTGTGTGTGTATACATATATATTTGTCTTTTTGTCTCTCTTCAAATACATAGAGATGCATAAATGCACATTCATATACATATGTATATATATGTTTTTTTCTAAACTGCTTGAGAACAAGCTTCAGACATATCTTTTCATCTTGAATGCTTCAGACAGAGACAGAATTACTGAAGGTGAGCAAGTAAACAAATATAGAAAATGTTACTAATTGACATATTAGAGGGAAATACAGCATGAACAGGAATTCTTTGTACTATTCTTGCTACATTTTTGTACGTTCAAAATCATCTTCCTAAGAACAAGGATGTTCTCATACACATACAGTATGATTATCTGCCGCAGTCCTGCTGGGCCAAATAACCGGGAGGTGACAAGCAACTTGAAGGTTGAAGCGGGAACTGCTTTATTACAGAACAGCAGAGGTATATATACCTAACTGATTACACACAGCTTGACTCAATTAGCATCATCCAGATACAGCAATCAGCCAATAAGGAATCCCCACCATCTTAATGGCTCGGTGGTGTTGCCTCACAAACCACTCCTCCTGGCAAACTGCCAGGCGCCATCTTGATTTGATTGCGGCCCCCAACAATTATCAAAACCCATACAGTCACATTGATAAAATAGTATTGTCTATCTCACTTATGGACCTTTTTCAATTATGGCCAATTTTTCCAACAATATCATTTACAAAATGTTTTCTAATCTTCTGGTCTATGATCCTGCTTAGTATCGTGCATTTTGTTATTTCTTATTTTCACTTATATATTTTTTGTACTGGGGATTGAATTCTGGGGCACTTAACTACTGAGCCACATCCTCACCACGTCCCAAGTTGGTGTTTTTTTTGTTTTGTTTTGTTTTGTTTTTGACAGGGTCTTGCTAAGTTGCATAGGGCCTCTGTAAGTTGCTGAGACTGGCTTTGAACTTGAGATCTTCCTGCCTCAGCCTCCCAAGCTATTAGGCTTACAGGTGTATGCCACCACACCTAATTGGTTGTTACTTCACTTTAGTCTTCTTTAGTCTGGAAGCAAGTCCTCAAATTTTCTTTGTCTATCATGACTTTTAAATTCTTTTAAAGTTTTAGCAACTCAATAGACTGTCCTTCAATTTGAGTTTACCTGATATTCTATCCTCTTTATTAAATTGAGCACATACATTTTTGTCAGAAGTATCACAAAAATAATACCATTTCCTCCCAATGCATTATAACAGTTATCATATGAAATCTACTCATTACATAACTGATGATATCAAATATGGTCATTTGGTTAAAGTTGTATTCACCAGACTACTCCAATGTAAAGTTACTGTTTTCCTTTGTAAATTTAAATATCCTATGGGGAGACACTATTTTATCCATTGATGATTCTTGTCTAAATCCACTAATATATAATGGCTGAAAATGATGCCTTTCTAACTCCTTCATTTTTCCACTTTTTAAAAAAATTGCATGTATTTTTTAACTGAGAAATAAAAATTCCATATATTTATCATTTACAACATGAGGTTTGGAAATAATTATACATTGCAGAATGGCTCAATCAAGGTAATTTATTAACATTTGTATTACCTCACATACTTACCATTTTTTGTGGTGAGAATGCAGAGTGAGTCTACTCTCAGCAATTTTCAATAATACAATACATTGTTATTACCAATACTCCTAATGTTGTACAATGGATCACTTGAATTTATTCCTCCTATCTAACATACTTTGTGTCCTTTGACTAATATCTCTCTGATGTCTCCCCACCAGCCCTTGCTTCTATAAGTTCAACATTTTAAAAATTTCACATATTAGTGAGATTGTACAGTATTTGACTTCAAGTGCCTGGGTTACTGCACTGAACATATGTCCATATTTCCACAAATGATAGGATTTCCTTATTTTTAAAGAAGGGATAGTGTTCCATTTTGTATACATACCACATTTTCTCTATCCACATTCACATGTGGATTGGTACATATTGATTCCTTACCTTGGCTATTGTGAATGATGCTGAAATTGAACTTGGTAGCAATATTTCTTTGACATTTCTAAGTTGGTACTACAGAGTAATAAAGAGCTTTTCCAGCTCCCTATTTTATTTATTTATTCATTTATTTATATCAGTATGCCTTCTTGGATATAGATTTTATTCATCTATTATCATTTATTTTGATGCTCAAATTGGCCCACGTTTGGCCACTAGAAACTCCTTGAAACTGGTACTGTGTCCTTTTGACATGTCTCCATTTTTCTTTCAACCTTTTTTCACTTTATGGTATAAAAGCTATTCCTGTCTCTTTGTATTTTCTTTGCTCTGGCTCTGGAATCAGACATTTGACGAAGAAACTCTGGCTTCTTTTAGTACAGAACGATGTTTATAATCAAGTCTGCACTCTAAAATACCTGTTTCTACTGACATTATTTCTTTGCAATCCCCTAAAATTCCCTTAATTTTAGTTACCGAATATGTAAGGGGCACATATAAATTGGATTTTTGTCATAGGTGTGTCTCACAGTAATTAAAGTATTTCATAAAATGTCTGGCATAGAAGTAATTTTTTAAATGGGATCATTTGAGCATGAGAATGAATGATACTATTATTCATTATTGATTGTAACCCAGTGGATAAAATAAGAATCCATAAGTGCATTTGGAAACAATCATTAGGTATATTATAATTTTTGATACTATCAAATACTAGTGACAGTCCATGAGATCTATCTCTAGGAAACAAAATCAAGATTATAAAGTTAACCTTGTCAAGCCAAGACCAACAGTATCACAGAGCTTATAGAAATAGAAATATGAGAGACCCTTATCTTACACCATAAACAGAAATATCAAATCAATATGCATAAAAAACCTAAACATAGAACCTGAAACTTTAAAACTCCTAGAAGAGAAAAGTTCCTTGACATTGGCCTTAGTGATGCTATTTTGGGTATCACATAAAATTCTGAGGTTACGAAAATAAAAAATAAATGAAACTACCTCAAAATAAAAACTATATGTACAACAAATGTAATACAAATAAAAAGGTAACATAGAACATGGGAAATATTTGCAAACTACATGTCTGAATAAGGGTTTGAGAGCCAAAATATATAAATAACTCTTACAACTCAATAGTGAAAAACTCATTTTATTCAAAGAATGGACAAAGGACCTGAACAGACATATCTCCAAAGATGACATAAATATGGCCAAGTCATAATATGAAAAGGTGCCCAACATCACTAATCACTAGAGAATTTCAAATAAAAATGACTAAGATATCACTTCATACCCATTAAGATTGCTATTATTAAAAAGACAAGAGAGAAGCTGGAGTATAGCTCATTGGTAGAGCACTTCCTAGTGTACATGAGACCCTGGTTTCCATTTCCAGCACCAGAAGAATGATAGAGAGGGGTATGGGGAGGAAAGGAAAGGAAAAGGAAAAGGAAAAGACAAGAGATAATAAATGTTAGTGAAGGTGTGGTACAAATGGAATACTGTACACTATTAGTGTGAATGTACGCTTGAATAGCCATTATGGAAATCAGTATGGAGATTCCTAAGGTAATGAATAAAATGCATAAATACTATATGACCCAGTAAATCCTCTTCTGGTTGTGTAGTCAAAGGAGATGAATCATCACCTTGTAAAGATACATGCACTCCCATGTTCACAATAGCCAAAATATGGAATCAACCTAAGTATCTTTGTACTGAGGCATATATGAATACGATGTGGTATATATGCACAGTCTTGTTCACCAAAAAGAAGGAGAACCTGACATTTACAACATGGATAGACCTGGAAGGCATTAGGCTGAGTGAAATGAGTCACATACAGAAATTAAAATACTGCACAATTTTAGTTTTAGGTGAAATCTAAAAGGAAAAAAGGTCTGATAAAAGAGAATAGAGCAGTGGTTGCCAGGGACAGGGTGGGAGAGAGGAAATGGGGAACATACAAAGAAGCAGACATATCTAATTTTAAAATTTAGAGATCTAGCATATAATAGTATCCTTTCAGTATAATGGCCTTAGCCTCACTGTGCTATAAACAGCTATTTATCTGTGTCATTCATTAGACTGAGAGCTGATAGATGTGACACAGAGTGCCTGTCAGATAGGAGACATTCAATAAGTGTTTGCTGAATGCACAAATTAAAGTATTGATCAATTTCAAAAGTCTCTTTTGGATAATGGAGAGAAGGAAATGGAGGGGAGGAAACTGAGACCCAGAGAAGTAGTACAAATAATAAGAGCTGGAGGAAAAATTCCATCCTGCTCTGACTCTAGAGAGTTGTATTAGTCTCTGTTATACTAATCTCTTGGGATGCTGGATCTTCCCACAAAGATTAACTTGTCCAATTTTCTTGTTTCCTAGAGTTCAAATGGGAGCCTCTATGTACCAGACTACACATCCAAGACTGTATATTCAAAGATCAGACAGTTAATACAAGAAATATTTATTGATCACTTACTATTAGGCTTTTTAGGCTCTGAAATGATAGCAGTAAGCACAACATAGACCAACTACTCTCATCAATATTTCATTCTAGTGTGGAAAGACAGAAAATAGGCAAAAGAATACTTATATTTTGAGGTGGTAAAGAGAGTAAAGCTTGAATAACAAATAGAGAATTATTTGACATAGGTGTGTATAGAGGAGAGATTTGATATATAGATGAGAGAAGGCTTGCTGGGTTTAGAGAGCCTAGAATGGTTTGACTTGTCTGGAAGTAGAATGAGGTATAGGCTGGGGGTTGAAGTGGGAAGTTAGAAAGTTGAATCCTGAAGAAAATGAGCCAGAAATTTAAAAAGACTGAAGTAATTGCAAGCATCTTTTCTAATCATAATAGAATAAAACTAGAAATCAATAATTGAAAAAAAACAGGAAAATTTATAAATATATGGCAAGTAAATAGTATACTCTTGAACAGCTATTGGATTAAGTAAGAAATCAAAAGCAAAATTAGAAAATATCTCAAGACAAGAAAAGCAAAACACAACATATTAAAACAGAGGATGTAGAAAAACAGTACTAAGAAGGAAATTTTTAGCAAATATCTTCTAAAAAGAAGAAAGATGTCAAAAACCCCAACTTTCCACCTAAAGGAACTAGAAAAAGAAGAGCAAACCAAACCCAAAATCAGCAGAAGAAAGGACATAATAAAGAATAGAGAAGAAGTCAATGAAAACAAAAATAGAAAACCAATTTAATAAAATCAACAAAACTAAGAGATTTTAATAGAAAATCAACATGCCCTTAGCTAGACTATGAAAAACAGAAAAAAAGCCTCTAATAATAAAATCAGAAATCAAAGGAGTAACATTATAATATCTCCTTCAGGGTCGGGGGAGATCATAAGGTGCTATTATAAATAATTAAATACCAATAAATTGGATAGATTAGAAGAACTGGAAAAATTTCTAGAAACAAACAGTCCTGCCAAGACTGCATCAGGAAGAAATAAAAAAGCTCAAACAGACCAAACCAAATAAAGTATTGAAGGAGGAATGAAAAAAACACTCAAGAAAGAAAAAGTCGAGGATCAGATCACTTAACAGTGATCTAATATATATATGGAATTAATTCTAAACCTTCTTAAATTCTTCTGAAAGAAATGAAAAAGGAAAACTTCTAAATTCATTCCAGTGTCATCCTGAAACTCAAACCAGATGAATACAACAGAAGAAAAGGTAACTACATGCCTCTACTCCATATGAACATAAATGCAACCCTTCACACAAAATACTAACAAACCAAATACAATAGCATATTAAAAGAGTCATATACCATGACCAAGTAGGAGTCCCTGTGATGAAATAATGGTTCAATATAGACAACTCAATCAATGTAATTCTGTCATGTGGAGTGAAAATAAAAACCACATAGCCATCTCAATACATGCAGAAAAATACTGACAAAATTTAATGCCCCTTAATAATAAATAATCTCAACAAATTAGGTATGAAGGAATTGACCTTCAAATAATAAAGGCCATCTATGAAAAGCCCATAGCTAACATGATATTCATTGGTGGAAGGCTGAAAATTTTACCTCTAAGATCAGGAGCAAGACAAAGGTATCCACTTCCACCACTTCCATTCCACATACTACTAGAAGTCCCAGTCAGAGCAATTATACAAGAAAAAGAAATAAAAGGAATCCTAATTGGGAAAGAAGAAATTAAAATGTCTTTGTTTGCAAATAACAGATGAAATAGGTTTTTAAATCAGAAAAAGATGGAAATAGATAGTTTTTTCATAGACTGGACATATTAATATTTTTTAAATGTTCCATTGACCTGCTTGGCCCAGTGACATGCACATGTAGTCCCAGTTACTTGTAAAGTTAAGATAGGAGGATATGAGTTCAAGGTTATCCTGGGCAAGATAGTGAAACAGCACTGAAAGATTATATAAAAATGAACCCCACTGTTATATATAACTATTACACACTAATAAAAACATAAAAAATGTCCATACTACCCAAAGTGGTCTATAGGGTCAATGCAACCAGAGATAATTTAACTTCTTCCTGTTTTGTCTACTATCAGTTTTTAATGCATATGAACTCAGGAAATGTGATACCTCCTGCTTTGTACTTCTTGCTCAATTTGCTTTGACTTTTGTAGGTCTTTCATGGTTCTATGTAAATCATAAGATTGTCTTTCTTTTTCGGAGGGTTGGCTGCTACAGGAGATTGATCTCAGGGTCTTGTGCATGCTAGGCAAGCACTCTACCACTGAGCTACATTCTCAGACCTACATTCTCTATTTCTTTTTTTCCACATTTTTAAAATTCTAATTTGTTGTGTATGACAGCAGAATGCATTACAATTAATATTATACATATAGAGCACAATTTTTCATATCTCTGGTTGTATCCATAGGAGAGTCACACCACTCTAGTCTTCATACATGTGCGTATGGTAATGATGTCCATCTCATTCCACCGTCTTTCCTACCTCCATGCCCCCTCCCTTCCCTCCCTCCTCTTTGCTCTATCTAGAATTCATCTATTCCTCCCATGCTCCCCACCAACCCCATTATGAATCAGCATCCTTATATCAGAGAAAACATTTGACATTTGTTTATTTGGGATTGACTATCTTCACTTAGCATTATATTCTCCAGCTCCATCCATTTACCTCAAATTCCATGATTTTATTCTCTTTTAGTGCTGAATAGTTTTGCATTGTGTATAGATACCACATTTTTGTTATCCATTCATCTATTGAAGGGCATCTAGGTTGGTTCCACAGTTTAGTTATTGTGAATTTTGCTGCTATAAACATTGATGTGGCTGTGTCCCTGTAGTATTCTGTCTTGGGGTATAGTCTGAGGAGAGGGATAGCTGGGTCAAATGGTGATTCCATTCCCAGTTTTCCAAGGAATTTCCAAACTGCTTTCCATTTTGGTGTGTGTGTGTATATATGTATGTGTGTATGTGTGTGTGTATATATATATATATATATATATATATATATATATATATATATATATATATATATATATATTTGCAGTCTCACCAGCAATGTATGAGTGTGCCTTTTTCCCCACATCCTTGCCAACACTTATTCTTTTTTTTTTTTTTTTTTTTTTTGCATGTATAAATTAAATTTAATAAACTATACAACAGGAGAACACTTAAATCACAATGTTTCAGGGAATTGGACACACACATGGACACACAATGATACACACTGGGACTCACCTAAGCCAAATTCCATGCTTCTACAAAAGAGTCTCGTAGCATTCTTTGACTATACAGTACGTTCTAATGCATCACTCATAACACCATATAGCCCACAATATGACCCCCAAACAGAAACCCAGACACATAACAAAATGGTAGTCATGTCTCTACAAGAACTAATAAAAGTAAAAAGACTTATGAATACATCCCATAGTATAGATGACAATAAATGCATATCCAGATTATCTGTATTCTTCATGTGTGACCAAATGGCTGCAATACATATGGACAACACATTAGATTTTGAAATTCCATTAGACATAAAAACAGACAACCAACGACGCATAATACCATACCCCAACAAAGGATCAGACCATAAACTTAACATAAGTGGAGCTGTATGGAGAGAAGATTATGTATCACCAGACACACTGATGGAATCTCTACAATGGGGTGAATGTAAAAATGAATATACCTACTTCTACCCCAGGTATGAGATAAAAGCAGCAGATAAAATGCCTTTATCATGGTGGAAAACAGCAGGCATGAATTTTGATACGGTAGTACAATATAGAGTAGATCATACTAATATTCCATACTATTTCTATGTGCTACTACCACAATGGAACAAGCCATGGGAATTAATTCAATATTATTTTGTGGCTCACGGACCTCTATTTAACAGATCTGTAATTACAAAAAGATCATAGCAGGGACAGGAACATGTATTTGTATTACCTATGTCCTTTGAAAGATGTTCCATTAAGGAATACCTCCAACCATGTATTATTGATAGAGGAGGTATTAATGCCACACATAAACTATTTATAGCACATTACTCATCAGGAGTGAAATTATATGGAGAAAGTCCAAGATTAACCACAATCACCAGAGCACCTTATGTAATACCAAGTATACAAATTCCTCTACAAATAATTGTAAACCCCATAATTCAGAGGATCACATTAACTATTGACACAGCAATATGTGCTAAGGAGCTATATAGGAGATGCCCTCAGAAACCAATATGGCACACTCCAACAATACAGAGACAACACATTAGGAGAACAAGGGAGATTTTAGAATGGATACTTATTGCTGGACTAGCATTAGGAGAAATTGTTAATGCAAAACATATAGAGGACTTGGATGTTAGAATTACAGCCCTGGAACACATTAGAGACAAAGAAATTCATGGACTAAAATGATTTCTAAATCTGTATATACAATCACAGAAATCATACATGAAGCTGAACTATAGAGGCAAACTATAGTTCAGACACTAATAGCCCAAAAGGAATATTATGATGCTTTTATACAGAAAATGGATAAAAATGAACATAATAGCATCCAAATATGAATGTACACAATTGGAACTGTGAGGATTATTATTATTATTAATCTGAATATCCTGACACAAATACGTGTTTTGGTGAATGTAAAACAACCCATGAAGCAGGATGCCATTTGAGATTGGCTATCTTCACTTAGCATTATCTTCTCCAATGCCATTCATTTACCTTCAAATGCCATGATTTTGTTCTTTTATAATGCTAAGTAATATTCCATTGTTTATAACAGGATGCCACGGTATCCAACACATGGAAGTTGACATCACACACTAAATCAGGTAAAAATATAACAGCATTCTCAAACCAATGGATACAGATGAAACACACATTACAAATTAATATGGTATTGGTTGAAGATGAGGATAAACCAGACATACAATTGAAATATATGAAGCAACTTCAAAACCAGATTAAACATAATATCGAACAACTACAAAGACAGGATGCCCAAATAACACTGGATATAAGAACACCTTAACAACACAAATCACATTGTCTCACAGATAGTACATGTAATGGAAACAGATTCTTTAGCATACAAACATAATGTAGTCAACAGACAATGCTCTTGGGCAGATTCATTCTATAGGCTCCTCAAGTTTGACACCATATGCTTGCACATCCCAAATTGGTTCCAGACATAGGATAAATTATCCATTACGCACTGCTAATACTCATATTCATGAGAGCCTTAAAAATTTCAGGATGCATTGTTGGGGACCGCAAATCATGTCAAGATGGTTCCTGGCAGTTTGCCAGGAGGAGTGGTTTGTGAGGCAACACCACCGAGCCATTTAGATGATGGGGATTCCTTATTGGCTGACTGCTGTATCTAGATGATGCTAATTGAGTCAAGCTGTGCGTAATCAGTTAGGTATATATACCTCTGCTGTTCCGCAATAAGGCGGCTCCCGCTAGCTTGGGTGCCCGCTACTTTGAGTTCCTGCTCAGTTCCCGCTGAGTTTCCTTGCAATAAAACAGTTCCTGCTTCAACCTTCAAGTTGCTTGTCACCTCCCGGTTATGTTGCCCAGCCGGACTGCGGCAATGCATGCAGCTTTGCATATCATGGAATCAAATAATTTAGAGATGATTGAGCCTCTTCCTCAGTTTGCACCATTTGCTGTAAGGAAAGCAGGGAATCACGCCGATGATGCTCTTGGCACGAGAGGTCTTCCATGTGTACACCATAATCAGGAGCTCCACGAAGCAGGTGTTCACATCCCCTCCGCTGTGGGAGGAAGAAACCGCGGACCCCCAGGCGGCGTCTCTAGGACCAAATCGGTAGCTTCATCCCCAAAACCGCAACCGCCGCGCTTGAGAGGCCCGGATTTCGTGGGGCGGGGCCAGAGGACTCCCCAACACTTATTCTTAATAGCTGCCATTCTGACTGGAGTGAGATGAAATCTTAGAGTAGTTTTGATTTTCATTTCTCTAATTGCTAGAGATGTTGAAGATTTTTTCATATATTTGTTGATTGATTGTATATCATCTTCTGAGATGTGTCTGTTTAATTTCTTGGCCCATTTATAATCTGATTTTTTTTTTGGTGTTAAGATTTTTGAGTTCTTTATATATCCTAGAATTTGGTGCTCTATCTGATGTGTGTGTGTGGTAAAATTTTTCTCCCAATATGTAGGATCTCTATTTACCTCACTGATTGTTTCTTTTGCTGATAAGAAGCTTTTTAGTTTGAATCCATTCCATTTATTGATACTTGATTTTAATTCGTATGCTATAGGAGTCTTATTAAGGAACTCAGGGCCTATTCGACATGATGGAGATTTGGGCCTGCTTTTTCTTCAATTAGGCACAATGTCTTTGGCTTAATTACTATGTCCTTGATCCACTTTGAGTTAAGTTTTGTGCATGGTGAGAGATAGAGGTTTAATTTCATTTTGTTGCATATATATTTCCAGTTTTCCCAGCACCATTTGTTGAAAAGGCTATCTTTTCTCCAATGTATGTTTTTGGCACCTTTGTCTAATATAAGATAACTGTAGTTATGTGGGTTTGTCTCTGTTTCCTCTATTCTATATCATTGGTCTACCAGTCTGTTTTGGTGCCAGTACCATGCTGTTTTGTTGCTATTGCTCTCTAGTATAGTTTAAGGTCTGGTATTGCTCTTCTTGCTAAGGATCGCTTTAGCTACTCTGGGTCTCTTATTTTTCTGGATGAATTTCATGACTTCTTTTCTATTTCTATGAGTAATGTCATTGGGATTTTGATTGGAATTGCATTAAATATGTATAGTGCTTTTGGTAGTTCAAAAAATACTTGGGAATCAACTTATATTTTCTATTTCTGTAAAGAAAAACATAATGACAGAATTTTGGAACAGAATAGAGAGCCCAGAAATACATCTATGCACATATGGTCAATTGATCTTCAAATAGGTTCCAATATTACACAAAGTGAAACATATTTCTTTAATAAATAATGCTGGAAAATCAGGTAGTTGCATGCAAGTAGACCCTTATCTCACATGAGACAAAAAAACAGTTGCAAATGAATGTAAATCTAAGAACCAAAACAATAAAAGTCTTAGAAGAAGCCAGGAGAAAGCCTTCTAGACAATTGACTAGGCAATGGTTTCTTGAATATAACACTAAAAGCAGAATAAATCAAAGCAACAATAAGTAAGTAGAATTGTATACAAAAATAAGATTACAAATGGGCAAAATGCCTGAATAGACATTTCTCCAAGGAAGATGTACAAATGACCAATGGGTAGATGAAAAGATGTTGAATATCATTAATAATCAGGGAAATTCAAATCAAAACTATAATTAGATATCACTTCACACCTGTCATGATGACAATTATCCAAAAACACAAGTTTTGGTAAGCATACGGAGAAAGAGAACCCTTTTAAATTGTTGATGGGACACAAAATTGGTGTAATCATCATGAAAATCAATATCAAAGTTCATCAAAAAATAAAAATAGAATTACAAATTGATCCAGAAATCACACCTTTAGGTATATCCATGCATCAAAATCTGGAAGTTAAAGAGATATCAGCACTGCCATGCTAATTGCATAAATATTCCTAATAGCCAAAATATGGAAATAAACTATCTATCAATAATGGAATACTATTCAGCCTTATAAAATAATTAAATCATACTTTTTATGATAGCATGGATAGAAATGGAGATTATGTCAAATGAAATTCATTAGACACAGAAAGAAAAATAATGCTTGGTTTCACTTATACAAAGAATCTAAAAATTGCCAGACACATAGAAGGAGAAAGAGTAGAATGGTATTTGGCAGGGACTAAAGGAAGGAAGAAATAGAATGGTGTTAGTTAAAGCATACCAAATATCATTTATACAAAATAAGTGAGATCTGGAAGTCTGCTATACAATATAGATCTTATAGTTTACAGGACTGTATTGGATACTTAAAAAGTTTGCTATCCAGGTGTGGTGGCACACACCTATAATCCCAGCACTGTGAAGACTGAGACAGGAGGATGGAGAGTTCAAAGCCATCCTCAGCAACAGGTGAGGCGCTAAGCAACTCAGTGAGACCTTGTCTCTAAATAAAATACAAAATAGGGCTGGGGTTGTGGCTCAGTGGTTGAGTGCCCCTGAGTTCAATCCCCGGTACCAAAAAAAAGTTTGCTAAAAGGTTAAATCCTATATTAAGTACTCTTACCACAAAGGGCAGGGGCACAGAAGGCAGAGAATACTTCCAGAGATGATAGATAAATATATGGCATTGATAAGGATCATATTTTGATCGAGCAAATGCTTATATACAAATATAAGTGTATACAGATTTTTTGTAGACGAATAAAAGAAAGTCCATACAAATGGTGCCATTACAGTAGCATATTGAGTCCCTATTAGAATTGGGGTACTTTCCTCTCTCCAGAAAAATATTAATTTGTTAAAACAGCAAACACTCCATTATGCCTACCATATTTCCAGAAATGGTCTCTACCCCAAATATGGAAAGATCATTGAAACATGATTTTTCACAATCATGGATTTCACAATCTTGTATTAGAGGCAAACACATAAGTGGAAAAGAATTTTAAAAGGAATTGTGGATTCTGAAATATACATTGGTACTCCAAATGAAGAACATCCAGAAAGTGGCACAGAGAAAGGAATGGCCTAAAAATTAAGATAAAAAGAAAAGAGCTCTTTTCTGTGTTAATGTGAGAGTATCTGCCTATACATGATAATTACTTTCATCTTTGAGTTCTTTTCCTTGATTTTGTCAATGTAAGCCTGAATTAAATATATCTTTACTGTGTGAAATCAAATCATTTAAATTACCAGACACATATATTCAAATGTGTCACCAGTCAAAAATAATTTTTAAAAATGTCATTTGAAGATCAATGTCATTTTAAAAATCAATTGTTTGGATGGACAGGAATATATCTTAGTGGTAGAGTGATTGCCCAGCATGCATGAGGCACCAGCACTGCAAAAAAAAATCAATTATTTTGTATTTGTTAAATTTTCAGAGAATTAGCAGAGGAAGTCCAACTGTGAGGTCAGATTAGAGGCTCAGAGAGTAACAGATTGCCCTGTGAACATTTTGAAATTGTTCATTAAGTCCAGAATGTACTTGTCCTAGAAGTTTCTAAAAACAGAGCAATTATCCAGTATGAAAACTTTCTCTAAGTGAATATAACCTGAGTACAGATATAGCCTATATTCATTAATTTTCATGATTTTGTTTTCTCCAGTGAACAAACAGCTCATAGAATAGTAGCTAGGTTTTATGGAATAATTCTCAGATCCAGGGCATCATCATTTATACAGTGAATGTTTGTTAACCACATGCTGGACACCAAGTTCTAGGCTATGTGCCAAATTCTGGGAACACACATGACACAAGCTATGTCACATCTTTCAATGAATTATCATATTAATGAACAGACAGAGAGAAATGGATAATTACTGCGTTATTTTCAGGGGAACAATGATAAAAGTAAGGACAGTGGTTACAAAGAACAGAAAAATAGGATGGTTACTGAAATTATCTAAATTGCTTTCCATTATTTATGAGATAGTCTCTGTTATTATTCCCATTTCTCAGATGGGAAAAGCCAGAAGAGAGAGAATGGTGCCAGGAATATAACAGGCACTCATAATTTGTAAAATGTATGAAGGTTACTTGACCAACATCAACATCAACTATCTCAGAGACCAATGTTGTGATGAAGGCAATTATTTATTTTTTTAATTAGCAGAACTTTTATGCATACAGAAAAATGAGTACAGAGAATTTCCATGTACATGTTCCCCACTTCCCTCCCTTATTATTAAGTTCTTGCAATATTGTGTCACATCTGTTACAACTGATGAACCAATATTGATATGTTATTATTAACAGAAGACCACATATCATGTTAAGTTTCACTCTTTGTGTTCTGTGGGATTTGACAAATATTTAAGACATGTGGGCTGGGGTTGTGGCTCAGAAGTAGAGCACTTGTCTTGCATGTGTGAGGCACTACATTCGATTCTCACACTGCATATAAATAAATGGATCAAATAAAGGTTCAACAACAACTAAAAGAAATTTTAAAAAAACAAGTGTATCATTATAGTATCATACAAAATGGTTTCACTGCCCTAAAAATTACCCTGTACTTCACCTGTTCTTCTCTCTCTACAAACACCTGACTCTGATACTTCTGTTGGAAAACAAGATTTTTAGTTACTTAGCTAAAAGACTGTTTTTCCAAAGTAGTTGTACCCTTTAACACTTGTGGCACTCTAACTTTCAATTCCTCTACATTCACACAACACTTACAATAGTCAGTCTTTTTTTATTGAGCATTATCATTATATGTAGTAGTTGAGTTCATCCTAAGAAAATCATTCATGCATGAAATTCAATTCCAGTTCACATGCCCCCCACTTCTCCCTCCTCCCATTCTCCTTCCTCTACTCTCTTGGTCTTCTTTTTGCTCATCTATTTATTTACTTTTGATTGGTTCTTTCTGCTTATACATAAAGGTAAAATTCCCTGTAATATATTTATATATACACACAGCATGATTTTTTAAAAAATCATTTTGTATTTCCTTCCCTTTCCCATCACTCCTCTCTCCATCTTGATCTTCTTGTTCTACTCTATTGATCTTCCCTATGTCTTTATGATAGCTAATCTTCCCCTCTTTCTTTATTTTTCTCTAGCTTCCATATATGTGAGAAAATATTTGACCCTTGATTTTCTAAATCTGGCTTATGTTTACTTAGCATGATATTCTCAGTTTCCCCATCCATTTACCAGATAATGCCATTACTTCCTTCTTCTTTATGGCTGAGTAAAACTCAATTGTGTATATATAGCATGATTTCTTAATCCATTCATCTATGGATGGGCATTTGGGTTGATTCCATAATTTAGCTATGGTGAATAGAGCTGTATAGTCAGCTATTTTAAATTGTGGACATCATAATAGGTAGTGATGTCTTATTGGAGTGTCAATTTGCATTTCCCTAATTATTGATGATGCTGAGCATATTTCCATGAGCTTACTTGACAATTGTTCAAATGCATTCCCTATTTAATTGGGTTGTTTGTTTTATTTTTTTATTGTGGAGTTTAAAAAGCTCTTTATCTATTATGGATAAAAGTTCTTATCAAATATATGCTCTGCAAAGATCTTCTCTGCCGCAGTCCGGCTGCAGCAAAATAACCGGGGGGGTGACGAATAACTTGTGTACGTTGATACAGCAGGAGTAGGAGCCGTTTATTGCACCTGGCAAAATGCCAGGTGTTATTTTGACTTGTTTACAGACTCTAACACTTCTCATAGTCTGTGGCCTTTATTTCCATTATTTTATTTTGAAAATTATATAATTTTGATGAAGTCAAATTTAATACCTTTTATGTAGCAGATTATCCTTTTGGAGTTGTATCTAAGAAATATTTGCATAACCCAAGTCATGAATATTTTCTCTAATTCTTTCTTCTAGAAGTTCTGTGATTTTAGGTTTTATGATCTACTTTGAGTTGATTTTCATGGAGTAGTATATGGCTCTAAGTATAATTTTTGCATATGCATATTCAATTGTTTGTTTAAAAAGGCTTTCCTTTCTCAACTGTGTTGTCTTTTTCATCTTTACAAAAGATGAGTTATGCATTACACGTGGGTTTATTTCTGGACTTTCTATTATGTTCCACAGATCTATTTGTTACACTAATATCATGGGACTTGTTATTATAGTTTTGCAAAAACACTTAAAACCAAGTATCAATCCTTCAATTTTGTTCTCCTTTTTCAGACTTGTTTTGACCATTTCAAGTACTTTGAAGTTTCATAGGAATTATAGCATTGATTTGTCAATGTCTATTTTAAAAGCCTACTGTGATATTGATTGCTGTTGCATTGAATCAATTTCAGAATAAATAACATCTTAATAACATCAAGTCTTTGGTGGACAAGATGTATCTCTTCATTTATTTGAGTCCTCATTATTTTTCTGAAACATATTTCGTAGTTCTCAGAATTCATGCCTTTTATATATTTTGTTAGGTTTATACCAAGTACTTTACATTTTTATGTTTTTTTGTTTGTTTGTTTTGCTACTGGTAATTGAACTCAGGGTCACTGGACCACTGAGCCACATCCCTGGCCCTATTTTGTATTTTATTTAGAGACAGGATCTCACTGTTGCTTAACACCTCACCTTCTGCTGAGGTTAGCTTTGAACTTGCGATCCTCCTGTATCAGCCTTCCAAGCTGCTGGGATTACAGGCATGTGCCACCATACCCAGCCATTTTTATGTTTTTATAAGCTTTTTTTTTAATTCAGGTTTGAATTTTGATTGCTAGTATATAGAAATATAAGTGATTTTTGTATCTTGACTTTTTAGCTTCACACCTGGTTAATGCACTTATTAGTTCCAGTAGATTTTTGGAGATTCCATCAAATTTTTAACAATCATATAATCCATGAAAAAGACAGTTTTGCTTCTTCTTTTACATTCTGTGTGACTTTCATTTCTTTCTTTCTTTCTTTCTTTCTTTTTTTTTGCCTGATTTTACTGCCTAGAGCTACAAGTACAATGTGGAATAGAAGTTATGAGAGTAGACATTCCTGTCTTTTATCTTATGCATAAAGGGTGCTCATTCAGGTTTTCCTTGTTAAATATGATGCTAGCTATATCCTTTTTACCCATGCTCTTTATCAGATGGAAGAATATCTCTTCTATTTCTCATTTTCTGAGAGTGTTTACCAGGAATAGATTTTGGAGTTTCTCAAATCCTTTTTCTGCTTTTAGGAATATGATCAATTTTTTTCTTAAAATTTTGTTAATTTGGGTGAATTACATTGATGGCTTTTTATTGTGAAAACATCCATGAATTTATGGGTTAAGACCCAGTTGATTATGATCATTATATGTTCTTTTAATTATTTTAATACAAATTTATTTTAAATCTATCGACATATTAGCTGCTTTAAATGCTTTGCCTGTTAAATAAAATATTGGGATCCACTCAAAATCAGTGACTTGCCTATTTGGTTTATTTTTTCCTGTTTTGTTATAAGTTCTGGTGGTAAACTGGATATTTTAGATAATATATTAACAATTCTGGATTCTGTTTTAATTTCATGAGTATTTTGGTTATGAGTTTGGGAGATTTTTGTTTTTGTGGTTTTTTAAATTTTTTTTAGAATTATCTGACTTTTGCATAGTCATTTGTTACCCCATGGTAAAAAACCGCTGAGATCTCTGTTACATTTTTATTTTTATTTTGTATTCTAGAATCCTGTTGCCCACCCCCCCATGTTTTCATAACTTAATGATCAGGCAGTGATTTGGGCAAGATTGTGTTCAAAATACCTTGAGTCTGTAAGGCTTCCACCCTTAGCTAATCTGTGTGTGGACTGGGGAACACAATAAACCTTTTAGCCAATTCTTAAGTCTACCTTTCACTTTTATTTTTCTCCAGATTCTCATGGGTCTATCCTGTACATGTGCATATTTTCTCTATCAGCTAGGGTCTATGGAGCCCAACTACGGTGTTCTAATTTTCAAAATCTCTTCATTAAATTCTTGACTGGTCCACTGCTTGCCTCAGTAGAACTTGAACTATCAAATGCTTAGATTTTACCATGGTTCCTAATGAGTATACAATTTAAACTAATAATGACCCATTTTTCACTGTCTTAAATGGAATTCACTCATTCTTGGTGAAAAACTGCTCATCTGGGGCTTTGGGGGAGCCTATAGGGGTAAAATTTTCTCACATTCAGCGCTGAGGAATAAGGATACAGTACAGTGGATAGGAGCATCTTCATGCAAGAAGATTCTTATTATTATTAAACACAGTTTTAGTAGTTTTTCAAGGATAAACATGTCTTAGTAAGTCTTTTCCCTTCAGTAGATTTTCAGACACCTAAAACAGTTGCTTTTGGCAATATTTTCCAGTTTTTTACTTGTTTCAGGCAGAGAAGATTAGCCAAGCTCTTCATGTTGCCACAATTTGAATTCATCTCCATCAGATGGAATTTTTTTCATTTCCTTATAAAACTAAGAACTTTGTCGTATTCACTCTCTTATTAATTAGTTATCACTGAAAATAGAAACTCCAATACCTAGTGGATTGAAATAATATACACTTATTTACTCTTGCTAATTTTTTTGAGCAATTTAGGCTTAGCTCAGCTAACCAATTCTTCTGGTCTCTGCTGAATTTGTTCATATTCCTGATGCCAACTGAGAGATAGATTGACTGGTGGTAGGATTTTTAAGATCATCTCAGATGGGATGGCTCATCTCTGCTCCATGTGGCCTCTCATCCTTCTACCAACTGGCCCAGGATTATTCACATGGCAGCTGAGCAGGATTCCAAGAGTAAATAAAAAAGAAAACATATGCAAGGCTTCTTTAGGTTTATGCTTAGATTTAGAAAAATAATGTCATTTGTGTTAGTAGCTTTCTGTTGCTGTGACAAATACTTGAGAAAAAACACCTAAAAGGAATAAAGATCTATTTTGGCTTACAGTTTCAGAGATTTCAGACAATGGTTTTCTGGCTCCATTGCTTTTAGGCCTGTGGCAAGACAGAATAACATAGTGGGGAGCACTAGGTAGAATAAATCTCATATCATGGTGGTCAGGAAGCAGAGAGATAGAAGAGCAATCCCTGAATGATCAACTTCATCCAAGCAGGCCCCACCTCCTAATGTTTCCACCACCTCCAAATAGTACCACCAGTTCTGGATCAAGTCTTTAACACATGATCCTTTGAGGTAGCATCCAAACTATAATACCATTCATCCCACATCTTATTAGTCAAAGCAAGGCACAAGGCCAGTCCCAGTGCAATCTGTAGAGAATTAGTTGACACTTCTTGATGTAAGTACCTTCAAAACCACGTTGGAAAAGAGTGTGAATACTGGAAGATGTGGAGAATCTATTTTTGAAAATGATAATAGCACCCATCCTATCCTCCTTCTTTTCTAGTATAGTCGATTAGGTGTCCTTTATTCAATCTAGGATAAATTCCTTCACTTGTGCCTTTCATACCCACTTCTCCACCCTTTTCCTCTCCTGAAGGAAAGGTATCTCCATTCATAGTCATTCCTTCCATTCCCAGTATAAAATGCAGCAGTCAGGCAAAAAGAAGATGCTGGTTTTGTTTATATGTATTTCCATGAAAAAATTATTATAACGTTGGATTCCTCCCTTGTGTGTTTGAATTTTTAGCCCCTCCTTTGTTTATTCATAAGTGTGAAGGTCATTTCCTTATCAAATATGGATGTTTTGAATTACTCAATATATTTCCTTCTACTCAAAATGATTGAGTCCTATGGATAAGCATTATTTCTTGCTAGGTTCTAATTACATCTCTGCTACAATAATTATTTTTATTTTCATGTTATGAATGAAGAAAATATAGTTCAGCAAGACACTGCTCCAAGTTTAAGAAATGAGTAAACACAGATCTGAATCTATGTATACTTTTCCAGATCTTATGTTTTCTTCATCACATATTTCAAGGTAACATATTGAGAGTTCTGAGAAAAACTATCACAGCTAAAGCCCACTTTGGGGGCTGGAGGTATCACATAGAATTGAAAATTTTATCATAGTCCTGTCGGTACACAGGTTTCATTTGCTGTTCAGCACACACAGCTTTATCTGGGTGGAAAAAATAGAAATAAAAGCTTGTAATTTCACAGGATGGAACTTGATGGAGGTTTATTACAGCTATCTGAAATGGACCCTAATGGGTCTAATTCAAGTTCAGATAAAGGTCACTAGAAATAAGGTCTGATGGTATGATTGATATATGTAATCTAAAAGATTATATATTAACTTTTCACCTATTCAGTCACCAGATCATTGGACTGCAAAATATCTCTTTTGTTTGAATGATTTTTAGTATTGTTTAGTAGTATTTTTAGTTCTAAAACTGGAGAGTCATGAGCATATTAAGAAATACAGTGCTGGGTATGTAGCTTAGTAATAAAGCACTTGCCTAGCATGTGTGAGACCCTGGATTCAATCTCCAGCACCAAAAAAGAAATGAAAAATGAAAGAAACAGATAATTAAAATAAAGGAAAGACAAGGCTTCACTCACAATACTCTCACATCTTTCTATTCAGCCATTTTTCTGTCTATATATATATAGTAGGTGAATACTTGTATTACACACACACACACACACACACACACACACATGTTTTACCACTGAGCTACACCTCCAGCCATCATTTTTATTTTGAGACAGATTCTCACTAAGTTCCTAAAAGCCTCAAACTTGTGACCCTCCTGCCTCAGCCTCCCAAGTTGCTGAGATTACAGACATGCATCACTGAACCTGGCTGAAATATATTGGTTTTGCCTTAGGTATTTTAGTTCAATTTTTTTGATTAAAAACAGAAATGTTGAGGAAAAAGAGGAAAAATATGGTCTGCATAGATTCTCGCAAAATTTAAATAAGCCTAAGCCATCATGATATGTTAAACAAATAATTCATTATTGTCAATAAATTTGATTATATATCTAGAAAAAGGGGGAAATTCAATGATGAAAATGAATTTCTTAGAAAGAGTGCTTAAGTAAATTGTCTGCATGCACAACAAATACTCCCAAATTTATATTTCTTAACATACCACAAATAATGACTTGCTGACAATGGCAATAAACACATAGTATCTAGGAATAATATGAGAGATATGGGGGTGCTATGTCAAGAAAATTATTAAATGGAATGAGAATAAGAGGTAATATGAATAAATTGAAATATTTGCATTAGAACTAGATTTGAAGACTGATATAATTTACAGATATAATTTACTTGATAGATCCAATGCATGTTTCAAAGTTATTCAATAATAATTCAACACCTGTTCTCATTTTTTAAAAATATATTTTTAAAATATCATTAAATGAGCTATGTTGAGGTGATTTTCCCCTGTAAAAAACACAGAATGATCTTATATCAACAGAAGAATTCTGTTAAAATCAGGACCAAGGGCTGGGGTTGTGGCTTAGCGGTAGAGTGCGCATCTAGCATGTGCGAGGCTGTGGGTTCGACCTTCAGCACCACATAAAATAAATAAAATTTAAAAACCGTGTTATTTTTTAAAAAATCAGGACCAAGGCATATATATTATCCTCAAAATTACTTAATATTTCTTTAGAAGTTCTCTCTACTGTAAAGAGATTTTAAAAAGAAATAAAGTGAACTTTTGGAAAAAAAATTAGCATTGCTTGCAGAAGACAGGGGTATACCCTTATAAAACATTAGTTACAGTGTAAAAAATTGAGTATAAGTGAATTTTACAAAAGGATAGAGTAAATGGTAATTATTTCAAATATCAATAGTTTTGTGTGCATCAGCAAGATGTACACTTAAAGAGAAATAGGAGAGATGATAACTTTCACAATAAGACTCAGTGTAAAAATGATAAAATTTGAGAATTTTGAAAGAATATTTGAATAGTAAATGGAGACAGTATTGCTGATTTGGGGTGGCTGGGGGGATAAGGATATCTTCACGATACCTTGAATTATAAATTCTCCAAGTTCTACCTGCATCACATGGATCCCTCACAATCATTATGCAGGGTCCCCATGTCTCATATATGTGTCAGTTTGTGGAATAATTCAACACTTCCACAAACATTTGTGTCCTTCCAATTTGTGGTTTTTGCAAGGACATATACCAAAGGAGAAGGTAAAGAAAAGAACATGATAAATCAGGGAGGGAGTTGTGGGTTAGATCATCCCCCTAATAATAATGGCAGGGAGAAAAAACTCATTTATAGAACATAAGGATCATAACTTACAGATTTTAATACAGTCCCTACCAAAGTGTCAATGGAATCTTGTTTGCAGAACTTGACATAACCATGTTGATGTTCACCTATTAGAATAATTAAGAATAAATTGTCTAATTTTTGTGGTATTATGGATTGAACCCAGAGGTGATTAACTATTGAGCCATAGGGTCTTTCTAAATTGTGTAGGGCCTCACTAAGTTGCTGGGGCTGCCTTTGAACTTGCAATCCTCCTGTCTCAGCCTCCTGAATGACTGGGGAATTGCCTGATTTTTTAAAATAATAAAATAATTTTCAAGGGCATGACATGCCAGTGTCTGGGTTTGCAATTATTAAATATTTCACTAGCATTGCATAAGTATTATTTGCTAACTACTTTAACTCCCATAATTTAGTTCCACCAAAAGAGAGAGAGAGAGAGACAAAAACAGTAATAAATTTGGTTTAATAATAGAAATTTCATCTGTGGTCAAGGGAGTTAATACTTAATTGTGCTAGAGTTGGAAGAGAAAGCAAGAGTTTTAAGCCATTCAACATTGGTTGAGGACAATCTAAGTGCCAGGCCTTATGTTAAATATTATAGCTCTTTTAATTCCCATAATATCTTAGTATTAATGCTAATTACATAAGAGTAAACCAAATATTAGAGTTGGAATTTGATTTCAAGTTTTTGGGGCCCCCAATACTATACTTTCACACTATTATCCTGTCTGGTACAAAGAATCGTTTCGAGTGCTGTTGTTATTATGATATCTTTTCAGTGTCCTACAGAGTTTACAACTTAGATAAGGCCTTCACCTGCTTAAAAACACTTTGTTCCTTGGAAAGTGTATTGCTGTGTTATTTTTTTCTTTTTGTGCGTGATATTATGAGCAATCTTGGGCTTTACCCTAATACATATCTGCATTCCAATCACATTCCCACCAGTTAATAGCTGTGTAATTTTGACTAGCCACTTAAACACCTTGGAGCCTCAATTCCATCAGCATGCATAAAACTTCATGAAGAAAAGAGGATAGTATATTTTACCAGGACTCCATGCAACCATTTTGATACAAATCTGCACCTTCACCAATTAATTCAATGACATTTCTTTTGGGTAATGATGATATTGTTATATAGCCTTTATTGTACACTAGATGTTGGATGTGTAAATCACTCAGCCTAGTGTGAAATGTAAAGAAAAACATCTGGCCCACACTTACCCACATTCAAATGGAAAGCTTAAATAAAAATAACCAACTCAAAAGCCCCAATACTGGGATTTTTGACTTTCCTGTGTGGAAAGTGAGTAGTTTCTATTAAGTTTTTGTATATAAGCTTTGAAATGAACTGCTAAATAGAATCACATCATTTTTCAGAAGGAAAGACCAAGAATGTATCTAATCAACTAAAATGCACTGACACCAAGTGCCGTGTGACATGTGGAGGGAGCAGAAATGAAAGCAAAATTCCTGCCCTCAAGGTTTTTAGAGTTTTAGTAGGGAAATGAATATAAACTGGCAAATCATACCCTTTTTGATGATTTTTCTGTGCCATGCAAATTTGTAATATGTATCAATTTTTAGTACATTATTGGTAATATAAAATTACATAATTTATAATACATATAATTTCTCTTGATGGGGTTAGTTATCTGTAACTCTAAGTGGCCAAATGACTAAGATTATGAGAAGTAGAGCTGGGATTTACATGCCTAGGTATGTTAAGACACTAAAGCTGATCCTCTTCCCATTCATTATGGCAACACTTTATGTATGTAATATGTAGTGGCATGTGTAATTCCCAGTGAGACAGTCATCCTGTTCCCTAATGATTCACACCTGGAAAATCCAGGCACAGAGCATGGCTAGGCATGCCCAGAAAGGCCAGATCACTCTCAAAGCTCAAATAAGGTGTGCCGAAACTAAACCAGACTTGTGACTGTTTTTTTGTATCAAGAAGGAACAGACAGCTTGGAAAGTGAGACCCACAATATTGGATCCTTCTGGGGAAGGCAGATATTTTGCCAGGTCTGAAGAGCTGTGAAACTGCAGTTGCCCCTATCTTTCTGCCATCCCAGTGAGGTCAAATCTTCAGAAACTGCTGTTACCTGGGAAAGGGGAAGCAAAGCATTTGACTCAAAAATTTGGACCACTTACAGCTGGGCACAGGTTTCCCCTCAGAGATCCCCTGTGGAATGACACTAGAAAAAGTTTCTCTAGAGACTCCCGATTTTAAGTGTGTGTATATATATATAAAGTCATGAGAAATGTTTCATTCGCTATAAATGAAAACGTATTTTCAGGTTGGAGACAACACATCCTGAATGAAAACTGACACTCCCACTAGCCAAGCTGTGTGGTACAGATTTTAGAACAATTCCTGACATATTGTATTCACTTGATAAATATTTGCTGATTCAAGGAATCTGTTTATTCCTCCCACTAGTCTGTGAGACCGTTGAGGCGACAGCCATATTTCACTGGTCTTTGTGAGTCCCTTTTCCAACTCACTAAATTCTGCTAGGCACCGCTGAATTTTAAACTAATTATACTTGTATAAAGAACACTAACAAGGAAAAACATTCATCCAATGTGCACATAGTACAGAAATACTACAGTTTTAAGTACCATGTATTTTGTTTTTATGTGCCAGATACCAAGCAGATTTTTCTAATCAGCTGTGAGGTTTTGAGGACAGAGACGTCTGACTCATTATTTTTGGCAATGCACATTAGCTAGCATATTATAGTTCATATAATGATTTACTGCATTATTCTCTTGATAGCAATCATTCACGTATCTCTCAGGATTTTTGCTTTAACTATGCACAGTCTGCACTTTTATTTACTTAACATGTTCTTTTATTTTGAAAAAAAATACAATTTGAGATGAAACATAACTCTGTAATTAACAACTGAGAACACAAAATAATGTTCTGAATTTTTTGTAATTTTTATTGGTACATTATTATTATCCATAATAATAATGTGATTCATTGTGGTATTCATACATGCATAACACATAATTGATCTGTTTCATTCCCGTGTACCCCCTTCTTTTCTTTCCATCCTCCCTCCTGTGATCCCCTTTCTCTAGTCTACTGATCTCTCCTCTATTTTTATGAGCTCCCTTTTCTTTTTTCTCTCTAGATTCTGCATATGAGAGAAAACATGACCCATGTCTGGGTCATGAGTTTGGCTGGTCTCACTTGGCATAATGTTCTCCAGTTCCATCCATTTTCCTGAAAATGACATAATTTTGTTCTTCTTTATGCCTGAATCAAATTCCATTATGTATAACTACCACATTTTTTTTATCCATTCATTTGTTGGTGAGCACCTAGGCTGTTTCCATAACTTGGCTATTATGAATTGCATTGGTATAAACATGGGTATGCATGCATCACTATAGTATGCTGACTTTAATTATTTTAGATACTGAGGAGTGGGAGAGCTGGGTCATATGGTGGTTCCATTCCTACTTTGGTTTCCATGGTGGTTGTACTAATTTACATTCCCACCAACAATGTATTAGTGCTTCTCCCCACCCAAATTCTCACCAGCATTTATGGTTATTTGTATTCATGATGATTTTAAATTAAATTAAGGTTCAGTACAAGTAATAGTAAACTAGTGATGTGTATTACACTGTTGTGTATCTTTTTCTTTCAGTTCACATAATAGCATTTCCAAAAATATTGTATTCATTCCCACAGATAAGATTAAGATCCAGAGAAGTTAGGTATCACAGAACAGTGTTACAAAACAAGTGTCAAGGACGATCAAGACCCTAAACCAAGTTATTGATTTTTTGTATGCTTCAGCCCAATGGAGTGCATTATAGGAAGTCCAAGTGACTCCCTCTGATTCCTTCCTCCCTTTTCTCAGTGCTCAAGCTAACTCTCCTTCTCAGTTCATCTCCTCTTCCTATCAGCAGCTCCTCATCCCACAGCCCACTCCCAGATCCTATGGACAACACTGCCTACACATCGAACACCAGTCTGCTAAAACAAATGGAAAACGGATATTTTTAATTATTCTGACAACATAAAACAATTGTTATCTACACCTTACTGATGACTATTATGGAGTGAGCATCCTGAGGAGGGCTCTTTGTGTTCTGATTTCCGGAGTAAGAATGCAGATGGGGGCCTGAGGAAGAGACAGAAATTGTTCTCCCTTTGCAAAGGTCTGGGGAAGAAGAGGGAACCCAGAGGTCATAGAGGCATCTGTGGAGGAAGGGAGGAAGGGAAGAAGCTGAGAATGAGCTGTTGATATGCAGGAAATGTAGAAAACAAGGGAAGGCACAGGGCCAATCTCATGGTGGCATCCAGTAAATGCCCTTGGGATTTAACTTGAGGGAGATGTGGTAAATTGTAGGGATCCATATAATGAGGAAATTGCTTTCCAAATTAAAGCTTTGACCAGAGACTTTGCCTTTGGGTTCACAAAATATTACCTCTGTTTTTAGAAGTGGAGAAGCTAAACCAAGAAAACTTGAGGGAAGTGTGATTTAAGGTAAGATCTGGCCTGGAAACAATAGATCTAACATTGGTAACTAAGGCCAAGAGGTGAAACAAGCAGTAAGAGAAAGAAAGGGAACTGTAGTTTTTACTGGCACCCTCTCTCCTCTGTATCAGGTAATTTTTTTGTATATTGTTCAATGAAATCTTCAGAGAAAATCTGCAAGACAGATGTTGCCTCTACATGACACATGAGGAAATTGGTTCAGAATGATTGTTAAGGAATTAGCAGCCCACCAAAATGGTATGATGATTATTTTAAACTGAAAACATCTGAACAGACAGCAGCCACAGACAGAAACACTACCTAAACTTAAGAAGAACCTCCTGAAGAAAGTACATCTTTTTAAAATATTTTTTTTTGGTTGTTGATAGACCTTTATTTTATTTATATGTGGTGCTGAGAACAAAACCCATGTCTCACACATGCCAGGCAAGTGCACAACCACTGAGCCACAGCCATAGTCCAGTACATCTGCCTTAACTTCAGGGGATTTCCTGTTTGAATGAGGACTGAACTTTAAAGCTAGGAAGTGCAAATTCAGCTGCCATACCCCACCCCAAGAGGAAATTTCCAGCCAGAAAAGAGATTAACTATTCCATTAGCATCAAAAGGCCCAATAGAACCTTCCTTACTTTCCTATTGAAGCCTTAACACCAAACCCCCAAGCACACACATTTTATTAAACAGTATAGGAAACCTTTCTTTAATTCAGCAAATTACTCTTTATTTAGGCTCCCAAAGTGCAGGTGGAAAAAAAAACATTGTCTTTTCTCCTGTTGATCTATCTGCTGACAGTTAATTTGCAGGTCCCAAACATTTAGACATTTGAACCTAGTTTGATACAGGAAATGTTTTTCCTCCCTAAAACAGAATGTCTTGTTCAGATTCACATTGAAAATTCATTTCACCCCTGGTTGTTTGTGACACACACACACACATACACACACACACGTTTATAGGAAACCTGGATTCTGCAGTAGAAATGGTGTTTGATAAAGGCTCCTCTATCCCCATGCCAGAGAGTTGTGTCATTTCCTGAAACAGACCCTGCAGCAACCATAGAACTGGGCCAGTACATGTCCAGGGGCCTTAGATCTCACATAATTATGGTTTAGGCCACAGCTTCCCAACCCATTGGAGCTGAAGAAACTATGTGAGAGGATGTGCCATGAAAGAACCTATGTCCCTACAATCATTCTTCAATCAAACTCAGGGTAAATTAAGACCAGTAAACAGTCACTTTTTAGAAGTAACTTTTGTCATAGAAACTTCTGGGCAGTCACAGTTTCTGGAAAAATGCTGACTTTGGTCAGGACCAGGGACCAGAGCACCCAAAGCAGCCTTTGGATTCTTTGAGATCACACTAGCAAAAGACAAGTCACTTAACATCCCTGAACCTAACTTCTGTAATATGTGCATGGATATCTTTTCTGTGGGATATCTTGTGGAGGGCAGGAGATGGTATTCGCAATTGTCTGCTACAGCTTGTTAAACCTGTAATACAAGCTGCTTCCATTTCTGGAAATTTGTTTTGTTTTGTTTTATGGTGCTGGGGATGGAACCCAGGATCTCACACACATGAGGCAAGTACTCTACCATTGGTTTACACCCCAGCCCTGGAATGGTTTCTAAAATTCTAATACACTTTAGAGATAACTATATGTGGTTCTGTATAGATAAAATACACATATGCATACACAAATAGTGAGGTTACTTTCTTTTTTCTTTTTGTTAGCTAGGGTTTTTTTTTTTGTTTGTTTGTTTGCTTTTTCATTGGGTAACATACTCTATTTCTTGAAATCTAGAAACTGCAAAGTCAAAAAGTTCTTATCAGGGAGAAATGTTCCTTATGTGCCACTGTAGGATATGAGAGAAATAAGATTGTTCACCATCACCACCAACTTAGTCAATACCACAGTGTCTTAAAATAATTTTCACTATTACATTTGAGTAGATTCTCCATTAAGGCTAAACCTTATATATAATCCACAACATATGTAAATATAGGAAATCTCACATTGCTGTATTCCCAAAGTTTTGTTCTTGTTGCTCTTTCTTGTTCTTAATTATTAAAGAGATAAATTTCTGTTTAAAAAAATAGAAAATAACAGAAAAATATTTTTATAAGGAAGAAAAACCTTCCCTATTTCCACTGCTGGGTGTGAACAATATTAACACTTTAACGTAGTTCCTCCTGGACTTTATTTTTCTTTTGTGGTGAGGGATAACATACACAAAGAGAAGTGTATAAAACACCGAATTAATGCAAAGCAAACGCAAACTTAACCATCCAGGTCACAAAATAGAACAGTCTCCAATTCTCAGGCAGTGTTTTTTGTTTTCACTTATTACTCTTACGATGAATGCTGCAATAAATATTCCATCATACATATTTTAATAAAACTTGTATAAAAACATTTGCCATCAAAATACCTAATGGGATTCAGTTTATTTGTAAACAAGTATGTGTATATTTGTATATGCATCCTAGTTATTCTACTTCAACATGGCCAGAAATATTTGAGATGCTTAACACTTATAAGTTTATTATTTGCTTAGTAAATACTTATGCATACATTTATTTATTTTAAACAGGATTTATTTATAAATCTTAAAATGGTTTCATAAAACTTACAGAAAAATAATAAATATTTTTATTTTTGTTATTCTCTAATTTTTGTTATTCTAAGCAACTTGTAGTATGCAACGTTGAAATTAGAATAGAGACCCCAGAGTTACATTTCTAGATTTTTGGATAACTGTTGTACTCAGACCAATTTTTCCTATTTAGAGCAACTCAAAATATTTTGGTAAATAACACTGTAATCTAGATTTTTGTATAAACCCTATATTGTTTTGATTGATTTTCTCTGTGTATATTGTTCCAATAGGAAAATAATAATTGATTTTTGTTTTGTTCTAATTCAAAGTCATCAGACAGCCCTGGAATCATTCTAATGTTTTATGAAAAATGGCACTTACTTGGTTTTTCCTAGACCAACTCAAGAAGTAGATTGGCAGGTAGTATACCATTAATATGAATTTTTAAAAAAATTGCTTATGATAAATAGTTGATAAACCAGTGCTTCTGATATTCCTCCTTGGGTTGGGGTATAGCTTGGTGGTTAGATCACTTGCCTACCATGCATGAACCCCTGGATTCCATTCTCAGCACCACCAAAAAAAGTGTTTCTCTTCTACAAATTATCTTTCTTATAGTTTTAGCATACTGTACTCAGCAAATACACAATATCTTTCTCAAACTCTTTTTTATAATAGGTTTTAATGAATAAGATTGAAAAATAGCTATGATTTCTAGAGAAACTTACTTAATCCAAACAACCCAAGGGAGTACAAATCATTAAATCCACAAAACAACATAGGCAATATATATATATATATAATTATTTTACATATTAGGAAAGTGAGGTCCACAGAGGATAAACAACTGAACTAAGGCCATAGATACAGTAGCTAGAAAAACTAGAATTGGAACTTAACTTGGATAGTGCTGTTCTGGTAAATGTTTAAAAAACATTAAGGCCTGTCATCCCAGCTACATGAGAGGCTGAGGCAGGAGGATTTCTTGAACCTGAAAATTCTGGGTCAACCTGGGCAACATAGCGAGACCCTGTCTCTTTTAAAAAACTTGCCCTGCCCATTTGGGCTGAGGGTGTAGCTTATGGGTAGCTGATGTGCTTAGCATGCAGGAGCTCCTGGATTCCATCCCCAGCACCAAACAAACAAACAAAATCAGTAAGTGTGGAAGAGACTGGGAGCACAAGCTTGCTATGTTTTGTAGTTTGCTGATGCTGATTTCTATGATATAAATGCTCCACCATGACACATGATAAATTTTCAAGAGTCAGTGTGAGCCAGTTCTAGCATACCACTGTAATGGGGTGTTTTAGCCTGAATATTTGTGTCTCTTGCCAAATTAATATGCTGAAATTCCAACTCCCAAGCTGATGGCATTCGGAGGCGGGGACATTGGGAGGTGATTAGATCAGAAGGGCAAAGACTTCACGAATAGAATCAATGTCCTTATAAAAGAGGTGCCAGCATTCAATGCCAATCATGGCAGCTTGTTAGGACCCTGGCAAGTCCTAACCCCTCCTGCATTTTGGAGCCACCTGGAGAGATGTATGCTTGAGTGATGCCATGATGCTCTGTGTGAGCTTAAGACAAGAAGGCATTTTCTTGTCTTCATCATGAAAAACATCAATTTACACAAGTGAATATTCAGTACCAAGGAGAATCAGACACAGGTATTCTTAGCACCTCTAGGTTTGCAGCATAAAATGCTACCCTACTCTTTTAGAAAAGAGACAGATGAAAAGGTATTAACCCTTCAGAATTGTAGCTGTAGAAAACAATGTTAACACTATCCGTCAGGATAAGAAAAAAAAAAAGTTTATGTTTTAGGTTAAAAAAAAAAAAGATATTCCAGAAAGACCCTCATCCCTTTTACCATGTAAGGGCACAATATGGAGACAGCATCTATGAACTAGAATTGGGCCCTGACTGGATACTGAATCTGCTAGCACCTTGATAATTGGTTTCCCAGTATCCAATGCTGTAAGAAATATTTTTTCTTATTTAAAAGTATTTTAGTGCAAATTTTTTTCTGGGACCAAAATAACTGACAAGCACAATTTTAAAGCAGGAAAAGTTTATTTGAGGGGCTCGGGTTGTGGCTCAGCGGTAGAATGCTTGCTTAGCACATGTGAGGCCCTGGGTTCAATCCTCAGCACCACATAAAAATAAATAAATAAAGCAAAGATATTGTGTCCAACTACAACTAAAAATAAATATTAAAAAATAGTTTATTTGAGAGCCGCCCCCTCCCACTGCACCGGCAGGGTAGAGGGAACTGTGACCACGCACAGAGCAGGCCCAGCGGCCTGCTGAGGGGCAGAGCCACCCCCCACCCCCCGCGCCTGCCAGGTGACCACCGACAGAAAAGGCCCAGTGGCCCGCGGCGGGACAGAGCTTCCAATCACTCCTGCAAGGTAGGCGGGCCTGCGACCCACCGGCAGAAGAGGAGCAGCGGCCTGCTGAGAGGCAGAGCCGCCCCCTCCCCCTGTACCGGCAAGGTAGAGGGAACTGTGACCACGCACAGAGCAGGCCCAGCGGCCTGCTGAGAGGCAGAGCCGCCCCCCACTCCCCGCGCCTGCCAGGTAGGTGGAACTGTGACCACGGACAGAAAAGGCCCAGTGGCCCGCGGCGGGACAGAGCTTCCAATCACTCCTGCAAGGTAGGCGGGCCTGCGACCCTCCAACAGAAGAGGAGCAGCGGCCTGCTGAGAGGCAGAGCCGCCCCCTCCCCCTGCACCGGCCAGGTAGAGGGAACTGTGACCACGCACAGAGCAGGCCCAGCGGCCTGCTGAGGGGCAGAGCCGCCCCCCACCCCCCCCGCCTGCCAGGTAGGTGGAACTGTGACCACGGACAGAAAAGGCCCAGTGGCCCGCGGCAGGACAGAGCTTCCAATCACTCCTGCAAGGTAGGCGGGCCTGCGACCCACCAGCAGAAGAGGAGCAGCGGCCTGCTGAGAGGCAGAGCCGCCCCCTCCCCAGCACCGGCAAGGTAGAGGGAACTGTGACCACGCACAGAGCAGGCCCAGCGGCCTGCTGAGGGGCAGAGCCGCCCCCCACCCCCCGCGCCTCCCAGGTAGGTGGAACTGTGACCACCGACAGAAAAGGCCCAGTGGCCCGCGGCGAGACAGAGCTTCCAATCACTCCTGCAAGGTAGGCGGGCCTGCGACCCACCGGCAGAAGAGGAGCAGCGGCCTGCTGAGAGGCAGAGCCGCCCCCTCCCCCTGCACCGGCAAGGTAGAGGGAACTGTGACCACGCACAGAACAGGCCCAGCGGCCTGCTGAGGGGCAGAGCCGCCCCCCACCCCCCGCGCCTGTCAGGTAGGCGGAACCGTGACCACTGACAGAAAAGGCCCAGTGGCCCGCGGAGTGGCAGAGCTTCCAATCACTCCTGCAAGGTAGGCGGGCCTGCGACCCACCGGCAGAAGAGGAGCAGCGGCCTGCTGAGAGGCAGAGCCTCCCCCTCCCCCCCGCGCCTGCAAGGTAGACGGAACTGTGACCACCATCAGAACAGGCCAGACCTGCAACCGAGAGACAGAACAGGCCCAGTGGCCTGAGGAAGGGTAGAGCCCCCCCCCCCCCGCGCCTGCAAGGTAGGCGGACCTGCGACCCACTGGCAGTACAGCCCCAGAGGCCTGCAGAGGGGCAGTGCCGCTGCCTGCGCCTGCAAAGTAGACAGAACTGTGACCACCGACAGAACAAGCCTAGCGGCCCGCAGAGGGACAGAGCCGCCGCCCGCACCTGCGAGGGAGACTTTGCAACTATACAAGACCAATATAAATATATAGGGGGAAAATTCAATAGCACAACAGTTTCACCAAGTAGAAAGGAACGCGAACAGTATGAAGAGACAAGGAAAGAAAGGACCACAAGCATTGCAGGTCAACTCAACGTTAGAAGAGGTAATAGCTGCAGCAGATGGAATGTCAGATAAAGAATTCAGGATATACATGCTTCAGATGATCTGGAGTCTCAAGGAAGACATCAGACAGCAAAATCAGACAATGAAAGATCACTTCAACAATGAATTACATAAACAAATCCAAGAAGCAAAAGATCAACTGTACAGGGAAATAGAGGTTATAAAAAACAAACAAACAGAAATCCTAGAAATGCAGGAAGCAATAAGCCAACTTAAAAACTCAATTGAGAATACTACCAGCAGAGTAGAACACTTAGAAGACAGAACATCAGACAATGAAGATAAAGTATTTCAACTTGAAAAGAACATAGACAGCTCAGCAAGACTGTTAAGAAACCATGAGCAGAACATCCAAGAAATATGGGATAACATCAAGAGACCAAATTTAAGAGTCATTGGGATACAGGAAGGGACAGAGTTTCAAACCAAAGGAATGAGCAATCTATTCAATGAAATAATACGAGAAAACTTCCCAGACTTGAAGAATGAGACAGAACCCCAAATCCTAGAAGCCTACAGGACCCCGAATGTGCAAAATCATAAGAGACCCACACCTAGACACATTATAATGAAGATGCCCAACATACAGAATAAGGAGAGAATTTTAAAAGCTACAAGAGAAAGGAAGCAGATCACATTTAGGGGTAAGCCAATCAGGATAACAGCTGATCTTTCAACACAGACTCTGAAAGCTAGAAGATCCTGGAATAACATATTTCAAACACTGAAAGAAAATGGGTTCCAACCAAGAATTGTGTTTCCAGCGAAATTAAGCTTCAGGATGGAAGATGAAATTAAAACCTTCCACGATAAACAAAAGTTAAAAGAATTTGCAGCTAGAAAACCATCTCTTCAAAACATCCTTGGCAAGACATTACAGGAAGAGGAAATGGAAAATAACAATGAAAACCAACAGTGGGAGGTAGGACAGTAAAGGGGGGGGGAAATAATCAAAGAGGAAAACAAACCATGTTTAGTAACATAAATAAACAAATATGGCTGGAAGAACAACCCATATCTCAATAATAACCCTAAATGTTAATGGCTTAAACTCACCAATCAAGAGACACAGGCTATTAGAATGGATCACAAAACAAGACCCAACAATATGCTGCCTACAGGAGACGCATTTGATAGGAAAAGACATACATAGGCTGAAGGTGAAAGGTTGGGAAAAATCATATCACTCATATGGACTTTGGAAACAAGCAGGAGTATCCATACTCATATCAAATAAAATAGATTTCAAGCCAAAGTTAATCAAAAGGGATAAAGAGGGACACTACATACTGCTCAAGGGAACCATACACCAACAAGACATAACAATCATAAATATATATGCCCCAAACAATGGTGCAGCTATGTTCATCAAACAAACTCTTCTCAAGTTCAAGAGTCTAATAGACCACCATACAATAATCATGGGAGACTTCAACACACCTCTCTCACCACTGGACAGATCTTCCAAACAAAAGTTGAATAAGGAAACTATAGAACTCAATAACACAATTAATAACCTAGACTTAATTGACATATATAGAATATACCACCCAACATCAAGCAGTTACACTTTTTTCTCAGCAGCACATGGATCCTTCTCAAAAATAGATCATATATTATGTCACAGGGCAACTCTTAGACAATATAAAGGAGTAGAGATAATACCATGCATCCTATCTTGTGGTGAGCCGCTTCTGCCGTTTCTGCAGATTATGGTCGCCATTACAAGATGGCGCTGGCTCCGCTGTGGTCTGTGACAAACAACTTCTTATCTGGGAAAGTTGGCACATGATTTTTCACCACCCTGTGAGAAAGTTCCACGCGGCAGCTTTGCATTGGGGCTTGGGATGCTTTATTAAGGCTGGGAGGGGCACCCAAGAGGAAGAAGAAGAAATATCCAGGGACCTGAATAAACTGTTGAAAGAAGATTCTCGAGTTGCGTATTCCTTGCGGGCAAGGGGTCGCGACAAGTGGTGCCGAGACCCGGGAACCAGAACTTTCAGCAGTCAGGGGTGGTGCACCGGTTAGTCCCAGGTAAGTGGGATCCGCGACCAAAGCGGGGTTAGTCCCAATAAGTGGGATCTGCGATCAAAGCGGGGTTAGTCCCTAGTAAGTGGGATCCGCGACCAAAGCGGGGCAGCTCCTCTGTAATGAAAGAGAGAGCCTTACATTTTATTGCAGCTGCACTGTGTACTTTCGCTCCTACTTTCACTTTCTTTTTTTTGTGCTTCCTTTGATGTTGTGTCATGGGTGCCGCATCTTCAAGTCCGCTTCTCCTGGCCCTAGATGGCCTGTTACGTTCCAAGGGACTGGAAGTGAAACATAGTACTTTACAGAGATTTTTACAGAAGATAGATATCGCTGCACCGTGGTTTGCATTTTCGGGCAGCCTTACTGTGCCTAGTTGGGATAAATTAGGCAAAGATCTTGACTTTGCTTCTGAGCAGGGCATATTAGAGGGTGGGGTGATACCCCTTTGGAAAATGGTCCGTGGTTGCCTTACAGATGGTAAATGCCAGGAAGCTGTGAGTGAGGGTCAAGCTATTCTTGAGCAATTGCATGAGGAAAAATCTGAAGGATCATGTAGTGAAGTGGCAGAGAGTATTAAAAGTAACAGTAGTGAGAAGGCAAAAGAGCCTGAAGATAAAAATAGGAGAAGGCTCTACCCAGACTTGACCGAATTAAAAACGCCTGAGAACACAAGCGACTCAGAGAGTTCTGAGGACCTTGATATATTGTTACAACAACTACATAAGATAAAAATGAAAAAGAAGAAAAAGGAGACACAGGGCACGCAGGCCTACTGTAAGAAGGGGAAGGGAGTTAACATTGGTCAACAAAACTCTGAGGAGGAGGAGGTAGAATATCTAGAAGAAGATATGGTGCCGATTGCCCCACCTCCGTATGTGGGGGGGAGCCAAGGTTCCGGGAGATCTTTTCATGCACAAGTTTGGAGGACAGTTAATACAGATATGGGACTTGCATACCCTGTATTTCAGGACAATAACAGGGGAAGATATCATGAGCCTTTAGACTTTAAGATAATTAAAACCTTGGCAGAATCTGTCCGCACTTATGGCATAGATGCCGCTTTCACTCTCACTCAGGTGGAGGGACTTACTAGATTTTGCATGACTCCCTCAGATTGGGCTAGTCTAGTCCGCGCTTGTGTTTCCCCAGGGAAATATTAGGAGTCCAAAGTTGGCTGTTTAATGTTTCTGGCAGTACCCAAGACTCAGAGCGAGGTAGGAGACTTAAAATTACTTCACACAATTCACAATTGTTTAATGCTACATTACCCTCCGCAGCAGTCTGTCTCCAATCTCCGTTCCTGTTTCTTTTGGCTAATGTTACATTACAGGGGATGCTTAATTGTTCTAATATTACCTGTTATTTGTCTGAGTGTTGGAATGGCTCCTGGACTACGGCAGTGATTATGAAATTTCCAACCTTTGTCCCGATCCCGGTTACTGCAGATCCAGAATCCTTTCCTATTGTTGAACTGATTAGAGCCC
The DNA here is from genome assembly GCF_021218885.2 of Marmota monax. NCBI lineage: Eukaryota > Metazoa > Chordata > Mammalia > Rodentia > Sciuridae > Marmota > Marmota monax. The sequence goes on along the minus strand of NW_026692395.1, from coordinate 472,542 downwards.
GTAGAGATTTTGGAATTACGGCAGCTATAGTGACAGCTGTGGTGGTGTCTGCTGCTGCAGCAGTTACAGCTGGAGTAGCCATGGCCAGCCAGGTTCAAACTGCTGCCACCATTAATCAGGTTATTCAACAAACATCCACCATACTTGAATCTCAAAGTAGAATTAATCAACATATTTTATCTGGGATTCTGGCTGCTAATCAAAGGATAGATCTACTTCAAGCTCAAGTTGAGGAATTGTCTGATCTAGTACATTTGGGTTGTATTGATCAACGTGCACATTTATGTATAACCTCTGTCAGATTTTATGATTCCAGAAATGCCTCCCGCATCATCGGGGAATATTTATCCGGAACCTGGTCCATGGAAGCAGAAAACTTGATCCAGTCTCAACTAACTCAGATTGCTGTTTTGAATAGCACCCGTGTCGAACCAGTGACTTTGGGTCAATTCACCAGTTGGCTATCCTCTGCCTTTTCCTTTTTTAAGGAATGGGTGGGAGTGGGCATTTTTGGGGCAATGTGTTGCTTCAGTGTTGTGCTTTGTTTGTGGTTTCTCTGTCGCCTTAAGGCCCGCAGTGCTCACGATAAGGCTATGATCATACAAGCTCTTGCAGCTTTAGAAAATGGCAACTCGCCTCAAGTCTGGCTTGCGCATCTTAAGCAGTAAACCTTTGTCATGGTCGTTACACCCCAAGTTATTATAACATTGCACTGGGATCGACATGACTTTCCTTGTTATTCTCTTAGTGTTGGAAAGCCCTTGCACTCTGCCGGTCTTACTGCCATTGCACGCAGATGGGTTTCCACACTAGTGCTTTTCTATCGCCTTGAAGTTCGTGCCTTTCTTTCAGGGTGCTGTCAACTTGTTTGTCATTATAAACAGCCACAGTTCAGCCTCAGCTATCCCCCTTCGTCCACCATCATCACGATACAGGATGCAAGGCAAGGCACTGCACTTGAGTGATCCTTGAAGAGGACCTCAAGGAGAGCATGTCCTATTGCATGCGGGTTAGACGCGTTCACGCCCCGCCCCACGAAAAAAGGCGTCGGCTGATATGGCCTCAGATCTCGGGAAGGGCCCTCCTTGGGACTGAGCCATACTATGCAGCCACTTCTGCACAGTGGGATAGGACCTCTACTCTCGCCTGTATTGTTTTAATAAAACAGAAAAGGGGGAACTGTGGTGAGCCGCTTCTGCCGTTTCTGCAGATTATGGTCGCCATTACAAGATGGCGCTGGCTCCGCTGTGGTCTGTGACAAACAACTTCTTATCTGGGAAAGTTGGCACATGATTTTTCACCACCCTGTGAGAAAGTTCCACGCGGCAGCTTTGCATTGGGGCTTGGGATGCTTTATTAAGGCTGGGAGGGGCATCCGAGAGGGAGAAGAAGAAATATCCAGGGACCTGAATAAACTGTTGAAAGAAGATTCTCGAGTTGCGTATTCCTTGCGGGCAAGGGGTCGCGACACTATCTGATCATAATGGAATGGAACTGAAAATCAACGATAAAAGAAGGAAGGTAAAAGAATACATCACTTGGAGAATGAACAATAGGTTACTGAATGATCAATGGGTTATAGAAGACATCAAGGAAGAAATTAAAAAATTCTTAGAGATTAATGAAAACACAGACACAACATATCGGAATCTATGGGACACATTGAAAGCAGTTCTAAGAGGAAAATTCATTGCTTGGAGTTCATTCCTTAAAAAAAGAAAAAACCAACAAATAAATGATCTCATACTTCATCTCAAAATCCTAGAAAAAGAAGAGCAAAACAACAGCAAAAGAAGTAGAAGGCAAGAAATAATTAAAATCAGAGCTGAAATTTATGAAATTGAAACAAAAGAAACAATTGAAAAAATTGACAAAACTAAAATTTGGTTCCTTGAAAAAATAAACAAAATCGACAGACCCTTAGCCATGCTAGCGAAGAGAAGAAGAGAGAGAACTCAAATTACTAACATACGGGATGAAAGAGGCAATATCACAACAGACACTTCAGAAATACAGAAGATAATCAAAAATTATTTTGAATCCTTATACTCCAATAAATTAGAAGATAGTGAAGGCATAGATAAATTTCTTAAGTCATATGATCTGCCCAGATTGAGTCAGGAGGATATAGACAACCTAAACAGACCAATATCAATTGAGGAAATAGAAGAAACCATCAAAAGACTACCAACTAAGAAAAGCCCAGGACCGGATGGGTATACAGCCGAGTTTTACAAAACCTTTAAAGAGGAACTAATACCAATACTTTTCAAGCTACTTCGGGAAATAGAAAAAGAGGGAGAACTTCCAAATTCATTCTACGAGGCCAACATCACCCTGATACCTAAACCAGACAAAGACACTTCAAAGAAAGAAAACTACAGACCAATATCTCTAATGAACCTAGATGCAAAAATCCTCAATAAAATTCTGGCCACTCGGATACAAAAACTTATCAAAAAAATTGTGCACCATGATCAAGTAGGATTCATCCCTGGGATGCAAGGCTGGTTCAATATACGGAAATCAATAAATGTTATTCACCACATCAATAGACTTAAAAATAAGAATCATATGATCATCTCGATAGATGCGGAAAAAGCATTTGACAAAGTACAGCATCCCTTTATGTTCAAAACTCTAGAAAAACTAGGGATAACAGGAACATACCTCAATATTGTAAAAGCAATCTATGCTAAGCCTCAGGCTAGCATCATTCTGAATGGAGAAAAATTGAAGGCATTCCCTCTAAAATCTGGAACAAGACAGGGATGCCCTCTCTCACCACTTCTGTTCAACATAGTTCTCGAAACACTGGCCAGAGCAATTAGACAGACGAAAGAAATTAAAGGCATAAAAATAGGAAAAGAAGAATTTAAATTATCACTATTTGCAAATGACATGATTCTATACCTAGCAGACCCAAAAGGGTCTACAAAGAAACTATTAGAGCTAATAAATGAATTCAGCAAAGTGGCAGGATATAAAATCAACACGCATAAATCAAAGGCATTCCTGTATATCAGCGACAAATCCTCTGAAATGGAAATGAGGACAACCACTCCATTCACAATATCCTCAAAAAAAATAAAATACTTGGGAATCAACCTAACAAAAGAGGTGAAAGACTTATACAATGAAATCTACAGAACCCTAAAGAGAGAAATAGAAGAAGATCTTAGAAGATGGAAAAATATACCCTGTTCATGGATAGGCAGAACTAACATCATCAAAATGGTGATATTACCAAAAGTTCTCTATAGGTTTATTGCAATGCCAATCAAAATCCCAACGGCATTTCTTGTAGAAATAGAGAAAGCAATCATGAAATTCATATGGAAAAATAAAAGACCCAGAATAGCAAAAACAATGCTAAGCAGGAAGTGTGAATCAGGCGGTATAGCGATACCAGACTTCAAACTATACTACAGAGCAATAGTAACAAAAACAGCATGGTACTGGTACCAAAACAGGCGGGTGGACCAATGGTACAGAATAGAGGACACAGAAACCAATCCACAAAACTACAACTACCTTATATTTGATAAAGGGGCTAAAAGCATGCAATGGAGGAAGGATAGCATCTTCAACAAATGGTGCTGGGAAAACTGGAAATCCATATGCAACAAAATGAAACTGAATCCCTTTCTCTCGCCATGCACAAAAGTGAATTCAAAATGGATCAAGGAGCTTGATATCAAATCAGAGACACGCCGTCTGATAGAAGAAAAAGTTGGCTACGATCTACATTCTGTGGGGTCGGGCTCCAAATTCCTCAATAGGACACCCATAGCACAAAAGTTAATAACTAGAATCAACAAATGGGACTTACTCAAACTAAAAAGTTTTTTCTCAGCAAAAGATACAATAAGAGAGGTAAATAGAGAGCCTACATCCTGGGAACAAATCTTTACTCCTCACACTTCAGATAGAGCCCTAATATCCAGAGTATACAAAGAACTCAAAAAATTAGACAATAAGAGAACAAACAACCCAATCAACAAATGGGCCAAGGACCTGAACAGACACTTCTCAGAGGAGGACATACAGTCAATCAACAAGTACATGAAAAAATGCTCACCATCTCTAGCAGTCAGAGAAATGCAAATCAAAACCACCCTAAGATACCATCTCACTCCAGTAAGATTGGCAGCCATTATGAAGTCAAACAACAACAAGTGCTGGCGAGGATGTGGGGAAAAGGTTACACTTGTACATTGCTGGTGGGACTGCAGATTGGTGCAGCCAATTTGGAAAGCAGTATGGAGATTTCTTGGAAAGCTGGGAATGGAGCCACCATTTGACCCAGCTATTCCCCTTCTCGGTCTATTCCCTAAAGACCTAAAAAGAGCATGCTACAGGGACACTGCTACATCGATGTTCATAGCAGCACAATTCACAATAGCTAGACTGTGGAACCAACCTAGATGCCCTTCAATGGATGAATGGATAAAAAAAATGTGGCATTTATACGCAATGGAGTATTACTCTGCATTAAAAAATGACAAAATCATAGAATTTACAGGGAAATGGATGGCATTAGAGCAGATTATGCTAAGTGAAGCTAGCCAATCCCTAAAAAACAAATGCCAAATGTCTTCTTTGATATAAGGAGAGTAACTAAGAACAGAGTAGGGTCGAAGAGCATGAGAAGAAGATTAACATTAAACAGGGAGGAGAGGTGGGAGGGAAAGGGAGAGAGAAGGGAAAATGCATGGAAATGGAAGGAGACCCTCAGAGTTATACAAAAGTACATACAAGAGGAAGTGAGGGGAAGGGGAAAAATAATATAAGGGGGACAAACGAATGTCAGTAGAGGGAGCAGAGAGAGAAGAGGGGAGGGGAGGGGAGGGGAGGGGAGGGGGGAGGGTGGAGGATGGGAAAGGCAGCAGAATACAACAGACACTAGTATGGCAATATGTAAATCAATGGATGTGTAACTGATGTGATTCTGCAATCTGTATATGGGGTAAAAATGGGAGCTCATAACCCACTTGAATCAAATTGTGAAATATGATATATCAAGAACTATGTAATGTTTTGAACAGCCAACAATAAAAAATTAAAAAATAAATAAAAAAATAAAATAAAAACACTTAGCTAGCCAGGTTCACTGGCACACACCTGTAATCCCAGTGGCTCTGAAGGCTGAGGCAGGAGGATCGAGAGTTCAAAGCCAGCCTCAGCAACATCAATGCACTAAGCAACTCAGTAAGATCCTGTATCCAAATAAAATATAAAATAGTGCTGGGGATGAGGGTCAGTGGTCGAGTGCCCCTGAGTTCAATCCTCAGCACCCCACCCCCTACCCCTTGCCAAAAAAAACCCCACTTAGCTGGCATCTTAGATATAATTATTACTATTACTAATATTTAACAATATTTCAACCACTAATAGAAGAATTTTTACAGTCATTGATCAATCTTTGCTCAAGGACAGCGTGCCATCTCCTTATTTCTATCATGTCAGTCATATAGCCAACCTAGGAAGAAACCAAAGGCCACATCCTCACAACCCTGGGGAGGGCACTCCCTACCTGTCCATTCAGTCAGGCCTGACTGTGCTCTCAAGAAGCAAGATGCTTCCCACACAGAACCACAGAGCCCTCACCCTACCTGTGCCACCCACCTGTCTCAAAGAGGTAGAGGCATAATGTAACTTTCTCCTCTTCTGGGCTCCCAGGTCATTTTTTCCTAGGAGAAGCTAGAAATTAGGCCTGTGCATGTAGGAACTGGGGAGAGCTATTGGCAGTAAAGAAATACTGGGGGTGGGGTCACCTCCACACCTTCCCTGGCTTTTCTGTTTGCAGGTAATTTTGAACAACTATTTATTTACCAACTCTCTACACCCACCTCCCCATGCTCCATTCTTATAGCCACCGATTAAAAAAAAATAGTTTATTTGGTCCCTTATGGTTTCAGAGGTCTCAGTCCATGGATGACTGACTCCATTGCTCTGGGCCCAAGATGAGGCAGAAACATCAAGGCAGAAGGATGTGGCAGAGGAAAGCAGCTAAGTATATGGCAATCAAGAAGCTCTGCTCACCAGGGACAAAGAATGCATGTTTTTTAATATTTATTTTTTTTAAAAAATTACATGACAGTAGAGTATATTTTGAAATATTATACATACATAGAATAATTATAACTCAGATAATCAATGTTGAGAGTAATAATAATAACAAAAATAGCTGCTTTCTGTGTAACAATATAACAAGATCATGGCAACTTTCCCTAACTAATACCTGAGTTAAATATACTTTCTATGAACAATAAGTACATTTTTTTACCATAATATTCCTTTGTTGGCCTTTATATAAAGACAAATATAAAATTAACATTAGAGGGCTGGGGTTGTAGCTCAGGGGTAGAGCACTTGTGTAGCACATGTGAAGCACTGGGTTCAATCCTCAGCACCACATAAAAATAAATAAATAAAGGTATAAAAAAGATTTCCATCTTAAAAAAAATTAATATTTAAGTAATATAGCAGGTGGCATAGAAAATCATAGGCCAACAAGGTTCTGAGTGACATGACTTAACTGGTCATTTTCTGACTTATTAAATAGATTTCAAAAGTGCTGCACTTTGTGTTTGGTGGGATAAGAGCAGATTGGTGGCACAGTTATCACAGAGTCTGTCACATGGGGCAATCATAATATAGGGTTCCTACAGGATAAATAGACTTCATATTCTGAAGCTTTTCCCAGTGCACTGGAAGATAGGGATGATGCTCTCCTCCCTACTCCCAGGACACCAAACTAGACCAAGAGAGATAGTTTATTTACCAGTAGTTTCATGTGTACTGACAGGCAGAGTTTCCAGGGATCAGCCCTCCTAATGCTTCCCAGGGTCAACAAGCAGCTCCAGAAACGTCATGGGTTTGTGATGTTTTTTAAAAGCAAATAATATTTAATAAATAAAAGCTCACATAAATGTATTTTGGCCTCAGAATGGATGGACAGTAAAAATATCTGCCTTCTCTTTTAATTTGTAAAAGCTTCAAGTCCCTTTCTGTACAGTCTATTCTAGGTAGATGTTTCATTAACAAGCACCACAGTAGAGTGGCTATGACCACAGTCTCCGATTCCAGCCTTATTCTTTTGTACTCTGTTTGGAAGGAAAACAGCGTTTTCCTTTCATTTTATTCAGGTTATGTATTTCAGGTCCATTTTTTCCAATCAATAATAGCTATGTTTTGAGTACTTCCCAATTACACAAATGTTCTCTAAGAGAGGACACCAAATAGATGTTTAGCTTGAGTCCTTGGTACCTTTTGTCTGATAGCTTTCAATACCAATCTATATCTCAGAAAGGTTCTTGACATTTTTAGATGTACTTGCCCGTTTTATGCAATTACCCAGATGCCTGAAAAGAAATTACACTCGTATATAAGATATTTTATGTATCTGTGGCATAAGACCTAAACCTAAGGTCTAATATTATGTGCTGACTGGGTATCTGATGAAATTGAGAAGGATTCAAATGGCCTAACCATGAATTCTCCTCCCTACTCTGCTTCCATGGATAAGGTCCTTGAGCTAAACAACCCTCCTTATCAGAAAGAACAGGCACAGTTCCTGCTTATCCTTGACTAGAAGGATTTCTGTCCCTGCCTTCCCACAGAATTATTGAACCAACCCCATCAGATCTTTCCATGGGAAACAGGAGCACCCCATCTGAGCACCCCTAGTTGTTCACTCTATTTCCAAGTGCAACTTTATGTGGACCTGAATGGCAAGAGTTGTTCTCCTCCCCCAGGTTATGAATATAGGTGACTAATGAAATGCTGTTAATCTTGTCTGTTCAGTATTGTCACGTGCTTGGTCAACCCCATAACTAAAAGGTGGGAGTACTTTTCTCACTGATGCAGTAAATACGAGGTGATCTTACTGCTAATTATGATAAATACCAAGTGACACAGATGTGTTTTTTCCTATTTCACAGTTGAGAAAATTAAGGTTTGGTAAAACATAGGTAACTTACCCCCATTCATACTGCTAGGAAGGTTTAAAGTTGGTATTTGAACTCAGTCCTTTCACACTTCAAAACCTCAGGTTAGCCAAAATACCTCAAATTAAAGAAAAAAGAAAGAAAGATAGAAAGGTAGAAAGGAAGGAAGAGAAAGCTGTTTTTCTTAAATAATAAGTGCAACAAAATAATTTTAAAGTATCCATATTAAAACAAGCCAACAAACCAGACATTAGGCTAAGCATAAGCAAAACTTTTGTCACAATGAACTCATGCTTACAGGTGACAATATTTCCCAAAATGTTGTGAAATAGACATTGTGTTTTCCTTGCAGTGAACATTTATTTGTTTCTAATCACTTCATTTTTCTCTCTGAATCTTAGTGACTGGAAATCTGGAGTGTGTGTGTGTGTGTGTGTGTGTGTGTGTGTGTATGTTATCCCAGACCTCCTTGTCAGCAGGAATTTCAATGTTTTATGTGTTCTGCTAAAAAGATGGCCTCCAGTGAGTTTTGGAACTTGTAAGGGAAACAGAAGCTATTTGTCTTTCCAGCCATGTTGGCTTTGGTAAATATAAGGCTTTGCAGCAGCTACTGTTTTTCCTTACCAGTCACCTGCCTTAGTGCTGCAAAGGATTAGTGAAGTTTGCTACAATTTTCTGTCATCTGAGTGAAAGCAGAACCTCCTGGTCTATGGATTTTTGGTAAAGAACCCGAAAAATAAAGATAACTTCCTCCATCAACATCACTCATGGGATTCATTTGCAAAAGCACTTAATTCCAAACTTAAGTCCTATCTCCTGGTGCAGCTCAGTGTAGCTTGCTTGACATGCACATGGTCCTGGGTTCAATCCCTAGCACCACACAGAAAATAAATCTCATCCACTAAGATCTATACAATCATTTTCTTATAACAACTGCATCTTTTGGCCTTTTCTACTCATTCCTGTTTATAGATGAATCTATTTAGATCTCTGTATAAGCCCACCATTACATGATAACTCCCCAGACTAAGCTTTCAACAGGGATCCATCTTAGAATCTTTACCCCTTTTAGCAGACAACTGGACGCACAATAAATGTTTCTCTCACACACAAAGGTTGAAAACAGATTTCCCTGTCAAAAGCATAACTAAGGGCTGGGGGTGTGGCTCAAGCGGTAGCGAGCTCGCCTGGCATGCATGCGGCCCGGGTTTTGATCCTCAGCACCACATACAACAAAGATGTTGTGTCTGCCGAAAACTAAAAAAATAAATAAATATTAAAAATTCTCTCTCTCTCTCTCTCTCTCTCTCTCAAAAAAAAAAAAAAGCCAGGTTCCTGTGTTTAAAAACAAAAAGCATAACTAAAACATTGTTAATAGTTCAGTTTAAAAACTGTTCTAGGGGTCAGGGTTGTGGCTCAGTGGTAGAGCGCTTGCCTAGCATGCATGAGGCACTGGGTTCAATCCCTGGCACCACATAAAATAAAATAAAGGTATATATCTAAAAAAATATTTTAAAAAACTGTTCAAAATTAGCCAGAGTTGCCTGGAGAATCTGGGAAAATATCTTTGGAGTAAGGAACTGGTGGAAACTCCTAAAATGAAATTAGATTACAGACTTGGCAGAAACTATGAGTGAGACAAGAAAAGAGAATAAAGAATAATTGTTGGGATAATAATCAGGGTGAATGCTTGTTGTACAACCCTTGTGCATACTTAGAATAAAAATAAATCTGGGATTGAAGACTTGATCTGGCTGGGATAGCTTTCTTATTATCCTTTTAATATCTGTAAGATCTCTAATAACATTCCCTTTTACTCCTTGTATTTATATTTTGTGTCTTCTCTGTTTTGTTCTTGGTTAATCAGACCAGAGAGATATCTGTCTTGTTTATCAAAGAACTGGATCTTAGTTTGATTTTTTCTGTTATTTGGATGCTATTGATTTTGATTTCTGCTCTTTGTTATTTTCCTCCTTCTATATTATTAGGATTAATTTTGTTTCCTTTTTTAAATAGTGCTAAAGTATAATTTACTTGGAATAAAATTCACCAATTGTAAATGTCCAAGTAATGATTTTTGGTAAATGTACAAATTTGTGCAATTATCCCAAAACACAATTTTAGAACATTTTCAAAACCCTTTCCTTCCAAATGCAGTCAATCTCTATTCCTGGGCTGGGGTGTAACACAGTGACAGAGTGCTTGCCTAGCATATGCAATGCCCTGGGTTCCATCCCAGCACTGCAACCAATCAATCAAATGATCATTCTCCATTCCTACCCACAGCCCCTGATAATTATGAATCTACTTTCAGTCTCTACAGAGTCACCTTTTAAGGTCTGTCACATAAATTAAATAATACACTAAATAGTCTTTTGTGTATGACTTTTTTCATTATCATAACGTTTTATGAGGTTCATCCATTTTGCAGCATTTATTGGTCTTCAGCTTTTTTATTTCTCAAGCATTCTCTATGGAGGTATTATATTTCATTTATACATTCACAGATTTATGGATATTTGGGCTATTTTCAGTTTTTGAATAATAAAGTAATTCAGCTGTATATATTTATCTATGAGTCTTTATGGGGACATATGTTTTCATTTATCTTCAGTAAATTCCTAGGAATACAACCAGATGGTAAATTTGTTTAGTCCTTTAAGAAGCTGTCAAACTGTTTTCCAAAGTGGCTGCATTATTTCATATTCCCACCTACAATGAATAAGGGTTCCAATTTCTTCACATCTTCAGAAACACTTCATATTGTTTGTCATTTTAATTACAGTCATTCTAGTAGATGTGAAGTGCTTTATATTTGCATTTCCACAATGAGGAAAGATGAGCTTCTTTTCATGTACTTATTGAATATTCATAAATCTTCATTGGTTAAATATCTATTAAAATCTTTTTATTATTTTTAAATTGATTTGTTTGTCCTTTTGCTATTTAGTTGTAAGAGGTTTTCTAAAATATTTAGGATACAAGTCCTTATCAGATAAATGATTTGCAAATATTTCTGCTTGTGTTTCTCTCTCTCTCTCTCTCTCTCTCTCTCTCTCTCTCTCTCTCTCCTTCCCTCCCTCTCTCTCATTCTTGAAGTGTAGAAGGTTGATGAAGCATACTTTACCACTTTTCTTTTTTGTGGATTGTTGGTTTTAGTGTTGTATGAAGGAGATCTTTGTCTAATCTTAGGTTATGAAGATTTGATTCCATGTTTTCTTCTAAAAGTATTATCATTTTAGCTGTTACATTTAGATAAACAATCCATAGGAGTTAATATTTTGAATGATGTGAGGACTTTAATAATACTTTGATTGATTTAAAGACACCCATGTATTTCTAGTGGCACACGTTTGTGATTTCATTGTTTTCCATGTGGATATCTTGTATTACATGCAGAGAATTTAGTTGTAAGAAGGAAGAGCTATAGCAATGAAGATACCCCATTTGAATATCCCACAAATTTTGATATTCATTTTTGTTTGCTTACAAATATTTTTGGGGGAGTACTGGGGATTGAACTCAGGGGCACTCAACCACTGAGCCACATCCATAGCCCTATATTGTATTTTATTTAGAGACAGGGTCTTACTGAGTTGCTTAGGGCCTCTCCTTTGCTGAGGCGGGCTTTTAACTTGTGATCCTCCTGTCTCAGCCCCCTTCCTCTTGGACTCATGGATTGTTTATAAATACTAATTTTTTGAAAATAATTTTATATTTTCCCAAATATCTTTCTGTTATTAATTTCTGGTATAACTCTATTACTATTAAAGAACATATTTTGTATTATTTAGATTCTTTTACATTTGTTAAGTTTTTGTTTATTATGGCCCAGAATAAGGCATATCATTCATTATTCAATATGCACCTACATAACTGCTTATAGTAAGTACTGCTTATTGGGTGAAACTATTATTGAAGTATTCTATAAATATCAAGTAAGTAAGTTGGTTGATAATGTTGTTTGGATCTTTTACACGCTTGCTCTTGATTTTGGGACTACTTGCTCTATTGATTATTGAGAGAAAAGTGCTGATTCTGAAAGTATTAGTATCTATTTTTGCTTGATGTTCTATCAGTTTTTGCTTCATGTACTGTGAAGTTTTTCTGCTGGCTACACACATATTTAAGATTGCTATTCCTTGTAAGTGGTCTGAACTTCCTGTTACTGGGCATCACAAGATCTCACCAGAGGATGAAGAAACTAGGCCATAATAAGAGACTTGAACTCCCCTACTATCCCCCCTCCCCTCCCCTCTCATCTTCCCTCTCTACCTCATCTGCTGTTGTTTAATTCTCTCCCTTGTTCCCCCCCCCCCATGAGCTTTGTAATGTTTTGAACAACCAATTAAAAAACAAACAAAAAAAAAGAGACTTGAAGCTATAGAAATATTTGGAGTTAAATTGGAAGGAAATAGGTTTTGCTCAAAGCCAGCTTTGAAGAAAAATGGAAGAAACTTAATGGTTTCAAATGTTCCATCTCCAAAACCCCCCAACTTAGTAGAACTTTTAAAGAGGCTGGGAAGTGACAAAAGGCAGGAATTGTACACTGGTAGATTTAGTTAGCCTGCAATTGGAGGCCTGAGGTGACAATGTCTATTCCCATCTATTTTGGGACCTGTTGTGGGGAACAGGAGTCTCAGCCCCTCCAGTTTCCTTCTCTCAGAAGGAGAAATGTATTCTCAATTCACAGGGGAAAGGGTGGTCCCCAAATTCAATCTTTCACTTACATCATTATTTAATCTTCTTCACTATGTCTAATTTTTCTTATTCTGAAATTTGTTTTGTGTAATATTATTATAGCCACTCTAGATTTCTTACTTTCTTTTTTTAAAAAAAAAAAACTGGAGATTAAATCCAGGAGCACTTTACCACTGAGCCACATCCCCAGGTATTTTTATTCTTTATTTTGAGAATAAATAAAGTTTCTTAGTTTCTTAGAGCCTTACTAAGATGGTGAGGCTGCCCTCAATCTCACCATCCTCCTGCCACAGCCTCCCAAGTCACTATGGGATTACAGGAGTGTGCCACCATACCTGGCTGCAGCTTTCTTTTGATTAGACTTTGCATGGTACATATTTTTTTCCATTCTTTATTTTTAACCTATTTATGCCATTATATTTAAAGAGTGTTTCTTAGCATATAAGTGAGTTTTGTTTTTTTTACCCTAACATATTGTTAACTGGTGTGATCACTTATATTTATTATATTATTGGTATATGTGATTTGGCTCTACTATATTATTGTAGTATTTCTTGTTTTATTTTTTAGTTTAGCCTCACCTTTTTTATTTCAGATTATTTGAATATTTTTAGTATGGTATTTTGTATATCTTTTGGCTTTTTAACATTTCCTTGCATTAAACACTTTGGTAGTTCTAGAGGTTAAATATATATACATTGCTTTTCAAAATATACTTCAGTTAATATCATTTCAAGTAAAATCATCCCTGTTTTATGTTGTTATTCATATTACATCTACAGATTTTGATAACCCTACCAATCATTACTATAAGTTTTGCTTTCTAGGATAAATGTATTTTGAAAATTCTAAGGGGAAAACCAGTCTATCATATTTATCCAGACATTTTATGATTTCTTTTTATTTTTCTTTATTGTGAAGTTCAAAGTTCCTTCTCATCCTTTTTCCTCAGTCTGAAACCCCTCCTTTAGCATGTATTTCAGAATAGATATTCCAGTCACAAACACTATTATTATTCCCTTCATCTGAGAATGTCACTATTTCACTGTCATTCCTTAGGGGCATGTTTGGTTGAACATAGAATTTTGAGGTGACAGTTATTTTCTTTTTATTTTATTAGTTCTAAGCAATTATACATGACAGTAGAAAGCTCTTTCATTCATTGTACACAAATGGAGCAGATTTTTTCACTTCTCTGGTTGTTCATGAATTAGAGTCATACTATTCATGCAATCATACATGTATCTAGGGTAATGATGTCAATCTCATTCCACCATCTTTCCTACCTCCTTTCCCCTCCCCCACCTCCCCTTTGTCCCATCCAAAGTTCCTCCACTCATCCCATTGCTCCCCCTCATATGGATTATCATCCATTATCCAGATAAAACATTTGGCACCTGTTTTTTTGAGAATGGTTTATTTTGCTTAGCATGATATTCTCCAACTCCATGAATTTACCTGTAAATGCCATACTTTTATTCTCTTTTAATGCTGAGTAATATTCCATTGTGTATATGTACCACAGTTTCTTTATCCATTCATCTATTGAAGGGCATATAGATTGGTTCCACAGTTTAGCAATTGTGAATTGTACTGCTATAAACATTGAAGTGACTGTGTTACTGTAGTGTGCTGATTTTAAGTCCTTTATGTATAGACCAAGAAATAGCTGGGTCAAATGGTGGTTCCATTCCAAGTTTTCTAAGGAATCTCCATACTGCTTTCCAGATTGATTGCACCAATTTTCAGTCCCACCAGCAATGTATGAGTGTGCCTTTTCCCCCACATCCTCGCCAACACTTATTATTGCTTGTATTCTTGATAACTGCCATTCTTTATATATCCTGGAGATTAATGCTGTATCTGATGTGTGTGTGGCAAGAATTTGCTCCCAAGATGTAGACTCTCTCTTCACCTCATTGATTGTTTCTTTTGCTGAAAAGAAGCTTTTTAGTTTGAATCCATCCCATTTATTCATTCTTGATTTTATTTCTTGCACTTTAGGAATCTTGATAGGGAGGTTGGGGCTTACTTGATGAAGATTTGGACCTACTTTCTCTTCTATTAGGCATAGGGTCTATGATCTAATTCCTAGGTCCTTGGTCCACTTTGAGTTTTGTGCATGGTGAGAGATAGGGGTTTAGTTTCATTTTGCTATATATGGATTTCTAGTTCTCCCAGCACCATTTGTTGAAGAGGCTATCTTTTCTCCAATGTATGCTTTTGGTGCATTTGTCTATGATGAGATGACTATATTTATGTGGGTTTATCTCTGTGTCTTCTATTCTGTACTATTGGTATGCATGTCTATTTTGGTGCCAATACTGTGCATTTTTGTTACTATAGCTTTGTAGTATAGTTCAAGGTCTGATATTGTTATACCTCCTGCTTCACTCTTCTTGCTAAGGATCACTTTGGCTATTCTGGGTCTTTTATTTTTATAAATGAATTTTATGATTGCTTTTTCTATTTCTATAAGGAATGATGTTGGGGTTTTAATTGAAATCAATCACATTGAATCTGTGCAGTGCTTTGGGTAGTATGGCCATTTTGACAATATTAATTCTACCTATCCAAGAGCATGGGAGATCTTTCCATCCTCTAAGTTCTTCTTCAATTTCTTTCTTTAGTGTTCTGTAGTTTTAATTGTAGAGGGTTTTCACCTCTTTTGTTAAATTGATTCCCACGTATTTTTTGAGGCTATTGTGAATGGGGTAATTTATTAATTTCTCTTTTAGAGGATTCATCACTGATGTATAGAAATACATTTGATTTATGGGCATTGATTTTATATCCTGATACATTGCTGAATTCATTTATTAATTCTAGAAGTTTTCTGGTGGAATTTTTTGGATCCTTTCAGTATAGAATCATGCCATCAGCAAAAAGTGATAGTTTGAGTTCTTCTTTTCCTATTTATATCCCTTTAATTTCTTTTTTCTGTTTGATTGCTCTGGATAGTGTTTCAGGAGCTATGTTAAATAGAAGTGGTGAAACAGGGCATCCCTGTCTTATTCCAGTATTTAGAGGGAATGCTTCCAATTTTTCTCCATTTAGAATGATTCTGGCCTTGAGTTTAGCATAGATAGCTTTTATAACGTTGAGATATGTTCTTAGTATCCTAGTTTTTTCTAGAATTTGGAACATGAAAGGGTGCTGTATTTTGTCAAATGCTTTCTCTGCATTAATTGATATAATCATATGGTTCTTATCTGTAAGTGTATTAATGTGATGAATTACGTTTATTGATTTCTGTATGTTGAACCAAACTTTCATCCCTGGAATGAATCCCCCTTGATCATAGTGCACTATTTTTTTTATTTTGTTTTGTATGTGATTTGCCAAAATTTTATTGAGAATTTTTACATCTATGTTCATCAGGGATATGGGTCTGAAATTTTCTTTTCTTGACATTTATCTGTCTGGTTTTGGTATCAGGATGATAGTAGCCTCATAGAATAAGTTTAGAAGTGTTCCCTCCTTTCTATTTTATGGAATAATTTGAGAAGTATTGGTATTAATTCTTCTTTGTAGGTATTGTAGAACTCCATAATCTGTCTGGCCCGGGCTTTTCTTGGTTGGTAGGCTTTTGATGGTGTCTTCTATTTCCTTGCTTGAAATTATTCTGTTTAAATTCTGTACGCCCTCCTGATTCAGTCTGGGTAGATCATATGCCTCTAGAAATTTGTCAGTGTCTTCAAGGTTTTCTATTATACTGGAGTATAAAATTTCAAACTGGTTTCTAATTGTCTTCCATATTTCAATAGTGTCTGTCATGGAGTTTTCTTTTTCATCACTAATTTTAGCAATTTGAGTTTTCTCTCTCCTCCTTTTCTTTGAGGTGGCAAAGAGTTTGTCAATTTTATTTATCTTTTCAAAGAACCAGCTTTTGGTTTTGTCAATTTTTTGAATTGTTACTTTTGTTTCAATTTCACTGATTTCAGCCCTGATTCTAATTATTTCCTGTTTTCTACTGCTTTTGCTGTTGGTTTGTTCTTCTTTTTCTAGGGCTTTGAAATGTAATGTCAGGTCATTTATTTGTTGACTTTTTCTCCTTTTAATGAATGAGCTTAATGCAATGAATTTTCCTCTTAGTATTGCCTTCATAGTGTCCCAGAGATTTTGATATGTTGTATAAGTGTTCTAATTTACCTCTAAGAATTTTTTATCTCCTCCCTGATGTTTTCTGCTATCCATGCATCATTGAATAGTGTATTATTTAGTCTCCAGGTGTTAGAGTAGATTTTATTTTTTATTTTATCATTGATTTCTAATTTCATTGCATTATGATCTGATAGAATGCAGGGTAGCATCTCTATTTTTTTATTTGCTGAGAGTAGCTCTGTGGCATAACATATGGTCTATTTTGGCAAAGGATTCATGTGCTGCTGAGAAGGAAGTGTATTCACTCGTTGATGGGTGGAGTATTCTATATATGTCTGTTAAGTCTAAATTATTGATTGTATTATTAGTTCTATAGTTTCTTTGTTTAGTTTTTGTTTGAAAGATCTATCTAGTGGTGAGAGAGGTGTGTTAAAATCACCCAGTACTATTGTGTTGTGGTTAATTTGATTCTTGAAGTTTAGAAGGGTTTGTTCTATATACATAGATGCCCCATTGTTTGTGGCATAGATCTTTACAATTGTTATGTCTTGTTGATGTATGAGTCCCTTGAGTAGTATGAAATGTCCTTCTTTGTCCTTTTTCACTAACTTTGGTTTGAAGTCTACTTTAACTGATATAAAGATGGAAACCCCTGCTTGTTTACATGGTTCATGTGAGTGGTATGTTTTATCCCACTTTTCACCTTCAGTTTGTGGATGTCTTTTCCTGTGGGATGAGCCTCTTGAAGTCAACATATTGTTGAGTCTTTTTTAATCCAATCTGCCAATCTGTGTCTTTTAATTGACGAGTTTAGGCCATTCACATTCAGGGTTATTATTGAGATGTTTTTTATTCCTAGATATTTTGGGTTATTTTTGGTTTGAACTTGACTTGATTTCTCCTTTGATTGGCCTTTCCCTTAGTGTAGTACCTCCCTTTGCAGATTTTCATTGTTGTTTTTCATTTCCTCCTCCTGGAATATTTTGCCAAGAATGTTCTATAGTGCAGGCTTTCTTGCTATAAATTCTTTAAACTTTTGTTCATCATGGAAGGTTTTTGTTTTGTCATAAAATCTCAAGCTTAATTTTGCTGGATATAAGATTCTTGGTTGGCATCCATTTTTTTTTCCAGAGCTTGGTATATATTGTTGTAGGATCTCCTGGCTTTGAGGGTCTGGGTTGAAAAATCTACTGATATCTGAATTGGTCTTCCCCTATATGTAATCTGATTCCTCTCTCTTTCAGCCTTTAAGATTCTCTTCTTATTCTGTATGCTAGGCATTTTCATTATAATGTGCTTTGGTGTAGATCTGTTGTAATTTTGTACATTTGGTGTACTATAAGTCTCTTTTATTTGATTTTCCAATTCATTCTTCATGTTGGAGAAATTTTGTGATGTTATTTCATTGAAGAGATTGTGCATTCCTTTTGTTTGAATTTCTGTTACTTCCTGTATCCTGATAAATATTAGGTTTGGTCTTTTGATGTTATCCCATAAATCTTGGATGTTCTGTTTATGGTTTCTTACCATCTTCACTGTGTGGTAAACTTTATTTTCAAGATTGTATATTTTGTTTTCATTGTCTGAGGTTCTTTCTGCCAAGTGATCTAGTCTGTTGATGCTTTCTATTAGGTTTTTTTTATTACTTGGTTCATTGTTTTCTTCATTTCAAGGATTTCTGTTTGTTTTGTTTATTTTTTTTCAAAATCTCTACCTCAAAATAATTTTTTACTACCTGTATATGATTTCTTATCTCTGTTGGCATGGTCAATTTTTTGCCTGTATTTGCTGGCTTATGCCCTTCTTTTTTAAAAAAAATATTTTTTAGTTGTAGATGAACACAATACATTTATATTTATTTATTTATTTTATGTGGTGCTGAGGATTGAACCCAGTGCCTCATACATGCAAGGCAAGCACTCTACCACTGAGCCACAATCCCAGCCCATGTCATTCTTTAATATGCAGATAATTTTAATTATGTACATTCTGAACTCCTTCTCTGAGGTTTCATCTACAGTTCTGTCAATAGATGATATTATTGTAGTATCTTGGTTTGTTTAGGGCACCTTCCTCCCTTCTTTTTTCATGTTGTCTATGTGTCTTCCTTTCTTGCAGTGCAGATCTATGGTATTGCAGTTTTTATCCTATAATCTTTTAGTGTCCCTACAGTTTAGGAATACCTCACCTTTTAGGGGGGAGATCAATGTTTATAGCACCCAGTGCAACTAATATGCAACCATAAATCAGTTAGCTTCTATTTAGACACTTCAGTTTTGCCACTATAAATAGAAGTGACAAGTACAGTTATCTTCTACCATATAGCTAGTAGGTTTACATAAAGGTTTACAGTTTCTAATGGAGGTCAGAGAGAGAATGAGGGTAGGATGTGATGTTTATGAGGTAGGATGTGAGAATATAGAGGTATTAGATTATAGGACAAGTGAAAGGAGAATCAAAAGAAGTTGGCTGTTAGCAGGAGAAAAAAGAGAGTTGACCCCATGCAAGGCTCCCTGTTGCCTCTGCAACAGGATGGTGTCTGTTACCACAGCTTGTAGGGATACCTCTGGTGCATCTGGGCCCACAGGGACCTTGGTGATGGTCTTTTAGGTCCGGATTGTTATCCCTAGATGGAAGCAGCCATGTCCCTAGTTGATGGCAGCAGTAGAGTCAAGCCTGTGGGGTACCTTGATGTTGGGTTTCCAGGCCCCAGTCTGTGTCCCAAGATGGATGTTGCCCCAAATAAAGATGGTGGAGACAGCAGTGGAGGTAACCCAAGATGACAGTGGACATGTCCCATGATGGAGGCAACTGCTTTCAGAAATGGGGCTGGAAGGATGGACAGTGCGATGTCATTAGGGGAGCCTGTTCAGTGATGCCACACTGTGGTGTGTGGTGCTGCAATGGGCAGCTTCCTCCTGGCCTTTTCCATTGTCCCACGGTGGAAATTACTGTCTGGGGAGGGCTATAGTGGTGGCTGCAGTGTCCCAAGATGGAGTTGGTTTAGGTGGAGCTGCACATTGGTGGATAGGAAACCACAGCCTCTCTACATGGGCGCAGTGTGCCCCCTCCAGTCTCAGGAGGAGACGCAACAGTTGTTTTCATCCAGCACTTTAAAGATATTGCTGTGCCATCTTCTGTCCTGTAGTTTTTGAGGCGTTAGTGCACAGTTATTTGTATCATTATCCCCTTATATGCCTTGTGTTACTTTTTACTGATCACTTTCAAGATCTTTGTGTTTGGTTTTTAGATATTTGGTTATGATTTTTCTTTAATTTTGTTCTTTCCCCAAATTCAGGAAGTTTTAACAATTATTTCTCAATTATATTTTCTGCACCAATATCTTTTCTTCCTCTCCTTTTTGAATATGTTTTCTGAGTCTCTACATTTTATATCAATCTTTCCTCTCTCTGTTCATGTGCTTAATTTATAGTTATCTAAATTCCAGTAACTGACTGTGTATTATCTTCATTCTTCCACTGAGTTTATCCAGTGAATTTTAAAATTTCATGTTTTACATTTAATTTATAAAATTCCATTTGACTTTTTAAAAATGTCTTTCTCAGCTTAGAACTTCTCTTTCCTTTCATTTCAACAGTATTTATATTTACTATAACTTCACTCCATGGAGTATGACTATAATGCTTTTTTCCTCTTTCTCTTTCTTTATGTCTTTTCTTTTGTGCATACTTGTGTGTGTGTATGTATGTGTTTGTGTGTGTGCATATGTGGCATGCAGCTCAAGAAATGGAAACTAGGGCTTTGTGCATTCTAGTCTAACACTTACCATAAGCTACCTCCCCAGCCCCAGAATAGCTTCTTCAAAGTCTTTGACAATTCTAACATCTCGGTCACCTTGGCCATTGGCATGTTGCCATTTTCCTTATGTTTTCAAATTTTCCTGGTTCTTGATGTGTACTATACTTTTGGATTGTATTCTTGACGTTATGAATATTATATTGTTAGACACTGGGTCCTATTAATATCCCCTGGAAAATGCTGTTGTTTTTGTTGTGGTTTGGTTTGGTTTGGTTTGGATTGGATTGGTTTAGCTAGATGAACCTGATTAGGTTCAGCCTAAAAGTTCTATTTTACCCTCTTTGGATGGATCTTCCATGTTCAGTTCAGTTTGCAAAGAAATCCCTATGCTACCTTGGCTGTCCCACACTTACCCCTCTTGTGATTTAGTTTGATACTTGTAGTAGCTTTGGTCATCATTAAATTAAGATATTTTATTACACTGCTTTGGGTCAATCCTGTGTATGTGCAGTTAAACAATAAACCTAAAATTTATACAGATTCTTTTAAATAACTAGGATATTCCCTTGTCAAGGTCTTTTGTCTCCCAGGATTCCCCCTCTCCATATTCTACAGCTTAGAGGGCCTCTTTTACCAATCCAGTGTCCAAAAAGACAAGATTTCTCTTGGATTTTTAATTACTCATACCACCACAGGGGAAGTCTGTGAGTGAAGGGCTTTTAGGTAAGACATTCACTTCCTCTTTCTAAGTAATAGCTGTTTCTGGGGTATGTGTGTGTGTCTCTCTCTCTCTCTCCCTGCCTCCCTCCCTCTCATTTCATGGGAAGAACAAAAAGAAAAGCACCATTTCCCAAGTCCTTTGAGTTCTGTGAGGTACCCATCCTCTCTTTTAGAGTCTTTCACTTTTTTGTTTGGTTCCATACTCTGTTCTCATCAATGGACATTTGGAAAGATTGAATCTTGTTGGTTTCAAAGAGATTCTCTTAGCTTTGATAAAGTATACTTTACACAGGTGGTTGCCCTGTGAGGTACCTGCATTGTTCAGAAAAGCATGTAATAAGAGGTAGATAGCTATTTCAAGAATAAATACACGTATATCTAATTGAATGGTTATCATCCAAAACTGTGTCCTTAATTCTATGTTGTGAAATGAAAAATGGTTCATGGCACTCTAATTAACTGCATGATGAAAAACAATTGTGATTAACAGCACAATAAAAAACTTCCCATTTTCAAATAACTAAAAATATATATTTAGCTTTTTCAGTATTAAAAACTAATTTGAAAAAATATCCCTTTTTTGAATCTACTGCAGGTGGCTTGTCCCCTTTCTGTGTTTCTTTTGGGAAATCCTGAGTTCTTCCCCAATATCTAAGCCCTTGAGATAGAATTTGTAAACAATTCTAAACATTATAACATCTCCTCCACCCCTCACTCACCACAACAGCCTCTTTGGGAATAACACTAATGACCACTACTTTTCAATACATTGTAATTCAACATCTTTATCTTTTTTCTTTTGTTGAAACACTGCTAACTACAGATAAATAATGTTGCTTTCTAAATAAACAATGTCGTATCCAAAGGCAAAATGCAAATTGAAATCAGTAATTAAGCATAAAATGTACTTTTAAAGAACAATGGAGGAGGATGTAAGGAAGATGGCGGCGAGGGGAGTGCATTGCCCCCGTGTGCTGCTTCACTGTGTGGGAGAATGACAAGTCAGGACGGCTAAAGGCTATCTTGTTAGGAATTTCCAGCAATAGTGGGGTGCTCCGGAACCTGGAGGAAGGACTTCCATCGCACGAGGATCGGCTACGGGGACTCAAACGCGAGAGGTTTGTCGCACGGAGGGTAACACTGCTTATTCAGCAAATCGCCCCGCGGCTAGAGTCTGCAGCGCACGCTGGGAAACGAGGAGATAGCGATGCAGGGATACAGCGCTGCAGTTTCTGCCAGCCGTGCAAGCACCGTACTCAGGGCTGAATTCTGGGTTCGAGACGGGGGAAGGAAGCGGTCCATCTCGGTTCTCCACACCGGTCAGACCACAGAGGAGGCCAGCAGCCACCATGTTGGAAAGCTGACGTCACCATACCTGTCTTCGACTGACCGCAGCTCATTCAGCCATAGAACAGGTAATTTCAGGCTGCAATTCGCCTGCGGCTTGCAGACAGATTGCTAGGGTTCAGCGCCTGGGTGCTTCTTAGAACCTGATCTTATCGGAGCGAACACCGAGCGCGGGGCGGCCGAGTTCCGGCTCCCGGAACCGTCCCGGAACCGCCCTGGCCCAGGGCTGCGGAGCCTGCGGAGGCTGCTTCTTGGACCCTGCTCCTATCAGAGCATACACCAAGCACTAAGTGGCCAAATTCCGGCTCCTGGAACTGAGCCTGCGGGGACTGCTTCTTGGAGCCTACACTTATAGGAGCTTACACCGAGCACGGAGCCGCCGAGTTCCAGCTCCCGGAACTTCCCTGGCCCGGGGCTAGGAGCCCAGAAACTGCTTCTCGGTCCGGGTCCTGCTGAGGGCCGGTCAGGACTCACCCGTTGCTTTGGTTGCCCGGCAAGGGGAACGAAATGCTGCCATTCGCATAGGATACCAACATGGCAGAGATCTGATGTCATCAGAAAGCGGCGGAGGAGAGAACTTCATCAATACCAGCGGCGACATAAACAGTTGGTCTCCTGGTAGGGGGGGTGAGGCACAGACACCCGAGTCTCCTCAATTTGTCGTCGAGCCAGAGGGGAGGAGACGGGCCGCCGCCAGCGCCCGGAGCAGGCCCAGCGGCTCGCCAGCGTGGTGACCGCGTGACCCCAATTGGAGAGGGGGCGGAGCGGAGCCGCCACCCGCACCCGCAAGGTGGGCAGACCAGCGACCCAGTGGTACATGGGCGTGGTAGGAGGGGCAGGGCAGAGCCTCCGTTCGCGCTTGCAAGGTAAACAGACCTGTGACAGCCTGGCGGGTCAGGCCCAGTGGCCTGCCAGTGTGGTACACACGTCACCCCAACTAGAGCAGGGGCAGAGCAGATCCTTCTCCCACGCCCGGATCAGGCCCTGCCAGTGTGGTGGTCACGTGACCCCAATTGGAGTGGGGGCGGAGCGGAACCGCCACCCGTGCCCGCAGGGTGAGCAGACCTGTGACCAACCTGCAAATCAGGCCCAGGGGTCCTCAGGCGTGGTAGGAGGAGCAGGGCAGATCCGCCGCCCGCGCCTCCAAGGTAGGCAGACCTGCAACAGACCGACGGATCAGGCCCAGGAGCCTGCCGGCGTGGTACACACACCACCCTAATTGGAGTAGGGGCAGAGCAGAGTCGCCGCCCGTGCCAGGAACAGGCCCAGCGTCCTGCAGGCGGGGTAGTCACGACACCCCAATTGGAGTAGGGGCAGAGCAGAGCCTCCACCTGTGCCCGAAAGGTGGGCAGATCTGCGACTGACCAGCGGGACAGGCCCAGTGGCCTGCCGGTACGACAGACACGTCACCCCATTTGGAGTAGGGGCAGAGTAGAGCCGCCACCCGCGCCTGCAGGGTAGGCAAACCTGCAACCGACCGGCGGATCAGGCCCGGTGGCCTGCCGGCGTGGTACACTCGTCACCCCAATTGGAGTAGCGGCAGAACAGAGCCGCCGCCAGCGCCCACAACAGGCCCAGTGACCTGCCGGCGTGGTAGCCACGACACCCCAATTGGAATAAGGAGAGAGCAGAGCCGCCGCCCGCACCTGCAGGAAAGATACGCAAGCAGTATGAAAAGACAAGGAAAGAAAGGACCACAAGCAATGCAGGTCAACGCAACTTTAGAAGAGGTAACAGCTGCAGCAGATGGAATGTCAGATAAAGAATTCAGGATATACATGCTTCAGATGATCTGGAGTATCAAGGAAGACATTAAACAGCAAAATCAGACAATGAAAGATCACTTCGACAATGTATTACGCAAACAAATCCAGGAAGCAAAGGATCAACTATACAGGGAGATAGAGGTTATAAAAAACAAACAAACAGAAATCCTAAAAATGCAGGAAGCAATAAACCAACTTAAAAACTCAATGGAGAATACTACCAGCAGAGTAGAACACTTAGAAGATAGAACATCAGACAATGAAGACAAAGTATTTCAACTGGAAAAGAACATAGACAGCTCAGCAAGACTGTTAAGAAACCATGAGCAGAACATCCAAGAAATATGGGATAACATTAAGAGACCAAACTTAAGAGTCATTGGGATACAGGAAGGTATAGAACTCCATACCAAAGGAATGAGCAATTTATTCAATGAAATAATATGAGAAAACTTCCCAGACTTGAAGAATGAGACAGAATCCCAAATCCTAGAAGCCTACAGGACGCCGAATGTGCAAAATCATAAGAGATCCACACCTAGACACATTATAATGAAGATGCCCAACATACAGAATAAGGAGAGAATTTTAAAAGCTACAAGAGAAAGGAAGCAGATCACATTTAGGGGCAAGCCAATCAGGATAACAGATGATCTTTCAACACAGACTCTGAAAGCTAGAAGATCCTGGAATAACATAATTCAAACACTGAAAGAAAATGGGTTCCAACCAAGAATTGTGTATCCAGCGAAATTAAGCTTCAGGATGGAAGATGAAATTAAAACCTTCCATGATAAACAAAAGTTAAAAGAATTTGCAGCCAGAAAACCATCTCTTCAAAACATCCTCGCCAAAGCATTACAGGAAGAGGAAATGGAAAATAACAATGAAAACCAACAGTGGGAGGTAGGACACTAAAGGGGGGGGGAAATAATCAAAGAGGAAAACAAACCATGTTTAGTAACATAAATAAACAAATATGGCTGGAAGAACAACCCATATCTCAATAATAACCCTAAATGTTAAGGGCTTAAACTCACCAATTAAGAGACACAGGCTAGTAGAATGGATCACAAAACAAGACCCAACAATATGCTGCCTACAGGAGACACATTTGATAGGAAAAGATATACATAGGCTGAAGGTGAAAGGTTGGGAAAAATCATATCACTCATATGGACTTCGGAAACAAGCAGGAGTGTCCATACTCATATCAAATAAAATAGATTTCAAGCCAAAGTTAATCAAAAGGGATAAAGAGGGACACTACATACTGCTTAAGGGAACCATACACCAACAAGACATAACAATCATAAATATTTATGCCCCAAACAATGGTGCAGCTATGTTCGTCAAACAAACTCTTCTCAAGTTCAAGAGTCTAATAGACCACCATACCATTATCATGGGAGACTTCAACACACCTCTCTCACCACTGGACAGATCTTCCAAACAAAAGTTGAATAAGGAAACTATAGAACTCAATAACACAATTAATAACCTAGACCTAATTGACATATATAGAGTATACCACCCAACATCAAGCAGTTACACTTTTTTCTCAGCAGCACAAGGATCCTTCTCAAAAATAGATCATATATTATGTCACAGGGCAACTCTTAGACAATATAAAGGAGTAGAGATAATACCATGCATCTTATGTGATCATAATGGAATGAAACTGAAAACCAACGATAAAAGAAGGAAGGAAAAAGCATACATCACTTGGAGAATGAACAATAGGTTACTGAATGATCAATGGGTTATAGAAGACATCAAGGAGGAAATTAAAAAATTCTTAGAGATAAATGAAAACACAGACACAACATATCGGAATCTATGGGACACATTGAAAGCAGTTCTAAGAGGAAAATTCATTGCTTGGAGTTCATTCCTTAAAAAAAGAAAAAACCAACAAATAAATGATCTCATACTTCATCTCAAAATC
This sequence comes from Marmota monax, assembly GCF_021218885.2. Taxonomy (NCBI): domain Eukaryota; kingdom Metazoa; phylum Chordata; class Mammalia; order Rodentia; family Sciuridae; genus Marmota; species Marmota monax. The sequence goes on along the minus strand of NW_026692395.1, from coordinate 446,245 downwards.
CTTGAAAAAGAAGAGCAAAACAACAGCAAAAAAAGTAGAAGGCAAGAAATAATTAAAATCAGAGCTGAAATTCATGAAATCGAAACAAAAGAAACAATTGAAAAAATTGACAAAACTAAAAGTTGGTTCTTTGAAAAAATAAACAAAATCGACAGACCCTTAGCCATGCTAGCGAAGAGAAGAAGAGAGAGAACTCAAATTACTAGCATACGGGATGAAAAAGGCAATATCACAACAGACACTTCAGAAATACAGAAGATAATCAAAAACTATTTTGAATCCTTATACTCCAATAAATTAGAAGATAGTGAAGGCATAGATAAATTTCTTAAGTCATATGATCTGCCCAGATTGAGTCAGGATGAGATAGAAAACCTAAACAGACCAATATCAATTGAGGAAATAGAAGAAACCATCAAAAGACTACCAACTAAGAAAAGCCCAGGACCGGATGGGTATACAGCAGAATTTTACAAAACCTTTAAAGAAGAACTAATACCAATACTTTTCAAGCTACTTCAGGAAATAGAAAAGGAGGGAGAACTTCCAAATTCATTCTATGAGGCCAACATCACCCTGATACCTAAACCAGACAAAGACACTTCAAAGAAAGAAAACTACAGACCAATATCTCTAATGAACCTAGATGCAAAAATCCTCAATAAAATTCTGGCGAATCGGATACAAAAACATATCAAAAAAATTGTACACCATGATCAAGTAGGATTCATCCCTGGGATGCAAGGCTGGTTCAATATACGGAAATCAATAAATGTTATTCACCACATCAATAGACTTAAAAATAAGAACCATATGATCATCTCGATACATGCGGAAAAAGCATTCGACAAAGTACAACATCCCTTTATGTTCAAAACTCTAGAAAAACTAGGGATAACAGGAACATACCTCAATATTGTAAAAGCAATCTATGCTAAGCCTCAGGCTAGCATCATTCTGAATGGAGAAAAACTGAAGGCATTCCCTCTAAAATCTGGAACAAGACAGGGATGCCCTCTCTCTCCACTTCTGTTCAACATAGTTCTCGAAACACTGGCCAGAGCAATTAGACAGACGAAAGAAATTAAAGGCATAAAAATAGGAAAAGAAGAACTTAAATTATCACTATTTGCAGATGATATGATTCTATAACTAGCAGACCCAAAAGGCTCTACAAAGAAACTATTAGAGCTAATAAATGAATTCAGCAAAGTGGCAGGATATAAAATCAACACGCATAAATCAAAGGCATTCCTGTATATCAGCGACAAATCCTCTGAAATGGAAGTGAGGACAACCACTCCATTCAAAATATCTTCAAAAAAAATAAAATACTTGGGAATCAACCTAACAAAAGAGGTGAAAGACTTATACAATGAAAACTACAGAACCCTAAAGAGAGAAATAGAAGAAGATCTTAGAAGATGGAAAAATATACCCTGTTCATGGATAGGCAGAACTAACATCATCAAAATGGCGATATTACCAAAAGTTCTCTATAGGTTTAATGCAATGCCAATCAAAATCCCAACGGCATTTCTTGTAGAAATAGAGAAAGCAATCATGAAATTCATATGGAAAAATAAAAGACCCAGAATAGCAAAAACAATGCTAAGCAGGAAGTGTGAATCAGGCGGTATAGCGATACCAGACTTCAAACTATATTACAGAGCAATAGTAACAAAAACAACATGGTACTGGTACCAAAACAGGCGGGTGAACCAATGGTACAGAATAGAGGACACAGAAACCAATCCACAAAACTACAACTATCTTATATTTGATAAAGGGGCTAAAAGCATGCAATGGAGGAAGGATAGCATCTTCAACAAATGGTGCTGGGAAAACTGGAAATCCATATGCAACAAAATGAAACTGAATCCCTTTCTCTCGCCATGCACAAAAGTTAATTCAAAATGGATCAAGGAGCTTGATATCAAATCAGAGACGCGCCGTCTGATAGAAGAAAAAGTTGGCTACGATCTACAGTCGGTGGGGTCAGGCTCCAAATTCCTCAATAGGACACCCATAGCACAAAAGTTAACAACTAGAATCAACAAATGGGACTTACTCAAACTAAAAAGTTTTTTCTCAGCAAAAGAAACAATAAGAGAGGTAAATAGGGAGCCTACACCCTGGGAACAAATCTTTACTTCTCACACTTCAGATAGAGCCCTAATATCCAGAGTATACAAAGAACTCAAAAAATTAGACAATAAGAGAACAAACAACCCAATCAACAAATGGGCCAAGGACCTTAACAGACACTTCTCAGAGGAGGACATACAGTCAATCAACAAGTACATGAAAAAAATGCTCACCATCTCTAGCAGTCAGAGAAATGCAAATCAAAACCACCCTAAGATACCATCTCACTCCAGTAAGATTGGCAGCCATTATGAAGTCAAACAACAACAAGTGCTGGCGAGGATGTGGGGAAAAGGGTACACTTGTTCATTGCTGGTGGGACTGCAAATTGGTGCAGCCAATTTGGAAAGCAGTATGGAGATTTCTTGGAAAGCTGGGAATGGAGCCACCATTTGACCCAGCTATTCCCCTTCTTGGTCTATTCCCTAAAGACCTAAAAAGAGCATGCTACAGGGACACTGATACATCGATGTTCATAGCAGCACAGTTCACAATAGCAAGACTGTGGAACCAACCTAGATGCCCTTCAATAGACGAATGGATAAAAAAAAATGTGGCATTTATACACAATGGAGTATTACTCTGCATTAAAAAATGACAAAATCATAGAATTTACAGGGAAATGGATGGCATTAGAGCAGATTATGCTAAGTGCAGCTAGCCAATCCCTAAAAAACAAATGCCAAATGTATTCTTTGATATAAAGAGAGTAACTAAGATCAGAGTAGGGACGAAGAGCAGGAGAAGAAGATTAACATTTAACAGGGATGAGAGGTGGGAGGGAAAGGGAGAGAGAAGGGAAATTGCATGGTAATGGAAGGAGACCCTCAGGGTTATACAGTGGAGGGGGTAGAGAGAGAGGAGGGGAGTGGAGGGGAGAGGTGGGGAGGGGGGAGGGTGGAGGATGGGAAAGGCAGTGGAGCACAACAGACACTAGTATGGCAATATGTAAATCAATGGATGTGTAACTGATGTGATTCTGCAATCTGTGTATGGGGTGAAGGTGGGAGTTCATAACCCACTTGAATCAAAGTGTGGAATATGATATGTCAAGAAATTTGTAATGTTTTGAACAACCCACAATAAAAAAAATAAAAAAAAATAAAAAAAGAACAATGGAGTATTGTTTCCCAGTATCTGTTATACTTCACTGAGCTTGGAATGCACGGTTCCACTACTTTTGTAAATATCATAATGGAGCATGGATATTTCCTTGACAAAACATGCAGCTCTGAGATAGATCCAGGCAGAAAACAAAAAATAATATTTTTAAAAATTTTAAACCGTCATTTCAGGCAGCTTGGATGTACATACACATACACTCACACTACCATTGTGAGTGTTTCATAAAAAGTCAACACCAGGGTGTGAATATACTTTTATACAACCAGAGATATGAACAATTGTGCTCTATATGTGTAATAAGAATTGTAATGCATTCCACTGTCATATATAAATAAAAATTAAAATTTAAAAAAATGTCAAAACCAGGAATATTTGAGGCATCGTGTCAAGCTTTCAAACAGTGATTTTAGACCAACTGGCTCTGCATTGATTTACATGAAGATATTGATTGTCTTAGGATATAGCTTGCTGATGGAGTGTTTGTCTAGCATGTCTGGCTTCAGTCTCCAGCTTTGCCAAAAAACAAAACAACAACAGCAAAAAAAAAGGAGACCATCTTCACCCACACACACATAAAAATCTGAATAGAGATATTGATAGTAGCACTTATTGGACACTTAGGATATGATGGTACTGTTTTTTATTGGTGCATTATAATAATACATAATACTGGGTCAATTCTGTTTTAATACTTCTTGGGCTGGGGATGTAGCTCAGTGGTAGAGTGCTTGCATAGCTTGCACAAGGCCCTGGGTTCAGATCCCAGCACTGAAAAAAGAATACACACATACACACACACACACACACACACCTTAATTCTCACAACAACCTTTTGATGTAGGTACTGTTATTTCCAAATTCATACATGGGAAAATTGAGGGAGCTCAGTCAATTTGAACACATAGCAAATGACACTGCTGAAACCACGCACCAGTCTGGCCCTACTACCCAAGATCTGAACCCACTATGTAACCTATTGCCTTCCCAATTTGTGCAAAGAAGAAAGACACTTGTATAAAGATATACAGATCTGGTAGAAAAGCTTATACAATATATTACTTTCTGCTATTAAGCCATACTCTTTCCCTCCCCTTCTCTTTCCTTCTCTAGTCCACCAAGTCCATGCTATGTACTATCACACACTTGTACAGCCAAGTGCTCACTTGATGTTTTTTGGCCACCCTAGGAGAGACAGGGTTAAAACCACAGAGAGGAAGAATCCCCTTGGCATGCTAGAGTGGCTACAGCCCTAGCTCTCCGGAAAGGGGTAGTGATTGGCTATAACTATTTCTTCCTGAATACAAAAGGTCATGGTTTTCCGGTTACTGAGAAAGGGAGAGTTAGGGAAAATGAACCTTAAATTTGGTCTTAAGGCGGGGTGGGACGAGGGGAGGGTGGAGAGTAGGGAATGAAAAGAAGGTGGGCTTCTCTGTGTGGTGCCCTAATTATTTCTATTACATGGAAAATACATCAGTACTTTTTGGGACCCCTTAAATGCTTCAGTGCTTGGGAATGATGATATGTGCAAAAGAGTGGGCTGCCACCTCTAGAGTGGTGATTGGCGTTGATGGGTGATTCCTGAGGAAAAAGGACAGGAGGTTACAGGGCCCTGGACAGCAAAGGGATAGGTTGGAGAATCTGTTTGTTTTTTAAGTCTTTGATATGCTTGAAGAATGCAAAGGAATTTGAAGGGAAAACATACAAAATCCTAACCTGTTTTTTTTTTTTTTAATTATTTACGTTTTGGGTAGGAACAGGAGGTCAAGAAGGGTGGAGAGGTTGAAGGAGATGTACCAGGCTGTATGGGTTATGTCTATTATAGTACACTCATGTAGAAATAAATAATTGTTAATTTTATTTTTTGTGTATTTAAAATATTTTATAACCTTCACTTGGTAAAAATATCAGTAACTCTCTAAGTAAATCAATATATTGATCAAGAGAATCTCCATCCATTTTTTAAAATTATTTTTCAGTTGTCAATGGTCCTTTATTTTACTTATTTATATGTGGTGCTGAGAATTGAACTCAGTGCCTCACACATGCTAGGTAAGCGCTCTGACACTGAACTACCACTCTAGCCCATCCCCATCCATTTTACTCAAGATCTAGCACGCTGTTTGCACTGTTCTGTATTAGCACTGTAATCATAGAAATTTATAAATGTTTATCTAGTAAAGAAGTGATTAAATGACTTCTGCTATGTCCATGGAGTCAAATATCACAAAGATATTAGAAATAATGATGCAGTCATCATTGACATACATATCTATTTATCTTGTAAGACCCATTTAAAAAACAGCTTTTGAAATAGAGAAATGTTTCTTATTTTATTTTATTGGTTCTTTTAGTTACATATGACAGTAGAATCCATTTTGATGTAATTATACAAGCATGGAATGCATCATGTTCTAATTTAAACTACAGTACCTTTCCTTTCCCTTCCCTTTCCCCACACTCTGCTCCCAATCCTCTATTGATCTTTCTGCCATTTACCCATACATATTTTTATTTTTTAATTAATTTCCTGAGGATGTATGTGTGTGAGTGTGTGTACATGCATATGGATAGTTCGAAGTTTAGAAAGATAAATAAAACACAAAAGGATTATCAGCAGACATCTCTGAATCATGGTAGAATGTATGACATTTCTCCATTTTGGGGTCATTGTGTTATGTTTTAGATTTGCTGCCATGTGAATTAGTTTTGTTTTTGATTATGTAATACTTCCACATAATTTTAAAAATCAGAAAATAACATAAATTACAAAGTCTCCATCCCACTCCAAGACCCTGATTCCCTGGTTCTCATTCTGGTATTAGAACACTAATGATTCAAATGAATGAAATATGGTTTGCCAGGTGCAGTGGCACATGCCTGTAATCCCAGGGACTCAGCAGGGTGAGGCAGGAGTATCTCAAGTTGGAGGCCAGCCTGCACAACTTAGTAAGACACTGTCTCAAAATGAAAAATAAAGAGGACTGGAGATGTAGCTTAGTGATAAAGTGCTGCTGGATTCAAACCCCAGTATCCAAAACAAAACAAAACACCAGGTTTCTTATGATATAGGGTATAGATGAAGAGAAGTAGTATGCAAGTAACCAAGCTCACTATGCTAATTAAAAGCTAGGATTGTGCTCACTTTGGCAGCACATATACTAAAACTGGAACAATACAGAGAAGATTAGCATGGCCCCTGAGAAAGGATGACACGCAAATTCGTGAAGCATTCCATAACAAAATAAAAAGAATTAAAATCTGTACTTTGTGAACCAAGTTTTCCCTGACTCGTTCAGGACTTCTTTATTTTCTCTCTTTTAGCAGACAGCATGAATTTCATTTACTATTTTACATCCTAGAATCTAACACAGTGCCCAGCATGCAGGTTTGGGAAAACACTATTTTATTTAGGTCCCAAAGACCAGCACAAAATTTTTGTCTCCATCATTTCCTCATTATCCAACATAGGTTGGAGCTGTCAAGGGGGTTGATTTTTTTAGTGGATGTGTAGCACTAAAAATGTATGGAGTTGGGTTGTTTGTCTTACAAATTCAAAGAATGAAATCTACAGACACAAGGGTGAGAGCAAAGTGACAGGATTTATTAGAGTAATAGAAAGCAAGCAAGCAGAGTTTCCATGGGGGGGGGGTCCCAAAGGAGGAATGCCAGAGGATGACTATTGTCTAAGAGTTTATAAGGAAGCTAGCTCCAAATTCATCCTGAGTAAGGCATATAGTGTCCATGAGCTCTTCTCATGCCTTTTGATCTGATCAGGTTACCATACCTTTTTTGGTGGGGATGTGAATACCAGACAGTATATGTCTGTCAGTTCTCCCCACACCCTCCTTACACAGGATACAGCTTGACTTTGATGGGGCCTGGTTTGTGTCTATAGTTTTTCAGCCTTGCTACACAGAGACCTGACCTCAAAGGAGCCCAAATTTCCTGCTTGACCATTTTAACCCTTTCTTCTGCCTCAGATGGAAGATGATAGACGTTTATTACTAATATCCCAAATGGACCATGATCTTATTGAGGCTCAGAAAAATGAAAATGGAAATAGAATTTTCGGATGGGATTTCTGAGAAGGATTTTGTTGCTCCTGAAGGGAAACACAGGAGAAGTTAACCATTTTTCTGATAGATGCAGTAGTGCCTAGATATGATGCCTGAAACTCTTATTGCAGAGCAAAGTATTCTAATGGAAGTATTTTTTGATGACAGAAGACTTATTCCTGGACTCCCTGGAGACAGAAACCAGGTATCTTCTGGCTTCCAGACATGCTGAAGAGCAGCAAGCCAAAATGCTGGCTTCTGAAGAACCTATCCAGAATAGTACTATTTCCCCTAATATCCACTGGAGGTCAGGATTCCACTGCTGATAATATCTGTTGTTGTCCAGTAAAAGTAGATGTAAAGGATTGTCTGCCTATTGTCAGTCCTCGTAACACAAATGTAATTAGGTGCAGGACTTATTTGTATGGATAAAATGGATAAGACAGAACTGGAAATCCAGCTCCCAGCCCTAATTCACCCCTGATCCTTGACCTGTGATAGAACACCAGGAGTCCCCTCCACATTGCTGTGTAGCTAACAGACAGTGTGAATGACTCTTCCTAAACCTTAGCAGGTATGCTTGGATCACAGAGATTTCTGTAGAAGAATAACAAAAGGAGTAGTGTTAAATCTTAAGGCCTCATTGTGATTGTATGAACTCCAATTATAGCAGCTCTAATTTATGCTCATAGCATATAAACTCCTGTCCTTCAGAGAAAACACAGGACTTCACTGCTCAAGGAGGATGAGTTTGGAAATCTCTGATTTCATTGTTTTTGACAGAACTATTTTCAGGCAGAATAGAGAAGATTCTGTTTATTCATGATTAATTACTCATGACTTACTATAATTTAATAAAATAAAAAGTAGGATATATTGAAATCTTACTCATTGCGCAGTGAAGACATGGCTGTAATAATGATGATGATGATGGCCATCAGTGCCGCCATCTTGTGGGAGTGAAACCAACGCCTGTCTTGGAGGAGCCGCTGCTGAGATCTCTGGCCAGTGTCGCTTCCAACCACCCACAAGGATGGGGAATATCTTTGCAAACCTCTTCAAGGGCCTTTTTGGGAAAAAAGAAATGCGCATCCTCATGGTGGGCCTGGATGCTGCAGGGAAGATGACGATTTTGTACAAACTGAAGCTGGGTCAAATTGTGACCACCATTCCCACCATAGGTTTTAATGCGGAGACTGTTGAGTACAAGAACATCAGCTTCCCTGTGTGGGACGTGGGTGGCCAAGACAAGATCTGGCCACTAAGGCACCACTACTTCCAGAACACCCTTGACTTGATCTTTGTGGTGGACAACAATGACAGAGAGCATGTGAATGAGGCCAGCGAGCAGCTCATGAGGATGCTGGCTGAGGATGAGCTGCGGGACACCGTCCTCCTGGTGTTTGCCAACAAGCAGGACTTCCCAAATGCCATGAATACGGCCGAAATCACAGATAAGCTGGGGCTGCACAGGAACTGGTACATTCAGGCCACCTGTGCCACCAGCGGGGACGGGCTCTATTAAGGACTGGACTGGCTGTCCAATCAGGTCCGGAACCAGAAGTGAACCAGAACCCCCCACCCCCTCACTTCCTCCTCTCCACCCTTGCTTTCCTCTCATGTGGCAAACGTGAGACTCTGTGGTCTTGAGTGCCAGAAGCTGTCTCCATGGGTTGATCAGTGTGCATCGCACTGTGCTGTACATGTGCAGACGCAGCCTGCAGCCAGGTTTTTATTTAATGTAAATAGTTTCTGTTTCCACTGAGGCAATTTCTGGTACCCCTATGCAATATTACTCAGCGTTTTTATTGTAAAAAGAGAATCAACTCACTGTCAGTACTGAGGAGGGATTTAGGCATGTGGGCACCTGGCCTCCAGGAGCTCCTGGGCTGTAGATTGGTGATGGGATCCATATGGTGGTTGATTTTTAACCCAAACTCAGTGCCTTTTTCAAAATAGTTAAAAATACAAGATAAGGAGAACACTTGAACACACAGAAGGGAGACTATGCCCAGTTTACAGCCTGAATACTAGTCCATCGGATCAGCTGTTCCCCTCTGGGAACACGAGACGGTGACACAACCGCCATCCACTGCATGGTCGCAATAGAAACCCCGTGACTCTCCTGTCTTTGGGTCACTTGCATTCCATAGCATTGTGCTTGTACTTGTGCTCACACAGTCACCTGAGGGCGGGCTGGGAGAGCCATTGCAGGGGACACGGCCCAGACACGCCCTTGGTTGACATGTGGCCAGAACAGCAGCCCATGTTCCCAGCACCCACTCACTCTTGCACCTGCTCAGCACGCTGGCAGGAGGTCTTGGTCTCCCCAGCATGAGTGCGTGCAAGCTGGGAGGGTTGGTCCACTCCAGACCCACAGGTCCCAGATCACCCCCATCTCCATGTGTGAAGTAGCTTCCTCCCTCAGCCTGCAAAGTTCCAATTTGCCATCAAAAAAGACAACCTCTACTTTTTTCTTTTATATTTTGATAAACACTGAAGAAGCTGGAGCTGTTAAATTTATCTTGGGGAAACCTCAGAACTGGTTTATTTGGTGTCGTGGAACCTCTTAATGCTTTCAATACATGATTAGTAATCAACTGTTTTGTATACTTGTTTTTAGTTTTCATTTTGACAAGCACTGAAATTATAGCTATTAGAATAAAGTCTCTTAACTATTAAAAATAATGATGATGATGATAATGACAATAATACTGTCAGTAACCATTTCACACTTGCCAGACACTGAGCCAAGCACTTTATAGCCTCATTCAATGTTATGAAACATATACTTAGTATTACCAGCACCATTTTACAGATGAGAAAGCCAAAGCCCAAAGAGGTATATTAGTTTGTACAAAGACCTCCTCTAATATCTCATGTTCCTTTCTGTGTTCTGCAACATAACTTGTAAATAAGTGGTTATTCATCTGTCTCATCTTCCAGATTAATCTTCCTAGTGTCAAGAGATTCTGTTTTCTTACACTGCATCCCTAGCACCTGGTACAGTGCATGTCACAGTAGAAATAGAACTGTGATGTATGTATCAGTACCACATTGAGCAAGTAAAAGAATGGTTAGTCAAGTAGATTTCCAGGTTTCTAGATTGTATAGCCAGAGATAAGTATGGGTTAAGGAGGAGGTGAGGAAATAGGTTTCATATTTTGTACAGATTCTAGTCATTTGCAGATGGAAAAAACACTGAAATAGGAGTCTTCAGAGCTGGGGGGAATTCTTCCTTCTGCCCTGATTTGGGTGTATGATATGAGTAACTAGTGGGCACTGTACTTCATGTTTTTTAATACATTAATTCATTATTTCTAACAGTCAAGGTATATACAGATTTTTCAAGATTTTACAATGTTGTGCAACCAAGGTGGCACAGTTGATATATAGGCCAAGTTGACCATTTTGAATCACTGGCATTTCCTCCACAGTCAGTTCTTCTGACTATTGGCTAAGGATCAGTGATGCTGCCCTGAGTATTTTAGTAATGTGTGGACAAACTTTTACAAAAAAATAATAACAGAAATATATGTGTTTTAGTTTACAATAGCAAAAAAAAGCATATGGAAAGTGCACTTTGTAGTGGCCATAGCGAATGCTAACATTACACATCCAAAGGATAATTGCCATAAAATCCAACTAAACATCTTCAAATTTTCCATAGAGCTCTTTCTTAATGGAAGCTGTCCCAACTAATCTCTTTCACCAAATCCTCCAATTCCTTTCTGACTTTGGATCTGTTGTCCCTCAGTGTCTGCCTCTCCAAACCCTCTGTTATCCATTTTCTCAAACATGACATTTTGCTGTCTCTGAACCTCTTCTGTTAGCATCTTAATATCAAAAGCCAGCACTACAGTAAAGGGTCTTCCTTGCAAGGCAGCATGAATAATTCCTTTCCCAACTCTTAAAAAATAAACAAAAAACACATGTCAGCTTTATAATGTAGTGGTAAGCACCTTTTCACCTCCATTATTATTTCATTGCAAGAGTTTCATAATTGTTTATTTTTTCATTGTATTTATTTTTAGACTCTATGTCATGTGATTTTGTTCATTTATTTTTCAGTGCTGAGGATTGAACCCAGGGCCTCACATATGCTAGCCAAGTGCTCTACCTCTGAGTTATACCCCCAGTTCATTGTTTTCCATTTTTGATCATGATATGGGACAGATTTTTTTAGACTGGGTCTTGCTACATTGCCCAACTGGACTTGAACTCATGATCCTCATCCAAAGTAGCTGCAATTACTCACATATCCATCATGCCTTGTTGGCAAGGAGTTTCTTTTTAAAATGTATTTAAAGGGCTGGGGGTGTGGCTCAGGGGAGAGAGGGTGATTCTCACTTCTATCCAGGTCCCAATTCAGATCATAAATTTTATTTGTTTAATTACTATTTCTCTGAGATTTTTGAAGATCAAAACTTTATCCAATTCTTTCTGAATATGATCTTCCCAGTATAATAGCCAACATATCACTTTTAACTAAATATCTATGTGTGTATAAACTAAGAAGAGAAGGGCATTCTACTCTTCTGAGAAGGAATACAGCTTAGAGGTATATTCGTTTGTACAAAGACCTCATCTGATATCTCATGTTCCTTTCTGTGTTCTGCAACATAACTTGTAAATAAGTGGTTATCCATCTGTCTCATCTTCTATCTAGCATGTGTAGGGCACTATGTTCAATCCCTAGCACCAAAGAAATGAATTTAAATTAAAAGTTTAGATAATATTAGGCTGCAGCTATAGATCAGTGGTAGAATGCTTGCCTAGAGTACACATGACCCTGAGTTAGGGTATTATAATAGAAATACTAATCAACTCTTTTAGTGGTATTTGGGCATACATAAATTATAATGATGACTTGTGAATTATCAAGATCTGGGAAAAGCACCCTTGATGTGTGGTAAATTCTGTAATAATTCCCATGTGCACTGTCTCAGTATAAGGAGTCAGAAATCCCCTTTACCACCTCATTGCTTGTCAGAAGAGTTAATCTGACATCTGCTTCACAAAGCTACACATTGGTGATAACAGTGTCTGGACATGATTTTAATAACTCCAGAGTGGGTCAGGGGGCTCTTTTCCTATCAGTGTCATTGCTAAGGTTAATTAACTAATTCAACCAGTAGTATGCTTATCAGGTTTCAACCAATAGCCTGCATGTTGGATCTATGAAGATCAAGGAAATATAGTCCTTGTCTTGTCTACAAAAATGGGAGTGCAAAGGAAGTTCTCAGAGGAATAGTACAAATGTGCACTAGACAGAGGAGGCATAGTTGCAGAAGTTGGAGGAAACCCAGAACTCTCTCTTGTGAGTACAAGAGTGCTTACCTGTAATTGACAAGTCCATTAGTCACTGTGTACACATCCTTAAATATGTAAGCTTGAATGATATCTGTATATTTTACTTAACAAAAGAAAATATTCTAATCGGCATGCTGTATATACGCATTCTGCATTCAGGAAATTGTTAATAATTACTCAGGTCAATTCCATTTTTAGAAAAATGACACTAACAGACACTCTAAGAATCAAAAAGAATCAGGAAGCTATGGAAATTATGGGGCTGAAAGACATAGACCCTTCTCTTAATGAAGGAAATGGGAGTTGACGGATGTCCTCATTTACCATAAATCACCACTAGTTAACAAAAGATCATTATAATAGCATCTAAACTCTATTGACTATATAGAATGTTCCATATTCTTCATGGAATTAATGTTTACTGAGTGCTTCCAGAGCACTAGCTTCCAGGCATGGTGGCCACACATGATATAACTCAGGTTTTGTCACAGGTTCATAGAGTTCATAGTCTAATAAACAGACACAAAGATAATTACAATGCTGCTGAGATGGGAACTAGGAAAGCTGTGAGAACAGAGGATGCTGGGAAAACAGACATGGGGATCCTTTAATACATGTGGTCTCAGTAGGGAGCTTTTTAAGAGGTAGGCAATATCATTATCCCCATTTGCCTGATGAGGAATTAACAGTGACAAAAGTTCCTTGTATATAGCAGGCACTCGGTACACACTTCTTTAAAAAATGAATGAGTGTTAACGTCTTGCTTGAGAACACATAACAAGGGGGTATTGGATTTAGTTTTCACCCCTAGCTCTGCCTGCTTCAAAGCCCCATGCTGCTTCTAGTACATTGACATTTTCTTTTTTGTTGACACTTGTTTTAATCATTATAACTCTCACTTTAGTATTTAATTGATTTGAGTTTCTTTTTTAATATTTATTTTTTAGGTGTAGTCAGACACAATACCTTGAATTTGTTTATTTATTTTTATGTGGTGCTGAGGATTGAACCCAGGGTCTCGCACGTGCTAGGCGAGCACTGTACCACTGAGCCACAACCCCAGACCAATTGATTCTAATTTCTTAAGATCATCTAAATACTGTGGGGTTTATGATCAGGAAACAGTTGCTGAGACAGAATGCTTTAAGTTTCTGAATTTTCCTGGTGCCAACCTACAGGGAAAACCTGGAATGAAAGTTCATCCTAGCTATGAATTGTCCTGGGATATTTTTTTATCTTTTTTTGCTTTTTACATTTTAATAAAATGATTTTTAAATTTTTAATTTGTTAAATATGACAACAGGATGCATTACAATTCATATTACATACATAGAGCATAATTTTTTATATCTCTGGTTGTATACAAAGTAGAGTCTCATCCTTCGTGTCTTTATACATGTACTAAGGGTAATGATGACTATCACATTCCACCATCTTTCCTACCCCTATTCCTCCTCCCTTCCCCTCCCTCCCCTTTTGCCCTTTGCCCTATCTAGAGTTCATTTAATCCTCCCACCCCCACAGCATATTATGGATAAGCATCCTTATATCAGAGAAATCATTTGGCATTTGGTTTTTGGAGATTGGCTAATTTCATTTAGCATTATATTCTCCAGCTCCATCCATTTACCTGCAAATGGCATGATTTTATTCTCTTTTAATGCTGAATAATATTCCATTGTGTGTGTATGTATGTGTGTGTGTGTGTGTGTATAAAATATTTTCTTTACCCATTCATCTATTGAAGGGCATGTATATTGGTTCCACAGTTTAGCTATTGTGAATTGTGCTGCTATAAACATTGATGTGGCTGTGTCCCTGTAGTATGTTGTTTTTAAGTCCTTTGGGTATAGACTGAGGAGTGGGATAGCTGGGTCAAATGGTGATTCCATTACCAGTTCTCCAAGGAATCTCCATACTGCTTTCCATATTGGCTGCATCAATTTGCAGTCCCACCAGCAATGTATGAGTGTGCCTTTTTCCCCACATCCTCACCAACACTTATTGTTGCTTGTATTCATAATAGCTGCCATTCTGACTAGAATGAGATGATATCTTAGAATAGTTTTGAGTTGCATTTCTCTAATTGCTAGAGATGTTGAACATTTTCTCGCGTTTTTGTTGATTAATTGTATATCTTCTTCTGAGAAGATTCTGTTCAGTTCCTTGGCCCATTTATTGATTGGGTTATTTATTTTTGGGTGTTAAGACTTTTGAGTTCTTTATATATTCTAGAGATTAGTGCTCTATCTGATGTGCATGTGGTAAGAAATTGTTCCCAATTAGTAGGCTCTCTATTTACCTCACTGATTATTTCTTTTGCAGAGAAGTTTTTTTTTTTTATTTTGAATCCATCACATTTATTGATTCTTGATATTAATTCTTGTGCTATAGGAGTCTTATTAAGGAAATTGGGGCCTAATCTGACATTTGGACCTACTTTTTCTTCTAATAGACACAGTGTCTCTGGTTTAATTCCTAAGACCTTGATCCACTTTGAATTGAGTTTTGTGCATGGTGAGAGATAGGAGTTTAATCTCATTTTATTGCATATGGATTTCCAATTTTCCTGGCACCATTTGTTGAAGAGGCTATCTTTTCTCCAATGTATGTTTTTGGTGCCTTTTTCAAATATAACTGTAATTGTGTGGGTTAGTCTCTGTGTACTCTATTTTGTATCATTGGTTTACCAGTCTATTTTTGTGCCAATACCATACTGTTTTTGTTACTATTGCTCTGTGGTATAGTTTAAGGTCTGGTATAGTGATGCCACCTGATTCACTCTTCTTGCAAAGGATTGCTTTAGCTATTCTGGGTCTCTTATTTTTCCAGATGAATTTCTTGACTGCTTTTTCTATATGAGGAATGTCTTTGGGATTTTGTTTGGAATTGCATTAAATCTGTATAGTGCTTTTGGTAGTATGGTCATTTTGATGTTATTAATTCTGCTTATCCAAGAACAAGGTAGATCTTTCCATCTTCTAAGGTCTTCTTTGATTCTTTGATTTCTTTCTTTAGGGTTCTGCAGTTTTCATTGTAACAGTCTTTCATCTCTTTCATTAAGTTGATTTCCAAGTATTTTATTTTATTTTTTGATGCTATTATAAATGGGGTCGTTATCCTGGTTTCTCTTTCAGAGGATTTATCACTAATATACAGAAATGCCTTTGATTTGGGTATTGATTTTGTTCCTGCTACTTTGCTGAATTCATTTACTAGTTCTAGAAGTTTTCTGGTGGAATTTTTTGGGTCTTCTAGCTATAAAGTCATATCATTTGCAAATAGTGCTTTTTTGAGTTCTTCTTTTCCTATCCATATCCCTTTAATTTCTTTCATCTAATTGCTCTAGCCACAATAACTATGTTAAATAGAAGTGGTGAAAGAGGACAGTCTTGTTCCAGTCTTTAGAGGCAATGCTTTCAATTTTTCTCCATTTAGAATGATAGCTTTTATGATGTTGGGTTATGTTCCTATTATCCCTAGTTTTTCTAGTGTTTTTAACATGAAGGGGTGCTGTATTTTTTCAAAAGCTTTTTCTGCATCTATTGAGATGATCATATGGTTCTTTTCTTTAAGTGTATTGATGTGATGAATTACATTTATTGATTTCTGTATGTTGAACCATCCTTGCATCCCTGGAATGAACCCAACTTGATGGTGGTGTACTATCTTTTTGATCTGTATTTTTATTCAATTTGCCAGAATTTTATTGAGTATTTTTGCATCTATATTCATTAGACATATTGGTCTGATTTTTTTTCTTTGATGTGTCTTTGCCTGGTTTGCAATCAGGGTGATATTGGCCTCATAGAATGAGTTTGGAATTTTTTTCTATTTCCTGAAATAAATTGAAGAGTACTGGTATTAGTTCTTCTTTAAGGGTCTTGTAGAACTTGGCTGTGTATCCATCCGGTCCTGGGCTTTTCTTGGTTGGTAGGCTTCTGATGGCATCTCCTATTTTTTTGCTTGAAATTGATCTGTTTAAATTGTATATATCATCCTGATTCAATTTGGGCAAATTATGTGACTCTAGAAATTTGTAGATACCTTTGATATTTTCCATTTTATTAGAGTACAAGTTTTCAAAATAATTTCTAATTATCTTCTTATTTCTGTAGTGTCTGTTGTTATAGTTTCTTTTTCATCACAGATGTTAGTGATTTGAGTCTTCTCTCTCCTTCTCTTTGTTGTATGGCTAAGGATCTGTCAATTTTATTTATTTTTTCAAAGAATCAACTTTTTTGTTTTGTCAATTTTTTAATTATTTATTTTGTTTCAATTTCATTGATTTCAGCTCTGATTTTAATTATTTCCTGTCTTCTAATGCTTTTGATGTAGATTTATTCTTCTTTTTCTAGGGCTTTGAGATGTAATGTTAAGTCATTTACTTGTTAACTTTTTCTTCTTTTAAGGAATGAACTCCATGCAATGAACTTTCCTCTTACAACTGCTTTCATAGTGTCCCAGAGATTTCAATATGTTGTATCTGTGTTCTCACTCACCTCTAAAAAATTTTTAATATCCTTCTTGATGTCTTCTGCAACCCATTGTTCATTTAGTAGCATGTTATTTAGTCTCCAGGTATTGGAGTAGCTTTTATTTCTTAGTTTAACATTTATTTCTAGTTTTATTCCGTTAAGATCTGATAGAATGCAGGGTAGTACCTCTACTTTTTTATATTTTCTAAGAGAGTTGTTTTAGTATATGGCATAGTATATGGTCTATTTTAAAGAAAGATCCATGTGCTGCTGAGAAGAGAGTGTATTCGCTTGTTGAAGGATGAAATATTCTATATATTGTCAAGTAAGTCTTCGTTATTGATTGTATTCTTGAGTTCTATAGTTTCTTTGTTCAGCTGTTGTTTGGAAGAGCTATCCAGTGGTAAAAGAGGTGTTTTAAAGTCACCCAAAATTATTGTGTTGTGGTCTATTTGACTCTTGAACTTAAGAAGAGTTTGTTTAATGAACATAGATGCTCCATATATATATTTATAATTGTTATGTCTTGTTGGTGTATGGTTCCCTTGAGCAGTATTGTAATGTACTTATTTATCCCTTTTGATTAACTTTAGTTTGAAGTCTAACTTTATTTGCTATGAGGATGGAAACCCCTGTTTGCTTCTGCAGTCCATTTGAGTGGTATGATTTTTCCCAACCTTTCACTTTCAGTCTGTGAATGTCTTTTTCTATGAGATGAGTCTCTTGGAGGCAGTTTTTTTAGGTCTTTTTTTGATCCAGTCTGCTAGACTATGTCTTTTGATTGGTGAGTTTAGGCCATTAACATTCAGGGTTATTATTGAGACATAATTTGTATTCCCAGCCATTTTTGTTTATTTTTGGTATTTAACTTGACTTGATTTCTTCTCTGATTAGTTTTTCCTTTAGTGTAATACCTCCCTCTGCTGGTTTTCATCAGTTTTTCATTTCCTCTTCGTGGAATATTTTGCCAAGGATGTTCTGTAGTGCAGACTTTCTAGTTGTAAATTCTTTTAACTTTTGTTTATCATGGAAGGTTTTTATTTCATCATCAAACCTAAAGCTTAATTTTTCTGGATATAAGATTCTTGGTTGGCATCCATTTTCTCTCAGAGCTTGGTATATGTTGTTCCACGATCTCCTGGCTTTGAGGTCTGGGTTGAAAAATCTTCTGAGATACAAATTGGTCTCCCCCTATATGTGATCTGATTCATCTCTCTTGCAACTTTTAAGATTCTGTCCTTATTCTGTATGCTAGGCATTTTCATTATAATATGCCTTGGTGTAGATCTGTTGTAATTTTGTACATTTGGTGTCCTGTTAGCCTCTTATATTTGGTTTTCCAATTCATTCTTCATGTTTAGGAAATTTTCTGATATTATCTCATTGAAGAAATTGTGCATTCCTTTGGTTTGAAACTCTGTGCCTTTCCTCTATCCCAATAACTCATATAGTTGGTCTTTTGATGCTTTCCCATAATTCTTGGATATTCTGTTCATGGTTTCTTACTATCTTCACTGTGTGTTCTACTTTATTTTCCAGATTGTATACTTTGTCTTCATTATGTGATGTTCTTTCTTCCAAGTGATCTAGTCTGTTGGTGATGCTTTCTATTGAGTTTTTTATTTGGTTTTTTTTTATTCATTTCAAGGATTTCTGACTATTTTTTTCCAGAGTCTCTGTCTCTTTCTTGAAGTAATCTTTTGCTACCTGTATTTGCTCTCTTATTTCTTTGTTGGAGTGATCAATTTTGCCTGTATTTGCACAGAGTTTAACACCAAAGTAATGCACAGTTTCTTCAATGAGATAACTCACAGATCATTTTAATTATGAACCTTCTGAACTCCTTCTCTAACATTTCATCAAC
The DNA here is from genome assembly GCF_021218885.2 of Marmota monax. Lineage (NCBI taxonomy): Eukaryota > Metazoa > Chordata > Mammalia > Rodentia > Sciuridae > Marmota > Marmota monax. The sequence continues at coordinate 427,262 of NW_026692395.1, read as the reverse complement.
TGTGCTCTCCATGGACTCTATTATTGTAGTATCCTGGTTTGTTTGGGGCACTTTCCTCCCTTGTTTTTTCATGTTGTCTATGTGTCTTCCTTTCTTGCAGTGTGAATCTGAGATATTACAGTTTCTCCCCTAAATTCTTGTAGTACCCATGCAGGTTGTCTGTACCTCACCTTGATGCTGGGCTTCCAGACCCTGCTGGTGTCCCTCAATGTATGCTACTGCAACTAAAGGTGGAGGTGGCAACAACCAAGGTAACTTGAGACAATAGTAGAGATGCCCAAGATGGATGCAATGTTTTACAGAGATGGGGCCAAAGGGTCGGCATTTTTATACTTTCTTTGGGATACCTGCTCTGAGATGCAGCTGCTTCTAGGCACTGTCTGTTGTCAAAAAGTTTGGGGCTACTGCGTGGGGAGGGCTAATGCTGTGTCTTCAGTGTCCCAAGATGGAAGTGGGTTAGGCTTGAGCTCCCAGGGTGGGGGGGGGGGTGAACTCGGACTTACCCTGGACCTGGGTCTTGAGTATGTTGGTGTGGGTGGATGTGGGCTGGGCCTGAGCTCCCATGGTAGTCTCTGTACTGGATTTTGAGGCAAGTTTTCTCTCTCCCCTTTTCCAGGTCACAGAAGAGTCTGGAAAGTTTCCTCCGTGAGAATTGAATCTCACATAGGGGACGGTGAAAAGAGGACAGCTGCAGTTTCCAAGCCTTTCACATTGGGTAAGACATCCAATTTCCCAAAAAGGTGCTTCTAATGTCATTGTCATTTTCTGAGCTGTCTGCTCTTTGCACCCTCATGAAATGTTAGGAACATAGACTGCAAACCTTTTGGCTTCAGGGAAACTCCTTTTACTGTGGACTCAGAGGCTCCTGGCACATTGTATGGGTGTTGTGTCTTACAAGATTCTTAGAATGTCCAGGTAGAAAATGTCACAGGAAGAAGATTCTCTCTTCAGGAATGCCATGTACTGCTCTGAACGTGTAGGTTAAGGATGCTATATTTCAGGACCGAGGGATTATCTCAGGTTGTGAAACACAAAATGTTTAATTATATTGTTAACTGATTGCCCACCTCGACATGCAACTTTCTAGTCTAGGCCTGTCTTACTCGCTTCAAAGCCCTTTTATTCTTTGCTGAAAGTAAGAACTTCCAAAAGTATGAAAAAACTGGTGACACCCATGGTAATTTTAGTCCTACCTGGATGTTAAAATTTTAATAGTAATATGGGTTGAGTATTCCTTATCTGAAATGCCTAGAATCAGAAGTATTTTTTTTTTATTTTTTCAGATTCAGGAATATTTGTATATATATAATATGATATCTTGGGGATGGGACTCAAGTCTAAACATGGTATTCCTTTGTGTTTCATATACTCCTTATACACATACACTGAAGATAATTTTATACAACAATTTTAGTGCACCTAAATTTTGACAACCTGTCACATGAGGTTAGATATGGAATTGTCCACTTGTAGCATTATGTGGGTCATCCGAAAGTTTTGGATTTGGGATTTCAGATATTCAGATTAGGGATGCTCAACCTGAGCATCTAGCATATTGTGGCCATACCAATATTTTTGTGGAATGATGGAGAAGAGTGTCAACATCACACCTCATAGAAAATAACTACAATGTTTTCTTCTAAATATCTCTGAGTTTTCCTCCTAATTTCCTCTCCTTATTGGCAATTGCCCAATTTTCTTTCTTTGTAAATACTCCATTCATTATCAAACTCTGTTTCCCCAAGAATAGAAGCTGCCCCTCTGTTCCCATAACTGTCATCTGTTTTTGTAGAAGCAGAATCTAAGTTTCTGGTTTGCCTTCTTTTGACTAGAAATTGTTTCTGCAATAAAGAATGTTCCTCAGGACACAATCTTTGGATAGCAGCAGGACATTGTACACAACAAATTTTTCCCTCTCAGTGTCCAAATTTCCTTATCCTTAAAAGACAGAGATTTATATTTAAGAAGAAGAAAGAAAGTTATGTTTCCTTTTCTTGGTTCCCTGAGCATTTTGCCACAGGACCAGGGGAGAGTCTCAGGGTTGAGAAATTGGCTGTTGGTGTTGATAATGTTGAAAAGAGGCAAACCACATTAAACTATGTCAGAGAAGGGCTGGGGATGTGGCTCAAGTGGTAACGTGCTCGCCTGGCATACGCAGGGCGCTGGGTTCGATCCTCAGCACCACATAAAAATAAAATAAAGATGTTTTGTCCACTGAAAACTGAAAAATAAATATTAAAAATTCTCTCTCTCTCTCAAAAAAAAAAAAAAACAACTGTATCAGAGAAAGTGCTACTGGATAATTAAGCTGAGGACTGCTTACACTGCCTACTTACCATTACCAATCTTTGTGGGCCTTGGCATTGAATGACTATAATTTTTCATCCTAAATCTATAGCATAGCAGTTCTATTACTTTGGGCACATTTCTCTAACTTCTCATGTCTCAGTTTATTCATCTTGAAAAATGGAAATAGTATTATGCATTCTGAGTTGTTTTATGAGAATTGAATAAGAGAACACATGTGAAGTGTTTAATAGTATGGAAATGAATTTATTTCATTCTTTTATTTCATCTCAAAAAAGAGAATGAAATGAATGAGTTAACTATTTAATTTTTTAAAATTTTGCCAAATGTTTTATTTGATATAAGGAGACTGATTCATACTGGAATAGGGAGAGGGAGCATGAGAGGAATAGACAACTCTAGATAGGGCAGAGGGGTCTGAGGGGAAGGGATGGGGCAGGGGGTTATAAATGATGGTGGAACATGATAATCATTATTAGCCAAAGTACATGTATAAAGACACGAATTGGTGCGAATATACTTTGTATACAACCAGAGATATGAAAAATAGTGCTCTGTATGTGTAATAAGAATTGTAACACATTCTGCTGTCATATATAATTTTTTTAATTTTTTTTATTGGTTGTTCAAAACATTATAAAGCTCTTGACATATCATATTTCATACATTAGATTCAAGTTGGTTATGAACTCCCAATTTTACCCCAAATACAGATTGCAGAATCACATCGGTTACACATCCACATTTTTACATAATGCCCTATTAGTAACTGTTGTATTCTGCTACCTTTCCTATCCTCTACCATCCCCCCTCCCTCCCCTCCCATCTTCTCTCTCTACCCCATCCACTGTAATTCATATCTCTCCTTGTTTATTTTCCCATTCCCCTCACAACCTCTTATATGTAATTTTGTATAACAATGAGGGTCTCCCTCCATTACCATGCAATTTCCCTTTTCTCTCCCTTTCCATCCCACCTCATGTATCTGTTTAATGTTAATCTTTTCTTCCTGCTCTTCCTCCCTGCTCTGTTCTTAGTTGCTCTCATTATATCAAAGAAGACATTTGGTATTTGTTTTTTAGGGATTGGCTAGCTTCACTAAGCATAATCTGCTCTAATGCCATCCATTTCCCTGCAAATTCTATGATTTTGTCATTTTTTAGTGCTGCGTAATACTCCATGGTGTATAAATGCCACATTTTTTTTATCCATTCATCTATTGAAGGGCATCTGGGTTGGTTCCACAGTCTAGCAATTGTGAATTGTGCTGCTATGAACATCGATGTAGCAGTATCCCTGTAGTACGCTCTTTTAAGGTCTTCAGGGAATAGTCCAAGAAGGGCAATAGCTGGGTCAAATGGTGGTTCCATTCCCAGCTTTCCCAGGAATCTCCATACTGCTTTCCAGATTGGCCGCACCAGTTTGCAGTCCCACCAGCAATGTACAAGAGTACCCTTTTCCCCACATCCTCTCCAGCACTTGTTGTTGTTTGACTTCATAATGGCTGCCAATCTTACTGGAGTGAGATGGTATCTTAGGGTGGTTTTGATTTCCATTTCTCTGACTGCTAGAGATGGTGAGCATTTTTTCATGTACTTGTTGATTGATTGTATGTCCTCCTCTGAGAAGTGTCTGTTCAGGTCTTTGGCCCATTTGTTGATTGGGTTATTTGTTTTCTTATTGTTTAATTTTTTGAGTTCTTTGTATACTCTGGATATTAGGGCTCTATCTGAAGTGTGAGGAGTAAAAATTTGTTCCCATGATGTAGGCTCCCTATTTACCTCTTTTATTGTTTCTCTTGCTGAGAGAAAACTTTTCAGTTTAATAAGTCCCATTTGTTGATTTTTGTTATCAACTTTTGTGCTATGGGTGTCCTATTAAGGAATTTGGAGCCCGACCCTACAATATGTAGATTGGAGCCAACTTTTTCTTCTATCAGACGCAGAGTCTCTGATTTGATATCTAGCTCCTTGATCCACTTTGAGTTAACTTTTGTGCATGGCGAGAGGAGGGGATTCAGTTTCATTTTGTTGCATATGGATTTCCAGTTTTCCCAGCACCATTTGTTGAAGATGCTATCCTCCCTCCATTGCATGCTTTTAGCTCCTTTATCAAATATAAGATAGTTGTAGCTTTGTGGATTAGTCTCTGTGTCCTCTATTCTGTACCATTGGTCCACCCTCCTGTTTTGGCACCAGTACCATGCTGTTTTTGTTACTATTGCTCTGTAATATAGTTTTAAGTCTGGTATCGCTATACCGCCTGATTCGCACTTCCTGCTTAGAATTGCTTTTGCTATTCTGGGTCTTTTATTTTTCCATATGAATTTCATGATTGCTTTATCCATTTCTACAAGAAATGCCGTTGGGATTTTGATTGGCATTGCATTAAACCTATAGAGAACTTTTGGTAATATCGCCATTTTGATGATGTTAGTTCTGCCTATCCATGAACAGGGTATATTTTTCCATCTTCTAAGATCTTCTTCTACTTCTCTTTTTAGGGTTTTGTAGTTTTCATTATATAAATCTTTCACCTCTTTTGTTAGGTTGATTCCCAAGTATTTTATTTTTTTTGAGGATATTGTGAATGGAGTGTTTTTCCTCATTTCTGTTTCAGAAGTTTTGTCGCTGATATACAGAAATGCCTTTGATTTATGCGTGTTGATTTTATATCCTGCCACTTTGCTGAATTCATTTATTAGTTCTAGTAGTTTTTTTGTAGACCCTTTTGGGTCTTCTAGGTATAGAATCATGTCATCTGCAAATAGTGATAATTTAAGTTCTTCCTTTCCTATTTTTATGCCTTTAATTTCTTTCGTCTGTCTAATTGCTCTGGCCAGTGTTTCAAGAACTATATTGAATAGAAGTGGTGATAGAGAGCATCCCTGTCTTGTTCCAGATTTTAGGGGGAATGCCTTCAATTTTTCTCCATTGAAAATGATGCTAGCCTGAGGCTTAGCATAGATAGCTCTTACAATGTCGAGGTAAGTTCCTGTTATCCCTAGTTTTTCTAACGTTTTGAACATAAAGGGATGCTGTACTTTGTCAAATGCTTTTTCTGCATCTATTGAGATGATCATATGGTTCTTATTTTTAAGTCTATTGATGTGGTGAATAACATTTATTGATTTCCGTATATTGAACCATCCTTGCATCCCAGGGATGAATCCTACTTGATCATGGTGCACAATTTTTTTGATGTGCCTTTGTATCCGATTCGCCAGAATTTTATTAAGGATTTTTGCATCTAGGTTCATCAGAGATATTGGTCTGTAGTTTTCTTTCTTTGAGGTGTCTTTGTCTGGTTTCGGAATCAGGGTGATGTTGGCCTCATAGAATGAATTTGGCAGAGCTCCTTCTTTTTCTATTTCCTGAAATAACTTGAAAAGTATTGGTATTAATTCTTCCTTAAAGGTTTTGTAAAACTCCGCTGTATACCCATCCGGTCCTGGGCTTTTCTTGGTTGGAAGTCTTTTGATTGCTTCTTCTATTTCATCTATTGTTATTGGTCTATTTAAGTTGTGAGTATCCTCCTGACTCAGTCTGGGCAAATCATATGACTTAAGGAATTTATCGATGTCTTCACTATCTTCTATTTTATTGGAATATAGGTTTTCAAAATAATTTCTAATTGTCTTCTGTATTTCTGTAGTGTCTGTTGTGATATTGCCTTTTTCATCCCATATGTTAGTGATTTGAGTTCTCTCTCTTCTTCTCTTCGTTAGCATGGCTAAGGGTCTGTCGATCTTATTTATTTTTTCAAAGAACCAACTTTTAGTTTTGTTAATTTTTTCAATAGTTTCTTTTGTTTCAATTTCGTTAATTTCCGCTCTGATTTTAATTATTTCTTGCCTTCTGCTACATTTGCTGTTGTTTTGCTCTTCCTTTTCTAGGGCTTTGAGATGAAGTGTGAGCTCATTTATTTGTTGGTTTTTCCTTTTTTTCAGGAATGACCTCCAAGCGATGAATTTCCCTCTTAAAACTGCTTTCATTGTGTCCCATAGATTCCGATATGTTGTGTCTGTATTTTCATTTATCTCTAAGAATTTTTTGATTTCTTCCTTTATGTCTTCTGTAACCCATTGATCATTCAGTAACATATTGTTCATTTTCCATGTGATGTAGGATTTTTCCTTCCGTCTTTTATCATTGATTTCCAGTTTCATTCCATTATGATCAGATAAAATGCATGGTATTATCTCCACCCCTGTATATTTACTGAGGGTTGCCCTATGGCATAATATATGGTCTATTTTTGAGGAGGATCCATGTGCTGCTGAGAAAAAAGTATATCCACTTGATGATAGTTGATATATTCTATATATGTCAGTTAAGTCTAGGTTGTTGATTGTGATATTGAGTTCTATAATTTCTTTATTCAGCTTTTGTTTGGAGGATCTGTCCAATTGTGAGAGAGGTGTGTTGAAGTCACCCATAATTATTGTGTTGTGGTCTATTTGATTCTTGAACTTGAGGAGAATTTGTTTTATGAACGTCGCAGCACCATTATTTGGTGCATAAATATTGATAATTGTTATGTCTTGTTGGTGAATGGTTCCTTTTAACAGTATATAATGTCCTTCCTTATCCCTTTTGATTAATTTAGTCTTGAAGTCAATTTTATTCGATATGAGGATGGCCACCCCTGCTTGCTTACGAGGACCGTGTGCATGGTATATTTTTTCCCAACCTTTCACCTTCAGCCTGTGTATGTCTTTTCCAATCAGATGTGTCTCCTGGAGGCAGCATATTGTTGGATTTGTTTTTTTAATCCATGTTACCAGCCTATGTCGCTTTATTGGAGAGTTTAAGCCATTAATGTTTAGAGTTACTATTGATATATGGTTTGTACTTCCAGCCATGTTTGATTATTTATCTTCTTCTTTTTTTTTTTTTAATTTAGTTTGTTTCTCCATGGTTAGCTTTCCCCCCGCCCTCTGTCTTTATAGAGGCACTTCCCACTGATGGTTTTGGTTATTGTTTTTCATTTCTTCCTCGTGTAGTGTTTTGCTCAAGATGCTTTGCAATGCTGGTTTTCTGGCTGCAAATTCTTTTAGCTTTTGTTTATCATGAAAGATTTTTATTTCGTTATCATACCTGTAGCTTAATTTTGCTGGATACAGAATTCTTGGTTGGCATCCATTGTCTTTCAGTGTTTGAAATATGTTGTTCCAGGATCTTCTCGCTTTCAGCATCTGTGATGAAAAATCCGTTGTTAACCTTATTGGTTTACCCCTGAATGTAATCTGCCTCCTTTCTCTTGTAGCTTTTAGTATTTTCTCTTTGTTCTGTATATTGGATATCTTCATAACAATGTGTCTTGGCGTTGGTCTACTGTGATTTTGTGTGCTCGGTGTCCTGTATGCATCTACAATTTGTATATCCGTTTCCTTTTTTATTTCTGGAAAGTTTTCTGTAATTATTTCTTTCAGCAGGTTACTCATTCCCTTGGTTTGAATCTCTGTACCTTCTTCTATCCCGATGACTCGTAGGTTTGGTTTCTTTATGTTATCCCATATCTTTTGGATGTTTTTCTCGTGGTTTTTAACCAGCCTTTCTGAGTTGGCTAGGCTCTTTTCAAGATGATATATTTTGTCTTCATTATCTGATGTTCTGGCTTCTACTTGCTCCACTCTGTTAGTGATACTCTCAATTGAGTTTTTAATTTGGTTTATCGTTTCCTTCATTTCTAGAATTATTGTTTGGTTTTTTTTTTATAATCTCAATCTCCTGATAAAGATGTTTAACTTCTTCTTTTATCTGTCTATGTAATTCATTTTCAAAGTGTTCTTTCACTGTTTGGATTTGCTGTCTCGTATCTTCTTTAAGGTTCCATTCCATCTGTCTAAGGTATTCCTTGAGTTCTTTATATGACCATTTTTCTGCTGACTCTAGGTCCTCCTGAATATTTAGGCTGTCCTTCATTGTTTGTACTCCTTTTCTTCCTTGCTTTTTTATGCTGCTCATGTTACTTCTTGTTCTGTTTGACTGCTGAGTTACTGTTTACTCTTATAGATTTATTTGATGCTTGAGAGGAAAGATATTAGAAGGGAAGGGAAGAAGTCTCTAAAGAGAATGAGAGTAGGCAGGTAGAATTCAAGGAAGGGGGAATAAGAAAATTGAAAAGAAATGAAAAGACAAAAGAAACAAGAATAACAAAGATAGATAATAATAAAGAAAGAAAAGACAAAAAAAATTTTAACAAAAATAATAGTGATAATAAAAAATGAAAATCAAAATTTAAAAAAATAATAAAATAAAATAAAATAAAAAAATAGAAACATTGAAAAAAAGTTAAATAACAACAACAAATAAAAATTGAAAATCAAAGAAAAAAGAAAAAAAAAGAAAAAGAAAAGAAAAAAAATGATAATAATAATAATAATAAATGCAGTCCTAGAGTTCTATTAACTTCTCTTCCAGTAGGTGGAGCTGTGCCCACTGGGCCAAGCTTCTCCTCTCAATAGGTGGGAACCATTCACTGTGCAGCAGCTCTTTCTCCTAGACTGGGTGGGTCTCCAATCCTGAGTGTCTAGGGCCTTGTCTTGTGTTTCCTCAAGCCAGGCCGTGCTCACCTGTGGCGCTCACCACAATACTGGCTACACGCCAGGTCTGCTGCTCCTGGGAGCCCTGTTTTCATGAACACCTGGGCTCACTCTCCCTGTTTGCCTCCCTCAGACCCTAAGTTTGTAGAGCTTGGGGCTGAGATCCCCCAGCGAATTTGCTTGCCCTCCTGTAGCCACGGCCCCGGTAGCTGGTGCAAGAGACCTCAGTTTTCAGCACTGGTGGGAGTGGTAGCCGGGAGTTCCGTGCCGCGAGTCCCGCGCCACTCCTGATTCCCTCGGTCTGGTTATTGCTTTCACAGGACAGCTGGGAGTGGCCCTTAAGTTTTCCCTGCTGTGTGGAGAGAGATGACTAGGGGATTACACACCTGTCGCGCTGGTTTCAATGCAGTTATCTCCTCCGCCCGTGACACCATTTCTCTGCCATGGTGATATCCCATGCAAATGGTGACCGTTTGTTCCCTTTGCCGGGTGACCAATGCAACGGGTGGGTCCTGACTGTCTCTCCCAATCCCCGTTTCAGTCCTGTGGCCACTGCCTATGAAGGCTCGGTTGGCTTTTACCTCTGTAAGTTCCTAAGGGCCGGCCAATTATTTCAGCGGGATCGTTAGTGCTGAGTCACACGAAGCAGGCGAACCGGAGCTTAATTGCCTCCGATTCGGGCTCTGTGTGTGTGTTCTGAGGGGCCCAGCCTGTACACCCCAGATCCACGTCAGCTCAGCATTGCCTAGTGATCCTGAGCAAACAGCATTTAGACAGTTTACGGCTCCCTATGCCCGCGCAGTTGAAGATGTCAGAGACTTGATCTCTCTGTGCCTGCCACCATGTTACATCTCCTCAGTGATATTCATGTTGCCCTTACAGCTTCCTGGTATAAGCAAGTTCTTGGGATTATACAAACTGCTGCTTCTGTTTCCAGTCCAGATTTCTAGAAATGAAACCCTGCCGCCGTCGCCTCCGTCTCTGGGCCGCGCTCATGAGCGCCACGCTTGTCTGCGACCGTAGCAGAGCCGCCCTGGCCTCTGCAGCTCTTCAGCCCGGTGCCCGGCCCCAGGGGCCCAAGCGGCTGCCGCTGCGGCTCTCCGTCCCCCTCCTCCAGAGCACGGGTCCCCTGGCAGGGGGATGCAGAACGACCCCAGAGCAGGCTCTGCCCGAAGGTGCAGCGGCGAACAGGCCACCGAGACGCTCGATGCTGCAGTCCAGCCTTTGGAGGACAGGGCTCGGCACGCAGCCCAGCTCCAACCTCTAGGTGCGGCTGATGGACAGTGTATACAGAGCCATCAAGACAGCAAGCAGAAAGCAAATGGCGGCTCCCGCGGAGTGGATTTTCGGCACAGAAACCACAGCCCCGCCAACAATCCCAATCCACAAACTCTCCCTGTATAAAAAATATTCAAAAAAAAAAAAGAAAAAAAAGGCGGGGCGCACTGAGCTTTCTTTGCCTCGGGTACTTACAATCCACTGCTGATTACACATTCAGCTTCTCCGCCCCGAGCGAAGCGAAAGAGGAAGCAGATGGGAGCAAAGCGCCCGCGGCTCTGAGCAGCCAAGCGTCTCTTTTTCGATTTCTTTGTTCTTCCTGCTCCTTGGCAAAGTGGTCCGCTACAGATTAACGGTGAAAGGAGCTCTAACAGACTGTGAGAAATCTCTATTAAAGCCGCTGCTTTGAGCACCACGCTCAGCACTTCAGCAACCCCTGTACGCAGCGGCCATCTTCCATTTGTCCATATATAATTTTTTTAAAAAATGGAGAAATTTCTTTTTTTATTGGTTATTCTAGAAGAGTTAAAAAACAAATTTTAAATGAAAAATGAAAAAAACTTTTAAACATTGTTACTTAGTTGCCATTATCTTTATTACCTTCATTTTTCATTTTCATAATCACATAAACTAAGTGAATTTCAATGAAAACATAATTTAATTCTACCGAAAATATTAGAAACAGTATAATGGAATCCAGAATTGCCAATTTGGTGAATGAATGACTGAGTTTTGAGAAATGTTAACCCATGTTGTGCCCTGTGGTATGGATTATGCCAACATCATGAGGAATGACACTGAAAAATCAGGTATTGAGGTCTCTCAACACCTTATAAATGCAAGAAAACTGTACTTGGTGTCTAATACACACAGGCAAATTAATTTTTAATTGCTTTTATTTTTTAAATACATGAAAGTGGAATGCATCACAATTCTTATTACACATATAGAACACAATTTTTCATATCTCTGTTTATATATAAAGTATGCTGACACAAATTCATGTCTTCATACATGTACTTTGGATAATGATGTCCATCACATTCCTCCATCATTGCTAACTCCCTGCCCCCTCCCTTCCCCTCCCACCCCTCTGCCCTATCTAGAGTTCGTCAATTCCTCTCATGCTCCCTCTCCCTACCCAACTATGAGTCAGTCACCTTATATCAGAGAAAACATTTGCCATTTGTTTTTTTTGTTTTTTTTTTTTGGGGGGGGGGGATTGGCTAACGTCACTTAGAATTATCTTCTTCAATTGCATTCATTTACCTGCAAATGCCATGATTTTATTCTCTTTTATTGATGAGTAATATTCCATTGTGTATATAGCCGCATTTTTTTAATCCATGAATCTACTGAAGGGCATCTAAGTTGGTTCCACAGTTTAGCTATTGTGAATTGTGCTGCTATAAATATTGATGTGGCTGTGTCCCTGAGTATGCTGTTTTTAAGTCCTCTGATTATAGACCGAGGAGAGGGATAGCTGGGTCAAATGGTGGTCCCATTCCCAGTTTTCCAAGGAATCTCCATACTGCTTTCCATATTGGCTGCACCAATTTGCAGTCCCACCAGCAGTGTATGAGTGTACCTTTTCCCCCACATCCTCAACAACACTTATTGTTGTTTGTCTTCATAATAGCTGCCATTCTGACTGGAATGAGATGGTATCTTAGAGTGGTTTTGATTTGCATTTCTCTAATTGCTAGAGATGATGAATATTTTTTTCATATATTTGTTGATTGATTGAATATCCTCTTCTGAGAAGTGTCTGTTCATGTCCTTGGCCAATTTATTGATTGGGTTATTTGTTTGTTGTTGTTGTTGTTGTTATTGTTTGGTGTTTAGCTTTTTGAGTTCTTTATATACCCTAGAGATTAGTGCTCTATATGATGTGTGAGGAGTAAAAATTTATTCCCAAGATGTAGGCTCTCTATTTACCTCACAGATTGTTTCTTTTGCTGGAAAGAAACTTTTTAGTTTGAGCCCATCCCATTTATTGATTCTTGGTTTTAATTCTTGTGCTATAGGAGTCTTATTAAGGAAGTTTGGAGTCTAATCCCACATGATGAAAATTAGGGCCTACTTTTTCTTTTCTTAGACATAGAGTCTCTGGTTTAATTTCTAGGTCCTTGATCCACTTTGAGTTGAGTTTTGTGCATGGTGAGAGATAGGGGTTTAATTTCATTAATTTCATGTTGCATATGAATTTCCAGTTTTCCCACCACCATTTGTTGAAGAGGCTATCTTTTCTGGTGCCTTTGTCTAATATAAGATAATTGTAATTTTGTGGGTTAGTTTCTGTGTCCTCTACTCTGTACCCTTGGTCTACCAGTTTGTTTTGATGACAATTACATTTTTTTTTGTTACTATTGCTCTGTAGTATAGTTTAAGGTCTGGTATAGCGATGCCACCTTCTTCACTCTTCATGCTAAGGATTGCTTTAGCTATTCTGGGTCTCTTATTTTTCCAGATGAATTTCATGATTGCTTTTTCTATTTCTATGAGGAATGCCATTGAGATTTTGGTTGGAATTGCATTAAATCTGTATAGTGCTTTTGGTAGTATGGTCATTTTGATAATATTAATTTTGCCTATCCAAGAGCAAGGTAGACCTTTCCATCTTCTAAAGTCTTCTTTGATTTCTCTCTTTAGGGTTCTGTAGTAGTTTTCATTGTATAGATCTTTCACCTATTTCATTCATTCCCAAGTTTTTTTTTTTTTTAGGCTATTGTGAGTGGGGTAGTTTCCCTCATTTACCTCTCAGAGGATTTGTCACTGATAACAGAAATGCCTTTGATTTATGGGTGTTGATTTTATATCTTGCTATTTTGCTGAATTCATTTACTAGTTCTAGAAGTTTTCTGGTGGAGCTTTTTTGGGTCTTCTAGGTATAGAATCATATCGTCAGCAAATAGTGCTGATTTAACTTCTTCTTTTCCTATATGTATCCCTTTAATTTCTTTCATCTAATTGCTCTGGCCAGTGTTTCAAGAACAATGTTAAATAGAAGTGGTGAAAGAGGGCATCCCTGTCTTGTTCCAGTTTTTAGAGGGAATGCCCTCAGTTTTTCTCCATTTAGAATGATGTTGGCCTGGGGCTTAGCTTAGATAACCTTTACAATGTTAAGATATGTTCCTGTTATCCCTAGATTTTCTAGTACATCAGCCAAATTATGATACCTATTGTTTGAATTGCAGATTGAAAGAGAGTTTTCTTTGGCTGTGAGTAGCAGAGAAAATGTATATTTAATTAATTCAATAAACACTCAATAATGCTTACTGAATTTTAGCCTGGATTTTCTGAAGTCTAGTGTATGGGGCTGATGCATATACAGAACATAAAAATTGAATATGAAGTGATGAATTAGAAGTGTCCCTGGTAGAGTAGGAATACAACTACTAAGATGAAGAGGATTAATTCATATAAATTGAAAAAGTGGGGTCAAAGGAGAAGGAGGAAAATCAGGAGATTCATCTCCTTATGAGGGCTGGGGATCTGGCTCAATGTTAGAGCACTTATCTGGCATGCACATGGGCCTGGATTCCATTCCCAGCACAACATACACACACACACACACACACACACACAAATGAACCTCATGGTGAGTATGAAAATGTACACTTATGCTGATAAGTGAACATTTTCACCAATCACTGAGTAATTCAGTCAGAATTTAATTCTGTCAAAATGATATCTATGAATTTAAACTCTAAAATAAAATAATGTAATTGGCAGGTTTCTATTGATTCAACAGTTTCTTCTTCCAACAATACTCATTATTATTAAAGACTTATTGTGTATCACACAATTTGTATTTGGGAATTTTTCAGTAAATTAGCTAATGTACTTTCACTCTAGGGCCAGAAAAATGGATGGGATAATAGCAAGTTGGCCAAGATTCATCAATAAGCAAATAAGTCAAGAGTAGAAGTTCTGGAGGGTTCTAAACCCAGGGTATAGATAAAAGGTTCAAATCAACCTCTAAGTGAATAGAGTTTGAATACAGTAGTGGAATAAAAGTTACCCTTTACTGAGGGATCAGTAACACAAGTAGGGCTTTGGGCATGAAAAAAAAAAGAACAAAGCTAAGGTTACAAAAATGTTTCTAGTAAAGAGGACAGACAATTCTGCAAAATGAAAATTACAAATATTTTTTGAAGAAGACTGATAAGGATAAGATGACAAGGCACTGGAAACTCAGAGCCTCTAAACACCTCACTGGAGGGGTAAGTTGATATGATCAGGATGTCGAATGGCTTGTCTTGGTCAGGAACATAGTGCTAAATAGTGGCATGGTCAGTTTTCATCACAAAGTCAGCCTGACTCCAGTGCACCATATATTTTCCTCTACCCTGAGTTCATGCCTCCAACAATGTCATCTGTTTTCTTTCTGAACTGGCTTTGTTATCACTTTCCAAGCTGTCTTTTCTTTCCAGACTCACTATAAAGTGAAATGGTTAGGGCTAGGGATGGGGCTCAGTGCTATAGCACTTGCCTAGCTTATGTGAGGCCCCAAATTCCATCCCCAGCACTCCCACATCCAAAATGATGTAGTTAACACCTGTCTGTTGGTTTCAGACAGCAATTTTGGATCTGACCTAGCACTTCATAGAGATACTCTTTCTTATAGGGTGCTAAGATTTTTCAGGTGGGATCCCTATTGGAAGCATAATGCCTAATGCATGTCTCATTGGGAAGGGTAGGTGTATCTCAGCAAGTATAATATAAGACAAATGTTGCCACAGTAAGTTTCTAAAGGTCTGACTTTGAATACAGACAATCTGGATGTGAGTACCAGCTCCATCATTTACTACCCAAGTTACCAAACACCCTTTAGCCTATTTCTTCATCTGTAAAAAGCAGAAGGGGCAGGTGTTGATAAATACCTCTCAGGGTAGGTTAGAAAAGAAAATTAAGTACTTGTTAGGATTATCTGTTTCTCTTTCTCCCTATGTGAAGAGACTATGAAGTTCCAGAGTACAGGAACCCTGTCTGAGTCATTTCCATGCCCTGAACACTGCCAGAACTATATCTAGCCAGAATATCCTCAGAACTTTTTTTTCCCTTGTGCAGAGCCAAACCAAGCCTCTGGAGCTTCGGTTCCAAAACAATGGTGCTTATTTTCATGATCCGTGTATTCTAGAGGTTTGTGGAAGCTGCTTACATGCCAAAGATGATAAGGATCCCCCAGAGAAAGCTCTATTTTGCTCCATTGTGACTTTTGCCACACTGATTTCCCTTTGAAATTTTTTACTGCACCTGCATAGAGCCAAACCAGAAATAATTTCTCACTCTCCCTGCCATGTTAAATTTTACAGACAATTCAAGAGGCAGCCTACAGGCCTTTCTGACAGAAAGATTGCAAGATGGTGAACAGCAATGGCTTTTCTTGCTACACCTGCCACTGGTGAGAAGCCATCTGACACTTTCTGATGGTAACTTTTCTGCCACTGAACTGTGAACATCCAGAGGCCAGGAAATGTATTTATTCTAATTTATTCCTCTTTGTATTCCCAGCATCCATGATGGTGCCTAGCACATAAAAGACATTTGGAAAAAGCTTTTTATTTTTGGTGGTGGTGGTGCTAAGGATTGAACCCTAGGGCCCTGTGAACGTGAGGCAAGCCCTCTACCAACTAAGCTATAGCCCCAACCCCAAGAAAATTCTTCTTAAATGAAAGAATGAATGAGAGGATTTGTGAATTTTATGCAACAACTATACCGAACAGGTAGCAGGCTTCGATTGGTTCTAAAACAATGTCACACAACTTCCAACTGAGAAAGGCAGAATTTCAGTCCAGGACAGTTTGAAACAGGATTCTTGTAGGTGTGTCTCAGTGGTAGAGCACTTATTTAGTATGTTTAAGGCCCTAGGTTGATCCCCAGCACTGGAAAGAGAAAAAAAAAAAAAGCCTGTATCCTGGGTTGTATTACCTTTACCAGATTCTGGGATTCCCAACAGCTTCATTAGGCCATCTTCCATGTTACTCACAATTCAGAAGAGAGCCCTATTTAAGATGGGCTTTATAAACTGAGTGCAGTGGTGCATGCCTGTAATCCCAGTGACTTGGGAGGCTGAGTCAGGAGAAGTGACTGCAAGTTCAAAGCTAGCCTCGGCAACTTAGCAAGGCCCTAAGCAACTTAGTGAGACCCTGTCTCAAAATGAAAAATAAAAATTGCTGGGGATGTAGCTCAGTGGTTAAGTGCCCCTGGGTTCAATCCCTGATAACAAAATAATTTTTTAAATGGTCCCTATATCCAAATATGGTTCACAAATCAGATTATTCCTGCAATAAATACTTTTTATTAACTTAATATGACCAGGCACACCCTTAGGTGCTATTATTATTATTATTATTATTATTATTATTATTATTATTTGACTTATCCTCACAGTTACACAATTCCTTATTTAAAATTACAGTTCTCATTCAGAAACAAAAAATGTGATTCAATAATAAGTAAAATTGACATTGTCCTTGCTAAAGTGGAAACTTTTATTCTAATTCAGAGATAGAAAATAAACATTCATGGTAATGCTCATTTAACAATACTACTGGAGGACTAAATATAATAACAAGATAAGTACTTAGCATATATAAGTGAATCAAAGTAACACATTATCCTGTCTTATCTATCTTATGTATACAAGTAATGACAAGTGACTTTTTTAATTGAATAGAAATCATACAGGCAAAATAGTAAAAATATCTTTGCATTTTGGTACAAATATCTGACTAAATAGCTATTGCCTCAAGTCTCTTTTGCCAACTCACACAGCTTCTTTTTGAGGTCACAAAAATACTTTGTATTTTCGACTAACCCATTTTTTTTTCTCTATCTGTGATATCAATCACAAATGTATCAAATTTTACATACAAACTGGGTCCCCACACAATGTTAACAGTTATTTCATACCTATTATGGGCTTAAAATTAAATTGAATACCAGGGGCACAAGTGAATGATAAATAATGTTTTCTGCCTTCAGTGCACCCTGTGGGAAGACAGTGCATATTGACCTTGTATACTGGCAGAAACAAAGGCAGTTTGGATTATGGTGAATTGTATGTGATCTAGATTGATAAATACCATTGATCACAACTTATTGGTTAGAGGGCTTTGGACATGATCCTGTATTCTTCTGAGCTTATTTACACATGTATAAATTAGAGATTATAAAAGTCACCTCCCAGGATTACCAGGAAGATGAGAAATGATGCTATACATAGCAAAACTGCACTATTATTAATCTTTTATATTATGAGCATCAGGGATTAATGTAGGGCTGTTAATACAGATCAGGTACTATTCATCATCTATAGTCTTATGGTCAGATAATGAGAGTAGGAGATAATTAAATGCAAGATAATCCTTATAGACAGGACAATACTATGAGATCATATGAGATCACAATACTATGAGATCCATACTATGGAGATCAGGAAATCAAGGTCTGATTGTTATGTTGTATATCTAAATGATGTAAAAATGTTAATAATGCAGATTCAACTTTCATGTATTTTGTGTATTCCCAATGTAAATATACATGTAAAGGTACATTGGAAATAGAAGAGCATACAAAATTGAAGAACTATGTCTTTTTTATTTGAAAATTATTCCTCACCTTAGCAAAAAAGTCACTGGAGTCATTGATTAATTAGTGAAGTGCTAATATACTCCACTGTTTGAGTTTCACCTTACTTGATAAGGTAATTAAGCTAAACACCAGAATTGATGTCAAAACTGCATTTGAAGAGATGTATGTTAAGTATTTATCAGTACCCTCCAACCCCCCATTCCAACACACACTAACAAAAAGATCTAGTCTCCCAGCACTGACCAGAGGTTCCAAAGCAGTGGAAAATGCAGCTGACATCAGAAGGAATAGTTAGAGAAAATGAGTCATAAGGTCTTGAAACAGGGAGGGGGATCAAATGTAGAAGGAAAGTGGAAGAGATGAAGGGAAAAAGAGCTAGGCCTTCTATATGAGTATACAAGTTTAAGAATACCTAATTTGTATTTATTCATGAATTTTAATGTATATTCAAAAATATGTCTTTGTATATATATATAAACAAATAGATATTCAGGGACAGAAATATAGTAGATTTATAAATTTTATTTACCCATTTCTAAATAGGTTTATACATGGATATACTAATGATAGTAATGTATGAACAATGAATGTTTTCAAAAACTCTAGTTTGTTGTTTCCCCACTCCTTTTTACCAAATTGTTAATGCACTTCCTTGTATTTCTTTTTATTTTATTTTATTAGTTGTAGTTGAACACAATACTTTTATTTATATATTTATATGTGGTGCTGAGGATCAAACCCAGGACCACGCATATGCTAGGTGAGCGCTCTACCACTGAGCCACAACCCCAGCCCTCCTGTATTTCTTAACAGTGTAGGAAATAGCTATATTTTAATTTATGTATTTTCTGAATAAATCTGAATATCATAGAAAGCCAACAACAGTTCTACTTCAGGGCCTGGCACATAATGGATGCTCTTTCTTTATGGTTTTCTTTTTCTTTCTTTTTTTCCTTTGTAGCACTGGAGACTAAACTCAGGCTCTTGCATATACTATACAAGTACTCTACCACTGAGCTAACCCCATTCCCTCTTAGTTTATGCACACACATAGATTTTTTTTTTAAAAAATGATATGTCAGATGCTATTCTGGGTATATAGGATTCAGGAAGAATTGGATACAGTTCTTGTCTTCAAAAATACTGGCCTTAGTATCAGATCACAAACTGTATTAAGCAAATACAGTTTGTGATCTGATACTAAGGCCAGGATAGAAGTATGTTCTTCATGTACATTACACTCTCTCCGGCTTCTAAGATTCCATGTATGTTATTTCTGCTCTCTGGAAAATTCTAGTTATGTTTTTCACTTGAGAGATATAAAAAATAAATTAAAAGTTAGACAGTGATTCAATTACCTTTACCAGGACCCATGTCTTCAAGGTCATACTACCTCTTAATTTCACCACTTTGGTTGAATGGCACTATGGTTTGAATTTTGTCAGTCCCCCAATGATTCATGTATTGAAGACTTGTACACCAAAGTGGTGAAGAGGTAGTATGACCTTGAAGACATGGGTCCTGGTAAAGGTAATTGGATCACTGAGGGATCTACCCTCAGAAGGCATTAATGCAGTTATCATGGGATTCCATTTGGTTCTTTAATAGTGGATTATAAAAAGAGAAAGAAAGGCCTCTCTCCTGTCTCTAGCCCTGTGTCCCACCATGTGATCTCTCCCTCTGCCACTCACTCCTGCCATTGTGGTGCTATCCAGCATGTGGCCCTCACCAGAGGCCAATAGAGCCATTTTATCTTGAACTTTCAGCCTCCAAAACTGTGAGTTAAATGAATCTTTTTTTCTTTATAAGCTCCCATCTTCCAGTATTTTATTATGGCAATAGAAAACACTAATACAAAAGTCTATATGTTGTCCCCATCTTGATATGAATTGTCAAGACATCTTGAATTCCTCCACTGCTGTGAGCATCTACCACATTTTGTCATAGTTCCTTTTTCTGCTGCCCATCTCCATCAACATACTGTGAGTTCCACAAGGATTGAAACTAGGCATTCCTTATTCATTTATATATGCCAGAGCCTACTCCATACCTGGAATACTAGTGTGAGGAAAGACAGCTGGGGGTTCAGTTCATAGGATGAGAAAAATAAGCAGTTAGGAATAATGCAGCCACATCAATTTCCTCTGCATATGTCATGGTCAAAACTGGGTGAAGAGACATTGCTAAAGACTTGAAATTTAATCATAGAAGCTCCTTTATGGATATGCAAAACAGACCCAGATCTGGAAGCAGTGATTTCATGATTTTTTTTTTTTTGGTGGTGCTGGGGATTGAACCCAAGGCTTGTGCATGCTAGGCAACCAACTGAGCTATATCCCTAGCCCCATGAAAGACTTTTTTTATTTAAAAAAAAGAGGTAAGTCCTCTATTTTTCTGTTTGACACTGTTCTTCCTGGTTGCAATTCCCTGATTGCTTATTTATAGAGAAAGCACCTAAATACTGGGGATCTTCCCCAGAGATTCTGAATAAATAGTCACCATTCATTTCCCTTGAATTTCTCAAGCCCTACAGTAAAATCAGCCAATAATATGAAATTACTTGTAATGTCCACTGGAGGGTGATATGCTACTGCTGATAATCACCTTCTACAATGTGACCTGTGAAGACTAACTTTAATTACACTTAACAATCCATAGTTACAAGTTCTCATAGCACTGAACACATAACAAAATAAGCCCCTTCAATGCATATAAGGCTATCTCAGAAAATATGCAAATGACACCAATCCAGTCTCCACTTCCCATTTCTTTGTCCATGCCCCTATGTAGACAAACCCCAGGCATCCTAGAATATTTCTCTTCCATTCTGACCTGTGATGAACACAAGGCACAGAGTTAATGGTTTCTTTTAGAGCACGACTTGTCTCTTTAGGTTCCTGTGTATTTCATCCTGGATAGATGACAAGATTAGGAGATGAATATTATTATCATAACAATTTTGGAAATGGGGACACTGATGCTAAATCCCAGAGAAGTTTAAGAACTGGTCTAAAAAGACAGGACTTGTATGGTATAGTATGCCTGTAGCTACTTGGGAGGTTGAGACAGGAAGATCACTTGAGTCCAGGACTTAGAAGTCAGCCTAGGAAGCATAGTGAGACCCTGTCTCAAAAAGAAAAAGAAAAAAAAATCAGGGCCTCTTCTCCATGTTCCCATAACACCCTCTTCTTTCTCTAATCATACTGTACTATGACATACGTACGAGGTGTCAATTGTCTTTCTCACCCACTGGATGAAAATGACAAGGGCCTGTGGACTGCATTTTGTTCTCTGATCTATCTATCCAACATGAAAAAGAGTGTGAGGCACTGGAAGGCCTAAAATGGAATAAGGCTAAAGAGAGAAGAGGGTATGAAGATGGAGTAGGATGAAGTTCTATCTAGGGTAATTACTCTGTTACCAGCTTGGATAAATGAGGACATGTCTGGGAATACAGAAGAAACAGTGAATATTGTCTAAGGAATGCATTAAGAGAAAGCATGGGGCATCCTGTGGCCTGTGGCCTGATACTCCTTCACCCCTTTCATTGCATTGCTCTGGTTCTTGTTTTAAGTGTCCAAGACGGTACCTGGTAGGATGTACATGAAAGTGCCTAAATTTGGGGTGGGGTTGTGGCTCAGTGATAGAGTGCTTGCCTAGCACATAGAGTGCTTGCCTAGCACATGTAAGGCATTGGGTTCAATCATCAGTGCCACATAAAAATAAATAAATAAAATAAAGGTATAAAAATACAATAATGTTTTAAAAATAAAGTGTCTAAATGCTACAAGTGAGTAACATCATGATAATTGGCTCCATTTATCAGTGCTTTAATCTAATAAGAGCAATGATAATAGAAAATTCTTATTGAATGCTTATTGGGTGTCAATCACTGTCCCAGATGATTATATACATGAGTTCATTTCATCCTCACAATGAAGATGAGGGTGAGTTCTTTTAGATTTTTTTTTTTTTTTTACAAATCTGGATAGCAGTAAGTGGCCTAAAGAGCAAGCCCTTGCTTTTTCTTTGAATTAAGATATGCTTAAACAATGGCACATATATTAACCACTGTTAGAAGCCATAAAAACTAATGGTACACAAACATTTCATACACAAATTTAAAGTGCAATATATATTTTGTGCAAAAGAAAAAAAGACAACCAATATACAAGCAATGTTGAGGACTAATTTAGAGAGAGGAAAAACACTGGCATCGTGCAACCTAGGACAAAGCCCCCAAAGAATCCCTTCAATACCTCTTCCTTTCCCTAGAGTTCCTCACTGGGTCTCAAGTGCTCACTGCTTTTCTCTCTCCAATGCTTCATCTTCAAGACACTGGGAGGTCTCCCAACGGCTTGTCCAGGCATGGGTTCTGGACCCTTCTCCCCAGGACAACAGTCCCCTACCTGTATCCACATACATGGAAACCACACTAGGAGCCATAAATTGTATGCCAAGTTAGAAATGCTGTCTGAAACTCTTGAACAGTGTTGTTGGGTTTTGTTTGTATCTTTGGTACTGGAAATTGAAATCAGGGGTATTCAACCACTGAGCCATATCCTCAGCCCTATTTTGTATTTTATTTAGAGATAGGTCTCATGGAATTGTTTAGTGCCTCACTTTTGCTGAGGCTGGCTTTGACCTCACAATCCTCCCACTTCAGCCTCCCAAGCCACTGGGATTACAGGTGTGCACCACTGCACCTGGCTTGAATGTTTTTTTAAAAAAATATTTTTGTTATTTGTTGATGGACCTTTATTTTGTTTATTTATATGTGGTGTGGAGGATTAAACCCAGTGCCTCACACATGCTAGGCAAGTGCTCTACCACTGAGCCACATCCCCAGCCCAAATGGAATGTTATAGAGGTGCTACCTCTAAGAGCAACCAGCTATTTTTTCACCACCAACATGATTGAATCCCCTGGGGCATATATTCACATTTATGTTCTCCCTCTCTTTCTTTTCCACCTCAACTCAACCTCTAATAAAAGTCTGGGACAAGCTATTCTGAAGAACAAAGGCAGAATCTTGGGGAATGAAGGGAGATATTAAGAGAAACCATAGTCTATTGCCTCCCTAGAGTAAATGAAGGGAGAAAGAGAATGAGAGGTAGGGATATCGGTTATATCTCATATACATAGAAACAGATATCTACTTCATTGATCTGCTTTTACCTTGTTGAACTGGTAAACCAAGTTAAACAATTCAATGAATATTACATGTACCTCCAATGAAATATATGTACAGAGGAGAGACGAGGTAAGAAAAAGACACAGGAGAGTATTCAATTCCTTTTACTCAAGAAGTATAACATTGAATACATTTATTTTAATATGCTCCTTTGAAATATTATAATGAAAACCTGGAAAAAGGCAAAACATTCATCAGAGGAAGTAAGTTATGGAAGATACATTTGTTTTAGTTCTAGGAAACCATTAATTAAATGACAATAATGTTTATATGTATCCTTGGACATGAGAAAATACCCACCACCTATTGTTTGGCTAAAATTTCAGGTATCAAGAAGTTACATATAAATTAATGACTATTTTTAATATAGAACATAGAAATACATATTTTCTATTTATTAAGAATTTACTAATTTCTGAACACTTAACACATGTACAAGATAGGATTTCAAAAGAATAAAGAGGGCATCTAGTGCACAAACATTCTTCTCGTTTCTGTCTCCCTAACCCCCTCTCTAGAGTCACGTCACTAACACAAAACCAAGCAACATAGTAGCATCATTGAATGAATAAGAGTAATGAGGTATGCAATATTGATTTTTAAAACATGTTCTTTTAAAACATACTGAATAAACAACGTGGTGTCAACCTAAATCACACAAAGAGAGAGAGAGAGAATTCAATGGAAAATATCCATAACTGTTCACAAAAGTGTTGGGATGTAGCCGCCCAGCACACTAAAATGCACGTGTTGCACACAAGCCTGTTCACAATAGCACCAGAAACGTACAGTACACGGGATTCCCACCAGCCATGTGGGGATCCTTCAGGATGAATGGCACAACCAAGTGATGGAAGAGATGGCTTGAAAACGTGGAGACACTACTTGCATGTTGGATGTCACGGTGATCACTGTACACAGACGAAGGTGTGTGTGCTCAAGTTCTGGATTAGGAGCAAGTCCCTTGAACAGAAATGGAGAGGAAGGGGAAACAGGAACAGATAGCTTACACTGACACCACAGGTTGACCGGTCCGGAAACAGACCTGGCTGACAGGAGAGAAGTGCTGCAGGGGTTGGCTGGAGGGGCCCCCACACACTGGGTTCTGCATGTCGGCGACCTCATTCACAGCTCTTCTTGGCCAGGACAGGCAGGGGTCGCCTCGATGGACGCGTTCTGCATGGCGTAGTCGTCGTCGTCCTCCTCGGTGGCCTCCTGTTCCCAAGCTTCACCATCGACCTCCTCGATGACCATGCTGCGCACCGTGCCCGCGTCCAGGCAGTGCGGGGCGACGCCGTACACGCGCGGGTCGGACTCCGCGGCGTGGAAGCTCTGCACCCCGCACCTGCTGCAGAAGCTGTGCAGCGCCGGGTGCGTGTTGGACGGGTAGGTGACCATGCTCTCGGCGCCCTGCAGCAGCGTGAAGCGCTCCGCTGGGACGAGGAAGTGGCGGTGCTGCTTCTTCTTGCACAGCCTGCAGCTGCACTCCACCACGTGCAGATCCGCAGGGGCCCAGGCCGCAAAGCGGACAGCGCCGCAGTGGCAGCCCCCGGTGTGGTACACCAGGCCCGGAAACTCGAAGGTGTCCAGCAGGAACTTGGCGGCACCCTCGCAGCTCAGGCCCCGCAGCTTGCGGAACGCCTCCCAGCGCTCGCGCTGCGCGCCCAGGTCCAGCTCACCCGGAGACGTGGCCGGTGCCGCTGGGGTGGGCATGAGCGCCCGCTGGTTCCGCAGCTGCGGCGGGAGCAGCAGATTCTTGGCGCTGGTCTCCCGTACCCGCCGCCACCAGCGCTTGCGCCGCGCCTTTCCGCGCCGCCTCTTGGCCGCCGCCCGCTCCCTGCCGGCCGCCTGGCTCCCGACCCCGACTTGGACAGGTGGGCACCGCGCGCGGCTCGCGCCCATGACCGCGACAGCTGCGCAGGTGGCTGGAGGATCCCCGGGATGCTTCTGCTTCCGCCGCTGAGCGTTGGCTCTTTGCCTTGCTCTGCCCATGGCGCCTGCAGTCTTCTGAGTGGGTGCCCACCGCCCCTCATTTCCCAGGCAGTCTCTGAGCAGCCTCCTTATCTGCACCTGCAGGATTGGCCACTTGTTGAGTGTGATGTCAAGGAGACCCTTCCCTTGACCCTATCAAAACCTCCTTTGCTGGCCTGAAATTCTGGCTGAGCCTATCAGCTACCCATTCTCCTAAATGTTATTTTCTATTGTTTATTTAACTCAGCAACCTAATCTTAAAATATTCAAACACTAGGGATGCTGCAGATCTTATAGTTAGTATTCAGCAGCAGATTTGGTAGCTCAAAATAAGCAGTAGTCACAGAAGAAAAACAAAAGCTTTCATGAGCAAGAGTGTGTAGTGTGTGAGTAGTTGTATCAAAGTTGGGGGATAGTAAAGATGACTATGCTCAATGACTATAGTAGTCATCTTTACTAGTACATCAATGGACCCAACCAAAAACTCCATCCATGATAACCTCAATGTAGCCCCAACAGTCACTTTGGTAGAGTGGTTGAGTGCTTGCTCAGTGGTAGAGAGCCGGTTTAGCATGTATGAAACCATGAGTCGGACCTCAAGCACCTGAAAAAGAAAAAAGGAACAATGTGTTTATTTGTCTATTTGTACCCAGAATACATTAAGTTTTCTGGAATGCCTGAATATGAAGCTGAAACTGGTTTTTGGTTGTTGTTTGTAGCTCAACCACTGAGCTACAACCCAGCTCCTCTTAATGTGTTTTATAAAGTTTTCTGTCCCTAACACAGAATCTAATTAAAATTTACACATCAAATTTCATGTTGTCTTTTTAGTTTCTTTAATCTAGAATAACCTCATCAAAAACTGTTTTTTTGTTATTTAGTGTGTTTTAAAATAACATGTTTTAAAAATCGATATTGCATACCTCATTGCTCTTATTTGTCCAATGATGTTACTATGTTGCTTGGTTTTGTGTTAGTGACTGACTCTAGAGATGGGGGTAGGGAGACATCATCTTTCATGTGGTTGTTTTGTTTGTTTGTTTCTTTCTTTGTTTTGGAAACTGACCATGATCGATCACCATGGCCACTGGAAAGACTCCAAAAAATGAGCATGAATCTTCCTCCTTGAGATATAATCAGAACTGGGAAAACAGTGAGGAGGACTCTGCCAAAAACTTGTTTCCTGAGTTAAGTAGTGATGTCCACACATACAAGTAGAGATTCACAAAACTACTTCCTACCTAGATTCAATAGTTTTTAACATTTCTGTCCCATTTGCACATATGCATGTATTTTTCCAAAAACATTTTTAAAAATATTCTTTTAGTTGTAGATGGGCTTTAGTTGTAGATGGACACAATACCCTTATTTTATTTATTTATTTTTATGTGGTGCTGAAGATTGAACCCAGTGCCTCACATGTGCGAAGCAAGCGCTCTGCCACTAAGCCACAACCTCAGTCCTCCAAAAACATTTTAATTAAGATATAGGCATTAGTGACATTTCATCTCTCAATATTTTAGTACTCATATCTTAGGAATAAAGATATAAATTCTTGTAAAGCCATAGGATTATTATCATACCTATGAATCGATAATAATGTCCTAATATCATATCATTTCTGGCATATATTTACATTTTCCAAATAGTTTTCTTTTTTAAATATTTTTTAGTTGTAGATGGACACAATACCTTTATTTTATTTGTTTTTATTTTTATATGGTGCCCAGGATAGAACCCAGTGGCTCATGCATGCTAGGCAAGCATTCTACCACTGAGTCACAATCCCGGCCCCACAAATTGTTTTCTTTTTTTTTAATATTTATTTTTCAGTTTTCGGCGGACACAACATCTTTGTTTGTATGTGGTGCTGAGGATCGAACCCGGGCCACACGCATGCCAGGTGAGCGCGCTACCGATTGAGCCACATCCCCAGCCCCAAATTGTTTTCTTAATGTTTTTTTTTTTTAATTTTTTTAGTTGTAGATGAACCCGATATATTTATTTTATTTATTTATTTTTTTAATGTGGTGCTGAGGATGGAACCCAGTGCCTCACACATGTGAGGCAAGTGCTCAACCACTGAGCTACAACTCCAGCCCCTCTTAATGTGTTTTATAAAATTTTTCTGTCCCTAACACAGAATCTAATTAAAATTCACACATCAAATTTCATGTTGTCTTTTTAGTCTCTTTAATCTAGAATAATCTCATCAAAATTTTTCCCATGACATTTGATTTTTTAACAGACCAAATTAAAAATATTTTAATTGATTTTTCTGATTGCTTCCTTGTGTTTCCATTAGATTGTTCTTCTGTCTCATACATTTCCTGTACAACAAAAAAGTTAAGTGCAAAGGCTTGATTAGATTCAACTAATACAAATATGATTCACAGATGATGTTCCATACTTCCCATATATTGCATCACATCAGAAGTTCATGATGTCAGGCTATCCCAGGAGTAATGATCCTAAATTTGCCTCTTCATTAAGGTGCTAATTGCCAGATTTCTTCATTGTGAAAATATGGCTTTTCCCTTTGAAATAAAAAAACAATCTGAGGGGTCTTATTTTGATACTGTTTGGCTATCTTTTTTTCCTAGTGGTTTAAAATCTGTTGATAATAGTCAACTGAACCAATTATTTCGTTGTTAGGTTACAAAATGATGATTTCCTACTGCTTAATTTCTTTCTGCTAAGAGCCACAGCCAAGTAATATGATGCATGGCATTTTTGGTTGAAAGGTGATGCCAGCAAGCCATTGAGATGATATGATTATGTAAGATTTGCATTCATATGGATATTGGACTCCTGCTGTTCACCTGGGCCTGCTACGGGACTCATGGAGAGTTCCCATTGGTTGGGGAAGTGCGGTAGGAGGGAATTCCGGAGGAGGGAGTTCCAGTTGGGACCCGGGAGAAGCCCTGTGGGTCAGTTGGCAATCTTCCCTGGAGCATATGGGCATTGGCGGCAGTTTCAAAAATAAAGTTTGTTCCTGCTTGAGTGGCTCGTGATTTTGTGCCCAGCCAGACTGCGGCATCTTTCTACATTTATTAGCTGGCATTCATTCAAACAGATGAACTTTATGTCAACTGTGGATGGACAACTGTTGTTTTTTTTTTCCTTAAAAGGCAGTGTATATGCTAAATCTCTTGCCTTTATTTATTGGTTTGCAATGTTAAGAGTTGGAGTAATAGACATCTTCAGCTATGAAAAATTATTCTCTTTTTCTGGGTATACTTTTGAACTAATATATTTTTATTTATTCAATAATTTATAGTTAATTAAGTATTTTTTTTAATTTCAAATTGTTTCAGCTTTGGCCCAGGAGAGCTGGTTCCTGTATCCCTTTGTATATCTCCATTAATCTTTGAGGACTTGCTTGTTTTCTGGAAGAGTTAGATGCCCTAGGCTCTCCTTGTACTTTTCCTAACCCAGCCTTGAAATCACATTTCTTCAAACAGCTCTGGTTCCTACAACACAGTATTTGGAACCATGCCTGGCCATATCATGACACATTTAAAAAAAAAATTAGGGGCTGAGGTTGTGGCTGAGTGGTAGAGCACTTGCCTAGCATGCGTGATGCACTGGGTTCGATTCTCAGCAACACATACAAATAAATAAAATAAAGATCTATCAACAACTAAAATTTTTTAAAAAATTAAATTTTTAGTTGTAGATGGACACAATACCTTTATTTTATTTGTTTTTATTTTTATATGGTGCCCAGGATAGAACCCAGTACCTCATGCATGCTAGGCAAGTGCTCTACCACTGAGCCACAACCTCATGATACATTTTTTAATTATTTACATTTTTCTTGAAATAACTATAGATATACATTAGTTGTAATATACACAGAAATCCCTGTTCTTTTACCCTCTTTCCCCAAATGGTAACATTTTGCAAAATTATAGTAGACAACTAGGATATTTTATTGAAAATATCCACTAACCTTAATCAAATTTCCTCAATTTTACATGTACTCATCTGTGTGTGTGTGTGCATGTGTGTGTGTGTGTGCGTGCACACGCACATGCACACACAGGTGCATTCGTGTATTTAGTTCTGTTCTTGTTTCTCATATTTTATCATATTGAAATTTTTTATAAATGAAACAAAAGGTAACTGGGATTGGCATTTTTCATCCAGCATAATATTCTGGTTATCATCCAAGTTGTTGAGTGTATTGCTAGTTCATTCTTTATTATTATTATTATTTCATGGTGTCAATGTACTACTGTTTGTTTAAACATTTACCTGTTAAAGTACGTCTAGTATGCTTCCAGTTTTTAGTTGTGACAGACAAATCTACTATGCACCTTTGTGTACAGGTTCCTTTGTTTCATTTTGCTAAGATAAAGAGTTCAATTGCTAGAGCATATAGTAGTTGCATATTTAGTTTTATAAGAAACTGCCAAACCAAACATTTTCCAGATTGGCTATATAATTTTACATTCCCACCAGCATTGTATGAGTGATTCGATGTCTCCACAATCTCCCTAGCATTTGGTATTATCACTAATTTTTATATATTTTCTCCCATTCCTAAGTTGCCTTTTCACACTGTTAAAACTTTCCTTCACTGTACAGCAGTTTTTAGCTTTACTCTATCTTGAGTTGACTTTTGTGTATGATGTGAGGTAAGTATCCAATTTCATCCCACGTGTGAATATCCAATTTCCCCAGCACCACTTATTGAAGGGACTCTTTCACCATTGTGTATTCTTAGTACCACTGTTGAAAATCTGTTGAGACTATGTACATAGATTTTTTTCTGGGCTCTCTATTCTGTTCAATTGGTCTACATGTTTGTTGTTATGCCAGTGTATACTGTTTTGATTGGTAATATATTATGAGATCAGGAAGTCTGATATCTCCAGTTTTGGTATTTCTCAAGATTGATTTGGCTATTCCTGGTCTTCTGTGGTTTCATATGAATTTTAGGATTTTTTTCTATTTCTGAAAAAAAATATCATTGGAATTTTGACAGGGATTATGCTGAGTTTATAGATTGCTTTGTGTGGTATGGATATTTAAAAAACATTAAGTCTTCCAATCCAGGAACACTTCCATTTACCTTTTCTTGTTTAGGTTCTCTCTTAAACATTTTGTAGTTTTTAGTATGTAAGTCTTACATCTTCTCAGGTAAATTTCTTCCTAGGTATTTTATTCTTTTTGATGTTCTTGTGAATGGCATTGTTTTCCTAATTTTATTTTTAGACAGTTTACTATTAGTGTATTTAAAAACACTGATTTTTGTATGTTGATGTTATATCCTTCAACTTCCCTCAACTTGTTTGTTAGTTCTAACAGTTTTTAAGGAGTTTTTATTTTTTTATACATAAGATCATGTCATCTGCAAACAGGGATAGTCTTACTTCTTAATTTTTTATTGAGTTCCCTTTAATTTTTTTCCTCTAATTGCTCTGACTAGGACTTCCAGTACTATATTGAATAGAAGTGGAAATGGTAGGCATCTTTGTCTTGCTCCTGATCTAAGAAGAAAAGCTTTTATTTTTTTACCATTGAGTATGTTGTTAACAGTGGGCTTTCCATGTATGGCTTTTATTATGTTAGTTTTACCATTTTATTATGGCAGCTTCCTTCTGAAACTCCCATAAGGCATATATTGGTCTGTTTGATGTGTTCCTTAAGTTTTCTTCATTCTTTTTTTGTTATTTTTTGTCTCTGCTTGATGTCCCGATGGTACCACCTGCAAAAGGAAGGTGCTTCCTACTAAATCTCTACTAGTACTGACAGTGTTGGGCTGCCTTCTGTCAATGTGTGGAGGACCAGGAGCCACAAGTCTGGTGGAGAGTCAAGTGACAGTGGCTCAGTTCACCTTCTGCCACTGGGTGTAGAGCCTAGAGGTACCAGATCTAAGTTGCTATTTAGTAGGTCACCCAATGGTGAATCTACTGAATCTAGGTGTCTGTCTGATTAAGAGACACAGGTCTGCCAGGAATAATGGTGCATGTCTGTAACCCCAGAGGTTCAGAGGGCTGAGGCAAGGAGGATCACAAGTTCCAAGCCAGACTTAGCAACTTAGCAGTAAGGGCCTAAAGAACTTTGTAAGATCCTGTCTCAAAAAATAAAAGGGGTATGGATGTTGCTCAGTGGTTAAACATCTCTGGGTTCAATCCCTGGAGAGAGAGAGAGAGAGAGAGAGAGAGAGAGAGAGAGAGAGAGAGAGAGAGAGACTGGACACTGGCCTGGGGGGTAGCACTTGGGCAGAGGGCTGGGAGAAACTGGGCTGGCTGACATTAACATTGGAGGTGGAAGGGCTTATCTGCGTGCGACTTCCTGGTATGTGGCAGGGAGTATATTAACCTACATATTTTATTGTTACTGCTGTGGGTAGTTCAGATCCTACCATTTTTGCTGACTGATGTGGTTATAGAGAATTAATTATTGGCTTCCTTCTCCCTCAGCTTTGCTGTTACAGTTAGTGCAGGCAGATCAGCCAATGGATGCCATTGTATATAGGTCTTCTTGCTAAGACCCTGCTAATTTTTCTCTTTCATAGACCTTTACTCAGAAAGAGCAGGCACACTCTTAATTACTTGTTTGTTTTTTATCTTTGGTCTATCCTATAGATGGTTTCCTGGTTTCAGACTTCTCCTAGAAGGATGGGTGATATAAAGAAAATCTAGGGAACTCAATGTGATGTCATATTTGAAGTCCTAAGATCCCTATTCAATTTACCTTCTTCTTTCTATATTTTAGTATCTGTTAAAGCATTTCCAGAATATTTACCTGTATTTGGTGGGAAGGAGCAGGGGAAAGTGAGCCTTTGCCTTTGTCCTAGAACCATATTAAAACAACTGATTTTTACATACTACAATCTCAATATCTTTGTTCTTTTCTGTCTTGGATACATTTCTGTCTCTGGCCTAGGAAAGTTATGAAAATTTGCTTTTTAGGCAAAAAAAAAAAAAAAACCCTCACTCCCAAAAGGAAATTGCTCCTTAAATACAAGTAATTGGTGGAAAGTCATACAGAAGGTTTTTTTAAATTTTTTTTCAGTTTATTATGTATTTTATTTTGATCATATGGGAATCAAACTCAGGGCCTCATACATACTGGGCATATGCTCTTACCATGGAGATACATCCTCAGCCCTAAAAATATTTTTAATTCAATTGTGTAGGGTCTGTTCTACTCTCTCAACCTAAATTGGAAACCAAGTTTCTAATAGTTATTTAAGTATTATATTTGAGCTAGTATATTTTAATGAAAACACTTGTAGATCCTGGGCACTGTAAGGAAAGAAATATAGAATATAATAAAAATATGTCTATCTTGGCTGCAATGAGAACATCTGGTATCCAGATAATTGTTTCTAAATACCATTGCCTAATAAAAGGAACAAAGGAGTTGTTGATTCCAGGGATGAAGTTTGGAAAGTATAAGATTGTGTGGAACATAAGGAAAGTGGAAAGTAAGGAAGATCTCAAAAAATCATGTGGATTTGTCAAAAAGACACAAGGACCAGGTTGAATGGGGGCTCATATGGCTTAAACTTGGACAACTTGAGCATCAGAATAAATAATTTTAATAATGTGTTATAATGAATTTAATAAAATAAGAATTCATGAATCTGTACTGTAAATAAATAAGGAAAAGGAAAGACTCTTCCTTGTAGTAGAATGCTATTTAATGAATGAAGAATAAATGATGCAGGTAGAAAAGCATCATTTTGCAACTATTATGCAGCATTATCTAAGAAATGAATCATTAATAAACACTAAAATGAGGGTATGGAAGTTTATGCCATTGGAATATTTGTACATTCTCAAAATATTTCCTCACACAGAATATTTAATAATCATAAATGAAAAAGAGTAAACTTGTGTTGAAGAACCCCGGTGGAAACCATTTCAATAAAGTGATTCAGGTTGCAAAACAATACTGGGACAAAACATATCACGTGCCTGTTTTTATGATATAATGATAAAGATGTGATATTTTTATGGTGCTTCTGCTGAGTATGTCTAACATCAACTGAATCATGAAAAAAGAATCAAATGAACCCAAAATGTGAGACAATCTATAATTATCCCAGAACTTTTGAAAAATGACATGGAAAACAAAGAATCCTTGAGAAACTGTTCCCAGAGCTAAACAATCTAAAGTGGCATGACAGTTAAATACAATGCATGATGCTGTAATAGATTTCATTACTAAAAATGTTATAAAAGGTAGTATTGGAGGCTAGGGGTGTAGCTCAGTAGGAGAGCACTTGCATAGCACATGTGAGGCCCTGAGTTCAATCCTCAGCACCATGTTAAAAAAATAAATAAATAAAATAAAGGTATCTACAACTAACAAAAATTTATAGAAGTTATTATTGAGAAAACTGGATAAATTGTTTTAAAAGTCTGTAAAATAGACGATCTTTTCATCAAGGCAAATTTCCTTATTTTGATAATTTTACTTTTTTAAAATAAATGACAGCAGAATTTATTACAATTCTTATTACACATATACAGCACAATTTTTTATATCTCTGTATATAAAGTATGTTTACACCAATTCATGTCTTCATACATATACTTTGGATAATGATGTCTATCACATTCCACCATTCTTGCTAATCCCCTGCCCCCTCCCTTTCCCTCCCACCCCTCTGCCCTATCTAGAATTCATCAATTCCTCCCATGCTCCCCTTCCCCACCCCACTATGAGTCAGCCTCCTTATATCAGATAAAACATTCAGCATTTTTTTTTGTATTGGGTAACTTCACTCAGCATTATCTTCTTCAATGTCATCCATTTACCTTCAAATGCCATGATTTTGTTCTCTTTTGTTGCTGAGTAAAATTCCATTGCATATATATGCCACTTTTTTATCCATTCATCCACTGAAGGGCATCTAGGTTGGCTCTACAGTTTAGCTATTGTGAATTGTGCTGCTATAAACATTGATGTGGCTGAGTCCCTGTAGTATGCTGTTCTTAAGTCCTTTGGGTATAGACCAAGGAGAGGGATAGCTGGGTCAAATGGTGGTTCCATTCCCAGATTTCCAAGGAATCTCCATACTGCTTTCCATATTGTCTGTACCAATTTGCAGTCCCACCAGCAATGTATGAGTGTGTCTTTTCCCCCACATCCTCAGCAACACTTACTGTATTCATAATAGCTGCCATTCTGACTAGAGTGAGATAATATCTTAGAGTAGTTTTGATTTGCATTTCTCTAATTGCTAGAGATGATGAACATTTTCTCATATATTTGTTGATTGATTGTATATCCTCTTCTGAGAAGTGTCTGTTCAGGTATTTTACTTTTAAAAAAATTTAGTTGTAGATGGACATAAGACCTTTATTTTATTTATTTATTTTATGTGGTGCTGAGGATCAAACCCAGTACCTCATATGTGCTAGGCAAGCACTCTACCACTGAGCCACAACCATAGACCCTAATTTTACTTAGTTTTAGGAATGATAATGAAGCATTTAGGAGTAAAAAGACATGAATTCTGCAACTTATACGGAACTGGTTCAGAAAAAAATAATTACAGGTGTGCTTATGTTTATATGAGTGTGTGTGTATGTGTGTGTATGTATGTGTATGTGTAGAGAAAGAGAGAGAGCAAGACAAAGGGAATATGATAAACCAAATGTACTGAAATGTTAACAACTGAAGGATTTACATGAAGGGTATAAGGTCTGTAGGAATTCCTTGGACTGTTCTTGTAATATTTCTATAATTTTAAAATTGCCTCAACATAAAAAGTTAGAAAAATTGTGTCATATAATACATCACAGACTGGAACATATGTGTGCACACACATGCCCATGTACACACATCAGCATGCACACTTAGTTTCACATACTTTTAAAATTTAAATTAAAAATTTTTTTAAATTGATACATAATATATGTGTGTGTGTGTGTGTGTTAATGGGGTAACGTGATCTTTCAATGCAAATATATATTGTATAATGTTTAAATCAAGTTGAACACATCTGTCTTCACAAATATCATTTATTTGTGGTGAAAACTTTCAAAATCCTTTTTTCTAGCTTTTTGAAAGACACAGTACATTATTCTTAACTGTAGTTACCCTACTGTATAATAGCACAGCAGAACTTCTTATTCCTGTCTAACTGTACCTTAGTACCCAGTGGTTAACCTCTCTCCCATCCAGTTCCAAATAGTTTTCATGCTGAACTGTTACTTCCAATTTGAGGTGTGGTGTCATGGAAAAAACGGTATCTGAAACTTTAACAAAGACTTCAAGTCAATTCATTCCAAACCAATTACACATAATGTTAATAGTAGCATCATCATTTTTGAGGGCTTATAATGTAGTGGGCACAAAGTGTCTAAAATGAGTTAACTAACTCAACCTTCACAGCAACATTCTGAGCTATCCTGTGGCATACAATAGCTGACATGATTTTCCTAATTCCACAGTAGATGAAACAGAAGCACTTGCAGAGGTATATCAGGTCACAGGCTAAAGGTCCCACTGCAGCAAGAGGTAGGGCTAGAATTTGAACTCAAGTAGCCTGACCTTAGGTATTTGTTATTTAACTTACACTAAGTAGATGGGGCCCTCATAGTTTTGAAGTGGGGATGAGCCAGATAAATAAGTATCTTCTGAAGTCTGCTACTGGACCAGTGAGGAAGTCTGTCCCTTGAATGCCCCAGGCTCTCTCTGCCTCCTGCTGTTTCTCTTTGTGAACAAAAGTTTCAAAACAACACAATGACGTGTTGTATTCTTTTTTGCATGGTACTGGGGATATAGCCCAGGGGCATGCTACCACTGGGGGTGTACCCCCAGTCCTTTTTTATTTTTATTTTGAGACAAGGTCTCCTAAGGCTGGCCTTAAACTTGCAATTCTCCTGCCTCAGCCTTTCAAGTTACTGGAATTACAGGTGTGTGCCATCTTGCCCTGTGATGATTGTATCCTTGAACAATGCAAAGAAAGTGGATGTTGTTTTCTTACCACCACAAAAATGACAACTATACGTGTTTATAATATATGAGTTATTAGCTATATTTAAGCATTTCACAATGTGTATATACTTCAAAACATGTTGTACAGAATAAATATATATAATAATTTTATGTGTAAATTAAAACAAAACTAACAGCTGGATATAGGTCAGTGGTAGAGCCCTTGCTTAGCCTGCACAAGGCTCTGGATTCTATACCCAGCATGGCAAAAACAAAACTACTCAGGGCTATGTCTGTTCTTAAAAAGCCCACTGGAGGGCGAAATTTCATTGCTGTTAACCAGCTTCTACAAAACAAACAGTTAAGGCTAACAGGAATAATTTACAGCTCATTTTTTATAAACACTTAATATCAACCACCTAAGAAAGAAAACGGATTCATGCTTAAGATGAATCGACAAAGCAGAAAATGATAAAAATAGCAGTAATCTTTCTCATCCTTCCTACCTAGCCCTCCACCCCCAGGGTCCCTGGTTGTTTCCTCTCCATATCAATAATGGTTTATGCAAAGGACAGTATTAAAGATTCTACTGAGCTGTGGCAGGTCTGTTTGGTTCCCCATGTGTTCCTTCCTAAGGAAAATATAAGAATTAAAATTGGTATACAGGGGTCTTCACCTCTAGAGAATCCAGAGGTGAAACTTCTCAGGCAGACCTCCCCTCTTTCTGGGTAACTGTTATTTCTGG
This sequence comes from Marmota monax, assembly GCF_021218885.2. Taxonomy (NCBI): domain Eukaryota; kingdom Metazoa; phylum Chordata; class Mammalia; order Rodentia; family Sciuridae; genus Marmota; species Marmota monax. Next base: position 390,710 of record NW_026692395.1, on the reverse strand, counting down.
GAAACGCTGTTAGTGTATTCCACTTAGCATGCAGGCCTAGAAGGGACAACTATAATGTTTAACAAGACATCCCCATGTATGAGCTTCTAATATAGCTGTTCCTTTCCAATATGCCTGGTGTGATTACAAGTATCCATTATCCTCTTTACAATAAGCAATGTAGTACAGTATTCTTTGTTTCTCTTCATTCTGACCATGGGCAACTCACTCAACCTCTTTGAATCAATTTGCTCATTTGTATAATGGGTGGAAATGTCACCTATCTCAGAGATTACATGCATTTGACAAAAATATATACACATTTATAATAGACATTTGTGCTTTTGTTTCAACAATATCTCTCAAGTGTCAGTTATGTATTACGTATTGTTCTATGCACTTGAGATACAGCAAAAAACAAGAAAGACATTCTCTGTGCTCATATAGTTTATATTCTGAGGGGAAGAAAGAGAAACACTGTGTGTGTGTGTGTGTGTGTGTGTTTCAACACATGTTATGCAGAAAGCAAAGTCAGGTAATGGGATAGAATATGAGAAATCATGGAAGTGGCTGCTTGAGATAGGATGTTCTGAAAAGACCTGTCCAATAATGACACTGAATAAGAAGGATTTGGCAATGTGAAAATTTTAAACATCTGTGTTTCAGCATATACAATAGCCCTGAAGTGATTTGATTTGTGTATTTTAGGGACTAAAAGAATTTCAGGATGCCTGATAGATAAAATGTTGGATGAGGGGAAGAGCTGTAGGAGAAAGTTGAGAAGTTATTGACTGACCAGTTTATGTAGTAGTGTGAAGGCATTTGAATTTTATTTTCAGTGCATTGGGGAATCATTGGAGGGACTATTTTTTTTTGTATCAGGGATTAAACCCAGGGGCACTCAGCCACTGAGCCACATCCCCAACTCTATTTTGTATTTTATTTAGAGATAGGGTCTCACTGAGTTGCTTAGCACTTCACCATTACAGAGGCTGGCTTTGAACTCTCGATCCTCCTGTCTCAGCCTCCTGAGCTGCTGGGATTATAGGCATGTACCACCATACCCGGCTTATTGGAGGGATTTTAATGATGGAGGGACATGATTTGGTTTTCATTCTAAGAATCTCATATGTGGATAAAAATGAAGGAATCAAAATAATTTTATGGTCAAAATAATTTTATGAAAACATTAAAACATTAATGGCCATTTATTTTTTGTTCATCCATTCATGGACCTTAGGATTATTTCCACCTATGGCTATTGTGAAAAATGCTGATGTGAACACTGTTGTACAAAAATTTGTTCAAGTCTGTGCTTTCAGTACTTTTGGGTATATACGCAGAGACAGAATTGCTAGATATTATGGTAATGACATGTTTAAATTGTTGAGAAACTGCCATAGTATTTTCTACAGTGGTTGCACCATTTTAACTTCCCAACAACAATGAGGCACTATTCCCATATATCCACATCCTCACCAACAATTCATATTCCTCCACCCTGATATTTTTCATGTAAATAATGACCATTCTAATGGTATGAGGTGATATCTCATTGTGCTTTTGAGTTGCACTTCCCTAATGACTAGTGATGTTTATTATCTTTTCATTTGCTATTTTGTCATTGGTATATCTTCTTTGGAAAAATGTCCATTTAAGTCCTTTGTTCTTTTTTTAAGTTGGATTGTTTTATTTTTTTATGTTAAGTTAAAGGAATTCTTAATATCTTTTGGAGAGCAATCATTTATATGATACATGGTTTACAAAAATTCTCTCCCATTCTGTGGGTTTTGTTTTCATTTTCTGGAAGGTATCTTTGATGCACAAAAGTTAATAATTCAGATGAAGTCCAGTACATCTATTTTTTTTTCTTTTGTTATCTGTGTTTAGGTGTTATATCCAAGAAATCATTACCAAATCTAATGCCATGGAGCTTTTCCCCTCTGTATTCTTCTAAGAGTTTTATAGTTTGAGCACTAAAATTTAGAACTTTGATCCATTTTGAGTTAACTTTTGCATATGGTATAAGGTAAGCATCCAATATCATTCTTTTCCATCAGGATATCCAGTTTACTTAGCACCAGTTTTTGAAAAGACTCTCCTTTCTTCCAATGAAAAGGGGCGGGGCACCCTTGTTAAAAAATCATTGATGACATTTTATTTCTGGATTCTACTCAATTCCATTTGTCTTTATGTCTGCTTTTATGTCACTACCACAATATTTTTTATTGTAACTTTATAATAAGGTTTGAAATTAGGAAATATGAGACCTCTAACTTTGTTCTCTTTCATCAAGATAATTGAGGGTTTCTTGCCATTCCATATAAATTTTAGCATGGATTTTTCTATTTAAGTAAAAGTATCTTTGAGGTTTCTATAGGGATTGCATTGAATCTGTAGGTTGCTTTATTTAGTATTGGCATTCTAACAACATTTATATTCCAATTCATGAATCTAGAATGCCTTTCCATTCGTTTTCCTTCTTTAATTTCTTTCAGCAATACTTTCTGGTTTCAGTGTACAAGTATTTCACTGTCTTGCTTAAGAAATATTTCTAAGTATTTTATTTCTTTTGATGTTTTAAACATGGAATTATATTCTTAATTTCCTTTCCAGATAATTCTTTGTGTAAAGAAATACAACTGATTTTTGAGTGCTGATTTTGTATTTTGAAATTTTATTGAATTTGTTGAATAGTTCTAATGGTGTTTTTTGGAATGTTTAGGATTTTCTACATATAAAATAATTTTAAATGTGTTATTGGATATTAGTTATGCACAATAATGGGGTTCATTCTGACATATTCCTAAATGAATATAAGATAGTTTGCTCCATTTTAATCCCCATTCCTTCCCCTTTCCCTCTCTTCCTCTCTCCCAACAGTCCCCTACCTCTAACCGATGTCCCTTCTATTTTCAAAATATCACCCTTTTTATTCCTTTTTCCCTCTAAATTCTATATATTCTGTATGTAAGATCATCTGTGAACAGACATAATTTTACTTCTTTTCCAATTTCAATGTCTTTTATTCCCTGTTCTTGCTTAATTGCTCCAGCTACAAGTTTCAATACTATGTTTAATAGAATTGATAGATATGGTATCTTTGTCTTCTGATCTAGGTGGAAAGTTTTTGATCTTTCACCATTGAGTATGTGATCTATGGAATTATCATATATGTTGGAATTATCACATATGTTGATGTGGTTTCTTTTTATTCTTTGTTTGGTGTTATTATAAAAGAATTTTGAATTTTGTGAAATGCTTTCTCTACGTCAATTGAGATGATCATATGTATTTTTCTTTTGTAATGGATGCTCTTTTTATTGTATTATTAAGTGTTTCAAAATTTGGAGTATTTGCATAACTCATGGAGCCAATATTCTCCAAATGACCAATATATGGGTTAATATATGTGGGGAAAAGTTCTATTAAAAGTGCAGGGTAAATTGGAACAACGAATCTGGAAAGCAGTATGGAGATTTCCTTAGAAAACTTGGAATGAAACCACGATTTGACCTAGCTATCCCTCTCCTCAATCTATACCCAAAGATTTAAAAACAGCATACTACAGTGACACAACCACTTTAATGTTTATAGCAGCACAATTCACAATTGCTAAACTGTAGAAGCAACCTCAATGCCCTTCAATAGATAAATGGATAAAGGAACAGTGGTACATATACACAATGGAATATTATTCAGCATTAAAAGAAAATAAAATTATTCCCTTTATAGGTAAATGGATGGAGTTGGAGAATACCATGCTAAGCAAAATTAGCCAATCTCAAGAAAAGAGGCCAAATCTTTTCTCTGATAAATGGATACTAATCCATATGGGGGGATGTGTATGGGATAATTGGAGGAACTTTGGATGGGACAAAGAGGGGAGAGGGGCAAAGGGGTAGGAAAGACCATGGAATGAGATGGACATCATTACCCTAGGTTCATGTACAGTTGCACGAATGGTGTGATTCTACTTCATGCACAACCAGGGAAATGAAAAATTCTGCTCCATTTGTGTACAATGAATCAAAGAGCTTTCTACTGTTTAGAACTAATAAATAAATACATAAATAAATGTTTTAAAAGTACAGGGTTAGCTGGGCATAGTGGTGCGTCCCTGTAATCCCAGTGGCTTGGGAGGCTGAGGCAGGAAAATCACAGGTTGGAGACCAGCCTCAGCAAATCAGAGGGGCCCTAAACAACTCAATGAGACCCTGTCTCAAAATTTTTAAAATATACTAATAAAGGGTTGGGGATATGGGTTAGTGGTTAAGTGCCCCTGTGTTCAATCATGGGTTATCTTTCCACCACAAAAAAATTTCAGGGTTACCATGAATTTTATTTTTTACACATGACAATAGGATTCATTTTTTATTTTTTAAAAAAATTATAGTTGTACATGGAAAGAATGACTTTATTTTATTTGTTTATTTTTATGTGGTGCTGAGGATTGAACCCAGTGCCTCACACATGCTAAGCAAGTGCTCTGCCACTGAGCTACATTCCCAGTCCCCAATAGGATTCATTTTGACATAATTGTAAAAGCATGGAATATAATTTGTTCTAATTCAGCCCTCAGTACTTCCTCTTTTCCTTTCTCCTCCCTGGTCTCTACTGTACTGATCTTCATGCTATTTACTTAAAGGTTTTTTAAAAATTATTTTCTTCTGGATGTACATGATGATGAGATTCACTGTGTTATATTCATGTATGTATATAGAAAATTTAGTTCAGATTCATTCCACTGTCTTTCTCTACTCCATCCCTCCTTTCCCTTAACTTTCCTTTGTCTATTTCACTGATCTTTTTTCTATTTTTTCTTTTATCCTTTCCCTTATTTTGTATTAGCTTCCACATATCAGAGAAAACATTCAACCTTTGATTTAAGGAGACTGGCTTATTTCACTTAGACTGATAATTTCCTGTTCCATCCATTTACCAGCAAATGCCATAAATTCATTCTTCTTTATGATATATATCACATTTTGTTGAACCATTCATCTCTTGAAGGGCACCTAGGTTGGCTCCATAGCTTGGTTATTATGAGTTGTGCTGCAACAAATATTGATGTGGCTGTGTCATTGTAGTATGCTGATTTTAAATCATTTGGATATATACCAAGGAATGGGATAGCTGGGTCATATGGTGTTTCCATTCCTAGTTTTTTGAGGAATCTCCATACTGCTTTCCAGAGTAGTTGCATTGATTTGCAGTCCCACCAACAATGTATGACTGTACTCCCCCCGCCACACACACACAAACATCCTTTCCAATATTTATTGTTACTTGTATTCTTGATAATTGCCATTCTGACTTGAGTAAAATTAAATATCAATGTAATTTTAACTTGAATTTCTCTAATTGCTAAATATGTTGAAGGTTTTTCATATATTTGTTGACCATTTGTATTTGTTCTTCTGAGAAGTGTCTATTTAGTTCTTTTCCCCAATTATTGATTGGGTTATTTGGTTTTTTGATGTTGAAGTTTTTTTTTTTCAGATCTTCATATATCCTGAGTATTAATGTCCTATCTGAGGAGCAGGTGGCAAAGATTTTCTCCTGTTCTGTTCGATTTGTCTTCACACTCTTAATTGCTTTCTTTGCTGTGAAGAAGCTTTTTAATTTGATACCATCCCACTTATTGATTTTTGATTTTACTTCTTGTGCTTTATGAGTCTTGTTAAGAAAATCAGTTCCTGAGCCAATATGTGGAAGTTTGGGGAGTTCTTTTTTATGATATATATTACATTTTCTTCTAGCAATTGCAGAGTTTCTTGACCAATGAATTTTAATATAAGAGAATAGGAAAAGTTCATTGATATGGTCTAAGATTGCACCTTACAATAACCTTTAAGTTTCACTTCAACAAGTGATTCTTAATGTAGTATCAAAGAACATGTAAAATATCTGAAAAGGTTATTAAAAACACTGCTACCCTTTTCAACTAGGTGAGACACTATTTTCTTTATATAGTTCAACAAAAATGGCATATAATAAAAGAATGAACACAGAAGCAGATATTATAATTGTTTTCTATTATGGAAGACATTAAAGAGATTTGCAAAAATGAAAACCCATGTTACTCTTCTTAATTTTTTATTTTTGAAAATATTTTTATGAAATAATGTTCATATTACTCTATACAATAATTGCTATTTTAAGTTATTCTTGAAAAATTATTAATTTTTTCAGTTTTGATTTCTCACAAGGTAAATTTGATATAACAAATAACTTGTGTTCCTCAATTTTTTTTATTTGTCACTTTTTAAAAATATGGTAAAATACACATAATATGAAATTTTCAATCTTTTTTTAGGGGGGTGTACCGGGGATTGAACTCAGGGGCACTCGACCACTGAGCCACATCCCCAGTCCTATTTTGTATTGTATTTACAGACAGGGTCTCACTGAGTTGCTTAGCACCTCACATTTTGCTGAGGCTGGCTTTGAACTCACGATCCTCCTGCCTCAGCCTCCAAGCCACTGGGATTGCAGACATGTGCCACCACACCCAGCGAAACTTACAATCTTAAAACATTTCTAAATATACATTTCAGTAGTAGGTCCCTTTACGTTATCCTGCAACTGATCTTCAGAACTAATATTGCCTTGCAATACTGAAGCTCTGTGCCCACTAAACAACTCTCCATTCTTCCCTCCCCCAGTTCTCAGGAACCAGCCTTCTACTGTCTCTATGAATTTGACTCCTATAGGTTTCTCATATAGCTGAAATCATACAGTATTTATCTTTGTGATACTGGCTTATTTCACTTAGTATAATGCCCTCAAAATTCATCCATGTTGTAACATGAACCAGAATCATCTTCTTTTTCAAGGCTGAATAGTATTACATTGTATGTGTAAACAATATTTAGTTTAACCATCCATCAATATAACCTTGGTTTTCTTTCACAATTTGGATGTTGTGAATAATATAGCTATGAACATGGATGTACAAATCTCTCCAACACTTTGCTTTTTATTCTTTTGAGTATATACCCAGAAGTGGAATTGTTGTATCATATGCTATTCTATTTTCTATCCTGTTTTTTCACAGGGGTGCCACCATTTTAAATTCACACCAACAGAATAAAAAGGTTCCAATTTATCCATTCCCATGCCAATAATTGTTATTTTCTGGCTTATTCAATTATTTTTTGATAGTAGATATCCTAAAGGATATGAAGTTACAGTAGCTCGTTGTGGGATTGAGTCACATTTCCTCAACATTAGTGATGTTGGGAATCTTTTCCTGTGCTTGTTATCCATTTGCATATCCTCCACGAAAAAAGTATCTATTTGATTATTTTGTCTCTTTTTTTAAATTGAGTTGTTTGTTTGGTTGTTGAGAAGTAGAATTTCTTTATGCATTCTGGATATTACCCATTTATCTGATACATGACTTTCAAAAATTTTATCCCCTTTCATAAGTTGCCTTTTCACCCCATTAATTATATATTTTGATGTGCAGAAGTTTATAATCTTGATGTAGTTCAATTAATCTATTTTTACTTTTTTGGCCTGTACTTTTGGCATCTTATCTAGGAAATTGTTATCAAATCTAATGTGATAAACTATTCTCCTATGTTTTCTCCTAAGAGTTTTGTAATTGTAGCATTTAATATTTAAGTCTTGAATTTATTTGTAGTCTTTTAATTAATTTTGTCTGATATTAATAAATCTACCTCAGCTTTCTTTTGCTTACCATTTTCATGGAACATATTTTTTATCATTTAATTATTAAATGTTGAGGGGTTTTGTTTTGTTTCTTCAGTGCTTGGAATTGAACTCAGGGCCTTGCACATGCTAGCCAAGCACTCTAACCCTGAGCTAGCTACACCCCCTGCCCTATCATCTAACATTTTTTTTGAGAGAGAGAGAGAGAATTTTTTAATATTTATTTTTCAGTTTTCGGCGGACACAACATCTTTATTTTAATTTATGTGGTGCTGAGGATCGAACCCAGCGCCCCACACATGCTAGGCAAGTGCGTTACTGCATGAGCCACATCCCCAGCCCATATCATCTAATTTTAACCTATGCATGTTCTTAGATCTAAAGTGAGTCTCTTGTAGATGGTATATAGTTAGATCTTGTTTTTAATCCATTATGCCAATCTAAACTTTTCCCCCTTTCTTTTTTATTTTCTTCTTTTTTCCCAGGGCTTCACATGTGCTAAAGCAATCTAGGCCTTTTGATTTCCAAGTTTGATCCGTTAACATTTTAAATAATTACTGATAGGGCAATATTTAGTAATGCCATTTTAATGTTTCTATGTGTCTTACAGTGTTGTTATATCTTGATTCTGCTTTTACTACCCTCCTTTTTGTTTAGTTGATTTTTATAGGGACACATTTCAATTCCCTTCTCATTTGCTTTTGTGTATATTCTATATTCTTTTGGGGGAATATATGAAAGAAACATCCTAATGCTATAATAGTTTTTTTTTCAAACTGATAACACCAACTTGAAATAAAAATGTGTTAAATTCCAAGAATTTGCCCCCTGCAGATACAACTTTGTGATTTCTTACACTTATGTACACTGGCTTTGAATGTTGATGGAAATGTTTCTCAATAATCTATTCATTCATATTTTCTACCAAGTATGAGAAAGAATTTATCTTACTATTTTTAAAGTGGTAAATTCAGCCTGGCATAATGTAACACACCCATAATCTCAGTGACTTTAGAGGCTTAGGCAGAAGGATCATAAGTTCAAGGTCAGCCTTAGCAAATAAGTGAGACCATGTCTCAAAAAATAAATAAATAAAAGGCCTAGGGATGGAGCTCAGTGGTAGAGCACCTTAATTAATTAATTAAAATAAAATGGTCAATTAGGTTTTGAAAACATTGCCTTATAGGACAACTCAGTCAAATGGTATGAGCCTAGGCACAGTGGTTGAAAATTCTCTGGGTGTACTCTTTTTTTTTTTTTTTGGTACTGGGGATTGAACTAGGGGCACTTAACCACTGGGGCACATCGCCACTCTTTTTTATATTTTATTTAGAGACAGGTCTCACTGACTTACTTAGCACCTCGACATTGCTGAGGCTAGCTTTAACCTGACAATCCTCCTGCCTCAGCCTCTTGAGCTGCTAGGATTATAGGTGTGTGCCACCATGCCTGGCTGGGTGTATTCTTAAACTCTTAACCAAAATAGAAATTATATTAGTTCAGTGCTCACTATATGCCAGTATTGAAGGCATTGAAAACATTCTGGTTTTGTTTTTGTTTTTGCTTTTTTGTGGAGCTGGGTATGAAATTCAGGGCCTCATGCATGCTAGGAAAGTACTCTACCACTGAGCCATATCTGCAGCCTTAATATTTTGATATTATCTTTCTATATATCTATTTAATTATTTCTCAAGAGATATGCACTCAAAATTTTAAAAAGAGGATCTCTGTTACACTGCCTGACACATACGTATTGTTCAATTATAGTTAGTGAATGGATAGCTTTATGCAGCATTTGCTCATTCATTACCATTTATGAAACACACAATATGTATCCAATTCTGGCCTGGGCATAGAGGATTCAGAAATGCATTAGACCATGGGGTGAGGTTGTGGCTCAATGGTAGAGTGCTTGCCTAGCATGTATGAAGCCCTGGGTTTGATCTTCATTATCCCATAAAAATAAATAAATAAAGTGCAGGTATTGTGTTCATCTACAATTAAAAAAAATAAAAATAGGAAAATGCATTAGACAAGTTTATTACTCTTCACAGTCTTAGAATCCAGAGGCAGAGTCAGCCACATAAAGCTTCCAGGTTATCATAGTCATTCTTCCTGCTACTTTTTGGACAATGTATGCCCATCACTCAAATAACTCCGTCTGATTCTTGGAACATACCTTACAAAGTGTAAGTTTGTAAGTTATGAATCATTTTCCCTGAAAAATCAGATGAAATTTCCATTCTGTGAACTGTCATGGAGTCCTGAATTCCCCCAATCATAATAAGCACTTATATCAGTTTATTGTAGTTTCCTGTGTTATTTATGCCATTTTCAGTAGGCAGCTCTTAGCCTGTAAAATATCTGTTTTGCCTAAGTGATGAATTCTTTCATTGAGCACCAAGGAAATGTCTCCATATTTCTTACTCATTTCTGTACCTCAGAACTCAGTAGTGCTTGACATAACATGTGTAAGGAAAGACACCATCATAGCTAGAGTGTTCAGTTGCTAGGGAAGGAAAAACAATAGAACCACAATAACTAATCAGTATTATCTAATCTTAGGCAGGAAGCCATAGCTAAATATTTTGAAATTTTATTTAGTGAGACAATTTTAAACTATTTTGTTGAGATATAATTGACATACACTAAATTTCACATGTTTAAATTATCAATTTGAAGCATTTTGAAATTTGAATGCATTTGTGAGTACATCACCAAGATAAATGTAATTTTAAAAATCACTAAGAGATTACTCATGCCCATTTGTGATCTGTCCCTTCACATCTATCCCTACCTGCCCCTGACTTCAGTAATTGAGGCACTTTGGTATTAGCAAAAGAAAGATAAGCAGATCAATCAATGAGAATAGAGGGTCCACAGACTCACACTAATACAGTTAAACCCTCTTTCACTAAGAAGCAAAGGCAATTTAATGGGGGAAAAGGATAATCCTTTCAACAAATAGTACTAGAACAACTAGTCACCCACCTGGAAAAAAAATGTAACAGAAAATAAAACATCGGTGACCTCACACTCTTCCCAAAATGAATCCTAAATGGATAATAAACCAAAATACAAAGCTATAAAATTCTTAACAATATAACATAGAAGAAAATATAAATGACCTTGGTTTGGGTGATGACTTCTTACATTCAAGACCAAAAGACAACCTTTAGAAGAAGAGAATGATAAGCTGGACCTCATTAAAATTAACTCCTTCCACTCTGCAAGCTATTCATTTAACAAAATAAGAAGGCAAGTCATAAACTGGGAAAAATTTGTCAAATACATATCAAAAAAAGGAATTGCATACAAAATATACAAAAATTCTCAAAACTTAACAATAAAAAACACAACTAAAAAAAAGTTAAGGCTGGCCAGGCCTGCCTGCTGGCTCTATGATGACTAGTGTGGAGCCATGGGCTTCGGCAGCCCCAGGAGTGGGGGGTTGGAGTGGTGGTAACCAGGTGCAAGCATTGTCATGCATGTGTCCTCCTGGGGAAGAGGAAAACATTTGGGGCCGGCAGCTTTCAGCTTATGTGTGTGTGTGTGTGGGGGGGCATTTGGAATTTGGTGAGACCTGGGAAAAAGCAGCTCTTAGCCTGTAAAATATCTGTTTTGCCTAAGTGATGAATTCTTTCATTGAGAAGAATAATTACCATTATGTCACTATATTAATGAAAGAAGTAGATTTGACTCATGATTCAGAACTAAAGAACGTAGAACCTGAGAAAAAGGAAAGTTGGGAATGGGTTCCTTTGGGAAGAATTTCCTCCTGTAGATCAGCTTTTCTGGGCACTCCATTGTTTAATGGAGCAAGGCTATGATCCATTTAAAGAAGATTTGAACCATCTGGTAGTATACAAGGGAAATACTCTCTAGGTGCCAAGAAGACTCCTTGATTTTATTTTTTTAAAGACAAAAATATAGGTATAGTTAGGGAATGTAAAATATCTACATTTCAGAACAATTCCTTTTTATCTAAAAAGTTCCATATGACTGCCAGTTTATTTGCATTCTCTTAAATACCTACCACCCTTGAGAAGATCTTTCTGGAATGGGTTATTGAAATGTATTTCAGACACAGAATAAAGGATAAATAGGGATATTGTGATTAATCTGCTTTCCATATTTATCTATGATATTTACTGTGTATTTTTATTATCACAATTTGCATAGGATAGTTACAATGGAACTTGCCTTATAACGTTTTCAGTTCAAATTCAGATATAATTCAAATTCAAACAGCATTAACTGTTGCAGAATTTATCGTGTTTGTTGATTTTCCTTTTTCATTCAAAAAATTTTTTTAGTGATATACTGTGACAATTGTATAACTAGGGAGAACAGGATAGGCCAATAAGGCATATTTCCCAGGTTTCTGATTGAGAACCTAAACTAAGAGAAGTGAGACAAACCATCTAAGATCTGTATCCTGCCATTGACAGGCATGTCATTCTGAGTTTCTCACTTCCTCTGCCTGAGATCCAATAGGTTTATATGTAAAATGAGAGTACTTTAGAGCAGTAGCTCTCAAAGTGTGGTCTAGGTGGGTCCTCAAGAGCCTTTCAGGGTATTCAAGGCCAAAGCTATTGTTATAATACTAAGACATTTAACTTTTTCACTCTCACTCTTTCATGAGCATACAGTAGAGTTTTGCAGAGGCTGCTTGATGTGAGATACTGTAACAGACTGAATGCTAAAGCAGATATAAGAATCCTGCTTTTTAATATGAATGTGTGACACTTTTCTCACTAATGAATTTTTTGTTTTAGAAAAAGTTATTTTTCAAAAAATATGCTAACACATTGAAAATGATTAATAAAAATTCAAAATTTTTGTATTAATTCCTAATATGATAAATATCTCTAGATGGGGTAGGTCCAATAGAACAGTGTTTCAGTTCAAACAGAGACCTATGAAACCCTACAAAACAAAAGCTAAGGGCTAGGGTTGTGGCTCAGTGGTAGAGTACTTGCCTCGCACGCATGAGGTAATGGGTTTGATCCTCAGCACCACATAAAAATAAATAAATAAAATAAAGATGATGTGTCTATCTACAACTAAAAATATTTTTAAAAAGCTATTTGTAATTTTTAAAAGTATAAATGGATCCAAAACCAAAAAACAATTAAGAACTTCTTGATTAGACTATAAGATTATATCCTTTATGAGCCCACTTCTATAGAATCCTTTGCTTCTCTTTAAGTTTACATTTGAATTTTGCACTTTCAAAAGACTGGTATTTTGGTAATACTTGCTACAAAGGAATTTTTGTATAGTATGTGAATGTCATTTTAAGTTCTTTTTTAATTGTTACCTTTTCAAAATTTTGTGTGCATATAAATTAACATTTATAAATCTCATTTTCTTTGAGTTGTATCTTTACATGTGTTTTATTTCAGAATGTTTGAGGACTTTAAACATTCTAAAATGTGTATCCCTTGAGCTTCAGATACACTGAATTGTGTGAAAAAAAAATTTAAATCATCAAAAGATCTGTCAGACTTAAGACCAAATATATATACAGATGACAAATAAGCATATAAAATATGCTTAAAATCATGTCATTAGGGAATTACAAATCCAAAAATAGTGAGATGCCATCATTCACCTATTAGAGTGTCTAAAATCCCAACACAGGCACCAAATGCTGTTAAGGCTGTCGTGGGGAAAAAAAGCAACTGTTATTTCTGGCTGGATGAAATGCAAAATGGTTCAGGCACTAATGGAAGGCAGTTGGCAGTTTCTTATAAAACATTATCTTACTATAAGACCCAGCATTTGTACTCTCTGGTTTTTACCTAAGTAATTGGAAAACAATTACACATGAATGTTTATAGCAGCATTATATGAATTTGACAAGATATGGAGGCAACCAAAACATCCTTCAAGAGGTAAATTGATAAATAAACTGGTACATTCGAAATATGGACATTTTGTAGTACTAGGGATTGAACCTAGGGCCTTGCACATGCTAGGCAAGGGTTCTACCATTGAGTTCCCCTCCCACAGCCCCACATGATGGCATATTGTTTAATGATGAAAATAAATGAGCTATCAAGCCACCAGCAGACATGGAGCCTTAAGAATGTGTGTGTGTGTGTATGTGTGTGTGTGTGTTTGTGTGTGTATTATATATATCTGAAAGAAGTCAATCTAAGAAGGCTAAATATAGTATGATTCCAACTATAAGAAATTCTGAAAAAGGCAAAACTATGGAGACAGTAAAATGATCAGCGATTTCTAGGGCTTTGGAGGTAAATAGGTGTAACATGAGTTTTAGGGCAATGAAACTATTACTTTCTATGATACTATAACAGTGAATAAATGTCATCATACGTTTGTCAAAACCCATAGACTATATAACACACAAAAAGAACTATAATGTAATCCATAGACATTAGTTAATAATAATGTATAAATATTGGCTCATCAATATACCACACTATTGCAAGATATTAAAAACACTGGAATTCATTGCAAGTAAAGGAATATATGGGAATTCTCTATACTTTCTGCTCATTTTTACTCCGTAAACCTAAAACTTCTCAAACAGATTAAGTCCATTATTTCTTAAATATAGAGTTCTCTAGTAAACCTGATTAACTCTCCTCTAGTTTTGTAAATGCATGGATAGTTATACTTGCTGTTTTAATGTCCTTATCTAGTAATACTATCATTTGTGTCATTCTTAATTTGTTTCAATTGAATGCATTTTATCCTCATTTTGAGTTGTATTTTTCTGCTTCTTTGCATGCTTTATATTTTTATTCAATGCCCAATATTGTTAATTTTAACTTGTTGAATAAGTATTTTATATTTCCATAAGATTTCTTTTAAATTCTCAGATGTGGTTAAGAAGTTTTGAAACTGGGCTGGGGTTGTGGCTCAGTGGTAGAACACTTGCCTAGCACATGTGAGGCACTGGGTTTGATCCTCAGCACCCATAAAAAATAAATAAATAAAATAGTTATGATATACATCTACAACTAAAATATATAAAAATACGTTTTGACACTATTTTAGCCAGAATTATATTTACTGAGACTAATTTTTCCCCCAATCCCAAAGCAAAGTGTTTTTTAGTACTTACATTTTGTGCTGTATGAACTGTGAGTTTTTCCATTCTGGCTGGTAGAAATCACATTCCCTACCCCATAGTAGCTTACTGCTATTTAATTATTTCAGATAGTTTTCCCCTCAACTTCTAGCAGTTTCCACATAGGCAAATACTGTTTAGTGCTCATGTAAATTCTCAAGGGCGTTCTTCTATAGAGATCCAGAGTTCTCTCAGTGTGAAGGTCTGTCCTCTCCAACACTCTGCCATGAAAATTCTAGCCACTTAGAATCCCCTACCCTAGTCTCCTCAACCCTCACAGGCTATTAGCTTCTGCTTGTGTTCCCCTTCAATGCAGTAAACAGCCTTCATGTTACCAAAGATGAATGCTGCTTATCTTGGAAATCATTGTTTTATAAATTTTCTCTAATTTATTTTGTTGCTTCAGGAGGAAGAGTAAATCTGGCATCCTTTCCTTCAACTTCATGGGAATTAGAATCTCCTAGAACATAATTTTTAATATCCCTTATTTAGCAAGATCTTGTTTAGGGTCAGAAAAAACAATTTAAAATAGAATTGAGCTCAGGGTATTGCTAAAGAAAGATTTCTTTTTTTTTTTAATTTTTTTTATTGGTTGTTCAAAACATTATAAAGCTCTTGACATATCATATTTCATACATTAGATTCAAGTTGGTTATGAACTCCCAATTTTACCCCAAATACAGATTGCAGAATCACATCGGTTACACATCCACATTTTTACATAATGCCCTATTAGTAACTGTATTTCTTAATAACAAATAAGATAGACTGAGGAAAGGCAGCCTGTTTTTTGTTTTTTTTTTTCCTGGCGGACACTGTTGTACCTGAATGCGACACTTGAAGCACCTATAGAGATGAGAATCCTGACTAAGATATCTCTCTGATGTGGGGGATTGCTCTCTGGGCCTTCTGAAGACAGGAAATCACCACTCTCTGATGATCAGCATCTCTCAGAGATCATGAGATCTTCATTTCAATTTCCCAGAAGGGATCTTCAGCCCATCCCAATTAATGCCAGATCCCCTAATGTCCACTTGTGGGAACGATGCCAAAGTGGCTCCATGTTCTCCAGCCTGACACATGAGAAATGACTTCACTCACCTAAAGTCCATTATTGTGAAAGACAGTGATGACATCAACTGCAGACACCAGACACATTGCTCTTGGTCCCCATGCTTCCTACATTTAGGAAAACATGAAAACTATAATAGGGTCTGACAACCATGTCTCAGACATTGTGTATGGAATCTCTAAACTTGTGTTCTTCCAAGGAAACCGTAATCCTGTGGTCATGATGTTATACATTAAAGGCTTTAGGGTAACTAATTGAATGATTTACTGCTGATTCCCAAGTGGAACTGACAGTGTCTACTTACTTTTGGTCCAACTATCTTGGCATAATAACATAAATTATGATAAATGATTTCTGCTCCCTATTTGACATACATCAGAGCATGATGCTCTATATTCATCTTCATCACTTTACTTAAAATGCTCACAGAGTTAAGAGAAATGCAGTTCTATAACCATTTTGCCAGTGAGGAAAGGAAGACCCAGAATAGTTTACTCACTTGTCTGACAGTGGGTTTCCCTTCGGTGTGCTCGCCACATGCCCTGAACTTTCTTAGCAATGCCTTAGTCACAATGTGAGATATACAAGAGGTTATCCCTTTTTTTCATGCAATAATTTGGGAAAAGACAGGGTCTAAGGAAAACAGAACTTAGTAAGGATCCAGAAATCCTATGTTACTCCCTCTTCATGACTTTTCATAGCTGTGTGACCTCATTTTAATTACTTCATACTCAGTTTTAATATCAAAGAAGTATGGATGACCTCCTGAGATAGTGGTTCCAAAGTACTGCCCATACTTCAGGTTGTGCACTTTTGAAGCAATAGCTCCATTTGAATTTTTGCTGTAACTACAATGAAGAAAAAAGAAAGCATTCACATGCACTAATTTCCTACTAGATGCTAGGCTCTCTGACTTCTTTACATGCATTAGTCTCACAAAGAAGATGAGTGCAGTCTTGTAAAGATGTTACAAATTCAAAGAGCCACCAGTGTTATTGGAATTGGACATAAGCCCAGGTGGATATCCATTAAAAGCACTTTTCCCTCAAAAGAGTATTTCAAATACTATCAAATACATATTATTGTAATTCTGTAAGTCTAAACCAGATCTAAAATATAGAGTATATTTTTGAAAAGTATATTGTTACCCTGATCCAGTGGTTTCAGTTACCTTGAAGCTCTCTAGAAAGTTATACTTTCAAATATAAAATGTCATTTTCTTAAACTATATTAAGAAAATAATAGCTAAAACCTCCCCAAATTTGGGCAAAATCCCATTCAAACAGAGATGAAAGGAAATGTGTACACCCCACATAAGACAAAACCAAAGGAAGCCTTCAAGACACATGATATTTGAGCTTCTGAGAAAGTGAAGCACACAAAAATGACATGTTATTTATATGGGAAAACCAATTTTAGTGGCAAAAGATTTCTCCTTTCAAACCACAGAGAACAGAAGGAAGAGTCATGATATTTTTTCAACTTTTCAAAAAAGAACTGACAACTATATACTTTATATTTGGAGATATTTATCCTTTAGGAATACATATTTGGACCAAACAAAACTATGAGAGTATTTGATGACCTATGCTTAATGAATGCCTATGGGAAGTTCTCCAAACAGAAAAAAAAAAACTGCAGAAAACCTGGAATTTCAGAGCAGAAAGAAAACTGGAATGAATATAAATATGATTAAATAGCAGTTACTCTTCTCCTCATGAGCATCTTAAGACATGATTTATATTTGAAGGAAAAAAATTTTAATAACAGCTGTACTTGAGACAATTATATTTTTACAAGTTAGGAGGGTGATTAGCCCAAAATGGAACTAAGGTTTCTATATTTCATGCAAAATCATGAAATATCAATACCAATAGATGGTAGTTACATATGTATTTTGTAATATCTGGAGCAACTACTAACAAAACATAAGGCAACATACTCAGAGGCATGATATAGGAATGGAAATGGCATTCTAAAATGTATTCAAGTGATTCACAAGCACAAGAATGCAGAAAAAAATACCCCACAGGAATAAGAAACAGAAAAAAATCAAAGCAAATAATAAAATGGCAGACTGAAGCCCTAACATATCAATAATTACTTTAAATTTGAGTTGTCTAAATATAGAAACTCAAGTTAATTGTTTTTAATTTTTAGATTATTTCAATTGTAAATTGACAAATGATTCTATAAATTTGTGGGGTAAAATGTGATGTTATCACATGTATACAACATGAAATTATTTAATTGAACTAACTAATGTATCCATTACCTCTAATACTTATCATTTTTGTGATGAAAACATTTGAAGTTTACCATCTTAAAAACTTTGAAAAATACTATACACTATTGTTAATTATAGCACAATTTTGTTAATACATGTCAAAAAACTTGTGCCTCCTGTTTAACTGGAACTTTGTACCCTCTGAGCAACATCCCTAATGTTGGATATATGTAATATGGGACTTTAAATGACCTCTCTCATGTCAATGGACAAAATGATTATAGAATATAGAAGAACTAAATAAAGAATACAGAACTAAATAAATACCAAATGAGATAGATCTAAGTGATGCATTTTGCACTCTGCACTTGCAACAAGACTGCAAATTTCAGCCAGGCATGGTGGCACACACCTGTAATCCCAGTGGCTTGGGAAACTGAGGCAGGAAGATTTTTTGCAAGGTCAAAGCCAGCGTCAGCAACTGTGAGGTTCTAAGCAACTCAGTGAGACCCTGTCTCTAAATAAAATACAAAATAGGGCTGTGGATGTGGCTCAGTGGTTGAGTGCCCCTGAGTTCAAACCCCAGTACCCCTCCCCATACACACACACACACACACACACACAAAAAGAGAGACTGCAGATTTCAAATTCCAATAAATGCAAAGTAGATTATAAAGGCCAATGTTTCTTTAACAATAACTAGAAAGCCTAGGTGAATTTTAAAAAATAAAAACAAAAAAGCAAACCTTAGTCCTAGTATCATTTTTAAGGTGGCGGGTACCTGGAATTTCATAGCAGAAAGAAAACTTTCTGCTTAACGACTGAGCCACACCTCCAGCCTGTTTATTTATTTATTTACTTACTTACTTATTCATTTATTGAGAAAGGGTCTCACTAAGTTGCTTAGGGTCTTGCTAAACAGCTGAGACTAACCTTGAACTTGCCTCAGCCTCCTGGTTCGCTGAGATTATAGGCATGTACCTCTGTGCATGGCTGGTATTAGGTATCTTAAGAGAAGACAAGGAGCTGCAAAGTAAGTCTAGGATATAAACTACTTTCACCCAGAACTGCCTATTTGAAAATAAACAACTGTAAAGTTAAGCTGTAGTTTGGTGATAATCACTAGAAATAAAATTCAAATCTCAGAGCTAACCAAAGGTGGCAATGCTGTTGAGCCAACCCATTATTTTAGCTGAGATTGCAGTAGCCTACACTTTCTGAGTCTAGAGGAACAAACCATAAGTATATCAGCTTTCATTTGTAGCCTGATCTGGGGTACAAATTTAAAAACACATTAAACTAGATGATAATGTAATTGTCACAGACCAAGCTAGGAAAATACAGCTAACTTGGGTGGGATTTTTTGTTTGTTTTGTTTGAGGTGAGGACTTGGTATGTTGCTCAGGCTGGTCTGGAATAAATTGGTGAAAATCTGATTCCTATAAATACATATATGGGCTAGAGATATAGGTCAGTAGTGGAATATGTGCATTGGCATGCACAAGCCACTGAGTTCAGTCCCCAGGCATGTGTGTGCATGCACACACGTGTGCACACATACACACACACACATACAAATGCATGTATTATAAAAATAAAAATGGCTTAAATTGAACTAAGCATCTCTTTTGAAAAGCAACAAGAATAACAACAAAAGAACCATAAAATAAATTCATCAGTAAAAATACAAAAATAAATGAAAAAGAAAAGAAACACACAATATAGTTTTAATCAACTTTTCACCAGGGCTTTGAGAAGTCTATAAAACTGATAAACTTCTGGTGAGTCATAGAAAGAAAAAAAGAGTAAAGACACCAATCAATAATATCAGAAATCAAAAGTGAGGGGGGTGACATCACTAGAGAATTTTATGACAAACAATTTGAAAACTTAGAGAAAGTGTTCAATCAGTAAAATACAACTTAAAACAAATGTAAAGGCATGACTTGAACTGTAAACATGAAGTAAATAACATTAGCAATTAAATAATTATTGGACAGAATGCCTTTATTTTATTTTTTTAATTTTTATATGGTACTGGGGATCGAACCCAGTAACTCACACATGCTAGGCAAGCGCTCTGCCACTGAGCTACAGTCCCAGCCTGCAATTAAATAATTTGGTAAAATAATCTCTAAGTCTTAATGGTTTCATAAATGAATTATGTTACTATTTAAGTAAGAGATAATTCCAATATTACACAACTTTTTTCAGAGAATAGAGGGTACGCTATGTTTTATAAAGTATTCCTTAACACCAAACCTGGACAAGGACAAATTGAGAAGGGTAAATTTCAAACACATTTGTCTCATAAGCATTGATGAAAATATCCTAAGCAACATACCTGGGGAAAAAATCCTAGCAATATATAAAAATACTATATATTATCATGATCAAGTTGTGTTCATCCTATGAAAGCAAGATTAGTTTAACATCAGAAAACAAATTAATACATTAAAAAAATTAAAAACAAATTAAAGTTGTGAACAACTTTAATACAAAAATAAAACCAAGTGTGAAAAGTCCTCATTTATTCATGAAGAAATAATTTTTATATGGGCACAGTGGCACACAACTGTAATCCAAGCTACTCAGGAGGCTGAGGCAGGAGAATTACAAGTTCGAGGCTAGCCTTGGCAACATATTGAGACTCAAAAGAAAAAATAAAAAGACTGGGGATGTAGCTGAGTGGTAGAGTGCCTCTGTGTTTGCTCCCCAGTCCCCAATTCACAAAACCAATTTGTAGAAAACTAAAAATAGCTGAGACACTAGTATGGCAATTTGTAAATCAATGGATGTGTAACTGATGTGATTCTGCAATCTGTGTATGGGGTGAAGGTGGGAGTTCATAACCCACTTGAATCAAAGTGTGGACTATGATATGTCAAGAAATTTGTAATGTTTTGAACAACCCACAATAAAAAATTAAAAAAAATAAAAATAAAAATAAAAATAGCTGAGATTCTGTAAGAGGTTTTTAGATATAATTTGAGTGATCAGGATTTTTCTAGACATGTCATCAAATCAGAATTTGTAAAAGCATAATATGATAAATTTCAAGACATAAAGACTAAGAAAAAATATTATTCCTTTTTCTCAGTCTCTCTCTAGCTTCCACATTTGAGAAAAAAAAAACATTTAAACTTTGTCTAACTGAGTCTGGCTTATTTCACTTAGAAGGAATAACAGTTTAAAACTATTTGCTACTCATATCACAAAGGGTTTAATTTCCTAATAATAAAAACACTCTTACTGATTCAATTCTGATAAAGGAACAAGGGTTACTACATTGTTTTTGACAACCCTAGCTGCTGTAATGGATGAAATAAAAACTTGCAGTAGCCCAATACTACTGAAATTTTTCTTACCCTATAAAGTCCAAATGGAGGTAGGATTAGGGTGGGTTGGTGCTGCTTGTGGAAATAACAGTGGAGCCAGACTGACAGAAGCTCTGCCACCTTCAGCACCTGGCTTCATAGGGCACTCTGGGTTTCATCATTATGCCACCAGATGGGGCAAGTAATAGAATTAAATGATCACATATTGAGGCTTTATGAGTCAGGCTTGTAAATTTTGTACATCATTTATGCCCACTGTCCATTGTCCAGGACTCACTCCAAGAGCCACATTTACCTGCAAGGACTCTGGGAAACTCAAGAAGGAAAAGGAAATAGATTGGAAAAACACATAGTCTCTACTACAGTTATCACCAAAAAATCCAAAGGAAAGAAAATACAAAATGTGTTTAAAATTATTTTTAAAATTCCCAGATTTATGCAAAATACAAAAAATGTACATTTTATCTACAAAGACACCGTCCATTACCTATCACTTTGCAAAATATACAGGCAACTGAAACCCACTAATTTGGAACACATGAGAGGAAACAGGCATGCTCCTATATTGTTAACCAGTGATGAAATTTTATGTAACCTCAGTAGAGGGCAATTTTATCAGTCCCTATTAACCTTCAACGAGCATTTACCCTTTCACTTTGAAATCCTACTTCTATGAATTTATCCTTTAGATATACCTGCATGAGTATGAAATGGTGTTACATATGACTTATTTATTGCCTTGTTGTTTGTAATTGCCTAGGGCTAGGAAAACCATAAATGACCATTCATAAAGAACTGGCTTAAAAAAAATAAGAGATATAAATGAATGGAGCCTGCATATGTGTGTGCGAGAGAGAGACAGAGACAGAGACACACACACACACAGAGATTCTTTAAAATTCATTTTGAAAATATCCTTCGGAAAAAAACACAGATTAGGGGGAAAAAGACAAAATGTGTATAATGCCTGATTAAGAAACAGTTTAAATACTCAAAGAATTATATGATGAAAAATTGGAAAGAATGGTAGTAGTGGGAATGAGAAAACACATGGGTTTTGATAAATATTTAGGAGAAAGATCTATAATACTTCCAATGAATAATATAAGAAAGGCAATAGAGAAAGTGGTAACTAAGAAAATGCCCAGATTAAAAGGGTGTGAAACCCAGTATATTGTGATACCATTGAGTGGGAAGGAAAACACTGAGAGGGAGCCAAATTTAAGACAAAGAGTAAACATTGGTCTTCCTACTTATGTAGCATTTGAAATGCCAATGACCAATTTAGTTCAGTATATAGGGCAAATAGTTGGTTCTCCTAGTTTGAATCCCTGTTGATTGGTGTGAAATGATAATGTCCTCCATTGCTGCTAGATGTAATTGAACATGAGGGTACTAATAATGAAGATTGCCCTGATGAGAGAATGCAGTGATGTTGAGCAGCCTTAGAACTAAACCCCAAGAAACTCAAATATTTCAAGTTTGGATAGAGGAGGAGGATGTTGCACCAGAGCTGGATAAATTGTTCAGAAAGGTGAGGACATGAAGAGAGTAGTGCCACAGAAGTCCAAAGGTAAGAGCGCTTCCAGAAGGAAAGAGTGCTCCACGCCATGAGGGGAGGGAGGAAGGGCAAATTATTGAAGACCTGACAGTTTGCACTGCCTTGAGCATGTGGAGGTCAGTGCTGGTGATTTTAGGTCATGAAAGCCTTCAAGGGGGCCATGGCATGACAGCAGTTGCGGGATAAGAGGGAAGACAGAGGTGGACAAGGGGCCACAGAGCCCCAACAGTTCCCTCACATCATCTGGATCCGAAGGGAGGGACAGAGAGAACACACTGTAGAGGGGTTCACAAGCTACACGAGGGGCAAGTTAATAAACAGGTCATGTTTCCGTTTCCAAGGTCTACGGGAGTACTTACACGGGTGCCAGGATTGTGCTGAACATGCCGTGCCACCCGATCTTCACGACAATCCAAAGGCAGAGAGGATATGCTCCCCGAGCCACATGGGAAGAAACGGGTTGGCAGAGTCAAGCGACTTGTCTAAAGCCACCCTGCAGCCAGGGGGCAGGCTAGGCAGTTCCTTGTGGGGGGCGGCGGGACCAGCGACAGCAAAGCCTGGGCAGGGATCCCCTGCAGGAGTCTGTCCCTATTCCCTTGAATTCTGGCTGCCCTTCCTCTCCGCCTCTTTCCTCCACCTTGCTACGCAGGACAGCCAGAAAGGCCAACCTCCGCATCCCAGAGGGACAGGGGAAGCTCCTGAAGGAGGAGGGGGACGAGGGCTGCGCTTCCGGCGGTGCCCCTGAGCTCTCTCCCGCGACCCCTACTTGGGGCGCCCACGCCTGCCGCTCAGTACACCTTGTGTTTCGGGGCCACAGCGCGGGCGGGAGGGAAGGGTCCTCAGGCCGCTCCACCTAACGCCTGCGGGAGGACCCGCGCCTGAGCTCGGGGACGCTCACACTGTCCCGTGGGAGACGTGGAGACCCGAGCCCAGAGCAGCCCGGGAACAGGGACCCTCACCCTTTGGGTCCCCCTTCCCCACCCAGCCCGCCTTGTAGAGTCCCGGGCAGCAGCGGTTCCCACTTGCTGCGGTGCCAGGTTAAAAAGGTGGCTTCGGGGAGGGATCGCGACTCCCCCGTCAGCCTCCACTAGGCGACGCTGGCTAGGCCTTCAGGTGATCCTACAGCCTTGAGGGCACAGGTGCCTCCATCACAGATGACCTTCCTGTTCCGACTCTACCTGTAACACTTAGAAAAGAGCTCAGTGTAACAATGAGGAAAGGACTTGATAATGCATGATTATGTGTTCAGTTTATATTAAAAGTGAGGTTTGTCCAGTGTTTGTCATGTGTCAAGCACTGTTCTAAACTGGGGGCGGTGGAGCACACGTGCCTGTAACTCCCCCTTCTGGGGAGACTGAGAGGGGAGGGTTGCAAGTTCGAGGCCAGCATTGGCAACTGAAGGAGGCCCTGTCTCAATATAATGAATGAATGAATAAGACTAGCGCTGTCGCTCAGTGGTAGGTGGGCCCAGGCTTCAATCCCCAGTACTGCAAACACAACACACTGTACTAAATGTTTTCATCTATTTATTGAGGGTTGTGTGTGACCTAAGGAAAAGGCCCCTAGAGGGGCCCCCAAACGTTAAGAGAGTGAGGAAGAGGAAAGAACTCCCTGAGAAAATTTGTAATACTGTGTAAAAGTTGTAATACTGTGTAAGAACAACTAGCATAAGATCTGCACTGTTTACAAAGGATAAGTGTACCATACAGAGCTGTCAGCTATGGGACAAAGTTATACAGCAGATCTCCAGAATTTATTCCTCTTGCATAGTTGAAGACCTATGCCTGTGTATTAGAGACTTGTCTTTTCCCCTGCCCCTTAGCCCCAGGCACCGACCAACATTCTCTGTGATTCTATGAGTTTTCTATTTGTCATGGCTTCCTATGCAGATCATGCTGTGTTTGTCCCCCAGTGAGTAGCTTATTGCAGTACTATTCCCAATAACCAAAATGTACAAACAACCTAGATAGATATCCATGGGTGGATGAATGGAAAAAGACAACGAGGCATCTGAGAAACTGATGTGACCCCCTTTTGAAAAAATAAATAAATAAATAAATAACAGCAGTCTATCCCAAGGCCTGTCCAAAGGAAGAGGGCTTGACCCTTGTCCTTGGAGAAACCCACAGAGAGCTCCTAGGCACATACCCACCCTGCTGAGTTGTTTGTCTGTAAATAATAGGAGAGATCTTTGGAGCCAGGTGTCTCTGATTCAGTTAGGCTAGGTGAGGACCCATGGCAACCCCATAGCAACCACCAATCAGCATGAGACAGGGAAAATACCTGGGATGTCAGATGACCCCCAAGTAGTTTATGGTGGTTGATAACATGTTAGGAAACCATGTACTTTAGCACGTACACCCCTCACAGATTAAACCAATCAGTTCAAACGAATCCCCCTCTTGTATTAACCAATCACCCCTACCAAACTTGTTCCCGCCAATGAATGTGCTAATCAATGCTAAGAGTTGTTGTTTGATTTTCCCATGGTGTGGAATGATTTGCTGTGTGATGTTGTGACGAATAGAGTACCCCCCAAACACCTGTAAAATCTCACTGAACAAAGGAACGGGGCTCACTCCCTGGGACCACTGCATCAGAAAAGGTTGTGAGTCCAGGCTCAAGCTTGCAATAAAGACTCTTGTATGATTCAGCTCCTGGAGGTCTATTGGGGTCCCACGAATCTGACATTACAGCATCTACCTGCAATATTATCCACCTTTAGAGAATAGAACCCTGTAACGTGCTACCACATGGGTGAATCTTAAAGACCTGCTAGTGAAGTAAGCCAGGAACAAAATGGCATGTGTTATACTATTCCTCATTACGTGAGATGCGTAGAATCAGAAAACTCAGAGACAGAGTAGAGTACAGGTGACTGAAGCCTGTGCAGAGGAGGAAATAAGAAGTTATTGTATAATGGGTACAAGGTTCTATGTTAAGAAAATGTGTTGGAAATTGATAGTGGTGTGATGTATATACAATAATGTGAATGAACACCTCTACCACCTAAAAAGGGTTGCTGGGCTAGTGGCACATGCCTGTAATCCCAGCAGCTCAGCAGGCTGAGACAGGAGGATTGCAAGTTCAAAGCCAGCCTCCTTAAAAAGAGTCAGCCTTAGCAAAAGCAAGGTGCTAAGCAAGTCATTGAGACCCTGTCATTGAATAAAATACAAAATAGGACCGGGGATGTGCATCAGTGGTAGAGTGCCCCTGAGTTCAATTCCCAGTTACAAAAAGTTTAAAAATTAAAAGTAAATACAAAGGGTTAACACAGTCAATTTCCTAATTGTTTATTTAAAAACCATAAAAATCTACCCCAAAGAGAAACTGGTAAGAAAATTGGGCAGCATTTTTGCATATCTTGCTCTACCCCCTCCCTGCCTTGTTGGAGCTCTAGAGTATAGCAGCAGGTATCCACAAGAGGGACCCCTGATACCTGATACTAGACAAAGTGCAGCAGACCTTATTCACCAGTGACTGTATTCATAGTTCTTATTTTTCTCAGAGCTACCTGAAGAGCTCATGCAAGATGCTCCACTATATTGGGCCCAACTTAGAACTCACTTCAGGCAAAAAAAAAAAAAAAAAAAAAAAAAAAAAAAAGAAAAGAAATCTGATGGTCTATTCTAGAAAACATTCTAAGGCAAAAATAAACAAACAAAAACCTATAGCTGCTTGAGTCTAAAGTTTGCACTTGAAAGATGCAAAGGGCAGCTGAAAGCCTTGGGTGAGGGGAAAGCAGAGAAGAGTGCTTCTTTAGGACATGAGAGCATTGGAAAGCACCTCTGTGTGCTCAGGGGTTTAAAACACCAGGTGCATAACCCAGGAGGATGCTTGCTCAGAAAAGATCTGGGAAGACCTTTTGGTTTCCCTGCAGTTGACCCCTGTTCTCAGTAGAAGCAGAAAATGAGAGTATGGTGGATTTTTTAAAAGTCCCATCAAAATGTTGAAGGAGTACATCACCACAGAGCCAATCCACCAAAAGTGACAGTAGTATTTTTGGTTTACTTTGGTTTGATCCTAGCTTCTGACTCTCAAGGAAATGGCTTCCACACACAAGCAAAAGGACAGCAACTTGAATGACCACAAACGACAAGAAATGCAAGCTCTCACACAATAGTTGGTAAACATCTCTTTCAAGCAGACCTTATTCTGGAGCTGCTTCTTCTGGGGAAGGTAGTGGGTAATGGGGAAGACTTGGGGTCAGGGGTTAACAGATGTGGCTTTTTCTCTGGACTCTGTCCCTAACTGGTTGTGTGACTCTAGGAAAGCAAAACTACTCAGTTCCTCTTCTGCAAAAGAGGTCAATAGACATCCCTTCTGTCTCCCTATGGGTTATGAGACTCAGATGGGAAGAAGCAATTAATGAATGGCTGTACCTTTCAGACATGAAGAAAAACAAACACTGGGGAAGGGAGATAATCTGATTTTCAGTGATACCACACTGTAATATCAAGATTTCCAGTTTTCAACATCAGCTACAAATTCAGAAAGCATCCAAGGAAACAGGGACATATGGCCCCTTCACAAGAAAATGATGAACAGAGGAAAGAAGAGTACAATTTCCAAAGAAGAGAGTGTTCGATAGTTTCCATGCTCTTTCTAAATTAGGTGATCTGAGTGTAGCAGGGAGTGTGGGGGTGGGCTCATCCTCTCATGAATTTGAAGAAGAAAATGCACAGACACTAGGGAGAACAAAGTAAGAGCATTTATTAGAGGAATGGAAAGCAGAGCTCCAAAAGAGGGAGGGGACCCATGAGAGGAATGTCAAAGTGTGGCTCTTAGGTTGATATAGTTTAATAAAGGTTTAATACAGGTTTAATAAAGTCGGCCCCTGAGCACTCCTGGGTAAGGCGTTCAGTGTCCACGAGGGATTCATGCCACTTTGAGTCCAATCAACTTGTCAGTCAGGTATTTTTCCTTCTGTGGAGAGGCAGGACCCCTGTCACGTAGGGTCCTCATTTAAAAACAACATTTTTATAAGTTTATAGCAATATCTGCAGGTACTGTTTGTGAGTTACCGCTCAGGGAGTTATCCAGGGGCCCATCTATCTATCATTCCAGCCTTATCTCATTCCTGACGTCAGGAGGACAGAATATTCCCTTTTGATTTCATGTCATGGGGGAATGCTGGAGAGAGTCTCCCATGGAATGTGGGGAGTAAAAGCCTAGTATTGGGTGAACAGGGAAAGAAGTATGACCAGTGTAGAAAGCTGAAAGTTCCATTGTGAACGTGGGGACATTAGGTGGTCGCCTGGCAGTAATATGGGAAAGAGGGAAGGTGCTTTGGATTTTTTATTATTTATTTACATTTCATATGTTCAGTTGTTCTCAGAGCATGTTTTAGTGCTCATGGAAAAAAAGTAATTTGGAGAAGGAGAAGCTGAATATATGAGAGTAGTAGACAGAAAAAAATAAATCATTCATAGTAGAAGGTTCCTGATAAGATAGCAGGGATGTCATCCAAAACACTCACTGAAGGCTTTTCCCTTAAACATCAAGAGTGATATTTCTATCATTACTGGAAGGAGGATGACCACCACAGATGTAGCTGCAGGCCGGTTTTTTTATACCGGTGCCACGAATTGTAAGAGTCCCCCTGAGGACCGACATTTTCTCACCAAAGTAGTAGATCACCAGCTTCTAAGATAGAAAAATGCAGATCAGGTGTTTGAGGCATTGTAAAGCTCTAAAACTACCTGGTCATTATAGGGAGTTGGAGAGGAGCATTTTGGGAAAATGCAGTAATCCACTAGCCCCCTTCAAGAGCTTGGTTGAGATGGATGCCTTGCATTATAGAGAGTATTAGTCTCTATAGCCACTTGATTTTCCCCTAGAAGCCTACTGCTTCTTGAACCAGAACACTGTGTCCATCCAGATCCCATAGAGACAATTGTGAGTTGGATGAGTGATGAGTTGGATGCACTTTGTTGCAGAATGGAAGAGAGAGGCTTGCACAATTTGCAGGTGAGGACAGTATACTGAGGTGAGATCTCTGGAAACAGCCAGGATGCCCAAGAGCAAGCTTAGCTGGACATCATTTTGGCCAGGTGCTCAGGAATTGGCTCCAGACCTACAATAGGTATTTAGGAGTCATCTCTATACCAGAAGTAGATGAAGCCTTGAATTGGAATTGAATAATCCGGGACTAGGAAGTAGAGTATGTAAAGATTTGGCCAGGGAAATGGGAACCAGGGACCCATTTAAGTGCACAGGGAAACAGAAGTTGTGGAAGCAGATGGAGCAAGAAATCTAAGGGGAAGAGGAACGTCCCTGGGAGACAGGGTAGAATCACAGGCAGAGATGAAGGAGAGAGGGTAATGCCAGAGGGAGCTGAGGTCAGATGAGAACCGGGAGTCGAGTCCTCTGGGATTCATTAATTAGAACATGCTTGTTACCTTATTGATACCTGTATCAGCTGGGATAGCTGGGGGCCCATAGGGAATGAAGCCAGACTGAATTTAATTGAACAATGAGGATGGGAAGGCTCAGATGCATCTTTGGAAAAGAAATGAGGAAGAGGGTTTGGTACACAGAGAGGGAAGGCAAAAGTTAATTAGGATGGAGTTCCTGAATACCTTTTGAGAAGGAGGCATTGAGAAGGGAGAAAGAGAAAATGCAGGAGAGAGAGAATCAGACAAAGTGTTTCCTCTCATCTCCCATTGCTAAAAAAGCCCCTGAGGGAGATGGTCTTATCCCTGCTGAAGAGATCCAATCCGGAGTTGGTCAGGATGAGTGCTCTAAAAGCGAGAAGTTCAGACTCTTGCCTGTGGTTGCACAGCTATCAAGTGGGAGAGCAGGGCTTGAGCCCAGCTATCATTCCAATTGCCAACACATGCCAGGGCATCGTGTTCCAAACAGGCTGAACACCGTCCTTTCTTAGGAAAAAGGAAATCACACTGTGACAGTACATTTTGAAACATTTATTCTTTACAAGAATCCCATTCAGAACTACCCCAAAAAGTAGTGTGAGGTTGACCGTTTTCAGTGTCGATTAATGGCTGTTCCTCAGCAGATTGTCTCACACTCCTCAATGATTTCAGTCTTTACAACATCACTGCACAGTTTATATGCCTCCCTGTGCTTGAGAATGGGGGAACCAGCGTTCACTCAGGTCTCAGCTCTTGAGCACTGAATTGTCTGTTTATCCTCCTCCAATGAACCTGGTTGCCAAGATTTTTCATATCTCAAGTTGTAACTGGGTGTAAATGTTCCCTATGTCCACTCAGACGTTAATGAGCGTGAGTAGATTGCAGGGGACATTTGGATATTAAGTACAAAGTAAATGGTGCTTTTAGAGACACACCAGGTTGAAACATAATCCACATAAAATAAAACTCATCCATGTAAATTGTACACTTCAGTTGGGTTTGGTGGCATACTCCATTAGATACGCGACCATCACAAGAATTTCACTAAGAAATGTTAAACTCCTCAGAAGAAAGCCCCTGCCCATGAATATCTATGTTCTAACCTACACTCCTTGCCCAGGAAAACTAAATTATTGCTTCTAAGTGAAATAAGCCAGGCTCAAGTAGTTTGAAAAAATTTAAAAATTTTCTCTCAAATGTGGAAGCTAGAGAGAGACTGAGAGAAAAAGAAGAATAATTTTTAAAATGGCTATCTTGAGAAGAGAAGGGAGATGAAGACAGTAGAGGAAGGGGATTGGGAGGGAAGGAGGAGGGGAGGGCATGTGGGAGAGGCTGGGATACCAAACCTATGAATTCAGGGTGTGTCCAGGACTGGGGCTGAAGCTCAGTGGTAGGCCTACACCGGCTGGCCCTGAGATTCATTCCCAGCACCACCAAAATTCATAACTAACTAAATTATTCTCTGCCTAGATATGATTGTACTATAATGAATCCCACTTATGTGTATAATTTTAATGCACCAATTGAAATGATAACATAATGATAATAATAGGAGGGAGATGAGTAGAGTAGAACAAGCAGAATAGGGGGAGAGAGAGAAGAGGAGAGAAAGGGAAGGTTCTGGGGAATTTGATTAATCAAATTATGTCATGTGCAAGTTTCAGTGTGGCATAATGAATCCCACTCCCATGTATAATTATAATGCTCCAGTAAAATTATTTTAAAGATTTCTGACTATAAATTCACCTATTCTGAACATTACATAAAAGTGGAAACTTATCATGTGGCCTCTTCATGCATTATAAAGTTTTCAGGGTCCACTTATGTTTTAACACATTTTGGGGCTTCATTCCTCTTGATTGCCAGAGAATCTTCCACTAAATGAATAGACACCATTCCATCTAACCAGTCATAATCTGATAGACACGCAGGTTACTTAATAACTTTGGCCTTTATGAATATTCATGTTCTCAACATTTGTGAATGCATTTTTGTTTTGACATAAATTTTCATTTCCTTTTGGTGGATTCCTAAGAGTGGACCTATTGGGTCACTTGGAAACTGTTTCAGGTATTGAGGAAAACCTAAACTACCCAAAGGGGCTGACCTATTTTATAATCCCTGCAAGCAATCTATCTGGATTTCCATTATTCCAGTCCTTGCTGTCAATTATTATTGTCTGACTTAAATGTTAAATTGTCTGACTTTAAATGTTATCATCCAGGTTGTGTGAAGGAGTAGTGCACTGTGGTTTAGACTTGGGTCTCCATCATGCATCAATCAGTGAGTGTCTTCTCAGGTGCTTACTGGCCATTTGTATGACTCATTAGGCAAAATGTCCCAGCGTATTCTTTGCCCATTTAAAAATAAGATTATTTGTCTATTTATGCTATTGAGTTACAGACATTCTTTGTATAGTGGGCATGTAACTTTAGCCGAAAACCTGACTTTGAAATAGTTCCATGAGTTCTTATTTACGTTCTTGCGTGGAGCCTTTGAAGCGCAAAGCATTGTAATTTTGGTAACAGCCTATGCATCTATTCTTTTCCCTCTCTTGTTTGTGCCCCAGTAG
The DNA here is from genome assembly GCF_021218885.2 of Marmota monax. Lineage (NCBI taxonomy): Eukaryota > Metazoa > Chordata > Mammalia > Rodentia > Sciuridae > Marmota > Marmota monax. Next base: position 358,802 of record NW_026692395.1, on the reverse strand, counting down.
CAGATGAAAAATCCTTTGCCTATAATAACATCAGGATTTATTTTACATTGAGGCTTAGCTCTGAGAGCCTATTATACTCCTCATGCTCTCTCAAATGTACAAAGCATGAGGACCAAGAGCCAGGTAAAAGGTGGGTAGGGTTGACGTCATCCCTGCCACTTACAATAATGGATAATATGTGAGTCACTTACTACTTTCCTTTGTTGCTTGGAAGGGAAAAATCTATTACTTTTTCCTTTCATTGTAGCCAGAAACAGAGTCTTTTCGAGATGGAATTCTTTATTTCAAGGATATGGATCTTCCATATTTAGCAAGATCTTCCTCAGACTCAGAATAAGGAATCTGGAAATAGAATTAGGATCAGTGTGTTTATAGAAAAAATTTCCTAATACCCAAGGTGATACATAGGCTGAGGAGAGGCAGTCTGTGTGTTTCCTGGAGTACTGATACACCTGGATGAGAGACTTGGAACATTCTGCAGAGAGATGAGAATTCTGCCTGAGAATTATTGTATGCTGTTTTTATGAAGGAGTTATAGCTTTTGCTCTCCATGTAGGTCATTGATCCACTTTGAGTTAATTTTTTATTGAGTTGGAAAAAGGGATCCAATTCATTCTTTTGGACGTGTTTACCTGTTTGACTCTTAGGAGGTTTGTAGTGTACTTATTTATTCAAAGTGCCAAATGGAGAAAAAAAAAAAAAAAAATATATATATATATATATATATATATATATATATATATATTGGAATGTGCAACTCATTTTCATGTATGTGTACATGGTGGAAAGTCTAAATTAAGCTATTGCACATATATGAAACCTCACATGTAATTTCTAGAGGTTTAGCACACTTGAAATTTACTATCATGGGATTTTTAAAATGATATAGTGTTATTCATCATAGTCACCATGTTGTGTCACAGATGTCCCGGACTTATTCTTCCTTTCTAACTGAAATTTGCATCCACTTCCCAACAATCCCCAACAACAACACAAGGCTAATAAATACAGTTGTCATATTTATTCTATGAGGTCCACTCATTTAAGATGCCGCATATGAGTGAGATCAAGTGGTATTTGCCTTTCTCTGCCTGGCTCCTTTCACATGATATCATATTGTCCAACTGCTCTTTAAGGCCGACTAGTACGACCACTCTGTCTTTCACAAGCCAGGGAGACTACCAGGGTCTCCTCCAAGTAAGCTGAGGTGGTCAAGTTGCTCAAGATGTTTACTTCTCCTCTCAGATAGGTCACCCCCATTGACTGCTTTGTATCCAATCTCTTGGAAATCATTGTTTCATGTGTGTTGTCTACTTTTCTTTGTTCATTCATATGAAAGGATAACTCTTATATTTCCTTCAATTGCAGCCAGAATGACAAGGGCCTAGAGGAGGAATGCAAACTTCATAAAATACTGATCTTCCAAATTTTTAGCAAGATCTTTTTTTTTTTTTTTTTTTTTTTTTGAGTGTTGAACTCAGGGACACACAACCACTGAACCACACCCCAGCCATATTTTATATTTTATTCCAAGACAGGGTCTTGCTGAGTTGTATAGCACCTCACTATTGCTGAGGCTGGCTTTGAACTCACAAATCTCTGGCCTCATTTTCCTGATCAGCTGGAATTACAGATTTGTGCCACCATGCCCAGCCCAAATTTAGCGCCATGGTGCTGAGGGTCAGGAAAAGAAAGTTGCAAGTAGAATCTGGATCAGAGTGTTTGCAGAGAAAGTTTTCCTAATCCCTAGGAGGATGGGCTGAGGAAAGGTAGTCTGTCTTTTCCTGTGGGACACTGTGGTGCCTGGAGGTGAGACCTGAAACTCTTACCAAAGAGGTGAGGATCCTGAGTGTGCCATCCCTCTGAGGCTGGGGACATGCTCATTGGGGTTTCTGATGATAGGAAACTGCCACCTTCTGATGATGAGGGATTGTCCCAGAGACCAGGAGGTCACCATTTTGGGTTTCTCCATCCAGAACTTTCTGCCCATCCCAGCTGTGTCCAGATGCTCTCATGTTACCTTGTGATCATGGTGCACAGTTGGTTCCAGCTTCTACAGCCTTAGCTGAGAAAACAAATGTCACTCACCTAAATCCATTACTGTAAGTGAGGGACAGTGATGACATCATCCCATCCAACTGTGCCTGGTTTCTGGGTACCAGCATTGTACATTATGGAGAGCACAGAGACTATACTAGGATATCAGAGCCACGTCTCAGGTATTGCAGGTGGAATCTCTAAATCTAAGTCCTAAAGAGAGAATCTCAATCTCTCTCCAGGTGGCATAGGGCAAAGGTCTTGGGGAAACTCCTAGGCTTACTTTCCTTTCAGTCCTGCAGAACTGGCAGGGCCTATTTACATTGGGTCCAAAGTTCTTGTAACAATAATATAAGTAATCTTAATGGTGACAAATGGCTCCTGCTGACCATTGAAGCATCAGGGCAAGGAGTTCTATGGTCTTTATCACTTCACTTAAAAATCTGCCCTAGTTAGGAGATCTAACATTCTGGGACTACTTTACCAATGGGGGAAACATGGCCCACAGTTGTTTATTGACTGGTTTCACACTGTGTGTACATTCCATGTGTTCTCCTAGGATCTGATTTTACTTACCAATGCCCCCTTCAAGAGTGTGAAATGCAAGACGCTCTCGAGCTTCTCATGCAAAAGTTCGGAACATGAGAGGGTTTTGAAAAGAGGAACCATAACAAGCATCAAGAAGGCCATATTTTCCCATTCCTATGATTTTATGCTTGTGTGCCATATCCTTATCCTCTGAACTGCTTCACCCTCAATGTTGTTGTTGTTGTTCTGTTTAGTTTTTGGTTTTCTTGTTGTTTCTTGGTACCGGAAATCGAACAGGGGCACTTAACCACTGAGCCACATGGCTGCAGGATGCTGGGCCCATTTACCTATTTACATGCCTTGCCTCACTCACCTCTCATGGGGAACATGAACACAGGTGTGTGAAGATGTTCCATATTCAAAGAGCAACAACTGGCAGACTTGTCCAAGAGCCCCTGGGGAAGTCTGTTCAAAGCTTCTTTCCTCCAAACAAGTGTGATCCAAACTATCATGCTGGTTTTTGTGGTCACAGAGCCAAATATATGGACATATGGAATAAGAATGTTGGAGGTCTCAAAATGTCCAAAACACTAACATTTCAGATTTTTAAAAAATATTCATTTTTTAGTTGTAGTTAGATGCAATATCCTTATTTTATTTACTTTTACGTGGTGCTGGGGTGGAACCCAGGGCCTCGCACATGCTAGGCAATTGCTCTCCCACAGAGCCACAAGCTCAGCTCCCATTTCAGACCTTTAAAGGAGGCCAAAGTCAATGGAGAGGATGCTGGGACGATGGGCCAGGATTCACTAAGGAACAGTGAATTGCCTCAGGCGTGAAGAAAAGCTAGATCCATGAAGTGAGTTGGACCTATGGAAAAGGGGGCAAGGATCAGAATGAGTGGGGTAGAAATACTTGAGAACTAATGTTTCCTGCCGTCCTTAAAGAATCTGGCAGGCAGTAGCTCTTGTTTTCCTTCCCTGTGCCACACACCAGTTTGGAATCCATGCGCTTAGTGCTTCTGTTCTCAGGACACAGTGTCAAAGTCGATAAAGCCTGCTTAAAAATATGTGCTCTGATGCCAGGTGTGGTGGCACATGCACATCAGCCCGGCAGCTCTGGAGGATGAAGCAGGAGGATCGCAAATTCAGAGTCAGCCTCAGAATCTTAGTGAGGTCTGGTCTAAAAATAAAAAGTGGAAAGGGGCTGAGGGTGTGGCTTTGTGCTTGAACATTCCTGGGTCCAATCCCTAGTACCCTAAAGGAAAAAAATGTGCTCTGAAAGGCTTAGGTGAGAATTAATTAACAGAAGAGATTGAGGTGCTTGTTGACGGGAGAGTCTTCAGACATGCGTCACCTTTTTCATTTTCATGATTTTGAAATGATTCATTTCAAAACTGGGTGTAAAGATCAACTTACTCATCTCATTTAATGAGGTTCTATGCTATGACCAGTGATATTGATTTCCATTTGGATTCATGATATGAATTTTCATTGTTGAGCACACTTAATTAGGAAAATACTGTATCTGTCCAGGGAAATTGAAGAAATAACACTACATTTATCAGTCAAAGCCTCTCCATATAGTACACATGGGAATTTCCTTAATTCAGACTGTCCTGGACACTTGCCAGAAAAGAACACACACTTTCTTATGGAGCTCATTCTGTAGATGCCTTTGGTACAGACAGCAAGAGTTTGTCCCTGTGTCTTTTGGGCTGTGCGGGCCCTTCTAGTCTACTGTGGGGGACACCACAGTTCCCTCTTCTATGGCATTCTGTGAGAGAGCCAAGCAAAGTTCTTAGGAAATGACCTAGGACCTCTGATCACACGTCTTGTCATTCACTCAGCCACTCACAGGTCTGATGTTGTGCGTGCTTTCTGGGGCGCTCAGACTAAGAAACCCCGATTACCTCTCATGTGTGCACACCTAACTCAAAGTTGCATGTCTGTCTAAAAGGTTGGCAACTCGGCATTATTACTTGATTTACTTCATACCGTATCCTGGAGCACTTCTCACATTGTACTTGGCCGGTGGCAAATCCTCAGTAAATGTTTGTGGTAGGAAAGAAGGAATGCATGAATGCTTAGAAGGGAGAGCAGAAGGGATGGTCTGTGCCACCGTGCAAAAGCACTCCAATATATGCTACTCCCAACAGGTGAAACCTCCCCAGTGGGTAGAGCAAGATGTATTTCCTTGATGTAGCTTTTAGCACACTGGACTGTGTCTTAGGGCATTTCCAAGGTCAACTTGAAGACTGACTGAACAGTTGTTTTCCCCGCCACATTATTCTCTGGACCATCAATCACACACTGGTTTGTTCTTGCCCAGAGAAGGGGGTATAACCAGGCCTATTTTCCCTTAAGGCTTAAGTCATCCATAAAATTGTGCATAAGCTGTATGTGAACTTTGCAAAAAGTTAGGGGTGCAGCCGTGCAGCCCCAAATAACCTGCTACCTAGAAGTCCACAGGTGCAAGACTGTATTTTCTGAAAATGTCCACAGCAACGTCTCCCATTTCATATTGTTATAAATAGCGCCTGCCACCTCCCCCACTGAGAGATGTAATTCTTATTATCCCACTTGAATGTGAAAGGGCTCCTGACTCACTTCTAATCAATAGAGTATGACAGGAGTGACTCACCATGAGTTCTGAGGCTTCATCACAGGAGCTGATGCAACAATCACCTTTCTTATTGAAACCCCCACCCCTCAGGGTCTGAGTCATCACATATGAGGCCTGACTACAGAGAGGCCTGCCATGCTCAGAAGAAAACGAATGCCACCACGAGGTGAAAGTTAGGAACTCCACTTCCTGTTCCAACCCATCCTTCAGTCCTGTCCACAAGGCCACCAGGACTGTCAGTCAAGGAGCCTTCATATGAATCCAGGCATAGCAGGCCAGGCTTTTTCAAAGGGGGTCACAGACATCATATGAAAAAAGTCATTTGCCCTGTGTCTTTTCTCAGTTCCTGATTTTGAAATGCCATGCGTATACTAAACGGTTGCCATGTTATGGACTATCTTGGGGGCCATTTGTTATTGAGGCAAGAGTCACTGGGTGTGTGGGGGGGGAGTAGGGGCCTAGGACAGGCCTCCACTGAAGGCACAAAGCCATCTGACCCTCCTGCACATCCTCATACCCTAATCTCATCCTTCCTTAAGTTATTTCATTGAATTTGTTTATAGTTTTCCTACCACCCCACCATAGAAGAGGACAAACAAGAGTTTTTTATGGCCCAGGGGACTTGACAGGAGTTCCCATCAGCTGAGAAGAGAAACGGGGTATTCATGGATAAGGTATCCAATGCTTGGCACCAGGTTTGCCCTGAATATGAGAACACTGGGACTTGATCCCATCACTTAGGGAACTGCACACAAGTGACCTACCCAATAGGTGGCAGAGACTAGATTCAAGTACAGACAGTGTGTCCCCAGAGGCTGAATGCGCAAACACTCTGCTGATTCCCCTCATCCAAACTTTAGGGGACCCTTGGGGAATTTTGGCTTGCTGCAGAGTGAGAGACACCACCATCTTTGACATTCACAGAGGCCCACTTTGTTCAACAGCCCCAATTTCCCCACTGCCAAATCCTATTCTGGGTAGAGATCAACAAACACAATTTCACATTTATAAACATCTATTAATTTCTGAACACTTAACACATGTACAAGGTGGGTACTTTGAAAGATCCAAGGGGGTGGTCATCCCTCTCAATCCTCTCTCCCCATCCCCTCCCAGCAGTTAGTCACTAACACAAAACCAAGCAACAGAGTAGCATCATTGGAGAACTGAGTGTGATGAGGTATGTAATATCGAATTTCAAGACATGCTATTTTCAAACACACTAGATAAACAACGTGGCTGAAAGCAACAGCTTTCCCTAAGTAGTGGAAAGGTGTCCACCTAAAACACAAACGCTCAGGAAACCCGGGGAGAACGTCCTGTAAGTGTTCACAAAAGTGTTGGGATGTAGCCGCCCAGCACACTAAAATGCACGTGTTGCACACAAGCCTGTTCACAATAGCACCAGAAACGTACAGTACAAGGGATTCCCACCAGCCATGTGGGGATCCTTCAGGACGAATGGCACAACCAAGTGATGGAAGAGTAGACTTGAAAACGTGGAGACACTACTTGCTTGTTAGATGTCAAGGTGATCATTGCACACAGAAGAAGGGGTGTGTGCTCAAGTTCTGGATTCAGAGAAAGTCCCTTGAACAGAACTGGAGGGGAAGGGGGAAAGAGGGACAGGTAGCTTGCACACGGGGGAGAAGGATTGTTTCCCCAAGTGCTGCAGGGGTTGGCTGGAGGGGACCCCACCCGCACACTGGATTCAGCATGTCGGCGACCTCATTCACAGCTCTTCTTGGCCAGGACAGGCAGGGGCCATCTCGATGGACGCGTTCTGCATGGCATAGTCATCGTCGTCCTCCTCGGTGGTCTCCTGTTCCCAAGCTTCACCATCGACCTCCTCGATGACCATGCTGCGCACCGTGCCCGCGTCCAGGCAGTGCGGGGCGACGCCATACACGCGTGGGTCGGACTCCGCGGCGTGGAAGCTCTGCACCCCGCACCTGCTGCAGAAGCTGTGCAGCGCCGGGTGCGTGTTGGACGGGTAGGTGACCATGCTCTCGGCGCCCTGCAGCAGCGTGAAGCGCTCGGCGGGGACAAGGAAGTGGCGGTGCTGCTTCTTCTTGCACAGCCTGCAGCTGCACTCCACCACGTGCAGATCCTCAGGGGCCCAGGCCGCAAAGCGGACGGCGCCGCAGTGGCAGCCCCCGGTGTGGTACACCAGGCCCGGGAACTCGAAGGTGTCCAGCAGGAACTTGGCGGCACCCTCGCAGCTCAGGCCCCGCAGCTTGCGGAACGCCTCCCAGCGCTCGCGCTGCGCGCCCAGGTCCAGCTCACCCGGGGACGTGGCGGGGGCCGCTGGGGTGGGCGCGGGGCCCCGCTGGTTCCGCAGCTGCGGCGGGAGCAGCAGATTCTTGGCGCCGGTCTCCCGGACCCGCCGCCACCAGCGCTTGCGCCTCGCCTTTCCCCGCCGCCGCTTGGCTGCCGCGCGCTCCCTGCCTGCCGCCTGGCTCCCGACCCCGACTTGGACAGGTGGGCACCGCGCGCGGCTCGCGCCCATGACCGCGACAGCTGCGCAGGTGGCTGGAGGATCCCCGGGACGCTTTTGCTTCCGCCGCTGAGCGTTGGCTCTTTGCCTTGCTCTGCCCATGGCGCCTGCAGTCTTCTGAGTGGGTGCCCACCGCCCCTCATTTCCCAGGCAGTCTCTGAGCAACCTCATTGGCTGCACCTGCAGGATTGGCCACTTGTTGAGTGTGATGTCAAGAGACCCTTCCCTTGACCCTATCAAAACAGCCTCTGCTCCCTGAGAGACTCAGTGGGAAGGAGGTGGTTCAGCAGACACGTGTGGGGTCCCCCAGGGCTTCTGCGCACAGGGAGGAGTATTCAGCCTCCAAACTCTAGCACTCTTTTAGAGTCAGTTACACCAAACTAGGAACCAAAATATGGTCGTGATTTCTCCCACAGGGACCAGAGAGAGAGCCCCCGGGGAGACACAGGTGGTCTCAAGCCCACCAGCTGGGTGTGGAGGAGAGGGGCCAGATCTGGAAAGACTTTTTTTTTTTGCTGTCTGCCTGCAGGGTGGGTTCTGTCTGCCTCTACTAGTTTTCCTTGCGATGGAGTCTGTTTTCATATGACTGTACCATTTCAGCTTTGTAGATTCATGTGTGCATGATGTGGCTGTCTGTACTCTCTTTGAATGCATTGACCTATACTGTTGAAGTGCAAATGAACCTCATGCAAACATGATGTGAAATTAGGTCGGTTTTGATAGACTTGGCCCATATCTGCCTTAATTTTAAGTGATGGGTTTAGCTCAGTCACCTGATAATATTTGCTCCAATGCCAGTGTCTAAGTACCTCCGTTGGCTTCTTTGCTTTCCTCTGTATCTCATCCCTCTTTCTACCCCTCTCCTGCTTTTCTCTGGTTTACTTGAACACTTTTTGAGGTTTGTCTTTGTTTTTGAATCACGTTTGAGTGTGTGGCTGTTGAATATTTTGTCAGGGTTTGCTCTGGCCTTGACTTGACTGAGTCCTCAATCCGCAGTCAGTTGAACTCTGGAAATCAGGGGTCCATTGGGGATGTGGGCCTCCCTCACTGGTGAACAAAATAGTCTCAGTCGTAGGTTGGGTGTGTCATGTGGGTTTTGGTCATTCACAATTCACAAGGAAAAGGCTCGCCTAAGGTCTGTCCCTTGGGGATGCTTCTTCTACTGCTCTTCATTCATTTCTCTTACTCTTAGCTGCCTCCTTTCATGATTTCCTTTTCCTATTTCAGCACACAACTCAGTCACTCTTTCTGCACATCCCTTTGCTTTCCGCTTCCTGTCTTGGCTTCCCATTCAGGCCGGAAAGAGTATGCTTGCATGTGAAATTCTCCTTCGACAGTACTGTTTGTCCAACAGGTGAAAATGGTTTTGTCACTTCCTAATAGGCTCCAGAGCTCCATGAGAAATCTGCAGTGCTTCATATCAGTGTCACCGCCCCTCATCAATGTGTCAGTTTTTTTTCTTGTCCCTTTCAGTGTTTGTAGGAATTTCAATAGATGAACTTTGATATATCTCACCATGGATTCATCTACACATGTCAGTGTGTACTTCATTTATTTTGTTTTGTATGTTCTTCCTCAAATTTTGGACATTTCCAGCCCAAATTTCTTGTGTGTCTCTCTTTTTCAAAATCAGTGGTAGAAATTTATGAGGAAATATAGCCCAATATTGTCAATTTCATATGTGGCCAACAGGAAATAACTACTTAAGTATACATTTTTTGGTAGGAACCCTACAAAAGTCTTTCTGTATTTTAAGATCTCAGTTCTAACCAGCCACATTGCAGGTGCTCAGTAGCCTCCTGTGACAAATGGATGCCCAGATGTAAAAGCACCTCTCAGGGCTCTGATGCCACTGACCCCAGGCACGTCAGGCTCTGAAACCTCCTTTTCTGTCTGAGGTGAGGAAACCGCCCGCCTACCAGCATCTGCCCTGGGCCCAGGTTGGGCAGAGATGGTGTACTGAGAGACAAGCAGCAGGCTGCCAGAAGGCAGTGTCCTAAGCAGCCTGTGTTTCTTACAATGCTCTTTCAGCTACATCTCCTTCTCTGGAAGTTTGATCGTGGGATGTTAGAATTTGGTTGCCATCCTAAATTCTTGAGGGTCTGCTCACTTGTTCATTCAGTCTATATCTTTACGGTTAAGATAGAGGAACTCTACCGATCAGACCACAAGTGTACAAATAGGATCTTCCTTATCTCTATCCCACTGTTGGGCCAATCCAGCGATGTTTCCAAATTTCCATGACTGCATTTCTTCTGTTCCTTAGTTTCTGTCAAAAAATTCTGTTTATTACTGAGTTCCTTATATTCCCGCCACATCCCTCTAGACTCTTTGTAATTGGCTTAGGAAGTACTTTTATGATGGGTTCTTTAAAATGTTTGTCAGGCCAGTGCCACATCTGATTCTGCTCTATGCTGGTACCAGTGAATAGTGTTTTCTCATTAGACTGGCAATGTCCCTTATTCTTGATATAAGGGGTCATTTCGACTTCTCTTCAAGATGTTTCAGCTATTGTATCAGGAGTCATTGTATTTGGAGCCTCATCGAATCTTTTAATTTTGAAGCCAGAAGCCTTCTTTACTACTAGCATGCAGGTCCAGGCATCCATGTTTAGGTTCAGGCTCCTTAGAAAGATAGTGTTCAGAATTGTTGCAGTGGCATTCTTGTGTGATTTCTTCTTGTGGTGGCTCTGGTGGCTCCAACTCTTCCCTGGTGGTGGTTACCCAGAGGCAGAAGAAACCAGAGTGCAAGCATTATTCCTGCTCTCTCGGTTCTAACATTTGAGCCTTTTTCTGATCCAAGAACCCAGCCAGGCCACCACAATATATTTAGCTTTCCTGTTGCTTTCAGCCCCTCTTGGCTGTGACCATTGCCCAGTTGTTGTTCACTTTGCTATGCTTGAGAGTACTGAGGGTGACTCCGAAGGCCCTTTGAAGCATATCCTCCATGAGGATATTTTGAAGTTTGGCTCATGAGTGAACTGATGTGAGCTGTGGGAGAAACACGGCAACAGCAAAAAGCCATTGCGGTCTGATCCTACAAGGGTGCATACTATCCACATAAGTTTTCAGTTATTGAACTCGACTTTGGTCACCTGGCTGAAGTAGAGTTTGCCAGATGCGTCCAAAGTGAAGTTATCCTTTAATGTTTCCACACTGTGCTCTTGGAGAGGAAATCTTTGAGAAGAGGTCGCAGGTAACCCTTATAGACCTGGTACACACATCCTTTGGAATTGTGCTGTGTGGAAAATCTAACCCTGCTCCTCCATTTATGCTTCTTGTTTATTAAATCATTCTTTTATATCATGGTTTCTATTCTGATGACTGTTTATTTTGTACTTTCACAGGTTATAACCCAACCGATGACTGTTTCTCCTTTTGCTAACATTTTCAAGTCATGAGCAACAGGAGCCCTTTCGGTACCTCCGTGGTTATGTGGATGTCTTCCTGCAGTTGTGGTAACTTTTTGGGTCATTCCTTGCTCTTTGGCTTATCTTGTGCATCACACATTTACATGTGTTTCAGGCTCCTCCTCCTCCCCCTTCTCCTCTTGTTCTTTTTTATTTTAAAATATTTTTGTAGTTGTAGATGGATAGAATGCCATTATTTTCTTGTTTATGTTTACCCAGTGCTGAGGATTGAACCCTGTGCCTCCCATGTGCTGTGGTCCTACACTTGTCCAAGTTTCTTGACTCAGACATTTCTCCATTTCTTCATCACTAGTCATTAGAAAGTGGTGTTAGAAACTCAAAAGTGAGCATCAGCCAGGCTTGTTCTAACTTGGGTGTAGTGTTTTTCTAGGCTGTTGCAGCTGAAAGAAGCAAATCTCTGTGTGCCTACTAACCCATGTGTACACACATTGCTATGAATATCATATTAGATATTATCTTCAGCATCTATAGTAAGCTTAATGGAAATCCAAGCCCATCTCCCCAGTTCTATTCCATGATGATCTGCAGAAATCTTGCTTCTGCCACTTTGTTATGGACACCTCCTTCCAGCAGTAAGAATTCTGCCTCCCCCCATCCACCGTCCCTTTCCATAGTCATTTCATTCCAGTGCACATGTGCAAGTACACGGATTGGTTAACCTGTATTCCCATGGGCAGTAGGTTAGTTCATTGGAGTGCAACAGCTTTATTATGATAATGATGACTGTTTTGACACTGGGGTGCTTAATCACTGAGCCAGATCCCCAGCCCTCTTCCTTTGGAGCCAGGTTCTCACTGTGTTGCTTTGGACCTCACCAAGTTACTGAGGCTGCCCTCAAACTTGTGATCCTACTGTCACAGCCTCCTAAGTCGCTGGGATTATGGGTCCACGTGGATCACCATGCCTGCACAACAGCTTTTGTTGCCATTCGCCACCTTGCAGACTAATTTCTCCTCTGAAGTTACGTAGGTGAGCCCTGTTTTACTCACAGCCCTCAGTGACTTGTTTTTCTTCTCTTTTGTCATGCGTTTGTAATATGGCTAGCTTTATTTGGAACATTCTGCAGTCCAGCCTCATCCACCAAATCTTCTTAATGCTGTCTTAAGCTTTCAGATTAAAAACATATCCGTTACCGTTCCTATTCCTTTATATTGGTTAAAGTGAGGTTTTGGCCCAGGAATATGCTCTACCTTTGTGAATGCTCCACATGAGCTTGAGAGGATTTCAATCCCACAGGTGTTGGATGGAGTATTCTGTACAACGAGATCCAGTTGGCTGACACTGCTGTTCAGATTTGTGTATCTTTTCTAGTCAGCTGTCTGCTTGATTTGCTGATTATTGATAGAGGCGTGTTGAAATCTCTCACTTCCCTGGTGGATTTCTCCTTGGACGACTTTCAGATTTTGCCTCCCATACTTGACACTGTGCTGCTAGGGGCATATCCTTTTGGAGGATTGATCTCTTAAATCACTAGGTAATGCCCCTGGCCATTTTCCTTGCTTCACTGTATGCTTTGTCTGAAATTGACACTGTGTCTGTCTTTGAATTAGCCTAAGTGGTGTAAACCTTTCTTCACCCCTTAACTTCTAAGCCAACTGAATCATTCTGTCGAATGTGACTGCCCCAAGCACCAATTATAGGTGGCTTTTGCAATCCACTCTGAACATCTCTGTCTTTAATGGCGGTTCTTAGACCATCTCTGTTTAAAGTGATTGTATCGTGTACATCCTCCAGCCTGAAATCTTAATTGGAATAAGATATGTTCCTTGTTTGTATAAATACATCAGAATAGATTCTACTCTCCTGCGTAAGTACAAAGAACAAATTCAAATAAAAAACTTTTAAAATCCTCAAAATAAACATAAAGTGATTGTTGATTCAAGTGGGTTCATATCAATTGTACTTATTGGCAATTATCTTGTGTGTTCCCTGCATGGCTTCTTTGCTTCTTGTTGCCCCTCTTTGTCTCGCCCTTCTTGTTTACCTGAGCCTCACATTGGATTCCATCGTCTTCTCCCTTAGCACACTGCTGTTGCAGCTTTCAAACTTGTTTCTTAAGGTTTCCATAGGGTTTCCAATACACCTATGGCCCCAACTCCACACTCCAGGAAGACTCCCCATCCTATGCGCAGTGCTCCACCTTCCAGTAACACTCCACCCTCCAGTAACACTCCCCAGCTCTCCATTGCTCCTGATGTTCACTTCACAGCGTCCATGCTAGAATCACTCCATACCGTGTCAATATTGCATCAATCATTTCTCTGTTAGACCGTGCTAGGATGAGCAATATGAACAAAAGCCGTTGGCATCTATTTGGTCCTTTACTGACTGCCATCCTTTCTTCATGTTAATGCAAGTTTCTGATTTGTTTTCTTCCTTGACTATGTTTGTAGGATTCTTCCAGGGAGGCATTCCTATAAATTAAGTAGCTCAGTTTTTACTTCTCAGAAAGTGTATCTTATTTCTTATTCACTTTTCCATGATAATTTTCCAGATGTAGAATTTTAGGTAGGAAATGTTTTTTCCCTGAATGAACTCTATGTATTTGAGCCTACTGTGTTTCTTTATGTGGCATCTATAATTCTATCCCAAGTACCTCAATAAGTTAGGGGATTTTAAGCTCTGGAATGTTCTTTCAAGATTCTCCTCCTGTCTGAAGTTGTCTGCTGTTTGAACATCATACGCCTATGCTGTGTGTGTGTGCTTGTGTGTGTGTGGGCACGTGCACCCGCATTCACATTTGCCTTCATGAGTTTTCCGAATGACAGTTCTAAGCTTTTTGCTTCTAATACTTCTTCTTCTCTGTTATTTGTCTTCCTGCTATTCAGATGGATATGTCAAACATTTTGTAGGACTTGTTTTCGTTTTCCGTGCTGGGGACAGACACCAGGCTTCAAGTGTGATAGGTAAATGCCTCCAGGACTTTTCACATGGTAGGATGCATGGTTTCAGTTCCCTTCATCTTTTTCTCTTTGCACTTCAGTTTTGGAAGTTTCTGTGGGCCTGTAACCTACCCCTTAATCTCACCGATCTTTTCCTTGATTGGGCTGGGTCTCCTGATGAACTCCTGACAGACACCATTCATGAGCTGTATGCCACTGTTTGATTTCTAGTACTTCCTGTGAATTCTTTCTCGGAATTTCCACCTTTCTTCTTACATCACACAGCTGCTCCTGCAAGTTGTCTTTTTTCTCATTAGGACCCTGAGCAGGATAGTCATGCTTATTTTCAACTCCCCCTTTCACCATTTTGGTACCTGTGTGCCAGGTTAGACTGGTTCTAAGGTGTGTTTTGTCTCCTCATTCTCTATTTTTACTTGATTTCTGACAGGCCTCCTCTGCTTTCCATCTTGTTTGTTGTTCTTGTTTTGTTTTGTTTGTGTGTGGGCAGGAGGAGACCCCTTCTACTGGGTAGTAGGACCTGAATGAAATGGTGATCCACTGGGAATAGCTCCGTTAAGTCTTGCAGGGAGATGGGCTGCCTTTGATGGTTGCTAAAGCTGTAAGTACCAGAGGCTTCCAAATTCCTGCCTTGTTCTGCTCCTCTTAAGTTTGATCAGCCTAAAGTACTCCTGCTCCGAATGTTTGTTTTGCAGCACTTCAGGCCATGTTCACTGCAATTTCCTTGTCACCATGTTAATGTGGAGGTAGACTGTGGGGTAGGGAGGGAATTTTACAGCTGTGTGACTGAATCTCTGGCATTGTTGGGGCTGTGGCTCTGGGATATGACCTTCACAGGTGTTTCTCTAGTGGCATTTCCTTCACCTCCTGTCCTCTGTCCCTCCCCTGACTGCAGTATTCCTAATCATTTACTGCAGACTGCACTATTTTTCCCTTAGTTGGACCAGAGGTATAGGGGTGACTGAGGTGGGCAGAGTACCTAGGATAAGGCTCTGCCAAAGTTATTTCCCTAGAGAGTTAACGTTTGTCTTGAAGAGGAGTCTCCAGGAGTATTTGGCAGTGATGGCTCCACCCATCACCCTGTGGGGAGTGGGGGGAGCGCTAAGGGGATGGCGACTAGGACCCCTTTGCCAAGTCATTCCAGCTCTAGAGCTAACACCCCTGAATATGTGGATATTCAGCCTAAAGCAATTCTTCCTGTTTACCATTTACCGTGTGCACGCACACATCATATGCTATGAATTGCTGTCAGTTCCTGAGAGCACACGCCTCTGATCTGATCCAAGGGTGGAGATCTCAACTCTGGCACTCTGGTCATGAACATATCTCAGGATCCAAGGTACTGGTTTTCCCTGTCACCTCAGTTCCCTGATGAGTCCAGAAATGGCACAGGTTCAGTTTCTGCTGATAAGGATGGAATTGCTGTTTTCTTGCCTCTCTGAATGTTGGAGGTGAACTAGAATTCTCACCTGTTCTCATTCTGCAGTGTCCCTCCATCGGCATACCCCCATGACTCACAACTGCCATGCCCAGTGCCAACAAAGATTAAGCATACAAAAGCTGAAAATCATTGTATTTGGGATCAAAGACATGGCAATTTGGGAGTTGTGGGTTAGAGATCAAGTGCTATTCTCAATGAATTCTAATATTAATCTTTAACTTTAAAAATTATGTATTTATGCTTTTAGAAATTTAAATAATAGGTGAGAAATTATATTTAGTAATCATCTAGGAATTTTATGTGGCAAAAACACGGAAGTGCTGAGCACAAATTGAAGATGAAATAATGCTCTCAAATACATAATTAATAAAAGTTGTCACAATGAGTTTATCAATATTCATGTGTTGCCCATGATCTAAACAGGTTTGAACACTTCTTGGTCGGTGTGCTAGTGTGAACATTGCCCACTGCAAATCCTAGGTAATGAAAGAAAGAGAGGGCACCACATTGCCATTTCACAGATGAAGAAACTAAAGATAAAAGGCAGCAAGGGACAGACGTGGTGGCACACACCTGTAATCCCAGGAGCTTGGGAGGCTGAGGCAAGAGGATCACAAGTTCAAAGCCAGCCTCAGCAAAAGCAAGGCACTAGGCAACTCAGTGAGACCCTGTCTCTAAAGAAAATACAAAATAGGGCTGGGGATGTGGCTCAGTGTTCCAGTTCCCCTGAGTTCAATCCCTGGAACACTCACCCTCCAAAAACGGGGAAAAGGGAGAAAGGAAGGAAGGAAGGAAGGAAGGAAGGAAGGGAGGGAGGGAGGGAGGGAATGAATTGCCAAAAATCAAACAGGATGGGGCTGGGGTTGTAGATCAGCAAGGGAGCACTTGCCTCACATGTGTGAGGCACTGGGCTCGATCCTCAGCACCACATGAAAATAAAGAAAATAAATAAAGATATTGTGTCCATATTTTTAAAAATCTTTAAAAAAAATCAAACAGGAAGCATGGAGTTGATCTGGGAGAGTCTCTCAAAGCCCTTTGGTATAGGCATACATGTTCTTGTCCATATACTTCTCTGTCTTTCCTAGAATGCACTTTTGAGTAGTCAGAGCTTTCTCAGAAAACGGTGTTATGTTTTTCTGCCAGGCTCAGTCAGCAAATTTCCAGAGGAAAGGGCAAGCAGAGGTGAATGAACACAAGCAACCAATTGTTTTCAGAAGTCACAAATTCTTGAGCCTTATTCAACTGATTTGGAGCTTGAAAGGGAATAGAAATCCCCAATTCATGGAGGGAAGGCTGTCTGATTTCTCACACTAACACCTGGGAAGGAGCACACACAGAAAAGCCCAGAAACTCACATGGTTCTGTATGTGTGAGCATGTTCACACAAGTTCACACGTGTGCACGCACACATCAAAATTAGATTCTATCTCACTTAGGAACATAGATTTAATTTCCCATCCATATAGTTTGAGTGTGTCAATACCAACCATATATAGAAAATCTACAGCTGTGTTTTGTTTGTTTGTTTTATTTTTTTAGTTATGAGACCATGGTGTCATATTATGGAATTGCTTAATATTGCTTAATCCATCATTGCAGTAGGTCAAAGGTGAAAAGCCATCTCATCTGAAATGGTGGGGGAATAAAAATACTGAAGCAACTCAATCCATCTTTGATAGACTCTCTTCAGTACTTGTTCTTTTCAACTTAATTTGCCCTAGGTTGGTAGAATGATGTTAAAAACCCTTGGGCTGGGTTCCTGGCTCAGCACCTAGCACATGTGAGGCCCTGGGTTCGATCCTCAGCACCACATGAAATTAAATAAATAAAATAAAGGTATTGTGTCTAACTACAACTAAAAAGTAAATATATTGTTTTTAAAATCCTTGAGTATCAGCTACCCATGGGCACCCCTTATCTGAAGCTCCTATCCCCATATGTTTTGGGATTCATATAGCATACTTTACAGGAGAACAACAGCAGGGTATGGAGTAGAAATGCTAAATCTAATAAAGCATGGTTTCTGCAGCAAAACATAACCATTCATGCCAGAAGGATAAGTACAAATTGCAAACAGAATCATGTCACTTCATGTCAGGTGTTATAGAAAATGACTCTGGAGAAATAATTGCTTTTCACAGCATACATGATTTTGAGTGTGAAGGGTATTTCTGTCTATTGTTTCTGTGTTTTATACCATTTTTCTGTCTTTGTTAAAACGTAGTTCACTGACATAAAACACATATAAAGATGGGAGTATAAGGCTGGGGATATAGCTCAGTTGGTAAAGTGCTTGCCTCACATGCACAAGGCCCTGGGTTCAATCCCCAGCACCCCCCCAAAAAAATGGGCGTGTACAAATATGAAGGGACAAAAAATTGATGGTGTTTCACCAAGGAAACACATGCCTGTAGGTATACAAAGCAAACACAGGCATGCAACCACCACCACAACCAAGATAGAGAAAACTCCTGGTACCCCAGATACGTATGATATGTCTTAAACTGGCCATTGTCCCTGAAACGGAACTGCTTTTCTGACGTTGGTCACTACAGACGATTTGCCTTTTAAAAACATTTATAGAAACAGAATTCTATATTATGAGAGGGCGTATGGGAGGAATAGACGGACTCTAGATAGGGCATAGGGGTGTGAGGGGAAGGGAGGGGGCAGGGGTTAGCAAGGATGGTGGAATGTGATGGACATCCTTATCCAAAGTACATGTATGAAGACACGAATTGGTGTCAACATAATTTACATACAACCACAGATATGAAAAATTGTGCTATATATGTGTAATAAAAATCTTAATGCATTCTGCTGTCATTTATTCTTTAAAAATCAATGGAAAATTAAAAAAATAATTCTACATCGTGGACATTTTTATGCCTGGCTTCTTCTGCTCAGTACTCTGATTTTGAGATCTACCATGTCACTGCACGTAGGGGCATTTGCTTGTTTCATTACTCTCTAGTATTGTGTTCCATGGATAGACCACAAATTTATTTCAACTGTTGGTAGACATTCACATGATTTCCAGGTAGTGACCCTCATCTACAATCACGCTGTGAATGTTTGTTAGTGTCTTTTGGAGACATGTTGATGCAGTTCTATTGGACGTACACTGGACTGTATGGTAGCCAGAATTCTCTGATGATTCCACGTGATTACGATGTTCTTATAATGCCCTCTCACTGAGTTGACCTTGAACCTACACGTGTGGCTAGATATCACACCTGTGATAACGTTACTTTATGGAAACCAGGATGCTGCAGATGTAAGTAAGGTCACAGGTCAGTTGCTCTAAAGAGAGGGATATTAGTGGGTATAGGCCAGACCTAATCAGATTAGCACTTAGAAGTGGTTAGGTCCTAACTGAACTAATGAGTCAGAAGGCGGGGGGAGACATGGTGGCGGGTGGCGCATAGATATAGCTATTTAAATCATAAGAGAATATTAGCAGGGTCCACATGGCAAGGAGAGTACAGCCTGCAAGAGAACGGAGGCCTTGGTCCTAGAGCTACAGGGACCTGAATTCAGCTGTCAATGTGGATGAGTCTAGAAGGGCTTCTTCTCCAGAACCTCCAGAAAGGAACCCAGCCAGTCCAACACCACCCCACACCCTGCATCCTGAGGCATGAAGCCAGGCAGGCTGTGTGCTGATGTCTGACCTATGCAACTGTGAGCTGGTGAGTGGCAGATTCAGCTGCTGAGTGCTGTAGTGAATGGGAAACCTGTGGAGATTCTGGTCCCTGGATGTGGGGTGCTGCCATGGTGGACCTGGAACTGAAGTAGGGCAGGACTCTGGAACCAGGTGTTGAGCGAAGCCTGGGAGAATTTCTAGGTGCATGATAGAGAAAGCCTGAGTTGCCTTGAGAAAGAGGGAATGTTTTAGGGAAACCCCAAACTCCATCAGAGAAAGCCAGAACACAACTCTTAATGGACTGTTGTTTTGCATCTGCACTCTTGGGAGGTTTCTGAGCGTGGGGGTGGCAGCAGAAGCTAGAGAGATATTATTGGAAACCAGAAAAGGAAGATCTTCATCATTCACTGGCAGAATTCTTAGCAGGACCACATCCCCTAGATGGGTGGTAGCTGAATCTGAACATGGTGAGCCTGACTATAGGGCTGAGGAGACTTCCAAGCAAGGTGCTGAAGGAGCAACTGGCTTCTTCTTGTGGAGACAGAGGGATGTGAGAGGGGGAAAGATCAACTGTGAAACAAAAGGAACCAGGACTTTGTGATGTTCACAATTCTCAGCCTATCTAGAGGTGGGGGAACACTACCATGAAGGGTTTGCTTCTGAAAGTGTGCCATGGGGAGAAAGCAGATGGTTTGGCTGTACAAACTTTTGCTGAGAACTCAGAAAGACCAAACATTCAGAGTATCCAGTCCCACAAAACCTCTCAAGAGACTAAATGTGGGTCTCACAGATGTTCTTATCTATACTGAACGCCTCTGGGAAGCTTAAAGTTGTTGTTCCTCAGCCATCTCAGCAGGACCCTAAATATAGAAGGGATTCCTTTTGCCAAATCTGTGATCGGGACTTTCATGTGAATGCCAGAAAAATGCACACAAACTCCCACATGTTTCTTGAGAAACTTCAAGCCGCAGAAATACTGCCAATTTCAATTTTAAGGGAAAGCCAGAGTACAACATGCATACAAGTGTAGGATTCTATTTATCAGTTGATCCATGAATCAAATATAAATCATATTTTTAAATGATGTATGCTCATTCGTTTCCTGCTATACATGTACATACAGGCACCAAGAAACACCCATACACTCACCTTCATATACCTTCTAATATACTAATTCATAATCATTTTTATGGCAGTATTACTCATTAACTAAGCTTTCTATGTACATGACTATTTTCAATGCCAATCATTTGCTTTGTATCGTTCCCAGTCCCCTCCCCCTTCTGACTTCAGGAACCCCTGTACCCTCTGCACAGAAACTGATAAGCTCTGCTTCAAGGTCCTGACCCTTGCTAATTTTCCCTTCCTGATCCTGGATCTTCTTTCCAATCCCCCTCTCTTGCCTTGCACATATTTGATTATGCCCTGCCTCTTGTTTTCTCCCCATATACCTTTTTAAAAAACAGATACAACATTTTTGTACCTTTATTTTATTTATTAATTTTTATGTGATGCCAAGTGTTAGAGTCTGTAAACAAGTCAAAATAACACCTGGCATTTTGCCATGGGAATGTTAGAGTTCGTAAACAAGTCTGGATGGTGCCTGGAAAATGCCAGAGGGAGTGGTTTGAGAAGTAACAAAAGCGAGCCATTAAGTGTGGAGATTCCTTATTGGTTGACTGATGTATCTAGTTTATGCTAATTAGATAAGCTGTGTGGAATGTATAAATACCGCTCCTGTCCTGAAATAAATGGCTCCCACTACTGCTGCATCAATGTACACAAGTTATTCGTCACCCCCCTGATTACTCTGCTGCAGCCGGCCTCCGGCACCAAGGATCGAACCCAGTTCTTCACTCATGCTAGGCAAATGCTCTACCACTGAGCCACAACCACAGCCCCCCATATATCTTCATTGTTGCTCCTTTCTTTCAGCCATCTTGAGTTAAACCCTGTACCCTTCTCTTCTCCAAGTTCCACATCAGCAATGTTAAATGCAAATTTTATGGATAGAACTCCATTTCAGAAGCATTAAATGTTTGATGGGACATTGCTGTACTTCACTCCTAAAAAGTCATCTAGTATGCCCTCTGCTTTTATTTTAATGCTCCAAATAAGACAGGTAATTATTTTTGCCATAAAACATCATTCTATGGCCTGGTGATATAGCTCAGTTGTACATTGTTGTATTTAGCATGTGTGAGGCCCTGTGTTCAATCTGACACACTGAGACACACACACACACACACACACACACACACACACTTCATTCTACATTAAAGAAAATACAGCTAACAATTTAATTTTATTTATTAAACAGTAGGTGTATAAGAGGCAATTGGAAAATAGAAATCTCATCCCAGTGGTAAAGGCAGGCCCTTCTAAGTGAGAAGGCTCGAAATCAAGGGCTGAGATCAGGTAAATTTTGAGTGATGGAGTCATGGGATGAGGAATTCTCAGGATGATGGTTGCGGGCTTACAGACTTTTGGAGACCTTACAGGTAACCATGTAGCAGGCATCCCATTCATCACAGTAGACAGATGCTGGTACCTTTTGGGGGTCTTGGAGTATACTCACAGAGGGTCAGAGCACAGGTGACGAAGGAGGAGGAAGGGGGGGGAAACATGCTCCCTATTTCAGCTCATCTAGAGAGTCAGGGCTCAGGCACCTAGGTCAAGGAGGTTAAGGCTAGCAGAGATAGGAGATAGAGTCCACACCATAAAATCCATGGGAGAAGGAAAAAGAACTCACAATAGAACATCCAGAAAGGGAGGAAGTGGAACTCAAGCCAGGGGACTTAGAAGAGGAAGAGGAAGAGAAGGAATTATCGTTATGAGAAATAACTTTACCAAGAGAGGACGGTGAAGAAGGGGTTGTGTGGATATCATTATCAAACTGGGAGGCAAAATGGACAACCTCAGGATCAGGTGAGCTTGAAATGCTCTGGAAGGCATTCCTTCATACGGCAAACCTAGGGGGAGAAGAAGGATTCCTGGCAGCCAGCCCAGACAGAGGGGAGGTTGCAGAGGGCTGATCTTTGCTGGTTGGCATTTCTGTAGAGAACATGACCTGGTGCTGAGATGTTGCTGCAGAAAGCAGGGCCTCGTGAAGTAGAGTTGCTGCAGAGAGTAGGCCCTGGTGAAATGGCATCAGGCAGAACCTGATCTAGCTTGGGGGGCTTGGAAGTTAGCTTCTGTTGGGTTATCATGGCTTCTGAGAGCAGAGATTAGCCCAGTAGTGCTGCTGTGAAGATCAGAATTTGATAGAAAACACTGGTGCAGACAGGAACCGGCCTGGATGCAGGACTTTGGGGAACATGGCCCGGAAGAGTAGCACGTCTATGGACAGCGGGGGCTGAACAGGATGTGTTAGTGCCAACAACAGAACCTGGCTGGGATTCTGAACTGCACAGAACAGGGCCTGGAAAGGTGTCATGACTTTGTTGGGCAGAATCTGGTTTCCTTTGACTGTGTAAGGCAGGGCCTTTCCTGATTGTTTCACTGCAAAGTGGTTTAGCCTGGCTGCGGAGAATGGAACACTGAGGTTTGGCCTGACTGTGGAGGACAGAACCTGGTGGTTTGGCCTGGCTGCGTAGGACAGGGCCCAGTGGTTTGGCCTGGCTATGGAGGGTGGAGCCTGGTGGCTTGGCCTGGCTTTGGGGAGCAGGGACTGTCCTGACTGCTTGGTTATGGAGAACAGTGCCTGGCTGGGTGGCATAGCTATGGAGATCAGTGCCTGCTACAGATGCACAGCAATGGAGAGTAGATCCAGTTCCAAATAAACTATAGTACAGAACAGGGTCTAGAGGGGTGGTGTGGTTAGGTGCATGGAGTTGGAGATCATAGGCTGGGTGGGGTGAATGCTGGGATCAGTGCCTGGTGCAGATGCAGGATGCAGGAGAGCAGAGCCAGGCCTCAGCACACTACAACAGAGAGTAGGGCCTGGCAGGGTGGTTCAATGGTGGAGATCTGGGCCTGGCCCAGATGCATCATTGTGGAGAACAGGGTCTGGCACGTTGGTGTGGTTGCAGGGATTAGGGCCTATTGCAGATGCCCAGAGTTGGAAAGCAGGGCCAATTCTGTATGCACTGTAGTGAAGAACAGTGCCTGGTGGGGTGGCATGGCTGTGGAGATCAGGGCCTTTTGCAGATGCATGGCGACCAAGATTATGCCCAGGCCTAGATGCACTATGTGGAGATCCAGACCTGGTCAGGTAGGGTGGCTGCTCGGATTTGTGCCTGGTGCAGACATAGGAGGCAGGAAAGCAGAGCCAGGCCTCAGTACACTGTGGTGAACAGGGCCTGGCTGGGTGGCTCCATGGTGGAGATCTGGGCTGGGTCCAGATGCATCATTGTAGAGAACAGGGCCTCTGGTTTGCCCCACCCTTCCTTTGAGAGGTGTCTGGTTGTGAACAGGTGCATTAGCGAGGCTGTGGGGGATCAGGGCCTTTTGCAGATGTATTCTGTTGGAGAACAGGGCCAGGCTTGTATGTACTGGTTGGAAGAACAGGGCCTGGTGGGGTGCGGTATCTAAGGAGATCAGGACGTGGCCAGATTTCTAGGCTTGGCATATCAGGGCCTGGCTGGGTGGCTTGACTGTGGTGAGCAGGACCTGGTGCAGATGTGTGGCGTTGGAGAGCACGGCCTGGAAGAGTGGTGCCACTGCAGAGGGCAGGGCCTGCCCTGACAGCTTGGCTCCGGAGGGCAGGCCCTGGACAGGATGCATGATTTCACATAGACACTTGAGAATGGCAGAGGGCAGGCCCTGGACAGGATGCATGATTCCACATAGACACTTGAGAATGGTCGTGGTAGTAGGGCTGAGACCTTGGAGAAGATGGTGGCAGAGGCACCAACCACAGTGGCAACCGCTGTGTGGGAGCCTCAGGAAGCAGGTGGTGCCTTGGAGGCTTGGCAGCCTGGCCGAGGCAGAGCTGCCTCCTATGATGGTTGTTTGGGGGGCACTTGGTCTCAGCCTGGGGTCATTCCTGGCCATTGGTTTCAGATCCTTTGCGCCTGTGCATGGGGACCACAGCTGCCCCAGAAGTGGGCATACTGTTTTGCTGGCACACAGCTTATGGAGGGCAGCACTGTGTCTTCACAGGCTTTGGAAACAACTGAACAGTTGGTGGGACCTGCTGTGCTGCTCTGCAGGGTGTCTCCCGATGGAGCCAATTGTTGGAGGCTGTGGGGACCAAGACAATAGGATTTTGATCTCTCATCCTGCAATAGTGGCCAGAAGCTAGCATGCCCTCATTCTTCCACCCTCTTATCTCTTTTGAACTACTAGGACCTCGCGCTGCTGGTGCTTCTGCTCCTTTTCTACGGGTGTCTGGGTAACCACCATATTGAGTTCTTGCTCAGAGATACAACACAAGTGCTCGGAGACAAAACAACATGGCTACTAGTGCCCGCCTGGGTTAGCAGCAGAGCTGGTGGAGGAAGAGGATGGGTGGAGCCAGCTGAATCTTTACCTCTAATTGGTGAGCAGGGTGTCACATGAGGCTGTCCACTTCCTGGAGCCTTTTTTAAAAATATTTATTTCTTTTTAGTTGTACACAATACCTTTGTTTTTATTTATTTACTTTTATGTGGTGCTGAGGATTGAACCCAGGGCCTTGCATGTGCTAGGCGAGCGCTCTACTGCTGAGCCACAACCCCAGCCCCCTTCCTGGAGCCTTTTAACCTCTATCCTTGAGGTATCAGACAGGGAGGTTTGCCCCACCCTTCCTTTGAGAGATGTCTGGTTGTGAACTGAAAGGCATGGTCACCCTTCTGGGTCCTCGCCTCCCGTCAATAGTTTGAATTTCTCCAGCCCCAAACTCAGCCACTAAGAGAGTGTGGAGCAGCTGCAGTGGTGGCGGAGGTGGGGCTGGGGTGGAGCCAGGGCGGGGCCAGGCCTGCACCGGGCCAGGCAAAATGGCCACCGTGGAGGTCGAGAAAGTTGCTCATGGATCCTCTGCTCCTCATCTTATCTTTCTTGAACTACTATACTAGGACCTGATCAATTGTTGCTATGTCAAAGACTTAGC
Source organism: Marmota monax (assembly GCF_021218885.2). Classification (NCBI taxonomy): domain Eukaryota; kingdom Metazoa; phylum Chordata; class Mammalia; order Rodentia; family Sciuridae; genus Marmota; species Marmota monax. The sequence goes on along the minus strand of NW_026692395.1, from coordinate 333,667 downwards.
CGGCTATCAAGTCATGATCCACTGTGGAGAAGACATTGCAAAAAATACTGGCTGATATCTGAGGAAGAGAAAACATGGAAGAATCATGTTGGAAATCTCTCTTCATAGATACTTACTCTGATGTAGGAAGATACATTGATCATTATGCTGCTTATTAAAAAGGCCTGGGATGATCTCAAGAAATATTTGGAGCCCAGGTGTCCTCAGATGGTTTTATCTCTAAAAGAGGATGCTCGTGAGAAAGACCTAGATGCTGTGGAGAAAGACCTAGCACAGATTGGTTGCAAGCTTCCTGATGACCATGGGTACTCATACTGAATCCACAATGGGCAGAAGTTAGTGGTTCCTGGGTTGTTGGGAAGTATGGCTCTGTTTAATCACTATCATTCTGAAGATTTGTTAGATGTCGATACAGCTGCCAGAGGATTCCAGCAGAGACAGGGGCTTAAATACTGTCTCACTTTTTTGGCATATATACTGGTTTGAGTCAGTACATAACAGTGGAAGCAGTGCAGGGTGAAACAAAAATGAAGTTTTCTACCAATGTCCAGACAAAATGAGTCAGAAGCCAGCTGCTATTGACATGTTTATCATGGAAAACCAGAGGGAAAGCCAGAGTATACCATGCATACAAGTGTAGGACCCTAAAGATGTACTCACAGGGAGTATTTTGATAGTGTACTCAGGGACAAACATCTTGTTTTCTTTCATAAAAATGGAGGGATGATTTGAGCTTAATAACTAATGACCCCAAAGTATATAGGACAGTTACTGGGGATTATTTCAGTCTTGGAGACTTTATCAAAGAATTCTGGCTGGTGTTTCCCATATGATTTCTAATGTGCTTCATAATTCTAACTCACGCAGCAGAATCACCAATTCCACTGTCTTCCTAAAGTGCTCCTCAACTAAGCAAGTCTTCCCCATTTCAGGGAGCAGCACCATCACCAGTCCTCATTCTATGAGGAATGTCTTATTGTAGCTTTAATTCTTGATAATTGCCATTCTGACTGGAGTGAGATGAAATCTTAGAGTGGTTTTGATTTGCATTTCTCTAATGTCATAAATCTAAGAGTCATCAAAGATTGCTGCCCTTTACTCCTGAATTCATATTCATTGGAATTGTCTGAGTTGAGTCCACCATTTGTTAACATTTAGAGCAGAGACAAGCCATCCTTGCTCTGCACTGTGTGAATTCTAGCTGTACAAAATGCTTGAGATTAATCAAAAGCCATTTTTTCCATGACAATAAATTGTGGAGTAGTTGAAGGGAACATAAATTTATTATTCATTTACATGAATATTCTATTTAATCATTATTTCATTTTCTTTTTCCTTTTTTTAAATTAATTTAATTTTTATACACAAATGGAGCACAACTTTTCATTTCTCTGGTTGTACATGATGTAGAGACACAACATTCATAAATTCATACCCTTACATAGGGGTAATAATGTCCATCTCATTCCACCATCTTCCTCCCCCAATACACCCTCTCCCTTACCTTCCCTTGCTCAATCCAAAGTTCCTCCATTCTTCCCTTGCCCCCCTCCATTGTGGATCAGCATCCACTTTTCAGAGAAAACATTTATCCTTTGGTTTTTCGCAATTGGCTTACTTTGCTTAGCATGATATTCTCCAACTCTGTCCATTTACCTGTAAATACCATGATTACATTCTTCTTTAAGGCTGAGTAACATTCCATTGTGTATATATACCACAGTTTCTTTATCCATTCATCTATTGAAGGGCATCTAGGTTGGTTCCATAGTTTAGCAATTGTGAATTGAGCTAGTATAAACGTTGAGTGGGCTGCATCACTGTAGCATGCTGATTTAAGTCCTTTGGGAATAGACCAAGGAGTGGGATAGCTGGGTCAAATGTGGTTCCAGTCCAAGTTTTCTAAAAATCTCCATACTGCTTTCAAAAGTGGTTGTACCATTTTGCAATCCCACCAGCAATGAATTAGTGTACTTTTCCCCCACATCCTTGCCAGCACTTATTGTTGCTTGAATTGTTGATAATTGCCATTCTGACTGGAGTGAGATGAAATCTTAGAGTGGTTTTGATTTGCATTTCTCTAATTGCTAGAGATGTTGAACATTTTCATATATTTGTTGATGAATTATATATCTTCTTCGGTGAATTGTCTGTTCAGTTCCTTAGCCCGTTTATTGATTGGGTTATTTGTTTTTTCTGTGTTAAGTTTCTTGAGTTCTTCATATATCCTGGAGATTAGTGCTCTATCTGATGTGCATGTGGTAAAATTTGCTCCCCTTCTGTAGGCTTTCTCTACACTTCATTATTTGTTTCTTTTGCTGAGAAGAAGCTTTTAAGTTTGAATCCATCTACTTTATGCATTCTTGATTTTATTTCTTGTGCTTTAGGAGTCTTGTTAAGGAAGTCAGATCCTAGGCTGACATGGTGAAGATTTGGGCCTATTTTCTCTTCTACTCGGTGCAGGGTCTCTGTTCTACTGCCTAAGTTTTTGATACACTTTGAGTTGATTTTTGTGCAGGGTGAGAGATAGAGGATTAATTTCATTTTGCACCATACGGATTTCCAGTTTTCCCAGCACCATTTATTGAAGAGGCTATCTTTTCTCTGTGTTTATATGGGTTTAACTCTGTGTCCTGTATTCTGTACCATTGGTCTACATGTCTGTTTTGGTGCCCATACAATGCCATTTTTGTTACTATAGCTCTGAAGTATAGTTTAAGTTCTGGTATTGTGATGCCTCCTGCTTCACTCTTCTTGCAAAGAATTGCCTTGGCTATGCTGGGTCTTCAATTTTTCCAAATGAATTTCATGATGGCTTTTTTCTATATCTATGAGGAATGTCATTGGGATTTTGATTGGAATTGCATTAAATCTGTATAACGCTTTTGGTAGTATGGCCATTTAACAATATTAATTCTGCCAAATTCAAGAACAAGGGAGATTTTTTCATCTTCTAATGTCTTTTTAAATTTCTTTCTCCAGTGTTTTGTAGTTTTCACTGTAGAGGTTTTCAACCTCTTCTATTAGGTTGATACCTAAGTATATTAGTTTTTGAAGCTATTGTAAAGGTGTAGTTTTCCTAGTTTCTCTTTCAGAAGATTCATCACTGATGTCTAGAAATGCATTTTATTTATGGATGTTGATTTTATATCCTATTTGATGAATTAATTTATTAGTTCTAGATGTTTTCTGGTGGAATTTTTTGAATCCTCTAAATATAGATTCATGCGTGTGAGAATTTTGGTGATTGTTTTCTCATATTTGCTTTTCTGTTTTGGGCACTGAAAGAGGAAGCCCTTTTGTAAAGACTAAAAATATGTGTCCAAATATGAAACTTCAATCTGTGCATCTCAGCATATTTAACAGAAACTAGAGTCTACTCAAAATAAATTAATGTACATTCACCAGTAGATTCATATGCAGCCTGTACAAATGTTGATGAATGTAAGGACAGTATCATCCTGAATCCTAGGAAACCCCAGGCTGTGTTTCATCTTACTGGAAAATTCTGAATCATAGTATGCTGTTTGGAGCCTGAGGGAGGTAGCACATCCAGTGCTGAACATCCTAAGCCAAGACAGTGTGACCTCATCCCTTTTCTTGCCTTTAGTCCTCTCACAAACCTTAAAACCCACCAGACACCCCCCCTTGAGTCATCCAGATGTCTGGAGGAGTTCCAGGATAATCCACTATGGGGTTATACCCAGGCATGGAGATATAGCCTATTGGCCAGCATGGTATATCTTTCAAGCAATTGATCATTTGAGGTTGAGCCACAGGCGTGTTGCTAACAAGCTGATTTGAGGTACCTAAAATGGTTAATATAGACAGACTCCACACCCCAAACCCCTCCCCTGAAACACACACTCTCTTTTTTTAAGATTGAATATGTTTATTTGTGCTTAAGAAGAAACTAAAACTCTAAGTAAATAAATATAGTTGAGAGGATTTACTTATTGTAATTTAAAGGGAACTGCTAAGTAAATATTGTCAAACTTCTCAGTTTTAGCTTCTAATATGATAATTATCAATGTAACCCATGTAAGCAAGAGTTCTTTGGAGCCCTGAGTTTAAGCATCTAAGAGAGTCATGAAACTGAAATGTTGGAGAATGACTGTCCTTAAGTAGATAGCACTGTACACTCGCCCCAATGAATATTGAAGAAAACAGTCCTCAAAAGGATCAAGCTGATCCAACAGTAGCTCAGCTGCCAAACAAGCTTCAGTGCTCTTTAACCTTCAGGACAAGATATGTTATGGAGATAAAGAGGGAGATTTCATAATAATAAAAGAATCAATTCATTAAAAAGACACAACAATCCTAAGCACATTTGTACACAATTATAAAACTTCCAAATCCATGAGGCAAATCTGACAGAACGGAAAAGAGAAATAGACAAAACTGTAATCTTAGTTGGAAATTTCAACAATCATATCTTCAGTAGTTGACAGAACAAAGGTCCCCCCCAAACAATAAATAAATAGATATTTGAAAAACAATGTCAACCAGTTTAACCTGTATTAATAGAATAATATTCCCCCAAATGACAGAATACACATTCTTTCCAAATGCACAAGGATCATTAACCAACATATATAAATTCTTCACATAAGATTGGGCCATAAAACATTTACAAGTACTGAAAATACTGAGGAAGTTTTCTAACCACAATGAAATTAGAAAACAATAGCCAAAAGATAACTGAAAAGTTCCCATATGTTTAGAAATCAACTCACTGGTAGAAAAGTCACAGGTCAAAATTAAGTTACAAGGGAAATTTGGGACTATTTTGAACTACTGTTAACAAAAACACATCAAAATTTGTGAAACACAGCTAAAACAGTGCTTAACATTTAAAATCAATAAACTTCTACTTTAAAAAGCTAGAAGAACAAATAAGACCCAAAGTAGAAAAGAAAGATAACTACAGACATCAATGAAATAAAAAATGAATAGAGAAAAATCAGTGAAACCAAAAGTTGTTCCTTTAATCAATAAAAATGATAATAATCATGTGATGAACAAAAGAGAAGATATAAATACCAATATGAAAAACAAAAGAGGACATATGACTGTAATTATTGTAGCCATTACAAGGATATCAAGGGAATATTGTGAATAACTTTACACCAATAAATTCATCATTTAGATGAAATGGACAGATTCCTTGAAAGGCACAAATTACCAAAACAGTTGGGCTATAGACACCCTGAATGTCATATGGAGTCAGGGAATGGTAACATTTTAAAGATCTTGTCTTTAAAGAAAATGGAAGGTATAATATCCTTCCGTAAATCTTGATGATGTAGAGAATGTGGTACAGCTGTTGTAATCATATGCCCGACCTGGGCTGATGATAGGAAATTCACCAACTACTCCTGGTCCTTGAACTTCTTCTACATCACCCTTAGCATTTGTTATTCTCCATTAGCAACTGTCCAACTGACATGCTTTCTCAGGAAGTGCATCCTTTGACATTTCAATCCTGATGCGGTATGTGAAGAAATAGTGGGGTGGATGTACAGAGCTGATTTCTGGCAGAAATGATGTGGAAACTGACACTATAATATCCCCAGGTGTTGCCATGCACTCTGGATCGTGAACATATCTGAAAATTTGGTTTCTGATGATGGGGAAGCCACCTGATAAAACATTGTTGACATAAAAGGAAAATCAGTCAGTAAAAGTAGCACCTATGATAAACATGTCAATAGCAGCTGGCTTCTGACTCATTTTGTCTGGACATTGGTAGAAAACTTCATTTTTGTTTCACCCTGCACTGCTTCCACTGTTATGTACTGACTCAAACCAGTATATATGCCAAAAAAGTGAGACAGTATTTAAGCCCCTGTCTCTGCTGGAATCCTCTGGCAGCTGTATCGACATCTAACAAATCTTCAGAATGATAGTGATTAAACAGAGCCATACTTCCCAACAACCCAGGAACCACTAACTTCTGCCCATTGTGGATTCAGTATGAGTACCCATGGTCATCAGGAAGCTTGCAACCAATCTGTGCTAGGTCTTTCTCCACAGCATCTAGGTCTTTCTCACGAGCATCCTCTTTTAGAGATAAAACCATCTGAGGACACCTGGGCTCCAAATATTTCTTGAGATCATCCCAGGCCTTTTTAATAAGCAGCATAATGATCAATGTATCTTCCTACATCAGAGTAAGTATCTATGAAGAGAGATTTCCAACATGATTCTTCCATGTTTTCTCTTCCTCAGATATCAGCCAGTATTTTTTGCAATGTCTTCTCCACAGTGGATCATGACTTGATAGCCGGCTAAGTCTTTGACATAGCAACAATTGATCAGGTCCTAGTATAGTAGTTCAAGAAAGATAAGATGAGGAGCAGAGGATCCATGAGCAACTTTCTCGACCTCCACGGTGGCCATTTTGCCTGGCCCGGTGCAGGCCTGGCCCCGCCCTGGCTCCACCCCAGCCCCACCTCCGCCACCACTGCAGCTGCTCCACACTCTCTTAGTGGCTGAGTTTGGGGCTGGAGAAATTCAAACTATTGACGGGAGGCGAGGACCCAGAAGGGTGACCATGCCTTTCAGTTCACAACCAGACATCTCTCAAAGGAAGGGTGGGGCAAACCTCCCTGTCTGATACCTCAAGGATAGAGGTTAAAAGGCTCCAGGAAGGGGGCTGGGGTTGTGGCTCAGCAGTAGAGCGCTCGCCTAGCACATGCAAGGCCCTGGGTTCAATCCTCAGCACCACATAAAAGTAAATAAATAAAAACAAAGGTATTGTGTACAACTAAAAAGAAATAAATATTTTTAAAAAAGGCTCCAGGAAGTGGACAGCCTCATGTGACACCCTGCTCACCAATTAGAGGTAAAGATTCAGCTGGCTCCACCCATCCTCTTCCTCCACCAGCTCTGCTGCTAACCCAGGCGGGCACTAGTAGCCATGTTGTTTTGTCTCCGAGCACTTGTGTTGTATCTCTGAGCAAGAACTCAATATGGTGGTTACCCAGACACCCGTAGAAAAGGAGCAGAAGCACCAGCAGCGCGAGGTCCTAGTAGTTCAAAAGAGATAAGAGGGTGGAAGAATGAGGGCATGCTAGCTTCTGGCCACTATTGCAGGATGAGAGATCAAAATCCTATTGTCTTGGTCCCCACAGCCTCCAACAATTGGCTCCATCGGGAGACACCCTGCAGAGCAGCACAGCAGGTCCCACCAACTGTTCAGTTGTTTCCAAAGCCTGTGAAGACACAGTGCTGCCCTCCATAAGCTGTGTGCCAGCAAAACAGTATGCCCACTTCTGGGGCAGCTGTGGTCCCCATGCACAGGCGCAAAGGATCCGAAACCAATGGCCAGGAATGACCCCAGGCTGAGACCAAGTGCCCCCCAAACAACCATCATAGGAGGCAGCTCTGCCTCGGCCAGGCTGCCAAGCCTCCAAGGCACCACCTGCTTCCTGAGGCTCCCACACAGCGGTTGCCACTGTGGTTGGTGCCTCTGCCACCATCTTCTCCAAGGTCTCAGCCCTACTACCACGACCATTCTCAAGTGTCTATGTGGAATCATGCATCCTGTCCAGGGCCTGCCCTCTGCCATTCTCAAGTGTCTATGTGAAATCATGCATCCTGTCCAGGGCCTGCCCTCCGGAGCCAAGCTGTCAGGGCAGGCCCTGCCCTCTGCAGTGGCACCACTCTTCCAGGCCGTGCTCTCCAACGCCACACATCTGCACCAGGTCCTGCTCACCACAGTCAAGCCACCCAGCCAGGCCCTGATATGCCAAGCCTAGAAATCTGGCCACGTCCTGATCTCCTTAGATACCGCACCCCACCAGGCCCTGTTCTTCCAACCAGTACATACAAGCCTGGCCCTGTTCTCCAACAGAATACATCTGCAAAAGGCCCTGATCCCCCACAGCCTCGCTAATGCACCTGTTCACAACCAGACACCTCTCAAAGGAAGGGTGGGGCAAACCAGAGGCCCTGTTCTCTACAATGATGCATCTGGACCCAGCCCAGATCTCCACCATGGAGCCACCCAGCCAGGCCCTGTTCACCACAGTGTACTGAGGCCTGGCTCTGCTTTCCTGCCTCCTATGTCTGCACCAGGCACAAATCCGAGCAGCCACCCTACCTGACCAGGTCTGGATCTCCACATAGTGCATCTAGGCCTGGGCATAATCTTGGTCGCCATGCATCTGCAAAAGGCCCTGATCTCCACAGCCATGCCACCCCACCAGGCACTGTTCTTCACTACAGTGCATACAGAATTGGCCCTGCTTTCCAACTCTGGGCATCTGCAATAGGCCCTAATCCCTGCAACCACACCAACGTGCCAGACCCTGTTCTCCACAATGATGCATCTGGGCCAGGCCCAGATCTCCACCATTGAACCACCCTGCCAGGCCCTACTCTCTGTTGTAGTGTGCTGAGGCCTGGCTCTGCTCTCCTGCATCCTGCATCTGCACCAGGCACTGATCCCAGCATTCACCCCACCCAGCCTATGATCTCCAACTCCATGCACCTAACCACACCACCCCTCTAGACCCTGTTCTGTACTATAGTTTATTTGGAACTGGATCTACTCTCCATTGCTGTGCATCTGTAGCAGGCACTGATCTCCATAGCTATGCCACCCAGCCAGGCACTGTTCTCCATAACCAAGCAGTCAGGACAGTCCCTGCTCCCCAAAGCCAGGCCAAGCCACCAGGCTCCACCCTCCATAGCCAGGCCAAACCACTGGGCCCTGTCCTACGCAGCCAGGCCAAACCACCAGGTTCTGTCCTCCACAGTCAGGCCAAACCTCAGTGTTCCATTCTCCGCAGCCAGGCTAAACCACTTTGCAGTGAAACAATCAGGAAAGGCCCTGCCTTACACAGTCAAAGGAAACCAGATTCTGCCCAACAAAGTCATGACACCTTTCCAGGCCCTGTTCTGTGCAGTTCAGAATCCCAGCCAGGTTCTGTTGTTGGCACTAACACATCCTGTTCAGCCCCCGCTGTCCATAGACGTGCTACTCTTCCGGGCCATGTTCCCCAAAGTCCTGCATCCAGGCCGGTTCCTGTCTGCACCAGTGTTTTCTATCAAATTCTGATCTTCACAGCAGCACTACTGGGCTAATCTCTGCTCTCAGAAGCCATGATAACCCAACAGAAGCTAACTTCCAAGCCCCCCAAGCTAGATCAGGTTCTGCCTGATGCCATTTCACCAGGGCCTACTCTCTGCAGCAACTCTACTTCACGAGGCCCTGCTTTCTGCAGCAACATCTCAGCACCAGGTCATGTTCTCTACAGAAATGCCAACCAGCAAAGATCAGCCCTCTGCAACCTCCCCTCTGTCTGGGCTGGCTGCCAGGAATCCTTCTTCTCCCCCTAGGTTTGCCGTATGAAGGAATGCCTTCCAGAGCATTTCAAGCTCACCTGATCCTGAGGTTGTCCATTTTGCCTCCCAGTTTGATAATGATATCCACACAACCCCTTCTTCACCGTCCTCTCTTGGTAAAGTTATTTCTCATAACGATAATTCCTTCTCTTCCTCTTCCTCTTCTAAGTCCCCTGGCTTGAGTTCCACTTCCTCCCTTTCTGGATGTTCTATTGTGAGTTCTTTTTCCTTCTCCCATGGATTTTATGGTGTGGACTCTATCTCCTATCTCTGCTAGCCTTAACCTCCTTGACCTAGGTGCCTGAGCCCTGACTCTCTAGATGAGCTGAAATAGGGAGCATGTTTCCCCCCCCTTCCTCCTCCTTCGTCACCTGTGCTCTGACCCTCTGTGAGTATACTCCAAGACCCCCAAAAGGTACCAGCATCTGTCTACTGTGATGAATGGGATGCCTGCTACATGGTTACCTGTAAGGTCTCCAAAAGTCTGTAAGCCCGCAACCATCATCCTGAGAATTCCTCATCCCATGACTCCATCACTCAAAATTTACCTGATCTCAGCCCTTGATTTCGAGCCTTCTCACTTAGAAGGGCCTGCCTTTACCACTGGGATGAGATTTCTATTTTCCAATTGCCTCTTATACACCTACTGTTTAATAAATAAAATTAAATTGTTAGCTGTATTTTCTTTAATGTAGAATGAAGTGTGTGTGTGTGTGTGTGTGTGTGTGTGTGTGTCTCAGTGTGTCAGATTGAACACAGGGCCTCACACATGCTAAATACAACAATGTACAACTGAGCTATATCACCAGGCCATAGAATGATGTTTTATGGCAAAAATAATTACCTGTCTTATTTGGAGCATTAAAATAAAAGCAGAGGGCATACTAGATGACTTTTTAGGAGTGAAGTACAGCAATGTCCCATCAAACATTTAATGCTTCTGAAATGGAGTTCTATCCATAAAATTTGCATTTAACATTGCTGATGTGGAACTTGGAGAAGAGAAGGGTACAGGGTTTAACTCAAGATGGCTGAAAGAAAGGAGCAACAATGAAGATATATGGGGGGCTGTGGTTGTGGCTCAGTGGTAGAGCATTTGCCTAGCATGAGTGAAGAACTGGGTTCGATCCTTGGTGCCGGAGGCCGGCTGCAGCAGAGTAATCAGGGGGGTGACGAATAACTTGTGTACATTGATGCAGCAGTAGTGGGAGCCATTTATTTCAGGACAGGAGCGGTATTTATACATTCCACACAGCTTATCTAATTAGCATAAACTAGATACATCAGTCAACCAATAAGGAATCTCCACACTTAATGGCTCGCTTTTGTTACTTCTCAAACCACTCCCTCTGGCATTTTCCAGGCACCATCCAGACTTGTTTACGAACTCTAACATTCCCATGGCAAAATGCCAGGTGTTATTTTGACTTGTTTACAGACTCTAACACTTGGCATCACATAAAAATTAATAAATAAAATAAAGGTACAAAAATGTTGTATCTGTTTTTTAAAAAGGTATATGGGGAGAAAACAAGAGGCAGGGCATAATCAAATATGTGCAAGGCAAGAGAGGGGGATTGGAAAGAAGATCCAGGATCAGGAAGGGAAAATTAGCAAGGGTCAGGACCTTGAAGCAGAGCTTATCAGTTTCTGTGCAGAGGGTACAGGGGTTCCTGAAGTCAGAAGGGGGAGGGGACTGGGAACGATACAAAGCAAATGATTGGCATTGAAAATAGTCATGTACATAGAAAGCTTAGTTAATGAGTAATACTGCCATAAAAATGATTATGAATTAGTATATTAGAAGGTATATGAAGGTGAGTGTATGGGTGTTTCTTGGTGCCTGTATGTACATGTATAGCAGGAAACGAATGAGCATACATCATTTAAAAATATGATTTATATTTGATTCATGGATCAACTGATAAATAGAATCCTACACTTGTATGCATGTTGTACTCTGGCTTTCCCTTAAAATTGAAATTGGCAGTATTTCTGCGGCTTGAAGTTTCTCAAGAAACATGTGGGAGTTTGTGTGCATTTTTCTGGCATTCACATGAAAGTCCCGATCACAGATTTGGCAAAAGGAATCCCTTCTATATTTAGGGTCCTGCTGAGATGGCTGAGGAACAACAACTTTAAGCTTCCCAGAGGCGTTCAGTATAGATAAGAACATCTGTGAGACCCACATTTAGTCTCTTGAGAGGTTTTGTGGGACTGGATACTCTGAATGTTTGGTCTTTCTGAGTTCTCAGCAAAAGTTTGTACAGCCAAACCATCTGCTTTCTCCCCATGGCACACTTTCAGAAGCAAACCCTTCATGGTAGTGTTCCCCCACCTCTAGATAGGCTGAGAATTGTGAACATCACAAAGTCCTGGTTCCTTTTGTTTCACAGTTGATCTTTCCCCCTCTCACATCCCTCTGTCTCCACAAGAAGAAGCCAGTTGCTCCTTCAGCACCTTGCTTGGAAGTCTCCTCAGCCCTATAGTCAGGCTCACCATGTTCAGATTCAGCTACCACCCATCTAGGGGATGTGGTCCTGCTAAGAATTCTGCCAGTGAATGATGAAGATCTTCCTTTTCTGGTTTCCAATAATATCTCTCTAGCTTCTGCTGCCACCCCCACGCTCAGAAACCTCCCAAGAGTGCAGATGCAAAACAACAGTCCATTAAGAGTTGTGTTCTGGCTTTCTCTGATGGAGTTTGGGGTTTCCCTAAAACATTCCCTCTTTCTCAAGGCAACTCAGGCTTTCTCTATCATGCACCTAGAAATTCTCCCAGGCTTCGCTCAACACCTGGTTCCAGAGTCCTGCCCTACTTCAGTTCCAGGTCCACCATGGCAGCACCCCACATCCAGGGACCAGAATCTCCACAGGTTTCCCATTCACTACAGCACTCAGCAGCTGAATCTGCCACTCACCAGCTCACAGTTGCATAGGTCAGACATCAGCACACAGCCTGCCTGGCTTCATGCCTCAGGATGCAGGGTGTGGGGTGGTGTTGGACTGGCTGGGTTCCTTTCTGGAGGTTCTGGAGAAGAAGCCCTTCTAGACTCATCCACATTGACAGCTGAATTCAGGTCCCTGTAGCTCTAGGACCAAGGCCTCCGTTCTCTTGCAGGCTGTACTCTCCTTGCCATGTGGACCCTGCTAATATTCTCTTATGATTTAAATAGCTATATCTATGCGCCACCCGCCACCATGTCTCCCCCCGCCTTCTGACTCATTAGTTCAGTTAGGACCTAACCACTTCTAAGTGCTAATCTGATTAGGTCTGGCCTATACCCACTAATATCCCTCTCTTTAGAGCAACTGACCTGTGACCTTACTTACATCTGCAGCATCCTGGTTTCCATAAAGTAACGTTATCACAGGTGTGATATCTAGCCACACGTGTAGGTTCAAGGTCAACTCAGTGAGAGGGCATTATAAGAACATCGTAATCACGTGGAATCATCAGAGAATTCTGGCTACCATACAGTCCAGTGTACGTCCAATAGAACTGCATCAACATGTCTCCAAAAGACACTAACAAACATTCACAGCGTGATTGTAGATGAGGGTCACTACCTGGAAATCATGTGAATGTCTACCAACAGTTGAAATAAATTTGTGGTCTATCCATGGAACACAATACTAGAGAGTAATGAAACAAGCAAATGCCCCTACGTGCAGTGACATGGTAGATCTCAAAATCAGAGTACTGAGCAGAAGAAGCCAGGCATAAAAATGTCCACGATGTAGAATTATTTTTTTAATTTTCCATTGATTTTTAAAGAATAAATGACAGCAGAATGCATTAAGATTTTTATTACACATATATAGCACAATTTTTCATATCTGTGGTTGTATGTAAATTATGTTGACACCAATTCGTGTCTTCATACATGTACTTTGGATAAGGATGTCCATCACATTCCACCATCCTTGCTAACCCCTGCCCCCTCCCTTCCCCTCACACCCCTATGCCCTATCTAGAGTCCGTCTATTCCTCCCATACGCCCTCTCATAATATAGAATTCTGTTTCTATAAATGTTTTTAAAAGGCAAATCGTCTGTAGTGACCAACGTCAGAAAAGCAGTTCCGTTTCAGGGACAATGGCCAGTTTAAGACATATCATACGTATCTGGGGTACCAGGAGTTTTCTCTATCTTGGTTGTGGTGGTGGTTGCATGCCTGTGTTTGCTTTGTATACCTACAGGCATGTGTTTCCTTGGTGAAACACCATCAATTTTTTGTCCCTTCATATTTGTACACGCCCATTTTTTTGGGGGGGTGCTGGGGATTGAACCCAGGGCCTTGTGCATGTGAGGCAAGCACTTTACCAACTGAGCTATATCCCCAGCCTTATACTCCCATCTTTATATGTGTTTTATGTCAGTGAACTACGTTTTAACAAAGACAGAAAAATGGTATAAAACACAGAAACAATAGACAGAAATACCCTTCACACTCAAAATCATGTATGCTGTGAAAAGCAATTATTTCTCCAGAGTCATTTTCTATAACACCTGACATGAAGTGACATGATTCTGTTTGCAATTTGTACTTATCCTTCTGGCATGAATGGTTATGTTTTGCTGCAGAAACCATGCTTTATTAGATTTAGCATTTCTACTCCATACCCTGCTGTTGTTCTCCTGTAAAGTATGCTATATGAATCCCAAAACATATGGGGATAGGAGCTTCAGATAAGGGGTGCCCATGGGTAGCTGATACTCAAGGATTTTAAAAACAATATATTTACTTTTTAGTTGTAGTTAGACACAATACCTTTATTTTATTTATTTAATTTCATGTGGTGCTGAGGATCGAACCCAGGGCCTCACATGTGCTAGGTGCTGAGCCAGGAACCCAGCCCAAGGGTTTTTAACATCATTCTACCAACCTAGGGCAAATTAAGTTGAAAAGAACAAGTACTGAAGAGAGTCTATCAAAGATGGATTGAGTTGCTTCAGTATTTTTATTCCCCCACCATTTCAGATGAGATGGCTTTTCACCTTTGACCTACTGCAATGATGGATTAAGCAATATTAAGCAATTCCATAATATGACACCATGGTCTCATAACTAAAAAAATAAAACAAACAAACAAAACACAGCTGTAGATTTTCTATATATGGTTGGTATTGACACACTCAAACTATATGGATGGGAAATTAAATCTATGTTCCTAAGTGAGATAGAATCTAATTTTGATGTGTGCGTGCACACGTGTGAACTTGTGTGAACATGCTCACACATACAGAACCATGTGAGTTTCTGGGCTTTTCTGTGTGTGCTCCTTCCCAGGTGTTAGTGTGAGAAATCAGACAGCCTTCCCTCCATGAATTGGGGATTTCTATTCCCTTTCAAGCTCCAAATCAGTTGAATAAGGCTCAAGAATTTGTGACTTCTGAAAACAATTGGTTGCTTGTGTTCATTCACCTCTGCTTGCCCTTTCCTCTGGAAATTTGCTGACTGAGCCTGGCAGAAAAACATAACACCGTTTTCTGAGAAAGCTCTGACTACTCAAAAGTGCATTCTAGGAAAGACAGAGAAGTATATGGACAAGAACATGTATGCCTATACCAAAGGGCTTTGAGAGACTCTCCCAGATCAACTCCATGCTTCCTGTTTGATTTTTTTTAAAGATTTTTAAAAATATGGACACAATATCTTTATTTATTTTCTTTATTTTCATGTGGTGCTGAGGATCGAGCCCAGTGCCTCACACATGTGAGGCAAGTGCTCCCTTGCTGATCTACAACCCCAGCCCCATCCTGTTTGATTTTTGGCAATTCATTCCCTCCCTCCCTCCCTCCCTTCCTTCCTTCCTTCCTTCCTTCCTTCCTTTCTCCCTTTTCCCCGTTTTTGGAGGGTGAGTGTTCCAGGGATTGAACTCAGGGGAACTGGAACACTGAGCCACATCCCCAGCCCTATTTTGTATTTTCTTTAGAGACAGGGTCTCACTGAGTTGCCTAGTGCCTTGCTTTTGCTGAGGCTGGCTTTGAACTTGTGATCCTCTTGCCTCAGCCTCCCAAGCTCCTGGGATTACAGGTGTGTGCCACCACGTCTGTCCCTTGCTGCCTTTTATCTTTAGTTTCTTCATCTGTGAAATGGCAATGTGGTGCCCTCTCTTTCTTTCATTACCTAGGATTTGCAGTGGGCAATGTTCACACTAGCACACCGACCAAGAAGTGTTCAAACCTGTTTAGATCATGGGCAACACATGAATATTGATAAACTCATTGTGACAACTTTTATTAATTATGTATTTGAGAGCATTATTTCATCTTCAATTTGTGCTCAGCACTTCCGTGTTTTTGCCACATAAAATTCCTAGATGATTACTAAATATAATTTCTCACCTATTATTTAAATTTCTAAAAGCATAAATACATAATTTTTAAAGTTAAAGATTAATATTAGAATTCATTGAGAATAGCACTTGATCTCTAACCCACAACTCCCAAATTGCCATGTCTTTGATCCCAAATACAATGATTTTCAGCTTTTGTATGCTTAATCTTTGTTGGCACTGGGCATGGCAGTTGTGAGTCATGGGGGTATGCCGATGGAGGGACACTGCAGAATGAGAACAGGTGAGAATTCTAGTTCACCTCCAACATTCAGAGAGGCAAGAAAACAGCAATTCCATCCTTATCAGCAGAAACTGAACCTGTGCCATTTCTGGACTCATCAGGGAACTGAGGTGACAGGGAAAACCAGTACCTTGGATCCTGAGATATGTTCATGACCAGAGTGCCAGAGTTGAGATCTCCACCCTTGGATCAGATCAGAGGCGTGTGCTCTCAGGAACTGACAGCAATTCATAGCATATGATGTGTGCGTGCACACGGTAAATGGTAAACAGGAAGAATTGCTTTAGGCTGAATATCCACATATTCAGGGGTGTTAGCTCTAGAGCTGGAATGACTTGGCAAAGGGGTCCTAGTCGCCATCCCCTTAGCGCTCCCCCCACTCCCCACAGGGTGATGGGTGGAGCCATCACTGCCAAATACTCCTGGAGACTCCTCTTCAAGACAAACGTTAACTCTCTAGGGAAATAACTTTGGCAGAGCCTTATCCTAGGTACTCTGCCCACCTCAGTCACCCCTATACCTCTGGTCCAACTAAGGGAAAAATAGTGCAGTCTGCAGTAAATGATTAGGAATACTGCAGTCAGGGGAGGGACAGAGGACAGGAGGTGAAGGAAATGCCACTAGAGAAACACCTGTGAAGGTCATATCCCAGAGCCACAGCCCCAACAATGCCAGAGATTCAGTCACACAGCTGTAAAATTCCCTCCCTACCCCACAGTCTACCTCCACATTAACATGGTGACAAGGAAATTGCAGTGAACATGGCCTGAAGTGCTGCAAAACAAACATTCGGAGCAGGAGTACTTTAGGCTGATCAAACTTAAGAGGAGCAGAACAAGGCAGGAATTTGGAAGCCTCTGGTACTTACAGCTTTAGCAACCATCAAAGGCAGCCCATCTCCCTGCAAGACTTAACGGAGCTATTCCCAGTGGATCACCATTTCATTCAGGTCCTACTACCCAGTAGAAGGGGTCTCCTCCTGCCCACACACAAACAAAACAAAACAAGAACAACAAACAAGATGGAAAGCAGAGGAGGCCTGTCAGAAATCAAGTAAAAATAGAGAATGAGGAGACAAAACACACCTTAGAACCAGTCTAACCTGGCACACAGGTACCAAAATGGTGAAAGGGGGAGTTGAAAATAAGCATGACTATCCTGCTCAGGGTCCTAATGAGAAAAAAGACAACTTGCAGGAGCAGCTGTGTGATGTAAGAAGAAAGGTGGAAATTCCGAGAAAGAATTCACAGGAAGTACTAGAAATCAAACAGTGGCATACAGCTCATGAATGGTGTCTGTCAGGAGTTCATCAGGAGACCCAGCCCAATCAAGGAAAAGATCGGTGAGATTAAGGGGTAGGTTACAGGCCCACAGAAACTTCCAAAACTGAAGTGCAAAGAGAAAAAGATGAAGGGAACTGAAACCATGCATCCTACCATGTGAAAAGTCCTGGAGGCATTTACCTATCACACTTGAAGCCTGGTGTCTGTCCCCAGCACGGAAAACGAAAACAAGTCCTACAAAATGTTTGACATATCCATCTGAATAGCAGGAAGACAAATAACAGAGAAGAAGAAGTATTAGAAGCAAAAAGCTTAGAACTGTCATTCGGAAAACTCATGAAGGCAAATGTGAATGCGGGTGCACGTGCCCACACACACACAAGCACACACACACAGCATAGGCGTATGATGTTCAAACAGCAGACAACTTCAGACAGGAGGAGAATCTTGAAAGAACATTCCAGAGCTTAAAATCCCCTAACTTATTGAGGTACTTGGGATAGAATTATAGATGCCACATAAAGAAACACAGTAGGCTCAAATACATAGAGTTCATTCAGGGAAAAAACATTTCCTACCTAAAATTCTACATCTGGAAAATTATCATGGAAAAGTGAATAAGAAATAAGATACACTTTCTGAGAAGTAAAAACTGAGCTACTTAATTTATAGGAATGCCTCCCTGGAAGAATCCTACAAACATAGTCAAGGAAGAAAACAAATCAGAAACTTGCATTAACATGAAGAAAGGATGGCAGTCAGTAAAGGACCAAATAGATGCCAACGGCTTTTGTTCATATTGCTCATCCTAGCACGGTCTAACAGAGAAATGATTGATGCAATATTGACACGGTATGGAGTGATTCTAGCATGGACGCTGTGAAGTGAACATCAGGAGCAATGGAGAGCTGGGGAGTGTTACTGGAGGGTGGAGTGTTACTGGAAGGTGGAGCACTGCGCATAGGATGGGGAGTCTTCCTGGAGTGTGGAGTTGGGGCCATAGGTGTATTGGAAACCCTATGGAAACCTTAAGAAACAAGTTTGAAAGCTGCAACAGCAGTGTGCTAAGGGAGAAGACGATGGAATCCAATGTGAGGCTCAGGTAAACAAGAAGGGCGAGACAAAGAGGGGCAACAAGAAGCAAAGAAGCCATGCAGGGAACACACAAGATAATTGCCAATAAGTACAATTGATATGAACCCACTTGAATCAACAATCACTTTATGTTTATTTTGAGGATTTTAAAAGTTTTTTATTTGAATTTGTTCTTTGTACTTACGCAGGAGAGTAGAATCTATTCTGATGTATTTATACAAACAAGGAACATATCTTATTCCAATTAAGATTTCAGGCTGGAGGATGTACACGATACAATCACTTTAAACAGAGATGGTCTAAGAACCGCCATTAAAGACAGAGATGTTCAGAGTGGATTGCAAAAGCCACCTATAATTGGTGCTTGGGGCAGTCACATTCGACAGAATGATTCAGTTGGCTTAGAAGTTAAGGGGTGAAGAAAGGTTTACACCACTTAGGCTAATTCAAAGACAGACACAGTGTCAATTTCAGACAAAGCATACAGTGAAGCAAGGAAAATGGCCAGGGGCATTACCTAGTGATTTAAGAGATCAATCCTCCAAAAGGATATGCCCCTAGCAGCACAGTGTCAAGTATGGGAGGCAAAATCTGAAAGTCGTCCAAGGAGAAATCCACCAGGGAAGTGAGAGATTTCAACACGCCTCTATCAATAATCAGCAAATCAAGCAGACAGCTGACTAGAAAAGATACACAAATCTGAACAGCAGTGTCAGCCAACTGGATCTCGTTGTACAGAATACTCCATCCAACACCTGTGGGATTGAAATCCTCTCAAGCTCATGTGGAGCATTCACAAAGGTAGAGCATATTCCTGGGCCAAAACCTCACTTTAACCAATATAAAGGAATAGGAACGGTAACGGATATGTTTTTAATCTGAAAGCTTAAGACAGCATTAAGAAGATTTGGTGGATGAGGCTGGACTGCAGAATGTTCCAAATAAAGCTAGCCATATTACAAACGCATGACAAAAGAGAAGAAAAACAAGTCACTGAGGGCTGTGAGTAAAACAGGGCTCACCTACGTAACTTCAGAGGAGAAATTAGTCTGCAAGGTGGCGAATGGCAACAAAAGCTGTTGTGCAGGCATGGTGATCCACGTGGACCCATAATCCCAGCGACTTAGGAGGCTGTGACAGTAGGATCACAAGTTTGAGGGCAGCCTCAGTAACTTGGTGAGGTCCAAAGCAACACAGTGAGAACCTGGCTCCAAAGGAAGAGGGCTGGGGATCTGGCTCAGTGATTAAGCACCCCAGTGTCAAAACAGTCATCATTATCATAATAAAGCTGTTGCACTCCAATGAACTAACCTACTGCCCATGGGAATACAGGTTAACCAATCCGTGTACTTGCACATGTGCACTGGAATGAAATGACTATGGAAAGGGACGGTGGATGGGGGGAGGCAGAATTCTTACTGCTGGAAGGAGGTGTCCATAACAAAGTGGCAGAAGCAAGATTTCTGCAGATCATCATGGAATAGAACTGGGGAGATGGGCTTGGATTTCCATTAAGCTTACTATAGATGCTGAAGATAATATCTAATATGATATTCATAGCAATGTGTGTACACATGGGTTAGTAGGCACACAGAGATTTGCTTCTTTCAGCTGCAACAGCCTAGAAAAACACTACACCCAAGTTAGAACAAGCCTGGCTGATGCTCACTTTTGAGTTTCTAACACCACTTTCTAATGACTAGTGATGAAGAAATGGAGAAATGTCTGAGTCAAGAAACTTGGACAAGTGTAGGACCACAGCACATGGGAGGCACAGGGTTCAATCCTCAGCACTGGGTAAACATAAACAAGAAAATAATGGCATTCTATCCATCTACAACTACAAAAATATTTTAAAATAAAAAAGAACAAGAGGAGAAGGGGGAGGAGGAGGAGCCTGAAACACATGTAAATGTGTGATGCACAAGATAAGCCAAAGAGCAAGGAATGACCCAAAAAGTTACCACAACTGCAGGAAGACATCCACATAACCACGGAGGTACCGAAAGGGCTCCTGTTGCTCATGACTTGAAAATGTTAGCAAAAGGAGAAACAGTCATCGGTTGGGTTATAACCTGTGAAAGTACAAAATAAACAGTCATCAGAATAGAAACCATGATATAAAAGAATGATTTAATAAACAAGAAGCATAAATGGAGGAGCAGGGTTAGATTTTCCACACAGCACAATTCCAAAGGATGTGTGTACCAGGTCTATAAGGGTTACCTGCGACCTCTTCTCAAAGATTTCCTCTCCAAGAGCACAGTGTGGAAACATTAAAGGATAACTTCACTTTGGACGCATCTGGCAAACTCTACTTCAGCCAGGTGACCAAAGTCGAGTTCAATAACTGAAAACTTATGTGGATAGTATGCACCCTTGTAGGATCAGACCGCAATGGCTTTTTGCTGTTGCCGTGTTTCTCCCACAGCTCACATCAGTTCACTCATGAGCCAAACTTCAAAATATCCTCATGGAGGATATGCTTCAAAGGGCCTTCGGAGTCACCCTCAGTACTCTCAAGCATAGCAAAGTGAACAACAACTGGGCAATGGTCACAGCCAAGAGGGGCTGAAAGCAACAGGAAAGCTAAATATATTGTGGTGGCCTGGCTGGGTTCTTGGATCAGAAAAAGGCTCAAATGTTAGAACCGAGAGAGCAGGAATAATGCTTGCACTCTGGTTTCTTCTGCCTCTGGGTAACCACCACCAGGGAAGAGTTGGAGCCACCAGAGCCACCACAAGAAGAAATCACACAAGAATGCCACTGCAACAATTCTGAACACTATCTTTCTAAGGAGCCTGAACCTAAACATGGATGCCTGGACCTGCATGCTAGTAGTAAAGAAGGCTTCTGGCTTCAAAATTAAAAGATTCGATGAGGCTCCAAATACAATGACTCCTGATACAATAGCTGAAACATCTTGAAGAGAAGTCGAAATGACCCCTTATATCAAGAATAAGGGACATTGCCAGTCTAATGAGAAAACACTATTCACTGGTACCAGCATAGAGCAGAATCAGATGTGGCACTGGCCTGACAAACATTTTAAAGAACCCATCATAAAAGTACTTCCTAAGCCAATTACAAAGAGTCTAGAGGGATGTGGCGGGAATATAAGGAACTCAGTAATAAACAGAATTTTTTGACAGAAACTAAGGAACAGAAGAAATGCAGTCATGGAAATTTGGAAACATCGCTGGATTGGCCCAACAGTGGGATAGAGATAAGGAAGATCCTATTTGTACACTTGTGGTCTGATCGGTAGAGTTCCTCTATCTTAACCGTAAAGATATAGACTGAATGAACAAGTGAGCAGACCCTCAAGAATTTAGGATGGCAACCAAATTCTAACATCCCACGATCAAACTTCCAGAGAAGGAGATGTAGCTGAAAGAGCATTGTAAGAAACACAGGCTGCTTAGGACACTGCCTTCTGGCAGCCTGCTGCTTGTCTCTCAGTACACCATCTCTGCCCAACCTGGGCCCAGGGCAGATGCTGGTAGGCGGGCGGTTTCCTCACCTCAGACAGAAAAGGAGGTTTCAGAGCCTGACGTGCCTGGGGTCAGTGGCATCAGAGCCCTGAGAGGTGCTTTTACATCTGGGCATCCATTTGTCACAGGAGGCTACTGAGCACCTGCAATGTGGCTGGTTAGAACTGAGATCTTAAAATACAGAAAGACTTTTGTAGGGTTCCTACCAAAAAATGTATACTTAAGTAGTTATTTCCTGTTGGCCACATATGAAATTGACAATATTGGGCTATATTTCCTCATAAATTTCTACCACTGATTTTGAAAAAGAGAGACACACAAGAAATTTGGGCTGGAAATGTCCAAAATTTGAGGAAGAACATACAAAACAAAATAAATGAAGTACACACTGACATGTGTAGATGAATCCATGGTGAGATATATCAAAGTTCATCTATTGAAATTCCTACAAACACTGAAAGGGACAAGAAAAAAAACTGACACATTGATGAGGGGCGGTGACACTGATATGAAGCACTGCAGATTTCTCATGGAGCTCTGGAGCCTATTAGGAAGTGACAAAACCATTTTCACCTGTTGGACAAACAGTACTGTCGAAGGAGAATTTCACATGCAAGCATACTCTTTCCGGCCTGAATGGGAAGCCAAGACAGGAAGCGGAAAGCAAAGGGATGTGCAGAAAGAGTGACTGAGTTGTGTGCTGAAATAGGAAAAGGAAATCATGAAAGGAGGCAGCTAAGAGTAAGAGAAATGAATGAAGAGCAGTAGAAGAAGCATCCCCAAGGGACAGACCTTAGGCGAGCCTTTTCCTTGTGAATTGTGAATGACCAAAACCCACATGACACACCCAACCTACGACTGAGACTATTTTGTTCACCAGTGAGGGAGGCCCACATCCCCAATGGACCCCTGATTTCCAGAGTTCAACTGACTGCGGATTGAGGACTCAGTCAAGTCAAGGCCAGAGCAAACCCTGACAAAATATTCAACAGCCACACACTCAAACGTGATTCAAAAACAAAGACAAACCTCAAAAAGTGTTCAAGTAAACCAGAGAAAAGCAGGAGAGGGGTAGAAAGAGGGATGAGATACAGAGGAAAGCAAAGAAGCCAACGGAGGTACTTAGACACTGGCATTGGAGCAAATATTATCAGGTGACTGAGCTAAACCCATCACTTAAAATTAAGGCAGATATGGGCCAAGTCTATCAAAACCGACCTAATTTCACATCATGTTTGCATGAGGTTCATTTGCACTTCAACAGTATAGGTCAATGCATTCAAAGAGAGTACAGACAGCCACATCATGCACACATGAATCTACAAAGCTGAAATGGTACAGTCATATGAAAACAGACTCCATCGCAAGGAAAACTAGTAGAGGCAGACAGAACCCACCCTGCAGGCAGACAGCAAAAAAAAAAAGTCTTTCCAGATCTGGCCCCTCTCCTCCACACCCAGCTGGTGGGCTTGAGACCACCTGTGTCTCCCCGGGGGCTCTCTCTCTGGTCCCTGTGGGAGAAATCACGACCATATTTTGGTTCCTAGTTTGGTGTAACTGACTCTAAAAGAGTGCTAGAGTTTGGAGGCTGAATACTCCTCCCTGTGCGCAGAAGCCCTGGGGGACCCCACACGTGTCTGCTGAACCACCTCCTTCCCACTGAGTCTCTCAGGGAGCAGAGGCTGTTTTGATAGGGTCAAGGGAAGGGTCTCTTGACATCACACTCAACAAGTGGCCAATCCTGCAGGTGCAGCCAATGAGGTTGCTCAGAGACTGCCTGGGAAATGAGGGGCGGTGGGCACCCACTCAGAAGACTGCAGGCGCCATGGGCAGAGCAAGGCAAAGAGCCAACGCTCAGCGGCGGAAGCAAAAGCGTCCCGGGGATCCTCCAGCCACCTGCGCAGCTGTCGCGGTCATGGGCGCGAGCCGCGCGCGGTGCCCACCTGTCCAAGTCGGGGTCGGGAGCCAGGCGGCAGGCAGGGAGCGCGCGGCAGCCAAGCGGCGGCGGGGAAAGGCGAGGCGCAAGCGCTGGTGGCGGCGGGTCCGGGAGACCGGCGCCAAGAATCTGCTGCTCCCGCCGCAGCTGCGGAACCAGCGGGGCCCCGCGCCCACCCCAGCGGCCCCCGCCACGTCCCCGGGTGAGCTGGACCTGGGCGCGCAGCGCGAGCGCTGGGAGGCGTTCCGCAAGCTGCGGGGCCTGAGCTGCGAGGGTGCCGCCAAGTTCCTGCTGGACACCTTCGAGTTCCCGGGCCTGGTGTACCACACCGGGGGCTGCCACTGCGGCGCCGTCCGCTTTGCGGCCTGGGCCCCTGAGGATCTGCACGTGGTGGAGTGCAGCTGCAGGCTGTGCAAGAAGAAGCAGCACCGCCACTTCCTTGTCCCCGCCGAGCGCTTCACGCTGCTGCAGGGCGCCGAGAGCATGGTCACCTACCCGTCCAACACGCACCCGGCGCTGCACAGCTTCTGCAGCAGGTGCGGGGTGCAGAGCTTCCACGCCGCGGAGTCCGACCCACGCGTGTATGGCGTCGCCCCGCACTGCCTGGACGCGGGCACGGTGCGCAGCATGGTCATCGAGGAGGTCGATGGTGAAGCTTGGGAACAGGAGACCACCGAGGAGGACGACGATGACTATGCCATGCAGAACGCGTCCATCGAGATGGCCCCTGCCTGTCCTGGCCAAGAAGAGCTGTGAATGAGGTCGCCGACATGCTGAATCCAGTGTGCGGGTGGGGTCCCCTCCAGCCAACCCCTGCAGCACTTGGGGAAACAATCCTTCTCCCCCGTGTGCAAGCTACCTGTCCCTCTTTCCCCCTTCCCCTCCAGTTCTGTTCAAGGGACTTTCTCTGAATCCAGAACTTGAGCACACACCCCTTCTTCTGTGTGCAATGATCACCTTGACATCTAACAAGCAAGTAGTGTCTCCACGTTTTCAAGTCTACTCTTCCATCACTTGGTTGTGCCATTCGTCCTGAAGGATCCCCACATGGCTGGTGGGAATCCCTTGTACTGTACGTTTCTGGTGCTATTGTGAACAGGCTTGTGTGCAACACGTGCATTTTAGTGTGCTGGGCGGCTACATCCCAACACTTTTGTGAACACTTACAGGACGTTCTCCCCGGGTTTCCTGAGCGTTTGTGTTTTAGGTGGACACCTTTCCACTACTTAGGGAAAGCTGTTGCTTTCAGCCACGTTGTTTATCTAGTGTGTTTGAAAATAGCATGTCTTGAAATTCGATATTACATACCTCATCACACTCAGTTCTCCAATGATGCTACTCTGTTGCTTGGTTTTGTGTTAGTGACTAACTGCTGGGAGGGGATGGGGAGAGAGGATTGAGAGGGATGACCACCCCCTTGGATCTTTCAAAGTACCCACCTTGTACATGTGTTAAGTGTTCAGAAATTAATAGATGTTTATAAATGTGAAATTGTGTTTGTTGATCTCTACCCAGAATAGGATTTGGCAGTGGGGAAATTGGGGCTGTTGAACAAAGTGGGCCTCTGTGAATGTCAAAGATGGTGGTGTCTCTCACTCTGCAGCAAGCCAAAATTCCCCAAGGGTCCCCTAAAGTTTGGATGAGGGGAATCAGCAGAGTGTTTGCGCATTCAGCCTCTGGGGACACACTGTCTGTACTTGAATCTAGTCTCTGCCACCTATTGGGTAGGTCACTTGTGTGCAGTTCCCTAAGTGATGGGATCAAGTCCCAGTGTTCTCATATTCAGGGCAAACCTGGTGCCAAGCATTGGATACCTTATCCATGAATACCCCGTTTCTCTTCTCAGCTGATGGGAACTCCTGTCAAGTCCCCTGGGCCATAAAAAACTCTTGTTTGTCCTCTTCTATGGTGGGGTGGTAGGAAAACTATAAACAAATTCAATGAAATAACTTAAGGAAGGATGAGATTAGGGTATGAGGATGTGCAGGAGGGTCAGATGGCTTTGTGCCTTCAGTGGAGGCCTGTCCTAGGCCCCTACTCCCCCCCCACACACCCAGTGACTCTTGCCTCAATAACAAATGGCCCCCAAGATAGTCCATAACATGGCAACCGTTTAGTATACGCATGGCATTTCAAAATCAGGAACTGAGAAAAGACACAGGGCAAATGACTTTTTTCATATGATGTCTGTGACCCCCTTTGAAAAAGCCTGGCCTGCTATGCCTGGATTCATATGAAGGCTCCTTGACTGACAGTCCTGGTGGCCTTGTGGACAGGACTGAAGGATGGGTTGGAACAGGAAGTGGAGTTCCTAACTTTCACCTCGTGGTGGCATTCGTTTTCTTCTGAGCATGGCAGGCCTCTCTGTAGTCAGGCCTCATATGTGATGACTCAGACCCTGAGGGGTGGGGGTTTCAATAAGAAAGGTGATTGTTGCATCAGCTCCTGTGATGAAGCCTCAGAACTCATGGTGAGTCACTCCTGTCATACTCTATTGATTAGAAGTGAGTCAGGAGCCCTTTCACATTCAAGTGGGATAATAAGAATTACATCTCTCAGTGGGGGAGGTGGCAGGCGCTATTTATAACAATATGAAATGGGAGACGTTGCTGTGGACATTTTCAGAAAATACAGTCTTGCACCTGTGGACTTCTAGGTAGCAGGTTATTTGGGGCTGCACGGCTGCACCCCTAACTTTTTGCAAAGTTCACATACAGCTTATGCACAATTTTATGGATGACTTAAGCCTTAAGGGAAAATAGGCCTGGTTATACCCCCTTCTCTGGGCAAGAACAAACCAGTGTGTGATTGATGGTCCAGAGAATAATGTGGCGGGGAAAACAACTGTTCAGTCAGTCTTCAAGTTGACCTTGGAAATGCCCTAAGACACAGTCCAGTGTGCTAAAAGCTACATCAAGGAAATACATCTTGCTCTACCCACTGGGGAGGTTTCACCTGTTGGGAGTAGCATATATTGGAGTGCTTTTGCACGGTGGCACAGACCATCCCTTCTGCTCTCCCTTCTAAGCATTCATGCATTCCTTCTTTCCTACCACAAACATTTACTGAGGATTTGCCACCGGCCAAGTACAATGTGAGAAGTGCTCCAGGATACGGTATGAAGTAAATCAAGTAATAATGCCGAGTTGCCAACCTTTTAGACAGACATGCAACTTTGAGTTAGGTGTGCACACATGAGAGGTAATCGGGGTTTCTTAGTCTGAGCGCCCCAGAAAGCACGCACAACATCAGACCTGTGAGTGGCTGAGTGAATGACAAGACGTGTGATCAGAGGTCCTAGGTCATTTCCTAAGAACTTTGCTTGGCTCTCTCACAGAATGCCATAGAAGAGGGAACTGTGGTGTCCCCCACAGTAGACTAGAAGGGCCCGCACAGCCCAAAAGACACAGGGACAAACTCTTGCTGTCTGTACCAAAGGCATCTACAGAATGAGCTCCATAAGAAAGTGTGTGTTCTTTTCTGGCAAGTGTCCAGGACAGTCTGAATTAAGGAAATTCCCATGTGTACTATATGGAGAGGCTTTGACTGATAAATGTAGTGTTATTTCTTCAATTTCCCTGGACAGATACAGTATTTTCCTAATTAAGTGTGCTCAACAATGAAAATTCATATCATGAATCCAAATGGAAATCAATATCACTGGTCATAGCATAGAACCTCATTAAATGAGATGAGTAAGTTGATCTTTACACCCAGTTTTGAAATGAATCATTTCAAAATCATGAAAATGAAAAAGGTGACGCATGTCTGAAGACTCTCCCGTCAACAAGCACCTCAATCTCTTCTGTTAATTAATTCTCACCTAAGCCTTTCAGAGCACATTTTTTTCCTTTAGGGTACTAGGGATTGGACCCAGGAATGTTCAAGCACAAAGCCACACCCTCAGCCCCTTTCCACTTTTTATTTTTAGACCAGACCTCACTAAGATTCTGAGGCTGACTCTGAATTTGCGATCCTCCTGCTTCATCCTCCAGAGCTGCCGGGCTGATGTGCATGTGCCACCACACCTGGCATCAGAGCACATATTTTTAAGCAGGCTTTATCGACTTTGACACTGTGTCCTGAGAACAGAAGCACTAAGCGCATGGATTCCAAACTGGTGTGTGGCACAGGGAAGGAAAACAAGAGCTACTGCCTGCCAGATTCTTTAAGGACGGCAGGAAACATTAGTTCTCAAGTATTTCTACCCCACTCATTCTGATCCTTGCCCCCTTTTCCATAGGTCCAACTCACTTCATGGATCTAGCTTTTCTTCACGCCTGAGGCAATTCACTGTTCCTTAGTGAATCCTGGCCCATCGTCCCAGCATCCTCTCCATTGACTTTGGCCTCCTTTAAAGGTCTGAAATGGGAGCTGAGCTTGTGGCTCTGTGGGAGAGCAATTGCCTAGCATGTGCGAGGCCCTGGGTTCCACCCCAGCACCACGTAAAAGTAAATAAAATAAGGATATTGCATCTAACTACAACTAAAAAATGAATATTTTTTAAAAATCTGAAATGTTAGTGTTTTGGACATTTTGAGACCTCCAACATTCTTATTCCATATGTCCATATATTTGGCTCTGTGACCACAAAAACCAGCATGATAGTTTGGATCACACTTGTTTGGAGGAAAGAAGCTTTGAACAGACTTCCCCAGGGGCTCTTGGACAAGTCTGCCAGTTGTTGCTCTTTGAATATGGAACATCTTCACACACCTGTGTTCATGTTCCCCATGAGAGGTGAGTGAGGCAAGGCATGTAAATAGGTAAATGGGCCCAGCATCCTGCAGCCATGTGGCTCAGTGGTTAAGTGCCCCTGTTCGATTTCCGGTACCAAGAAACAACAAGAAAACCAAAAACTAAACAGAACAACAACAACAACATTGAGGGTGAAGCAGTTCAGAGGATAAGGATATGGCACACAAGCATAAAATCATAGGAATGGGAAAATATGGCCTTCTTGATGCTTGTTATGGTTCCTCTTTTCAAAACCCTCTCATGTTCCGAACTTTTGCATGAGAAGCTCGAGAGCGTCTTGCATTTCACACTCTTGAAGGGGGCATTGGTAAGTAAAATCAGATCCTAGGAGAACACATGGAATGTACACACAGTGTGAAACCAGTCAATAAACAACTGTGGGCCATGTTTCCCCCATTGGTAAAGTAGTCCCAGAATGTTAGATCTCCTAACTAGGGCAGATTTTTAAGTGAAGTGATAAAGACCATAGAACTCCTTGCCCTGATGCTTCAATGGTCAGCAGGAGCCATTTGTCACCATTAAGATTACTTATATTATTGTTACAAGAACTTTGGACCCAATGTAAATAGGCCCTGCCAGTTCTGCAGGACTGAAAGGAAAGTAAGCCTAGGAGTTTCCCCAAGACCTTTGCCCTATGCCACCTGGAGAGAGATTGAGATTCTCTCTTTAGGACTTAGATTTAGAGATTCCACCTGCAATACCTGAGACGTGGCTCTGATATCCTAGTATAGTCTCTGTGCTCTCCATAATGTACAATGCTGGTACCCAGAAACCAGGCACAGTTGGATGGGATGATGTCATCACTGTCCCTCACTTACAGTAATGGATTTAGGTGAGTGACATTTGTTTTCTCAGCTAAGGCTGTAGAAGCTGGAACCAACTGTGCACCATGATCACAAGGTAACATGAGAGCATCTGGACACAGCTGGGATGGGCAGAAAGTTCTGGATGGAGAAACCCAAAATGGTGACCTCCTGGTCTCTGGGACAATCCCTCATCATCAGAAGGTGGCAGTTTCCTATCATCAGAAACCCCAATGAGCATGTCCCCAGCCTCAGAGGGATGGCACACTCAGGATCCTCACCTCTTTGGTAAGAGTTTCAGGTCTCACCTCCAGGCACCACAGTGTCCCACAGGAAAAGACAGACTACCTTTCCTCAGCCCATCCTCCTAGGGATTAGGAAAACTTTCTCTGCAAACACTCTGATCCAGATTCTACTTGCAACTTTCTTTTCCTGACCCTCAGCACCATGGCGCTAAATTTGGGCTGGGCATGGTGGCACAAATCTGTAATTCCAGCTGATCAGGAAAATGAGGCCAGAGATTTGTGAGTTCAAAGCCAGCCTCAGCAATAGTGAGGTGCTATACAACTCAGCAAGACCCTGTCTTGGAATAAAATATAAAATATGGCTGGGGTGTGGTTCAGTGGTTGTGTGTCCCTGAGTTCAACACTCAAAAAAAAAAAAAAAAAAAAAAAAAGATCTTGCTAAAAATTTGGAAGATCAGTATTTTATGAAGTTTGCATTCCTCCTCTAGGCCCTTGTCATTCTGGCTGCAATTGAAGGAAATATAAGAGTTATCCTTTCATATGAATGAACAAAGAAAAGTAGACAACACACATGAAACAATGATTTCCAAGAGATTGGATACAAAGCAGTCAATGGGGGTGACCTATCTGAGAGGAGAAGTAAACATCTTGAGCAACTTGACCACCTCAGCTTACTTGGAGGAGACCCTGGTAGTCTCCCTGGCTTGTGAAAGACAGAGTGGTCGTACTAGTCGGCCTTAAAGAGCAGTTGGACAATATGATATCATGTGAAAGGAGCCAGGCAGAGAAAGGCAAATACCACTTGATCTCACTCATATGCGGCATCTTAAATGAGTGGACCTCATAGAATAAATATGACAACTGTATTTATTAGCCTTGTGTTGTTGTTGGGGATTGTTGGGAAGTGGATGCAAATTTCAGTTAGAAAGGAAGAATAAGTCCGGGACATCTGTGACACAACATGGTGACTATGATGAATAACACTATATCATTTTAAAAATCCCATGATAGTAAATTTCAAGTGTGCTAAACCTCTAGAAATTACATGTGAGGTTTCATATATGTGCAATAGCTTAATTTAGACTTTCCACCATGTACACATACATGAAAATGAGTTGCACATTCCAATATATATATATATATATATATATATATATATATATGTATTTTTTTTTTCTCCATTTGGCACTTTGAATAAATAAGTACACTACAAACCTCCTAAGAGTCAAACAGGTAAACACGTCCAAAAGAATGAATTGGATCCCTTTTTCCAACTCAATAAAAAATTAACTCAAAGTGGATCAATGACCTACATGGAGAGCAAAAGCTATAACTCCTTCATAAAAACAGCATACAATAATTCTCAGGCAGAATTCTCATCTCTCTGCAGAATGTTCCAAGTCTCTCATCCAGGTGTATCAGTACTCCAGGAAACACACAGACTGCCTCTCCTCAGCCTATGTATCACCTTGGGTATTAGGAAATTTTTTCTATAAACACACTGATCCTAATTCTATTTCCAGATTCCTTATTCTGAGTCTGAGGAAGATCTTGCTAAATATGGAAGATCCATATCCTTGAAATAAAGAATTCCATCTCGAAAAGACTCTGTTTCTGGCTACAATGAAAGGAAAAAGTAATAGATTTTTCCCTTCCAAGCAACAAAGGAAAGTAGTAAGTGACTCACATATTATCCATTATTGTAAGTGGCAGGGATGACGTCAACCCTACCCACCTTTTACCTGGCTCTTGGTCCTCATGCTTTGTACATTTGAGAGAGCATGAGGAGTATAATAGGCTCTCAGAGCTAAGCCTCAATGTAAAATAAATCCTGATGTTATTATAGGCAAAGGATTTTTCATCTGCTACTGGGGCACAAACAAGAGAGGGAAAAGAATAGATGCATAGGCTGTTACCAAAATTACAATGCTTTGCGCTTCAAAGGCTCCACGCAAGAACGTAAATAAGAACTCATGGAACTATTTCAAAGTCAGGTTTTCGGCTAAAGTTACATGCCCACTATACAAAGAATGTCTGTAACTCAATAGCATAAATAGACAAATAATCTTATTTTTAAATGGGCAAAGAATACGCTGGGACATTTTGCCTAATGAGTCATACAAATGGCCAGTAAGCACCTGAGAAGACACTCACTGATTGATGCATGATGGAGACCCAAGTCTAAACCACAGTGCACTACTCCTTCACACAACCTGGATGATAACATTTAAAGTCAGACAATTTAACATTTAAGTCAGACAATAATAATTGACAGCAAGGACTGGAATAATGGAAATCCAGATAGATTGCTTGCAGGGATTATAAAATAGGTCAGCCCCTTTGGGTAGTTTAGGTTTTCCTCAATACCTGAAACAGTTTCCAAGTGACCCAATAGGTCCACTCTTAGGAATCCACCAAAAGGAAATGAAAATTTATGTCAAAACAAAAATGCATTCACAAATGTTGAGAACATGAATATTCATAAAGGCCAAAGTTATTAAGTAACCTGCGTGTCTATCAGATTATGACTGGTTAGATGGAATGGTGTCTATTCATTTAGTGGAAGATTCTCTGGCAATCAAGAGGAATGAAGCCCCAAAATGTGTTAAAACATAAGTGGACCCTGAAAACTTTATAATGCATGAAGAGGCCACATGATAAGTTTCCACTTTTATGTAATGTTCAGAATAGGTGAATTTATAGTCAGAAATCTTTAAAATAATTTTACTGGAGCATTATAATTATACATGGGAGTGGGATTCATTATGCCACACTGAAACTTGCACATGACATAATTTGATTAATCAAATTCCCCAGAACCTTCCCTTTCTCTCCTCTTCTCTCTCTCCCCCTATTCTGCTTGTTCTACTCTACTCATCTCCCTCCTATTATTATCATTATGTTATCATTTCAATTGGTGCATTAAAATTATACACATAAGTGGGATTCATTATAGTACAATCATATCTAGGCAGAGAATAATTTAGTTAGTTATGAATTTTGGTGGTGCTGGGAATGAATCTCAGGGCCAGCCGGTGTAG
The DNA here is from genome assembly GCF_021218885.2 of Marmota monax. Taxonomy (NCBI): domain Eukaryota; kingdom Metazoa; phylum Chordata; class Mammalia; order Rodentia; family Sciuridae; genus Marmota; species Marmota monax. The sequence continues at coordinate 301,074 of NW_026692395.1, read as the reverse complement.
GCCTACCACTGAGCTTCAGCCCCAGTCCTGGACACACCCTGAATTCATAGGTTTGGTATCCCAGCCTCTCCCACATGCCCTCCCCTCCTCCTTCCCTCCCAATCCCCTTCCTCTACTGTCTTCATCTCCCTTCTCTTCTCAAGATAGCCATTTTAAAAATTATTCTTCTTTTTCTCTCAGTCTCTCTCTAGCTTCCACATTTGAGAGAAAATTTTTAAATTTTTTCAAACTACTTGAGCCTGGCTTATTTCACTTAGAAGCAATAATTTAGTTTTCCTGGGCAAGGAGTGTAGGTTAGAACATAGATATTCATGGGCAGGGGCTTTCTTCTGAGGAGTTTAACATTTCTTAGTGAAATTCTTGTGATGGTCGCGTATCTAATGGAGTATGCCACCAAACCCAACTGAAGTGTACAATTTACATGGATGAGTTTTATTTTATGTGGATTATGTTTCAACCTGGTGTGTCTCTAAAAGCACCATTTACTTTGTACTTAATATCCAAATGTCCCCTGCAATCTACTCACGCTCATTAACGTCTGAGTGGACATAGGGAACATTTACACCCAGTTACAACTTGAGATATGAAAAATCTTGGCAACCAGGTTCATTGGAGGAGGATAAACAGACAATTCAGTGCTCAAGAGCTGAGACCTGAGTGAACGCTGGTTCCCCCATTCTCAAGCACAGGGAGGCATATAAACTGTGCAGTGATGTTGTAAAGACTGAAATCATTGAGGAGTGTGAGACAATCTGCTGAGGAACAGCCATTAATCGACACTGAAAACGGTCAACCTCACACTACTTTTTGGGGTAGTTCTGAATGGGATTCTTGTAAAGAATAAATGTTTCAAAATGTACTGTCACAGTGTGATTTCCTTTTTCCTAAGAAAGGACGGTGTTCAGCCTGTTTGGAACACGATGCCCTGGCATGTGTTGGCAATTGGAATGATAGCTGGGCTCAAGCCCTGCTCTCCCACTTGATAGCTGTGCAACCACAGGCAAGAGTCTGAACTTCTCGCTTTTAGAGCACTCATCCTGACCAACTCCGGATTGGATCTCTTCAGCAGGGATAAGACCATCTCCCTCAGGGGCTTTTTTAGCAATGGGAGATGAGAGGAAACACTTTGTCTGATTCTCTCTCTCCTGCATTTTCTCTTTCTCCCTTCTCAATGCCTCCTTCTCAAAAGGTATTCAGGAACTCCATCCTAATTAACTTTTGCCTTCCCTCTCTGTGTACCAAACCCTCTTCCTCATTTCTTTTCCAAAGATGCATCTGAGCCTTCCCATCCTCATTGTTCAATTAAATTCAGTCTGGCTTCATTCCCTATGGGCCCCCAGCTATCCCAGCTGATACAGGTATCAATAAGGTAACAAGCATGTTCTAATTAATGAATCCCAGAGGACTCGACTCCCGGTTCTCATCTGACCTCAGCTCCCTCTGGCATTACCCTCTCTCCTTCATCTCTGCCTGTGATTCTACCCTGTCTCCCAGGGACGTTCCTCTTCCCCTTAGATTTCTTGCTCCATCTGCTTCCACAACTTCTGTTTCCCTGTGCACTTAAATGGGTCCCTGGTTCCCATTTCCCTGGCCAAATCTTTACATACTCTACTTCCTAGTCCCGGATTATTCAATTCCAATTCAAGGCTTCATCTACTTCTGGTATAGAGATGACTCCTAAATACCTATTGTAGGTCTGGAGCCAATTCCTGAGCACCTGGCCAAAATGATGTCCAGCTAAGCTTGCTCTTGGGCATCCTGGCTGTTTCCAGAGATCTCACCTCAGTATACTGTCCTCACCTGCAAATTGTGCAAGCCTCTCTCTTCCATTCTGCAACAAAGTGCATCCAACTCATCACTCATCCAACTCACAATTGTCTCTATGGGATCTGGATGGACACAGTGTTCTGGTTCAAGAAGCAGTAGGCTTCTAGGGGAAAATCAAGTGGCTATAGAGACTAATACTCTCTATAATGCAAGGCATCCATCTCAACCAAGCTCTTGAAGGGGGCTAGTGGATTACTGCATTTTCCCAAAATGCTCCTCTCCAACTCCCTATAATGACCAGGTAGTTTTAGAGCTTTACAATGCCTCAAACACCTGATCTGCATTTTTCTATCTTAGAAGCTGGTGATCTACTACTTTGGTGAGAAAATGTCGGTCCTCAGGGGGACTCTTACAATTCGTGGCACCGGTATAAAAAAACCGGCCTGCAGCTACATCTGTGGTGGTCATCCTCCTTCCAGTAATGATAGAAATATCACTCTTGATGTTTAAGGGAAAAGCCTTCAGTGAGTGTTTTGGATGACATCCCTGCTATCTTATCAGGAACCTTCTACTATGAATGATTTATTTTTTTCTGTCTACTACTCTCATATATTCAGCTTCTCCTTCTCCAAATTACTTTTTTTCCATGAGCACTAAAACATGCTCTGAGAACAACTGAACATATGAAATGTAAATAAATAATAAAAAATCCAAAGCACCTTCCCTCTTTCCCATATTACTGCCAGGCGACCACCTAATGTCCCCACGTTCACAATGGAACTTTCAGCTTTCTACACTGGTCATACTTCTTTCCCTGTTCACCCAATACTAGGCTTTTACTCCCCACATTCCATGGGAGACTCTCTCCAGCATTCCCCCATGACATGAAATCAAAAGGGAATATTCTGTCCTCCTGACGTCAGGAATGAGATAAGGCTGGAATGATAGATAGATGGGCCCCTGGATAACTCCCTGAGCGGTAACTCACAAACAGTACCTGCAGATATTGCTATAAACTTATAAAAATGTTGTTTTTAAATGAGGACCCTACGTGACAGGGGTCCTGCCTCTCCACAGAAGGAAAAATACCTGACTGACAAGTTGATTGGACTCAAAGTGGCATGAATCCCTCGTGGACACTGAACGCCTTACCCAGGAGTGCTCAGGGGCCGACTTTATTAAACCTGTATTAAACCTTTATTAAACTATATCAACCTAAGAGCCACACTTTGACATTCCTCTCATGGGTCCCCTCCCTCTTTTGGAGCTCTGCTTTCCATTCCTCTAATAAATGCTCTTACTTTGTTCTCCCTAGTGTCTGTGCATTTTCTTCTTCAAATTCATGAGAGGATGAGCCCACCCCCACACTCCCTGCTACACTCAGATCACCTAATTTAGAAAGAGCATGGAAACTATCGAACACTCTCTTCTTTGGAAATTGTACTCTTCTTTCCTCTGTTCATCATTTTCTTGTGAAGGGGCCATATGTCCCTGTTTCCTTGGATGCTTTCTGAATTTGTAGCTGATGTTGAAAACTGGAAATCTTGATATTACAGTGTGGTATCACTGAAAATCAGATTATCTCCCTTCCCCAGTGTTTGTTTTTCTTCATGTCTGAAAGGTACAGCCATTCATTAATTGCTTCTTCCCATCTGAGTCTCATAACCCATAGGGAGACAGAAGGGATGTCTATTGACCTCTTTTGCAGAAGAGGAACTGAGTAGTTTTGCTTTCCTAGAGTCACACAACCAGTTAGGGACAGAGTCCAGAGAAAAAGCCACATCTGTTAACCCCTGACCCCAAGTCTTCCCCATTACCCACTACCTTCCCCAGAAGAAGCAGCTCCAGAATAAGGTCTGCTTGAAAGAGATGTTTACCAACTATTGTGTGAGAGCTTGCATTTCTTGTCGTTTGTGGTCATTCAAGTTGCTGTCCTTTTGCTTGTGTGTGGAAGCCATTTCCTTGAGAGTCAGAAGCTAGGATCAAACCAAAGTAAACCAAAAATACTACTGTCACTTTTGGTGGATTGGCTCTGTGGTGATGTACTCCTTCAACATTTTGATGGGACTTTTAAAAAATCCACCATACTCTCATTTTCTGCTTCTACTGAGAACAGGGGTCAACTGCAGGGAAACCAAAAGGTCTTCCCAGATCTTTTCTGAGCAAGCATCCTCCTGGGTTATGCACCTGGTGTTTTAAACCCCTGAGCACACAGAGGTGCTTTCCAATGCTCTCATGTCCTAAAGAAGCACTCTTCTCTGCTTTCCCCTCACCCAAGGCTTTCAGCTGCCCTTTGCATCTTTCAAGTGCAAACTTTAGACTCAAGCAGCTATAGGTTTTTGTTTGTTTATTTTTGCCTTAGAATGTTTTCTAGAATAGACCATCAGATTTCTTTTCTTTTTTTTTTTTGCCTGAAGTGAGTTCTAAGTTGGGCCCAATATAGTGGAGCATCTTGCATGAGCTCTTCAGGTAGCTCTGAGAAAAATAAGAACTATGAATACAGTCACTGGTGAATAAGGTCTGCTGCACTTTGTCTAGTATCAGGTATCAGGGGTCCCTCTTGTGGATACCTGCTGCTATACTCTAGAGCTCCAACAAGGCAGGGAGGGGGTAGAGCAAGATATGCAAAAATGCTGCCCAATTTTCTTACCAGTTTCTCTTTGGGGTAGATTTTTATGGTTTTTAAATAAACAATTAGGAAATTGACTGTGTTAACCCTTTGTATTTACTTTTAATTTTTAAACTTTTTGTAACTGGGAATTGAACTCAGGGGCACTCTACCACTGATGCACATCCCCGGTCCTATTTTGTATTTTATTCAATGACAGGGTCTCAATGACTTGCTTAGCACCTTGCTTTTGCTAAGGCTGACTCTTTTTAAGGAGGCTGGCTTTGAACTTGCAATCCTCCTGTCTCAGCCTGCTGAGCTGCTGGGATTACAGGCATGTGCCACTAGCCCAGCAACCCTTTTTAGGTGGTAGAGGTGTTCATTCACATTATTGTATATACATCACACCACTATCAATTTCCAACACATTTTCTTAACATAGAACCTTGTACCCATTATACAATAACTTCTTATTTCCTCCTCTGCACAGGCTTCAGTCACCTGTACTCTACTCTGTCTCTGAGTTTTCTGATTCTACGCATCTCACGTAATGAGGAATAGTATAACACATGCCATTTTGTTCCTGGCTTACTTCACTAGCAGGTCTTTAAGATTCACCCATGTGGTAGCACGTTACAGGGTTCTATTCTCTAAAGGTGGATAATATTGCAGGTAGATGCTGTAATGTCAGATTCGTGGGACCCCAATAGACCTCCAGGAGCTGAATCATACAAGAGTCTTTATTGCAAGCTTGAGCCTGGACTCACAACCTTTTCTGATGCAGTGGTCCCAGGGAGTGAGCCCCGTTCCTTTGTTCAGTGAGATTTTACAGGTGTTTGGGGGGTACTCTATTCGTCACAACATCACACAGCAAATCATTCCACACCATGGGAAAATCAAACAACAACTCTTAGCATTGATTAGCACATTCATTGGCGGGAACAAGTTTGGTAGGGGTGATTGGTTAATACAAGAGGGGGATTCGTTTGAACTGATTGGTTTAATCTGTGAGGGGTGTACGTGCTAAAGTACATGGTTTCCTAACATGTTATCAACCACCATAAACTACTTGGGGGTCATCTGACATCCCAGGTATTTTCCCTGTCTCATGCTGATTGGTGGTTGCTATGGGGTTGCCATGGGTCCTCACCTAGCCTAACTGAATCAGAGACACCTGGCTCCAAAGATCTCTCCTATTATTTACAGACAAACAACTCAGCAGGGTGGGTATGTGCCTAGGAGCTCTCTGTGGGTTTCTCCAAGGACAAGGGTCAAGCCCTCTTCCTTTGGACAGGCCTTGGGATAGACTGCTGTTATTTATTTATTTATTTATTTTTTCAAAAGGGGGTCACATCAGTTTCTCAGATGCCTCGTTGTCTTTTTCCATTCATCCACCCATGGATATCTATCTAGGTTGTTTGTACATTTTGGTTATTGGGAATAGTACTGCAATAAGCTACTCACTGGGGGACAAACACAGCATGATCTGCATAGGAAGCCATGACAAATAGAAAACTCATAGAATCACAGAGAATGTTGGTCGGTGCCTGGGGCTAAGGGGCAGGGGAAAAGACAAGTCTCTAATACACAGGCATAGGTCTTCAACTATGCAAGAGGAATAAATTCTGGAGATCTGCTGTATAACTTTGTCCCATAGCTGACAGCTCTGTATGGTACACTTATCCTTTGTAAACAGTGCAGATCTTATGCTAGTTGTTCTTACACAGTATTACAACTTTTACACAGTATTACAAATTTTCTCAGGGAGTTCTTTCCTCTTCCTCACTCTCTTAACGTTTGGGGGCCCCTCTAGGGGCCTTTTCCTTAGGTCACACACAACCCTCAATAAATAGATGAAAACATTTAGTACAGTGTGTTGTGTTTGCAGTACTGGGGATTGAAGCCTGGGCCCACCTACCACTGAGCGACAGCGCTAGTCTTATTCATTCATTCATTATATTGAGACAGGGCCTCCTTCAGTTGCCAATGCTGGCCTCGAACTTGCAACCCTCCCCTCTCAGTCTCCCCAGAAGGGGGAGTTACAGGCACGTGTGCTCCACCGCCCCCAGTTTAGAACAGTGCTTGACACATGACAAACACTGGACAAACCTCACTTTTAATATAAACTGAACACATAATCATGCATTATCAAGTCCTTTCCTCATTGTTACACTGAGCTCTTTTCTAAGTGTTACAGGTAGAGTCGGAACAGGAAGGTCATCTGTGATGGAGGCACCTGTGCCCTCAAGGCTGTAGGATCACCTGAAGGCCTAGCCAGCGTCGCCTAGTGGAGGCTGACGGGGGAGTCGCGATCCCTCCCCGAAGCCACCTTTTTAACCTGGCACCGCAGCAAGTGGGAACCGCTGCTGCCCGGGACTCTACAAGGCGGGCTGGGTGGGGAAGGGGGACCCAAAGGGTGAGGGTCCCTGTTCCCGGGCTGCTCTGGGCTCGGGTCTCCACGTCTCCCACGGGACAGTGTGAGCGTCCCCGAGCTCAGGCGCGGGTCCTCCCGCAGGCGTTAGGTGGAGCGGCCTGAGGACCCTTCCCTCCCGCCCGCGCTGTGGCCCCGAAACACAAGGTGTACTGAGCGGCAGGCGTGGGCGCCCCAAGTAGGGGTCGCGGGAGAGAGCTCAGGGGCACCGCCGGAAGCGCAGCCCTCGTCCCCCTCCTCCTTCAGGAGCTTCCCCTGTCCCTCTGGGATGCGGAGGTTGGCCTTTCTGGCTGTCCTGCGTAGCAAGGTGGAGGAAAGAGGCGGAGAGGAAGGGCAGCCAGAATTCAAGGGAATAGGGACAGACTCCTGCAGGGGATCCCTGCCCAGGCTTTGCTGTCGCTGGTCCCGCCGCCCCCCACAAGGAACTGCCTAGCCTGCCCCCTGGCTGCAGGGTGGCTTTAGACAAGTCGCTTGACTCTGCCAACCCGTTTCTTCCCATGTGGCTCGGGGAGCATATCCTCTCTGCCTTTGGATTGTCGTGAAGATCGGGTGGCACGGCATGTTCAGCACAATCCTGGCACCCGTGTAAGTACTCCCGTAGACCTTGGAAACGGAAACATGACCTGTTTATTAACTTGCCCCTCGTGTAGCTTGTGAACCCCTCTACAGTGTGTTCTCTCTGTCCCTCCCTTCGGATCCAGATGATGTGAGGGAACTGTTGGGGCTCTGTGGCCCCTTGTCCACCTCTGTCTTCCCTCTTATCCCGCAACTGCTGTCATGCCATGGCCCCCTTGAAGGCTTTCATGACCTAAAATCACCAGCACTGACCTCCACATGCTCAAGGCAGTGCAAACTGTCAGGTCTTCAATAATTTGCCCTTCCTCCCTCCCCTCATGGCGTGGAGCACTCTTTCCTTCTGGAAGCGCTCTTACCTTTGGACTTCTGTGGCACTACTCTCTTCATGTCCTCACCTTTCTGAACAATTTATCCAGCTCTGGTGCAACATCCTCCTCCTCTATCCAAACTTGAAATATTTGAGTTTCTTGGGGTTTAGTTCTAAGGCTGGTCATCATTGATAGTTCATGCTCTTACTAAGACAATCCCATTTATACCTTCCTCTTAATTACATGTGTCTTTGTGAATACCCTGCACTTTAAGAGATCCAGGGAGACATAAAATGTTTAATAAATTAAGTTTTTTTACTCATTACAGGGAAGGAAAATATATATCATGAAGAATACTGGAGTGTATCAAAAATACCTTCTTAGGAAGCACCTAGGAGTAATTAATACTTTTTCCCCTTCAGTCCACACCAATCCACAAGTATGCAAAAATAGAGTAACAGAGTTTCTATCCAATATATCCAGGTGGATTTTTGAGTGGCACGTGAGCAAGGACAAAGTTATGTGATTTCTCTTAAATTTGGTTCCTTTTCAGTGTTATCATACCACTCAATTTCATCACACTCTCCTCAATTGCACCCTGCAGTCCTCTGAACATTGCTGTTGTCACCTCTTTCTCTCTTGCCTTTCATTTACTATGCATTGCAAGAACCTTTGGTTTTGCTTTTGGTTATTCATCAATTTGTTTGTTTTCCTATCCCCAGTTTCAGCATTTTTGTTCAAATTTTCATCATGGCATACTTCATATTTCATGCTTCAATTGTTTCCTCACTGGGCATTAACTTATATTTAATGGGACTTCTCTGCATTCCACATATTTCTAAGGGATGTTTTGAAAACAAGTGTTAGAGAATATCACACACACATATGCACACACATGTATGCATACACACATGTACATGCACACACAGAGAGATGCACTGATACCTGATACCCTCTTTTTACATGTCTTTTCTAGGTCTTTTTAAATGTTTTTTTTAGTTGCAGATTTTATTTATTTATTTTTATGTGGTGGTGAGGATTGAACCCAGTGCCTCACACATGCTAGGCAAGAGTTGTGCAACTGAGCTACAACCCCAGCCCTCTTTTCTTGGTCTTACAAGTAAAATCAAAACTATTAATTTCACCTGTCTTCTCCCTAAATGTCAGGGCCAGTATGGGACAAGCAAGGCATTTAGTATGCAGAATTTAAAGGAATAGTCATACTTAGAGTTGTGCAATTGGAACATTGACCATAGAGAATGAGCATCTGTTTTAATCTGGAAGCTTGGCTGTGCTGGTATCTTGCCTTGATCTCAGCCCTGCCATCCTTTCACTTTCACCCTAGTCACAGTAAGTGCTAACATTCACTGAGTCATTATAAACTTTTGTAATCAGTTTTATTGTCCTTTGTGCTTTTCAGGCACTGTCACTGAATTCTTGCAAAGCCCTGGTAAATCAGCTATGTATCAGCATATCACACTGCTGTCAAAAGGTAAGACCCAAAGAATTTCTATAACTTGCTGCTGTTATGTATCTATTAAGTGGCTGAGGGCCAACTGCAGGTCATGTGGTTTACAGATGAAGTAATGAGACTGCCTGACACTCACCATCTGTTATTGCCTGCCCACATGAAACCACTCATCTCCTTCTGCTTTTTACTCTAGTTATATAAAGTGTATTTAGTTCCTCAAGCCTGTTGCAATAACTATGACCACTGGACCTTTGTACATGCTGTGCCTTCTGTCAAGACTGACCAACAATCATGATTAGTGTATGTACCATAGCCCTTCAAATTTCAGTTCTACTGCTACTCAGTTCTTCCCTCTACCAGGTCTAACATACAGTGCTATTATGATGATCCACATAGAAATGTGCTTCTTATCATCAGAGCACTCAACACAGAATTATATTTTTATTAATATCTTACTTGATTAGATTTAGATTATCTTCCTACGTATAAGCAAAAGGAACTATAGTACCATGCCTGATTTTACTCACCAATGAATTCTCTGGAACTAGCATAGTGCTTGGTATGTGGTAATATTTTGCAAAGTCTATCTGTCAAAAAAAAAAGAAAGAAAAAAGGAAGGAAGGAAGGAAGGAAGGAAGGAAGGAAGGAAGGAAGGAAGAAATTGGCATTCTTGATAAATTGCAAGAAGAATGGTATATGTCTGTGTCAATACACTGCAGCCTAAGAGCACCAGAAATACAAAAATAGTTAAATTTGGTTTATCACTCATTGTAGTGAAGGAGAATTCATGATGTGAGGAATAGTGGAGTGTTTCAGAAAGACCACATTAGAAAGAACCTATTGTAGTTTTGGGGTTTGGGTTAGGTGATTCTGGTATTTACGATTACCAAGGGAATTGCCTGGCCTTACTGTGAGTAATAGTTCATATTATTAACAACATGGAGGCCTAGTTGTGTAAGGCCTCTACCAAATGTCAGGGGTAAATTTTCCCTCATATGACTAAAGAGAAGAGAATTTGGAGGAGTGATACAAGAACCTGAATAGGCAGGGCCTGAAACACCACTTTAATGAGGACCAACTTCATCCTGATAGCAAAGAGAAATGATGCACTTAAATCTATGTGTCAAGGATGGTAGAGGGTCAGATTTTTTCCCCTACTTGTAAATTCACAAGTTCCTTTGCCATACACTGATGGATTCTGACAGAACACATGACATCTGGATCAGAAACAATGAACTTTTTACTTGTAGCAAAATAGTTGCCAAAGAGTTGGGGATATATCTCAGTGATAGATCACTTGCCTAGCATGTGTGAAGCCCTGGGGAATCTTCAGCACTGGAAAAAAAAGAGCCCAAAAGTTGTTGCCAGAACTCCTTGCTTCACAAGATCTATATATGTCCTCTGGGGAAAATTAACGTGGACAGCTCATGCCTTTAGAATGAGCAGAAGCAATCCAGCTGTTCATGGGAGTTGTTACCTCAATCCTAAGGGTTGCTCACTGCAGATAGACCTAAGAAATCCCCTGATTAAAGAGTGGTTGGGGGTTGGGGATGTAGCTCAGTGGTAGAGCGCTTACATAGCACATGTAAGGCACTAGGTTTGATCCTCAGCACTGCATAAAAATAAATAAATAAAATACAGGTATTGTGTCCATCTACAACTAAAAAAAATTAAAAATAAGAGTAGTGGGGGCTTTGAATTCTTTGATGACTCAGCAAAAACAAGAAAGGATGTTCAGAGCCCATTGTGGATTTCCTCTCCCAACACTGTGTGTTTATAAAGGTTAAGATTTTTTAAAAATATTTTTAATTGTTGACAGATCTTTATTTTATTCATTTATTTGTATGTGATGCTGATAATCAGACCCAGTGCCTCACACATGTGAGACAACTGTTCTACCACTGAGCCCCAGCCCCAGCCCCATAAAGGTTAAGATTTGAAAGGCTGCTCATTACATCAGGAAAACTAACCCACAAGCATGTAATAATTTCTCCTGGGTTGACCCCCACATTCCCCACCAGCTACTGCCCCTCTCTACCACCCTATTAATGGTGAGAGGAAATATTGGGATTATTGGGTTATTGGGATAACCCCAATAAGAAGAGAACATGCAAGTATGATGGTAAATTTGATAAATGAAAAGAAGAGCTCCCCAACCTCATGAGGAAGGAAGGACAGTGGGAGGCAAAAATGGTGATGTTTGGGCTGGTGACATGGAAATGCCTGAGCCTATGGGCACTGGTGCTCCATGGAAGCATGAAAATGCCCATCCCCAAGAGATGTCATCGTGTGTAGGCAGCATGGAGATCTAGAGCAGAGTGGACAGTATCCCAAAGAAGGTTCTAATCCTTCCCACTGTAAGATTAATGTTCTCTTTTCTGTCAAACTTAAACCTGTATCTTAATTTCCTAATATGTAACCAAAAAAAAAAAAAACTTTTTGCTGTAATCTAAAACCTGCATTTCTTAGTGTATAGTTAGACGGAGCTATTTTTTTTTTTGTACCAGGGATTGAAGCCAGGGCACTTTACCACTGAGCCACATCCCCAGCACCCTCTTTTTTAAATTTTTTGAGAAAGGATCTTACTAAGTTGCTTAGGGCATTGCTAAATTGCTGAGGCTGAATTTGAACATGCAGTCCTCCTACCTCAGCTGCTGGGACTGCAGGCATATACCAGAGCACCAGCTAGGTGGAGCTTTTTTAAGTTACAAAAACATATGGTTAAAATGTAGTCGTTTGACCCCCCCCCCACACACACACACACACACATCTCCCTTTGTCCTCATTCTTCAAATCATAATGTGTATAGTGTAGTAGGTGATTCAGTTGTAACTAGCCCTTGCCTTCCCCAATTTTAAACTAGTAAATCAAGTAGATTGTAATCCAAACTCCTCCTATCAGAGCAAGGGGCAGTGCTACATTAGGGGAGACTTCTCACCCAGTGTGCTGGCTTGATTGACTCTGGTCAGTTGCACACCCTTCTGGAGAAGTGAAATTTTGCCTTGTCAAGTAACTTCTGAGCACATGTCTGATTTTTTGCCTCACCCCAATATTTCTAATACCACCAACATCCGGCCTGTCTCTTAGAGAAAATCTTATCCTGTACTTCCTATGGGAGATGGGTCTCCCTGAAGTATTTGTTTTCCACGGGAACTCAGGTACTTGATCTCTCTTCTGAGAACCACTTTTTCCAAGTTGGATTTATAACAGTCAGATACTTTGTTCTGAACTTGCTAATATTATCTTCAGATGGGTGAGCAAGTGGCTTATTTGGGCTTTAGGGCTGGCTTATGACCGTTCATCAAAAACTATAGGAGGAATAACCCTGCTTAATCTGTTTTGCTCAGTATCGTGATATTTGTATGTGTTCATTTTATCACCTTTGCACTCTTTTAATATTTATATAATATTTATTAGTTAAGTGATAATACAATACCAATTATAGTCTCATTAATCATTTAATAATTATATTTGATGTGTTCTGATTCCTTGTACTATGCCAGTTTCAATACTAAGCACTCACAAAAACCATGAAAAAACTGAGGCCCCCAAGAAGTTAAATGATGGCACACAAATAGTGTGGGGTAGCAGGGCAAGCTTCATGGATCTGTAACCCTTATATTCCCACAGAGCAAGTGGGTCCTTGGTCTTGTGAGTTAGTCCTACCATTTTCAAATTCTTACTTATATGTCAATGAATTTGTGTTTTGTATGTGAGATCTGATAGAACAGTGCAGTATGTGCTGGGTATCGATAACTTCTGTTCTCATGTAGTCCAGCTTCTACCACTTCCTTGCTTCCCTAAGACAAGTTCTCTGCTGCCTACTCACCCCCAAAACGCCCCTCCTTCTGCCTTCCTGTGTAACTACTACTGTATTTCCTCCTCTGGGCAGGGTCTGGGTATAGGAGCAAGGAAGGGCAGGACTGAGAGTCTAACTCATTGGGCTGGAAAACTGTGAGCACCTTTGCTTACCTTAATGGTGTCCCTTTCTGAAAGAGAACAGTAAATAGAAACACCAATGATAGGTTCAGAGAGCAACTGAGGAAGATGTGAGAATTTTTTTTCCTGATTTTTAACAAGGAACCCCACATTTTCATTGTGCACAAAGCCTCTCATTATTAAACTTGGACTGCATGATAGAGGAGGGCCACAAAATCAGAACTGCATAACTGCAAATCCTATTTCATTTCTTTTTCTCTTCTTTCCTTTAATAAAGGGAACCAATTAAACAGGTAATATATACACTCTTGGGATAAAATTGAAAAGTTAAAACATATACAAAGGATCTGGGTGCAATAATGCATGCCTGTAATCCCAGCAGTTTGGGAGGCTGAGGCAGGAGGACTGCGAGTTCAAAGCCAGCTCCAGCAATTTAGCGAAGCACTAAGCAACTCAGTGAGACACTGTCTCTAAATAAAACACAGAAAATAGGTCTGGGTGTGTGGCTTAGTGGTCAGGTGACCCTGAGTTCAATCCCCAGTACTGCCCCACAAAAAATATACAAAGGGATCCTATCATCCCTATTGTGGAACTGCACAGACTCCTCCCCCCCCAAGACAACCACTCTTCTGCAAGACTCTTCTATACTCTTCCAGAGGTACATCACTCATATGCAAGCATATGCCTGTGTTCCAACTACTTCTTTTATATAAATGGTTAAGTTGTGGACCTTATATGTTTTCCGTTCAAAGTGTAACAGGAAGTATTTTGTGTGAAATAATATAAGGGCAAACATTATGGAGTGCTTTCCATGCCATTGTTTTGAGTGCTTTAAACCTATTAAATTAATTCTCTCCATACCCTTCATCATACCCCAATGAGCAGGTGTTATCCTCATTTTATGTATGAGGAGACCAGAGAACATAAACTCTTAAAAGCTTGCCAAAGTTAATATGACTAAAAGAAGAAGAACCAAGATTTGGACCTATACAGTGTAGCTCCAGACTGTATACTTCACCACTAAGCTAAATAATGTTCTACTTTTTTCAAGAACTTAATGGTATATGGATATGTTTTCTTTTATTTATTTAGCTAGTCCTCTATGGATGTACATTTATGTTTTCCCCAATTTTAGGTTAGTAAATACAACACTGCATTGAATAAGGTCTTATGAAACATAGTTTCATACCCCGTATAAGTACACACAAGGGATACATTCATAAAAGAAAGGTTTCAGGGTCAAAGGGTAAATGCACACTCAAGGTCAATAGATATTGCTAAATTGTCCCCTATACAGATTACATCAATTTATGTCAGCCCTAACAATGCAACACCAACTTTGTTTCTTCATATCCTCACCAAATCAATGGATTTCAAAGGCTTGTATATTTAGTGTTGCATAGGTGACAATATTTAAGACATTTTGATAGCATTTGGGATGTCACAATTTAGGAGTTGATCCACTACAACAACTATTAGTATAAAAAACAATATACTGGGGCTGGGATTGTAGCTCAGTGGCAGAGCACTTACCTGGCACATGTGAGGCACTGGGTTCAAGCGTCAGCACCACATAAAAATAAATAAGCAAAATAAAGGTATAAAAAAGTATGTCTCTTCTAATTAAAAAATATATGTATATACTGTTCCTCTTTTCAAAAAGTAAATAAGAGACTTCTTTTTTTAAATTTTTTAATACCTTGATTTTATTTATTTATTTATTTATTATGTGGTGCTGAGGATCAAACCCAGGACCTTGCCTGTGCTAGGCAAGCACTCTACCACTGACCCACAACCCCAGACCAATAAGAGACTTCTTATTAGGAAGTTTAGCCCTTAGTCATGATATAGTATTTTTAAATATCGCTAGACTATTATTTTTCCAATCATATTGCCTAGGATATTTTCATGTATGTTTATGATACAAATTAGTTTATCCTTCTAAAACTGTCTTTGTCTAGGTTTGGTAC
Source organism: Marmota monax (assembly GCF_021218885.2). Taxonomy (NCBI): domain Eukaryota; kingdom Metazoa; phylum Chordata; class Mammalia; order Rodentia; family Sciuridae; genus Marmota; species Marmota monax. Next base: position 286,004 of record NW_026692395.1, on the reverse strand, counting down.
CAGGAGATGCTGTGTAAAACACAAGAGGGTAGTGTACCCTCTACCTCTGTTCTCTGAAAATGTTGTGTGATATTGAGATTATCTCTTATTTGAATATAGATAGAACTCATTTATTAAGCCATTTGGGCCCAGAGATTATTTTATCAAAGTTATTAAATTACTAATTCCATTTACTTAATTTGTAAAATTCAAATCTTATTTTTACATCATCTCTTCATTTAAAGTTATGTTTTATTGCTTGTCCACTTCCTCTAAACTTTTCAAATTGCTTGTCGGAAAGATCTCTAGGTATATGGTTTCCCTGACACACATTTTTTTGTTTTGTGGTACTGGAGATTTACATCCCTACATCCTTGATCTCTCTTAGTTGCACAGCCTGGCCTCAAACTTGCAATCCTCCTGCCTAAGCCTCCAGAGTCACTGAGATAGCAGCATGCATCACCACCCCCAGCTCCCCCTCACCATACACACTTTTGATTCCTGATACTAGTCATTTGCATCTTTACTCATTTTTTTCTTTCTCTGTCTCAGAAGTCTATCAGTTTTACAGATTTCTCAAAATACTGGTGAAATGTTTTTTTAAAACTCTATTGTAGGGCTAGGGTTGTAGCTCAGTGGTACAGTGCTTGCCTTGCATGTGTGAAGTACTAGGTTCAATTCTCAGCACCACATATAAATAAATTAATAAAATAAAAGTCTCTCAGCAACAACAACAACAACAAAACTATTGTATGTCATTTATGCTATGTCTTTCTTTATATTTTCTTTTTGTCTTTCTTTCTTTCTTTTCTTTTTTTTTTTTTTTTTTTTTGGAGTACTGGGGATTGAACTCATAGGCACTCAACCACTGAGCCACATCCCGAGCCCTATTTTGTATTTTATTTAAAGACAGGGTCTCACAGAGTTGCTTAGCACCTCACTAAGTTGCTGAGGCTGGCTTTGAACTCACGATCCTCCTGTCACAGCCTCCCTAGCCACTGGGATTACAGGCATGCACCACCGTGCCTGGCTCTATATTTTCTAATGTATGCATTTTTATGGATATAAATCTCCACTTAAATTAACTGTATTTTCCTAGCTTGATCTGTGACATTTCCATTACCATTCAGTTTAATATAGTTTTAAATTTGCACCCAGATGATGCAAGTCAGTCCTCAGTTTATCACTGTATTCTTAGAACTAAGTTTGTTTTTAAAATTATTTTTTTATTTCACCTGGGTTTTTTAGTTACTGCCACAGGATTGTTGGCCCTTATAACCTGATTCACATTAATCAGAATTTGAAGTCTGCAAACTTGGATGTAACATGCATCACTTAGACCTATCTCATTCACTGTTTATTTACTTCTCTCTATTAATTGTGTCTACTTGATCTGAGAAAGGCCATTTCAAGTTCCATATGACTAATTTGTATCTGTTTTTCCTTGAAGCCTTCATACTTTTTTCCTTGGTAGAAGTTCTCTTTTTCCAGTTGTACTTTTTTTTTCTTTTTTATCAATGTTGATATTATGTTGCTTTCTAGGGAATTGTACTATTTTGCAATAAAATGCATCCTTCTTCTCTGGTTTCTGTCATTCTAATCTTAATCCATTCTGCTCTAATTTTAATTCATTCTAGGATGATTTTAAGATTATGAATCACACTTTAAAAATGATATCCCTTTGTCTGTAATATGAACCAGGCTAAGATAGGCTTTACATACTCAATGCAATTTTCCCTCATAGTTGGCTATGGTGATATTCCATATCATATTCATTTCAGGATGAGGTTTCCATTTGAGTGAAATAAGCCAATCTCAGAAAAATCAAGGTTCAAATGTTTTCTGTTATATGTGGAAGCTAGAGCAAAATAAAAGAGAAAGAAGAATCAGATATCATAAAGATATAGGGAAGATCAATAAAGTAGAAGAAGGAGATCAAGGGAGATAGAGGAAGGATGGTAAACAGGAGGAAATTCAGAATTATTTTTTTTTAAAAATCATGCTACGTGCATATATAAATATAGCATAGGTAATTTCACCTATATGTATAAGTAGAAAGAACCGGTCAACCCAGGCATGGTGTTTGCACACTTGTTATCCCAGCAGCTCTGGAGGCTAAGGCAGGAGGACTTCAGGTTCAAAGCAAGTCCCTGACTCAAAATTAAAAAGGGAGTGCTAGGGATGTGACTCAGTGGTTAAGTGCCCATGGGTTTAATCCTCACTACCAAAAAACAAAAACAAAAAAATAAAAAATAAATCAATAGCCAGGTGTGGTGCATGCATGATTATAGGTGCATGCCTATAATCCAAGCTGCTCAAGAGGCAGAGGCAGGAGGATTGTGAATTCAAAGCCAACCTCAGCAAAAAGTGAGGCACCAAGCAACTCAGTGAGACTGTCTTTCTAAATAAAATACAAAATAGGTGAGGCTGGGATTGTCGCTCAGTGGTAGAGTGCTTGTCTAGCATGCATGAGGCGCTGGGTTCAATCCTCAGCACCATATAAATGTAGAATGGAGATATTGTGTCCACCTAAAAAATTAAACTTATGTATATGTATGTACACACACACACACACACACATATATATATATATATATATATATATATATATATATATATACAAAATAGGGAAAGAGGTGTGGCTCAGTGGTTGAGTGTCCCTGAGTTCAATCCCTGGTATCCCAAAATAAATAAGCAAACAAACAAGTAAATAAGTAGATGAGTGAAAAGGAGGTCAGTAGAGTAGTAGAAGGAGAATTGGAGAAGGGAAGAAGGGGAGGGAAGAGAGTGGAACATGAACTGGAATCAAATTCTATGCATGTATGAATTTGTCAAGATGAACCCAACTACTACATATAACTAATGCTCTATTTTAAAGTGTGTGTGTGTGTGTGTGTGTGTGTGTGTGTCCAGCTCTTAAAGCTTCTTCTTGGAGGTAACATCACATGATGTTACTTGAAAGACCAAGGATGAAATGTATCTGACGTATCAATAGATGTGAGAGAGGCCTGGCACAGTGAAGCATGTCTATAGTCCCAGCTACTTGGGAGCCAGTGGCAGGATAATGATGAGTTTGAGGCAATAGAGTAAGATCCTATCTCAAAAATAATAAGTAAATAAATGAATGAATAAATAAATAAAGGCATATTGTGACCTATTTTTAAAACTTGTATTTTTGAATTACAAGTACCATAGACCCAGGTAAGTCACATGGACATGCTTGAATACAATAGGTATGTATAATACTGTCACTGGTGAAAGTCACCTCAGTTATTCTTTCTGTAATGAGAGCTTCCTTAGCCATTTTGTAAGGGTAGATCAGTAAGTGATAAAGTATCTTAGTCTTTATTTGCTTTTCATTCCTGAAGGATATCTCCAGGTATAAAATTTACAGTTGTCATTCTTTCCTTAAGAATTTGAAAAAATTATAAGACTCTTTCCTTATATCCTCCATGCTTTGAAATGAGAAATCTCCTTTCACAAGAATTGGTGTTCCCATATAAATAACATGTCATTTTATATTTTAGATCATGTTTGAATTTACAGAATTACTGGGAATGGAGTAAAGGGAGTTCCCATTTATCCCACATCCAGATTTCTTCATTATTATCATTATTAACTTGTTAGTATATAATATTCATATCAATTAATGAACATAAGTGATACATTGTTATTAACTAATGTCTATTACTGTATTCAGATTCTGTTCCCTACAATATCCTTTACATATTCTAAGATCTCGTCTTGGATAGTAAATTATATTTAGTAATCTTGCCTCCTTAGGTGTCTCTTGGCTATAACATTTCTGTAGATACCTGTGATTTTTATGCACTCAATGGTCTGAAATTAATATACTATTCCAGAGTTCTTTTAATTAGTGCTAGTAATGGTATGTCTTTCTTTTACTTTCAACCTCTCAGAATCGTTGAATTTAAAATGGGTTGTTGCAGACAACATAAGGATGCTAATTTTAAAAAATGCACTATAACAACCTCTGTCTTTTACTTGGTATTTATACAACACTCAGTTTTTCTAGTTCTAAAAAGTCTTTTTTTTTCTTTTCAGTCCTGAAGGATATTTCCAGATATAAAATTTAGATTTCATTCCTGTCTACTTTCTTGTTTCCTTGTTTGCATTTTTGCATTCCTATGGGTTACTTGAATCATTTTAGAATTTCGTTTTCTTTCCTCTCTTGTTCTTTTTCTGCCCCCTATGATTTGAATTGAAAATTTTATTTTTAAAAAAAACATTAGCTGGTGTGGTGGCACATGCCTGTAATCCCAGCAGCTAGGGATGCTGAGGCAGGAGGATCAAGTGTTCAAAGCCAGCCTCAGCAATTTAGTGAGGCAAATAGCAACTCAGTGAGACCCTGTCTCTAAATAAAACATTAAAAAAGGGCTGAGGATATGGCTCAAAGGTTGAGTGCCCCTGGGTTCAATCCCCAGTACCAAAAAAAACCAAAAATAAATCAATGTATTTTTCCTCTTTTTGTATCAAACATGCTTGCCTGAAAGTTTTTTAATACTATTCATCTCACATGTGTAGCACATACCTTTTATTAAAGTTGCTTTGCCTCTTTTTACATTACTGTCATTCATTTCACTTTTCTATATTCTATAATCACCTGATACATCATCACTCTTGTTATTTAAAATACTTGTTTTAAGTAAATTAATAATAAGAAAAAATAAAATATTTTGTCTTAGTTTATCCTTCCCTGAAACACTTCATGTAAGTCCAAATTTATTTAGATAAACATTTCATATGAATCTAAATTTCTGACTTATATAATTTTTCTTCTTTGTTCAGGAACAGTGTGATTCCAGTGTATGAAAAATGACCCCAAGTGCTGTGAGACTGAAGAAAGAGGCAGACAGACTCAGAGTTGCAGAACACAGTCTTTGAGGAGACTGACTTACAGCAGTAAGAACAGAGGATCCACACAATTTGGATAGAAAAGGGAGGGATTATAAAGTGGCCCAAACAAAAGTAAAGTCATCCAGACTGGAATGTACCTGGCTTATCTCAAACTAATATCAAAGACATCAGGCACTTATGGTTGTAAAGCTCCACAATTTTTTTTTTTTTTTTTTTTTTTTTTTGTCTAATTACGGTGTGCTGGGAAACTACCTGGGGAATACAGACCAGGGGTTACTTGGGGCAGTCTTGGTAATATAATTCAAAAAGACTGGTCACATCAAACTAAATCCTTACATTCCTGTATTCTTTTTTTTTCTCCTATTTCTGCAGGGGAAGGTCTGATGTTGATAATACTCTCAATTTTCTTTGAGAGAGAAAGTATTTATTCTACAATGTTAAAGAACAATTTTTGCTAGGAATATAGTGATCCTAGGTTGATAAATTATTTTTTTACACTAGAGATTTCCTCTCTTTTTTTTTGGCACTGTAAATTGAATCCAGGAGCACTATACCACTGAGCTATATCCCTGGCCCTTTTAAATTTTAATTTTGAGACAGGGCCTTGCTAAATTGCTGACACTGGCCTTGAACTTGCAATTCTCCTACCTCTGCCTCTTGAGTCACTGGGATTACAGGTGTGCACCACTGCACCCAGCTCCCCTACCTTTTTTTTCTTTGCATGGCTAGTGACAAGAGTCCATAATTCTTATCCTTGTTCCTCTTCAGATAAGAGTTTTTTCCCTGGTTTTCAAGATTTCCTCATTGTCGTTTCCATTCTGAAGTTTGAATGTGACATGCAATGATGTAGCTTTTTCTTTTCTTTCTTTCTTTTTTTTGTTTTTTTATATTGTTGACATCCTCTGAGCTTACTATAGGTATGATTCAGTACCCATCATTAAGTTTGGAGATTTCTTTCATTATTCCCTCAAATATTTCTTCTGCTCACTTTTCTCTTTTTTCTGGTTTTCCAATTTAGGGTATATTATGTATTATGAATTGTCCCAAGGTTCTTGAATGTTCTACTCTGCTTTTTGTATTTTGCATTTTTCTTTTTGCATTTAATTTTAGGAAGTTTCTATTGACCGATCTTTAAGCTCAGTTATTCTTTACTTAACCAGGTCATATCTGCTGCTCCCATCAATGGTATTTCAGAGTATTGTGAATTCTGGCATTCCTTTTGATTCTGTCTTATAGTTTCTCTCTATCTACTTTATCTATTTGTTCCTGCATGTGTCTGTTTTATTCCATTAGAACTCTTAACATGTTAATCATTATCATTTTAAATTCCCTATCTGATAATTCTAACATCTGTGACATAATAGAATTGATTTTAATGCTTGACTGTTTTTTCCTTATATTTTTTTAAATTTTTTTTTTTAAAGAGAGAGTGAGAGAGGGAGAGAGAGAGAAAGAATTTTAATATTTATTTTTTAGTTATCAGCGGACACAACATCTTTGTATGTGGTGCTGAGGATCGAACCCGGGCGGCATGCCTGCCAGGCAAGCACGCTACCGCTTGAGCCACATCCCAGCCCTCCTTATATTTTTATTGTTGAAAGTTGTACATGTTTTATCAGGAAGTAGGCACAGGAGTAAATAGGCATATGACATGTGGATTTATGTGAATAGGGATAGGATTTGGACTTTGTTCAAAGTTTCCTGTAGCACTAAGATTCAAAGTCTGCAAATTCCACTGGTGCCATTGCTTTTTGACTTTGGTATTCTCTGAAGTATTCTTGCTCAAAGAAAGTTTTGTATGTTATACCTCTTTCAGTTGTAATCTAGTGTTATTTTAGAGGATATACCTTTTGGTATGGTGGAAAGGTATGAGGAAAAAGAGATCATTCTATAATCTTCCATGTATAATTATAATGTACCAATTAAAATTTAATTAAAAATAAATAAATAATAAATCTCAGTGCTTTTACTGAAATTTGTCCCTGGCTTGTGACCTTCACAATTTTGTCTCCACCCAAGCCTTAAATGAGACCAGAAAGATATAGGCAACTTGAGTAAGAATGTCCTCTCCTTGGCTCTAAACAAGGCTCTGTAAAGTGTTCCCCCTGGAGATTTGGACTTGGTTATGGAGAAGGCTCTGGAAATGTTCCACAATGATCATTATTTCCTATCAGACAACTAGGGGACTACTGAGATCTCCACTGTCAGAACCTAATTGGATTCCTAGAGGTAAAAACCCATGGGACTGGACTGGGCCTGTAGGTCAGTGGCAGAGCGCTTGCCTGGCATGTGCGAGGCACTAGGTTCAATTCTTATACCACATAAAAATAAATGAAATAAAGGCATGCTGTCCATCTACAACTACAAAAAATTTTTAAAAATCATGGGACTGTTGTTCATGCACATCCAGGAGTGTACCTCTCTGAAATTATTCACTGTTATCCTAGTCCATATTTCAAAATTATAGTGTGAATTTCTAGCCAGTCACAGCTCAATTAATTTCTGTTCCTGTTAACCAGATCTTGGTGTGACTCTCTGGACTCACCTGTTACTTAAATTTAAGGATAGTGGTTTGCCCTGACAACTTAATTGTCTGATGGGACCAAGAAAATTCACTGATTTTTAAGTTTGCCCAGCTTTATTTTAAAAACGAGAGTTGCAAATTCAAAGCTCTTTACATGTCAGTACCTCGCTGGTTCCTCAAAAATACATGAGTATTGTATTTAGCTCCCAAATACTCACTCTTTCCTGAAACTGATGATTCAAATGCTTAACCTTTTATTTTTTTTGTCCCTAGCTCCCTAAATCTCTGTTGATTTTTGTTTACTTGTTTTTCCTTTTTTTCCAGATTGAGCATATTCTGTTGATCTATATGTAATCAGGTTCACTGATTCTGTCTTCTGTTCTTTCGATTCTACTATGGAACTCCAGCAAGTTTATAAATTTTTTTTGTTTATTGTACATTTTGTTTTATAGCTTCCAGTTAATCCTTTTCTATAAGGTCTATAACTTGGTAGGGGTTTTCTATTTTTTGCTTACTTCACAACAATCCTTAATTATTCTTCAATCCATTTTATACTGACTACTTTAAAATCTTTGTGAGATTCTGCTGGTGTCAGTCAATTGTGTTTTCTCATTTAAATTGTGATTTCCCAGTTCTAAATATGATGAATGATTTTCTTATAGGCCTTGCATATTTTAGATATTACATAAAGAGACCATTGATCTTTTTGTATCTTTCTATTTTTACATGACGTTTCTTTATTAAGGTTTGGCCTATTGGTACTGACCTTCTTACATGCTTACTGTTCCAATACATTTAATTTTATGAGCCTTTGCAATGCACTTTTGAACTGCATTGTTCTAAACATACCTGAGCCCCTGATGAACTGTGGCTGGAGTTGCCTATAGGGGCAGAAAGTGTTTTCCAGGGCCATCCAGTGTCATTAATTTGGGAGTGTGGGGCTATGGACCCATAGAATATAAAACTTTTCCTCTGGCTTGTTTTTCAGTTATCTGGTATCACTGACATTCTTTATCTACCAGTTTCTCTAGGGGAAGAAAATACATATGTTAGTCATCTGTTGCTGGTGGTTGGATAGCCAGGAGCTACAAATCTTGATATCTCTCTGCTACTTGGTAGAGAGTCCAGAGACTCTGCAACTTGTTCAGCACTTGCTACAGTGTAGATATCTGAGAAATGCCAGGCCTACTTGCTTTCTACCACTAAAGTAAGTGACTGGTCCAGATCCCTCAACTGTTCCAGATTTTCTTACACCACGACATTTGTGGCTCCCCTTTGTGCATAAGAGTGACAATATTGAGCTAGGGTTGTGGCTCAGTGGTAGAGTGCTAGCCTAGCATGTGTGAGGCACTGGGTTGGATTCTCAGCACCACATAAAAATAAATAAATAAATGAAATGTCCATCAAAAAGTAAAAAATATATTTTAAAAAGTCACAATATTATATACAGTAGGATGTCTCAATATTAGTGTTATTTTTAAATATTTTAAAGATGAATATGAATATTTATTTATTTACATTGGTAGTAGGTATTGAATCCAGTGGGGCTCTGCCTCTGAGCTACATCCACACCTTTTTTTTTTTTTCTTTTGAGACATGGTCTCACTAAGTTGCTGAGGCTGGTGATAAACTTGTGATTGGCCTCTCCAGTAGCTGGGATTATAATGTATGATATCACACCTAGCTATATATTTATTTTTAAGAAATAAAAATACATATTTTTTTTGTCATTTATAGTTTGTCATTTATAGTTGCAGCTGTGAATGTGATGAAATGGCTCATTATAGTCCTTTCAATCACAGAAAGTAAGAATGCTGGATAGGGCTGGAGTAGTGGCTCAGTGGTAGAGTTCTTGCCTAATATGTGTGAGGGAGGCACTGGGTTTGATTCTCAGCACCACATATAAATAAATAAATAAATAAAATAGTTTATTTAATTCAGTTGTCCATTGACAACTAAAATATACATAATTTATGCAATATTATACATATATGCTATATATGTGTTCATATATGCTATATATGTGTTCATATATGCTATATATGTGTTCATATATAGGTGTGTTTATGCATATATGTGTGTATATATAGAGAGAGTAGGATGTATAAATATCTATAATTTATATATATATAATATGCATATGTTTATGTTTTATATATTTATATATGTATTATACATACATATATTATAGACATATATAATATACATATATGTGTGTATGTGTGTGTATAATTTTTCAAAAGAATGCTGGATAAAAGAAAAAATATTCTGGTTGCTCTCCTGCTGCCCTGAGCTGAGTAGCTCTCTTTTCCACACCCTCCTGCCATGATGTTCTACTTTATCTCAGGTCCAGGGCAATGGAGTTGGCTGACTATGAACTAAAACTTCTGAAACCATAAGAAGTAAATCTAGTTCACTGATTTTATCTTGACTGAAAACAGAAGTCCCCTTTCTTCTCTATGTAAGCATTCTTAGACCAATTATTAGCTTCTAGTATATGAGAAAATAATTATGTAACAAAGCCTTGAACCTTTAAAGACAGTGGGAGGGAAACCAGTTTCTACGTTGTTGGACTACTTATTCAAGGAGTATTATGAAGAAATTCACAGAGTCTGAAACTGAAGCCTCCTACAAACTTACAGTAAGAAAGAAACTGGACCTCTTGCCAATAGCCATATGAGTGAGCCATCTTGGAAACTGCAGCCTTAGCCCCCAACTGGACTGCAGCCTTATGGTATCCTCTGGGAGAGAACCACACATCTAGCCTGCTACCAAACTCCTGATACATATATATTATATAACATATATAGTGTGTATATTTATATATATATATAAATATATACCTCACATTTGAAAACAAAACAAAATTTTTCTTTGAAGTGTTTTATTTTCTCAATACAACAATCTCATTAGAATATTTACAGATATGAGCAATTTGTTTATTTCTATGAAATAATAAAATGGTTTATTACACTGAAAAAATTATTCTATTTAAAGGCATCATAATTTCTTTTGTGTCCAGGACATCAGTATAAAAAAAAAAAATCTGGGCTGGAGTTGTAGCTCAGTGGTTGAGCACTTGCCTCACAAGTGTGAGGCACTGGGTTCAATCCTAGCACCAAATAAAAACAAATAAAGGCATTCAGTCTATATACAACTAAATTTTTTTTTAAATCTGGAAGATAGACAAGATCACCAAGGGATATTTTACTAACTTGTACTTCTTTTTTCCCTCAGAGAATTTACTGGAATCTAAACTTCCCTGAGTGAGAGGATGTCATTCCATGGACAAAACATCCACTAAGCTACAGAGAAGACAACAGCACTTTGGAAAACACATGAGGCCAGGGAAACCTAACTTAGGGTTCAGTCTTCCAAACCAGGCAATACTTGAGTAGTCAAGATATCGGGTGCTAGAAAGGCAGAGAGAAGTGACACATAAAGGGTGTATTTCTTCCTTGAGGCATTTGTCTACACTTAAGCTATAGAGAACCTGTAACCAAGATGCTCAACAGACAGCAGTTAAAATCTCAGTGGACTTCTCAGTGGTCCCTTGATGTTACATGATAAAGACCTGAGTTCATCTCATCTGGACCCCAAAACCTTGGCAAGACTTTATCATTTTACTGTCTCTATATAGGGCCATTTCCAGAGTGCCATATACTTGGATTCATACAATACATAGTCTTTTCAGACTGGCTTCTTTCACTTAGTCATTCATTTACATTTTCTTCATACCCTTTCATGACTTGATAGCTCATTTCTTTTTAGTCCAGGATACTATTTCATCTTCTAGGTGCACTATAGATGAATTATCCTCTGTACTACTGAAGGACATCTTCATTGCCTCCAAGTTTTGGTTGCTATGAATAAAATAGAATAAATCTTCTTATAGAGGTTCTCATGTGGAGTTAAGTTTCGGCTCCTTTGATTAAATACCAAGGAATGTAATGGATGACATGATAAGTGTTTGTGTATTTTGTAAGAAATTACCAAACTCTTCCAAAGTGGCTGTACCATGTTACATTCATACCAATATTGAATGTGTTTCTGTTGCTCCATATCTTCGCCAGCATTTGGTGTTCTCACTTTTCTGAATCTTGACCCTTGGAATAGGCATATAGTGGTACTTCATTGTTTTAATTTGTATTTCTTCAATGGCACATGATGTTGAACATTTTTCATATGCTAATCTTTTATTTGTACATCTTTTGTGAGATGTTTGACAAGATCTCTGACTCAACGTTGTAATCATTTTGTCTTATTTTTTAGTTTAACTAGTTATTTGTATAATTTAGATAATAGGCCTTTATCAGATATGACATTGAAAATAATTCCCTCCCATTCTATGGGTTGTACTTTTTATTCTCTTAAAAGCTTTCACAGACCAGAAAATTTTATTTTTCATACATTCCAGCTTATTAATTATTTCATTCATAGATCATTTAGTTGGATTCAAGGTGCTAATGTTTTATTCAGGACTTCTGCATCTATGCTTACTAGAAATATAGACTTGCATATCTTCTTTCCTATCATTTCTCCACGGGGTTCTGGTATTAGAATGATGCTGACCATGTAATATGGGTTAGAAAAATTCTTTGTACTTCTTCTCTGAAAGATATTATAAAACATGACTATGATTTCTTCTTAAACATTTGATTGAACTCTATAATGTCCCTATCTGGGTCTGATGTTTTCCGTTTGGGAAGGTTATTAGTTATAGATGTAATTTCCACAATAGATGTACACCTACCTATTCAGATACAGTGAGTTTCAGCAGATCATATCTTCCAGGTCCATTTTATCAAGGTTCTCAAATTTATTAAAGGAACATGGTTTAGAATATTACTTTGTTATCCTTTTCATGTCCATGTGATCTATATTTATGTATTTTCTTTTTGTTTCAGATATTAGTAATTTGTATCTTCTCTTGCTTTCTTAGTTAGCCTGCACAGAAACGTATCAATTTTATAGAACACTTTTTAAAAACAATTTTTCATTTTGTAACTGTACTCTTTAAATTTTTCCTTTTCAATTTCATTGATTTTTAAATTTTTTTTTTATAGTTGCAGATGGACAGCACACCTTTATTTGTTTAGTCTGTGTGTGTGTGTGTGTGTGTGTGGTACTAAGAATTGAACCCAGTGCCTCACACATGCTTGGCAAGTGCTCTGCCACTGAGCTACAGCCACAGCTCAAATTTAATTGATTTTTTGTTCCAATGATATAATTTATTTTCTTCTGTTTACTTTAGATTTAATTGGGTCTTACTTTTCTGACTTCCTAAGATACAAGTTTAGATTATTATTTTAGATGGTGTGTGTGTGTGTTTAAAAGATATTAGAAGAATAAAGGCAAAATAATCAAAGAAGACCACTTACCTCCATAGAAAGCAATCTATTATTACCATGAAGTCATATTTTGAGACAGGTGGAAAACATTGTTGGAACTTTCCTTGGTGTTCTGGAAGGAACTGGGCTGGGCATTGCAGGACCTCATGGGAACAAATGCTCCTCAGATTTTTTCCTGTAATTAGGTAGTCAGTCATGCCGCCCAAATGATGAGCATGACAGCACCTCTGAGTATGGAAAGGTCATTAAGTCTCCCAGACTTGTGAATATGAGTGTTAGGCCCTGTGCTCATGTATCAGTGATTAACAGTTCTTGTGAACCCACTTACCACTTGTGACCCTAGCAAATATCATACGTGGCAAGGACAAGGCAGAGAAGTATCAGTTCTGAGCTACTATTTTACTCTAACCATTGCTAGCAGCACAGAATCAAAATATGTCCCCTTCATGACATGGAATACATCTCACACTATTTTGTGCAAACAGTCAACCTCTTTTCCTTCCCACACAGTTGTTTGCCACAGTGATCTTGGCAAAACTCAAAAGTGGCTATGATCCATGGCACAGGGAAAAATTAATGCACAGGAAGCCATCTATCAGAATGCTGAGCAAGGAACTTGACCTCTGCTCTGTGATCCTATAGTCCTTCATGTATAACATGGAAAACATGCCAGTTATTATGTTGTAGGACCATTGTGGGGACTGAATAATTTGTTTATTTTTTTAAAGAGAGAGAGAGAGAGAGAATTTTAATATTTATTTTTTAGTTTTCGGCGGACATAACATCTTTGTTTGTATGTAGTGATGAGGATTGAACCCAGGCAGCACGCATGCCAGGCGAGTGCGCTACCGCTTGAGCCACATCCCCAGCCCAGGGACTGAATAATTTAGCACTCAGGCAGAGTGCCTAGACATAATTGAGGCTCAGTCCTTGTGAGTTTATTCCCTTCAGTCTATATTCAAACCTTCACCTGACAGTGTTCTTGACCTACGAGTTCTGCTTCTGCCATCTGACAGAATTTGTTGATTGATGGCCCAATCACCACACTTACAAGGGCCCAAGGGTAAAAATAAATAAATAAAACCCCTAATTTAGTTCAAAGAAGCAGTATGTCTAGTCTCAGGGGAAATTTAGGATTTTTCCAAATCATTCATAGCTAACAATCTCCCCCTTTTCAAATGATGATTTTTTCCAGCCTCCCCTGCAGCTAAGGGTGACCAGGAGACTCAGCCCTGCCCAAAGAGGTACACAGAGAATGTGTTTGGAGGTTCTGTACAAGAAGCTGTGTCATAATAAGAGGGATGGATGTGAGAGAGGATGGTGGCAGTTGCAATGCGATTAAGGGAGACTGGAGATGTTGCAGCCATACTGTGAAAGGCACAAGAGTCAATTTGTTAAAAATAGTTGGGCTGGAGGATGGAAGCCTCAGTGTGCTTGTGGCATCTCTGATCAGCCAAATCAGTGCAAGTGCACCTCCAGGTTTCCATTCAAAAGAAGAAAATGGTCAGGCTGTTGGTATCATTGCCTCTGAACTTTTCCTTACTCATTTAAAAATAAATTTCGGACGCAGGGTTACAGCGCTGCAGTTTCTGCCAGACGCGCAAGCACCGCACTCAGGGCTGAATTCTGGGTTCGAGACGGGGAAGGAAGCGGTCCATCTCGGTTCTCCACACCGGTCAGACCACAGAGGAGGCCAGCAGCCACCATGTTGGTAAACTGACGTCACCACACCTGTTTTTGACTGACCGCAGCTCATTCAGCCATAGAACAGGTAATTTCAGGCTGCAATTCGCCTGCGGCTTGCAGACAGATTGCTAGGGTTCAGCGCCTGGGGGCTTCTTAAAATCTGATCTTATCGGAGTGAACACGGAGCGCGGGGCGGCCGAGTCCCGGCTCCCGGAACCGTCCCGGAACCGCCCTGGCTCCGGGCTGCGGAGCCTGCGGAGGCTGCTTCTTGGACCCTGCTAATATCAGAGCAAACACGAAACACCAATAAGCCGAATTCCAGCTCCCGGAACTGAGCCCGCGGGGACTGCTTCTTGGAGCTTACACTTATAGGAGCTTACACCGAGCACAGAGCGGCCGAGTTCCGGCTCCCGGAACCGCCCTGGCTCAGGGCTGCGGAGCCTGCGGAGGCTGCTTCTTGGACCCTGCTAATATCAGAGCAAACACGAAACACCAAGAAGCCGAATTCCAGCTCCCGGAACTGAGCCCGCGGGGACTGCTTCTTGGAGCTTACACTTATAGGAGCTTACACCGAGCACAGAGCGGCCGAGTTCCGGCTCCCGGAACCGTCCCGGAACCGCCCTGGCTCAGGGCTGCGGAGCCCGCGGAGGCTGCTTCTTGGACCCTGCTACTATCAGAGCATACACCAAACACTAAGCGGCCGAATTCCGGCTCCCGGAACTGAGCCCGCGGGGGCTGCTTCTTGGAGCCTACACTTATAGGAGCTTACACCGAGCACGGAGCGGCCGAGTTCCGGCTCCCGGAACTTCCCTGGACCGGGGCTAGGAGCCCGCGGAAACTGCGTCTCGGTCCGGGTCCTGCTGAGGGCAGGTCAGGACTCACCCATTGCTTGGGTTGCCTGGCAAGGGGAACGAAATGCTGCCATTCGCATAGGATACCAACATGGCAGAGATCTGATGTCAGCAGAAAGCGGTGGAGGACAGATCTTCATCAATACCAGCGGTGACATAAGCAGTTGGTCTCCTGGTAAGGGGGGTGAGGCTCAGTCACCCGAGTCTCCTCAATTTGTACTCGAGCCAGAGGGAAGGAGCCGGGCCGCCGCCAGCCCCCGGAGCAGGCCCAGCGGCTCGCCAGCGTGGTGACCGCGTGACCCCAATTGGAGAGGGGGCGGAGCGGAGCCGCCACCCACACCCGCCAGGTGGGCAGACCCACGACCCAGTAGTACATGGGCGTGGTAGGAGGGGCAGGGCAGAGCCGCCCTTCGCGCTTGCAAGGTAAACAGACCTGTGACAGCCTGGCGGGCCAGGCCCAGTGGCCTGCCAGTGTGGTACACACGTCACCCCAACTCGAGTAGGGGCAGAGCAGATCCTTATCCCACGCCCGGATCAGGCCCTGCCGGTGTGGTGGTCACGTGACCCCAATTGGAGTGGGGGTGGAGCGGAACCGCCACCCGTGCCCGCAGGGTGAGCAGACCAGTGATCAACCTGCAGATCAGGCCCAGGGGTCCGCAGGCGTGGTAGGAGGGGCAGGGCAGATCCGCCGCCCGCGCCTTCAAGGTAGGCAGACCTACAACAGACCGGCGGATCAGGCCCAGGAGCCTGCTGGCGGGGTACAAACACCACCCTAATTGGAGTAGTGACAGAGCAGAGTCGCCTCCCTTGCCAGGAACAGACCCAGCATCCTGCAGGCGGGGTAGTCACGACACCCCAATTGGAGTAGGGGCAAAGCAGAGCCTCCATTCGTGCCCGAAAGGTGGGCAGATCTGCGACCGACCAGCAGGACAGGCCCAGTGGCCTGCTGGTACGACAGACACGTCACCCCAATTGGAGTAGGGGCAGAACAGAGCCGCCACCAGCTCCCAGAACAGGCCCAGTGACCTGCCGGCGTGGTAGCCACGACACCCCAATTGGAATAAGGAGAGAGCAGAGCCGCCGCCCGCACCTGCAGGAAAGATACGCAAGCAGCATGAAAAGACAAGGAAAGAAAGGACCACAAGCAATGCAGGTCAACGCAACTTTAGAAGAGGTAACAGCTGCAGCAGATGGAATGTCAGATAAAGAATTCAGGATATACATGCTTCAGATGATCTGGAGTATCAAGGAAGACATTAAACAGCAAAATCAGACAATGAAAGATCACTTCGACAACGAATTACGCAAACAAATCCAGGAAGCAAAGGATCAACTATACAGGGAGATAGAGGTTATAAAAAACAAGCAATCAGAAATCCTAGAAATGCAGGAAGCAATAAACCAACTTAAAAACTCAATGGAGAATACTACCAACAGAGTAGAACACTTAGAAGATAGAACATCAGACAATGAAGACAAAGTATTTCAACTGGAAAAGAACATAGACAGCTCAGCAAGACTGTTAAGAAACCATGAGCAGAACATCCAAGAAATATGGGATAACATTAAGAGACCAAACTTAAGAGTCATTGGGATACAGGAAGGTACAGAGCTCCAAACCAAAGGAATGAGCAGTCTATTCCATGAAATAATACAAGAAAACTTCCCAGACTTGAAGAATGAGACAGAATCCCAAATCCTAGAAGCCTACAGGACGCCGAATGTGCAAAATCATAAGAGATCCACACCTAGACACATTATAATGAAGTTGCCCAACATACAGAATAAGGAGAGAATTTTAAAAGCTACAAGAGAAAGGAAGCAGATTACATTTAGGGGCAAGCCAATCAGGATAACAGCTGATCTTTCAACACAGACTCTGAAAGCTAGAAGATCCTGGAATAACATATTACAAACACTGAAAGATAATGGGTTCCAACCAAGAATGGTGTATCCAGCGAAATTAAGCTTCAGGATGGAGAATGAAATTAAAACCTTCCACGATAAACAAAAGTTTAAAGAATTCGCAGCTAGAAAATCATCTCTTCAAAACATCCTAGCCAAAGTATTACAGGAAGAGGAAATGGAAAATAACAATGAAAACCAACAGTGGGAGGTAGGACAGTAAAGGGGGGGGGGAAACAATCAAAGAGGAAAACAAACAATGTTTAGTAACAGAAATAAACAAATATGGCTGGAAGAACAACCCATATCTCAATAATAACCCTAAATGTTAATGGCTTAAACTCACCAATTAAGAGACACAGGCTAGTAGAATGGATCACAAAACAAGACCCAACAATATGCTGCCTACAGGAGACGCATTTGATAGGAAAAGACATACATAGGCTGAAGGTGAAAGGTTGGGAAAAATCATATCACTCATATGGACTTCGGAAACAAGCAGGCGTGTCCATACTCATATCAAATAAAATAGATTTCAAGCCAAAGTTAATCAAAAGAGATAAAGAGGGACACTACATACTGCTTAAGGGAACCATACACCAACAAGACATAACAATCATAAATATTTATGCCCCAAACAATGGTGCAGCTATGTTCGTCAAACAAACTCTTCTCAAGTTCAAGAGTCTAATAGACCACCACACCATAATCATGGGAGACTTCAACACACCTCTCTCGCCACTGGACAGATCTTCCAAACAAAAGTTGAATAAGGAAACTATAGAACTCAATAACACTATTAATAACCTAGACCTAATTGACATATATAGAGTATACCACCCAACATCAAGCAGTTACACTTTTTTCTCAGCAGCACATGGATCCTTCTCAAAAATAGATCATATATTATGTCACAGGGCAACTCTTAGACAATATAAAGGAGTAGAGATATTACCATGCATCTTATCTGATCATAATGGAATGAAACTGAAAATCAACGATAAAAGAAGGAAGGAAAAAGCATACATCAATTGGAGAATGAACAATAGGTTACTGAATGATCAATGGGTTATAGAAGACATCAAGGAGGAAATTAAAAAATTCTTAGAGATAAATGAAAACACAGACACAACATATCGGAATCTATGGGACACATTGAAAGCAGTTCTAAGAGGAAAATTCATTGCTTGGAGTTCATTCCTTAAAAAAAGAAAAAACCAACAAATAAATGATCTCATACTTCATCTCAAAATCCTTGAAAAAGAAGAGCAAAACAACAGCAAAAGAAGTAGAAGGCAAGAAATAATTAAAATCAGAGCTGAAATTAATGAAATCGAAACAAAAGAAACAATTGAAAAAATTGACAAAACTAAAAGTTGGTTCTTTGAAAAAATAAACAAAATCGACAGACCCTTAGCGATGCTAGTGAAGAGAAGAAGAGAGAGAACTCAAATTACTAGCATACGGGATGAAAAAGGCAATATCACAACAGACACTTCAGAAATACAGAAGATAATCAAAAACTATTTTGAATCCTTATACTCCAATAAATTAGAAGATAGTGAAGGCATAGATAAATTTCTTAAGTCATATGATCTGCCCAGATTGAGTCAGGAGGATATAGAAAACCTAAACAGACCAATATCAATTGAGGAGATAGAAGAAACCATCAAAAGACTACCAACTAAGAAAAGCCCAGGTCCCGATGGGTATACAGCAGAATTTTACAAAACCTTTAAAGAAGAACTAATACCAATACTTTTCAAGCTACTTCAGGAAATAGAAAAGGAGGGAGAACTTCCAAATTCATTCTATGAGGCCAACATCACCCTGATACCTAAACCAGACAAAGACACTTCAAAGAAAGAAAACTACAGACCAATATCTCTAATGAACCTAGATGCAAAAATCCTCAATAAAATTCTGGCGAATCGGATACAAAAACATATCAAAAAAATTGTACACCATGATCAAGTAGGATTCATCCCTGGGATGCAAGGCTGGTTCAATATACGGAAATCAATAAATGTTATTCACCACATCAATAGACTTAAAAATAAGAACCATATGATCATCTCGATAGATGCAGAAAAAGCATTTGACAAAGTACAGCATCCCTTTATGTTCAAAACTCTAGAAAAACTAGGGATAACAGGAACATACCTCAATATTGTAAAAGCAATCTATGCTAAGCCTCAGGCTAGCATCATTCTGAATGGAGAAAAACTGAAGGCATTCCCTCTAAAATCTGGAACAAGACAGGGATGCCCTCTCTCTCCACTTCTCTTCAACATAGTTCTCGAAACACTGGCCAGAGCAATTAGACAGACGAAAGAAATTAAAGGCATAAAAATAGGAAAAGAAG
This sequence comes from Marmota monax, assembly GCF_021218885.2. Classification (NCBI taxonomy): domain Eukaryota; kingdom Metazoa; phylum Chordata; class Mammalia; order Rodentia; family Sciuridae; genus Marmota; species Marmota monax. Next base: position 266,465 of record NW_026692395.1, on the reverse strand, counting down.
AAATTAAATTATCACTATTTGCAGATGATATGATTCTATATCTAGCAGACCCAAAAGGCTCTACAAAGAAACTATTAGAGCTAATAAATGAATTCAGCAAAGTGGCAGGATTTAAAATCAACACGCATAAATCAAAGGCATTCCTGTATATCAGCGACAAATCCTCTGAAATGGAAATGAGGACAACCACTCCATTCAAAATATCTTCAAAAAAAATAAAATACTTGGGAATCAACCTAACAAAAGAGGTGAAAGACTTATACAATGAAAACTACAGAACCCTAAAGAGAGAAATAGAAGAAGATCTTAGAAGATGGAAAAATATACCCTGTTCATGGATAGGCAGAACTAACATCATCAAAATGGCGATATTACCAAAAGTTCTCTATAGGTTTAATGCAATGCCAATCAAAATCCCAATGGCATTTCTTGTAGAAATAGAGAAAGCAATCATGAAATTCATATGGAAAAATAAAAGACCCAGAATAGCAAAAACAATGCTAAGCAAGAAGTGTGAATCAGGCGGTATAGCGATACCAGACTTCAAACTATACTACAGAGCAATAGTAACAAAAACAGCATGGTACTGGTACCAAAACAGGCGTGTGGACCAATGGTACAGAATAGAGGACACAGAAACCAATCCACAAAACTACAACTATCTTATATTTGATAAAGGGGCTAAAAGCATGCAATGGAGGAAGGATAGCATCTTCAACAAATGGTGCTGGGAAAACTGGAAATCCATATGCAACAAAATGAAACTGAATCCCTTTCTCTCGCCATGCACAAAAGTGAATTCAAAATGGATCAAGGAACTTGATATCAAACCAGAGACGCGCCGTCTGATAGAAGAAAAAGTTGGCTATGATCTACAGTCGGTGGGGTCGGGCTCCAAATTCCTCAATAGGACACCCATAGCACAAAAGTTAATCACTAGAATCAACAAATGGGACTTACTCAAACTAAGAAGTTTTTTCTCAGCAAAAGAAACAATAAGAGAGGTAAATAGGGAGCCTACATCCTGGGAACAAATCTTTACTCCTCACACTTCAGATAGAGCCCTAATATCCAGAGTATACAAAGAACTCAAAAAATTAGACAATAAGAGAACAAACAACCCAATCAACAAATGGGCCAAGGACCTGAACAGACACTTCACAGAGGAGGACATACAGTCAATCAACAAGTACATGAAAAAATGCTCAACATCTCTAGCTGTCAGAGAAATGCAAATCAAAACCACCCTAAGATACCATCTCACTCCAGTAAGATTGGCAGCCATTAGGAAGTCAAACAACAACAAGTGCTGGCGAGGATGTGGGGAAAAGGGTACACTTGTACATTGCTGGTGGGACTGCAGATTGGTGCAGCCAATTTGGAAAGCAGTATGGAGATTTCTTGGAAAGCTGGGAATGGAGCCACCATTTGACCCAGCTATTCCCCTTCTTGGTCTATTCCCTAAAGACCTAAAAAGAGCATGCTACAGGGACACTGCTACATCGATGTTCATAGCAGCACAGTTCACAATAGCAAGACTGTGGAACCAACCTAGATGCCCTTCAATAGACGAATGGATAAAAAAAATGTGGCATTTATACACAATGGAGTATTACTCTGCATTAAAAAATGACAAAATCATAGAATTTACAGGGAAATGGATGGCATTAGAGCAGATTATGCTAAGTGAAGCTAGCCAATCCCTAAAAAACAAATGCCAAATGTCTTCTTTGATATAAGGAAAGTAACTAAGAACAGAGTAGGGACGAAGAACAGGAGAAGAAGATTAACATTTAACAGGGATGAGAGGTGGGAGGGAAAGGGAGAGAGAAGGTAAATTGCACGGTAATGGAAGGAGACCCTCAGGGTTATACAGTGGAGGGGGTAGAGAGAGAGGAGGGGAGGGGAGGGGAGAGGTGGGGAGGGGGGAGGGTGGATGATGGGAAAGGCAGCGGAGCACAACAGACACTAGTATGGCAATTTGTAAATCAATGGATGTGTAACTGATGTGAATCTGCAATCTGTGTATGGGGTGAAGGTGGGAGTTCATAACCCACTAGAATCAAAGTGTGGAATATGATATGTCAAGAAATTTGTAATGTTTTGAACAACCCACAATAAAAAATTTAAAAAAAAAAAAAAAAAAAAAAAAAAAATAAATTTCAAAAATACAAGTGCCCTGACTGCATTCCCCAAAATTCTGATTTTATCAGTTTATTTTGTGGTGTCTTTAGGTATTTAAAATGTTTTCTGGCCTTGCATAGTGGCACATGCCCATAATTATAGCAGTTCCTGAAGCTGACACAGGAGCATGGAAAGTTAAAGCCAGCCTCAGAAATTTACCAAGGCCCTAAGCAACTCAGGGAGACCCCCTTCTCAAAATTAAAAACAAAAAACAGGTCCTGGGGATCAGTGTTTAAATGCCCCTGAGTTCAATCCTCAGTCTCCCTCCCCAAAATGTTTTCTGTTGTAAGAACTGAGAAGCAGACACATGACAAGTATTAATGTTATAAGGAAGACACAGGTAGACAGCACTTCACTTCACCAATCACGTTTCATCTACACATGCTACTGTCCCCTGCCTTCCAGGTTAGTTTCAGGCAAACCCCAGACATCATATCAGTTAATCCATATATACCACAAAACGTATCCCTCAAAGCAAAAGACAGCTTTCAATGATGCTGTAAAAACATAATACATGCCACTCTTGATTCTCAACAATTACAGATAATTCCTTAACATTTTCTTTCTTTTTTTTAATATTTATTTTTTAGTTTTTGGCGGACACAACATCTTTATTTGTACGTGGTGCTGAGGATCGAACCCGGGCCGCACGCATGCCAGGCGAGCGCACTACCCCTTGAGCCACATCCCCCCCCACCCTTAACATTTTCAAGATTAATTCACAGAAAATGTTTCCCTGTTGTCTTATCTAAGTATTAATGTGTTTACCAACTCCAGGTTGCTCCAGTCTGCTGCATTGCAATTGGTTGCTATGCCTGTTAATCCTCTGTATCATTCACTCCTCCTCTCCTCTTTCTTGGGAGAAGTGAGTCCTTTGTTTTGTTGAGTGTCCCCTGCTGGATTGGGCTGATTTCTGTTCACTGGCATTGTTTAGCACATTCCTCTGTTTGCTGCCTTTCTTGTAAATTGGGAGTTGGGTCTAGAGTCTTCATCACACTCCGAAGTGATCTTTCCCCAGAGGCAGTGTTGCTTAAGTTCTTCAGGGGACACAGACTCTGTGGATGTCTCTGCTGTGTAATGCAAGCACGTCTTGGGGGTCACTGTGTCACTTGAGGCTCAAACTGGGGATGTTTGAACTCTATGTACCTTTTCCATTAGTTAGATGCAATTCTTCTCTGGTGAGAAACTTCCTTTATCCCCTAGTTTCTATCCACATGTTTTAGTGGATATGCCATGTGGAGTGTGATTTTTTTTTCAATGTGCCTGTTTACCTAATTTCTAAAGAATGAATTTATTCCCAGCACTTAAAATTTTTCATTTTTAACTGACAAAAATTGTGTGTATTCATTGTGTGCAGCATGTTTTGAAATATGTATACATTATGATTGGCTAAATCAAGCTAGTTATCATATGCATTTCCTCACATACATACCATTTTAGTGGTGAGTACACTTAAGAACTACACTTAGCAATTTTCAAGACCTAGAATTGCAAATGATAGAAAGGAGCTTTTTTTTTTTTTTTTTTTTTTTTTTTTTTTTTTTTTTGTAGATCTACTGTGGACTCCAAATGTATTGACATTTGATGTGTTTACATCTTGTCTGTTATTATTCTTGTGGACATGCAAATTTTCCTTCATGATGCAAACTCAAATTCCAAATTGGCCTCCTGGAACACAAGAGCAGTCACAAAGCAGGTGCTTAGCACATGTGTGCTGAAAGTGTGCTAAGTGACTTAACTGTATTGATGTCATACTTGATTGTTACATGATAACATTACCTTATTCCTCTACTGGATGTTTAAAACTGAGACTACCACTTGGCTGTCTTGACAGAGACAATTCTTCTATCTCCAAATGTAGTTATTCAAGTGTTACTACATTTGGAGACAGAAGAATTGAGGCTCACTCTTCCTTACTGGACCTTTCTACTTTGTTGGGGAACAAGTGACCTCGGTTCAGCTCATGGATTTGATTGTCTCTGAACTTGCAAAATTGATCTCTTCACATTACTATCAATTCACACTCCCAGTGTTTGCCCTGTGCTAGCCCATGGGGTCATCTGTTCCTGCTCTACTTCCAGAACCTTGCAGGGCTCTAGTCTCTTACTTAGCACTTGTTTAGCTATAAGTTTCTGGTTTCTAATACAGGAGTTAGAACTTGCTGGCCTGTGTCATGGTAAAATGAGCTTGACCCAATATTGTTACCATATTGTAAAGCATGAATATTCTAGGTTGTATAAAACATTTTGACCCATGATTACTTGGTGTCTTAGTATCTTAATTATACTCTAATAAAATAGTTGAAACTAGTTAATTTATAAAGACAAAACAAATTCATATTCATGTTTCTAGTGGTTAAAGTCCAAGTTCAAGATTAGGAATATTTAGTATCATGTGAAGGCCCAGTCTCTTCTTCCAACTTGGTTCTTGGGTCTGTATTCTCCAGAGGAGCTGAATATGTTATATGTTACATGTCCTCATATAACTGAAGACAACAAAACAGAAGATGCTATATACTGTGTGAAATCTCTTTTATTAGGATTTTAATTCCATTCATGAAGGAGTAGCTGGCACACCCAATCCCCTCTTGATACTATCCCACTTCTTGATACTATTACATAAGAAATTATATTTTGATATGAAATTTTGAAGGGACCCATACATTCAAATAAAAGCACATGTGTATAGGCTGTCACCTAGGAAGTGTTAGATTAAATGTTGGAGTATTAGACAATCTCTTGAATTTTCCATATTACTCTGAAAGATTAATATTTGCATAGGGATTTCTGGCCCATGTGCAAGAATTGTTTTGCTACCATGTTTATCTATAGACCCACTCTTTACATACCTTTTTTTTTCCTTTTTTCTTTTTTTCTGGTGCTGAGTATTGAATCTAGGGTTGCTTTACCACTGAACTACATACTCAGGCCTTTTTCTTTATTATTATTATTATTATTATTATTATTATTATTATTATTATTTACTTTGAGATAGGGCCTTTCTAATTTGCTAAGGATCTCTCAAAATTTTTGAGGCTGGTGTACAACCAGAGACGTGAAAAATTGTGATCTTAAAAAACAATTGAGGCTGATCTTAATCTTGTAACCCTTGTAACCCTTCTGCCTCAGCCTCCTAAGAAGCTGGGAATACAGCTGTACACCACCATGCCCAGCCTCTTTCCACACTTTAACCCCCAAATTATACTACTTTCTGGGCTACCTAGGATTTGGCTAACTGGTAATTCATTTCTTGCTGAGGGTGATTCTATAAATTTTATTGTAGCGGTTTTTAGTACTGGTAGAAAACTATAAAGACAAAGTGACTAATAATTTCAGATTTTGGACTTATTCATGTTTTCCCTGTTAATTGCATGTGAACTGGCCTGAAAACAACAGCACTATAGTCTTGCCTCTGGTTTTGTAGCTTCTTCTTCACCTAGCACTGTAAGTAGTAGATGAGTAACTTTCCATAGTACACAGAATGGGCATTGCAGGAAATGGAGCCTGCCTAAGAAAGGAGATGCATTGTTTTCCCTCTTAACCTCAAATTTGGGCTATTTTTAGATAGGCAGTTCTCATAGTTGGCTGTCAAGCATCATAGCCTGCTCTCTCACAATCTATTATAATAGTGGTAGGTACAAGCTATTGTAAATGAAGCTGTTGAAGCATCATAATTCCAACCTCTGTGGTTCTTTGTCGCCTCTATACATCCTTGAATCCCCATATTGTACCTGTGGATACATCTCCACTTCTCAGGGAAGAAAACTGAGGCACAAGTGGCTAAAAATTAAAAGGAGAAATTTAGAAATGATAAGCCTTGCATTTGAACCTTAGCTGTGTGGTACTTGTTCAAGTCAGTGTTTGATTAATGTTAACAGAATATACTCTATGTTAATTAGCACAGGGATTAAGGTAGAATTAACACAGAGAGTTGTAAATTTTATGCATTTAATGGCTAGAGGAATAAGATCTATTTCTGCCCCCTCAGAATGATTACCACAATAATATAGCCAAATTGGCTTCTAAGGGCATTGCCACCTCTGCCACAGTTAGGTAGCAGGGGAATGGGGAAGCTTCCATTGCAACTGTGGTTTCTAGGTATAAAGTGTCTTTGTTGCCAGACTCAGTGGCCCATGCCTGTAATCCCAGCAGCTCAGGATCCTGAGGCAGGAGGATTGTGAGTTCAAAGCCAGCCTCAGCAAAAGCAAGGTACTAAGCAACTCAATGAGACCCTGTCTCTAAATAAAATACAAAATAGGGCTGGGGATGTGGCTCAGTGGTCGAGTGCCCCTGAGTTCAATCCCTGGTATCCCACCCCCCAAAAAAAAAAGATTTAAAAAATGTTTTTGTTTTAATATTTTTTAGTTGTATATGGAAACAATATCTTTATTTTGTTTTTTAAATTAATTAGTTTGTTTATTTATGTGGTACTTAAGATCGAACCCAATGCCTCACACTTGGTAGGCAAATGTTCTACCACTGAGCCATAACCCCAGCCCCTAAATTAATTTTTTTTGACGATGCTGGGAATTGATCCCAGGGCCTTGTGCATGTGAGGCAAGCACTCTACCAACTGAGCTACATCCCCATCCCTAAAAAGTGTTTTGTTGTCCTCCAGGAAATAAGAAACTTCACCAGAACTGTTGACTCAAGGGAGATTTTTCTCGAAGCTAGATCTACACTTCCAAGTCATGCCTGCCTTACTTCATATCTCTCTATATTAGATATGTTCTAAATGAAATATGGACAGTGTGTATCATATTGGCAAATGGAAAAACACACCTGGAACCCTGGTAGCAAGAACTCTAGGAAAAGGAGACTTAAGATTTCCAACCTTTTCAGTACACAGACACTGGAATGTATGCTGAGAGAAATAATATGAGGTATACAGCAAAGTGTTCTCAATCCTGTGTTCATTACCTCCTCAATGTTTTTCTTTTCTCCTTTCAACCTACCTGTCACCACAATTCCTTACGCCTGGATGAAACTTAAAACTCTGCTTATGCTCCAGGCTACCCAATGATGCTAGATGTAAGTTGGGGAAAGAGGATCTCAAAATCTGGGAGTATTATGTTCTTCACTCTGAACTGCTTTTATTTCATTAGAATTATTATTATTTTGCAGTGTTAGGGATTGAACCCAGGAGCACACTACCACTGGGCTACATCCCCAGCTCTTTTTGTTTATTTATTTAATGTTTTTATTAGGTGTTGATGGACCTTTATTTTATTCATTTATTTATATATGGTGCTGAGAATTGAACCCAGTGTCTCACACATGTGAGGCAAGTGCTCACTCACTGAGCCATGACCCCTCCAGCCCTCTTTTTATTTTTTATTTTGAGGCAAGGTCTCACTAAGTTGCCCTAGCTGGCATTGGACTTGTGATCATCCTGACTTAGCCTTCCGAGTAGCTGGGGTTACAGGTGTGCATCACTGCATCTGGGTTAATTGGAATTATTTTTTAAATAATGTATTATCTGCAAGTCAGCCACATCCCCCATGCCCTATGAGTCTATTGTAAATCTTCCCTCATGCCTCATTTTTCTTGTTTCAATCCTCCCTCACAATCTTCACAAAGCCACCTCTAAATCCTCACAAAGGAACACCATTGGATTATATTTCTTCCTTAAATTCACTCCTATTTACATTTTCTCCAGATACTCTAAGATTTTAATCCTCTTCTTCCATTTGTGATTTAACACCACCAAGTCTTTATTTGTATATAATAGATACTATAAGCCAGTGTGGTCTTAGAATAACATAGTCTATATCTGAACTACAAGTCTACTATTTACTAGCTATGTGACCTTAAGTAATTAACTCAACTTCTCTAAATCTTGTTCTATTTTCTGTAATGTAGTTACCCTTTTCACATGAGATAATGCATATAAAATATTTGAAATATAATTTGTACCTAGGAAGCACTCAACAAAAATGGCTCAGATGCAGGAAAATTATGAAATATGGGCAAAAATAGGAAGAGCTTAGATGGAAAAAGACTTTTCTATAATCATATTGATGTCTGTAATACTGAGACTATTTGTGTAGATAGGATAAATCAGATGTGTCGTTATTTAATTATCTCATTCCATCATCCCCTGTTATCATTAAGAACCAAGATTCTTGGTTTGGTAGAAATGTGTAACATTAGCTGTACATCTTGTCATAAGAGATAATAAATAATTCATTAAGGACTACTTGAATAATCTCCAAAGCACTCAAAAATGAAAAGATATCTACTGGCCAATGATCATTAATAAATATATAGCAAGTGGAATTGCTTAAAACACACCAAATATACGTAAATCTAATAATTCATAATTTTCCCTTTAAAATATACTTATTTTTCATCTGCAAAGGATTATAAGCAACTAAATCATTCTTTTGAAAACTCCTAAATGGAAAGACACAAATATTTCCCTGTCTTCTTTTTACAACTTATATCTCAATTTAACAAAATTTTGATAAAGGGAAATTTGTTAGAGAATTATTCCAGTTAGTAAAGGAAGAATGATAGAAGTACCCTATCACAATTTTGCAACCTCTAATCATATAATGATTCTACACAATTAACACTAATTGCTGCTAACTGTAAAAAAGAGTAACAACCTGACCTCATGTGCCTTTTGATGCAAATAATCAAAACTCCCCTTGAAATATTCTTTTCAAAATATTTACCTGAGGGACTGGGGCTGTAGCTCAGTGGCAGAGTGCTTGCCTAGCATGTGTGAGGCAATGGGTTCCATCCTCAGCACCACATAAAAATAAACAAATAAAATAAAGGCATTCTGTCCATCTACAACTACAAAATAAATTTTTAAAAAATTGTGCTTGAACCTGGTCAAGCTCATAAATCTGATTATTGATATATATAGGAAACACAGAGGGAAAACAGGATTAAGCTAAAATATACAACATGGATACAGTCGGCAAACTTGAAAACGTCATATCACCCCCTTTCTTCAATGAATAAGTAACATGAGAAAAGGGGGGATACACTGAGGATTTATAGTGTAAGAGGTGCTTAAAATAGGTATCAAAAAAGCTAAATGAGCTGGGGATAGAGAGCATGCTTGGCATATGCAAGGACCTGAATTCAATCCCCAACACCAAAAAAGAAAAAAAAAGTAAAAAGAAAAGATATAAAATGTTAGGTAAAATTGAACTGTAATATTTGACTATATACATTTGTGTGTTAAAACTATATATCATATTGATGATTACCATAAATCTCAGGATAACAGTTACATAGTGGTGTAGGGAGTATGTTCTGATTGGAAACTACAGAGGAAGGCCATCTGGGTTGGCTGGGAAATTTCTATTTATTGACTTGGTGATGGCTTTAAGTATGTTTCCTTTTTCAGAAAGCAATGAGCTATCATTCTGTTTTATGTGATTGTCTTCCTTTGTGCTACATTTTACAATAAAAAAGTGTTTTCAAAGGAGGGAAAATAGTGAATTAAGCAATGGTTGAATAGTACCTACGGTTTTTTAAAAAGACTTAGGTGAGGAAAATTGTCTCATTTACTGATGAACCCTTTAACACTTCTCAGCAGAGAGACTAAGGATGAGCACCCCATCACACACACACACACACACACACACAAAATTAGTTTGTATAGGATCTGTTTCTCTAACTACAACCTGGTCAATGCAACTCTCTGTTAGGTTGACCTGCCTTCCTCTGAACCCCAAGAATGATGGATCATAAGTATACCCACCCACTATATCTCATTTCTCCTTTAAGCTTCTAAATGTGGAACATCCTCTGTTCTCTAATAGAGACATTACCAAGTAGCAATCATGCCAATATTTTCATGACAAATGCAACTGATCCAGGAAAAGGAAACATTCCAGATCTGTCCTGCTTCCTTGTATGAATTATCTTAAGTGAACCCAACAACCTAAACCTTGACAAGTTCTCCCAGAGATGTCTTAGTAAGCCTGTCCTAGCTTCATAGAATGTCCAAGAAAGGTCCCATCATATATGTGGGGTACTATTCAAAGGTGTCTCTACACATTTCACTTCTCATTTCTTTTTTTTTCACTGTAATTAGATGTGAACATTCTCTTTGTGTCACAGTAAATAATTTAGCCATTACCAGAGAGAAAGGGAATGAAAGGATTCGATATCCAATGATTAGGGAACAGCATAGAGCTAGTAAAATAGTGGTAGCATCAGACTGAAAACACCAAGGGTTCAAGCCTGCTAGATATAGGGTTTTTTCACTACCCTTAAAGTCCATAGAACACAATTCTCTGGGCTGGGAATATAGCTCAGTTGGTAGAGTGCTTGCCTTGCATACACAAGACCCTGGGTTTGATCCCCAGCACCACACAAAAAAGCAAAAGAATACAATTCTCAAGTTGTAAATCAGAGATTTGGTTTTATAGTATTTTGCTTTGTTTTTGGATTTATTTAAAATGAAAGTCTAGGGCTGGGGATGTGGCTCAGTGGTAGAGCACTTGCCTAGCATGTTTGAGGCACTGGGTTTGATTCTCAGCACCGCATATAAATAAATAAAGTCTATTAACAACTAAAAAAAATAAATAAATGCAAGTCTAACTCAATCTTGTACTAGAAAATCAAATGTCCTCCATTTATTTTTTCCTAACTCAGTTTGCTCTAGATTAATTTATAAACAAGTTCATCTAGGCTTTGGCATAAATGTTAATTCTTTCTGAAGGCGACACTCTATTGATTAGGTTCATATGGACTTTGTCCACCTCAGAAGTCATAATCACTTTAATTAGGCTAACAGGGACAACTTCATGTCATTACCGCTCACTGGGGAGGGGTCCAAACTTGACAGTGACTCTTACAGAAAACCCAACACCAGCAATGAGTACAGTTCCAGCCTCAAAAATTCCTCTGGAAAACCCATGACCTGTGAATCTGGGGAGGTGCTGGAGTAGTTGGTTGGAAAAACATGTGTGATCTGAGTCCACAGAAAGGCAGCCAGGGAACATGCATATGAATCGTCTAGAAGATCCATTGTGAAAATGCTTTTCTTGGAAATTCTCTCTATGCAGACAGCCAGGGTGCTTAACATGAAAATAAGTTGTAACCCCATCCTTTCAATGTGGAAGCCATGAGCAGAAGTTACAAGCATATAGGGACCCGTTGAAAAAAGGAAAATCAAAAGGCCTTTGGATTTCAAATTAATGAGTGATCTTAAATTGCACGTCCTAAGTTCAACTACATTTTCATGTATTTCATGAGTCCCTGCTTAATCACTCCACATTTTTCCTTTCTGCTGTGTGTTTCTGGGTAATTAACTCATATCCTGACTCCATTTGTTCAACTGGAGTATTCATTTTTATTTGGATTTTTGAGTAAAACCATAAATCAGGTGTGCCTGTCTAAGGTTTACTCAGTGGATTGTGGTCAAAGTGTTTTCCCAGATCGTGTGAACAACAGTAGTGGAAATTTTCATTTTAAAAATTGTGCTTTAGGACTCAGCCCCTGGTGGAAAACTAAGGAGGCCTAACCTACGGATGGCAGCAAGGGGTCAATCCACGACCGGCGTTGGGTCGGGGGTGGAGGAGTCGGAAGTGGTTGGGGTTTGGGGGAGGAGATCCGCTCACACACAAGAGGAGGGTGTTGATCCGCCATATCTGCTGCCGCCGCCGCAGTTGCGAATACAGCATCGGCACTTGGCTGCCTCCGCGGTGCCGCTAAGGTTCCTGTCGCTACCCCCTGGCCCTTCGCTTTCTCTGCCTTACTCCCTCCGGCGTAGCCCGCGCTTTCTGTCCTGTCGACCCGGCTCCTTCCCCGCCACACAGCAGGTCCTCAGACCATGGATCCCGGCAGCAGCAGCAGCGATTCAGCACCCGACTGCTGGGACCAGGTGGACATGGAAGCCCCGGGTTCGGCCCCATGCGGGGATGGAATCTCCTCGGCAGTGGCCGAGGCTCCGCGCGAGCATCTCAGCTCGGCCTTCAGCCGCCAGCTCAACGTCAACGCCAAACCCTTCGTGCCTAATGTACACGCCGCGGAGTTCGTGCCGTCCTTCCTGCGGGGTTCGGCACAGCCGCCCACCCCCCCGGCCGGCTCCAGCAGCATTGACGAAATCTGCCTCAGCGCGGGAGACCCTCAAGGTAAAAGCCTGGGACGGGGGGCACCTGTGGAACCTTCCAAAGATGAACCTTTAGTATCGTGTGAAGGTTTCAGTTCAGGCGTTACTATGGAACTTTCAGAACCTGTTGTAGAAAATGGAGAGGTGGAAATGGTCCTAGAAGAATCATGGGAGCACAGTAAAGAAGTAAGTGAAGCAGAGCCTGGGGGTTGTTCCTTGGGAGATTCAGGGCCCCCTGAAGAAAGTGGTCAGGAAATGATGGAGGAGAAAGAGGAAATAAGAAAATCAAAATCTGTGGTCGTACCCTCAGGTGCTCCTAAGAAAGAACACGTAAACGTGGTCTTCATTGGGCATGTAGATGCCGGCAAGTCAACCATTGGAGGACAGATAATGTTTTTGACTGGAATGGTTGACAAAAGGACACTTGAGAAATATGAAAGAGAAGCTAAGGAGAAAAACAGAGAAACTTGGTATTTGTCCTGGGCCTTAGATACAAATCAGGAAGAACGAGACAAGGGTAAAACAGTAGAAGTGGGTCGTGCCTATTTTGAAACAGAAAAGAAACATTTCACAATTTTAGATGCTCCTGGCCACAAGAGTTTTGTCCCAAATATGATTGGTGGTGCTTCTCAAGCTGATTTGGCTGTGCTGGTAATTTCTGCCAGAAAAGGAGAGTTTGAAACAGGATTTGAAAAAGGTGGACAGACGAGAGAACATGCAATGCTAGCCAAAACGGCAGGTGTGAAACATTTAATAGTGCTTATTAATAAGATGGATGATCCCACAGTAAATTGGAGCAGCGAGAGATATGAAGAATGTAAAGAAAAACTGGTGCCCTTTTTGAAAAAAGTCGGCTTCAGTCCAAAAAAGGACATTCACTTTATGCCCTGCTCAGGACTGACCGGAGCAAATATTAAAGAGCAATCAGATTTCTGCCCTTGGTACACTGGATTACCATTTATTCCATATTTGGATAATTTGCCAAACTTCAACAGATCAATTGATGGACCAATTAGACTGCCAATTGTGGATAAGTACAAGGATATGGGCACCGTGGTCCTGGGAAAGCTGGAATCAGGATCCATTTTTAAAGGCCAGCAACTTGTAATGATGCCAAACAAGCACAGTGTAGAAGTTCTTGGAATACTTTCTGATGATACTGAAACTGATTTTGTAGCCCCAGGTGAAAACCTGAAAATCAGACTGAAGGGAATTGAAGAAGAGGAGATTCTTCCAGGCTTCATACTTTGTGACCCCAGTAATCTTTGCCATTCTGGACGCACATTTGATGTTCAGATAGTGATTATTGAGCACAAATCTATCATCTGCCCAGGTTATAATGCGGTGCTGCACATTCATACTTGTATTGAGGAAGTTGAGATAACAGCCTTAATCTCATTGGTAGACAAAAAATCAGGAGAAAAAAGTAAGACACGACCCCGTTTCGTGAAGCAAGATCAAGTGTGCATTGCCCGTTTAAGGACAGCAGGAACTATTTGCCTCGAGACATTTAAAGATTTTCCTCAGATGGGTCGTTTTACCTTAAGAGATGAGGGTAAGACCATTGCAATTGGAAAAGTTCTGAAACTGGTCCCAGAAAAGGACTAAGCAATTTTCTTGATGCCTCTGCACGATACTGTGAGGAGAATTGACTGCAACAGTTCACCACCTTCTCTCGTTATTGCTCATCAACAGACTTTTCTCCATATTTTGCAAAGAGAAATTTCACAGCAAAAATCCATGTTTTGTCAGCTTTCTCATGTTGAGATCTCAGTTATGTCACTGTTGAAAATACCTTCAAGTTTCCTCCCCCTGTAACACTCTGCTTCCGTGGACAGATCAGTAATAGCTTTGTTAGTGATGTGGATGTAATTACCTATAATAATGAAAAATTAATATATTTTTTAATTTTTCATTTTCCTTTAGGATATTTAGACAACCCTTGTTCCACGCAGACCAATCAGAGTGTGTCAGTGTGTGTGTGTGTACATGTTAAAAAGACAACTAACATGTGAATAAAATATTCCATTTGAAACTCTTCCATATTTGAAATGCTTTTGAATAATGTTTAAAATTCTTATGGAATAATATTCACTTAGCTTTTTTACTTAAGTAATTGAATATGTTTATTATGTTTTAAAATTTTTTCCCCACTCACTGTTTTAAATGAGGGACTTACACAAAAAAAGTTTATGCTAAAGGAAAAAAATTTTTTGAAAAAAAAAAAAAAAACATTTTAGGGTTCTTCCCAATGCACTTTGCTTTTGGTGTCTAAGCCCAACCAATAAAGGAGGTCTTCTACTTCCCTTGATTTGAAAATGAAAGGCTTAGGTCATCTTAATTTGTATTCCATCAGGCCCTATGATATTGAGCATGGCCAAATCACATATATGGATTCAGACCATATGTTCACTAGATTCTTACCTAGACTCCAACATCTTAACATAGATATTGTTCAATTGTAAACTTGTGGTATGAGATACAACACAATAAAGGGTATGACTGTTTGAAAGATAAAAGCTTGCAATAGGGCTGTGGGTCAATTTAGTAAAAGGTAAGGGTTAATGAGAGTTCTGATCCAGGAAATGAGAACATTCCACCCTTATATTCTTCAGTGCTGGTGGTTGATAGGAAAGATGAAAGGTCATTTTTATAACCACATGACAACAAACAGGATCAGAGGCACTGAACATTTCCTTGAACAACTTTTTGAGAAAAACACCAATTTCAGATTCTGTGGTGACTACAGTTATTACCAGAAGAGTGACCTCTTATAACCTGCATATCGTTCAACAGCTGGATGACTTTCTTTCTTGGTAAGTGGATAATGGCCCAGCAAACATGTACTGAATGGTGGGCAGAGTCACTTTTTCTTAGGCATAGCCATATACCTGCAGTAAGAAAAATTCGGCTGTTTGATAAACTTTTCAGTTATGAGCTGGTTGAACAGGTGTGGAGGGTATTGCCACAAGACCCTGGGCCTATCCTTGAGCAAAGACAGTGTCTCCTCCTCAGTGGTCCCTTTCTTTGTGTGCCCATGAACCTTCAGGGTATCTAACTGGTTAGAGATAGCCACTGGTCTTGTCAGAGCTTGAATACCATCTTTTCACTGTGAATCATCCATCACAGATTATCAGGACACCCACATGGGAAATAGGGATTTTTAGTTTATCATATGTCAGCTAACCTAATCTACAGGAATATAGATTATATTAGCTCATACTGTCGGACCCAATCATTTAATCATTAGGATGTCAGTGGCAAGAGTTTCATCTTTATCATAAGAGCCCCTTCTCTCAGTTCTTTAGGCTGCACTTTGTACAATTAAAGACCAGTCTAGTGCTTGATAAAAGTTTTGCCTTGCCAGCCACTGGTTTTTAAAATTTATTTTCAATGCTTCATTGTTTCATAATTTTAGTAAAATTACCAATGGTAATATTGTGTATATTTTCCACTGATAGGCCACAAATATAAGCCAGGACAGATCTATTTGTCCATCCAATTTGGATAATTTCCCATCAAAACTGAATCCTAAATGTTTGCCTCAGCCAGTTGTATAGTTGTTCAGAAACTCTGAAGTGTGCATATATAACTTTTAGAGAAGGGACATAAATCTTTAGAAGTTGATTTGAAAAAGCAATTCTTTGCACTTCAATGAGAAGCAGGTAATCCAGGTGGTTTGGAGAAACCAGGTTTTTGCTCTTTTAGGATGATTGATAAAATACATGATAACATTTTTTCTTACTTCTAGATACTTTCCTCTATAGTTGTTAATATCTGATGGTGTTATCCAAATTAGGATGTCTGTCATTCACAGACACAGTATTAGGTTCTTTTGAGCATACAACTGCTTATAAAGCCATTTGAGGGAAGTGTCCCTTCAGAGGTTTCCTGTTGTCTCCAATTCAGACTAATTTCACTTAATTGTCTTCAGTGATTCATCTCAAATTTCTGGCAGCCAAGATAATGTAGAATCTTCCCAAGTCAGGTTACATCCTAAACACATTATGGACTTCCTACTTCAGGCTTTCTCAGTAAGTATCTATTTAATGGCTCTTAGCAACTTTCCTCACAAGATTCCTTCTTTATTCCTTTGGTCATTATAGGACATATCTATACTTCAGCAAAGCCCTAAGAAGGAAAGAAGGGGAATGTTTGGGCTAGCAGACTATATTGCTCACTTCAACCATCTTTCTCTGGTACCCAAGAAAACTTGACAATGTTCTTATTATCCACTAAGGTCACTATTCCTGGGCTGGGGATATAGCTCAGGTGGTAGAGTGCTTGCCTCACATGCACGGGGCCCTGGGTTCAATCCACAGCACCACCAAAAAAAAAAAAAAAAAGTTCACTATTCCTGTCTTTAAATGACAGATCTTTATAGAGCTGGGGATATAGCCCAGTGTTAAAGTGCTGGCCTAGCATGTACAAGACCCTGGGTTCAATTCCTAGTAGCACACATACAAATCTCTCAAAGCAGATCCTTCTTTCACAATGTGATTTTGGTTTACTACAATGCAAGAACCTGCTTTTTTGGAAGTTTGCTTATAAAAACATTTGGCAAATAACACTTTAATTTAAACTGGGCTATAAAGTAATAGGGAAAAGATTAATTACCATGTCCTGTCCATTAAAACAGAAACTTTTCAACAACCACACAATTTCTGTCAAAATCTAAACATTTGAACATGTTCACATTGATCCAGTGCCTGGTTTCATGTTTAGTATGTTTCCTTCCTATATTTCCTGTTGAGACTATTGGCATGTTTCCAGTTTTTCTAGTTTTGGGTTACAATATCTACTTATATTTGAACACTGAGGGGAAGAATTTGACACCATCCATTACTTTCAAGGGGTAGGGAGAGTGAACTTGCTTTACAATTCAGAAGAGACTTTTTTCAAAGCATCGGTGTGTACTAATGTTTCACAGATTGCCAGAGTCAACAAGAAAAAAGGAAAAGAAGAACCTGGGGCTGGAGTGGTGGCTCAGTGGTAGAGCACTTGCTTAGCATGTGTGATACACTGGGTTTCACCCTGACCCTTAACACCACGTAAATATAAATAAATAAAGGTATTGTGTCCACCTACAACCAAAAAAATATTTAAAGAAAAGAACCTACTGACTGAAGCATATCATGTTGCAGAAAGCAAAAAGTGGGGGAAAAGCTTTACTTACAAACAAAAGGGCACATTTCTACAATTTTATACTGTAGCTTATAGAATATTAAAAATTAGCTTCTCACACAGTTATATCCTTCAATCAACTATGACAGATTGTTTTACAGGAAACTTGTCTAAATTCTAAGGAGATTTTCTTTTCCCATATCTACCCTTAAAAACTCTAATTTTGCCATATTCTTGCACGCCTGTAATCCCAGCGGCTGGGGAGGCTGAGATAGGAGGATCCAGGGTTCAAAGCCAGCCTCAGCAACAGCGAGGCACTAAGCAACTCTCTAAATAAAATACAAAATAGGGCTGGGATGTGGCTCAGTGGCTGAGTGCCCCTGAGTTCAATCCCTGGTATCCCCCCCCCAGCAAAAAAAACAAAAAACTAATTTCTTTTTGTAAATCAGGGTTGGCAAAAGGTTCAAATAATAAAAGGGGTTTTAGCAAAGCCATTTATTTTCTACTCAGATTAACATTAAACAACTAGAATTTGCTTACACAGATAATTTGCAGACATTTCTCAGTTCTCTAGTGAAGACATTTTTCTTTTTGATTGATGAATCTCTAAAAGTCCAAGCAGAGTGTATTAAAACCTGGGTTTAGCATGAGAGGACAAAAAAGATTTGTTCACAGGCTGCTATACACAATCATGTCAATGTCTCTCACTTGATATGATATATATCCAATATACAACTAATTATAGTTCTTTCTTATTTGGGGCACTGAATGAAAAGCTTTCTCTATTCTCTAGCGGAGCCTTAGATGAATTATCTCTTCCTGAGACTGCTTTTACTTGCCCTACTGCAGTCTAACAGTGACATTTTGCTACACAAATAGATTCATAAAGGATACTTCACGTGGCAAGTGACCAAAAAATATCCTAAGGCTTCTTCAGGTTTAGCTGACGGTACCTGGATTAAATATTAGTGGGTTTTTTTGTTGTTATTGGTTCATTATAAATTATACATAATAGTAGGATTCATTGTGATATGAATTTTGGCAAATTTTACTCCCTAGTTCTCCCCTGTCCCTCTCCTCCTTCCCCTGATCCCCTTCCTCTACTTGTATCCCTTACATTTTTATGAGATCCTTTTCCCCTTTTATTCTCTCTAGCTTCCACATATGAGATAAAAACACAGGGCCATTGTCTTTCTAGGACTGGTTTATTTCACCTAACATGAATGTTAATGTTTTATTTTCATCCTTGTATTTATTTTTTGCACTCTGCTTTAATGATGCTCTTATGACATTTTCTAAATTTTCTCAGTTTCATTTAGTAGTGTGTAAATGAGTAAGTGAAAAAATATGCTCTATTTTTTAAACATCTGAAGACTTAGAACATTCTGCCATTAAAATAAATCAGGATTTATCTCTATCCATGTTCTTCAATGCATGCTAAATGAAAAACTTTTGTCTGAAAGAGCAGATGATCCACAAGTATAAATTTCATACATTTAAGAAAGGAATACAGCCGGGTATGGTGGCACATACCTCTAATCCCAGCAGATTGGGAGGCTAAAACAGGAGGATTATGAGTTCAAAGCCAGCTTCAGCAAAAGCAAGGTGCTAAGCAACTCAGTGAGACCCTGTCTCTAAATACAATACAAAAAAGGGTTGGGGATGTGGCTCAGTGGTTAAGTACCCCTGGATTCACTTCTCTAATTGGGCAGAATTGGGTCACTGCTCCCCCCCGCAAAAAAAAAAAAAGGAGAAAAATAAAAAGAAGGGAATATAGAGGGTTTGAAGGTCAAGAGATGTATTTAAGGAGGCCCTTAATTGAAGGATGACTTATTAAAGACAAATGAGAGGTGGCCTCACAGTATCCTGGTGGTGAATAAAACAATGTAATGACCAAAATTTAGCATATTTCAAGAACTGTTTGCCTTCTTGAATGACACACCATTGGAGGCTGGGAGGGAAGCTGGAGGCATAAGAAAGATAATACTGTTCCCCTAGCAGAATCTGAGCTGTGCCCCCACATGGTTGGGGGGCGCAAATGCACAGTTTATTCATTCTGTAAGAAAAGGGAGTAAAAGCTGAGGGACAATATAGCCAGCATGGCAGCCGACTCTGAAATCAGCAAGCCTCCCAGACCTCAAAGAGTATTAGAGCACACACTATCTACCAATGTCTGCATTAGAGAGACACAAGATAACACATAACCAGAGTGTACAGACTAGTAAACAGCTACTAGTCCAATACCCTTGGGATCCCAACTTTGCCAATAGCTCCCACCATTAGAGTAGTGGTCAGAATCAAAATGTTCTCCCCATGACTTTGAATATGCTTAGAACTGTGTTGAACAAAGGATGGTCTTTTTTCTCTTTCTCTGCTGATATTTCCTATGGTGCTCTTGGTCATTCACAGAAGTGGCTATGACCCATGACAGAGGGGAAAATTAATGCCCTGGGGAACTGCCAATCAGAATCTTGAACAAAACACCTGACCTCTCTTCTGTGATTCTTTGTGCATAACATGAAAAGAATGCAAGTTATTTGCTTTGTAGGACTGTTTTTGAGGACTGAACCAGTAGTGTCAGGACACAGTGTGTGGCTCAGTCCTTGTGAGTTTATTCTCTCCAATCCTTTTTCAATCCTTACCTCTGAGTTTTTGACCCTGGAGCTCAGGTTGACCTTTTTCGCCAGATATTTTGATTTCTGACCTAACAGCCTTACCTACCAATGCCCAATGATAATAAAAACCAATTTTGTTCAAAGAAGCATTGCCCATTTCCAGGATGAGATTAAGGAATTCTACAATCCATTCATGACTATCCCATTCACTTTTATCATAGGATGGTTTTACAAACCTACCCTATAGCCAGGGGTGAACAGTGACCCAATTCTGCCCAATTATACATAGGGAGGTTGGGTTAGGCATTCTGTAGAAGAGTCTGGTTCTTAAAACTAGAAGTGTGAGAAAAGAGGATGGTGGTACCTGCAATGTGGTAGAAATACCTAGAACTGTTGCAGATGTTGGGACAAGCATGGAGTTATATAGTCAACATTGCTGAAAATGATTAAGCAGGTTATGAAAACTATGGTGTCCTTGAGGGAATCATTGAGCAGTTGAACCAATGCAAGCATACTTCTAGATTTATCAGAGAAAAATGTAAGGTCCTGGTTGTTTATAATATTGGCTCTAAACTTTAGCTGCATAGGCAACTCATTTTAAGGTAGCCTTTAGAAGTACTAATGTCCTTGCCCCATATCCACAAATTGTGATTTTATTAGTGTGTATTGTGGCTTTGGTCATTTTTAAAAACCTTCTGTTATAAACAGTGTCATACACATGATTAGATATAATATTATAAGGAATACATGTTCAACTCAGCTTCATCAATTAATAACAGTTGATCAATCTTATTTCATCAAAATCTTCACCAAATCCTAGCAATCCATAGGTTATTTCGAAGCTAATCCTATATATCATATCTTTTAATAGAAGATTATTTCAGTATGTATCTGTAAAAGATGTAAACACTTTAAAATAAAAGGACAATAGCATAATCAAGTGTACAAAATTAAACAATTTCTGGATATTTTATTTTCCTTTATTTAAAAAATTAAATGTTGATGGACTTTATTTTATTCATTTATTTATATGTGGTGCTCAGAATCAAACCCAGTGCCTGACACATGCCAGGCAAGTGCTCTATCACTGAGCCCTAGCCCCAGCCCCTTTCATTATTGTTTTTTTTAAGACAAGATCTTGTTATGTTGCTTGGCCTTAAGCCATCTTCTGCCTCATTCTCCCACATATCTGGGACTACTCAGAAGTTTTTCTAGATATCTTCAAGTATTCATTCCTAGTTCAATTGTCCAATTGTTTATAAATATTGATTTTTCAACTCAGGATCCAACATACTTTCATACATTATAACTTGTTGATATGCCTACTAAGTCTCTTTTAATTTATAGGTTGTCGCTTCTCTATTTTTATTTTATTTTATTTTATTTATTTGTTGAAGAAGTTGGGTCTTTTATTTTTCACAGTCCCTTATAGTCTGGATTTTGCTGACATTCTCCTCTTGTCATTTAGCATGTCTCTTGGTCTCCTATTTTTCCTAAAATTGGTTGTTAGAGACAGAGCCTTCATTACATTAAAGTTTGTTTTTCCCCCTATTTTTTAGCAAGAATATTTCCCAGGTCATACTATGTACTTCATGTGAATACACACATGTGTGATTATCTCTCTTTTTATGATGTTAGCAGTCACTAATAGTTATTGCCTAGATTCAATATGTTATTACAGATATGTAGATATTCCACCTATCCTTCATGTATTAGCTAGTATTACTCTAAAGAATCCTCCCCTTATTAGCTCTTTGCTGAGAGAAGATAGTATGTATTTTGAAGGATCATTTTTATTCCTTACTTTCATATACTGGTTATTTATTATAAATAATACATTTATTCTTTGGCACTTTTAAAGATGACAACAAAATATATTTTACAACCATAATGAATATAATATTTAAGTATGTTTTTAAGTAACTTAATTATTATTCTTATAAGTGCTCAGATTGTCCCATTTTAGGTATTGAGGCTCTTCAGTTTGGCTCTTGACTCCTTTCTTCATGACCCCAGTAGTCTTTGATAGCTTCCCATTTTCTGATAAAAAAAGATTGTTCAAATCTCACTTTATACATTTCTGGAAATAAGATAATACAATCTTGACTCTTTTAGTGGAAAACGTTTTCTAGGGGATAAAATCATGGGGCTTGGCTGTATGCTACTGGGTTCATCATTGTTTGTAGAAGATGGAGCTAAGAAATACGTATTTAAAAAAAAAAAAAAAACATTGTGTGAGTTCATATTGATAATCCCCATTGAAATTCAGGACTCCAGGATATGTTCTTTGTGTCATTAATCTTACTTCAGTATATCCTTACTCTGAAGCCACAAATCCTGACTCCCAATGACACCAACAAAATAACTTATTTGTGTAATCCCATACTTTACAACTAATAATTTCTTTAAAAGAATGCCAACCCTATCTTTAAAAATACTAATTCTGAAAACAGTTTAAAAACTTTATGTGGTTCTCTTGATTGTCAGGTTATATCTCACTTGAAATGTACAGAACAAATGCCTATATTTTAAAATCATTTGAAATTACAATGCCACCAACTGAAAGCACAATAAAGTTCATTCAATTCATTTTGGTTTTCATTGATAAAAATTATTAACTTATTTAATTACTTTTTATAAATATGTAGAAGGTTTCATAATACCAAAGTCAAACCTACAAAACAACATAATTTAGTGGCCTCCCTGTCATTTTGTCCCTCGTACTCTGTACTCTCTCTCTCTCCAATAGGTATAATTTTTAGTCTGCTGATTATGATTTACTCCTAAATGTATTTGTGATATTTCATAAATGATAATGTACTATACTGTTTTCCACAGCTTGATTTTTTCCACTTTTAAATTGTTAATCAGCTTTCTGTCACTGTGACCAAAATACCAGAGAAGAATAACTTAGAGAAAGAGAAGTTGATTCTTTCAGGCCCATGGTTTCAGAGATTCAGGCTGGGTTCACTGACCCCATTGCTCTGGGCCTGAGGTGAAGCAGAACATCATTGTGGAAGGAAGTGGTAGAGGAAAGTTTCTCAACTAATGGCAGCCAGGTAGTGGAGAGAACAAGGAGCTAGAGACAATATAAATCCCCAGGGGTATGTCCCCAGTGACCTACTTCCTCCAACCACACCCCACCTGCTTACAGTTACCACCCAATAATCCATTCATATTATCAATTCGTCAAGCTGATTAATTTGCCGATTAGGCAACAGCTCTCATAATCTAATCATTTCACCTCTTAACATTCCTGCATTGCCACCTGACCTTTTCTGGGGACATGACATATCCAAATTATAATGTCAATATGTCCTAGAAAGTATGCCAAATAAATATATAGAAATAGGCTTCATTCCTTTTCATAGCTGCATAATATTCAATTATTTTTCAAATCTTTTATTCATGGATATCTAATCACTCTAATTTTTGCAATAACACACACATTGCTGAAATTAGAAACATTTTCATATTTTCCCAGTGTTTCTTTGATTTTGAGACTTGGGACTTATGGGTCAAAAAGTATATGCTAAATATTGCCTAATTACCCTCCAGAAGAATTTTATCATTTTGCAGGCAATTTGTCTTCTTAAAAAACTCCCCAGGTAGGCTGTGATTGTGGCTCAGTGGTAGAGTGCTTGCCTAGCATGCATAAAGACCTGGGTTCAATCCTTAGCACCACATAAAAATAAAGATATTATGTCCACCTAAAACTAAAAAGTAAATACAAAAAAAAAAATCCTCCCAGGTAATTCTGTGGTTTTGCAAGTGTGGAGAGCCACTGATTCATGTCACTGTTGATTGTTTTTTGTTTGTTCTGTTATTGGAATTTACAACCTAAAGAATTGTTAATTAATATAAAATTGACAATTGGAATCTTCCTTCTGGATCCAATATTAATAGACATCAAGTACTGCTGCATTCATTTTTACAACCACAGTGGCTAGCACAAGGACTTAGTACAAAGCACATGCTTATCAAATATATGGTGAGTGTTGAACGAAGCACTGAAGTGTAATGACACTATAGTTGATTTCTTATAAAAAGATTTTAGCGTGCCTTCCCCTACATCAGATATTTTATAGTCTGAAGACATGAGTGGGTATTACTCATCTATTAATGTAGCAAACATTGGTGTATTTATTTTTATCTTTTTAATATTTTTTAGTTATAAATATTTTAAATATTTATTTTTTAGTTATAGGTGGGCACAATATCTTTATTTTATTTTTATGTGGTGCTGAGGATGGAACCCAGTGCCTCATGCATGCTGGGTGAGTGCTCTGCCTCTGAGCCACAACCCCAGCTCTTATTTATTTATTTTTATGTGGTGCTGAGGATCAAACACAGTGCCATACATGTGCTAGACAAGTGCTTTACCACTGAACCACAACCCCAGCCCCAAACATTTGTTTAGAGTCTACCATATAATGGCAGTGTTCTAGATGGTGTAGATAGAAACAAAAAAGGCAAGTCTATGCTCCTGTGGAGTTTACAGTTTAGTGGGGAGAGAAATATTAAAGAGTATAGCTAAAAAGAACCAGTAAAGGGGGCTGAGGCTATGGCTCAGTGGTAGTGCACTTGCCTGGCATGTATGAGGCACTGGGTTTGATTCTCAGTACTGCATATAAATAAATAAAATAAAAGTTCATCAACAACTAAAAAAATTTTTTTAAAAAGAACCAATAAAAAAGAATATACCATTAAAATTTTAGCAGAATAGTGCCAAGTGTTAAGAAGAAAATCAAAGCAGTGTAACAGTAAGACTCAAGGATTTTTAAATTATTTTAAAATTGCACAATCTATTTTAAAGCCAACAAATACTAGTAAAACCTGCTAAAATTTTAGCAGCAGCAATCTACAATGAAAGAGGAAACTAACCTAAAAGTTAAACCTAAAGGATAAGCACAAGTTCCTAGGGCAAAAAATAATTTGTCAAAATTAACTTCTTGTAGAGATGGGAATCTTATTGAAACCAATTTCTATAGAAGAAATAGGGAGGTTTATTAGAGAATTTCCTAAAAGCACCAGGCCTTAATATTTCCACAGAATTTTACCCAAAATTTAAACAACAACTAGTCAAAATGCTATATAAGTTATTATTCTTAGTGCTACACAAAATATTCCAAAGCACAAAAAAAGAAAAATTCACTGTAATCCCAGTGGCTCGGGAGACTGAGGCAGGAGGATCATAAGTTCAAAGCCAGCTTCAGCACAAGTAAGGCACTAAGCAACTCAGTGAGTCTGTATCTCTAGATAAAATACAAAATAGGGCAGGGGATATGTCTCAGTGTTGAGTGCCCCTGAATTCAACCCCTGGTACCAAAAAAAGAAAAGAAAAATTCAAATTATTTTTATGAAACAAACATAACATTGATACTAAAACCTGATAAAAAGTATAATAAGACAAGGTTAGAGACCATTTTAATTATGAATATTTATGCAAATCTCTTAAATTAGGTGTCAGTGAACAGAATCAAATGCCACATTAAGAAAATGTAATACATTATGAAAAAGTGGGATTTATTCCAGGCAATCAATGGTGATTTAATAATCAGGGAATGTATTAATGTAATTCACTTTATGATAATGTTACCAGGGAAAAACTCAAATAAACCCTCTAGCTTCGCTTGTTCTTATTTAACTTAAAATCACTAATTTTGGAGGTCACACAGCTGGGAAATACATCAATCTCCCACTGGCTTTGCTGTAGATAGCACCTCTGACGTGGGTTATGGTGATAACGGTTGCCTAGGCTACTCTTCAGGGAGCTGAAGGCCGTTTCTGCTGAAAACACTTGACTCTTCATTTGGACCTGCAGATATCTGAAGGGTGATTGGAACACAATGAAAATGCTTTGCATCTCTGTCTTCATTTTATACCTGTCTCCTTTGTTGCCTCAACCTTTGGGTCAACTTTTACTTATGTCCTCATGTAGACATGTTGATCATTTGAGAAATGTTTTGTTTGTCCAAATCTATGATATAGAGTTAACTTGAACTTGACTTGCCTAATCTTTTTCTCTCTCTCCACCTTATGGCTGAAGACATCTACTAGCTTCCATGACCAGAAACATTAAACCATGAAAGGACTGAAAAGATTTGGCACCTGAGTTCCTGAAAGATCTCTACATATTTCCAGAAAAGACATTAAAAGTCCTCCCCTTTATTAGCCTAACTCTCTCCCGCATTATTTGTAGCCTATATCTGTAAGTCCTGGGCCTCCTGGAATTGAAAGTTATTTGTGAGCTGCACTATCTCTTCTCCATTCTTTGGACACTCAATAAAGCCTTTCTTTCTCCTCAGCATTTGCCTCTCAGACCCTTGGTTTTTCTGTGAGATGAGTTTCTGAACCTTGGTTCAGTGACAATAGGTCTAAGGAGAAATTTCATATGGAAATCTAGAAATCCTTAAAGCATTCAATAAAATTCAATGCTTTCTAAAAAATTAAAACAAAATAAAAAACATTTAGGAAAATGATGGGCAATTTGTAGATAATATGCATGTGTGTATATATAATAAGCATGTGATATACACACACAAAGGAAGTATTCATGATATGTAAATATTATGTAAATATCAATACTAATGCAAATAATACAAATACTAAAATTCCTAATGGAAAACACATAGAAAATTCCTGCTAAGTTAAAAAACAAGGAAAGACTTTTCCACTGTCTCAACTCTTCATATTATTGTGGAGTTGTTAGACAACACATTTAAAACACAAACACTATATCCCGGGCATGGTGGCACACGCCTATAATCCCAGCAGCTCTGGAGGTGAAGGCAGGAAGATCACGAGTTCAAAACCAGCCTCAGCAATTTAGTGAGGCACTTAGTAAGTCAGTGAGACCTAATAAAATACAGGGATGTGGCACAGTGGTCTAGTGCCCCTGAATTCAATCACTGGTACCCCCCGAAAAAAAACCAAAAAACACTATAAAACAATTATAGGTATAAGAATTACAAAAATTATAATTTTATGTATTCATAAATTTTGTGATATTCTATTTGGAAACTTGAGAAATGTAAACACAATATGACATAAACAACAAAAGATTTTATAAACTTATGAGGATTTAAATTAATATACAGAAATCTATTACTTAAAAAATAAAGATGAGAAATAAAATATAATAAAAGAGAACATCTCATTTACAATAGCAAAATAACATTCTTAGGAATAAATGTAACAAGTAATGTGGAAAAGTTATATAAAGAAAACTTTAAAGAATTCTGAAAGCTATTAAAAGAAGGGAAAATATTCCTTGGTCGTGGATGGGAAGGTTCAATATCTTTAAGATGTCAGTTACTTTGTAAATTCAGTGAAATCTTTATGAAAATATACCAGCATAGTTTTTTTTTTCCTAGAGGACAAATCAACTTTAAAGTTTATCTGGGGGCAGGGAGCAAAAATTACCAAAACAAACACTGAAAAAAGTAGTTACAAAAGGCTGGGAAGAGTGAAGGGTGGGGTGGAGTGGGAATAGGTTGGGCAATGGGTATTAAGTTACAGTTATATAGAAGAATAAATTCTGGTGTTCTATACATAATGTACTATATATTTCAAGAAATAGAAAAGGTTTTGACATTTTTCACTACAAAGATATGATGAATGTATGAGGAGACAATTTTGCTTATCCTGATTTGAACATAATACAATGTATGCTTGTATCAAATTGTATATATACATCTTTAAGTAGTAAAATGATTTTTTAAAAAACCCTGAAAAAATAGCAATGAGAGGAGACTAATACAATCAGTTATCAGACATAGCATTAAATCTAGAAAATTAAAACTGGTATTGGCAATTGAATAAAGAGAATAGTGAAGCAGAAAAAAAGTTTTGAAATACACCCATATATATGGAAAATTATTATATAATAATGGTGACATAACATGTAAGTAGCAAAAACATTTTAATAAATACTGTTGGGGCAACTAGATAGCCATTTGGTAAAACAAAAATGATTTATGAGTCAATTCATACTGTAAAAAGAAAATTTTCTAATTTTTTTGTGTGTATGGAGCTGGGGATCAAACCTAGGACCTCATGCATTCTAGTTCTAAATAGTTTAGAGCCCTAGATGTTAAAAAATGAATCTCTTTAGTGTTAGAAGAGAATAAAGATCAAGAAATCAAAATTCAGACACAAAGAAAAAGTTGATAAGTGTCCTCCCTAAAATAAATAAGAAACATTTTACCCTTGCAAAAAGTGAAAATAGGGCTGGGGATATATAGCTCAGTTGGTAGAGTGCTTGCCTTGCATGCACAAGGCCCTGGATTCTATCCTCAGCACCAAAAAAAAAAAAAGTGAAAACAAAAAGAAGAAAACAAGCAAAATGAAAAAAAAATCAACTTGTGAAGAATATCTTCAAAAGATATGAAAGATAAACAGCCAATATCTTTAATAAACGTAAAGTGCTATTTAAAACCAAGTGAAAATGTCTTTAGAACCAAGTAAAAATGTCCATAAACCCATTACATGAATTGGTAAAATACCTGAACAAGTAATTTATAAAATACATAGAAATGGTTCTGAAATATATGAAAAGATGATTGAATCTATTCATAAGAATAGAAAGGTAAACTGCATTGAAGTAATGTTTCTCACCTATCAGATTATATGTTGGCTGTTTTTATTTTTTTGTGATTCATAAGCCATTATCTAATACATTCATTATTTTCTTATATATTCAATAATAACCTAGTCTTAATCAAGTTACCTATAAAGAACAAGAAGTAAAGACTCCTGGATAGAAAGTGTCCATCTACAACTAAAAACTATTTCAAAAAAGAAAGAAAGAAAGAAAGAAAGTGCTCAAATCAGCAGTAGTTAGCAATTTCCAGTCACAAATAATATATGACCTGGGTGCTCCTCCAACAGTTTGGGAAGCAATTGGTGTCTCTATCCAGTACATTTTCATTAAACAAATATTCCACCTATGCACACACCTGCTAACAATAGTAAAAATTTCAGAAGTAACTGTTTCCCAAATATGGAGCCAAATAACGTATATGGTAGTGAGTGTCATTGGAAAAAGAATTCTGTTGGCTCTATTTTTTCATTCTGAACTGACAAAGGAGAGGGTGCTGGCTGCTGAGGAAAAGCTGCCTTTGGTGTGTCAAGTCTGAATGAGACTGGGTCAAGTGCATGAGTTACCATGGCAACGATATGATCAGGATGCATCATCTCCCATAGCAACTGCATTGAGGGGGGACTAGTGTCTGAGTAGAAGCTTTCTCTGCGCATCAGACCTTATTTGAATCCATATCTAACGCTACACCCTGGGGTGCTAGTTACAAGAATACATGGAGAATACAAAGAACGAGAGAGTCTGGAATTACATAAGTCACATAAGCAGTTTCATCATTTTAAAACACTAGAATTCAACATGATGACAGTGAAGTATGGGACAGCAACCTTAAGCAGGACTGAAATACCCAATGGCCAAATAGGAAAGTATCTTCTACAGAAAAAGACTAATATTAAGGTTAAAAGTGAAAGTAAATGTATTTGAATTCTAAAGCTGTCCCCATTGTCTGCTATGTCCACACCACACTCATAAAATGCTTCCTACATGATGATAGAACCACAAAATCAAAGTTGACACTATAACCCTGTTGTTTTCAGACTAATTCATGTACAATTAACATGGAAAACATGAAGAACTCCAACACTGGGATTATTAGTCACTCAGACTTTTTCATTTCCTACCAGTGCGAAGAGCTAGTATAATAAAATTGGGTAAAGCACCCTCAACAATTATAGAATTGCCTGATGTCCAAGCAAAAGAGTAATTCATCCAGAAAGTAGTCTAATTTGAAGGTTAAAAGTTGAAAAGACTTATCTTTATCCATGATGGTCATTATGATAGCAAACCACCCCCGAATACATCTGGACAAAGCCTGAACAAATAGTGTCCTATTCTTTTAGGGTGATAAGATAAACACAAGGAAATGTCTAGTTTCCCTTATTTTTAACAACACATTTTTTGTGTGTGTGTGCCGGGGATTGAATTCAGGGCCTTGTGCATGTGAAGCAAGCACTCTACCACTTGAGCTTTATCCCCAGCTCTTAACACATCTTAAGTGACAGTCTATAATAAATTAATCATGGGTAAAAATATGTTACACATCCTGGAATTTGCATGATTCACAAAGTGCTAACAATTTTCTGTCAAGCTCATTTTACCATGACACAGGCCAGCAAGTTCTAACCTCCATGTTTGAAATCAGAAAATTGAAGCTTGAGAGAAAAAGATGGTAGCCAGCAAAGGTAGGGCTGATACATTGATAGGGTTGATCACATTCAAATTCTCATTGGTCCTCAAAATGCACACTCATACTACACTAAAAACAATGAAGCTCAGAAGCAGAGAAGAAACAACTGGTGAATTACTGACAAACTACTCCCATAGGAGTGCTGGTGCTAGAATTGAAGAGGACAAGTGCTAAGGATCAAGAGACTAGAGCACTGCAAGGTTCTGGAAGTAGAGAGGAACAGATAACCCCATGGGCTAGCACAGGGCAAACACTGGGAGTGTGAATTGATGGTAATGTGAAGAGATCAATTTTGCAAGTTCAGAGACAATCAAATCCATGAGCTGAACCGAGGTCACTTGTTCCCCAACAAAGTAGAAAGGTCCAGTAAGGAAGAGTGAGCCTCAATTCTTCTGTCTCCAAATGTAGTAACACTTGAATAATGCCCAAGACAGCCAAGTGGTAGTCTCAGTTTTAAACATCCAGGAGAGGAATAAGTTAATGTTATCATATAACAATCAAGTATGACATCAATACAGTTAAGTCACTTAGCACATTTTCAGCACACATGTGCTAAGCACCTGCTTTGTGTTCCAGGAGGCAAATTTGGAATTTGAAATTGCATCATGAAGGAAAATTTGCATGTCCATAAGAATAATAACAGACAATATGTAAACACATCAAATGCGATTATATTTGGAGTCCATAGTAGATCTACAAAAAAAAAAAAAAAAAAAAGAGCTCCTTTCTATCATTTGCAATTCTAGGTCTTGAAAATTGCTAAGTGTAGTTCTTAAGTGTACTCACCACTAAAATAGTATGTGTGTGAGGAAATGCATATGATAACTAGCTTGATTTAGCCAATCATAATGTATACATATTTCAAAACATGCTGCACACAATGAATACACACAATTCTTGTTAGTTAAAAATGAAAAAATTTAAGTGCTGGGAATAAATTAATTCTTTAGAAATAAGGTAAACAGGCACATTGAAAAAAATCACTCTCCACATGGCATATGCACTAAAACATGTGGATAGAAACTAGGGGATAAAGGAAGTTTCTCTTCAGAGAAGAATTGCATCTAACTAATGGAAAAGGTACATAGAGTTCAAACATCCCCAGTTTGAGCCTCAAGTGACACAGTGACCCCCAAGACGTGCTTGCATTACACAGCAGAGACATCCACAGAGTCTGTGTCCCCTGATGGACTTAAGTAACACTGCCTCTGGGGAACGATCACTCCAGAGTGTGATGAAGACTCTAGACCCAACTCCCAATTTACAAGAAAGGCAGCAAACAGAGGAATGTGTTAAACAATGCCAGTGAACATAAATCAACCCAATCCAGCAGGGGACACTCAACAAAACAAAGGACTCACTTCTCCCAAGAAAGAGTAGAGGAGGAGTGAATTCTACAGAGGATTAACAGGCACAGCAACCAATTGCAATGCAGCAGACTGGAGCAACCTGGAGTTGGTAAACACATTAGTACTTAGATAAGACAACAGGGAAACATTTTCTGTGAATTAATCTTGAAAATGTTAAGGAATTATCTGTAATTGTTGAGAATCAAGAGTGGCATGTATTATGTTTTTACAGCATCATTGAAAGCTGTCTTTTGCTTTGAGGGATACGTTTTGTGGTATATATGGATTAACTGGTATGATGTCTGGGGTTTGCCTGAAACTAACCTGGAAGGCAGGGGACTGTAGCATGTGTAGATGAAACGTGATTGGTGAAGTGAAGTGTTGTCTACCTGTGTCTTCCTTATGATATTAAAGCTTGTCATGTGTCTGCTTCTCAGTTCTTACAACAGAAAACATTTTGGGGAGGGAGACTGAGGATTGAACCCAGGGGCACTTAAACACTGATCCCCAGGACCTTTTTTTATTTTTAATTTTCAGAGTGTTGTCTCTCTGAGGTGCTTAGGGCCTTGCTAAATTTCTGAGGCTGGCTTTAACTTTCCATGCTCCTGTGTCAGTTTCCTGAGCTGCTGTAATTATAGGCATGTGCCACCATGCAAGGCCAGAAAACATTTTAAATACCTAAAGACACCACTAAATAAACTGATAAAATCAGAATTTCTGGGAATGCAGTCAGGGTACTTGTATTTCTGAAACTTATTTTTAAATGAGTAAGGAAAAGTTTAGAGGTAATGATACCAACAACCTGACCATTTTCTTATTTTGAATGGAAACCTGGAGGTGCACTTGCACTGATTTGGCTGATCAGAGATGCCACAAGCACACTGAGGCTTCTATCCTCCAGCTCAACTATTTTTAACAAATTGACTCTTGTGCCTTTCACAGTATGGCTGCAACATCTCCAGTCTCCCTTATTGCATTGCAACTGCCACCATCCTCTCTCACATCCATCTCTCTTATTATGACACAACCTCTTGTACAGAACCTCCAAACACATTCTCTGTGTACCTCTTTGGGCAGGACTGAGTCTCCTGGTCACCCTTAGCTGCAGGGGAGGCTGGAAAAAAAAATCATCATTTGAGAAGGGGGAAATTGATAGCTATGAATGATTTGGAAAAATCCTAAATTTCCCCTGAGACTAGACATACTGCTTCTTTGAACTAAATTAGGGGTTTTATTTATTTATTTTTACCCTTGGGCACTTGTAAGTGTGGCTATTGGGCCATCAATCAACAAATTCTGTCAGATGACAGAAGCAGAACTTGTAGGTCAAGAACACTGTCAGATGAAGGTTTGAATATAGACTGAAGGGAATAAACTCACAAGGACTCAGCCTCACTTATGTCTAGGCACTCTGCTTAAGTGCTACATTATTCAGTCCCCACAATGGTCCTACAACAGAATAACTGGCATTTTTTCTATGTTATACATGAAAGACTATAGGATCACAGAGCAAAGGTCAAGTTCCTTGCTCAGCATTCTGATAGATGGCTTCCTGTGCATTAATTTTTCCTTGTGCCATGGATCATAGCCACTTTTGAGTTTTGCCAAGATCACTATGGCAAACAACTATGTGGGAAGGGAAAGTGGTTGACTGTTTGCACAAAATAGTGTGAGATATATTCCATGTCATGAAGGGGACATATTTTGATTCTGTGCTGCTGGCAATGGTTAGAGTAAAATAGTAGCTGAGAACTGATACTTCTCTGCCTTGTCCTTGCCACGTATGATATTTGCTAGGGTCACAAATGGTAAGTGGCTTCACAAGAACTGTTAAGCATTGATACATGAGCACAGGGCCTGGGAAACTTAGAGGTGCTGTCATGCTCATCATTTG
The DNA here is from genome assembly GCF_021218885.2 of Marmota monax. Lineage (NCBI taxonomy): Eukaryota > Metazoa > Chordata > Mammalia > Rodentia > Sciuridae > Marmota > Marmota monax. Next base: position 232,930 of record NW_026692395.1, on the reverse strand, counting down.
GGCAGCATGACTGACTACCTAATTACAGGAAAAAATCTGTGGAGCATTTGTTCCCATGAGGTCCTGCAGTGCCCAGCCCAGTTCCTTCCAGAATACCAAGGAAAGTTCCAACAATGTTTTCCACCTGTCTCAAAATATGTCTTCATGGTAATAACAGATTGCCTTCTATGGAGGTAAGTGGTCTTCTTTGATTATTTTGACTTTATTCTTCTAACAACTTTTAAACACACACACACACCAATCTAAAATAATAATCTAAACTTGTATCTTAGGAAGTCAGAAAAATAAGACCCAATTAAATATAAAGTAAACAGAAGAAAATAAATTATATCATTGGGACAAAAATCAGTGAAATTGAAGAGAGAAAATCAAAAGAGCATAGTCTGGAAGTCAAAGCATGGTTTTATAAAAGCACTATAAAATTGGTAAGTTTCTGTGCAGGGTAACTAAGAAAGCAAGAGAAGATACAAATTAATAATATGTGAAATGGAAACAATGTCATAAATACAGATTACATGAACATGAAAAGGATAACAAAGTAATTTTCTAAGCAGTGTTCCTTCAATAAATTTTGAGTACCTTGATAAAATGGACCTTGAAATATGTGATCTGCTAAAACTCACTGTATTTGAATATTAAGAAAATTACACTTCTGTGGTTTACAGGAGTGCCCTGCCATACCTGTCTTCAATGTTATAAATCTTCCCTCTCAGAATAGGCATGTAGTGGTACTTCATTTTTTAAATTTGCATTTCCACAATGGTACATAATGTTGAGTATTTTTATATGCTAATTTTGTATTTGTACATCTTTTATAAGATGTTTGTCAAGATCTTTGGCTTGATGTTTTAATCATTTTGTCTTCTTATTGTTGAGTTTAAAGAGTTATTTTACATTTTAGATAATAAGCCTTTATCAGATTTGATTTTGACAATAATTCCCTCCAATTCTATGGATGTGGTTTTTATTGTCTTGAAACCCTTCATAGACCAGAAATTTTTAATTTTCATAAAGTCCAGCTTATTAATTCTTTCGTAGATCATGTCTTTCCCATATTTTCTAAAATGTCATGGCTAAACTAATGTTATTTAGATTTTCTCCTGTTGTCCTTAAGGACTTCAACAGTTTTGTGTTTTACATTTTTTTTAAGTCCATGATCAATTTTGAGTTTATCTTTATAGAGTGTAAACTCTGTGTCCAGATGCATTCATTTTTTGTATTTGGATGTCAAGATATTCCAGCACCATTGTTGAAAAAAAAACAATGTTTGCTCTGGTATGTTGGAGTTGACCTTTTGTGAAGTTGCATTTATTGAATTTATGTGTATACATTTCTGGTTGCTCTACTCTGTTACAATTGGTCTTTTTGTCTGTTCTTTCACAATACTGATGTCTGGATTGCTGTAGCTTTATATTAAGGCTTAAGGTCAACTAATGTCAGTCCTCCAAATTTATTCTTCTCCTTTAATATTTTATTTCGTGTTTTTGGCCATTTTACTGTTACATATAAACTTAAAGATAAATCTGTCAATATCCACAAAATGTCCTGTTGGGATTTTGATTACCACTGAATTAAATCTATAGATCTAGTCTGGCACAGTGGTACACACCTGTAACCTTAGTGACTTGGGAGGCTGAAGCAGGAGATTGTAAGTTCAAAGCCAGCCTTAGCAACTTAGCAAGGACCTGAGCAACTTAGCAAGACCCTGTTTCAAAAAAAAAAAATCAGAACAGTGAGAAATAACACCAAATGCTAGTATAGATATGGAGCAACAAAAACTCATTCATTGTTGATGGGAATATAACATGGTAGAGCCACTTTGGAAGAGTTTGGTGATTTCTTAAAAAAAAATACATATACACTTACCATATGACCCAACCATTACATTCCTTGGGTTTTAATCAAAGGAGCTAAAACATCCACCCAATGTCTACACATGAGTGTTTATTCTGCTTTATTCATAGCAGCCAATACTTGAAGTCAATCAAGTTGTTCAGTAGGAGAGATGATAAATCAATTCTGGTACACCCAGAAGATGGAATATTATTCTGCACTTAAAGGAAATCAGCTATCAAGTCGTGAAAGGATATGAAGGAAATGTAAAACCTTACTGCTAGTGAAAGAAGCCATTCTGAAAATGATACTGCCAGTTAACCATGACACATTATAAATGAGAGAACTATTCATAGTCTTGGAGTGGGAAAAGACTTTCTATGTATGCCTACAAGAAAGTTACATTAGTAGCTTAAGAGTAGAAAGATGGAGAAAGGTATGCCATGAGTTCACTTATCAAGAGAAAGCTGGAGTGACTATATTAATAGCAGATGAATTACACTTCAGAGCAAAAATAATTCTCAGGAATAAAGAGGAACATTACATAATGATAAGAAGTTTCAATTTTCCAAGAAGATGGAACACTGTGATATCACCCAGTATCAGTGATGAGTCCTGCTTCCCACATGTTGAAGTTTGAACATTAGAGAAGCACGCATACAAAGCAGGGTTCACTTCAAAAGGGGTAACATAGACTTGTCCCAGGAGGGAGAAGGGGACCTTAGCTGGTATCCTGGTATCCCAAGAAGGGAGGTTGTCCTGCCCTTTGTGTGTGTGTGTGTGTGTGTGTGTGTGTGTGTGTGTGTGTTGCTGGGAACCCATCACAGGGCCTTGAACATGTGAGGCAAGCACTCTCCCATCTGAACTATATCCCCAACCCATTCTGCCCTTTTTTGTGTATCCTAGGCTTGCTTTGTTCTCCTGCCCTCTCCCCCTCTCTTTCTCCTTCCTGTGTAAGTAGACCATTTGCCCAGGCCTAGGAAATGCTTGATGGGATGGCCAAAATGTGGGAAAGAGGTGGGCAGAAGGGGGAAGGGCAGGATGGAGCAGCCCAGGACACTGTAACTAACAACCTTGTGGCTCCCTGGAGAGAGGGGCAATTCCTGGGACAGGTTACCCTGGCAACAGGCTGGAGCTGGGGCAGGTTCTTAATAAGGTTGGAGGAGGGCTCTGAAGGAATTAACATTTCAATCCCTCAGGGGACAGCCTCCAACTTGCTGGACTCACTCAAAATTTACCTCCTTGATCCAACCTGACTGGATTTACCTATTTATACTGACAGCCTGTCTAATTCTGGCTTGAAAAAGACTACATATTGAATAAATCCAAGTATATGGCACTGTGGAAATGGCAACACTATGGAGGCAGTAAAAAGAATTTCTTGCCAAAGTTTTGGGATCTGGACGGGATGACTAGATGAATTTTACAGCAGTGAACCTATTTTCCATGATCCTATGTCATTTTACATTTGTCCCAGCTCATAAAATGTCTGACAAGAGTCAACCCTAATGTACGGACATTGGGTGATAATGACATGTGAGAAAATTGCATGTAGGTTCATCAGTTATAACAAAGGTATCCATCTGGTAAGGGGCTATTGATAGCAAGGAAGTTTGTGCATGTGTGTGACATGGGATATGGGATATCTGTCCACCTTGCTGTGAACATAAAACAGCTCTAAAAATAAGCTCTATTAAAAAAAAATATTCAGGGGTTTTGTTCAGGAACCAAAAGTGTCTGAAGGGTCTCAGGGCCAAAAGCAGCCATCTCCAAGGTGATGCCTTGTTATTGGATTGGCATCAGGGATAAGAACAAAGCTTTTGGTAACACCTCTTATAAGAGCAAATGGGGGCAGGGCTGGGGTTGTTCCATGGGTTTTGATAGTCTTCTATTATGATTGTTAATAATGTCCTCTTATTTTTTTATTTTTTAGTTGTTGATAGACCTTTATTTAATTTATTTATATGTGGTGCTGAGAATCAAACCCTGTGCCTTATACTAGGCAAGTGCTCCCTTACTGATCTACAACCCCAGCCCTGTCCTCTTATTTATTGACTAACTTATCATTATTAAATATTCTACTTTTGCTACTGTAATAGTCTTTGCCCCCAAATTTACTTTGTCTACAAATTTAGCCTCTCTCCTTACTTTCCATGAGGATTAAAATAGTATATATTAATCAAAACTTTTACTTTTATCTTATTTGTGCCTTTAAAACTGAGTGCATTTCTTTGGCTGAGGATGTGGCTCTATGGCAGAGCTTTGTTTAGCACATGTGGATAGTTATTGCAAAGTGAAGACTTTCAGGTATTAGCTTCCACTTTAGCCATCACCTGTCTTTGCCCTTTCCATGCAGATGGTGTCTCTCACATCTCATGGATGAACCCTACACCCTCTGCACTTTCTGCTTTGCCTTTTGTTTATAATAGTGTTAAACTCCAATCTTGAACTCTTAGTTTCAAAGATTTAACTTTTAATTCTCCATTTTTCAGTGCATCCTTTTGATTGATTTTTTAAATTCCAATTTTCTGATGAAACCTCAATTTTTTTTATTGATATTATTGTACATATTCATCATAATTATTTCACCACCCAAATCTGATAACTACAATATTATGGTGTTGTGGGTACTTTTATTTTTATCTTTTCACTGAATTAAATGCCAGGCATTGTGTGTGAAAAAGTTCCATTGTGTATGAAAAACTTTTTTTTTTCTGTTCCCTCCATTGAAGATTCACTTTTTATTCTAGCAGGCTGCTAGTGTAGGGTTAATCATATCAGTCCCATCAGGGACTTAGCTGACTCAAGGATGCTTCACAATTTATAAGACTTCATCTACCTCTGATATCTCTGCCCAGGTCATAGTTCCCCAGAGGCTCCAGTTGAGGGTCTGGATGTTTCCTGGGGATCCTCTTTTGGGTGAGTTTTGAACTCAGGTCTTTATCACATAACACCAAGGCACTGCTGAGAAGTCCATTGAGACTTTTAACTGCTGTCTGTTGAGCTTCTTGGTTATAGGTTCTCTATACCTTAAGTGTGGACAAATGACTCAAGGAGGAAATACACCCCATTTAGCTGTATCAATTCTCTCTGCCTTTCTACTGCCTGGGATTTTGACTTCTCAATCATTAACTCATTTGAAAGCATGACCTTCAAGTTTTGTTTCCGTAGCCCCATGTTGTTGTCCAAAGAGCTGTTGTCTTTTCTGCTGCTTAGTGGGTGTTTTGTCCATGGAATGCTGTCCTTTTCCCCAGGGCAGTTAAGAATCCAGCAAATTCTCTGAGGAAAAAGCACCATGAGATTGCTGTATTTTAACCATATTACTTTGGCAAATTTTAAAATTATATGTGCCTTAGTTTCTTCATACACAAAATAAGAGTAATACCACCTTCATTTAGCTACAATGAGAATTAACCTAATAGGTTTAAAACACTTAAAACAATGACATGGGAAGCACTCTACATATTTTGCCCTCTTTATTGTCACACAAGAAGTACTCCAGGATACATTTTAAAATGAGAAAAGTCAAGGTCCACAACAGTTTAAGATTTAACTATAGTATAAGATGGGAAATTATTTGAATACATGTATATCTCTAGAAAGGTACATAAGGGCCTGTTGGAAACTGAGGGTGTCCTTTGGGGAGAGATTCTGGGTGGTCAGCATCAAGAATGAACTGAGTCTTTTTCATATTTTTGAAACTTTTGAATTTCATATCAAGTGTATATGTATCACTTATTCAATTGTTTTATCTCCACTAAAGGAAAAAAAAAGAAATAGCAAAACTTTGAAGATATACAATCCTGAGTTTGTGGCCCTTCTCTACCATGTAGCTGAAGGTATATAATGAGGGGCCTTGTGCACAATGAAAATGAGGAGTCCCATTTAAAAAGCAGGAAAATCTGTTTCCTTATCCATGCAGTCTCTATTTGGACCTGTTACAGTGTCTTATTTGCTATTGAATGCCATGCTTCCTTGAGTATAGGGTATTCATAGGGTTAGTGAAGGTTCTCACAGGTGTCCAGGGTCCTTGACTTGAACTCTTAGTCCTTCCCATCTCTGTACTTACACCTAGACTCTGTCCAGAAAGGGCAGTATAGCTGCAGTCACTTGATGGGGAGGGAGGAGGATCCTGGTGATGAGTAGGGAGCTGTGCCAGTGAGGCAGGAAGGGGGTGAGAGCTGGACCACAGGCTGAAGTGAAGATCTTGATCCCCAGCACATACTTAATTGTCTCATCAGACCTCACCTACAAAACACAAATCAATACAAAAATAAGTAAGAATTGAAGACAGCAAGACTAACTCCCAAGCTCAGGGACCCATTCTGAGCATGGGACCCTGCGGGACTACTAAGGTTTCAGGTCCATGAAGGTGGCCCTACTACCCTGTCTTACCTGTGCACCATCATCTTACTTTTCTTCGGCCTCAGTTTCTTCATTAGTAATTTGGAGATTGAAAAAAGAAATCCTCAGGCTGGGGTTGTGGCTGAGTGGTAGAGCACTCACCTCACATGTGTGAAGCCCTGGGTTCAATCCTCAGCACCACATAAAAATAAATAAACTAAATAAGGGTATCTATCGTGTACATCTACAACTAAAAAAAATATTTTAAAAAAAGAAAAAGAAAACCTCATAGGGCATTTGTCAAACTTAGATACTATAGGAAAGTGATTAGCATAGTAACTGGCACAGTGTAAGAAATAACTACATGTTAATATAATTATTATATGATTAATGAAACTATAGTTGGTATTATATTAGTAACAGGTAGTAAATATTATCTATGGCATATAAATTATGAAACTCTTTATTAAAATGTAAAAGTGATGTAATGAATACATGCAAATAACCCAACAGATCCAGTTTTAGAAGAATTAATGTATTCCCTGAAGCTTAAATATATCTGCTATACACCCACGTTCAGATAATATCAGTGAATTCAGAACAAATATATGACCCTTATGTATCCAACTTGGAAGTAATTGGTCTTGCTGAGGCACAAGTGGTTCTTAGAAATTGGATCAAGTACCTGAGTTCCCATGGCAATCACATACTTCAGGGAGATCCATCCTATAGAAAGCACAGGATAAGGCTTTCTCGCTGAGACAGGCTTGGATGTTGGTAGACAGGATTGGAACCTTCTTTGGGATACTGTCCACTTTGCACCAGATCTCCGTGTTGCCTTCACACAATGGCACCTCTTGGGGATGGGCATTTTCATGCTTCCATGGAGCACCAGTGCCCATAGGCTCAGGCATTTCCATTTCACCTGCCCAAACATCACCATTTTTGCCTCCTGCTGTCCTTCCTTCTTCATTGGGTTGGGGAGCTCTTCTTTTCATTTATCAAAGTATCATCATACTTGTCCCTTCTTTTCTTATTGGTTTTATCCCAGGCTACATTATATTTCCTCTCACCATTAATAGGGTGGCAGAGAGGGGCAGTAGCTGGAGGGGAATGTGGGGGTCAACCCAGGAGAAATTATTACATGCTTGTGGACTGATGGGAATTATTCATATTTGGCATAAGGCAGCAATTCAGGGTTAGTTTTCTTGATGTAATGTGTCAGCCTTCCAAATCTTAACCTTTATAAACACACAGTGTTGGGAGAGAAATCCACCATGACCTTAAGCATTTCTTCATGTTTTTGCTGGGTAGACCCAACCACTCTTTAACCAGGGGATTTCTCAGGTCTATCTGCAGTGAGCAACCCTGAAGGATGAGGTAACAGCTCCCACAAAGAGCAGGATTGCTTCTGCTCACTCTAAAAGCATTAGCTCTCCCAAGCTCAGTATCCCAACCATCTGCATGTGAAATCATTCAGGTAGGTTCATCTTAATTTCATCCCAGAAAATTAGAGGCCATATAGATCCTGTGAAAACACAAAGTTCTGTCTACTGCTTTTGCTACAGGTAATTAAGTCCTTTATCTCTGACCCCAAAGTCTTAATATCTTCTGTAAGCATCCACAAACCTGAGGCAAAGTGACCTGTAAATTTACAAGAAATTAAAATCTCAGACCTTCCACCATCCTTGACACACAAATTTAAGTGCAACACTTCTTTGCTTCCTTTGGTTATCAGCATGAAGTCATGAAGTCGTCTGCCACCAACATGGTCTTTCAGGTGCTCATAGCCTGCTCTGACTACCTTTCCAGGTTCTTATGCCCACTTTGCTCCAATTCTCTGTGAATTCTAGTCATATGGGGGGAAATTGTTCCTGACATCTTGGTATTAGTTTGACAAGAGTAGGCCTTCAGATTTCTAATAATGTGGCTCTTTTCTCAGGGATATGCCATATTGTTTTCCTGGTAGTCATAAATATCAGAACCATCCAAAGAAAATCCAAAACCTATAATAGGTTTTTTCTAATATGATCTTTCTACAACAGTCCATGGTTCCTCATTGCAATGAGTAATGAATACAACTTTTTACCTACCTGTGTATTCCTGCTATTCTTTGACTGCAGGGCATTAACATGTACATATACATATGCATATACTAGCCTTCTTTCAGTTGATCAAACATTCCCTTTTATCTCCTAACACAGGCACTTTGTACATACTGTTCCTTCTGCCTAGGACACTGTTCTCTTCACCACTTTAATCTAGCTAACCACTGTATACCTTGAAGGTCTCAGGATAAATGTAATTTTCTCCAGGATATTTTGCTGACTCCTTTAACAAAATTTGAGGTTATGCTTTGATGTCTTGGATTTTCCCCAGTATATAAAAAGTTCATAATCTGTAAGATATATATCTGTGGTACATTTTTGGGGAGTACTGGGGATGGAACCCTTGTGCATGCTGGTTAAGTATTCTGTCTTTGAGCTACAGTCCAGCCCTTGTGTTTTATTTTTTTTAATTTAATATCTTTAAGAGTAGTTACCAGTCTTTCTGTCTCATTTCTATATTTCAGCATGTACCAGGAGGCCTTATAGTTGTAGGAACACATTATTTATCATTTCTTTATTCTATAAATTATATCAAATGCCTAATATGTGCAAAAACACTTTCATTTTACAGATGTTACTCCCCTTTGATGGTTAATTTATGTGCCAACATGACTGGGCCACAGGGTGCCAAAAATTTGGCTAAATATTACTTTGTGAGGATATTTTGGATGAGGTTAACATTAAAATTAGTAGACTGAAAATAGCAGACTGCCCTCCCTCATGTGAGTGGGCATCACCCAATCAAATGCCGGAACAGTACAAAACTTCAGGGTAAAATGTGACTTCACCTTTCTTACTTCTTAAGCTGCAACTTTGAACTTTTCCTACTTTTGGACTTGCCTCTTCTTGGATATTGAGTCTGCTAACATTCTTTTTTTAAGTTATTTTTAAAAATTTTAGTTGTAGATGGACACATTACCTTTATTTTTATTTATTTATTTTTATGTGTTGCTGAGGATCAAACCCAGTACCTCCTATATGTGAGGCAAGTACTCTACCACTGAGCTACAACCCCAGCCCAGAGTCTGCCAACATTCTGACTGGAATTTATACCATTGGTTCTCCTGGTTCTCAGGACTTTGGAATTTGATTAGAAATGCACCATCAGCTCTCCTGGGGTTCTGCTTGCCAGCTGCAGACCTTGAGACCTGAGGCATCCATATGTAAATCAGTTCCTTGAGAATCCCTGGTGCCTCACACATGCTAGGCAAGTGCTCTGCCACTGAACCACAACCCAGCCCAATAAACATCTTTATGTATCTCCTATTAATTCAGTTTTCCTGAAGAACTCTAATATACTCCTCAATAGAAAAAAAAAAAAAAAAAAAAACCTCGCTTTTAACTCTGACAGCATCATTTCCTAGAGAACTCAATCTGTGACAGAAGCTAATGGTGGAGGATATGAGAAGTGTACAGATTCAGGATACATTCTGAAGACAGAGCTGACAGGATTTGCTGATGGATCAGATATACTATGTGAAAAAAAAAACATTTAACAAATATTTTCAAAACAAATATGTAGTAGATATTACTACTCTTCACCAATTTTAAATCTGGGAAATTCTGTGCAAATGGGAGCATAATTATTTCTTGCCCTTTTGAAGCTAGATATAGTAGTATTCTTTTCTCTGGTAAATGAAGTATTAATGTGTGTTAGGTTTCCATCACTATTACAAAATATCTGAGACAAATGAATTCAAAAGGAGGAAAAGTTCATTTTGGATCATGTTTCAGAGGGTTCAGTTCATGGTCACTTAGTCCTGTTGCTTTGGACCATGACACTGTATATCATGGTGAGAGCACTTGGCAGAGGAGGCTGCTCACTTCATGAAAGACAAGAAGCAAAAAAGAAAGAGACAGGATTGGGACAGGGTCCTAATTTTCCCTTAAAGGGTATGTCCCCAATAACCTAACTTCATTTCACTAGGCCCTATATCCTTAAAATTCTACCACCTCCCAATAATGACACAGGCTGGGGACTAACCTTTAACACTTGAGCCTTTGGGGGCCCAATAGATCCAAACTACAGAAGAGTGGAAGTAAAAACAAAGTATCACTTACTTGGGGAAACAATTGGTGTTTCCCCATGCTTTCTGTTCCTTACTGCTGTAACTAGTGAAGGTCCAGAGGATATAGCCTCCTCGATCCTGTGTCCCTGAGTAAACTCAATGTGGCTTAAATTACTTTCAGAGTCCATGATAAACATGTACAATGAACAAGAAATAAATATTGTTGTGTTAAGCCTCTGATATGTTGGTGTGTTTATTACAACAGCTTAATTTAGCTTAATCTGACTAAAATAGGTATTGGTAATAGAAGTGGAGTGCTATAGAAATAAAGCCCATAAAAACTTAAATGTCATTGACTTGGCAGTCACATAGCAGATAGTGAGAAAAAATTCACGGGAGGCTCAAAGATATTAAGGACCTAGATTAGTTCATATGTCTGGTAAATGCTGAGCTGAAATTGAATGCAATTCTATCCACTGCAAAATAAATTTAATTTATTACCATAGCATATTATTTTGGGCTTAGGTGTTTGGATCATGATGGTCTGTCTTTAACTGGTATATTAATCATTTCAATAACTTTTTATTATTTGTGATTTTATTGAATATATTTCATGCATTGTGCTGGGAAAACAGAGGAACACATAAATTAATAAGTCAATTTTTAGTAATGTTGAGTTTGAGCTGACTTTGAAAATGCTGGGTGGAAAAATGGTCCAATAATAATCAATTAATCAATCAATCAATTTCACATGTAAGTATCAAACATCTACAATGTCTTAAGAGAAAAATTCTTAGATACCCTAAATTTAATTACAGGAGTTGAAGAATGATGGCAGGAAAATGTAGGAGAAGTTATTCAGTTAACAACTACAAAAAAATATGTTCCACATTTCTAAAGGTATGGTGAAACCTTGACTCAAGCCTTGGATTCCTGAAATGGTTTACAAAGGAATTCTCCATACTGATAACTTCTAGACATTCTAAAACAACAAGTGCTTCTCTTTGTGGACTGTTCTATCCTAAAATGCTTGTTCTGCCCCCACTTACCAAGAGCCAATGTAAATTCAACATTGTCTATCTATATATTCCTTCCTCACATTTTATTATAAAAATTATCTTGTGCCTAACTTCAGTGGACATAGTTTTAATTGCTATCTAGCCTTGCTGCTATTAGCTGTGGAGCCTCATCGAGGACCTGGTTATTTTTCTAGCTAGCATCTGTAACAAGTTACTAAACCCTTTTATTTAAGAAAACTCTCACTCCTCAAGAGTTTTTGTTTATCAAATGTTCATAGTAATTGCTGGAACTGTAGTGGTGAACAAACCCCATTTGGTTATGGTGTATATTTCTTTTTTTTTACATGTTTGGATTCTATTTTTAAGTGGTTTAATTCCTTTTGATGCTCCTATTTAAGATATAATGATCTTCAATATTTCTCCACATATTTTATGAACCACTTAAGACAATATGACAACTTTTACTTCAACTGTCAAACATAATTTAGAAAGCTAAATAGAAAAAAAAGTCTATTGTATTTACTCCTAATTTTGTTTTTTCCTCGTTCATTCTTCCTTCCTGATGTTCCAAGACCTTCTTTAACCACTTCCTTTCTATTTAGAGAATTTTCTTAGCTGTTCTTTTAAGGCAGATCTGTTGTTGACAAATTTTCAGTTTATGCTTTGCTTTTCTTTTTTCCATTCTTGTGTATCTTGGTTTCTTCTTTTTTGAAAGGTGTTTTCACTGGATACAGATTTCTAGGTTAACAGTTCATTTCTTGCAGTACTTGAAAAATAATTTGCCACTTCCTCCTAGAGTTCATGATTTCTGATGAGAAATCCATTGCCAGCTGAATTTCTTCCTCCTAATGTGTCACTTCTCTCTTGTTGCATTCAGGAGTTTTTTCCCCAAAATTTGAAAAATTTTCTCATAGTATTTTTTGAAATATGCTTTCAGTCCCACCCTCTTTCTTCTTGTGATGTTATAATGACAGGAATGTAGGATCTTTTGTAATAGTCCAAGTACTTAATGTTCTGGGTGGTTTTTTCAGTCTACTTTCTCTAGTTGTTCATGTTATGTTAGGTAATTTTTTATTTTTCTATATTCAAATTCACTGATTCAATTCTCTGCCTTCTCTAGTCTGTTTTTGAGTTCATCCAGTGATTTTGTAGTTTGATTTTTGCATTTTTAATTCTAAAATTTCTCCTTCAATCTTCTTTTATGTATTCTCCTTCTTTGTAAAGTTTTTTTTTTCAGAGACTTTTACTTTCTATTTGTTTCAAGCATGTCTTTAAATGGGCATTGAAACATTTATATAATGGCAGCTTTAAAACACTTGTCAGATAATTTCAACATCTGTGTAATCTCAATGTTAGTGTCTGTAGACTGTCTTTTTCTCATTCAAGTTTAGATTTTTCTGGTTCTTGATATGATAAATGACTTTTGTTGTACCTTGTACATTTTTTGTTCCATGTTGCAAGACTTTAGATATTATTTACTATTTAGTTTCAGAAGACCTTCTCAATATCATACCAGTGAGGGAAAGGGGAGTGCTACCTTCTTGCTTCTAGGTGGGTGTTGTAGTCCTGGTTCCTTGTTCAGTCTCCCTTAATAACCAAAAAGGGACGGGTTCCTCATTACTGCTAGGAGTGGGGTTATGACTTCAGGTTTCCCACTAGGCCAGCAGTGACATTACTCTGTCTCTGTGTTGTAGTGAGTACCTTGTTATTGTTTCCTATATGACCTCTACTGAAACCACAAGGGAATGCTTCCTTATTATCAGGTGGGGGGTGAATGTCCCAACCTCTTACTCAGCTTCCTCTGAAAGCACACAGATGAGGGAGAAGTGCCCTGTTACAGCTGGATGAGAATGGAATTCTAAGCTCCCTACTTGGCTGTTGTTGACCAAGGGGTGGGGTAAGGCCACATTCTTTTCTATGATGTTTGGTTAGAGTAGAGTGATTAATATCTAAAGTTTTCCATTTGGTTATGCAAACCCTTTCCTGTTCTTCTGACTGAGAGAGAGAAAGCTTTTCTTGTTTTTTTTTTTTTTTTAAATCTGTATTCATTAGCATTTCTGAGTTGTTAGAATCTGCAGCACCCAGTCTTGGATATATGAGGCAAAACAAAACAGAACAGAATGGAATAAAATTAAGAAATTCAATGCTGTACTGTACTTCATGTCCCGAGGTTCCTAGCTGGCCAAATTCTATCTTTCAAAAATTTCTTATACATGTTTTACATGTCATCCCCAAGGTTTTTAGATGTATTTAGTGGGAAGAATAGGGAGAAGTATGTCTTCTCCATTTTGTTCCAGAACCAGAACCTGACAGATGATTTTTAATGAGAATTTTAGTTTGCAAGTGGACTAATGATTTGTATCCTTGCATTAGCATGTTCCCTTCTGTCTGCACAGGAAAATGAATCTGAATGAGATGGTTCCTTGGTAAGCAAATAAGAGTCAAGTGATCCTTTTTTTTAATATTTATTTTTTAGTTTTCAGCGGACACAACATCTTTGTATGTGGTGCTGAGGATCGAACTCGGGCCGCACGCATGCCAGGTGAGCACACTATCGCTGGAGCCGCATCCCCAGCCCTCAAGTGATACTTACAGGTTATGTCAATGAGTCTATCAATGAGAGGAGAAGGATTACCAAAATGAGAATTCAAAGATTTGGAACACAGTTCCAATGTCAGCATTTTATATTTAATTATATCTAGGAATTAAATGTTTAAATTTTCTTTTTTTCCCCACTGGAGATTAAACCCAGGAGCATTTTACCACAGAGTCACATCCCCAGTCCATTTTATTTTTTATTTTGTGACAGGGTCTTGCTAAGTGACTCAGGTCCCTGCTAAGTTGCTAAGGCTCATTTTGAACTTGTGATCCTCCTGTCTCAGACCCCCAAGTTGCTAGGTTTACAGGCATGCACCACTAAACCTGGTTCAAATTTTCTTCTTATACACCATTTTCTAGACTCCTTAGTGAAAGTCCACTCTTCCTTTTTTTTCTCTAATTCTTCAGTCTGTGCCAAATGTTGTTGATTGGGTTTCAAGTTTCTTGGATTCTATCCAACCTTTTTCATATTTCACTCTCGTCTTTTATATGAACTTTGGAATTGTGAATTACCTCAAATACAAATTTGTACACATGGGTGCAAATACGCTTGTCAGACAATGTATATTATACAAGAGCATTTTGGTATCAGAATGATACTTAAAAAATTGTTAAAGTGAAGCTAACATAACTCAAGGGTGTCATAAAATGACTTTATATGTTTGGAGAGATGAAACTCAATCATCTGACATTTTTGTGATGACTAATTTTAAAATGTTATAACATGAAAGATGTAAAATGGTGCACAGAATTTTACAGTGCAGGTCCATATGTTCCTACCCTGCAGTCTAAGAAATTAAACTATATAGATAATACATTTTGTATTTTTTGAATCATTATGGTTTTGAAAAAATTGAGGACAGAATAAAGAACATGGGGTTGATGTCGGGTCTATGTTCCAGTCCAAGCTTTAGTATTTACTAGTTAGTTAACCTTAGACAAGCCTTTAACCTCTTTGAGACCAAGTCTCCTTATCTACAATACTGGGGTAGAGGGGCTGGGGTTGTGGTTCAGTGGTAGATCTCTTGCCTAGCATGTGTAAGGCACTGGGTTCAATCCTCAGCACCACACACAAATCAATAAAGGTCCAACAACAACTAAAAAATACTTTTAAAAAACTGGGGTAGGGATAGCACTTATTTCTCAGGATAGTTGTGAAAACTAAATGAAATAACCACAGAGCCTACCACCCATTAAATGTAATTTCTATTGTCATTTTATGTCATCCCAAGCAGTGCAGAGAAATTAAAGTGAGAAAGCCCTTAATTTTGTCTTTGAGGATCTTGTCAAGAAGTAAGAAGAATAAAATGGATATACAAATAACTACTATAAGAACTATAATAGGAGCTGGGGATGTGACTCAGTGGTACAGTGCTTGCCTAACCTTTACAAGGACCTGGATTCAATCCCCAGCACAGCAAAATAAAGAAAGAAAGAGCTATCAGGTAAGAAAGATTACCAAAACAAAAGTTCAAAGATTTGGAACATGGTTGCATTATCAGCACTTTATATCTAATTGTTTCATGTGTGATTTTGTTTATGCTGAACTCTGGAGATATAGTATTAAACCATATCATTATATCAAAGTATATTTTTGTGTCAAATATGTTGCCATACCTCTCCTATATCTATGGGCAGACACTAATTTTTCATCTCAAATATGTCTCTAATATATTTTCTTGACATACTACTTCAGGGAATCATTACTAATCAACTGAGGTTGTTCTTGAAATAATGCATGATGCTTTTGGAAAGTTGTAAAGAAGAGGACTTAGGCTAACAGTGCCAAATCATAGAAGTAAAAGAGATAGTTATCAAATTTTGAAGAAATTCATCATTCTTGAATTTCGAGAGAAAAGTTATATGAGATTGGACCCATAATAAAATGTATAGGAGTTGGAGCTTAAAGTGAATAGGGCTAAAGGATGTTGGAGTTGTGGGCATCAAGAAGTTTCAAGACTAAATACAGAAGAATAAATAGATCTTGGGCTGGGGGTTGTGGCTCAGTGGCAGAGCGCTGACCTCACACGTGCGAGACTCTGGGTTTGATAACTCAGAAACATGTAAAAATTAATAAATAAAATAAAGGCATTATGTCCAACTACAACTAAAAAATAAATATTAAAAAATAGATCTTGATGTTAATTAAGGATGATGGCAGAAATTGTACTGGTAAACAAGAATCAAATATATGCTTAGGAGGAATGATTAAGAATCTTATTTTCTTGGAATCCTAGCACCTAAGACAGAGTACAAGGGAATGAATGAATGGATTAATTAATGAGGGAATATGTGGTGATGATCAAACAAGTGAGTTTAGACAACATACTGTATTTGAGAACAAACTGAAAATATGGGATCATCTTAAAACAGATTCAGTTGGGATTAAAACAAAGTTAAAAGCTGGGTGTCCCTTGACCTCCTTTCCAGGGAGTAAACAGATAATTTACCTTATTGAGCACATGTTTCTGTTTCCGTCGGTGTCAAAGATTCTTACACTTAGCTGCAAGTTAGAAATAAATGACTCATTTTTTAAAAAAAATATCCCAATATGCTGGCAACAACTCCTCCCAATCAAGTCAGAATTTTTAGGGTTTTGATTTAGTCATCAATATTTTTAAAAGTTTCCCCCAAGTAATTTGTACTGTCAAGACTGAGAATCATGGGATGTGGCTGTGCCTCAGTGGGAGAGTGCTTGCCTCACATGTGTGAGGCACGGGGTTTGATCCTTAGCACTGCATAAAAGTAATAAAGATACTGTGTGTTCATCTACAACCAAAAAAAATAAAAAATAAAAAAAGACAGAATCACTAGGTGAATACTATGTAACACAAGGTATGGGCATATTAACATTTCTAATTACACAAAGAATTCAGTGAGACAGCTAAAATTAATTTCTAACAATTTTCTTTTTTAAAATACTTTTTAGTTGTTGATGTACCTTTATTTATTTACTTATATGTGGTGCTGAGGATCGAACCCAGTGCCTCACACATGCTAGGCAAGTGCTCTGCCACTGAGCCACAATCCCAGCCCTCTAACAATTTTCTATAAGAAACTAAATATCTATGTTCTCAAATTCTGCTTACAATGATTATTCAACTGTTACCTAGTGCTCAATATCCTATTTACAAATTGGAAAACAATAGACTGGTCCTTAGAGTGCTGAAAATTTGCAATGGTTGTCAATATTTAAAAATCAGGAGATTTCACATTAAAAAATAAACACTTCTAATTTCTCCTTAAAGTCAGAAGACCGGAGAGAATGATGATTGCATTCTCTAGTGGTGACAATCAGTCCAATAAGAATATGAATAATGTCCCATTCAATGCCCCATTCATTAGATGGAAATGTTATTCTTTCTTTTTTTCCATGTTCATTCTTTTTTTATTTGTTCTAATTAGTTACACGTGACAGTACAAAGCATTTCATACATAAATGAGTATAACTTCTCATTCTTCTGGTTGTACATGATATAGAATTACTCTGGTCATGTAATCATATATGCATAAAGGGTAATAATGTCTGATTCATTCCACTATTCTTCCTACTCCCATACCACCTCCCCTCTCTTCACTCCCCTCTGTCTAATCTAAAGTACCTCTATTGTGAATTAGCATTGGCATACCAGAGAAAACATTCAGCCTTGGTTCTTTGGGATTGTCTTATTTTGCTTAGCATGATATTCTCCAGCTCCATCCATTTACTGACAAATGCCATAATTTCATTCTTTAAGTCTGAGTAATATTTCATTGTGTAAGCCACGTGTGGTGGTGGTGGTGCATGCCTATAATCCCAGCAACCTGGGAGGCTAAGGCAGGAGGATCATGAGTTCAAAGCCAACCTCAGCAATTTAGGGAGGCCCTAAGCAACTCAGTGAGACCCTGTCTCAAAATAAAATACAAAGAAGTGCTGAGAATGTGATTCAGTGGTTAAGCACCCCTGGATTCAATCCCTGGTAGAAAAAAATTTCATTGTGTATATATACCACATTTTCTTTATCCATTCATCTGTTGAGGGACACCTAGGTTGGTTCCATAGTTGAGCTATTGTGAATTAAGCTGCTGTAAATACTGATGTGGCTGTGTCACTGTAGCACGCTGATTTTAACTGGGTCAAATTCCAAGTTTTCTGAGGAATCACTATACTGCTTTACAGAGTGATTGCACCAATTTGCAGTTCCACCAGCAATGTATGAGTGTGCCTTTTCTCCCACATCCTTGCTAACATTTATTGTTGTTTGTATTCTTTATCATTGCCATTCTGACTGGAGTAATGTGAAATTTCAGTGTAGTTATGATTTGCATTTCTCTAATTGCTAGAGCTGTTGAACATTTTTTCACATATTTGTTGATCAATTGTATTTCAAATAACCCAATCAATAAACAGGCTAAGGAACTGAACAGACATTTCCCTGTTTACTCTTTTAAAAAATATATTTATTTTTTAGTTGTAAGTGGACACAACACCTTTATTTATTTTCCTGTGGTGCTGAGGATTGAACCCAGTGCTATGTCAGCACTCTACCTCTGAACCACAATCCCAGCCCCCACTGTTTGCTCTTACAAGAGGTGTTACTAAAAGCATGGTTCTTGTTCCTGATGCCAATCCAATAATGAGGAGACATGGTTTTGAGATAAAGAAAATAAGTTTTATTGCTTTGCTAGCAAAGGAGAAACACAGGGGAATCCTGTTCCAGAGGCTATGATTCTGTCCATAAGGGAAAACAGGACTTTTAATAAACCTCTGTTAGGTTTATCAATTTTATCTATCTCACAGATCCTGCTTTTTAAAATGTAAACACAACTTTACTTTCTACAAAGGTGACTGGTTAGAACCAGCTTTTGGTTTCATTTATTTTTCTCTTTTTAACCTTCTCTTACATTAGTTTCCACTTTGATTCTTATTATTTCCTTTCTTCTGCTTACTTTGGTATTAATTTTCTCTTCATTTCTAGTTTCCCTAAGGAGGAACATAAGGTTATTGGTTTGAAACCTTTCTTCTTTTCTGTTTTATATATTCAGTGTTATAAATTTCCTCCTGAGTACTTCTTTAGCAGCATCCCATAAATTCTAATATAGTATGTTTTCATTTTCATTCAGCTAAAAATATTAATTTCCCTTTTGACTTATCCTATGATCCACGAGTTATTTATAAGTTTGTAATATAGCTTCCAAATGCTTAGGGGTTTTTCATAGTCTTTCTGTTATTGATTTTTAAATTAATTCCATTGTCGTCTGAGAATACAATTGCATGACGTGAATCCTTTAAAATTTATTGGAACTTGTTTTATTTCACAGAAAATGGCCTATATTGTCTATATCAGTAAATCATCCATGTGTACTTGAGAAGAATGTGCATTCTATTGTTGGCTAGTGTTCTATAAATATCAATCAAGTCTAGGCTGACTGTATTATTAAGGTCTCCTTTGTATCCTTGCTGATGTTCTGCTTATATTGAGAGAGGAATATTGAAATCCCTGACTTCAATTATAAATTTTAATACTTCTCCTTGCAGTTCTATCAGGTTCTGTTCCATGGATTTTGACATTATCCTATTATTATTGTTATATATGTACTCTTATTTATTGACTAACTTATTATTATTAAATATTCTTCTTTTGCTACCGTAATAGTCTTTGCCCCCAAATTTACTTTGTCTATTTTAGCAATATTTGTCTAAATTTAGCCTCTCTGGCTTACTTTCTATGAGGATTAACATAGTATATTTTAATTAAACCTTTTACTTTTATCTTATTTGTGCCTTTAAAACGAAGTGCATTTCTTTGGCTGACGATGTGGCTGTGTGGTAGAGCTTTGTTTACCATGTGTGAGGCTCTGAATCTGATCTCCAAGCACTTAAAAAAAAAAAACAAATACAAGGGGTTGGGGTTATAACTCAGTTGGTAGAGTACTTGTCTTGCATGCACAAGCCCCTGGGTTCAATTCCTAGCACCAAAAAAGAAAAAGAAAAAGAAAAAAAAGTACATTTCTTGCAGGAAGCACATAGTTATATCTTGCAATTTCATCCAATCTGCCAATCTGATTTTAATTTGGATGTTCATACCAGTTACATTTAATGTCATTATTACTATGGGCCTAAGTATTTAAATTTTCCCACTGTGACATTAAAATCCACCCTGATCTCACTGTTACTGGTTATTTATCACTTGCATCATAGAACACCAGTAGATAGTAAAGAAAGTAAGTGATGCTAATGACATTATGATCACGACTCATGAAAAGCAACCTGATGGAATGGAAAAGATCATGGCTTATTTCCTCTTCTTCCTTTTTTTTTCCTGCTTGGATAGAAAGTAAAAGTCATTATTTTAAAATAAATGCTAATGAGCCAGGCACAGTGTCGCTTGCCTATAATCCCTGTGGCTCAGGAGGCTGAGGTAGGAGGATTGTGTGTTCAAAGCCAACCTCAGCAACAGTGAGGCACTAAGCAACTCAGTGAGATCCTGTCTCTAAATAAAATACAAAACAGGACTGCGGATGTGGCTCAGTGGTTGAGTTCCTCTGAGTTCAATCCCCTGTACCAAAAAAAAAAAAAAAATCAGTGCTAAGCTTTCCTTAATTTCTAATAGAATTGTTAATCTTATAACAGCTCTGTTCCCTCTTCCTGAGTTTTGTGCTATTATTTTATACATATCATATCTATATGTGCTCCATAACCAATAATAATTCATTGAAATCACTATTAAACATACTGGTAGGCCTTGTAAAGGAGCCAAAAGATGAAAGATGAAAAATTCTATAAATATAGTATTTATTACACTAACTTTTATAATTTTTTGGTGCTGGGATTAAACCTAGGAATCATACATGCTAAGCAAATGCAGAGCTGGACACCCAGCCTTGTTACACTAACTTTTTTTTATACATTTACTTTATTTGTTTATTTTTATATGGTGTTGGAGATTGAACCTAGTGCCTCACACATGCTAGGCAAGCACTCTACCACTGAGCCACAACCCAGCTACACTAACTTTTTTTTATAATTTTTATTTATTTTTTTTAGTCATACATGACAGTAGAATGCATTTTGATATATAATACATACATGGAATATACATACATCAATCATATTGTCTATTCTATTCTGTTGCTCTTCCTACTTTTAAACTCACCATTTCTGGGCTGGGGATATGGCTCAGAGATAGAGCACTAATCTAACATGTGTGAGACACTGGGTTCTATCCTCAGTACCACATTAAATAAAAAAAGTAAAATAAAGGTATTGTGTCCACCTACAACTAAAAACAAATAAATATTTAAAAAATATACTTTACCATTTCTGGTTTTTGCTTGTTCATGTGAATGTGAGTTGCCATTATTGTCTTTTCTTTGCTCCAAAAAATTTTGCTCCTACTCAGCTTTGCTCCTACCCATCTCTCATGTAATGCTATTAGAAATTATATTGTATTTGTAAATGTTATAGTCCCAACAACAAATTTGTTTACCTTTTTATATAATTGATATTTTAGGGCATTTTTTGGGATCAAACGTATGGCCACAAACATGCTAGGCAACTACTTATGATCAATTTTTAAATGCATAGAGAAAAACAGTGAAAAAAAGGGAATTTAGGTGGCCATTTTATTTTGCAGTTTCCTTTCCCATTGGTCATTTTTTTTCTTCTGGATTCTGTGTGCTTTGTGGGGGTTGCTTGCTTTTAGCTTGAAGAGGTTTTATAAATTTATTTTTCATTTTGATTCTTATTATATCCTTTCTTCTGCTTATTTTGGGATTAATTTTATCTTCATTTCTAGTTTTCTTAAGGAGGAACATAAGGTTATTGGTTTGAAATTTTTCTTCTTTTCTGCAACCGCCAAGTCACCTAAGCAACCTTTCTTAAACTGAAGCTTGCAGGCTCACACTGCTGCTCTCTTGCTCTCCTTTTCTCCCCCTTCGGGAAGACCCCCAATAAATTCTCTTGGTTGAATTTCTGTCTCGGGTGAGTCACTCACCTTTCAGGCACAAATTATCTAAGATGTGGTTCCTGTAGTTGAGTACTATAATATAGTTGCATTTATAATAAAGTCAAAGCTAGTTTTCTTGGATATAAGATTCTTTGTGGATTTTTTTTTCTTTTAGCACTTTGTTTTTTTTTTTTTTTAAAGATAGAGTGAGAGAGGGAGGGGGGGAGAGAGAGAGAATTTTTAATATTTATTTTTTAGTTTTCGGCGGACACAACATCTTTGTTTTGTATGTGGTGCTGAGGATCGAACCCGGGCCGCACGCATGCCAGGAGAGCGCACTACCGCTTGAGCCACATCCCCAGCCCCTTCTTTTAGCACTTTGAATATCTAATCCTACTCTCTTGTGGTCTCCATTATTTTGATAAGAAGTCATTATTAGTCATATTAGGATCCCTTGAATGTGATAAATTGTTTTTCTCTTCTTTTGGGGGGGAGGCTATTGGGGACTGCACTCAGGGGCACTCAACCACTGAGCCACATCTTCAGCCCTATTTTGTATTTTTTTTTTTTTAGAGACAGGGTCTCACTGAGTTTCTTAGCACCTCACTTTTGCTGAGGTTGGCTTTGAACTCAAGCAATCCTCCTACCTCAGCCTCCCAAGCTGCTGGGATTACAGGTTTACACGAGCACATCCAGCTGTTTTTCTCTTTTTACTTTCAATATGTTCTCTTTGTCTTTGTCTTTCAGCATTGTGTGTGTGTGTGTGTGTGTGTGTGCGCGCGCGCTTATGACTGTCCTTGCATTTATTATGCTTGGAGTATATCGAGCTTCTTGGATATATAGATTAATTTTTATATAAAAGTTGGGAATTTCTTAAACATTTTTGAATACTTTTTCTGTACCTTTTCCTCTCTCTTTTTATTGTTGCACATCCATTATGTGTGTGTTAGTTTCCTCAGTGGAGTTCCACCTTTTCATGAGGTTTTCTGTTCATTTTTTTCATTCCTTTTTCTTTCTATTAATACTTCAGATTGTTGGTGGTTTCCTTTTGCTTATTCATGTCTACTGTTGAGCTCCTCTCATGATTTTTTTACTTCATTTATTGTACTTTACAATTCCTACTTTTCTGTTTCATAATTCCTATCTCTTTATTAATATTTTCTATTTGTGGTGATATTATCAACATACCTCCTTTCAATCTTTAAGCACGGTTTCCTGTGCCTCTTTGAATTTATTTATAATTGGCTAGTAATTATTTTTTCTGTTAAACATGACATCTGGGTCATCTCATTGGCAATTCTATTATCCCCTTTTAATTGCTGTGCATGAATCACATGTTCTTGTTTCTCTGTATGTCTCATAATTTTTAGATAATGTATTCTCTTTTCCCATGATCTGTTAAGCTGTCTGCCTCTGTTGGTATCATTCCCTATTAGGCTTCACTAATTGCTGGCTGATTTGCTCTATTATTTTGACAATACTCTGGAGGCATAAATTACTCCACAGTGTGATCCAATTAAATTTGGCCCCTCTCCAGGGATAGCTTCTCAAGCTAATCTTAAAGTTCCTCTGACTCCAGGAGGACTCTTGTTAGCTCTCTCTCTTACCCTGATACTATCTGGAAAACTAGATGGCTCATGTTTATTTTGTTGCTGTCATGGATTTACTAGACTATTCAGAAGCTTACCACTAAAAACTCCATTGTTCTTAAGATTATCCTTAGGCTTCAACTTACCACATTCTGTTCCAAATAAAGTCAATTTTATTGAGAACTCTTGAAGATTTGTTCTTATGGACATTCTTCCCCCAGGGCAAAGTTATTGCATTACTGCTTGGGAGCTTGAAGTGAGAATAGTGGATTGCATCTCCCAAAGCCAAGCTCCTGTTTTATGAGGTGAGTGATAGGTAGGGGAAGTAGACTATGGTCTTGTTGGTTTCCTTGTCTCAGTGTGGAATCTATACTCTGTGAGAAAACTTGGGCAAGAGATATCAAGGCCCCAGTATTTTTGGCCTCCCATACCTGATACATAACCTCCACCCTACAAGTAGTGGGTGGGTTGAAGAAGGGAGCGCTGGGCTTCTTGGCTACACTCACTTTGAATTTGGGCCTTACTATATGAAGCTTGAGGTGATGAGAAATGCCAATGCTGATGGTCCTACACATCCTGGGGAGAAATAATAGCCATTGACTGTGAGACTTGGGAAGAAGAAGCCAAGTCTTCTCAACCACACCCAAACACATTATAGCTTTAAACACTGACCCTTGACAGGGAAGGGATGGAGCAGTTTGTGGCTCAAGTGACACAAACTCTCACTCCTCTTACTGAAATTTGGATTCCCTTGAATAAATGTTTCTTCTTATGCCCTTAGAGAAATTCCTAGAAACTTTAAATGGCTCTTTTTAAAATAATTTTACCAGTTATGATCGTTTCTCTGGGCATAGGTTTTACAAAGCTCCTCACACTTGTTTTCCAGAAGTCTAACATTTTGTATATATAAAACTTGAAATTAATGAATCATTAAGTTTAGGACAGTTAAGTTCAGTAAGAAACGAGTAAAAGGTGAGACAAAATGCTACAGAACAAATGAATTTGGGTAACATACAGTTCCCAACTTGCAATAGTTTGACTTAACATTTTCACCTTAGGTTGGTGCAAAAGTGATATACATTTGGTAGGAACTGCACTTCAAACTTTGAATTTTTTTCCCCTGGGCTAGAAATATGTGGTATGATATTCTCTTCAATGCCTAGAAAAGGCAGCAATTGTATCACCCCATCAACCAGGAAATCTTTAGGAGAAAGAACTGATACTCACCAGTGTATTATGCTGCTACTATAGGATGTTTACTACAGTAGGTATATCCTATGCATTTTAAACTTATAATATTTTCAACTTATGATGGTTTTATCAAGATTTAATTGCATTGTAAGTGGAGAAGCATCTGTATTTGCATCAGCTGCTCATATTAGTAGAAACAAAGTAAATTTGGTAATGATTTTTTTAAGACAAGTAAACCATCTGCAGGAAAATAACAGGTGCTCATACCTCTTCAAAATGAATTTCAAATGAACCAAACACAGATTTAAATCCAAACCATGACACATTATAAATGAGAGAACTATTCATAGTCTTGGAGTGGGAAAAGACTTTCTATGTATGCCTACAAGAAAGTTACATTAGTAGCTTAAGAGTAGAAAGATGGAGAAAGGTATGCCATGAGTTCACTTATCAAGAGAAAGCTGGAGTGACTATATTAATAGCAGATGAATTACACTTCAGAGCAAAAATAATTCTCAGGAATAAAGAGGAACATTACATAATGATAAGAAGTTTCAATTTTCCAAGAAGATGGAACACTGTGATATCACCCAGTATCAGTGATGAGTCCTGCTTCCCACATGTTGAAGTTTGAACATTAGAGAAGCACGCATACAAAGCAGGGTTCACTTCAAAAGGGGTAACATAGACTTGTCCCAGGAGGGAGAAGGGGACCTTAGCTGGTATCCTGGTATCCCAAGAAGGGAGGTTGTCCTGCCCTTTGTGTGTGTGTGTGTGTGTGTGTGTGTTGCTGGGAACCCATCACAGGGCCTTGAACATGTGAGGCAAGCACTCTCCCATCTGAACTATATCCCCAACCCATTCTGCCCTTTTTTGTGTGTCCTAGGCTTGCTTTGTTCTCCTGCCCTCTCCCCCTCTCTTTCTCCTTCCTGTGTAAGTAGACCATTTGCCCAGGCCTAGGAAATGCTTGATGGGATGGCCAAAAGGTGGGAAAGAGGTGGGCAGAAGGGGGAAGGGCAGGATGGAGCAGCCCAGGACACTGTAACTAACAACCTTGTGGCTCCCTGGAGAGAGGGGCAATTCCTGGGACAGTTACTCTGGCAACAGGCTGGAGCTGGGGCAGGTTCTTAATAAGGTTGGAGGAGGGCTCTGAAGGAATTAACATTTCAATCCCTCAGGGGACAGCCTCCAACTTGTTGGACTCACTCAAAATTTACCTCCTTGATCCAACCTGACTGGGTTTACCTATCTATACTGACAGCCTGTCTAATTCTGGCTTCAATTTCTACATGGATATACACCTAACAGAGGAGCTTCAAAAATGTGAAGCCAAAACTAACATGCTGAAACAAGAAATAGACAATTCCACAATTATAATTGGGAACATCAACACTTGTTTCTCAGTAATTATTAGAATATTTTACATGGAACATATTTTACATGAAAAATTATATAGAATAACTGGAACAAAATTATCAACTAATTTTCCATTGGAAAGTTATAGAACATTCCACCAAATATCAGAAGAATATACATTCAAATTATTTTAATATTTTGTTTTAGTTGTAGTTGGACACAATATCTTTATTTTATTTTTATGTGGTGCTGAGGATCGAACCCAGAGCCCTGCACGTGCTAGGCAAGTGCTCTTCTGCTGAGCCACAACTCCAGCCCCACAAATTCTTTTGAAGTACACAATGAACATTTGTCAAATTGACCTTATCTTCAGTCATAAAACAAAACTTAAGAAGTGGAAAGAATTGAAATCAGACACTGCAAGTTCTCTAACCACAATGGAATTTAACAAAAAGTAACAATGGAAATGACAGGAAAGTATCCAAATATTTGGACATTAAATGATAATCCATGGGTCAAAGAGGAAGTTCAAAGGTGAATTAGAAATGTTTGGTACTAAATTAAAATAAAAATATCAAAATTAATGGAATTAATTTTAGCACAGCTAAAGCAGTGCTTAGAGGGAAATATCTGACATAAATTTCTTCATTAGGGAAAAAAGTTCTCAAATCAATAAAGTAAATATATAACTGTACTAGTTAGAAAGAAGAGAAAAATGAACCCAGAAGCAAGCTGAAGTAGGAAAATAAAAAAGGTATAAAGAAAAATGAACAAAATTGAAATAGGAAAAAATGACAACAAAACAATACAAAAGCTCATTCTAAAGGTCAATAAAATTCATGAATCTCTAGCACAACTGAAAAATTAAACAGAGGAGACAGCTTATTAAAATCAAGTATAAAGTTCACAAAAAATAGACAGTTAATAAGGGATACTACAAACATCTTTGTGCACATATGGCTAACAATTTATATGAAATAAAACAATTCCCCAGAAACCATGAAAATAAAACTCAAATAGATAATAGATAATGCTAACAGCACTGTAATTATTATAAAGATAGTTTCTTTGTTTTTCAAATCAGGTCCAAAGAGAAAATTCCCAAGCCCAAATGTGTTTACTGGTGAGTTTAATTAAACACTTAAAGAAAAGAGAATTCGAACCCTACACAATCACTCCCAGAAAACAGAAGAGGAGGGAACAACTTTTAACTCCAATTATGAAACCAGCATGGCCATGATATAAAAAATAAGAGAAAGGGGATGGGATTGTGGTTCAGAGGTAGAGTGCTCACCTAGCATACATGAGGCACTGGGTTCGATCCTCAACACCATATAAAAATATTGTGTCTACCTATAACTAAAAAACAAATATTAAAAAAAGAAAATATAAGCTATTGACCACATGATGTATAACTACAAGAATAGGAAGTTGTACTTCATATATATAATATGTCAAAATATGTTTTAGTGTCAGTATAACTAAAAAGAACAAAAAATAAAAAAAAATTTAAAAAGCTATTGACCAGTCACTGTCTTGAATATAGACAGAAAGATTCTGAACAACAAATCAGCAAATATAACCCAGCAATACATTAAAAGTATAATACAACATGACCATGTTGGGGTCTATTCAAGAAATGAAAGGCTGGTTCAATAGTCAAAAAGCAATATAATCCACTATATTAACTATCCATTGAAGAAGAATGGCTTCATCATGTCAGGTGATACAGAAAATGCTTTTAACAAAATCTAACACCCATTTGTAGGAAAAACAGTCAGCAAACTAGAAATAGAAGGAATCTTCCTCAACCTAACAAGGAGCTTTTACCAAAAACACAGCTAAGATTAATGGTCAAAACCTGAATGTTTTGCCCCTAAACTGTGGAACAAGGCAAAGAGGTTCTTCTCATCAAGTAGCAAAGTCATTAACAGATCAGTTTAGGGCCTGGGGATTAGCTCTGTGGTAGTAAACATGATTAGCATGTGTGAGATCCTGGATTCAGTTCCCAGCACCCAAAATAAACAGAAACAAAAAGCTCCACTAAAACAAAATAACCAAATAGCTCCACTCCCCCCCACACAAAGAGTACAGTTTGTCTTGAAAAAAAAATAAAATTCTTAATTGTTTACAAAAACATTCCCAAGGAAACCATACACCCCACAAAACCCTAGAAATATCCACATAGTTTAACAAAACTTCAGGGAATGAGTCAACACACAAAATCAATATGTAACTACAGACTAGTAATAAGATTTTAAATAATAACATTTTAACATTTATAGCAGCTCTGGGCTGGGATTGTGGCTGAGCATGCGTGAGGCAGTGAGTTCGATTCTTAGCACCACATAAAAATAAAATAAATATATTGTGTCCACCTATAACTAAAAAATAAATATTGAAATTATAGCAGCTCTGACAATTAAATGAAATTGAAGGAAACTATGATTTACGATAGCTCAAAAAGAGAAATAGGTGTAAATTTAACAAAAAAAAATGTTGTAAGATCTACATTTGAAAACCACAAAACACCAATGAAAGAAATTATTTAAAAAATACACAAATAAGGGGCTGGGGTTGTGGCTCAGTGGTAGAGTGCTCGCCTAGCACATAGGAGGCACTGGGTTCAAACCTCAGCACCATATTTTAAAAAATGAAATAAAGATATTGTGTCCACCTACAACTAAAAAATAAATATTAAAAAAATGCACAAGTAAGGGGCTGGGATTGTGGCTCAGTGGTAGAGTGCTTGCTTAGCACACATGTGGCACTGAGTTCAAACCTCAGCACCACATAAAAATGAAATAAAGATATTGTGTCCACCTATAACTAAAAAATTTTTTAAAAAATGCAAACAAGCTGGGTGCAGTGGTGCCCACCTATATCCCAGATACTCAGGAGGCTGAGGCAGAAGGATCAATTAAGTTTAGGAATTTGAGGCAAGCCTGGGCAACATAGCATGAACCCATATCAAAATGTGAAGAAAAAAAGTTTTTTAAAAATGGAGAGATATGGAGTGTTGGATTTGTAGAGTCTTCATAATAAAGTGACAACTATTCCCAAATTCATCTATGGATTTAACACAGTTTCAACCAAAATCACAACAGGGTATTTTGTAGTTATAGAAATGCAGATTCTTTAATTTATAGGAGAAAGCAAATGAATTAGAAGAGGTAAACCAATTTTGAAAAGAAAAAATCAATTTGGAGAAATCACACTACTTTAGATTAAGATTTACAGTTACCAGGTGCGGTGACAGGGTTTGGAATTCTATAGACTCTGAAGGCTGAGGCAGGAGAATGGCAAAATTGAGATCAGCCTGGGCAATTTAGCAACATCCTGTCTCAAAATTAAATATAAAAAGGGCTGAGGATGTAGCTCAGTGGTAAAGTGCCCATGGATTAAATCCCCAGTACCATACACACACAAAACAAGAACAACAAAACAAATCCCATTACAGTTGTGAAGACACTGTGGTGTTGATGAAGAGATGATTCAGAGATTATTTGAAAAAAGAATGCTCAGCAACAGACTGACAAAATATGGTGAATTGACTTTTTTTTCCCCCAGTGCTGGGAAAAAGTACCTTGCACTTGCTAGGCAGGTGCTCTACCACTGAGCTATAACTTCCTTCCCCAAATTTGGATTTTTAGTGTAATGGCACTCCTCCTCCATAGAAAATCTTAACTAAGTTTCTCTAGAAATCTTCACCATAATTGATTTTAGGACTATCAGCAAGAGTTCAGTGTAGGTAAACTTCCTATTTTTCTGTTACTCTATTTTACTTGGCAACTGGCCTGGAAGTAATGAGTACTCCAGGTGCTGAACATCCCTTTACTAGTTTTCCACAAACATTTATCCAGTATAGTAGTTTGCAGAAGTGTGTTCACAAATGCAAAATGTGACTTAAAAAAAAAAAAGACAGATCCTTTAACAAGGCTTCTGGCCTTGAGCTGGGCTTCACAGAGATGTTTGCATTTCAAAGATAATTTACTCATTGGGCTCCATGGTAACATCTGGCAGGGGGAGGAAAGAAAGGGGAGAAGAAGCTCTCCCCTTCTCAGGTGTTGTCCTTGAAGGGTTAACTTGCCCAGAACAGTGAAAGAAAAAGCTGCTTTTATGTGAACTTCTGCAGACTGTGAACTTCTGAGCCCTTCCCCTTACACACTGGGTATAAAGTTCTGAAACTACATAAATTTGGGGTTCAGGGGATTAATTGATTATAACAAAAGCTATATTAACCCTCTGAACCTGGCTGCAGCCAAATAAAACTGTTTCCTGCTACCTTCGGTGTCCTGACTCCTCTGTCCCTTACAACATTAGAAATGATAGTCCTTTTGCCAAATGGCATGCATTCTAAAATCACAAGTATATCCTACTACATACCTGTTAGAACGGCTAATAAAAATGTTTGAAGAGGGCTGGAGATATGATTCAGTGGAAGAGTGTTTGCCTGGCATATGTGGGGCCCTGAGTTCTGTCCCTAGCACTTCCCCATCTGCACAAAAATGTATGAAGACTGTCGAGGGCTGGCAAGCATGTAGAGCATTAGAACTCTTGTACATTGCTGGTGGAAATGCAAAATGGTACAGCCACTTTTGAAAATATTTTGGCAGTGTCTTATAAATATTCATATACCATATCCTTTAACCATCAATCCTACAGATAGGAATTTTTTTTAAAGAGAGAGAGAGAGAGAATTTTAATATTTATTTTTTAGTTTTTGGCAGACACACCTTTGTTTGTATGTGGTGCTGAGGATCGAACCCAGGCCGCACGAATGCTAGGCGAGCGCGCTACAGCTTGAGCCACATCCCCAGCCCTAGGCATTTCTTTTGAAAAATTAAAATTTATATTCATATAAAACTTGTAGATGAACGTTATAGATGCTTTATTCCTCATCTCCAAAGCTGGAAACTATCCTATGTCTTTAAATGGGTGAATGGATAAATAATTTATGGTATATCCATACCATGAAATATTATTCAGAATTAAAAAAATAATGGATGATCAATATATGCAATAACTTGAATGAATCTCAAAGGTAAATTACCCTAAGTAAAAGAAGCCTGTCTATAATGGTTATTTATTGTATGTTTCTATTTTAGAAAAGACAAAACTAGATTGACAGAACACATCAGTCTTTGCCAGTGTTTAGGGGTAGGTAATACTTTGTGGCTAAGATTAGTGAGTGCATAGGGACTTCTGGTGGTTCTAGGACTGTTCTGCATCTTGAGTGTAGTGTGGGTATATGAATCTATTTATGTGTTAATGTGCATAAACTGAACATACCAAAAAAGTCATTTGCTTTTAATTTACTTAATTTTGATGTAACTTAAGGAAATGAGGAATTTTGTTTGTATCAATGTAAACAAACTGCAACATAGTTTGTGTCATAGGCCATGAGTAGGTAAAAATGTAAAATAAAATAAATATATATTAATTACATCATATATAACTAATATAAATGTATTATTCTACATATATATATATATCTTTGAAAAATAAATTATGAGAATAATATGTTGTCTATGTGGAGGAAATGAGGTGACTGGGAGCCATGTCTAGATGTAGTTTTTTTATGTTTTATTTTTAGAAATTGTTTATCTTTCTATTATAATATGTGATGCATACAAAATAATGCATGTAATATATTTTAAATGATAAATATAATTGCATAATGAACATAATGTCTGGACCATCTCTCAATCCAAGAACAAAATAATTACTTAAAAATTCCCTCAAGCTATGAAATACCCTCCCCTTCACCCCTTATTTACCTCAAAAGTAAACACTCTCCAGCAATCCATATCTTTATGTTTGCAGAGGTTATGTTTTTTTTTTTTCTTTTTGTGGTGCTGGGGATTGAACCCAGGGCCTTGTCCATGCAAGCCAAGCACTCTACAAACTGAGCTTTATCCCCAGCCCTTTTTTTTTTAACAGTTTGAAGTTTTTATTTATCCATTTTATCTCTCCACTGGTTTGGATTTATGAATTTTTCCTTATTTTATTTTTTTTCTCACTTTGCTAATGATGTTTTAGTGGTTATTCTTGAAAATGTATTTCAATTATATAATTTAACAATTTCTAAGTTTTAAAAATATATTAAAGCCTCTCTCAAGCAATTGAAATTGGGTTACATAATACTCTTGTACATCATATTTGAATCACCTTTCTTTTAACCCCCAAACTCAGCCCTTATTTTTATGATTTCATACATACTATATTTGTTCTTTGGATTGATATACATATTCATTATTTTATTTATTCTTTGTACCTTCTAGCTCTTCATAGTGTCCTTCTGGGATCATTTCCTTTTCTCTGCAGTGTGACGTACAGGACAGCAACTCTGAATCTCCTCTGTGAATCAGAAACAATTTTAAGAGCTCTAACTATATATTACATATATTTGCACATATAATTGTGTATATATATATATATATATATCCTTAAAGTGTATGTGTGTGTATGCCTGACCTCACCCCTAGAGCTTTAAGTTAATTTTGTCTGGGATGGGAGTCAGGCACTTATTGAAAATAGAGAGACAAAAGCTTTCCTGGTGATTCTAATGGGCACCAAGAGTTGAAAGCTACTGCTTTATAAGTTTCATATATATTGTTATTTTGTTTATTGCTTATTTTCACCAGAAAAATGTAAATTCCAAAAGTGAAAGGATTTTTTCCATTCCTTTTTTAATGGATTTATCTGTACTGCCCTGAATAGTGATAACCACACAGTAGTTGACCAAAGAATGTTTGAATGAAAAAAAGTGATATGAAAAAGTGAATGAAAGAAAGTGATAAGCATAAGATATGGCAGAAGCAGAGAGGTGGAGCAGTTGTCTGGATTGGGTTAAAGAATGGAAGGGAGAGTCAGCAATCTATCATGAAAGAGATGAAATGTGAGCTGACCTTTGAAAAGTGAGCAAGAATTACCATTTTGTGAAATGCAAAGATTTGAGATATTGTTGTCTTTTGAAATTATAAGTTTATGAGATTTAGGAGTGAAGATACTAAGTGGTGAGAGATAGAGATAAACAGGGAGGGAAGGGGAGAGATACAGAGACAGAAAAAGAGGAAGACTTATCCACTACTAAAGCTTTTAGGGAAACAAGACAATGATTCTGGTGATGGAGAGAAGGGGATAAGCACATCAATGTTGCTCTTACACACCATCCTTTCCTAGAGACCTCCTAGAATGGCAACCCCATTTCCCACAACATCACAAATATTGCTATCCTAATTACCTGCTTTGTTTCTTCATAGCCTTTGTCACCTTTTAGCATGTTTCTTCTTAGATATATTTGTTATCTTTCACAAGAATACAACTCCTATGAGGACAGATGTTACACACAAAGTCCTTCCATTTTTAGCTTTTTAAATCTCCAGCTTCATCTCTCATAGCTGCTCCTTTCACATTACACTTCATGTTCACTGTCATTCTTCCCTTTCATCTCTCCCTTCAATCATTTATTCAACATTAAACAAGTTTTTATAGAAGACTGTAGAAGATAAGATCTCTTTAGGTTCGTAGAATTCATCAGTCAGTCAAGGAGATAGCCATAGTTCCTATATTGTCTCCTTTATACTAATTATTATTGTTGTTGTTATTTTGCAGTACTGGGGACTGGACCCAAGACACTCTGACACTGAGCTACACTACAAGCCCTTTTATTTTTATTTTGACATAGGTTCTCAGTAAGTTGCCCAGGATGGCCTTGAAGTTGCAATCTTATTGCTTCAGCCTCTGGAATCACAAGTATTGCGGGTGTGTGCCACTGCATCTGGCACTAATTATTATTGCATTATAATTCCACTAGTTGTTTATGTATTTGTTCCCTGACCCCACTGAGTAGAGGGCCTTAAAATCTTGTTTTGTATCCTTACTTCTTTGTATGGGCAGCAACAGGAACACAACCTTGAATTGAGAGGGTGTTCAAAATATGTTGATGGAATGAAAAAAATGTCAGTCACATTATTAATAACAATGCCAGCACAAATATTAATAAAATATTAGTAAAAACAAAAATATTAATAAAAACACCAGCAAAAATAAGTACCCAATTCTAGTCCTTATCATTGTCCTGACTACATTTTGGTCATTTATTCATTCAACAAACATTGATGAACACCTTTTTTATGCTAGGCATTTTGTGTGTGTGTGTTACCAAAGACTGAACTCAGGTGTGCTTAACCACGAGCCACATCCCCATCCCTTTTTTAAAATACATTTTATTCAGAGACAGGGTCTCCCTAAGTTGCTTAGGGCCTTGCTAAATTGCTGAGGCTGGCTTTGAACTTGCAATTCTCCTGTCTCAGCCTCCTGAGCTGCTGGGATTACATGCCAGGCTATGCTAGGCTTTATATGTTTAAATGTCACCTTTAGTCCCCTAGGCCATGGGCTCCTAGTGCAGTGCTTCTGGGTGTAGTATATTGTTTGAGACATGCTAGGTGTTCAATATGTGTTTGTGGACTGACTGAAAATAACGAAAAGAGAACTCCAGTATAGATTTTGGGCCCCAAAGTGCTTTCTAGTGGCAGTAATTAACTCATTATTGAGTTTTTCTGAAATTCTTCAGAGTAAGGATTATGCTTATTATGGAAGCATTTTTTTCAGTTGTTATTTTCTTTCTTTTCTTGGGGAGTAATACATATATATATATATATATATATATATATATATACACATACAGGAGTGTTTTCTAAATAAGCCCACTTGATTTATTTAGCGATTTGAATATGAATATGGTATCTAGTTCTCTGGAAAAATTTCCAAGACAAACATGATTCAGCTTAATTTTTTTAAAAGCTTGAAGTCAAGGTATGCCATTAATAAAAATGAACTTTTTTTTTTTTTACCCTGAAATGTATGCTGGAAAAACAGTAGAGCAGTATGGTGAATATATATCTAGGTGCCTGAATGAAGGGACTAGGAGGTGGGAGCTGTTTCTAAGGGGAGTGCAGATGAGGTGACAGAGTATACATATTAGGTTTGGCAGAGAAACTGCAGTTCCTGGGATGACTAGAGCTAGGATTTTTTAAATTACTAATGAATTCCCTCTCCTAGCCAGTTTCCATCACTATCCAGGTTTCCATGTGGTGAGGGAGCCAATGAAATAAAGCATCCCAGAGCTTGCTAGAGAGGCACAGGAAGTTGCCAGGAGTGAAAGAGGGGGTGTGAACTGCAAATACTAAAGCTTCCGCCTAACAAAAGAGGATAGCATTTCCGGTCACGCCATCGTCGCTGCCTTCTTGGTCAAGGTGAGTGTCAAAAAGGAGACTGGTTAATTCCTCATAGATGTATTCCGTACACTCCCGGGAAGCGTTCCTTCTTCTCTTAACATGGGATGGAAAGAATGAGAATTCATCCCCAAAGTACTTTGTCCGCAGGATGCTTCTGACCACTGTGGTTCTAATAGCCGCATAGTCTCTCCTCCTCTGGAGGTGCGAGGCACGCAGCCACTCCCTCTCCTGACTCTTGCGGTCCTTTTATCCTCCTGACCCCTGATCAAGCCTCACCTCTCCTCTTTTTCCCAGATCGACTCCGATCTTTTTGAACCTGGACTATTCCCTTTGCCATAGCACTTTTTCCAATCACTCCCACCTTTCACCCCTCACCCTTTTAGCCTCCGACTTTTTGCAAGCCCCATTTCCCCGCTTATTCTTCCTTCTTTCCCCTTCCATCTCCTTATATTTTACATCCTTTCCCGGCTTTTACTCTTTCCTGCTCCCTCCCGCAGAGGCCAGTGAATTATACGTTTTCCCCCCCAAAGGAGGTGTGACTTGAAGGTCAACGCTATTTTTGGTCCTTTTTAAAAATAAGCAAAGAAGCAGAAATCTTAGACACATAAGAGGCATAGGGCCATGTCCCAATTATGTCTTTTTATTATCATTTTATTATTATTACTACTCTAAACAATATTGTACATCGTTTAGTTGCACTGGTTTCAGTCCCCTACTCATGGCATTTTTTTTATGTTGGCATAGAATCTTTAAGTCTTATGGAGGCAAATAGTGGATTTTGCCTATAATCTGGGGTCACCTTCAGGGGGTGAAAGCTTTCCAACCCTTAGAAAGCCTCTCAGTGGAGAATGGTTGGCAGGAATGACATCAGTTAAAAATATGTTACTTCATACAAGTGCAAGCTTGTTATGCAAATCCTTTTCTGGGCACTGGTAATATTGAACAGCAAGCCAGTTTATTTTTCAAACAAAGGTGTTTCTTTAAGAGCTTTTCAAGTACTATATAATCTATTTGTTGTAATGTGGATGTTGTATTTTTTCATATGTTGCAATGTGGAATTATTGTTCTACTCCATAAGTTATCATGTGAAGTATATCTTGTGAGAACATTAGTTAGAAATCACTAGTAATCACAATTTATTTTATTTTAATTTTAATTTTTTTTTTTTGGTTCTGGGGATTGAGCCCAGGGATTCCTTTTTTAAAAAATATTTATTTTTCAATTGTAGTTGCACACAATACCTTTATTTTATTTATCTTTATGTGGGGCTGAGGATCAAACCCAGGGCCTTGCACTCTACTACTGAGCCACAATCCCAGCCCCATCCAGGGGTTCTTTACCACTAAGTTACATCACCTGTCCTTTTTTCTAACCCTTATTTTATTTTATTTGTTTATGTGGTGCTGGGGATCAAACCCAGTGCCTCACACATGCTAAGCAAGTGCTCTACCACCGAGCCACAACTCTGGCCCCCCATCACCTGTCCTTTTTATTTTTATTTTATTTTTATTTTTGAGATAGGATTTCACTGAGTTGCTGAGGGTCTTGCTGGATGGCTGAGGCTGGGTTCAAACTTGCCATTCTCCTGCCTCAGTTTCCCAAGTTACTGGGATTATAGGTATGCACCCAGCATTACTTCTTTTCTTTACCAGATAATCATTAAAATTATAGTGAGGAACAGGATATTTCAGGCTCTAAAGAGACATTTAACCAAAGTTCTCCTTGAAAAAGCAATTTTATATTATCTCTTCCTCCTGTAACTAGCATATTATGCTTGCCAAAATAAGGGGTAATTTTCTTTTATAGGCTAGGTATAATTTTCAGTTCTTCCAGAATGAACACCGAGGCAAGAGATTTCATGACACCAAAGCACTTAGAAATTTTTCAAAAGGTATTGTTGATGTGTCTTTATTCTCTGTTCAAATCATTATTGCACAGCATTTAAGTATATCATACTGGTTTCAACCCACTGTGCATCCATCAGTCCATTCATTCATTCAATTCATTTAACAATATTGAATAACTTCTATGTGCCCAGCCATGTTTCAAGCACAGGGGTTCTTTACAACTAAGTTACATCACCCGTCCTTTTTTTAACCTTTATTTTATTTGTTTGTTTATTTTTATGTGGTGTTGGGGATCGAACCCAGTGCCTCACGCATGCTAGGCAAGTGCTCTACCCTACAACCACAACAAGAGCCCACAACAACCCAGAAAAAGAGCTATAACCCCGGCCCCCCATCACCTGTCTTTTTTATTTTGGGGACAGAATTTCACTGAGTTAGGAAAGGAAGTAGAGAAAGTTCAGAATATAAAAGTATTCCCAGACACAGTGGACCACGCCTGTAATCCCAGCAACTCTGGGGGCTGAGGTAGGAGGATCACGATTGGAAATCACGATTTGTAAAACAAAACAAAGAACAACAACAACAAAATAAGTCTTCTTTTTGCCGGGCATGGTGGTGCATGCCTATAATCCCACAGCTCAGGAGGCTGACACAGGAGGATCAGGAGTTCAAAGCCAGCCCCAGCAACTGTGTGGCGCTAGTGATTCATTGAGACCCTGTCTCTAACAAAATACAAAAATTGGGCTGGGGATGTGGCTCAGTGGTTGAGTGCCCCTGAGTTCAATCCCTGGTACCTCCCCACAAAAAAAAATAACAACAACAAAAAAACAAGTCTTTTAGATGGTAGTTAGGAGATGGCCAGTAAATGAACGTATATATAATAAATATAATAATAGACTGTGATGGAAAAGGGCTATATTATATTAGACAGGATGGTCAGAAAGGCCTCACTGGTAATGTGACATTTGAGTGGAGAGCTTAAGAAAGTGAGGGCACAAACTATGCAGATATTAGTGGGAAAACCCGATATATCTATGTCATGATATTTATGTCTGCATTTGTTGTTTATTCGGCTTCCTACATCCCCTCCTCAAGCCCCTTTGTCTCTCAGTGGTCACTATTTTGCGTAGCATGAATCTGAAAGAGCATATTCAAATAACCTGATTTATGCACATAAATTCCCCATATTCTATACTCCTGGCTAGCTTCTTGCTATCATTTAGGCGAATTGTCCGTTTCCAGCCCCTGTAGGAAGTCATATCTGTATCTCCATGCCTATTTCATTGTTTGTTGCTGGTGCATTGTGTGCTATTCTACAGCATATTTACTTATCTCTCTCACTGCTCTGATCACTGTATTCATAATATTTTGCTCATAAATATTTAGTAAGGTAAAATAAGATGCAGTTTCTCCTCTAATATTCACAACCACCCTCTGAGGTTAGTATTATTGCCATTTTACTGATGGTAAAACCAGGATTCAAAGGTTTATAGTTTTTACTAAACTGTGAAGCAGTTCATGGAGGCAAGTGTGTCAAGGCAGTCCTGGTTTGGTTTTTTCTTTCTCTATGTTTATTAATGAGAAATAGAAAATATGCAGAATGTTTTATTTTATAGGACATAATCTGGGTATGGAAGTTTCATTTTTTATTAGTTTTCTTTCCTAAGTCAGATTATATCAGGTTCTTGTATAATTCCCTAGTTATAAATATTAAGAGCTGAGAGGCATGATTAGTCTTTTTACCTGAACATTTTTCAATACAAATTTAAAACATCAGAAGTAAAAAGAAGAGTGCAATGGGTACTTTAATATATATATTTTTTTCTTTTTTGGTATGGGAATGAACCCAAGGGCACTTAACTACTGAGCAACATCCCCAGCCTTTTTATTTTTTATTTACATATAGGGTCTCACTAAGTTGCTTAGGGCCTTGCTGAGTTGCTGAGGATGGCATTGAAATCTTGAGCCTCCTGCCTTAGCCTCCTGAGTTGCTGGGATTACAGGCCTGTGCCACTGTGCCTGGGAATACTTTTATATTCTGAATTTAGATTTAACAATTGTTAACCTTTGCCATGTTAGCTCATATGTGTTCACTCTCTCTTTTCACTCATTTATTTTTAAAAATCCATTTTGCCTGAACTATTTGGGACTTTCTGGTATTATTTTTAAGTAAACATAAATACATGCAAAAAAGAACATTTATTGTAAGTGTACAGCTCAAGGCATTTTCACAAAGCGAACACACCTGTATAATTAAGCATTGAGATCATGAAATAGAACATGATCAGTTTCTGAAAGACCTTGCCTATATCCGCTACCTGTCACAATTTAACACCAAATTAATCCCAATTCTGACTTCTATCACTGTATAATGATTTGGCTTTCTTTGGAACTTTATAAACAGTTAGTACATTTTTGTGTGTGTGTTTAGATTCTTTGGGGCTTAAGATTTTCTTGTTGAGGCAGGCATAGTGATGTGGGCTATATATCCTAGCTACTACTTGGGAGGCTGAGGCAGAAGAATCACACATGTTTGAGGCCACCCTCAGCAACTTATTGAGACCCTGTCTCAAAATAAACATTTTTTTTTTGTACTGGGGATTGAAGTCATGGGCATTCAACCACTGAGCCACATCCCCAGCCCTATTTTATATTTTATTTAGAGACAGGGTTTTACTGAGTTGCTTAGTGCCTTGCTTTTGCTGAGGCTGGCTTTAAACTCACAGTCCTCCTGCCTTAGCCTCGTGAGCCACTGGGATTACAGATGTGTGCCACTGTACAAGGCTTTCAAACATTTTAAAGAAAGGCAGGGCTATGAATGTGACTCAGTGGTATTTGCCTAGAGTGTGCAGGATCCTGGGTTCAATCCTCAGTACCAAAAAAATTTTAAAATATTTTTTTTGTTATTTCATGTTATTTGGTGTAGTAATAATTCCTTTATTTTCATTGCTATATGGGATCATATTAAAGAATATACCACAAGATAGTTAACACTTTCATTATAGATGGATATTGTGATTATTTCCATTTTTTAGCTTACAAATTGTACTTGTGAAGATTCTAATACTTGTCTGTGGTGATTTGTCGTCACGTTTCAGTTTGGTATATATCTCAAAGTAGAATTGCGGAAACAGGTTATGTATATGCATGGGTTTAGTAGATACTGTCGTCCAGTTTTCTAAAGTGATTGCATGAAAATATAATACTCCTAAAAGAAATTTTTAAGAGTTCAAGTTGCTCTAGAATATTTCCATCAGTTGTCATTGTCTTTTTAATGAAAAAAGTTGCCAATTTAGTGGTTACAATTGTTATCTCACTGTGGTTCTCCTTTACATTTTTCTGGTTATGGATGTGCACCTTCCGTTTAGGTTTGTTAGTCATTTGGGTATTTTTATGAGGTTCCTGTTCAAGTCTTGATTACTTCTTTGGGAATATCTTTTGTATTGGTTTGTGTTGTATTATATTCAAAATGTGAATATTGTGTGGAATATATGTGCTGAAAATCTCAATGGCCTGCATTTTCAGCTTCAATAATGTTTTAATTAACATAATATATCAAATTTAATGTTCAGTTCATTATATTTATTATTTTTTTCTCTTAATGGTTGGTGCTTCTTTGTCCTGGTTAAGAAATATTTGCCTTTCCCAAGTTCATTAAGATATTTTTCTATATTATGTTATTGTTTAATCTCTCATATGTATATTTACAATCCATCTGTGACTGATTTTTGTATGTTATCTGTATGGTTATGAGTAAAGGCCCAGTTTGATTGTTGAAATGGACATGAAGTCAACTCCTAAACACTTATTGAAAAGATCATTCTTTCCCTTATGTAGTGTTATCTTTTTCATAGATCAGATTATTGAGTTATATACATGGGTTTGGTTCTAGGTTCTGTTCATTTTGGTTTGTCTATTCTTGTATGAATACCATTGCCTTAATTAATGTAACTTTACAATATATCTTATGTGTAGTCATATAAGTCCCATACTTCAATAATGTCTTGGTTGTCGGCATACGCCTCTAATCCCAGCGGCTCAGGAGGCTAAGACAGGAGGATCGCAGGTTCAAAGCCAGCCTCATCAACAGTGAGGTGCTAAGCAACTCAGTGAGACTCTGTCTATAAATAAAATACAAAATAGGGCTGGGGATGTGGCTTGGTGGTTGAGTGCCCCTGAGTTCAATTCCCTGTAACTAACAAACAAACAAACAAAAAACAATTGCCTTGGTTATTCTTGGTCTTTTGAATTTCCATATATATATTTTAGAATCAGCTTGTTTGTTTCCACAAAAAATTTTTCCTGATGTTTTGATTTAAGGCACCGCTTAATAGATCAATTTGGGGAGCCTACATCATGACACTTTACCCCTAAATATTCCAGCATTCATCTCCTAATGTTTAGGAACATTTTGTAAATAATTACCATTGTCTCACCAAGGAAAATTAACAGTCATCCCCTAACATCTGTTGTTCAGATTTCTTTTTCTCCAGTAGCTGTTATGGCTAGATAAATATATTGTGGGTTTTTTTTGAGATTTTATTGGTGCTGCTTTCTCTAGTTTTTTGAATATGGGAAAATTTACTTATTAAATTGAAATCATTGTTTCCTCTGCTCAAACAGTGCAATCATTTGTTAGTAGAATCCCATTCACATTGGCCGCTGTGTCTCTCCCCTATTCTTTTTTTAATATTTATTTTTTAGTTTTAGGTGGGTACTATATCTGTAATTTATTTTTATGTGGTGCTAAGGATCCGACCCAGTGCCTCATGCATGGTAGGTGAGCACTCTACCACTGAGCCACAACCCCAGCCCCTCTACCCTATTCTTCCTCCCTCTTTCTTTTCCTTTCCTTCCCTTCCATGCTGGGGATTCAGCCTGGAGCCTTGCACATTCTAAGTGCTGTACTGCTGAGCTACTCCCCCAGCCCTGTCTTTTTTCTTTGATTATATAAGCTTTCAAATATATTCAAGCTAGGAAGTAGTAAAATAAACATGCACATATTCATTTCTCCAGCTTCAATAATTAATACCATTTTGCCAATTTTGTTTTCTCTAGTCTCCTTACTCCCCCACATCCCAGATGTCATATCATTACAAGGGTAAATAACTCACTATGTGTTCTTTATTCAGGTACATTAAGTAAACACCAGACTATGATAATACTTAATAAAATTAACAGTAATTCCTTATACCATCTAATACTAAGTCTATATTCAGATTTCTGACTAAAGATGTCTTTTTTTGTGTGGTGCTGGGGATTGAGCTCAGGGCCTTGTGCTTGCAGAAGAAAGCACTATACCAACTGAGCTATATCCCTAGCCCCTTAAAGATGTCTTTTTTTAATATTTATTTTTTGGTTATAGGTGGACACAATATCTTTATTTTATTTTTATGTGGTGCTGAGGATTGAACCCAGTGCATCACGCATTCTGGGCATGTACTCTACCTCTGAGACACAACCCCAGCCCTCTTAAAGATGTCTTTTTACGGTAGCTTTGTTAGGTCAGTATCCAAACACTGGATATTTTTTTTTTCTCTCAAGTTTGTTTTCCTATAAGGCCCCTTCATAGCTCCCCTTTTAAAAAGACCATTGATTATTTGAAGAAACTAAGTCGTTATTATTACAGATTATCTCATATTCTGAATATAAGTGATTGCTTTCTCAAAGTAGCTTTTCCTTCTCATCCCTACATTTCCTGTTCTTTAGCATTTAGAGCTAGAGGCTTGATTAGATTCAGTTTTAGTATTGTTTAAGAGAAATCTTTTCAGGCAGTGTGGTGAATTTGCTGTTGCATTTTAACTGATGCTAGAATTGATTTGTTATTTCAGATATTATCAGCTTTATCCCTCTTGTAGCTTTTCCAACCCCTCTTTCTCCAATAGTTTGTGTGTGTGTGTGTGTGTGTGTGTACCGAGGATTGAACTGAGGGGCTCTCAACCACTGAACTACATCCCCAGCCCTATTTTGTATTTTATTTAGAAACAGGGTCTCACTGAGTTGCTTAGCACCTCACTAAATTGCTGAGGCTGGCTTTGAACTTGCGATCCTCCTGCCTCAGCCTCTTGAGCCACTGGGATTACAGATGTATGCCCGGCTCTCCAAAAGATTTTTAGCAGACATTGATAATTGGCATAAATCAATTGTGTCAGTAGTGGCTGAAAATTAATCATGTCTAATTCTTTGAATATTTGTTCATTATTAACTAGAATTATTTTATAAAGAAAATCTTTCCTTCATGGGGTGTTTTCACTTTGGTTTTTCTTTTGTTTGTTTTTTTGGTACCAGAGATTGAACTCAGGGATGCTTAACTATTGAGCCACATCCCCAGCCCTGTTTATCTATTTTTTTGGGGGACAGGGTCTTATGAAGTTGCATAGGGCCTCAAAATTTCAATCCTTTGGGCTGGGGTTGTGGCTCAGTGGTGGAGTGCTTGCTTAACATGCATGAGGCACTGAGTTCAATCTTTAGCACAACATATAAATAAATAAAAAAGGTCCATCAACAACTAACAATTTTTTTTTTAAACTTGCAATCCTCCTGCCTCAGCCTCCCAAGTCTCTGGGATTACAGGTGTGTGCCACCATATCCAGCTTTCACAGTTGTTTTGTATGCTGAAATATATTTCATAAAAGAGAGTTAGGATAAATGCTGTTACTTTTTATGTTTTTGGAGTGATGAGTTGGTTTCTTTGTTCTTCTATAGTTTTCTTTCTCTTCTTTCTTCTTTTCTGCTGTACTGGAGATTGAGCCACTTGGGGGTGCTCTACCACTGAGCTATATCCCTGGATCCACAGTTCTTTTTATTTTTTATTTTGAGACAGTCTCACTAAATTACCCAGGATGGCCTCGAATTTGCAATCCTCCTGCCTCAGCCTACTGAGTAGCT
Source organism: Marmota monax (assembly GCF_021218885.2). Taxonomy (NCBI): domain Eukaryota; kingdom Metazoa; phylum Chordata; class Mammalia; order Rodentia; family Sciuridae; genus Marmota; species Marmota monax. The sequence continues at coordinate 188,978 of NW_026692395.1, read as the reverse complement.
GGTGTTACAGGCATGTGCCAGTGTGTTAGGCTTATCAATTTCTTTATCATAATTAGGAATACATGGAGTTTTATGCATTTTAAGTGTATGAATCCATTGTGGTTATGATAAATTAGCAACTCTTTTGTTTGGCTCCTGTGTCCTTTTCACATAGTCTCATTTGTCCTTGTTGGCTTCCTTGCTTTCTGAAATAAGATATTTTAGACTTTGGCTGGGGTTGTAGCTCAGTGGTAAAGCACTTGCCTAGCATGTGTGAGGCACTGGGTTCGATCCTCAGCACCACATAAAAATGAATAAATAAAGTAAATGTCTATCAACAACTAAAAAAAATTTAAAAAAGATATTTTAGACTCATCATGTGCATTCCTCACCCCAACCCTAGAGTCAGCCATTTTGCAAGGAACCATGTGTTTTTACAGTAGACATTGTCATTTAGAAACTAAGATGCAAGTACTCAGAGGATTATTATTTTTTTAAAGATAGAGAGAGAGAGAGAGAGAGAATTTTTTAATATTTATTTTTTTTAGTTTTCAGTGGACACAACATCTTTATTTTATTTTTATGTGGTGCTGAGGATCGAACCCAGTGCCCAGCCCCGCGCATGCCAGGCTAGTGCGCTACTGCTTGAGCCACATCCCCAGCCCCTATTATTGTTTTTTAATCATGTTACCTGGCTTTTGGTTGTGCCCTTTCCTCTGCTATTTCAAATGCATTTGAAGGGCTCTTCTATTGTTCCACTGAAAGTTAGGTAAACACAGCCATTTATTCAGCAAAAATTTATACAACACTTACTACCATGTATATGCTGGGTAAAAGGGATGTAACTGGTATCCTGCATTTGAAGAAGACTCATTATAGAGTGGATGTGCATAAATAGACAGTATCTAAAGAGTGAATGGTATTATATTGGGCAGAGGCAAATGAAGTGGCAGGCAATCAGAGCACAGAGAGGCATCCAAAAATGCTTTGGAAAGGGGAGATAATGTTTGATATTGGATAAGTGGAGGAGGTATGAAAGTGGAGGAACTCTGAAGGGTGTTCCAATCAGAGAAAAGAGTAGGAAATCTCTTGATATAGTCAAGGAAGGCGGAGCTGGGATTGAGGCACAGAGGTAGAGCGCTTGCCTAGCATGTGTGAGGGCACTGGGTTCCATCCTCAGCACCACCTAAAAATAAAATAAAGGTATTGTGTCCACTTACAACTAAAAAATAAATATTTTAAAAAAATAGCCAAGGAAGGCATATATGCAGGCTTATAACTGGAACATATTTGTATGAGTTTTTCAATTTTCAGAAAGTTAACAAAATAATTTACGATAGATATGAAGATGCGAAATATTTTATATATGAATTACTGATTTTTATTTTCAAACAAGTAGTGAAATAGTAAATCTAAAATTAAGATTAGTATTCAATGTATTTTTTGGACCTGACTATATCTTTCAGTTACTTACTTACTTTATTTATTGTAAATTGTTATACATGATAGCAGAATGCATTTTGGTTGTACACGAACTAGAGTCACTCCATTCCTGTCATCATACATGTCCCTAGGGTAATGATGTTCTACTCCATGCCCCTTCTCTTCCTCTCCCTCCCCTTTGCCCAATCCAAAATTCCTCCATTCCTCCCCCATGCTCACCTCCCATTATGGATCAACATTCATTTATCAGAAAAAAACATTCGGCCTTTGTCTTTTTGTTCTGGGGCTTGAACCCAGGGGTATTTAATCTCCAAACTACATCCCCAGCACTTTATTAATTTATTTTTAAATTTTGAGACAGAGTCTAAGTTTCTTAGGGCCTCTCTATGTTGTGGAGGTTGTCCTCAAACACTTGATCCTTCTACCTAAGCCTCCTGAGCTGCTGGGATTATAGGCATGTACCACTACACCTGGCTCAGTTATTTTAATAATATTAAAACATACTTAAGCCGGGCATGGTAGTGCAGGCCTGTAAGAGGCTGAGGCAGGACGATCTTGAGTTCAAAGCCAGCCTCAGCAAAAGTGAGGCACTAAGCAACTCAGTGAGACCCTGTCTCTAAAAATACAAAATAGCGCTGGGGATGGGGCTCAGTGGTTGAGTGCCCCTGAGTTCAATCCCTGGTAACCTCCCCCACCTCTGGAAAAAAAAAAACATACTTACAATTGGTTGGTGCTTATTTTATGCTTTATCTCACTGCTTCCTTACTTTTATTATTTTTCCTTTCTCTGTTAATATTGAGTCTGAATTTTCAAGATACAACCTTGAAAACAGTGCCATATTTATTGTGGTTCTTCACTTATTCTTTTCATCCTGTTTGTATCAACCTGCATTATACCCTGACCACAGCTCCTTGCATACTCAAAAGACAAAGCTATTCCAGAAAACAGTCATCTTTATTACCAATTGGACATTTGCAGTAACTCTGTTATGTCTTAAGTTATGTTGTAATGTGTGCTGTGTCACATGTGGAACCAATTGAGGGTGTCTATCTGACAGATAATGCTTGAATAGAGTGCTACAGACAGGTTTGTGACATAGTGTACTGTTGGTTTACTAGTTGGGAATTTGGGGACCAGGGTTGTGGGAGAATCAGTAGGCTTGGAAGAGAACCACATTTTACTTGTGACCAGGAGGTGAAATGCATATTCTATAAGTTAGTGAAGGATATAGGCAGGCTTGTTTTTCAAGAACGAGGATTCTAGAAGTCACAAAGAAAAGTTTCCAGGTGGGAATGAGAGCAGTGAAATTGTAAAGTAAAGGGGAATAAAATGACTTGTCCCATGGTTTGTCCCCCAAGGGTTTGTGTGTTGGAGGTTTGATCCTCAGTAGGGAAAAGGTGGGGGGTGGTGAACCTTCTTTGGGGGAAGGTACTGGGGATTAAATTCAGGGGCACTTGACCACTGAGCCACATCCCCAGCCCTATTTTGCATTTTATTTAGAGGCAGGGACTCACTGAATTGCTTAGTGCCTTCCTTTTGCTGAGGCTGGCTTTGAACTTGCAATTTTCCTGCCTCAACCTCCCCAGCCACTGGGAGTACAGGTGTTCACCAGGTGCGGTGGTGAACCTTTAATAGTTGAGGCTAGTGGAAAGTGGTTAGGTCATTGGGGGTGCTGCCCTCAGAAGGGATTAACGGAGTTCTCATGGGACCTTAGTTAGTTACTATGAGAGTGAATTATAAAAGAGCAAGAATGCTTTTTTTAATAATCCTCCCTGGCTTCCTGGCTTGCCATATGATCTCTTCCTCTTTCAAATGCTCCTACCATGATGCTGTCTTCTATAATGTGGGTCCTCATCAGAGCCTGAGTCAATGGAGATACTTGATTTTGGACTTTGAGCCTCCAAAACTATGAGCTAAATCGACTTTTTATTTATAAAGTATGCAGCCCCTAGTATTTTCTTATAGTGGTGGAAAACAATATAGCTTGCTACTTTTCATTTCCTCTTTTTGTCTTCTTGATATCAGAAAAGTATTTTTCTAGAGTTTACAAAGGAACAAGTTAGAGAAGATGAGCAGGGAACATGTATGTGGTCTGAGAATGTCAGAATGGTAGAAAACTAGTGAAAAGTAGATATTGATTGGAAGCCTTAAGAAAGAACCATTACCATTAATTAATCATTTAAGTAAAAATGTACTTATCTAGACTCTGATAAGGATGTAGAGTTGTATTAAATTTATTTTCCAGTGAGTCTGATGGGTGAAATAGATACAGATATTGCAGTAGGATGTCGCGACCCCTTGCCCGCAAGGAAGACGCAACTCGGGAATCTTCTTTCAACAGTTTATTCAGGCCCTTGATATTTCTTCTTCTCTCTCTTTGATGCCCCTCCCAGCCTTAATAAAGCATCCCAAGCCCCAATGCAAAGCTGCCGCGTGGAGCTTTCTCACAGGGTGGTGAAAAATCCTGTGCCAACTCTCCCAGATAAGGAGTTGTTTGTCACAGACCACAGCGGAGCCAGCGTCATCTTGTAATGGCGACCATAATCTGCAGAAACGGCAGAAGCGGCTCACCACAGTAGGAAGTACTATGGAGGAGAGATCAGGGTGTGTTGCGAGCAATAGAAATATGGAGGAATGTCTTCTAACTTGTCCTGGGGACTCGAGAAAACTTTCTGAAAGAGACCTTGTTAAGAACTGAATTTTGACATAAAGCTAACTGTTCACCTGGCAATGAATAAGAATCCTCTGAGTGGGAACAGAGAGCAAGTGGTCATTTAGACCACGGAGAGTTGCAGATTGGGGTATACCATCTGGCCTTGAGCCAGGGAAGTACCAAAATTAATGGGTAACTGAGATACCAGTTCATGGTCTTGTAGAGCTAGGGAAAGAAGGCAAAGAAAGAGTTTTAAAAATGATTAAATTTATGCTCTAATATTTAACACTTTAGCCCTCAAAGAAGAACAGCCTCTTCCATTTTACACAGTATGCCATGAAATTATCCAAGAATGATGAAGGTGATATTTTGGAAGCAAGGAGGAGGAGAAATGTTGTCTAACTGCAGTGTGCTGGTGGTAAGGAGGTTTTTGTATGGAGATAGCATCTATGCTAGGTATTGAAAGATAGTCTAAGTTAATAAAGAATGGTAAGAGAGGTAGTCAGTGTGTAAGGTCATGGAGGGTCTTTTTTTATGCTACAAGCTGAAAATTAATGAGGAAGGATTTAAATGGGAGAATATCATGAACTGCATATCATTTTCGAAAGATTACCATGAGTTGGAATTGAAAAGTCCCATTGAGCAAAGCAACATATTTCATATGTATGAAACAGTTTCTGCAGATTGTGCTCAACACTGTGTTACTTTTTTTTTTGTACTGAGGTTTAAACCTAGGGATGCTTTACCACTTGGTTTCGTCCCCAGCTTTTTAAAAAAAATCTGTTTATTTATTTGTTTTTTAATCTGTTCTTTTTAGATATATATGACAGTAGAGTATATTTTGATATATTATACATATGTGGAGTGTAACTTACTCTAATTAGGATCCCATTCTTGTGGTTGTACATGATGTGGACTTTCACTAGTGGTACCCAGCTCTTTTTATTTACTTTTTACTTTATTTATTTATTTATTTTTGAGACAGGGTTGCTGAGTTAGCTCTTGCTAAATTGCTGAGGCTGGCCTCAAACTTGTGATTTCCCTCCCTCAACCTCCCCAATCTTGCCTTTGAAAATACTGTCTGTGGTTCTCACACAAGCCTGTAAGTTAGGTAATACCATTACTGTTTTGTAGATCAGTAATTAGAATTTCTGAAAAGTTAAGGGTAACATTGTAAAGATAATTTTGGAGTTAGGTTAAGAAGTGGGATTTTCTAAATTGTTCCTCCAGCCATTTCAGAAACTGTAGATAAGGAACTGGAGGCAGGGTGGTCAGGGTTCTGTGCTTGTACATCAAAAGAATTGCTGTTTTATCTCATTTACTTCATGAACCTTTGGATAAGGCTTTGTTTGAAAAAGAGGCACTGCATCTTTGAAAATGGGTTAGAATAGGAAAAAATTGTACTTCATGGCATTGGGGATAAAGAAAAAGAGATAGACAAAATGTATATTAATTTTATTTAGTAAGATATAGTAGATGGCTAAATATGGAGGTAAGGGAGGAATTTAGGGTGCTGCTATGTTCGTTTTTGGCTTTGATGACTCAGTAGATGTGGTGCTATTTACTGGAGACAATAGCAGAAGAGAAGATGGGACAGGGAATTCATGTTCACTTTTGTGTGTTTGTAGAATAATCAGGCAGATGTAGCTGGTTGTCAATTAGTTATATTTTTCGTGGCTTAAAATCTGAGGTGGAGATAAAAATTGGAATTTATTGGTGTTGAAAAAATAATTGAAACCATGGGGGCAAATGAGATTACTTAGGGTAGTGTGGTTCTTTAGAAATAAACTCTGAGTTTCCTTTATTTTTTATTGGTTCTTTTTAGTTATAAGAATATCAGATATTGTAAAAAGAGGTTGGTGAAGTTTTTGGCAAAACTTTTGAAACACATGACTAACACGAGACTGATTTTTTTTGGACCCAAATGTATTTTCTCTTATCCTCAATAAGTTTCACCCTCATTAAGAAAAAAGAAATACACTTTGATGTGAGCCACATATATAATTTTAAAATAATTCTTTATTTTAGAATAGTTTTAAATTTACGAAAAATTACCAAGATAGTAGAGAGTTCCTTTATGTCTCACACTGTTTTTTCTGTTGTTGATGTCTTTCTTACTTTACTAAGGTATATTTGTCACAACTATTGAACCTGTGTTAATATATAATCAACAAAAATCCATATTTTATTCAGAATTTCTTTGTTTTTTCTTCTGGTATTATCACATTATATTGAGTCATCATGTTTCCTTCACCTCTCCTTGATTATGACAGTGTCTCAGACTTTCCTGGTGTCAGACTTTCCTTAACAATTTTGAAGTATAATGATCAAGTGTTTGTAGAATGCTCTTCTGTTTGAGTTTTTCTGATATTTTTATTGTGTTTGGACTAGGGCATGAGTTTTACTTTTTCCTCTTTCCATTCTATATTTTTGGAAGGAAGATACTATGTATAGTCCAAACTTATGGGATGGGTGTAATGCATCTTTTTGGGGAGGGGGTGTTTGAAATTCTCCATAGGAGATTTGACTACTGTCCTCCATTTGCCTGTTTGTTTACTCAGTCATTTATATCAGTGTTGACTCATTTATTTTATACTTTGCCTTGTAATCCAATACTACATTATTTAATTTGGTGTTCAGATTGTTCCAGTTTGGGCCATGCCAGCTGTTTCAGATTCACTACTGTGTCTCTTGAAATATTCCCATTATTTCATTGTTTTGGTACTCCTTTACTTTATGAACTACAAGATGCTACAGGCTCATATTTTATATTCCATGCTTCAGTCCTAGAATCAACTATTTCTGTAAAAAGCCCTGATTTCTTTTACTGGAGAATATTATTCACATCAAGATCTGAGTGTTCGATGTTCTCTTTGCTATCAGCATACATACACTACTAACGGTGTATGTGTTCTATCTTTATGTACTTTAAGCTAAACATGAATTCATACTGATGTGTTTGGTTCTAACCCAGTACCATGAACATGGTTTATTATAGCCTTCTCTTGCTTGTCTGTAACCTCCCATTCTAGTGATAAACCTAGCTCCCTATTTACTTATTTGTTCAATCCCAGTGTACATATAAAGTAGTTTCAGAATTCTTAATCAATACCTCAATGAAAAACAACTTTATCAATTAGAGGACAGTATGCCTGTCTTAGTCTCACTGTTTTTACTTGTTTCCAAAGTTACATCATTGTTTGGCATCTCCTCTACACCCTTCAGGAAGTTCTGACATACAGTTGTAATACAGTGATTTTTTTTTTTTTTGGTTACAGTTTGTATTCCATCCTGAGATTACCTGAGCTCCCAAATGACTTTTTAAAATTTTACATATATTATGATTCACTCTGTACTATAAAGGTCTGTGAGTTTTGACAAATGGATAGCAACATACACCACTATAGGGTCATTCAGATAGTTTCACCTCCCTAAAGAAAAAAAACATTTTTGCATTTCATTTAGTCTATCTCCTGCCTTCTAAGTTCTTGGCAAATGCTGTTGACTTTATTGTGTTGATTTTGAAAAGTGCCATACAATTGGAATCATGCAGTATGTATTATTTTCAGACTGTCTCATTAACTTAGAATATACACTCATGTTATTGTATGGGTTAACAGCTCATTACTTTTTATCGTGCTTTTGTGTTGTTGTATTACATTTCTACATGTTTAGGCCCAACAATTCTATAGATATTGTTTTATACCATTGATTTTTAAATATGTTACAAGAAGAGAAGAAATAAATAATTATCCTTTAAAAAAATTTACCTCCATAATTGCCTTTACCATTGCTCTTGGTGTGTGTGTGTGTGTATGTGTATTCTATGGAATCACCTCCTTTCAGCCTGAAGAACTTCTTTTTTTAATATTTATTTTTTAGTTGTAGTTGGACACAATATCTTTATTTATTTTTATGTGGTGCTGAAGATTGAACTCAGGGCCTCACACGTGCCAGGCGAGCACTCTACCGCTGAACCACAACCCCAGCCCAAGAACTTTTTTTTAATATTTCTTGCAAGGCAGGTCTACCTAGTAGCAACAAATTTTCCCAGTTTTTGTTTTTCTGGGAATTTTTTTCTGCCACATATTTTATTTTCTGCTAGCAATTCTATTTTTTTAATTATTTTTTAGTTGTAGTTGGACACAATAACTTCATTCTATTTATTTATTTTTATGTGGTACTGAGGATCGAACCCAGGGCCTCGCATGCACTAGGCAAGCGCTCTACCGCTGAGCCACAACCCGGGCCCCACAATTCTGCTTTTAATTTAGATATAATGCACATAAAAACATTTTAAGGCATAAAATTCAGTGATTTTTAGTATATGCACAAAGTTTTGCAGCCATTATCTCTAATTCCTGGACATTTTCATTACCCTGAAAAGAAATGACATATCCATTAGCTGACACTCCCCATTCCCACTTCTCCCAGCCATTGGCAACCATTATATGCTTCCTGTATTTGTGAATTTGCCTATTTTAGATACTTTATATAAATAGATTCCTACAATATATGAACTTTTGTACCCGGATTCTTCCACTTAATGTAAGATTTTCAAGGTTTATGCATATTTTGGCATGTAATAGTGCTTCATTCCTATTTATGATTGGATGACATTCCCATTGCATGAATATGTCACCTTTTGTGTATCCATTCATCAGATTATGGGTGGAAAGATTCACTTTTATCCTTTATAATTATTGCTGCTATGAACTTTTAATAAACATTTTTGTGTGGTCATATCTTCTCATTTATGGGGATTGTGTACTTAGGAGTGGAGTTATTGGGCTGTCTGGTAACTCTGTATTTAATTTTTTGAAGAACTGCCAAACTGTTTGCCAAAGTGGTTCTATCATTTTACATTACAACCAAGAATGTATGAGGGTTCCAATTCCTCTACATCCTTGCCAACACTTGTTATTTCCCATTTATTTTTATTACAACCATCCTAGTGGGTGCCTATGATGAAAAGTGTGATTACATTTTTTAAAATATTTCACTGCTGACCTCTTTTGAGCTTCACCTCTTCCTTTTGATCTTCTGTCCCACATCTGAGCAAGACAGTGAGCAAGAAAATCATGGCAATATATTCAAATCCTGCAAGCTTTGTCTTTATCCGGGATTGAATTCAGGGGCACTCGGCCACTGAGCCACATTCCCAGCCCTATTTTGTATTTTTATTTAGAGACAGGGTCTAACTGAGTTGATTAGCACCTCACTTATGCTGAGGCTGGCTTTGAACTCACAATCCTCCTGCCTCAGCCTGGGATTACAGGTGTGTGCTACCACACCTGGCCAAGCTTTGACTTACTGCATGAGAGAACTCTTACATTCTGACCAGAGTAAAAACTCAAGTCAGGCGCATTTCCTCCCTTTTTCTGATCTGCTTAGGATACTTTCTTTACTCGTCCCTGAAAAGCCTTGTTTGTGTAAGTGGTAAACCTTTTCATACCCTCCTGGTTTCAGTCTGAATACTGTGACTGAATTTTGTAGGAGATGGTCCCTTCTTCCTTTACAGAGTGTTAATAACAATTGACACAGTAAGTGTGGTGCTGTGACTCTGATAACCACCAGAGGGGAGTCTTTCTTTAATTGCTTTAACCTGCTGACTGGTTCTGCTGCCTGATGGCAGGCATTCAGGATGAGCTTGCAGGCTAGTTTTTACTTTGACTTGTGCTGTGCTGTAGTGTTACTTCCTACAGAACCTCTGTTATAGATTTAGCTAAGTCAGAAGTTTAGACAATTTAATTGGAATTTAGGTATAGAAGTATGGGGTTGGGGCCCTCCTTAAAGTGGCCCATATATCTTGATGTAGACCTTTTTGTGTCAGTTAAAGCACTGACTTTTGCTAGGCTTAGCCTCTGACCAATTGGTTATATGTCTCAACTAGACTTTGACACTGCAGTCATTCAGGTGGTCACTTTTGAAAGTACAGCTATTAGGAAGTATAAAGAGACAGGAAAAAGGAGAAAAAAGGCAACCATTGTATGTCATGCTAAGGTCTGTATGCCTAAGAGCAGATGGCACACCAGGACCCTTTAATACCTTGTTTGCTGCTGCTGCTGCTTCCATTTGTGTCTCTACTGTAGCAAAGATCCTTTTCCTCAGGATTATAGGGAAGGAACACCCATGGCACCATTGTGGCAAGAGAAAGGGGTAATTCAAGCCCAACATAAGCCCTTGATCCTTAAATCCTGTATAAATAACAATGCCATCAGAGGAGACCCCTACAGTGACAATGCTGATTTGGAGCTTTCTGTAGGAAGAAATTTCTACAAATGAGCAAGTGTTATAGTCAGCTTTTTCACTGCTGTGACCAAAAGACCTGACAACAATTTTATAGGGAGGAAAAATGTATTCGGGGCTCAGAGTTTCAGTGGTCACAGTACATAGATGGCTTCGGGCCTGAGATGAGACAGGACATCATGGCAGAGGGCAGAGAGAAGGAAAGCAACTTAGGACATGGTCAACAGGAAGCAGAGTTCCTCACCAGGGGCAAAATATAAACCCCAAGGTGTGCCCTCAATGGCCTACCTCCTCCAGCTACACCTTACTTGCCTAAGTTTACCATTCAGTTAATCCATTCAAATGGATTGGATCAATGTGCTGATTGGGTTAAAGATCTCATAACCCAATCACTTCACTACTAAACTTTAGTGCATTGTCTAACACATGAACTTTGTGGGGGGTAACTCACATCTAAAGCATAACAGCAAGGTAGAGACAACCCCTTGGAATATATCCAGCAACAACAACAATTACAACAAAATGAAGGTTCACAGTTTTACCTAATAGGAACTAAAAATTTGCTAAGATTGTAGTAAAAGAGTAAAGAGATAAAAGGGTGCCAGTTGGTGCTGAAATGCAGCAATAGGCAAACCCTCGTTGAAGACTTTAGTACTGGAGCTCAAAATAGATATACCTTAAGATAACACTAAATATAAAGCACCTTCTATGATTTCAGGGGAGTTCCTGAATATAAAAAATAAACAAGTCTGTATTCTTTAACTCTTGGAACTACTTCCTTACCTGAATTCCTCACATTTGTACATTCACTGTCTGAAAATATTGCATGGTGGGTATGAGCACTCCAATCCAATGAGGGATAGAATAAAAATAAAGATACTTGTACTTCTTTGTTTACAATCTCAATGCCTTTCAGTTTGTTTACTTTCCTGTTTGTCCTTGCTAGAAGTTTCAGTACTTGTCAAATTAAAGTAGAATAGGCATCCTTGTCTTCTTCTTGACCGTAGGGATGAATCTTTAACCATTAAGTATGATGTCATCTATGGATTTTTCATAGATGTCCTTTATCTGATTGAAGAAGTTTCCTTCTACTTTCAGTTTGTTAAGTGATATTTTTTGTTTTATGGCAGTGCTGGGGATTAAACTTAGGGCCACACATTTGCTAGGTAAGTGTTCCATCATTGAGCTACACCACTTACCCTAAGCAGGTGTCTTTTTAAATTTTTATTTTATTTATTTATTTTGATGCTGAAGATTGAACTCAGGGGCCTTGTGCATGCTAGGCAGTCACTCTAGCCCTGAATTACACTCAGCCCTGTTGAATAGTTCTTCATGAATATGTTGGGTTTTATTAAATCCTCTTTCTGTGCCTATTGAGATGATCATGTGCTTTTTGTCCTTTATTAATATTGTTAGGTCCTTGCTTAGCATCTGGATGTCCATCTTAAGTGACAGGTGCCATCTTAAGAAAAAGGTTTGATTTCCCACACTTGGGCCTTTCTGAGAAAGGCTCTCCATTCTCTCATACCAACCCCACCCTTAATCACCACTTTAGGGCCCACCAAGCTCTAATCCCTGAGCCTGCCCCATAAAAGTCCCAGAACTCAAATCTGTGTTGCCTCTCTGTCTTTGGAGAGATGACCTTTATTTGTGAGTTCTGACAAATAAACTCTCGTGTATATCTCTGCCTGGTCACCGTCTTTCATTTCTCAGTCGCCTGTCTCTCGGTCCCTCACTTTCCTTTCAAATATAGTGCATTATATTGATTTTCTTAGATTTAATCAGCCTTTTATTTCAGGGGTAGATCACACTTAATCATAGTATAAAATACTTTTTATGTGTCTGGATTTGGTTTACCAGTATCTTGAATAGGACTTTGTGTTTATATTCATGAAGGATATTGGGTCTGTAGGTTTCTTGTCATATCTTTCTCAGAATAATATTGGCTTCATGGAATTAAAAAAATAATTTATGAGATTGTTATGGTTTGGATGTAAGGTGTCCCCTAAAAGTGCACGTGTTAGGCAACATACGAAGGTTTGTAGGAGAAATGATCGGATTGTAGCCCTAATTTAGTCAGGGAATTAATCCCTAGTGGGATTAACTGAGTGGTAACTGGAGGTAGTTGGGGTGTGGCTAGAGAAAGTGATTTATTAGGGGTGTGGCTATGGGTTATATACTTTATATCTGGTGAGTGGAGTCTCTCTGCTTTCTGATCACCATGTGAGCTGACACTCTTCTGCCATGATGTTCTGCCTCACCTCGAGCCCTGAGGAATGGAGCCTGCCTTCTATGGACTAAGATCTCTTAAAACCGTGAGCCCCCAAATAAACCTTTCCTCCTTTACAGTTGTTCTGGTCAGGTCCTTTAGTCACAGCAGCGAAAACGCTGACTAAAACAGAGGTGTTCCCTCATCTTCTTCCTTTTTTAAAAAGTTTGTGAATATTTCATATTAATTCTTCTTTAAATATTTGATAGAATTCATCAGTGAAGCCATCAGGGCCTCAGATTTTCTTGTGGGTAGAGTTTTGATTACTAATTTGATTGCTTCACTTGTTATAGATCTATTCAAATTGTCTATTTTCTCCTATGTCAGATTTAGTAGTTTATGTTTTTTTTAGGAATTTGTCATTTCATTTAAGTTATCTAGTTTATTACCACATAATTGTCCATATCATTTCTTCATTTTATTTCTATAAGATTGTAAGTAATGTTCCTTCTCACATTTCTTGTAATTTTGAGTTTTCCCTCCTTTTACTTGGTCAGTCTAGCTAAGGGTTTGCCAATATTATTGATCTGTTCTAAGTGCTCCTTTTGGTTTCATTGATTCTTCTCTCTTGTCTTCCTATTTGCTATTTCATTATCTGCTCTCCAATCTCTATTATTCTCATTCTCTGCTTGCTTTGGGTTTAGTTTTCTTTTCTTTTTTTAGTTTATTAAGGTCAGAGTCAGGTTGTATTTTGAGATATTTCTCATTTTAAGATAGGCATTTACATCTATAAATTTTTATCTGAGTACTGTTTCTGCTTCATGTTTTGGTAGGTTGAGTTGAACGTTTTATTCATCTCAAAGAACTTTATAATTTCCTGTGTGGCTTCTTCTTTGACCCTTTTGTTATTTAGTAGTGTGTTATTTGTTTTCCACTTTTAAACTGAATTTCCAAAATATCCTTCTCTTACTGATTTCTAATTCAATTTCATTTTTTTATTGTTTTGTTATTATTCAGTCCTTTTTTAAAATATATATTTTTTTAGTTTTAGGTGGACACAATATCTTTATTTTGTTTTTATGTGGTGCTGAGAATCGAACCCAGTGCCTCACGCATGCTAGGTGAGCACACTACCACTTGAGCCACATCCCCAGCCCTTATTCAGTCTTTTAAAAATGTATTGAGACTTGTTTTTGACCTCACATATGGTCTCCCTTAGAGAATAGTTTATACACACTTGAGAAGAATGTGTGTGTTATGGTTTATATATGTGGTGACCCCAAAAAGTTCATTTGTGAGATAATTCAAGAAAGTTTAGAGGTGAAATGATTGGATTATGAAAGTTTTAACTTAATCAGTGAATTAATCTCTTGATAGGGATTAACTGGGCAGTAACTATAGGCAGTTAGAATGTGGCTGGAGTAGGTGGGTCTTTGGGGCTTACTTTTGGGGTATATATTTTGTTCTTGGTGAGAGGAGAATTCTCTCTCTGCTTCTTAGTTCCATGTCCTGAATTGCTTTCTTCTGCCATGTTTTGCCTCATCTCAGTCCCAGAGCAATGAAATCAGCTGTCTATGGACTGAGACCTCTGAAATCATGAGCGCCAAATACCTTTTTCTCTTCTACATTATTCTTATTGGGTATTTTGGTCACAGCAGCAAAAAAGTTGTCTAAAACAAAGTGTATTCATCTGTCATTGGGTGGAATAATCTATACACATCTGTTCAATGTAGTGAATAAATACTGTTATTCAAGTCTTTGTCTTTATTGATCTTCTGTTTAGTTGTTCTGTAATTGAGGCAGCCACCTAATACTATTAAATTGTCTATTTCTATGTCAATTCTGTTTTTACTTCATGTATTTTGCAGTCTGTTGTTAGGTGAATACAGATTAATTATAGTTATATCTTTTTGATGAATTGACATTTTACTACAACGTGTCATCCTTTGTTTCTAATAACAATATTTGTTTTAGTCTCTTTTGGGATGATAGGGGTTTAGCTCAGTGGAAGAGTGCTTTCCTGGTACACATGAGGCCTTGGGTTTCATCCTTAGTACTGGAAAAAACAGTAGTCCCTTTTGTCTGATATCAGTATAGCTACTCCAGCTCACTTCTGATTGCTGTTTGTATGGAATATCTTTTTACATTCTTTCACTTCTAATTTATTTGTACCTTTGGATAAAAAATCAGTCTTTTGAAGGCAACATATAGTTGGACAATATTTTGATGATCTTACAAGTCTCTATGTCTTTATTGGAGAATTCAGTACATTCATATTTAATACAATTACTATTTAGGTAGAATTAATATTTTTAATTATTTTTTAGTTGTAGATGGACACAGTACCTTTATTCTATTTATTCATTTTTATGTGGTGCTGAGGGTTGAATCCAATGCCTCACATGTGCTAGGCAAGCACTCTACCACTGAGCTACAACCCCAGCCCCTACATATTTTTTAAAAATATATTTTTAGTTATAGATGTACAAAGACCTTTATTTTATTTTTATTGGGTGCTGAGGATTGAACCCAGTGCCTCTCACTTGCTAGGCAAGCGCTCTACCACTGAGCTATACCCCCAGTCCTACATATATGTTTTGTGATTTGTTATCTATATGTTTTATGCCATTTTTCTTCTGTTTTTACTTCACTGCTTCCATTTATCTGAAATATATATTTTATAGTGTACCTTTTCAGTTCCCTTGTTGTTTCTTTTGCTATAATTTTAATTTATTTTTTTACTTTTGCTAAGGAGATTACTGTTGACACCTTAATTAATGAGAATCTAGTTCTGACTTATATGAACTTACTTTGAATAGAATATAAACATTTTGCTTCTATATCAGCTCTGCAGTCTCCTTCTTTATGCTATTGGTGTCACAGTTGCATCTTTACATATTGTGTATTCATCAACATAGATTTATAATTATCACAGCAGTTGTGTTTTTAATCACATTGGAAATCATAGAGTAGTAGCAAATAAAATAACTATATTATGGTGTTTAAAAATATTATTTACCTACATAGTTACCATTACTGATGCACTTTATTTCTTCATGTGACTTTAAGTTATGATCTAGTGTCCTTTCCAATCAGACTGAAGGGTTCCCTTTAGTTTTCTTAGGGCAGCCGCTAACTGCTATATCTCTCCCAGTTTTTGTTTATCTGGGAATGTCTTCACTTTTGAGGAAAAGTTTTATTTTCTTTACTAGAAATAGAATTCTTAGTTGACAGGGTATTTTTTTTTCTTTGAGCAACTTGAATATGCCATCCTGCTGCCTTTTATGGCCTCCATGGCTTCTGAGAAGAAGTCACTTTACATTTTGAGTTCTGCTGTTTGTGAAGAGTTGTTTTTTTTTTCTCTTGCTGATCTCTGATTTTTTTTACCTTATTTTTGTCTTTTATTATTTTGACTATGATGTGCCTGTGTGTATTCTTGTACATTTGTCCTAGATGGTGTTTGTTTGTGGTCTTGAATGTTTAAATAAACGTGTTTACATCAAACTTGTGATGTTTTCATCCATAATTTGTTCAAATATTTTCTTCCCTTTTGTCTCTTTTCTAATCTCCATTATGGATATTTGGGTGCTTAATAATTTTTTTTAGGTTTTTTAAAAAAATATTTTTTAGTTGTTGATGAACCTTTATTTTATTTGCTTATTTGTATGTGGTGCTAGGAATCAAACCCAGTGCTTCACACGGATGAGGCAAGTGCTCTACCACTGAACCACAACTCCAGCCCCTTCTTTTAGGTTTTTGAGACTGTATTTGTATCTGTGTTTCTTTCAGTACTAGGCATTGAACTCAGGGGTGCTTTACCACTGAACTAGATTCCCAATCCTTTTATTTTTTTATTTTGAGACAGGGTTTTACTAAATTGCTGGGGCTGGCCTTGAATTTGTCATCTGTATGAGTCAGCCTCCTGTGTTGCTGGGATTACAGGCAAGCACCACAATACTTAGCAGAAGAAAGGTTTCCCTGAAGGATAGTCAAATCCAGACTGTGGGGGTAGGAGTGCTAAATTCTAACCACTAGACCCACCAGGAAGTCTCTTTGTTTTTGTTCCTCAGACTGGATAATCTCAATTGACCTATCTTTGACCTTACAGATTCTTTCTTCTGTCAGTGCAGATTTGTTCTTGTGTCCCTTTAGTGCATTTTTCTTATCAGTTTGTATTTATAGTGGGCTTGAGGAATTTAGGAGCTGATCAAAGTAAAAGGTATGATTAAGAGTTGGCAGTATTACACAGACATTTTTTGGGTGCTGTTTGAACAGATGAATATGGGGGAACTGCCTCATATGTGGAGACTGTCCAGAGGTTGTTGCATGAAAGTTACTACCTTGAAGAGGAGAAGGCAGAGGGAATTCCCACAGGAGAGGAAGGTTGGATAGGGGACTTACTTGTCTAATTGATGTCTACTCAGCAGCACAGTGGAGAGAGTCTCTGAGTGAGAGAGAGATCCAAAGGGCAGCAGTGGCTTGAGGTGGAATTCCTAGTATCAAGAATGAATGAATGGGCTGGGGTTGTAGCTCAGTGGTTGAATGCTTGCCTAGCATGTGTGAGGCAATGGGTTCGATTCTCAGCATCACATATAAATAAATAAAAAGTAATAAAGTACCATCATCAACTAAAATATATTTTTAAAAAATGAATGAATGAATGAAAGGAAGACAAACCTGGGGAGAGTGTTAATCTGATTATTAGAGTTGCTACATCATAATATTTGAAATGTAAGGGTTTGAATCAAAATTAAAAGGCATGAATATACAAAAGTATATAGCTTATACACAGGAAAAAAAGCAACCTGTAACTGGGCATAGTGGCATTTGCCTATAATCCTAGCAGCGTGGGAGGCTGAGGCAGAAGGATCTTGAATTCAAAGCTAGCTTCTTCAACTTAGTGAGGCCCAAAGCAACTTGGTGAAACACTCTCAAAATAAATAAGTAAATAAAAAAGGGCTGGGGTTCTGGCTCAGTGGTTAAGCAACTCTGGGTTCAAACCTGGTACCAAAAAATTACAAAAAGCAAACCAGTAGGAATGTCTTAAAAACCCTAAATAATGAACTTATTAAAGACTTCAAAACAGCAATCATAACATGTTTAAAGACCTAAAGGAGAAAACAAAAACAGTGGGATGGCTTAAGGTCTTTATGTCTCAGGTCTTATTTCTTTACCACTGAGCTACATCCCCAGGTCCTCTCCCCCATTGTTGTTGTTCGTTTTTTATAGGTTCTTTTTAAATTATGTATAACATTAGGATTCATTTTGACATAATTATAAAAGCGCGGAATATAATTTGCTCTAATTCCAGGTTTGATATTTTTGTTGTTGCTTTTGTAGTAGATTTTGTTTGTGTGTGCACAGATTTTTTGAACCAGTTTTGTAGTCTGTATTCTTTATATGTTGTCCAATGAAGTCTCTCTTCAGCTTAATCATCAGCTAATGATTGGACAAATATATCATTAAATGTCTGGGACCAATAAATATTCTAGTCTTTGACAGTGGATACCATGTACATGTTGGAACATGCACACACCTCTTAGCCAGGCAGTTTATAGTGCCTTAGCCTTCATTTCTTGCTTGCAGAAAGCTTAAAGGTCAGTTAAAAGTGAGAGTTTGGTACCTTTTCAGGTGTTTCTTAAGCATGGATGCAACCCTACATATGAAGGTGAGCTTCTGTATTCCCTTGAAAGAATCAGAGCATTTCAAACCTCCCATAAAATATCTCATTCCTAGCTTTTCCTTTCATTCTTTGTGTTCAGTGGGTTGTTTGCCCCAAGTGTTGTGGTTTGCCTCAGGCATCTAAGACATTAAAACATTTGTCTGTAAATGTTTTCTGTAAATGTGCCCTGTGGATTCCAATTGTGGAAAGGCTTTTAGTGTGGGTTGTGCAGTGAATCACATATAAACCTTTCAAGTCCAGTCTTCCAGGGAATGTACAGACAAGACAAATAATGACAGTTCTTTGGAAACTGGCTTTGGGAAGAGTGGATACCACTGCTAAGCAACTGAACCAGATGAAGTACTTTCATGACACAGAACTGTCAGGGGAAAGGAATAGCCTCTTACTGAAATGCTATGGACTTTCACTGTTTTTACTCAGTTATATAGGTTTTGTAGAATATGTGCCTTTAAATTTGGTGTAAACCCCTTGATCAATCTCCAGAGATTTGATGTGATTGCCTTTCTATTTTTAACCAGTTTTTTACAAGTCTTTTTAGAGAAGAGCGTTCACTGAGCTCCTCAGCCACTCTAGAATTCTCATATTGCTTTTGATATTGTATCTAAAACCTCACTGCTAAGTCTAAGATCATGTAGGTTTTCTATGTTCTTTTTCCTAAATGTTTTGTAATTTTCTGTTTACCTTTATGTTTATGTGAAGGTGAGATCTGTGATTAGTTTTATTTTGCTGATGGATTCCAATTGTTCCAGCACCATTTGTTATAAAGACTGACTTTTCTCTATTAAATTCCCCTTATGCTTATGTAAAAAATTAGTTGGTCAAATGAACAACCTGATTAAAAAATAGACAAAAGATCTGAACAGATACTTCACCAAAGAAAATATACAAATGGCACATGAGAATCTGAAAAGATGTTCAACATCATGTGTCATTAGGGAATTACAAATTAAAACAACAAGACACCATTATATATCTATTAGAATGTCCAAAATCCAAAACACCAATAGCACCAGATACTGGCAGGAATGTGGAGTAACATGAATTCTCATTTATTGCTGGTAGTGATATAAATTGGCACAGCCACTTTGGAAAAGAGTTTGACAGTTTCTTATTAAAACCAAACATCCTCTTACTATATGATCAAGCAGTTCTGTTCCTTGGTATTCACCCAAGTATGTTGAAAATATGTATACACAGAGGTGAATGTATGTGAATGTCTATAGTAGCTTTAACCATAATTAACAGATTTGTGAACAGCCAAAAGTCCTTCAGTAGGTAAGTGGATAAAGAAACTGGAATACATTTCTAGACAAGGGAATTTTACAAAAAAAAAAAAAAAAGAAAAAAGAAAAAGAAAGAAAGAAAAAGAAAAGATAACAAGGGGCTGGGGTTGTGGCTCAGTGGTAGAGCACTTGCCTAGCACATGCAAGGCGCTGAGTTTGATCCTCCGCAACACATAAAAATAAGTAAATAAAATAAAGGTATTGTGTTCAACTACAACTAAAAAATATTTTTTAAAAGATACCAAGCCATGCAGACGTGGGCAAACCTTAAATGCATATTTCTGAGTGAAAGAAGCCAATCTGAAAAGGATACATATTGTGTGGCTCCAGCTGTATGACATTCTAGAAAAGGTAAAACTATGAGGACAGTAAAAAATTGCTGTTGTTCAGGGTTCAGGAGGGGGAAACAATGAATAGTTGGAGCAGAGGGGATTTATTTAGGGCAGTGAAACTACTTTGTATGATACTATAATGATAGATACATGTCATCATACATTGCCCAAATTCATAGAATATAGAACACCAGGAGTGAATTCCAGTATAAACTATGAACAGTGAACTTTGTGTGAGAATGATGTATTATATTTCTCTGTTGGGAATTTTTTTTGTTTATTTATTTATTTTGGTACTGGGGATTGAACCCAGGGGCACTTAACCTCTGAGCTACAACCCCAGCCCTTTTATATTTTACTTAGAGACAGGGTCTGACTGAGTTGCTTGCTAAGTCACTGAGGCTAGCTTTGAACTCACAATCCTCATGCCTCAGCCTTGAGAGCCTCTGAGATTACAGACGTGTGTCATTGAGTGAAAACTGTGAATACATGGGGCAGAGTATATGTGGAAAATCACTATCTTTCACTCAGTTTTGCTGTGAAGTTAAAAACTGCCCTAAAAGATAAAGTCTAGATCAACTTAAAAAAAAACAATGCTTCTCTCTCCCACACCCTAACACCTATTGACCTCTGACAATAGCAAATGGTTTTGCAGTCTTAAAAGTATTAGCTGAGGGGCTGGGGCTGTACAGGTTAGTGGTAGAGCGCCTGCCTCACATGTATGAGGCACTGGGTTCGATCCTCAGCACCACATAAAAATAAATATATCAAGATATTATGTCCATCTACAACTAAAAAAAAATTAAAACAAAGTACTAGCTGATTATTTGTGTAGGGTTATTTTCTGGTTTTCCTATTCTGTTTTGTTCCTGTGTTTGTTTTTTTTCTGATATCACATGCAGTCTTTTTTAAAAAATATTTTAGTTGTAGGTGGATATAATAACTTTATTTTATGTATTTTTTATGAGGTGCTGAGGATTGAACCTAGTGCCTCGCACGTGCTAGGCAAGTGCTCTACCATTGAGCCACAGCTCCAGCCCTCACATGCTGTCTTGATTACTGTATAATGAATTTTGAAATCAGATAACATGAGTCCTCTATTCTTTTTTTAAAATATTTTTTGTACTTGTAGATGGATACAATACCTTTATTTTATTTATTTATCTTTATGTGGTACTGAGAATTGAACCCACACATGCTAGGCTACCACTGAGCTAAAACCCTAGCCCAAGTCCTCTATTCTTTTTAGAGTTGTTATAGCTATTCTCATTCATTTGCCTTTCCGTGTTTTTGTGTGTGTGTGTGTGTGTGTGTGTGTGTGTATGAATCAATTTGTCTATATCTATAAAATGCTTGCTGCAATTTTGATTGGCATTGTGCTTATATCTTATGGTATTAATTGAGCATCTTATCTCCTCTTTACATGTCATTATATTTTTCTTAATATTTTTAGTGCTTACCTTAATTTTTTACAAATTTTTAATTGAAGCCCACTTCTAAATATTACTATACTGTTACCTTTTAACACATTATGCTCAGTTTTCCCCATGTACCCCTTTGAACTTGCTGTCATCCATTTCACATATTTATATGCTATATACTCATCTATTACCTTGTAATATTTTTATTTTATACAAAATGTTACCTGTTTGATTAAAGATTAAAAATCTAAGTTTTGTATTGCTTACATTTATTTTTCTCTCAATTCCTTTATGCTAATTAATTTCTGACATTTTTCATTCTTTTTTTCTGTCTGGAGAACTTTTGACACTTCTTAGAGCACTGGTAAGCTTGTGACATCTAGCATCTTCTGCACCGTGTAAACAAATGATAGGTGCTGGGTCTTTTGAGTTTTCAAATGTTCAGGTGGTAGTTTTCCTTTTGATCTGAGTTCTCTGATGATTTTTAAAAAGTTTATTGCTTTTCATTTTGTCTAGCCTTTCTTTGTTGAAATGACAGAAGTAGCATCTTTCAAGTTCTTTACAACTGCAGGTACCTACTTAGGTATTTGCATTTATTTTTTATTGGTTCTTTTTAGACATACATGACAGAATCCATTTTTTAAACATTTATTTATTTTTTTTAGTTGTAGGTTATGTGGTGCTGAGGATTGAAGCCAGTGCCTCATGCATGCTAGGCAAGTGCTCTATCTCTGAGCCACAACCCCAGCCCCATGACAGAATCCATTTTGATGTAATTATAAAAGCATGGAATATATCTTGTTATTCAGACCCCAGGACCTCTCCTTCCCCTTCCCTTACTTTGGTATTTTTAAATTTTTTGTGGCCATATTATAAAACAGGTGGAATTAAGTTTTATAACATTTTCTTTAACCTAAATATAAAAAATAACATTTGAACATGTACTCATTAGAAAAATCTTCAAAGAGATATTCTACATTTGAAAATATTCTTTACAACATTGATTTTCCACTTATATCACATCTCACTTTGGGCCACCTGCATTTTGAGTGTTCAGTAGCCAGATGTGGCTAGTGGCTACTATATTGGACAGCACCTGTCCAGAGAGGATATTAGAGCAAGAAAAGAAAAGAGGTGAGGATGAACCTCTGAAGATATAAGCACTTAGGTTTTGGACAAAGGAAGAGAGATGAGAGAGATGAGAGAGAGAGAGAGAGAATCCAGGGAAAATATGAAGACAGAAAAAGTGTGCCAGACGTGGTGGCACATACCTGTAATCCCAGCAACTTGGGAGGCCAAGACAGGAGGATCTCAAGTTTAAAGCCAGCCTCAGCAATTTAGTTAGGGCCTGAGCAACTTAGCAAGAACCTGTCTCAAAATTTAAAACAACAACAAAAAAAATGGTGAGGAGGGGGGGAGCTGGAGATGTGTCTCTACCTCAAGCGCCCTCCCCCCCAAAAGAAAAACCCAGAGAGTAAAAACTGTAACAAAGGGAGGAATGTATTTCAAACAAAAACCAGTATTCCAGTAGTGTCAAATATGGCAAAGAGCTCAGGATTGATACAAAATGGATTTGGAAAGTGAATGGAAATTGACAAATAGGAAAGAATAGGGAGTGCAGAAATAGACCAGGGTATAATTAGCAACTTGGTATATGAAAGAGATATTACTATGACTTAAGAGGGAAGAAGGTATCAAAATGGTGCTGGGCAATTAATTATCTACATAGTAAAAAAAAAAAAAAAAAAAACAAACTAAATTGGTCTCCTATTCACACCACAAACAAAATATTCATATCCTTTAGATTGTAAACCTAATTGTGAAAAGCAAAGCCTTAGTTTTTTATGATGAAATACAAGTGAATCTGGGCTGGGGATGTGGCTCAAGCGGTAGAGCGCTCGCCTGGCATGCGTGCGGCCCGGGTTCGATCCTCAGCACCACATACAAACAAAGATGTGTCCGCTGATAACTAAAAAATAAATATTAAAATTCTCTCTCTCTCTTTCTCTCTCTCTCTCTCTCTCTCTCTTTCTCTCTCCCTCTCACACTCTCTCTTTAATAAAAAAAAAATAAAGAAATACAAGTGAATCTTTTCTTGACCTGCATAATATATATATATATATTTTTGTTTAAGGGAAATATTTTGTATTATCTCAGAGAAGAAAAGTATTGTTAAAACACAATATATAAAGAATGCCTGTGTATCAACTAAATGACAAGCCATTCAATTGCAAAAACTGGGCAAAGTTATAAATAGTTAATTCACAAAAGAGGAAATACAAAAGTTCAACAAACATACAGTTAGCCCTCCATATCTGTGGTTCCACATCCAGGGATTTAACCCTGGTGATAAAAAATATTTGAAGGGCTGGGGATGTGGCTCAAGCGGTAGCGCGCTCGCCTGGCATGCGTGCGGCCCGGGTTCGATCCTCAGCACCACATACCAACAAAGATGTTGTGTCCGCCAATAACTAAAAAATAAATATTAAAAAAAATTCTCTCTCTCTCTCTCTCCCCTCTCTCTTTAAAAAAAAAATTATTTGAAAAAAGTTTGCGACTGTACTGAATATGTACCAATTTTTTTGTCATCATTCCCTAAACAATAGTGTAATAACTATTTACATAGAATTTACAGTGCATTAGGTATTATAGTCTAGAGATAAGTTAAAGTGGATGCAGGAGTTGTGTACATTATATGTAAATGCTATGCCATTTTATATAATGAATTTGAACACCCTTGGAGATATATATATATATACACACACACACACGCACACACACACACACATACACACATCATGTATGTGTGTGTGTGTGTGTGAGAGAGAGAGAGAGAGAGAGAGAGAGAGAGAGAGAGACAGAGAGAGAGAGATCCTGAAATGAATAACCCAAAGATATCCAAGGCCAACTGTGTAAAAATATGCTTAAGGGCTGGGGTTGTGGCTCAGTGGTAGAGCTCTTGCCTAGCACATGCAAGGTGTTGGGTTCGATCCTCAGCACAGTATAAAAATAAATAAATAAACTAAAGGTATTGTGCCCAACTATAACTAAAACATATTTTTAAAATATGCTTAATTGTACTAATAGGGAATGAAAAATCAAAATGAGAATAAAATGCTGCTTTTTACATATTAAAATTTAGGGAGTGACAATAAACCTCTGGTATTGCTGGAATAGTGGGAAAAACTAGTCATATATGGCTAATGTGGCTGTAAAAAAATTAACTACATTGGAATAAAATCATGAAGTTTCTAGCAAAATTTCAGAGGTTTCTTCCCTCAACAACTCCACTTATATGAGACATATAAAACAATATGTATTGCAGCATTATGTGATATTTTGAAAAAAACTGGAAAGAAACTAAATTCCCTATCCATCCCATGTTCATGGAAGAATAAACAATAACTAAAGTTGTATTCATACAATGCAGTTCAGTATGGCAATGCAAATGGAATCACATTAGTGTGTATTAACACAATATATCTTGAAAGCAGTGATGATTGAGAAACGTGATTCATAGAATAATTACACAGTGTGATACCAAGGTATTTTTAAAAATCAGACAAAATACTATATATCATTCATAGATACATATATGTTTGAAAACATGCAAGGAAAGAGTTGAAATGATGTGTACCATATCAAATTTGGTTGCCTCTCTGGCGAGCAAAGGGTAGTGGCTAGGGGTTAAAATGTAATATATCTTTATCTAGAATGATTAATTTATTCTTAAATGAAGCAAATATGGCCAAATTTTGTATGTTAATTGTTAATTTGAGGTATTGGATATTTTGTGTTTTTGAAATCTTTCCAAAACAACACTAACACAAATGAAGAAAGTTCATTAGAAATGAAGAAGGAGCAAGAAAGGTAGTAGCTGGAGTCAAAATGTAGAAATCTGGAGGAGACATTTTTTCAAGTTGTTAGAAACTCAAGCAGGTTTAAATATTGATGGGAAGGATCCTGGAGAGAGAAAATGATTCAGAATACCAGGTGTGAAGTGAGATGATTAAAGGGAGCTGTGTCAAAAGTGATAACATTGTCCTGACCAACCCTGCTCTGATTACAGTTACCAGGGCCCAGCTGGTGAGGTGTGGAGTAGGTACCAGAACAACCATTTGACTCAACTAATCACCTAGGGCAAAACATTTATTTTTAGCTGATAGAGATATTTGAAATTAATTTCATATACTGAATCCTTGTGTTTTTATATGTATGATTATTATGTATCAAGCAATTGTTATTCCTAATATTGACTTGAAAAAGCAACAAATGTCCCTAACAAAATTACATTGAAATGCAAGTACAATATTTTCTGACATGGCTCTTGAAAAGGTACTGGCAATATATGCTTTTAAAATAATATTAATGATTAAGAAAGTGTCAGAAATTAGTAAGTTCCCAGTTTTATTTGTACATTGCAAGCAGCATACTAAGAATCTTTGAATCTTTCAAATATAGTTTCCAAAACATAAATGGCCACTCACTGAGATCTGTGGGTAACTTCCCCATTATTTTCTTCACCTTGTAGTCTAAACAGGCCCTGTACACCTCTTTCCACCTATTCAGTCGCTATGGAGAGGCAAGAGAAGCGAAAGGGTGAAAAAGAAAGGTTGGGAACTTGTTCCTGACCCTGCTGCTCATGGGCTCCTCCTGTGACCTCCTACCTCTACTTTGCCTCACTCACCAAAACCTCCACTACTATTTCCTCCCCACCTTCAGAAGTTAGTTACTAGCAGGGTTTTACTCATTGGCAGCTAAACAAGAACTCAACAGAAAGAGGAAGGTAGCAGAATCAACAGAACCCCCAGTATTACTAGGGATAGAGAGCACTAGGAGATATATTCTTGGTATCTCAGTTTTGGTTTTCTTCTTAATAATTGTCCATAAAAGCTAGTTGTTTTATTAGTGGTCCTTATCTATAGCATTATTGGAATATTTCAGCACCAATTTTTGTGAAAAATCTTGTATTGTCTAATTTAAAAAGATAACTGCCATTTATGGCATTGTTCTTTTTACAGGAAAATTGTCTAAGAATGCTTTTTTAAAAATAATTAGCCATTTTTGGGGGCTGCGTTTGATGCATCAAAGTCAACAGAAGTAGGAGGAGAATAAAATATTGGGATGACAAATTCATATGTGAATCCCTATAATTTGCAAAGCACAGTAAGAAATGTTTAGCAAAACTAAAGCATTATATTGTGGCTAGGTTTTAAAGCAGGTAAAAGGTGGTAGAAGTCACTTTATTAAAATGATTTTTCTGTTGTAGGAATAAGAGAATAATGAAATTGCTCTCTCATACTGCCAATCAGTTTCTCCTCTCCCCCTTTTCTCTTTCTCTGCTTCCCTCCCACAACCTTAGATTTATCTGGGTTTTTTTTTAATGTGAAATACATTAAAATCTTAGTTGTTAAATCATTTTTTGCACCAAATACTACAAGGTTTCTTCCATCTTTTTATGCTAGCCATTTTATAACTTATATATTTTATCTAAATAATGTTTTAATACTTGAAAGTAAATTATATTTGAAGGTTTTTGATCTATATAAGGGAGAAAAATTATTTTATTACAATTCATTTATTAGTTTTATTTGTACTAGGAAAGTGACTATCTTTCTCTGTAGGTTTCAGAAGCTGGAAGACAATAAGATATATTTCATTTGAGATTTTTTCAAGATACATTTTTCATTTGAGATTTTTAACTAGAAGTAGTTTGTAGATTAGAAACTGACTTCTACTTCATAATAAAAGTGCAGAATATTGTAAACTATAATAACAAGAGACATTTTTGTATCTATTGTCTCACTTAATAAATTTTAAAAATTGGGGTGCAATTGAAATCCCCTATATAGTCTTCCCTAGTCACATCCTGCTTCTTCCCCCTCCAGAGATTGCCACTATCTTCAGTACAGTATTTATCAACCTCTTGCATTTATACTAACATAAGTGTATTGAAATCTATGAAATTGCTTTTTGTACCTTATGCATATATAACATAATGTATGCATTCTTCTACAAACTTGTTTTTTTGTTATCCAATACATTTGTGAGATTCATTCATATCAGTACATGTAAAACTCATGTATCTATTTATAATTCCATATAAAATCATTGTAATTTAATGTCTCACTCCATTTTTTGATGTTTAATGGCTGATAGCTTTGAAGCTTCACCCCTCCTTCCTCCCCTGCTGCTCTCCATCTGGACAAGGTGATACAAAGCCATTATGCTACATCATATACCACCAGTGGATGGGCTGGGGATGTAGCTCAGTGGTAGAGTGTTTGCTTAGCATGTGCGAGGCCCTGTGTTTAATCCCCAGCACTGTAAAACTGACAAACACATGAGTGGAAAGTTCAAATCATACTAGGAATCTTTACCTGAACCCTACCCCAAACCATCATAGAAACCCAAATTAGTGTCCTATTCTTGCCCTATCAAGCCATTTTTGGATGTGCCTGAGAGCTACCATTGCTATCTGCCAGAAATTTCGTATTATGAGTAGTAAACTGTTTCATGACTGTTAATTTGGATTTGGCATCATTGGTGTTGACCGCCAAATCAAATTTTGAGCTGGGGTCCATCCTGTCTTTGTAGAGTGCTCCAGAAAATCATTTCAGTGTTCTTTTGTTGGTGGACAGTTAGGTTGTTTACTTTTTTGTAGTTTTTCTCAGAAACAATACTTGTAAATATTTTTGTTTTCATATTGATATCTGGAAGTTATTTTTATATTCTCAGAGTTCTTTGTTAGTTTTTCAAATATCTGTTCTCTATAGTCTATATTTTTACTTTAATAATTTATTTTGTAGTAAAGACATACATTTTTGATATAATTGAATTCATTCTTTTTAGATTGATATTTGTTTAAGATATAGTAATATTTTTCTAATCTTGAGTTCATAAACATGCCCTCATAAATGTTCTAAAAATTTTAAGTTGGGGCTGGGGTTGCGGCTCAGTGGTAGAGCACTCGCCTTGCATGTATGAGGCCCTAGGTTCAATTCTCAGCACCACATAAAAAATAAATAAATAAAGGTAAACAAGAACTTTTAAGTTGATTTTTTACAGGTATGACTTGAATCTACTTGTATTTATTTATTTATCTATCTATTTTTGATACTGGGGATTGAACTCAGGGGCACTCAACCATGAGCCACATTCCCAGCCCGATTTTTGTATATTTTAGTTAGAGACAGGATCTCACTGAGTTGCTTAGCACCTCGCTACATTGCTGAGGCTGGCTTTGAACTTGCGATTCTTCTGTCTCCGCTTCCCATGTATTTATTTTTTTTTATTGTAGTGTAAGTTCTTTTCTTGTAATTGTCTGGTTTTTATATCTGGGGATTGAACTCAGGGGCACTCATATAAAATAATGAACTCTGGGGAATGCTGACTTCAAAGAATGAGTTGGGAAGTACTTGCTGTTCTTAAATTTTGTGGAAAAGTTAATGTGGAATTGGTATTATTTCTTCCATAAATGTTGGTAGAATTTGCTAGTCACCTTTGTCTTAAGATTTCCTTGTAGGAAGGCTATACTACTAACAGTTTCTTTTAAGTTTTTTTTTCTTTTAATATTTTTTTAGTTGTCAATAGACCTTTATTTATATGTGGTGCTGAGAATCGAACCCAGGGACTCATACGTGCCAGGCAAGCTCTCTATCATTGAGCCACAACCCCAGCCTCCATAGTTTCTTTTTAATTTTAATTTTTTAGTTGTAGATGGGCAGGATACCTTTCTTTATTTATTTTTATGTGATGCTGAATATCAAACCCAGTGCCTCACATGTGCTAGACGAGTGCTTTACTACTGAGCTAAAATCCCAGCCCCCTTACATAGTTTCTTTAAGAGATAAATGGCTATTCAAGTTATCTTTCCTTGAGAGGCTTTCAAAGAATTTGTCCATTTAAGCTTTTGAGTTTATTGCCATGAAATTTTTCATAGTATTCACTTAGATTTCTGTCTGAGGATCTGAAATGATAGCAATTCTTTCATTCCTGATAATAGTAATTTTTTCTTCTCTTTTTTTTCCTACTTAGTCTGGCTAGAGATTTATCAAATGCATTGATCTTTAAAAAATACCTTTTGGTTTTAATTATCTCTATTATTTTCTGTGGACTTTTAAAAATCAATTGAGAGATGAATAAATCTGCTTTTGGTTTATTTCTTTTCAAAATTCTGTTAATTTTACTTTATATATTTTGACATGTTTGTTATATACATAAATATTTATTATTATGTCCTCTTGATGAAATGATCTTCATGATTATGAAATTAATTTCTTTATTCGTAGTAACATTCTTTCAACTGAAATATTCATCTGAAATTAATTTGTTCAAGCTAGCATTTTTAACCTTTTTACTTTTTAAATTTATTTTATTTAAAAAAATAGTTACAGATGGACATAATACCTTTATTTTGTTTTTATGTGGTGCTGAGGATCGAACCCAGTGCTTCACAAGTGTGAGGCAAGCACTCTGTCACTGAGCTACAACCCCAGCCTTTAACATATTTTTTTAAAAACTAATTTTTTAGTTGTATATGGTCACAATATTTTTATTTATTTATTTTTATGTGATGCTGAGGATCGAACCCAGTGCCTCACACATGCTAGGCTGACACTCTACCACTGAGCCACAGCCCCACTCTAACCTATTTTTGATCTTCATATTCAACTTTTAGGCAGCTCATAATTGGGTGTTTATTATTATCTAACCTGACAGTTTCTGCCTTTAATTGGCATTTTGGGGAAATCTGCATTTAATATAACAGTGGATCTGCTTAGATATCAGTTAATTATCTTTCTATATCTGTTTTATGTTTATCCTTTTATTAATTTTGCCTCTTAAATCTGCTTTTATTTAATTGAGCATTTTTGTTTTTCCATATTATCTCCTTTGCTGTCTCCTTAGTGTTCTTTTTCTTTTTTTTTTTTTCGTGGTTGCCTTAGGGTTTACATGAAATTTAACTTATCAATGCATACCCTCAAGTTATATTATAGCAATTCTCATATAGTATAACAACCTTAGACTAGTATAGTCCTATTTTTCCCCTCCTGCCATTTGTTTTATTATTGTTGTACATTTTATGTATATATGTTATTGGTGTCACAATTCATTTGATTATTTTTGTCTAAACTGTCCTTTTAATGGAGATTTAAATAATAAGAAAAATTATTATATATTTACCTTTGTAATTTTCATTTCTAGTGCTTTTCATTCCTTTGTGTAGATCTGTATTTTCATCTGTTATCATTTTTTCCTTTGGTCTAAAGGACTTTATTTGACATTTCCTGTAATTTAGATTTCCTGGTGATGAATTCTTTTAGTTTTTGTTTCTAAAGATTTTTTTATCCTTGTTTTTAAAAAGATGCTGGGTATAGGATGTTTAATTCATGTTTTTTTTTTCTTTTACTATTATAAAATATTGCTCCCTTGTCATCTAGCATACATATTTTCTGATGAGAAATATTTGTTATTAATGTGTCTTAAATTTTCTGGATTGTTTCTAGAGTATCACTTTTTTTTGGTGGTAGAGGGAATTAAACCCAGGGGTGCTCTACCACTGAGATATATCCTCAGTCCTTTTTTAAAAAAATTTTTTTTTAGTTGTAGATGGATACAATATCTTTATTTATTTGTTTACTTATTTTTATGTGGTTTTGGGGATTGAACCCAGTGTCTCATGCATGCTAGGTAAGTGCTCTACCACTGAGCCACAACCCCAGCCCTCCTCAGTCCTTTTTATAAAAATTTTATTTTGAGACAGAGTCTTGTTGAGTTACTGAGGCTGACCTTGAACTTGCTGTACTCCTGCCTCATCCTTCCCAGTTGCTAGGATTTTAGGATTGTGTACTGCACCTGGCTGAATATCACTACTTTTTCTCAAATTGATTGTGACATACCTTGTAGGTTTCTTCATGCTTCTCATATTCTAAATTCAGTGATATTATTGGATCTTTTGTTTATCACGTTTGGAAAATTTTAGTCACTATTTCTTCAAAACAATTTTTTTTTGGTACTAGGGATTTAACTCAGGGGCACTCAACCCCTGAGCCACATCCCCAGACCTATTTTGTATTTTATTTAGAGACAGGGTCTCACTGAGTTGCTTAGCATCTCGCTTTTGCTGAGGCTGGCTTTGAACGCTTGATCCTCCCACCTCAGCCTCCCAAGTTGCCTGGATTACAGGCGTGCGCCACCGTGCCCGACTTATTTCTTTTTTTTTTTTTAATTTTTTATTGTGGGTTGTTCAAAACATTACAAATTTCTTGACATATCATATTCCACACTTTGATTCAAGTGGTTTATGAACTCCCACCTTCACCCCATACACAGATTGCAGATTCACATCAGTTACACATCCATTGATTTACAAATTGCCATACTAGTGTCTGTTGTGCTCCCCTGCCTTTCCCATCATCCACCCTCCCCCCTCCCCACCTCTCCCCTCCCCTCCCCTCCTCTCTCTCTACCCCCTCCACTGTATAACCCTGAGGGTCTCCTTCCATTACCATGCAATTTCCCTTCTCTCTCCCTTTCCCTCCCACCTCTCATCCCTGTTAAATGTTAATCTTCTTCTCCTGTTCTTCGTCCCTACTCTGTTCTTAGTTACTTTCCTTATATCAAAGAAGACATTTGGCATTTGTTTTTTAGGGATTGGCTAGCTTCACTTAGCATAATCTGCTCTAATGCCATCCATTTCCCTGTAAATTCTATGATTTTGTCATTTTTTAATGCAGAGTAATACTCCATTGTGTATAAATGCCACATTTTTTTTATCCATTCGTCTATTGAAGGGCATCTAGGTTGGTTCCACAGTCTTGCTATTGTGAACTGTGCTGCTATGAACATCGATGTAGCAGTGTCCCTGTAGCATGCTCTTTTTAGGTCTTTAGGGAATAGACCAAGAAGGGGAATAGCTGGGTCAAATGGTGGCTCCATTCCCAGCTTTCCAAGAAATCTCCATACTGCTTTCCAAATTGGCTGCACCAATCTGCAGTCCCACCAGCAATGTACAAGTGTAACCTTTTCCCCACATCCTCGCCAGCACTTGTTGTTGTTTGACTTCCTCATGGCTGCCAATCTTACTGGAGTGCGATGGTATCTTAGGGTGGTTTTGATTTGCATTTCTCTGACAGCTAGAGATGTTGAGCATTTTTTCATATACTTGTTGATTGACTGTATGTCCTCCTCTGAGAAGTGTCTGTTCAGGTCCTTGGCCCATTTGTTGATTGGGTTGTTTGTTCTCTTATTGTCTAATTTTTGGAGTTCTTTGTATACTCTGGATATTAGGGCTCTATCTGAAGTGTGAGGAGTAAAGATTTGTTCCCAGGATGTAGGCTCCCTATTTACCTCTCTTATTGTTTCTTTTGCTGAGAAAAAACTTCTTAGTTTGAGTAAGTCCCATTTGTTGATTCTAGTTATTAACTTTTGTGCTGTGGGTGTCCTATTGAGGAATTTGGAGCCCGACCCCACCGAATGTAGATCGTAGCCAACTTTTTCTTCTATCAGACGGTGCGTCTCTGATTTGATATCAAGCTCCTTGATCCATTTTGAATTCACTTTTGTGCATGGCGAGAGAAAGGGATTCAGTTTCATTTTGTTGCATATGGATTTCCAGTTTTCCCAGCACCATTTGTTGAAGATGCTATCCTTCCTCCATTGCATGCTTTTAGCCCCTTTATCAAATATAAGATAGTTGTAGTTTTGTGGATTGGTTTCTGTGTCCTCTATTCTGTACCATTGGTCCACCCGCCTGTTTTGGTACCAGTACCATGCTGTTTTTGTTACTATTGCTCTGTAGTATAGTTTGAAGTCTGGTATCGCTATACCGCCTGATTCACACTTCTTGCTTAGCATTGTTTTTGCTATTCTGGGTCTTTTATTTTTCCATATGAATTTCATGATTGCTTTCTCTATTTCTACAAGAAATGCCATTGGGATTTTGATTGGCATTGCATTAAACCTATAGAGAACTTTTGGTAATATCGCCATTTTGATGATGTTAGTTCTGCCTATCCATGAACAGGGTATATTTTTCCATCTTCTAAGATCTTCTTCTATTTCTCTCTTTAGGGTTCTGTAGTTTTCATTGTATAAGTCTTTCACCTCTTTTGTTAGGTTGATTCCCAAGTATTTTATTTTTTTTGAAGATATTTTGAATGGAGTGGTTGTCCTCATTTCCATTTCAGAGGATTTGTCGCTGATATACAGGAATGCCTTTGATTTATGCGTGTTGATTTTAAATCCTGCCACTTTGCTGAATTCATTTATTAGCTCTAATAGTTTCTTTGTAGAGCCTTTTGGGTCTGCTAGATATAGAATCATATCATCTGCAAATAGTGATAATTTAATTTCTTCTTTTCCTATTTTTATGCCTTTAATTTCTTTCGTCTGTCTAATTGCTCTGGCCAGTGTTTCGAGAACTATGTTGAACAGAAGTGGAGAAAGAGGGCATCCCTGTCTTGTTCCAGATTTTAGAGGAAATGCCTTCAGTTTTTCTCCATTCAGAATGATGCTAGCCTGAGGCTTAGCATAGATTGCTTTTACAATATTGAGGTATGTTCCTGTTATCCCTAGTTTTTCTAGAGTTTTGAACATAAAGGGATGCTGTACTTTGTCGAATGCTTTTTCCGCATCTATCGAGATGATCATATGGTTCTTATTTTTAAGTCTATTGATGTGGTGAATAACATTTATTGATTTCCGTATATTGAACCAGCCTTGCATCCCAGGGATGAATCCTACTTGATCATGGTGTACAATTTTTTTGATATGTTTTTGTATCCGATTCGCCAGAATTTTATTGAGGATTTTTGCATCTAGGTTCATTAGAGATATTGGTCTGTAGTTTTCTTTCTTTGAAGTGTCTTTGTCTGGTTTAGGTATCAGGGTGATGTTGGCCTCGTAGAATGAATTTGGAAGTTCTCCCTCCTTTTCTATTTCCTGAAGTAGCTTGAAAAGTATTGGTATTAGTTCTTCTTTAAAGGTTTTGTAAAATTCTGCTGTATACCCATCCGGACCTGGGCTTTTCTTAGTTGGTAGTCTTTTTATGGTTTCTTCTATTTCCTCAATTGATATTGGTCTGTTTAGGTTTTCTATATCCTCCTGACTCAATCTGGGCAGATCATATGACTTAAGAAATTTATCTATGCCTTCACTATCTTCTAATTTATTGGAGTATAAGGATTCAAAATAGTTTTTGATTATCTTCTGTATTTCTGAAGTGTCTGTTGTGATATTGCCTTTTTCATCCCGTATGCTAGTAATTTGAGTTCTCTCTCTTCTTCTCTTCGCTAGCATCGCTAAGGGTCTGTCGATTTTGTTTATTTTTTCAAAGAACCAACTTTTAGTTTTGTCAATTTTTTCAATTGTTTCTTTTGTTTCGATTTCATGAATTTCAGCTCTGATTTTAATTATTTCTTGCCTTCTACTTCTTTTGCTGTTGTTTTGCTCTTCTTTTTCAAGGATTTTGAGATGAAGTATGAGATCATTTATTTGTTGGTTTTTTCTTTTTTTAAGGAATGAACTCCAAGCAATGAATTTTCCTCTTAGAACTGCTTTCAATGTGTCCCATAGATTCCGATATGTTGTGTCTGTGTTTTCATTTATCTCTAAGAATTTTTTAATTTCCTCCTTGATGTCTTCTATAACCCATTGATCATTCAGTAACCTATTGTTCATTCTCCAATTGATGTATGCTTTTTCCTTCCTTCTTTTATCGTTGATTTTCAGTTTCATTCCATTATGATCAGATAAGATGCATGGTATTATCTCTACTCCTTTATATTGTCTAAGAGTTGCCCTGTGACATAATATATGATCTATTTTTGAGAAGGATCCATGTGCTGCTGAGAAAAAAGTGTAACTGCTTGATGTTGGGTGGTATACTCTATATATGTCAATTAGGTCTAGGTTATTAATAGTGTTATTGAGTTCTATAGTTTCCTTATTCAACTTTTGTTTGGAAGATCTGTCCAGTGGCGAGAGAGGTGTGTTGAAGTCTCCCATGATTATGGTGTGGTGGTCTATTAGACTCTTGAACTTGAGAAGAGTTTGTTTGACGAACATAGCTGCACCATTGTTTGGGGCATAAATATTTATGATTGTTATGTCTTGTTGGTGTATGGTTCCCTTAAGCAGTATGTAGTGTCCCTCTTTATCTCTTTTAATTAACTTTGGCTTGAAATCTATTTTATTTGATATGAGTATGGACACGCCTGCTTGTTTCCGACGCCCATATGAGTGATATGATTTTTCCCAACCTTTCACCTTCAGCCTATGTATGTCTTTTCCTATCAAATGTGTCTCCTGTAGGCAGCATATTGTTGGGTCTTGTTTTGTGATCCATTCTACTAGCCTGTGTCTCTTAATTGGTGAGTTTAAGCCATTAACATTTAGGGTTATTATTGAGATATGGGTTGTTCTTCCAGCCATATTTGTTTATTTCTGTTACTAAACATTGTTTGTTTTCCTCTTTGATTATTTCCCCCCCCCTTTAGTGTCCTACCTCCCACTGTTGGTTTTCATTGTTATTTTCCATTTCCTCTTCCTGTAATGCTTTGTCGAGGATGTTTTGAAGAGATGGTTTTCTAGCTGCGAATTCTTTAAACTTTTGTTTATCGTGGAAGGTTTTAATTTCATTCTCCATCCTGAAGCTTAATTTCGCTGGATACACAATTCTTGGTTGGAACCCATTTTCTTTCGGTGTTTGAAATATGTTATTCCAGGATCTTCTAGCTTTCAGAGTCTGTGTTGAAAGATCAGCTGTTATCCTGATTGGCTTACCCCTAAATGTAATCTGCTTCCTTTCTCTTGTAGCTTTTAAAATTCTCTCCTTATTCTGTATGTTGGGCATCTTCATTATAATGTGTCTAGGTGTGGATCTCTTATGATTTTGCACATTCGGCGTCCTGTAGGCTTCTAGGATTTGGGATTCTGTCTCATTCTTCAAGTCTGGGAAGTTTTCTTGTATTATTTCATTGAATAGACTGCTCATTCCTTTGGTTTGGAGCTCTGTACCTTCCTGTATCCCAATGACTCTTAAGTTTGGTCTCTTAATGTTATCCCATATTTCTTGGATGTTCTGCTCATGGTTTCTTAACAGTCTTGCTGAGCTGTCTATGTTCTTTTCCAGTTGAAATACTTTGTCTTCATTGTCTGATGTTCTATCTTCTAAGTGTTCTACTCTGCTGGTAGTATTCTCCATTGAGTTTTTAAGTTGGTTTATTGCTTCCTGCATTTCTAGGATTTCTGATTGCTTGTTTTTTATAACCTCTATCTCCCTGTATAGTTGATCCTTTGCTTCCTGGATTTGTTTGCGTAATTCGTTGTCGAAGTGATCTTTCATTGTCTGATTTTGCTGTTTAATGTCTTCCTTGATACTCCAGATCATCTGAAGCATGTATATCCTGAATTCTTTATCTGACATTCCATCTGCTGCAGCTGTTACCTCTTCTAAAGTTGCGTTGACCTGCATTGCTTGTGGTCCTTTCTTTCCTTGTCTTTTCATACTGCTTGCGTATCTTTCCTGCAGGTGCGGGCGGCAGCTCTGCTCTCTCCTTATTCCAATTGGGGTGTCGTGGCTACCACGCCGGCAGGTCACTGGGCCTGTTCTGGGAGCTGGTGGCGGCTCTGTTCTGCCCCTACTCCAATTGGGGTGACGAGTGTACCACGCCGGCAGGCCACCGGGCCTGATCCGCCGGTCGGTTGCAGGTTTGCCTACCCTGCAGGCGCGGGCGGCAGCTCTACTCTGCCCCTACTCCAAATGGGGTGACGTGTCTGTCGTACCAGCAGGCCACTGGGCCTGTCCCGCTGGTCGGTCGCAGATCTGCCCACCTTTCGGGCACGGGTGGAGGCTCTGCTCTGCCCCTACTCCAATTGGGGTGTCGTGACTACCCCGCCTGCAGGACGCTGGGTCTGTTCCTGGCAAGGGAGGCGACTCTGCTCTGTCACTACTCCAATTAGGGTGGTGTTTGTACCACGCCGGCAGGCTCCTGGGCCTGATCCGCCGGTCTGTTGTAGGTCTGCCTACCTTGAAGGCGCGGGCGGCGGATCTGCCCTGCCCCTCCTACCACGCCTGCGGACCCCTGGGCCTGATCTGCAGGTTGATCACTGGTCTGCTCACCCTGCGGGCACGGGTGGCGGTTCCGCTCCGCCCCCACTCCAATTGGGGTCACGTGACCACCACACCAGCAGGGCCTGATCCGGGCGTGGGAGAAGGATCTGCTCTGCCCCTACTCGAGTTGGGGTGACGTGTGTACCACACTGGCAGGCCACTGGGCCTGACCCGCCAGGCTGTCACAGGTCTGTTTACCTTGCAAGTGCAAAGGGCGGCTCTGCCCTGCCCCTCCTACCACGCCCATGTACTACTGGGTTGTGGGTCTGCCCACCTGGCGGGTGTGGGTGGCGGCTCCGCTCCGCCCCCTCTCCAATTGGGGTCACGCGGTCACCACGCTGGCGAGCCGCTGGGCCTGCTCCGGGGGCTGGCGGCGGCCCGGCTCCTTCCCTCTGGCTCGAGGACAAATTGAGGAGACTCGGGTGACTGAGCCTCACCCCCCTTACCAGGAGACCAACTGCTTATGTCACCGCTGGTATTGATGAAGATCTCTCCTCCACCGCTTTCTGCTGACATCAGATCTCTGCCATGTTGGTATCCTATGCGAATGGCAGCATTTCGTTCCCCTTGCTGGGCAACCCAAGCAACGGGTGAGTCCTGACCGGCCCTCAGCAGGACCCGGACCGAGACGCAGTTTCCGCGGGCTCCTAGCCCCGGTCCAGGGAAATTCCGGGAGCCGGAACTCGGCCGCTCCGTGCTCGGTGTAAGCTCCTATAAGTGTAAGCTCCAAGAAGCAGCCCCCGCGGGCTCAGTTCCGGGAGCCGGAATTCGGCTTCTTAGTGCTTGGTGTATGCTCTGATAGTAGCAGGGTCCAAGAAGCAGCCTCCGCGGGCTCCGCAGCCCTGAGCCAGGGCGGTTCCGGGACGGTTCTGGGAGCCGGAACTCAGCCGTTCCGTGCTTGGTGTAAGCTCCTCTAAGTGTAAGCTCCAAGAAGCAGTCCCCGCGGGCTCAGTTCCGGGAGCTGGAATTCGTCTTCTTAGTGCTTGGTGTTTGCTCTGATAATAGCAGGGTCCAAGAAGCAGCCTCTGCAGACTCCGCAGCCCTGAGCCAGGGCGGTTCCGGGACGGTTCCGGGAGCCGGAACTCGGCCGCTCCGTGCTCGGTGTAAGCTCCTATAAGTGTAAGCTCCAAGAAGCAGTCCCCGCGGGCTCAGTTCCGGGAGCCGGAATTCGGCTTCTTGGTGCTTGGTGTTTGCTCTGATAGTAGCAGGGTCCAAGAAGCAGCCTCCGCAGGCTCCGCAGCCCTGAGCCAGGGCGGTTCCGGGACGGTTCCGGGAGCCGGAACTCGGCCGCCCCGCGCTCGGTGTTCACTCCGATAAGATCAGATTTTAAGAAGCACCCAGGCGCTGAACCCTAGCAATCTGTCTGCGAGCCACAGGCGAATTGCAGCCTGAAATTACCTGTTCTATGGCTGAATGAGCTGCGGTCAGTCAAAAACAGGTATGGTGACGTCAGTTTACCAACATGGTGGCTGCTGGCCTCCTCTGTGGTCTGACCGGTGTGGAGAACCGAGATGGACCGCTTCCTTCCCCCGTCTCGAACCCAGAATTCAGCCCTGAGTGCGGTGCTTGCGCGGCTGGCAGAAACTGCAGCACTGTAACCCTGCGTCTCTATCCCAGCGCGCGTTGCAGACTCTGGCCGCGGGGCGATTTGCTGAATAAGCAGTTTTACCCTCCGTGCGACAAACCTCTCGCGTTTGAGTCCCCGTAGCCGATCCTCGTGCGATGGAAATCCTTCCTCCAGGTTCCGGCGCACCCCACTATTGCTGGAAATTCCTAACAAGATATCCTTTAGCCGTCCTGACTTGTCATACTCCCACACAGTGAAGCAGCACACGGGGGTAATGCACTCCACTCGCCGCCATCTTCCTTCCCCCCCCCCCCGACTTATTTCTTTAAATATTTTCTCTTACTAATTCTCTCATCTCCTGTGAATTTGATGAGCCATGTGGTAAGTTCTCTGTCATTGTCCAACTGATGCTCTGCCTACTTTATAAGCATTATATTTTCTGTATGTTTCATTTTGGGTAATTTTTGTTGCTGTCTTCTCAAGTTTTCAAATATTTTATTTTCCATTATTTAATGTGTTGTTCATTCAGTTTTTCACCTCAGATATCATACTTTACATCTCTGATTTTTTTCCACATTTTATTGGTATATTGCAGTTGTAAATATTAATGGGATTTGTTGTTACATGCCGCAGTCTGGCTGGGCACAATCAGGAGCCACTTGTCAAAAGAAACTAACTTTATTTTTAGAACCACACACGCCAAACAAAACAGCCTCTCAGGAAAAACCCTCAGAGCCTCAACTGCCACCACCGGCTTCCCACAAGCCTCTCTCTCCCACACAAGCTTCTCCCCACCTCCCACAATCCTCCTGCTCTTGAGGCCGATTGGCTGGGTCACATGGGCGGAGCCAAAAAAGTCCCCCAATGAGCAGCTCCGTGGTCTGAAAGGGCAGGGAAACAGTCCAATGAGCATCACCGCAGAGGAGCCAATCAGCTAGATGTTGCTGGGGCCGAGGAGCCAATCAGCTAGATGTTGCTGGGGCCGCTGTGAGCCAATCATCAGCTGGCAGCTGGAAGTTTGCTGGGGCCCCTTCGGCTGTGGCTCTCAACATCTCCCCCTCTCTGTTTAAACAACAAGCATGTGGCTTAGGGACCGTGCCTGTTAGGCAGTCCAATTCAACATATGGTCCTTACCCGTCATCGGATGAACTGACCTCTAGGCGTCAGCCTCCTGTCTTAGGTTGGTACCACTGCAATTGGATCATACCCGTCACTGACTACCGGTCCAGCATACAGCCATACTTGTGGATAGGCCTTTGCACCTGTGGGGGGGTGAGGTTCGTTGCCTCACCTCTGTTGGCCCCCAAATTTTAGACCATCACTAGTAGAGGAGGATGCAAAATGTCATGACATTAAGCCAATTGAGGGCTCCTTTGAAAAATTGTACCACCGGTGACACCATCAGCAAAAATACTCCAGCACTACCACAATTCGCTGTACCAACAGATAGTTCACAATGCATACAGGTGAGCTCACAATGTGTCCAGGCAAGTTCTGCAAGCAGTTCAGTGATGGCTATTGTAGAAGCTGTAGATTGGTTTTATCTTTGACTTCACCAGCACTGGGATGAAGATAGGAATTCTGGCAATAATGGCTAAAGAAAAAATTATGTAACATTCCAGAAGGCACTAAAAGAAAACAATTTTCTTAACAATTTACATTATCTTTAAGAGAATTATTAAATATAATGAAAAGGAAAGGTGAAAGTAAACAAACAGATCTGTTAACCTTCTTTTTTGTTTACATATTAAAACAATCCTCAACAGTTGTTTACCCAATTTAAATTAAACCATATAAATCACGTGAAAAAAAAATATTTGGATCCATTTTATCATGAGCGCTCATCTTATATGATATATGGACATACGTACATTCAAACATATAACACAAAACACAAGTGTGCACACATAATAGAATACATACAACACATAACATTATAGTAAAGGCCTTATAACTTTTTACAGGTGAAATCTCCATTGCAATGTTTAAAAACTCTATAGTCAAAAAATAGAACTGATCAGCAAAACATTAACCTAGGTCTGTATGAGCTCAAAAAACAAAATAGAACTTCATGATATGGCAAAGGGCAATAATAAAATAGATATTGAAAAAAGCATCCTGGTTCTGTTGCAGATGTAAGAATAGCCAAACTGGAGTTTTGGATATCAGTTGTTATGGATTTGAGCCAAATCATCTTCTTTTTGGTCTGTAGAAATCGCTTTAGTTAATCTTTCTGGAATCCAAATCGGCTGCTGTTCTCCCTGTGGAAACACATAAACAGACCCCCGACTCCAGACAATCACTGGGTCAGGACCTTGGTTAATCTCTCTGGAATCCAAATCGGCTGCTGTTCTCCCTGTGGAAACACAGAAACAGACCCCCGACTCCAGACAATTACTGGGTCAGGACCTTTCCATTGTCCTGTTAGAATATCCTTCCAAAGTACCTTGGGCTTATGTACATTTTTTGGACACATATGCCTTTCCGCAGCACTAAGTCCTGATGAATCCAAATTTAAAAAGTTTAGAGTAAAAAGGGTTATTTTAAGTTTATCTTTGGGGAATATATACCCCTTCCCAATTCCTTCTTTTTGCTTTAATAAGTACATTTTAATAGTTTGATGAGCTCTTTCAACTATGCCTTGTCCCTGTGGATTGTATGGGATTCCTGTTATATGAGTAATGCCAAATGTTGAGCAAAATTGTTTAAAAGAGGTAGAAGTATAACCAGGGGCATTATCTGTTTTTAACTGTTTTGGAACACCCACAGTGGCAAAATTTTGTAAGCAATGAGCTATAACATCTTCAGTTTTTTCTCCGGCATGAAGGGAGCCCATCAAAAATCCAGAAGAAGTATCAACTGTAACATGCAAATATTTTAATTTTCCAAATTCTGGCAAGTGTGTGACGTCCATCTGCCAAATATGGTTAGGTATCAATCCTCTAGGATTGACTCCAAGATTAACTTGTGGTAAAAAGGTCACACAATTTTGACATTGTTTTATTATTTGTCTAGCTTGTTCCTTAGTTATTTTAAAACGCTTTTGTAAAGTATTAGCATTGACATGGAACTTTTTATGAAAATTTATAGCTTCTTCTAGTGTAGACAAAATATGTATGTCATGTGTAGTTTTATCTGCTAAATTATTGCCCAAACTAAGGGCTCCAGGCAATCCTGTATGTGCCCGGATATGTCCTATAAAGAATGGATCTTTTCTGTCCCAGATTAGACTTTGTATAGTGGAAAGCAAAGAGAAAACAGTAGAAGAAGGGGAAATCCTACCAGCATCTTCAAGAGATACTATAGCATTAACTACATACTGACTGTCAGAAAATAAATTAAATACAGAATCTTTAAACATCACAAAAGCTTGTAAAACTGCATTAAGCTCTACCTTTTGAGCTGATTGTTTGGGTACTAAAAATGTAAAAGTTTGATCAGGGGTAACTACTGCTGCTGTACCATTATTTGACCCATCAGTGAATATATTTGGAGCATTCATGATAGGTGTTTTTCTTGTCATTTTTGGAAAAATTACAGGATGCAATGACCAAAAAGACAATAAAGGATTAGATGGTAAGTGGTTATCAAATGAAACATTAGATTTGCACATGATTATCGCCCAAGTATTTAACTCATTAGCTAACTCATCAATTTGATTCATAGTATATGGAGTAATAATTTTATTGGGAGAAATTCCAAACACTCCCTTTGCTGCTTTTATTCCTTTGAGTATTAATTGTCCTACAGCCTCAGGATACCTAGTAAGAATAGTGTTAGGAGAATAAGATAAATGTATCCATAATAATGGACCTTCTTGCCAAAATACTCCTGTAGGAATATTTTTTGTTGGTAGTACAATAAATAATAAAGGCAAACTTATATCAATTCTATCCAAATGCATATTTTCCATATATGTTTCAATGATTTTTAATGCCTTTCTTGCTTCAGGCGTTAACATTCGGGGTGAATTTGGATCTGATGGACCTTTTAGGATATCAAATAAAGGTCCCAACTCTCCTGTTGGTATACCTAAATAAGGCCTTATCCAATTTATGTCTCCTAATAACTTTTGAAAGTCATTAAGTGATTTGAGTTGATCTACTCGTATTTGAATTTTTGGTGGACGGACCATGGTTGAGGATAATAGAACTCCTAAATAATTAATTGGAAAATTTAATTGTACTTTATCTATTGCTATCTCTAGATTATAATTTTTTAATAAGTTTGTAAGTGTGGCATAACATTCTAGCAATGTGTTTTTATCTTTGTGTGCTAATAATACATCATGCATATAGTGAAATATTTGTAGTTCAGGATTTTGATTTCTAAGTGGCTGGATTACTTTGTTAACATAAATTTGACACATAGTTGGGCTGTTAGCCATCCCTTGAGGGAGTACTTTCCATTCATATCTCTGATCAGGACCTTCATGATTCAGTGCAGGGATAGTAAATGCAAAACGTGGACTATCCTCAGGATGAATTGGAATTGAAAAAAAACAATCTTTAATATCTATAACTAAAACATACCAGGTTTTTGGCAAAGCAGACAACTGAGGAATCCCTGATTGAGCAGGTCCCATAATAACCATCTCATTATTAATGGCTCTTAAATCTTGCAATAATCTCCATTTACCAGATTTCTTTTTGATGACAAAAATGGGAGTATTATGGGGAGATACAGAAGGTTGTATATGTCCTTCTGCTAATTGTTGTTTGACCAGGTCATGGGCTGCTTGTATCTTTTCTTTAGTCAGGGGCCACTGAGGAACCCATACTGGTCTTTCTGATTTCCAAGTAATTTTTATTGTCTCAGTGGCCTTTCTGAAAATCCAACCCATGTCTGTCTGTTCCTTGATCTATTTGTATTGGTGCTGCTATACCTTGTTCTTGTTTTTCTAATCTTTTTCCTTTCCTAAAACCTTGTCTAGTCATAATAGTGGGTGCATTTTGGTTGATGTTATTTGTTAATGTCAAACCTAATTGATCTAGGACATCTCGTCCCCATAAATTTATAGGAAGATGATCCAATACATATGGCTGTATAGTTCCTTCACATCCTTCAGGATCCTTCCAATCTAATACCATTGCACTTCTATGGGGATTAGTTGCCACTGCTAGGCCTCGAAGCGTTTGAGTGGCTTGTTGTAATGGCCAATGTTTTGGCCATTCTTGACGAGAGATGATGCTAAGGTCTGCACCTGTATCCAGTAGCCCATTAAATTCATGTCCTTGAACATTTAGTTTTAGCATGGGGCGAGAATCTAAATTTAAAGAAAGCATAGCCCAATCTACACCTGTGGAGCCTAATCCCTTGGAACCTCTTTCTACAGTACGACTGGAAAATTTATCATGTAGGCTGGGTATTATTAGTAACTGTGCTATTCTATCTCCTGGTGAAATTACTGATATACCCTTTGGAGAACTGGCTATAATTTTTATTTCACCATCATCGGGATCAATTACCCCAGGACTTATCATAAGTCCTTTTATAGTAGAAGAGCTGCGTCCCAATAATAAGGCTACTGTTCCTTTGGGAAGAGGTCCTTTCACCCCTGTGGGAATGATTTGAACTCCCATCTCTGGAGT
The DNA here is from genome assembly GCF_021218885.2 of Marmota monax. Taxonomy (NCBI): domain Eukaryota; kingdom Metazoa; phylum Chordata; class Mammalia; order Rodentia; family Sciuridae; genus Marmota; species Marmota monax. The sequence goes on along the minus strand of NW_026692395.1, from coordinate 144,451 downwards.
TAGTACTGCTCTGGCGGAGGCGCAGATGTCCAACCCTGCACTCCCTCTGGTTTGTCTGATGAGGGATCTGATGGACAATGTGTCCTGGGCACTACCCTGATGGGGTTGCTGGGTTCCTCCAGTGCTCCGTATATTTGTGGTTTTGGGCCCCGGAGCATTGGGCCCCCCTGTCCGTTTTTTGGCAATGGAGCCCGATGCCTTTCTCCACGATATCGTGGATAAACACCTGGTCCTTGTTCGTTTTTTGATAATGGAGTACCCTCTATGGTGGTTTGAGAACGGCATTCATTAGCCCAATGTCTCCCTCTACGGCATCGTGGGCAAATACCTGGTATTCTACTCCTTTGATACCTAGTTTTGTTAAACCCTCCTCCAATGGGGCAATTCCTTTTAAAATGTCCTGTTTGTTCACAATTGTAGCATGTTCTTGGCCTGGCATCTAAAGCCTGTTTTACTGCAGCTGCCACAATTTGCCCTTGTTCATTAATGTCTCTGGCATCTAAAGCCTGTTTTACTGCAGCTGCCACGACTTGCTCTTGTTCATTAATGTCTCTACATAATTTAATATATGTGTTTAAATCTTCATGTTTCCATGGTCTAATGATATCTCTGCACCAACGATTCGCTTGCTCATAAGCCAGGTGTTTTAGTAATGGCATTGCTTGTTCTGTATTCCCAAAAACTCTGGTAGCTGTTTGAATAAGCCTATCTACAAATTCAGCATAAGGTTCATTAGCTCCTTGTATTACCTTAGATAATTGACCTTGTAAACCTCCATGTCCTTGTAAAGTCTTCCATGCCTTAATTGCATCTGCAGCAATTTGTGCGTATACGCCAGGATCATATGCAATTTGTTGCTGCTGATCCTCATAAGGTCCCTTTCCTAACAACATATCTAGATTTCTCTGAGGATAACCAGCTGCTGCATTTCGCCTAGCCGTCTCCTTGCAAAATTCCTCATTGGCAACCTTCCATAACAGGTATTGTCCTCCATTTAGCACAGCTTTACACATATTAGCCCAATCTGCTGGCGCCATGTTCAAGTTGTTAATGGATTCGACCATGCTTACAGTGAAGGGTGCTTGAGGACCATAGGTTGTTACAGCCTCTTTTAGCTGCTTCACTGTTTTGAAATTTAAAACTTGGTAAAATCGCTGCCCTCCTGCCTCAAATACAGGGCATGCTAATATTTGAGATCTTGTCTCAGGATCCCAACTATCAACTGCGCGGGTTGGGGGCCTCCCAGCATATGGAGGTGGTGCTGTTGGTTGGACACTTACACCCTCTGGTGATAGAAAGGTGTTAGTAGCAGTCTCCTGTTGTAACTTTCCCCCTGATGGCTTTTTCTGTTTTACACTTTCTTTCTCTGTCTGACTAGCTTGAGAGGCCTTCTCTTTTACTTGAATCTTTTCCTCTGTCTGACTAACTTGAGAGACCTTCTCTTTTACTTGAATCATTATGTCTTCTCCTTCCTCTACCATTGTCTGAACTGAAGGCTTTGGACTAAGCAAACAAGATACGAATGTCCACAATGGCAATGTGCCAACTGGCAGAGTCCCTGGGCTTTTCTTTTCTATTCTTTTTAAATCTTCACCATGATGGTTCCATTGTGATATATTTAACAACTCCTCCTTAAAAAGCCATGGGCTACATTTTTGTATTGTATCAACGTATGCCCTGACTGCTCTTGATTTTACTGGGATGCCTCCTTCCTCTAACAATTTACTTAACACTCTTTCAGTTTGTTTTTTACTAATTTCTGATCCCATATTTCTACTATAATACATCCCAACAAGATGACGCCAAACAAAACCGAGACAGAATGAAATAAAAAGGGAACAACAAAAAGTCATTATAGCCTTTCTATCCTCCTGACATGGGCATCCGTCCTTTCTCCCTATCTGTTCCTCAGACGTAAATAGTTTTTCCTCAGATGTGAGCGGTTTTTCTTCCGTCTCACTCATCTCCAGGGACAGGCAACTTAAAACAAAAGTGAAGCAAAATAAAAGAGGAATCTTAAAATGGCTACCCATCCTCTCGCCCTGCCCTCAGGGGCGAGCAGTTTCACTTACCCTCAGTCGCTCCCCATGCGAGCCACCAAATGCCGCAGTCTGGCTGGGCACAATCAGGAGCCACTTGTCAAAAGAAACTAACTTTATTTTTAGAACCACACACGCCAAACAAAACAGCCTCTCAGGAAAAACCCTCAGAGCCTCAACTGCCACCACCGGCTTCCCACAAGCCTCTCTCTCCCACACAAGCTTCTCCCCACCTCCCACAATCCTCCTGCTCTTGAGGCCGATTGGCTGGGTCACATGGGCGGAGCCAAAAAAGTCCCCCAATGAGCAGCTCCGTGGTCTGAAAGGGCAGGGAAACAGTCCAATGAGCATCACCGCAGAGGAGCCAATCAGCTAGATGTTGCTGGGGCCGAGGAGCCAATCAGCTAGATGTTGCTGGGGCCGCTGTGAGCCAATCATCAGCTGGCAGCTGGAAGTTTGCTGGGGCCCCTTCGGCTGTGGCTCTCAACAGTTACATGTACACAGTATAACAATATAATTTGACCAATATCAGTCCCCAGCACTTCCCCCCTCCCACCCCCCCTCCCATCCCTTGGTCTCTTTCCTCTACTGATCTCCCTTTGATTTTTAGGAGATTCATCCCACTTTTTTTTCCTTCTTCCTCTCTAGTTTCTGTAAATGAGAAAAAATCAAAAAGATACTTGACATTCTGAGCTTGACTCATTTCGCTTATCATCATGGTCTTTAGTTCTATCTATTTTTCTGCAAATGTTATTTCATTTTTCTTTATGACTGAATAAAAGTCCATTATGTGCATATACTACATTTTATCTATCCATGCATCCATTGATGTACACCTAGGCTGGTTCCATAATTTTGCTATTGTGAAGTGTGCTGCTATATGGATGGTATGCATGTGTCACTCTGGAAGGTGACATTTATTCTTCAGGATAAATACTGAGGTGTGGTATAGCTGGATCATATGGTGGTTCCATGCCTAGTCTTTTGAGAGATTTCTATAGTGGTTGTACTAATTTACAGTCCCATCAAAGTGTAAAAGTGTTCTTTTTTCTCTATATCCTCTCCAGAATTTATTAACATACCTGGAGTTTTAAATTTAGGATCTTTATTATATGTTTCATGGCTCTATTTAAATTTTTTGTTTGTCTTAAAACAGTAGCTATTTCCAGACATGGTCATCCATCTACAGTTAAGGCACTTACAGAGATGGTAGTTTGCTAATCAGTAGTCCAGGTACTTCTCTGGAAATGGTAGGACTAGAGATTTCTGACCTTCTCCAGAGTTCCTAGATTGTCTCTTATAGTTTGTATATGAAGCATCTCTCATAGATTCATGTATTGAAGGCTTGTTCACCAATGCAACCATGTCCAGAGGTGGGGCTTTGGGGAAATGTTTGGATCATGAGGGCTCTGACCTCATCAGTGGATTAATCCATTTGATGAATTAATAATTTGAATGGACTACTGGGAGGTGGTAGAAACTGTAGGTGGGTGAAATATAGTAGAGAAAGTAGGCACTTGGGGACTTGTCTCAGACTGTCTCCTCTTCCACCTCGGCCTCCTCCTGTTCCTACTGTTTCTCCTCCTCATCTTCCCTCTTTCTCTCTCTCTCCCCTTCCTCACTGCTATGAACTAGGTAGCTTTCCACCAGCATGATGTTCTATCTCACTCAGGCCCAAAGCAATGGAACTGGCTAACCATTAACTAGATTCCTCAGGAACCATGAGCCAAAATAAATCATTCCTCCTTTAAACTGTTATGTCAGATATTTTGGTCACAGCAATGAAAAGCTGTCTAACAACCCACTGCCCATTCTTGGGTGATTATCTCTGGAGGTGCCTTGACTGCAGATTACTATGACTATTTCTGGAAGTGCCTGGATATCAGATTCCCCTCTACTTAAACTTTTGAGTAAATGGACTATATCATAGTTGTTTCAGTGTCCTTGTCTGGAATTTTAACACTCATGCCAGTTCTTGTTTGGGTTCAATTTAATTTGTCTTTTTGTATTTTCAAGTGTCTTTGCATTACTCATAATGTTGGTTTACATTCAAGCCTCATAAATTTTACCTTGTTGGATGCGGGTGCTTCTATATGCCTATAAATTTTCTTGAATTTTGTTCTAGAATGTGGTAAAGTTGTATGGAAACAATTTGATCTTTAGTGTCTTGCTATTAAGATTGGTTGGGTGGAACCAGAGGGGTGTTCAATCTAGGAGAAATTATTCTATGCTGCTTTTTGGTAATGGATGCTATTTCTGGCTTAGTGTGAGTAATAAAAACTATTTTTTGTAATTGTTTAAAATGCTTTTTTCTCCTGGTTTGAATAGTTGCTTCACACATACATTAATGGATGCTCTGTTGAATATTCAAAACAGACCTTTTGCAGATCACATGAATTTTTTTCTGTGCTATTCTCCACATTTTTTTTGTCTGAAAATTGTATCTGTCTTCATTTCCTTGAACTTTCAGCCCCCTCTCCTCACCTTAAGGAAGCTGCCAGGCTCCACTTCAGTTACCTCAGCTTCACAAGAGACAGCTTTTGTTGATAGTGGTTACTTGGCTGCTATACATAATTGAAAAGTGAACACTTTTGAATTGACATTTCTGGCACTTAGTGTTCACTTATCAATCATCTATACCACCCAAGTAGCCACTAGTAGCAAAAGATATATAGAGTAGGTATTTCACCACATGGGAAGACTAGGGATTAAGATAATAGCCCCTAGTTTTGGCAGATTCTTTCTGAGGAATTTTGCCTGCTAGATCAAAGTTACATGGTTTTTTTTTCTAGCCCATTATTTTTGTTGGCTGAATGGTAGGGATTGACTGTTTGCTACAGTCTACTGTCTCAATGATTAGTAGTACTCTGTCCTGTTGGCTCCAATTTACTCCAGATGGTTGCTCCAAAAAAAGATGCAGAAGTTCTGTAAAGATAGAAATCATTAAAATAGGGGTTTGGATTGTGACTCAGTGGTGGAGTAATTGCCTACCACACGTGAGGCACTGGATTTGATCCTCAGCCCCATATAAAAATAAATAGATAAATAAATGTATTGTGTCTACAACTAAAAATTAAAAAAAACATTTAAAATACAAACTATTGTCTAGGAAACTTCATTTACTCTTCAGTCTCAATAATTAACTTCCTTCTGAAAAAGTTTAGGAAACACACTCAAGCCATTTGTGAAATTGATATTTAAATAAATGTAAAAATTCTGCTTAGAATCCTTGAGCATTCTACACTAACAAATACAATGTTTGCATAACAAGGATTTCTTCTCTATCCCATTGACAGAAGAGTAAAATATGGCCTATTTATGAGTTGAGTAGCCCACATACCAGGAACTATTTAGACTAATTAATAAAGCCCTTAATAGTTTAGTAGCTATCGTTTTATAAGGATTTGTGAACCTAGTTTTCAACTTTACCCATAAAAAGCTGAGTCAGACTTGGAACTGACGAGATGAATAGGAGTTTAAATCCAAAATCATATCCTAATGAAAGTAGAGATTACTAAGATCTGGATGAGTTTTTCTCATTGACATAAATTGACCTTAGTGTTCTGGATACAAAACTGCCACAAAGGATAAGGTTGATTAATAGAGTAAAGGAGAACTGGCTTGCAACACTTACAGAAATCACTTTAAATAAAACCACTTTCAGGTAGCCCGAGTGATTTGGTGACTCTGGAACAGTTTTTAACATTTCATTGGGTATAAATCTTAAAATAGTGGTTTTAATTTCTGTTATACCATAACAGAAATAAAACAGAAATTGGTATAACAGAAATTCTCAGGGAGTGAAACTTTTTCCATGCAGTATTAGTGGCTTATGAATCAAAGGTGGATTTTTTTTAATGCAGGGGATTGAAGCCAGGGCTTTGTGCATGCTAGGCAAGCTCTTTACCAACTGAGCTACATCTGCAGTCCTGGAATCATTTTTTTGTCTTCATAGATAAAATGGTTATAAATTGAATCATTTAAAAAATCATCTCTCTTTTACTTTGGAGGGTTTTATGTGAAAATTTCTTATATGACTATTTATCTGTCAGAGCTTTTATGGAGAGTAAAGTGTTTCTTGCTTTTTTTTTTTTTGTACTAGTGATTGAACTCAGGGGTGCTTAACTAGGGAGACACAACCCCAGCCCTTTTTTAAAATGTTTTATTTAGAGACAGGTCTCACTGAGTGGCTTAGGGGCTTGCTAATTTGCTGAGGCTGGCTTTGAACTTGAGATTCTCCTGCCTTAGCCTCCTGAGCCACTGGAATTACAGGTGTGCACCACTGCACCTGGCCTGCTTCTTAATTTTATTCTAGTTAGGTTCATTACTATTTGAACATTTATCTCAAATATTGTTTTTATAATTATTTTAATTAGTGGGTATTAATCTTACATATTAATAGGTTTCAGTGTGATATTTCCACACATGTATACAGCATACAGTGATCAAATCCAGCATGCCTTTTTCCACTCTCTTCTCATCTGTCCCAGCCTCTAGTAATCACTATTCTACATTCTGGTATACTTTATAAAAAAAAAATTCCACATGAGAGAGAACACCCGGTACTTGTCTTTCTGTGTCTGGTTTATTTCACTTAACATAAAATCTTCCAGTTCTACTTGGCGCGTGGTGCATGCCTGTAATCCCATTGGCTTGGGAGGCTGATACAGGAGAATTGGGAGTTCAGAGTCAGCTCCAGCAATTGTGAGGCACTAAGCAACCCTGTGAGACCCTGTCTCTAAATAAAATACAAAATAGGCATGGGGATGGGGCTCAGTGGCCAAGTGCCCCTGAGTTCAACCCCCAGCACCCCCCCCCCCAAATCTTCTAGTTCCATCCATTTTGCTGCAACTGACAGGATTTTATTCTTCTTTATTGATGGTTAATACTCCATAGTGTATGTATACCCCATTTTCCCTAGTAATTCAGATATTGATGGACACCTAGTCTAATTCCATATCTTAGCTACTATTATTACCGAACCCTAGTCCATTTTCTTGTCACTTGAAAAAGCATCCAGTCAATCAAGGACAAATTATTGGGACAAGGAAAAAAGGTATCCTGAAAGCCAGTGGCATGAGAAGATGATGGGCTAGGAACCCCAAGAAAAACCCATTTTAGCTTGATCTTTAGGCAGGGTTGGGGGAGGGAAGAGGGACTTTAGGTTAAGATAAGGATTGATGACTGGAGACCTTTAAGTATCTCTTGTGGTCTGGAACAGGACATTGCCAAACCTGGTGATTAGTAATCTGTGTTATGATACCCATGTAAATCTTGAAAATATATTATTTAGTCTTGTCTTTGTGTATTCAGCCTTGAAGAGGGAGGAAAGAGATTAGGGAAGTGTCAGGTAACTCAACCTTGTGCTGCTACTTTCAGACAAATATTTCTTAAATGATTAACATGTTTATGTTCAGAGTTGAGCAGAAAGAGCTGACTCAAAGGTTAAGTAGCAAAGTAGACAGATGTAATACAAAGGCAAAAATACCAGCTTTCTCACTGTCTTAGTCACTTATTGGACACCTGCACAGGCCCAAGTAAAGTCAGTGCTTTTGACAAAAACAGCCTTCAATTCCCTGAAAAGTAACCTAGGCAACCGTTATCATCATAACCCACACATCAGAGGCGTCATTTACAGCAAAGCTAGTGGGAGACTAATAACATATTGCTCAACTGTGTGACCTCCAAAATTAGTGATTTTTAAAGTCAACTAAAAGCAAGTGAAGCTGAAGGGTTTATTTAGGTTTTCTCTTGGTTATATTATCCCAAATATTATTGATATTCCCAGTCCTTAAAATTATCTTAATATTCCAGGTTTTACTGTCTCTCCTTACTTGTCCTTTTATTCCTCTCATATTTGAAATTATCAGTGCATCCACATTACTAGATTTCTTTTATCCAAGGAGACACATCTCCTGTATACTAAAAGGAAAAATCTCTTATCCTCTTTGTACAGAAACTGGATTCATCCAGAAACCTTCAGATTCAAAACAAACATTTTCCTTCCCATTTTGTACTTACGCTTTTTGTTCTAAAAGAGAAGTATTCTATAAGAAAATTTTATATGCCTCTTAATTCTCTATTATTAAAACGTCTTCCCTTTCTGCCAAAAAATTGTGCTCTACAGTTTTGCTCTTTTCCTATAATCTTACCTGGCCTTAAATAGTCAAATATTCATAATTAACACAGACTTCATGGCTACCACTGTAAAGTCACACACTATTTTGTGTTGTAAGCTAATTCAGAGGATATTATTTGGCATAAAAATCAGTGTGTCCAGAAGGATTTTTTTGTTGTTGTTACATGAACCTTTGTGTGCATATAACATAGTTACCAATCTGCTCTCTTTGTGGTTAATATCATCTATCTTTCAAATTTTTATTGGAGCAAATGGAGTCAAGTAAGGCAATGGTTTTCAAAGTGTGGTCCAGGGAACCCTGGGTATCCATTGGACCCTTCGGGGTTTTGCAAGATCAAAACTATTTTTAAATAATACTAAGAGGTTATTTGCTTTTAAAAATTCTATTATTTACAAGTATACAGTGGATTTAAAAAACTGTAGTTGTAGATGGACAGTGTGCCTTTATTTTATTTTATGTGGTGCTAATAATGGAACCCAGTGACTCACACATGCTAGGCAAGTCCTCTGCCACTGAGCTACAGCCCCAGCCCCTGTACAATAGATTTTTTTCAAAGAGCCTTCCTTGGACTGGGGTTGTAGCTCAGCGGTAGAACACTTGCCCAGCACGTAGGAGGCGGCCCTGGGTTCGATCCTCAGCACCACATAAAAATAAATAAAAGACGTTGTGTCCAACTACACCTAAAAAAATAAATATTTAAAAAAAAAGAGCCTTCCTTATATGATGTGAGCTATCAGAATAGATTGGATACAGAAGCAGATATGAGAAACCTGCTGTCTGCTATTAAATTGGACATTATAGAGATTTGAGGAATTATAAAGCAGTGCTACTTTTCCACTTGTTTTGTTTTGCAAAATATAGTTATTCATAAAATATGTTATTTATGTTAAACCCAATGTATATAATTATTGCTATTTACATCTAAATTAAGAAGAGGCTGGGGTTGTAGCTCAGTGGTTGAGTGCTTGCCTCGCATGTGTGAGGCACTGGATTTGATCCTCAGCACCACATAAAAATAAATAAATAAATAAAACAAAGATACAAAAAAAGAGGAAAGGAACATGTACAGACCATTTTTAAAAAACAAATTAAGAAGTATTTTAATTTGTCACCTTTAATTTCTGATTCAGTGAATATGGATAAATAGAACTCAAATGATCAAAAGACCCTTTAGGGTCCTCCAGAATCGTTTTCTTGAGGCAGAGTCTTAACTAAGCTACTGAGAATCTTGATAGGTTGCTGAGGCTTCCTTGGAACCTGTGATTCTCCTGCCTTGGCATCCTGAGTCACTGGGATTGCAGATGTGCACAAGGATGCCCAGGTATTCTGAAATTTTTAAGAGCATAAAAGGCACCTGAAAATAGACACTTTTAGAACCACTGCTCTAAGACTCCCAGGACCTGAAACTGTTGTTGTTTCTTAAAAAGAAAAAAAAGCCTTCAAATGAAAAACCCATACTACTTATTGTTTATTTTAGATTGATGATGTGTTACCCTAGTAATAATGTTGTGTTTAACTTATATATATTCTTAAACAGTGTAATTTTTTTTGCATTCTCTCCTCTACCACATTCATGGAGGAACAAATACAAACTTATGATCCTATTCATTTTGTATCATATTTGAAGAATTTGATTATATAGACCAACACTATGTTATGTGATGCATTAATAGAAGAGTTTCTAATCTGTTAATGAGATAGTCATTATTTAGTAGTAAAAGAATCTTTATTTTCAATATAGTAGTTTGGGGACTTTGTTGTTTAACTATTGAAACAAATAGTTTGAACAAATTACTTAACTGTCTCAGGTCTTCTTTCTAACCTTACTCTTACATGTGTAGCATGTTTACTATAGCTTTTAAATTTCAATTATATATCTTCTCCATGTAAAATGATATTATCTTAGGTCTTACTTTGGTATACTAATGGAGAAAAGACAATGACTAGAGGCCCAAATGTGTCACTGGTGTTCCTACCAGATGGAGTCAGTCTGTCACAAGATATTCAGCTATAGATACAGGAAAGCTATCACTTCCTTTTTTTTTCCTTTGAGTATTTTACATTTTTGAGTATGTCTTCAGGATCTTCTAATATTCCAGTAATATTATATGCCACATTATAAAGCATGCTTGAAGCAATAACTTCTTCTGGCCTATTAAGGGTTTTAATAACTTTCTTTTTAGGAGTTTCATTTTTTTTGCCAGTATTATTGGTTAAACACTTGGTCCAGAGAGTGGATCTTTGATCCTGCCACAGAGGACTAATCCTAGGCCTTCAAACCTAATAGAGTTTGCTTGGTTGGACTTTAATATTGTTTGTACCAGTGACTTTTATTTTCCACTTTCGGAATGGAATGTAACTATTATCTCTTACCTATCCTACCACTCTATTTTGGGAGAAGATGATTTGTTTTCTAGTTTTAAAGGTTCACAAATGGAGAAGGATTTTGCTTCTGCATATATTATACCCAGAGCCTTATCTATACCCAATTTAGATGGTTTACATTATAAGATTTGGGACTTCTGAGCTAGTGATACTTACATTTTGAAATTGAATTGATGCTATGATGGATTGAGATGTTTTTTGGATCTTGGAATAAAATAAATGTATTTCATATGTGGGATTGATGAGTATCTCTGGGGGCCAGAGGTTGGACTGTCATATACTGAATAATAACCCACAAAGATCCTACATCCTAACCCATGAAACCTGTGAATATATGACCTTACAAGGTAAAAAGGAACTTTTTAGATGTGATTAAGTTAAGGATAGATATTGAAATAGGTTATCCTGGATTACCCAGTGTAACCCAGTATAATCAAAAAGTTCCTTAAAAGATAAGTCAGGAAGTTTGCAGTTAGAAAAGATGCAAGTTTGGAAGCAGAGATCAGAGTGGAGAGAAGATGCTATACTACCAGCTTTGAAGATGGAGGGAGGATGGGACCAATAGCTAAGGAATGTAAGTGGCCTCTAGAATGTGGAAACTGCAAGAAATGGATTCTCCCTTAGAGCCTCCAGAAAGAGAGCTCTGTTGACTTCTTAAATTTAGCCCAATGAAACTTATTTTGGATTTTTGACTTCAACAACTACAAGACAATTAATTTGTGTTGTTTGAAGCCACTAAGCTTGTCATGATTTCTTAGAGCAACAACAGGAAATTATTATAGCTTCTTTTTTTAAGAAAGAGGGGGAGAGGGAGAGGGAGAGGGAGAGGGGAGAGAGAGAGAGAGAGAGAGAGAGAGAGAGAGAGAGAGAGAGAGAGAGAATTTTTTAATATTTATTTTTCAGGTTTTTTTTTTCCAGCGGACACAACATCTTTGTTTGTATGTGGTGCTGAGGATCGAACCCGGGCCGCACGCATGCCAGGCGAGCGCGTTACCACTTGAGCCACATCCCCAGCCCCTATTATAGCTTCTTAAAACAAACACATATTTGTGTTTAAGATTTCAGTTATCAAATTATCAGGCCTACAGAAAAGGATAAGAAAGTAACAGAGACCCATTATCCAGATTAAAAAAATTAAGTTTTTACCTCTCTATGTTAATTAGCTTTTTGTTTCTGTGACAATGTACCTAATAAAACTACCTTAAGAGAGGAAAGGTTTGTTTTGTCTCGTGATTTCACAGGTTTCAGTCCATGGTCATCTGTCTCTATTACTTTTAGGCTGTGGCAAGGCAGAAGCATCATGGCAGAAGGGTATGGTTCAGGAAAGCTTCTTACCTCATGGCAGCCAGGAAGCAGAAGCAGGGAAAAGATACAGTCCCGAAGGGCATGCCCCAAGTACCCACTATCTTCAATAAGATCTGACCTTCTAAAATTTCCCACTAGTCCATTCAGCTATGAATCCATCAATGGATTAGTCCATTGTTGAGCTTAGAGTCCCACCTCTGAACATTGCTTCAATGGTGACAAAACTTTCAACACATGAGCTTCTGCAGGAAATTTTGTAACCAAACCATAACACACACTTTCTTTAGATCTCTTAGTGAAAAGAAATAAAATACTACAAATATACCTAAAGCCCACTCTTGTCCCATTTCTCGTTTGCTCTATAAAAATATTGTGAAATTGGTATATAGCCTTTTGGGTCATTTTTTTTTAAATGTACTCCTGAAATATCCATAGTATTTTTCCTATGGTCTAAATGCTGTCATATTGTACATATTAGTTTACTCCTTACTTGCTCATCAACATATGGACATTTAATTTATTGCCAAATTTTTAAAATATTAGGCATGCTTATATAAATTTTCTTGTGCACATGTGCAAGATTTTCTCTAGGGTAGATAAGTAGAAGAGGAATTACTGGATGAAAAATTATGTATACCTTGAGTTTAGTCAGATATTGAAAAATTGTGGTTTTGACAATTAAATTCCCACAGTGTTACATGAAAATCTGTCTCCCTACATCTTCAATACTTTGCATTGTTAGACTTTTACATTTTTGTCAGCCCACGAGTGTGAAAAGGTATGTTTTCACTGTCTCAGATAAGTAGGAGAATTTAACATCTTTTCAGATATTGCCTGCCTCTTCCGGGTTTTGTTTTTCCCTCCATCTATGATTTTCCACTTTGTATACTGTTTTTATTATCATATTAGGTCTTTTGTCACATAACTTTGTAGGACTTGTGTTTATATATTTTTTATGGATACTGATGTTGGCTTACAGTTTGTAATACAGTAGTACTCACTTAGCCATGGGCATACCTTCCAAGAAACTCACTGTGTGCCTAAATCATGGATAATAAAAAACCCTACGTGCAAGCACTGCCATACCACATGTTCATTCTGACAACCAAGACAGCTTCTAAGTGACTAATGAATAAGTACCATATATAGTGTGGATACACTGGACAAAGGTGTGATTCATGTCCCACCGGGAATCGAGCAGGAACAGCACAAGATTTCATCACACTACTCAGAATGGGATATAATTTACAATTCACGAATTGTTTATTTCTGGAATTTTTCATTTGGTGTTTTCAGACTGTAGTTAATTGCAGGTAACTGAAACCATCAGAAGCAAAAATGGGGGTCAGAGGAAACTACTATATCTTTTAGTCTGTGGCTTGTCTTTTTCTTTGGTTATTGTGTAATTTTCCATTTGGAGTCTTGTCAGGGGGTCCCCAGGACCACCCTCAGGCTTGATGATTTGCAAGCCATGAAAGTGGTTATACTCATGGTTAGAGTTTATTAAGATATCTTACAAGTAATGTCAAGTGAATTCAAACAAAGAAACATACCTTGGTGTCCGGGATTTTGTAAACACTGCAAAACATGCAGGGTTTACATGACTGACATCATTAACTCTGTTTGTAGCCCACTTGTCAACAAGAGCAAAACCAGAAACTGTATGATCATATTGGCACTATGTTCCAAGGCCTTACACATATGAAAACAATCTCTGACAGGATATTTGAAGGCTTGACAATTGTGCAAAAGTCCATTTCTGGAAACAGGATTCTCCTGGAAATTTGAGCATTCCAGGGTTTGTGAATTAATCCTTTCCTGCATAGGATGCTAATATTTTGGTGTAGTTAAATATAAGATCCTTTTCCTTTATGTTATTGTGCTTATTTTGTTTCCTCATCTTTTCCTTTCTTTTTTTGGTGTGGAGCACACACCAAGCCTGTGCTCTACAACTGAGCTATTGGAGCTTATAACCTTGATTCCTTTTTTCATCTTGTTTATGGAATTCTTCTTTACCATGGTGTCATCAAGATATTATGCTAAGTATATTCTCCTACAAAACTTACATAGTTTATGTTTTCATATTTAGGTTTATGAACCATTGGATTTTATTTTTGTGTATGGCATAATGTAGAGATCTGAATGATTAATCATTTTTCCCTAACTATTGATTTTCCCCACAAATTTATAATGCCGTCTCATTCATATACCAAGTTCCACTATATTTATGTATCTGTTTCTAGGCTTTATATTCCATTCCATTTGTCTCTGTATTACTTTATTGTGCATTAAAAAAAAATCTTTATTAATTTTTTTATGTGGTGCTGAAGCTCGAACCCAGTGCCTCACATGTGCAAGGCAGGCACTCTAACACTAAGCCCCAGCCTCAGCCCCTTTATTGTGCATCTTAATATCTGGTGGGGAAAATCCCTTTCCTGTACCTCTTTCTCAAAAGTATATTCCTTGGCTTTAATTTTCCATATAATTTTTTGTCATTAAGTGATTGATATTATTTTTAATTTATTGGTACGTTATGATTATACATAATGGGGTATTTATTATGCCATATTTATACATGCATATAATATAATTTGCTCAGTCTCCCTCCTCAATACTTTCCCTTTCCCTCTCCTCCTCCCTCTGGCTGATCTACTTGCTCTTCTCTATATGAATTTTTATTTGGAGGTACTAGGGGTTGAACTCAGGGGCACTCAACCACTGAGTCATGACCTTAGCCCTATTTTGTATTTTATTTAGAGATAGGATCTCACTGAGTTGCTTAGCACCTCACATTTTACTGAGGCTGGCTTTGAACTCCCGATTCTCCTGCCTCAGCCTCCGGAGCCGCTGTGATTACAGGCATACACCACCCGTGCCTGGCTCCCTATGAATTTTAAGGTCTCTTTACTTTAAACCTGAAGGTCCATAAGAAACATTGAGGTTTGATTAGAACTGCATTTTATTTATAGATTACTTTATAGACATAAATGGCATCTTTATAAAAGTTAAGGTGCTTCGTCTCTCCTTTTGTAGGTATTTTACTGTCTTTGAAAAAAGTTTTATCTATACGGACTCCTGTATATTTTGTTTAGATATAGTTCTGTGTGCCTGTTGCTCTCATATATTTTTTAAAATTAGATTTGTTATTGGTTGTGACTCGTGTATGGGAATGCTGGATTGTGATCTGTTGTTTTAAAATCTATTCACTTTGCTGAAGACCAGTTGTTTGTTTATAGATTTTTCTGGGACTTTATATAAATAAACTTTATATAAAACATACTTACAAGTGCATGGAATATTAACTGTACACATGAACGAATTTTCACAAAGTGTTTTTGGTTTGTTTATGTAATTTGAAGGGTCTTGTTTTTCCTTTTTTAGTCCTTAAACCTCCAGAATTTTATGTCCTTGTGTATAAAATAAAGTAGACTTTTTGCTGAAACCGTTTTATTTGAGCATTTCAGAGGCCCCATGCTTTAATCAGCTGCATTGGTGCATAAATATTTTTGAACTTACAAAATTAAGAAAATTACATTCATTTGGAAATTTTAACAGAAGTTAATAAAAGGAACTATAAGATTGTGATTTTAATTAATTGACCACAATCCAGGATTTGGTCTTCAGCATTTGGGAAAGGCTGAAATAAAACTGTCAATAAACAGATACTAATTACTGCAGTCTCACGTTGATATAGGTATATAGAGAAAAATATTTACATCTTATGTTGATGTATTATTCTTAGTGACTAGGACACTCAAATCTTCTATCTAGGACACATAATTTCCAATATTGGGGTATAGAGGAATTCAAACAAAGAAGATAAGTTGTTTCTTACTGTGGGAATGGAATCAAAGCCAAGTAAGGTAGGAAGTCTCACAAACCGAATCTTCAATATTGAGCAGTACATTCATATTTTCTACCCTCTCTTCACCCACCAGGCAGCTTGAGAGGTAGCAAGGTACAGTGGGAAAATATTGTGCTTTTTAGCCACTTGACAGGGATGTGAACCCAGCTCTTTACATATTGGTTTTAGGCAAGTTACTTCTCAGAACTTCAGTTTTCTCATCACTATTAGTTTCTTCTAAATTGTTATATAGGAAATGCAGCAGAATTGCAGGTTTACATTTATGCATACTTATGGGTAAAGAGGGAAAGTACTGATGGTCGTGCCTAATTTGCCAGAATAAATCTTAGTATTAATTTGTTCCCGAATATATTGAAGGCAGTTACATCTTTATCACCATACATATTCATTTCCTATTGCTGCTGTAATAAATTACGGCAAACATAGAGTGGTAGAACTGCATGAATTTATTATCTTTCAGTTCTGGCAGTCAGCGGTTATAAAATCAAGGTGTTGTCAGGGCAGCAATTCCTCTAGGGAGCTGTAAGGAAGAATCTGTTTTAGCTTTTTCCCTGTTTCTGGAGGTTGCTGATACTTCTTGGCTCATACCTCCTTTCTCTATCCTCAGATCTAACAGCATAGCATCTTCAACTTCCCTGACTCGGATCTTCTGCTTTCTTTTTTAAAAAATATTTTTAAAGTTGTAGATGGACACAATACCTTTATTTTATTTGTTTTTATTTTTATGTGGTGCTGAGGATGGAACCCAATGCCTCACAATGCTAGGCAAGTGCTCTACCACTGAGCCACAACCCCAGCCCCTGATCTTCTGCTTTCATTGTCATGTCTTCTTTTCAGACTTTGACCCTCCTGCCTCCTTCTTATAAATACCCATGTAATTACACCAGGATAATCCAGCATAATCGCCTCATTTTGAGATCCTCAGCCTAATCACATGTGCAAAATCTCATTTATCATGTAAGGTAACATACACACAGGGATTAGGACTTGGATATTTGGGGAGGATCATTATTCTGTCAGCAGCTCCAGGTTAATGAATTATCAAGTAAGATACCTAATTAGAATTACACATTTTTTGTAGGTTATTTTCATTGAATAAGGTATGCATTTCGAAAGTCCTGAGGGTTTTACAAAATGACTTGACTTAAACAAAACAATACTTCCAAGGAAGATGTATATTAACAGAGAGTAGAATTAGTTGCTAGCACTAATAAATATTCACAAGTTTCCATACTGCAAAGAAAAAGAAGATTGACATTCTTGTTAAAATTCTCAATTTAACACATTTTAAATTCAGATTATTTGAAATGATTTTGAAGCAAAATGCTTTCCACCTCTCCACAGCTTCAGGGGAGAGGGTAAGCGCCATCATCTCTTTCTGAGTTTCCTTTTGTTAATTGTGAAGATTTGCATTTGTAAAGCTAGGCTCTGGAATTCATTAGCTAGTTTTAAAGAAAAAAAAAAAAAAAAACAAACAGGCCCGGGCCCAGTTATGTGTTTACAAAAAAGGAGAAGGGACTGAAAAGGATTTTGTTTATTGCAGATGAAATTCTATATTTTGTGCCTTGTAAAGTAATTATGGAGATTTAGTGTGATCATTTTTGGAAAGCCTTGACCCCTCCTTGGTGGAAGAGTGATTTGAGTCTCTTTCCCTCTCTTCTGTGCTTTGTACCCTTTTGTCTTTCCATGCTGAACGCTGATAATTTCCTCTGATCTGTCTTTATAAATATTCACACATTCTTCTCTTAATGTAGGATTAAAGCTATCCTTTGAGTTTTTAATTTGTAGTACTGTTATTTGTTTCCCTGAAAGTTCTATTAGGTTCAATTTTGGTCCATCATTTACTATAGTTTCCTATTGCTTGGATGATACTTTCCATTTATTTATTTATTTGTTTATTTATTTATTTGTAGTGATCATAGTTATTTTGTAATTTGAATTTGGTAATCCCAGTGTATAAAGTCTGTGTAGATATTTTTTGTTGTCTACTGACCCTGCTCATTTACTTCTTTACCAAATTCAAGCCTTGGGGTTTCCAAGCTAGGGCTTGTGATCCAATCTGAGTTGGAAAACTGACCTGCTTCCCATTCCTCCTTCTCCCTGAGGAAGTAGCTCTTTGAGGTCCCAGATTTTAGGGAGAATCTGTCTCCTCTTAATTGTCCTTTGTGTAGCTATGGCTTTAGTCACCAGCTCCTTTGCTTCTCAAGGAAACTAAAGTGAACATTAAAATTTTGTAATGGGCAAATACCCTTAAGGGCAAAAATTGCTTCTCTGATATTTATCTCTCTAGGTTCCCATTTCTCAGGAATGTTGCCCTGGTCTTTTCATCCCATCATGGTATTGTTTGAAAATAGATGTTACTTTTCTTTCATCAAGATTTATTTTAGTTGTTTTCTGACTGACGATTCAGGCAATTATTAGAACTAGAAAAAATTTCTTTCATTCTTTCATTCTTTCTTTTTTTTTTTTTTTTTTTTTTTTTTTACCTGAGATTGAACCCAGGGGGCTTAAACACTGAGCCATATCTCTGGCCCATTTTAAGTATTTATTTAGAGACAGAATCTCACTGAGTTGAGTTCCTTAGGGCCTTGCTAAATTGCTGAAGCTTGCTTTGAACTCATGATTCTCCTGCCTCAGCCTCCTATGCTAAGTGGCTGGGATCACAGACATGTGCCACTGAACCCAGCTAGAAGTAGGGAAACTTCTTATAACTCATTTTTACATTTTCTTCGAGCTTAATTTTAGGCTCAGACTTTCTAACTACCTTTTAGGTTTATTTTCTTTATTTTATGGAGGAATCATTCCATGCTTGGAAAAGTGAAGATACTTGCCCAAGGTCACACAGCAAGTAAGTGATAATTTTGGGATTTGAACCTAGCTTTGTTCATCCCTAAAACCTAGTGCCTCACAAGTTTAATACATTGTATAATTTTTTGTTCCTGATTTCTGGGAGTTCTCTCTTTTAGGAAACAAGTAAATGATTCATTGTGCTTTTTTCCCTTGCTTTTTATCCCTCAAGGTCAAAGTCTTCGCCCTAGCTCTTGGAAATATGCACATTTCTATGCTTCTTTCACAAAATTCCTATCCTATATCTAACCCATCCTGACAAATAAGAACCCCCATTCTACCACCCTTCTTGTACCTTTTAGAACTGAATTTGGAGACATTGAGTACCCTAGCTCTAGCCACAAATTTTTATTTCCATTTAAGCTACAGAATTTTCTACCTCAAAAGACCAAAATAAATTTCTAGCTGAATTTGGAAAGCACTGAAGACAAAGGGAAGCAGTTTTCTTAGGAGAGAGAAAGAGGGAGAATGACACAGGTAGGGATTAGAAGGGGAAAAAAGAACTTAGTTATATAGTGTTGGGATAGTTTAGGAATTTGTGTTGGTGAATGCCCACAAGGCACCTTGACATGGTGGCAAATTTATTCAGTAAGTCAGTTCACCTCTCTGCTCCTATCAAACTGAAACAATATCAGTTAAGTTCAATTGTGGTCTCAAAAGGCATTAATTTCACAACTAATTTTCTTCTATCTCATTTTATCAGCCTTTTTTCATTTAGTAAAATTTAGATATCTGTTCTATTATTTTAAACTGTTTGTTTCTGTATATCTTTGTCTTTATAATATATTTTCTATTTTAAAAGCAGAGACCTGCTCCTTCTGAAGAGTGCAACAGAATTTTATAAGACAAGAAATAAAAATGATCCACAATTTCATTACTCAGATAAATACTATTAACTATTATGTTTCCTTCCAGTATATAGAGTTTTGTATAGTTTACTAGAGTTGTGATAATAATGTTCCATAGACTGTGTGGCTTAAGCAACAGAAATTTATTTTCTCACATTTTTGGAAGCTAAAAGCTGAAGATCAAGGTGCTAGCTGGGTTGGTTTCTTCTGACACTTCTCTTCTAGGTATGTGGATGGCCATTTTCTCCTTCTGGTGTCTTGTGTATGTGTCTTAATCTCCTATTCATATAAGAACACAAGGGATATTGAATTAGATCCCACTCAAATGATGTAATTTTAATTTAATTACCTCTTTAAAGTCCTGTCTCCAAATACAGTCACATTCTGAGGTGCTGGGAAACAAGCAGATATAATTCAGCTCATAACACTACTTTCTTCTCTAAAAATTATCTTGTGAGAATTCTCCCTTGCCAATAGCAATTCTTTGACAACTTTTATGGCTACCTAATATTCCCTCATATGTTCCCACAGTTTATTTAACCAGTTCCATGTTTTTGGACATTTTGGATGTTTTCGTTAATATAAATACTTCATTGAGTCTTTTTATTCAATTTCTATTTTTTTATTTGTTCTTTTTAGTTATACATGACAGTGGAGTATATTTTGACATATCATACATACATGGAGCATAACTTCCCATTCTTATTATATTGATTAATTTTGTATGTGAAACTGTATTTGCACATCTGACTGTTTTCTTGTCCATATTGAAGAGAAATTAATGGGTCAAGTGATGTCATGACTCTAATTTTGCAGTAATTACATACTGTAATTTTCCAGAAAGTTTGTACTAATTTTAATTCATGATAGGAAGGAGAAAAGTCAGATAGGCATTCATGTAAACTGTTGATGGGTGTGAGAAAGAAAAAAATATAAATTCTCATGGTTGTTTCCATTTACATTCACTGATGATTACTGTTATGGTTTCAATGTGAGGTGTCCCCCAGAAGCTCATGTATGAAATGGTGCAAGAACATTCAGAGGTGAAATGATTGTGTTGTGAGAGTCTTAACCCAGTCCGTGAATTAATCCCCTGATAGGGTTACCGAGTAGTAACTGAAGGTGGGTAGAGCATGAAACTAAAAACTGAAAGAGGTGGGTCACTGGGGGCATACCTTTGAGGTATATATTTGGTGAGCTGAGTTTGTTTCTCTCTGCTTCCTGATCATGTGATCTACTTCCCTCTGCCACACTCTTTTGCTGTGATGTTCTGTCTTACCTCAAACCCTGAGTAATGGAGCCAGCTTTCTATGGACTGAGACCTCTGAAACCTTGAGCCCCCAAACAAACTTTACCTTCTCTAAAATTATTTTTGTCAGGTCTTTTAGTCACAGCAGCGAAAAAGCTCACTAAAACAACTAGTAAGTTGGAATATTTTATATATATTCATGCACCATGTAATGAGATTATATTGCCTAGAGACAGTGCCATTTAGTTTGTATAAGTACACTCTGTGATGTTCACACAGTGACAGAATTGGCTCACAGCTCATTTCTCAAAACATGTCCTTGTCATTAAGTGATAAATGACTGATTTATTATCTGATTATATTTCTTTTTTGTGAATTGTTTTACTTATGTTCTTTGCTTGTTTATGTAGGTGAGACCATCATTTTAGATGATAAGATTATTATTTAGAGTGGGATCTACTCTCAAAACAGAAAGTTCAGAAAAAGCCAACTTCCAAAGTTTATTATGAATCTAGAATCCAAGGCCAATTGGTCAGAGATTCTACTGTGGAGAAGGCTTAGCATGTGGTGACATATGAAGAAATAGGTAAAGGAAGAACTATAATAAAGCTTGGCAGAAACATTTCTTTTCTGGGGAAATACATTGCAGGCATGATACTACCACTTAAAAGGATAAGGCTATAAAGAAAAAGATTATGAGTGTGTTGACTGAGAAAAGGCTGAGGTTGGTATCTGTTTAAATGTAGAAATGCCCTGAGAGAAAGTTCATAGGGATATGATTCACATGACCATAACTCTTTCCCTTTTTTTGGGGGGGCAGGTACTGGAGATTGAACTCAGGTTCACTCTACCACTGAGCCACACCCCCAGTCCTACTTTGTATTTTATTTAGAGACAGGGTCTCACTGAGTTGCTTAGGGCCTCACAGTTGCTGAGGCTGGCTTTGAACTCGCAATCCTCTTGTCCTAGCCTCCCAAGCCGCTGGGATTACAGGCGTATGCCACCAGTGCCTGACAACCATAATTCTTTTAAAAAAATATTTTTATAACTTTATTTTATTTATTTATTTTTTTCATGTGTAGCTGAGGATCAAACCCAGTGCCTCACACATGTTAGGCAAGTGCTCTACCACTGAGCCACAACCCCAGCCCCACATGACCATAATGCTTACAAAGATTTTTGGAATTTGTGAAACACTGCAGAGTTTCTGATGGGGAGAAGCCCTATATGTATGATCAGTGTCTAAAAGCCTTTTGGCAGTTTCAAGGCTGATTCCTCAGAGTACTCATAATCAATAGCAAACCCTGTGAATGTAACAAACATAAAGAAATTTTAATCATGGTGCCGGTCTTAACTTAATATCTGAGGATTCACACATGAGAATTCATAGATTCATTATGCCTATAAGAATGTAGAAAAACCTTCAGACAGAACTTGGTTCTCTTTCAACACCAGAAATCTCATATGGTAGAAAGACTTTCCCAGTGGGGTAGAAATTGCAGTGGGTGATCAAGCTTTTTCAATTGTTTGAAAATTCATAGTGGACAAAATCACTATGAATCTATTGCCTGTGAGAAAGACTTCAGAACACACTCAAATTTCTTTTAAACATGAGAGAGTTTACAATGAAGAACAACCCCTTCCTTCTAAAGCATATGGAAAGGCTTTGACTTCTAGCTCAGACCTTAGTAAGCATGAGAAAATTCACAGCACAATAAACTTTGTGAAATAATAAATGTGGAAAAGGGTTTCTGGAGATAGCAGTCCTTATAGAACATCAGCGAACTGATAGGTGATGGAAAGAGACCCTTTGGATATAATGAATATGGTAATGCTTTCATCTAATGCTCAAATTTTATTCAGAGTCAAAGAGAATCTTGGAATGAGTACACAAAAAGCTTCAAATGGAAATCAATCCTTGTTCATCATCTGCAAATTCACAATGGAGAGAAACTTTGTATATGTAATGAATAAGCCTTCAGTTGGGTACTGAATCTTGTCCATCATCAGATGATTCATAAGGAGCAGGCCCTTTATGTATGTAGAAAATATGAGTGTGCTTTCAGCAGAATTTCATCCTTATTTGACATCAGCAAGTCCAGGATGGAGAAGAAATTTCTCAATGTAGTGAATGTAGAAAGGAGTTTGATCCAAAGTTTAATCTTACTCAGCATCAGATAACACACAGTGGTAAGAATCTTACTAATGTTATGAAGGTGATAATGTCTTATAAGAAAATAAGATCTTAGTAAAAATGAAAGACATTCTTAAATTTAAATAAAATAGTTTGTTTATTGCATATAATTATATACCCACCAATGTGCCAAGCACTACAAGCACTGTACATAGTTTGTTTAATCATTTGATTCTTATAACAATCATATAATACAGAAACCAAACTGAATAAATTAGGTGGAAGAGTTTTCCCAACATTACATACCTATCACTAGAAGAGCTAGATTTGAGTACTAGATAGTTTAATTGTTCTAGGCTTTTAGTGGCAATGTGTAAATATTCAGGGTTGTGTTAACCTTTATTCATCATAAGGAAATCAAAATTCACTCTTAAGAGAGCATGAGGAACCTTCAGTCAATTTTGGAATCTGGTGGATCTCCAGAGGCTCCACATTAGACTCCACTATATGAAGTAAGGGTTATAAGAATTTATCATTACTATATCCTTTTGCAAAAGGAGTACTTAAAATTTTCAAAGGTTTCACTAATGGCAATATTTTATCTCAAACGTTTACCCTAACCATCCTGGTGTTGGAAGCAATGTGCTATAGTACGATAGTACGGAGAGCACTGGGATTGACTAGCATAGTTCCATTAGCAGGAACTAAGAGGAAGTTACTCAGTTCTAAAAAGAGTGAGTAGAAATGGAGGACAGACTAATGTGATGGGAGCTTCAGGAACAGAGCCAAATGATTCTAGGAATTACAGCCAGACAAGCCGAAATAAATAGAGTATCCACCCCATGGGAAATTGAGAAGCTAGGGTATATGGTGTGTTTTTCACATTGGATGGTTATAAACATAGGTTGCCTATCTATCACCCAGTATTAAGGGGAACTACTACTTGAAATTGCCCAAGGAATACTTGGTGCTATAGCAGTCAAAAATAAGTGTGACTTCCGGAAACCCCCCCAAATACTAATAGATTGATTTTTCTACCCTCTCACTTTAAGGAGGCAGCATGGTGTAGCAGAAAGTATCCAGGATCTATACCCTGATATATCTGATTTTATTTGCCAGCTTAACTTCCTTCTTGCTGTGTGACCTTGGTTATATTAATAAATTTATGAGTCTCAGCTTGCTCATTTTTTAGGTCAGAATATCAATATAACTTTTTAGGTCAGGATATTGATACACCAAAGTCTAAGAATTTTCCATAAGGGATATAAAGTGTCTTGTATAGTGCCTGGCACATAGTCCACACATAAATGTTTTCTATTACTGTAGATTCTGTCAGGGCCTCAACTCTCTAGCTTTCAGAGGTACCCCACCACAGTGTATGAAGAATGCATTACAAATACTGCCAATTTATTTGCAGGAATGATTCATTAGATCATATGGTATGTTTGTGTGAATTGTAAAATGATACGTTTTCCTCAAAGTGCTTTCTACTACATGCCAGAAAATTGTTGCAGTAAATACTTTCAGAGTCCTTAATGTGAATAGTATTCTACAGAATCATGGGGTCCAAACTTTGCACAACCGGTAGGCTGCATAGTGGCCCCTCAGAAATGTCTGCATCTTAATTCCAGAAACTGTGAATGTGCTGCCTGGAATGGGAAGATGGACTTGGTACTGTCGTTTGTTCTGTACTATTGCTTTATAATGGTAATAAGATTTGGAACCAGTGCTCCAATTATTCTACCATTTGAGAAAGGAGTTTTCAGTCTCTTCTGCACTTTCCTAGGGGATCTCCATAGAGGAGGAATGAAGAAAAGTTAATCCATCATTTTTCTTTTCTCCAAGTGCAATATGCCTTTTAATTGATTCCTCTGGTGCAGCACTTTGTTACCGAATTTCCAGTTCTGATCCTTAGTCAGATATGACTGTTTTCTGAGTTGAGTGAATTGAAAGAAAACCGAAATTTAAATCAGAATGCCAATATACAGGGGTTTGTGTTTTCTGATGACAGAGTTATCTCTTCAATGGGCAGTGCGGTATGCACATGGACAGAATTTACCTCCCGACACCAAAATTGTTGCTACAACATTCTCTTATTATATGTGCCATTGCTTCAGTCACACTATTGCAAAAAGTGTTTAGAAAATATTCAGCCTAGACCCATGTTAATTCTTAGAGCAACTCTGATTACTATTGAGGCATTCCATTGTGGTAACCTACATTCCAGGATGGGAAGTTAATTTTATATCTTGTTCTAATTCCACCTAATTGAAATAGCTTTTCATAGTATACTGAATTGAGAGTGATTATAGGGTTCAGAGGGACAAGCCTATGATAGATTACTGATGTCTGCTATAGGTAAGGGATTAGTGTCAGGTTGGCCTTGCATATTAAATTCTCTTGATGATACTTGCATTCATTCAGAAACTTTTTTTAGTATTTTATCTATACCAAGATTTGTGACCAATATTTTGAGTAAAGATATGAATAAGACATGTTTCTGATTCAAGAGGAGTTGATATTAGTAGGCGAGACTTATAAAGAAATATACACAGCAAAAAATTACAAATGCTTATTAAAAGTGTACATAGAGGGGCTGGGGTTGTATCTCTGTGGTAGAGCACTTGCCTAGCATGTGTGAGGCACTGGGTTTGATTCTTAGCACCACATATAAATAAATAAAAGGTCCATCAACAACTAAAAAAAGTTTTTAAAGATGTCTATATAGAATACATTAGAAACAAAAAGGAGGAAATAGTTCATTCTACCAGGTGAGAGTTTTTCAGAAATAAATCAATATTTACAATGTTTTGAAAGGTGTGTGATTGTTAGCAAAAAACTACTAAGTCTTAAAAATAGGGGAAAGTCATTCCAAGCAGTGGCAGTATGAGCAAAGGCACATTATATGAAATTATTTGATATTTATAGTATGTTTAAGAAGTATAGTAGGGCTGGAATTGTAGTTCAGTGATAGAGTGCTTGCCTAGCATGTGTGAGGCACTGGGTTCAATTCTCAGCACCACATGTAAATAAGCAAAATAAAGATCCATTGACAACTAAAAAATATTTAAAAAAGAAATGCAGTGTAGCTGGAATATAGAGAATGAGGATAGCATGAGAAAGAGGTGGGGCCAGATCACGGAGAGCATGCACACCACCAGTCTTGAATACTTGAAGTAGACAACTCTGAAACAGTGAGGAGATATTTGGGGATTTTTAATCAAGGGTTTAGGCAGACTTGAGTTTGCATTTTAGAAAGAAACTTATGGGTTGGAGTGTGATGGTTAGACTGGAGAAGATAGAACTGGATCCAGGGAGATGATAGGAGATATTGAAATCTGCATTAAGACAATGGGAATAAAATGAAAATACATACATGTAAGAAATTAAGAATTTGGTCAACTGACTAGATATAGAAGGGCTGATGGTAGAAGGAATCTAGGATGATCCAATTTTCTTTTTTGCCCTGAAGAGTTGAGAAGATATGAAAACCATTCCATGATGCAATAGGGTTGCAGGAAGAGCTTCGGAAGTCATCAAACATGGAGGTAGTAAATTAAAGTATGATTGAGGTTGCCTTGGGAGAATGTGTAGAGTG
This sequence comes from Marmota monax, assembly GCF_021218885.2. NCBI lineage: Eukaryota > Metazoa > Chordata > Mammalia > Rodentia > Sciuridae > Marmota > Marmota monax. The sequence goes on along the minus strand of NW_026692395.1, from coordinate 118,041 downwards.
TCATTTAAAAAACGAAGAAGAAAAAAAACATTAAAAAAAAAAAAAAAACAGGGCTCAGGGCAGAATCTCAGAAATCTAAGCATTTTAAGGGAAAATGAGCATAAGAAAGGTAAGAGGGGAACCAGAAGAGATAAGTGCATTCTAGTTATGCCCTCTTGTGGCAACCTGAGCACTTCCAAAAATAAATTTTCCCCCCTCTTGTCTTCAGTCGCCACTGACCCTTAATACCGGTCCTACCCTACCTGCGAGACTGGGACTACCAGGTCCTCCAGAGGCCACTTCTGACATACAGATCTCCCTTTTGATTACTGCCTCAATTTAAGAGCAATTTGGAACCCACCTCCCTTAAAGAATGAAAAAGAATAAAAAAGCAAATATGTTGCTAGGGTTGGAGGACTGAGAGTTCCCCATTTATATGCTCCACAGCATCTTCTGATCTATTCTCTTATCCTCATTCATTTCAGTGTATCCCAGCTGTCATCATATCCCTTCCCTCCCCTTATAATTAAAGCATATTTGTTTTGTTTTTATGTACTATAGAATACAGAACATATATTCTGTATTATGGTAATACCTACATATGGCTTTAAAACAAAATAACAACAAAAATAGTATTCTGCTTTGCCTCTTCCCACTACCAGTCTTGAATACTTGAAGTAGACAACTCTGAAATATTTTAGCTATTTATTTTATTTCTGTTGTAAACAATATGGTTCTACCATTATTTCTTGAGTTGCTTATTTCAGATAACAACTTGACTTCCTTTCATGGTAGGTGAAGATTTATCTGTCACTTTTTCTCCCCTACTTACCTTCTCTGTCCTTTAAATATTGTTATAGCATACTTATTGGATAATGATAATGTTTATACTATTGTGATTGTACAACCATCATTCACTAAACAGTGAATTGTGATTATATTTCTTTTTTTGTACCTATCCATTTCTACAGTTAAGAATTCCTTTTCACATGCATATTTTCCTGAATTTCTACCCTTAATTTTTCTATTACATGTATCATATGTCTATTTTCTTATTTTTGCAATATGTTCACATAAGTCAGATTATCAGAAAATTTGTTTTCTAGATATGCTCTTTCTAGAGCCTCCTGGATGATTTCCATCTCCCAAATCCTGGAAGCTTTTAGGATTTCCATTCATCCCTGTTATTCTGAAAATTTAAAGAAGACATATAGATATTTGTTTTATCTGTTGTCTTAGACACTTGGTAGGTAGATTTCTGAAATTTTGTTTTTGTATAGAAACTCAGAAATTAATTATTTCTTTGACAATTTGCAAGATCCATAAGAACAGAAAATTTTGTCTGATTTACTTATTTCTGTAAATAAATAAAGTGACTAGAATAGTGCTTGACACAGGATAGGTGCTTATTTGTTGGATAGGTTATCATTCACATTTATTTTGTCTGTCTGTCTATCTATCTATCTATCTATCTATCTATCATCTATCTATCTATCTATCCATCCATCTATCTATCTATCCATGCCAAGGATTGAACCTAGTGTCGCTTAATCACTGAGCCACATCCCTAGCCATTTGTTAAATTTTTATTTAGAGATAGGGTCTTGCCAAGTGGATTAGGGTCTCACTAAGTTGCTGAGGCTGGCTTTGAAACAGTGATCCTCCTACCTCAGCCTCTCGAGACGCTAGGATTACAGATGTGTGCTACTGTACCAGGCTGTTATTTACATTATACATAATAAAAACAACAAAAAAAAATGCCAGGAAAACCACCAGCCAGAACAATGAAAAGAACATTATTATAAGTACCTTAGTGCTGCCTTGCGTGCACTTTCCAATCATGCATTCCTGACTCTGCCTAGAAATAATACTACTCTGACTTTTGTATTAGCAGTCTTCTTGGTTTTCTTCTACTTTTGTCACCTATGGCTTTGTCCCTAAATCACATATTATTTCGTTTTGAAAAAAAATTGAAAAAGAAGGACAAGCCTAGTGATATGAGAAAAGGGTGGTATGGTTCTGGGTCAAAAACTAACTTTAGTTTCCCTGAGATTTGTAAAGCCATTTCAGGTATAATTAATTATCGAATGAGATCATGTAATTTGATGTTATACTAATGGAAGTCCTGTGTCTAATTTTTTTCTTATAGGTAAATTTTCCTCCCTTTATTTCATTGAGATATAATTGACAAATAAAGACTGTATATGTTCAAGGTATACAACATGATATTCTGATACATTTATACATTGTGAATTGATTTCCATAGTGAAACTAATATCCAACTCACACAGTTATGTTGTTTTGTGTGTGGTGAGAATGCTGAAGATTGACTGTTTTAGTGAATTTCAAGTATATAGTACATTATTACTAACTGTAGAACTCCAGGATTATTCACTTTATAACTATAGGTTTATACCCAGACCAGCGTCTCCTCTTTCCCTCACCTGCTGACCTCAGGTAACCAACCACATACTCTCTGTAGGAGTTCAGCATTTTTTAGTTTCCACATACAAGTGAGATCACGCAGTATGTATCTTCTTTTCATTTTTAGTGTTTTTATTAGTATATTATAGTTATGCTTCAGAGTTGGGTTCATTTGACATATATAGGCATAGAATTTAATTTGCTGCATTTCAGTCCCCAGTGCCTCCTCTTTTCCTCCCCTCCCTCCCACTATTCCCCTTCCTCTACTCTACTGGTCTTCTATTTGTTTTTAATTGGTGCTTTATAGATACACATAAAGGTGAAATTCACTGTGATATACTTATATACATACATAGCATAATTTTTTCAAATTCATTCTGCATTTCCTCCCTTTTGCAGTCCTTCCTCCCTCCCCCTCAGTTTCTTTGTACTCCACTCATCTTCCTTCTATCTATAAGATATCTGATCCCAGCCTTTGATTTCTCTTACTTTACTTTAGCTTTGACATATGAAAGAAAACATTCAACCCTTGACTTTCCGGGTCTGGCTTTTATCAGTTTCCATTCATTTACCAGCAAATGCCATAATTTCATTTTTTTTTGGCTGAGTAAAACGACATTGTATATATATGCCACATTTTCTTAATTTCCTTGGTTATTTCTTAAGCATGTATACTTAGTGTAATGTCCTCAAGGTTCATCCATAATGTTGCAAATGGCAAGATTTCCTTCTTTCTTTTAAGGACTAGCACTATTTCATTGTGTGAATAAACCACATTTTCTTTATCCATTCATCTGTTAATGGACACTTCAGTTGTTTCCATATCTTGGCTGTTGTAAATAATGCTGCAGTGGATAAGGGAATTCAGATATCTCATCAAGATAACGATTTTATTTCTTTTGGATAAATACCTAGAAGTGGAATTGCTAGGTCATATTAGTTCTATTTTTATTTTTGGAGGGGGGAACTTCCTTATTGTTTTCCTTAATGGCTGTGCCATTTTACATTGCCACCAACAATGTATGAATTTCCTTTCCCACACATTTCTACCTCCACTTGTTATCTTTTGACTTTTTGATAACAGCCCTCTCCTACCTAATGGTATAAAATGATATCTTATCATGGTTTTAATTTTTTCCATTTCTCTGATGATTAATGATATTGATGATATTGAGCACCTTTTCATGTAGCTTTTGACCATTTTCATGTCTTCTTTTCAAAAATGTTGATTCAGGTCCATTGCCCAAGTTTTAATTGGATTTTGTTTTGAGTTATATGAGTTCTTTATATATTTTGAATATTCACCTATCAGATACATGATTTATAGATATTTTCTTTCATTCCATTAGTTGCATTTTCAAGTTGTTGTTTGCCCTTTATATGTAGTAGCTTTTTAGTGTGTTATAGTCCCACTTATTTAATTTTGCTTTTGTTGCCTGTGCTTTTGATGTCATATTCAGAAAGTCATTGCCAAATCAAGTGTCAAGGAACTTTCCCCCAGTTCTCTCCTAGGTCTTTACAGCTTTGGACCTTACAATAGAATCTTTATACATTTTAAATCAATTTTGTGTATAGGATAAGGATCCAATTTAATTTCTTTCTTTTTATTTTATTTTATTTTATTTTTTGTATGTGAATATCCATTTCACCCAATACCATGTATTGAAAAGACTTCCTTTCCTCATTGTCTATTCTTGGTATCTTTGTTGAAGTTTAGTTGACTGTATATGCATGGATTTATTTATGGATTCTCTATTATATTTTTTGGTCTGTGTCTATCTTTTCATGTCAGTATCAAAGTGTTTTGATTTCTTAAGCTTCATAATATAATTAGAAATCAGGAACTGTGATGGCTCTGGCTTTATTCTTCTTGCTCATTGCTTTCTCTTTTTCAGTATAAATTAGGATTTGTATCATATCTAATCACCATTTTGGGTTTGAAGCCACTACATGTGGCTTCCATATGAATTTTAAGATTGTTTCCTTCTATTTCTATGAAAAATACCATTGGAATTTTAATGGAGACTGCATTGAGTTTGTAGATTAATTTGAGTACTGTGGAGATTTTGATAATATTGATTCTTCCAATCCATGAACACGTGATGCCATTCTATTTATTTGTGTCTTCAATTTCTTTAATCAGTGTTTTATGGCTTTAAGTTTTATACTCTTCCTTCATTAAATTTATTCCTAAGTATACTAATAAATAAAAGAAAATTGCCCAGAGTTAAAGTGCTCTCTAAATTCCAGGCAAGATTTATTCACTGACCGATTCTTGTGATTCATTTATTCGTTTATACATGCATTCATTATTTATACATTTGCACATTAATAGAAGAGATTTTCTTTTATCATCTGAGCACTGCCTCTCTTCTCTTTGTTTCTCTAACTCCACTCGCCCACCTATATTCAGTTCCTTGGCACTGTCTTTTAAATATCTTACTTTGTACCTTACTGAACCTTTCACTTTATGAGTGTTTTTGCCCACTGCCTTGATATAAATCTTGCACTTGATTTTCTAGTCCAGTAATTCAGGGCTTATAAGTGACGTCATTTTTATTTTGTTGTTTAATTGTATTTTTTAACTTTGAGCTCCAGAAAGTTTGTTGGCTTTGCTCCACTTGACTTTTCTCAGGCATTTTAATTACTTTTTAATCAGGTTTTTACACATTTTGTCCAATAGTTTTGTTTCATTTCTCTCTGATTTTTGGGGCATTTTATGAATGTTTTCTTTTCTAAATGATCACATTATGTACCCAGTGTAGATTAGGAAAGGAACATTTTGTTGAGCACCTTTAGAACATCAACTTGAGGTATGAAAGGCATTCTTATTCCTGACAATAAGAATGAATTCTAATCCTCAAACTCCTTTCTTTCCAGAGACAATTGGCATTACTTTACAACACTGCTTGTCCTGGGGGAAACTGAAAAATTCCAACATTTGAGACTGGCTACTTCAGACACAAATTGTATTCTGAAATAGTGTTCTTTCACTGAGAGCAAACATGGTATCTGTTTCTTTGTGAGGGCTTAAAAGTTTGCAAAAAGCTAGTTAACAAAAAGAACTAGGAGTCTAGTCAAAGGGGCAATAAAATTTTATTTTTTAGATTTGATTGTATTACCAGCATTTTTTTTTCATTTTTTTTTTTTTTTGTGGTGCTGGGGATTGAACCCAGGGCCTTATGCATGTGAGGCAAGCACTCTACCAACTGAGCTACATCCCCTTATTACCAGTGTTTGTCTTAAATGTTAATCAAAACCAAATTTCATCTAGAAAACTGTCAGCGGTAAATTTATATGATTTCAGTGTCCTTCCTGTAGGAGTTGTAAGAATTCAATAAATAATACTCATTTTCCTTGACTAACTTCAGAACCAATTGAAATTGAGAGGTATAAGAATTAAATGGAGGCTCTGGGGTTGTGATTCAGCAGTAGAGTTCTCACCTAGCACATGCAAGACGCTGGGTTGGATCCTCAGCACCACATAAATATAAGTAAAATAAAGGTATTGTGTCCAACTACAACTAAAAAAATTTTTAAAAAGGATTAAATGGAGATCAGAACATAATTTTTATTACTGATAAAGCTTGATTAGAGAAAATGGTTTTAGTGTAGACTTCCTAAGATTGGACCACAAAATTAAGTAGATTACTCAGACAGTCACAAGCCATGCTGCAAGCTCCAAGGCAAAAGTGAGTTCATTATTGCATGGCAAGGAGCCATTCAGAATTCATGTTTTCTATAAGCATACAGACCCCTGGGGGAAAAAGTAGAAGGCAAAGAGCCTGAGCCAAACATACTCAGATGTTTATTCCCAACATACTCATCATATAACTCATTCCTCCCCATGTGGACAGAAAGCAGGAGTGCTCATCTATTTGGAGTTCTTCCACTTGGAAACATGAGAAGTAAGATTAAGTGTTCCCTCTAACACAGCTCAGTGATATATTCAGTATTGCCATTTGCTTGAACCTGTCTAGCTCTTCAAGACCAAAAATATCCCAATTTTACTGTAACAAAAAAGGTATTTGGATATTTTAGGAAGACTGAAGTATAGTACAAATAGCTGAATTGCAGAGTATCATATTAATGGTATATCACTGGCGTATTTGAAAACTCCATTCAAATGGTATAACTCCATCCAAACATGAAGAAATGCTTCTTTTTTTAAAATATATTTTTTAGTTGTAGATGGACACAATAACTTTATTTATTTATTTATTTAATGTTCTGGATTGAACCCAGTGCCTGACATGTGCAAGGCAAGCACTCCACCACTGAGCCACAACCCTAGCCCCTTGAAGAAATGCTTCTTAGAGGCAAATGTGCCAAAGGATTCCATTCACCACTGACTAACAAATGGGGACAGTAAACATTGTGACTTTTGAGCACATGTTCTTCCACTTAACACCTGTTGGAATTCTGAAATGAAGCTTCAAGGGAGAAATTTATCTGTTTTATCTAAGTTCATATAAGATCTCTGTAACAGGAAAATGTCTGTGTGTGTTTGTGAGGGGTGGGGGAGGGCGGACAGGAGGTGAAAGAGAAGAGAGAAAATGAGAATGAGAATGCATGCAGTGGACAATGAGTATAAAATTCTGGGTGATCTAAGCCATGTATTTGAGAGATGGAGAAAATATTGTGTGACAGTGGGGTAGTAGAGGTACGTGGGCAAGGCATGTGTGATAATGGTGGCAATGGGGAAAGTGAGTCATGGCAGAGTCATAGTAGGAAATCTCTGTGATAATGGAGGTAGAGAAAATATGACACTGACAAGCATATAAAATATAGGAATGTGATAGTGATAGTTATTATCACAATACATGGAAGATGAGTGTGCATAAAGTTGTGTGTGAAAGAATTGGGAGTGGGGAAAGGACACAATGATAGTGGGACATTGGGTTCGCTATGCATGTGAAAATATCAATGGGGCATTTTGAGTAATAGGGGATGTAGAGAGCCAGTGGAGTGTAATGTGATGGTGGAAGATAGAGATGTGATGGAGATGGTAAGTTTAGTGTGTGTGTGTTTGTGTGTGTGTGTGTGTGTATGTGTTTAATACTAGAAGAAATGAGAAGTATATGAGGACAGATGGATAGAGTGTGCATGTGTGATCACAGTGAATGAAAAGTGTATGATAATTTGGATTGTGGAAATCATGAGTGTTTGAATAGGGTCGTTACATAAAGTGTACAAATGGAAAACGAACAGATTCTGAGTGTTGATGAGGAATATAAAAAAGTGTGTTTGTGGGAGCAGGGTGGTTGTGGATATTAGTTATGAGTATGTGATATAGAGATAGTTTATGTAGGCTTTATAGTGGGGATATGGGCTGTGTATATGATAATGGGTATATTTAGATACTGTGTGATACTGTAGAGGTTGAATAATTGTAGATGTGATTGTGAGTGATGGGAATGGTATGCATGATACTGGAGGTTAATTAAAACTAGTTGTATTTGACAGTGTGTGTCATGGGTACCAAATATTTTGGAGTCTAAGGACATTGTGTATATGATAGTACAGGATAAGACAGTATATGTGTGGAAATGAGAGTAACAGGGAGTGTACATGTTAGTGGAATTGATGAATAAGGTGTGAGTGTGATAGTTTGGAGAACTGGACATCACAGTTTGTAATCATTATCATGATCATATTAACCTGAGGGAATCATGTGTGGATGAGATAGTGTGTTAGAGACTGTGTATGTGTATATATGCAGCTTTGTGTGAAAGAGAGTGAAATATTAAGGGAGATTTTGTGTTTTGGTATGGGTATTTGGAATTGCATTTGGATATTAGTAACAAAGAGTTACTGAAAATGAGTTACTTAAACTAATTAGGGACATCATCCTGTCTTCTATCACAAGTCTACTGGTAGGAAGACCAAGACCTCTACAACTTTATCAATGTCTAAGGCCCTTCATATTTTTTTCTTTTTTGTTCTGTGATCCTTGGCCTCTAACATCCACCTTTATGCCTCATGGCTGCAGAATGCTTGCTCCAACTCTAGCCATTGCTTCTATCTTCTAGGTAGGAAGAATGAGGAAGAGGAGAGGGCAAAATACCTTGTCAGTAAAAATAGTCTCCTTTTTAATGGAGATTTCCACCAAATCCTAACCAATGACTTTCATCTACATCTGATTGGATAGAACTATGCTATACAGTCATATGGTCAGCACTTTCTGCAGCTAGAAACATTCTAATAAAAAACAAGGTTTATTTAGTAAAGAAAGAATGATTTGGGATAGGATATAGTCAGAAGAGAAGGGGAGGATGTAGCTATGGGAGAACACTGAGATCAAAATCCCAGAAGTTATGGATACACATGGGATGCAGGACACAGGGACATCATATGACTGGCATAGTTTGAGATTCTGGGGATATAATGGTAACTAAAACCAGACATGTTACCTGGGTGCTTGGGCAGCTTGCTGCCTTGTGAAGAAGGCAGACATTAATCACAGAACCAAATATTTGTGAAGTCACCACTGTGATAGGTGCTAGGGAGGGTTCTGTGAATAGGACTGAGGCAGGAAGATCACAAATTTGAGGCCAGCCTGAGCAACAGACCAGGATGACTGCTCAATCAATAAAATTCAAAAGTAAAGAAAATTTGACCTAGTCAGGGAGATAAAGGAAGGAGGAAATGATAATGGAGATGAAACAAGAAGATAGATTCAGAATTGATTGATTTAAGGATGGATGGGTGAAATGGGGAGTATTCCTAGAAGAGGAAACAACATGAACAAAAGCACTTAGGCTGTTTTTAAAATTTATTTCATGTCATGTAGAGTATTTTCATAATGTTTCATTAGTGCATTATAACTATACATGAACATGGGGTTTGTTATGGCATATTCATACATGCATATAGAATAATTTGGTTGATTTTTCCCCTTGTTCTTTTCCCTCCCTTCCTCCCTTCCCCTTGATCTCCACCTATGAGGGACAATATTTGACCTTGACCAAGTCTGGCTTATTTCATATAGTGTGATGTTGTCCCTTCTCTAATACATCCATTTTCCTACAAATCACATAATTCATCTTCTTTATGACTGAGTAGAACTCCACTGTGTATATACATACCACATTTTCTTTATCCATTCATCCACTGACAAACACCTAGACTGATTCCATAACTTGTCTATTGTTAATTGCACAGCTATAAACATTAAAATACATGCATTGCTATAATATGATGATTTCAGTACCTTCAAATACTGAACAGTGGAATAGCTAAGTCAAATGGTGGATCCATTTCTAGTCTCTGAGGTATCCCCATACTATTTTCTATAGTAGTTGTACTAATTTGTGGTCCCATCTAACAATGTGTAAGTGCTTCTTTCTCCCAAAATCCTTGCCAGCATTTATTGCTACTTAAATTCTTCATGACTGTTGTTCTAACTGGAGTGTGGTGGTGAAATCAGTGTAGTTTTGATTTGCATTTTCCTGATTGCTATATCTTCAAGTTCCTTAGTACTTATTTCTATCCAGTGTACTTGCATCTCAAATATTGCCATTTTTATGTCTAGATGTATATTTTGGATTTGCTATAAGTACACCTCATATGTTTACTTAATATGACCATTCTTTCTTCTTGCTTTTTGGATGTATGCAATATAGTTACAATAACATTTGATATGCTTATCTGCTAAATATAACATCTGTGTAATTCTAGGTCAGATTGATTTATTTTTCTCCTCAGGATGGGTCACATTTTCATGCTTCTTTGCAATATTGGTTATTTTTTATTGAATGACCAGCATTATAAATTTTACATTTTAGTATAAAATTTTGTTAAATGTTTGCATTTTGGTGCCAGATGTTTTTGTATCCTATAGATCATCTTATATATATTTAGTTGTTGATGTACCTTTATTTTTTATTTATTTATATGTGGTGCTGAGGATCGAACCCAGTGCTTCACACATGCTAGGCAAGTGCTCTACCATTGAGCCCCAGCCCCAGCCCCTTTAAATCATCTTGAGATACATTTATTTGGAAGAGATTAGATCTTTTCAAGTTTTGCTTTTAAGAGTTATTAGGCAGGGGGCACCATATAAATAAATAAATAAAATAAACATAAAAAAGAATGTTTTTTAAAAAAGAGTTATTAGGCAGGACCACAGTAGAATTTTCCTTAAAGCTTGACTGTTGAGGCAAGGCCATCTGCATACCCCATGCCACATTAATTTTGAGAGTTTCTCTTTTAGCTGGTGGGAACAGGCATGATCCTCAGACATGTTTGAACTTCTGCATTTATTCCCTCTAGTCCTTTTTTACACTTGTTCTTCTTAATCCTCTGAGGTGGTTCCTGCTCCAGCTTCTGGTAATTTCCTTTTATGAATTCACTGAACAGTACTCCACTTAATGGTAGTCCTTCAAAGATCTCCCTAGTTCTCCCTGTGCAGGTCTTTCTTTGGGGGTACTCTGCTTTGTTAACTCAAGCAACCTTGGTCTTTCCAATCCCTCATCTGTCACCTCACCCATGAATCCTTTGAATTCTGACTGCTCAAGTGAACTGGAACGTCTCAAGCAGTAAAGACTGATCTCATTCTCCACCATTTCTTAGAGATCACTGCTTTTCATTGCATAATTCCAGTGTCTTAAAAACCAATGTTTCATATTGCTGTCCATTTTTTTAGTGTTTTTGTTAGGTTGGAGGGCAAACCCAGTGGTTATTTTCTTTTAAACCTGTTTGATGCCCCTCTCTACTGCCATATATCAGATATAAGCAACAGTTGTATCAGTGACAGTCATTTTTTTTGTTGTTGTTGTTATCAGATAAGGAGAAAATTCTAAGAATAAGAAATTTATTCAGAATCAGGAATTCAAGGAAGAATTTGGATCATAACGAATATGACATCATATACCAAGGGCCACTCTTCATAACTCTGACCTTAAGGAACTTCTGAGTAAAGACGAGTTGGAAAGACAGATTAACTTCCCTTCAAAGGATAGATGTTTAAAGCCTGAGACAGACACAAGGTTGGTTCTCTGCCAGGGAGATTCCAAGATGATAGTTAAGTGTCAGAGGAGTTCTGCTGTAATCTCAGACACTCTCCTGTGTGCCAGTGAAAGCAACATAGAAGCACAGGCGGCTCATGGTGTGGGTTACAAGACCATAGTTTCAGAGATTATAAATCACCCCAAAAGGCCATTATGGTGAGAAAACATGTGTGAAGAGCATTCAAGAGCCCTTAATCAAGCTTCATAACTTCACCCTTCATCTGTGAGATAAACCCTGAATATAGTTATTATTGATGATCTGTCAACCACAGAATGTTTAAAAAAAGAGTTATTAGGCAGGACCACAGTAGAATTTTCTTAAAGCTTGACTTAAAGCAAACATTACTGAATATTAAATATGTAGTGAAGAGAAGCCATAGAAATGTAGTTGATGTAGAAAAACTTTCAGAACTAAGTTGAACCTGAGTAATCATCAGGCATTTCTTGACTAAATAAAATGTGAAACTTCCCTCTTTTCTTATCCCATGCAGGCTCCCCAATTTCAATAAGTGATTACTTTAGATTCCTCTTCACATGGCTTGGGTGAAGAGGTCACATACCCCTCCCCTCCTTCTAGGGAGGGGAAAGCATGCTTCCATGCCAGGGACTCAAAACACTATAAATTCTGATTCTCTCTATATCACTGCTGAAAATACATGAGATGAATAAGAATAATGTGACTAGTCCAAAGGCCCTACTTAAGCCTTGTAGGATTCTTTTTAGAATTCCTTAATTGCTTTCTCTGGAATGTGGATGTACTTAGTCCCTTTTTAAAAGCTATGTGGCGTTAATCAGAATTCTTAGGAAACTGGGAGAGTCCCATTCTATATCCTGCTAAATTTGTATTATGTTTTCTTACTTAATATTGCAATAGAAGCATACTTCTGTCATTAAAAATATCTAAATAATTAATATATTTTTTAAAAAAGTCAGTTCCCTCCTGAGCATTCAGTATTCAAAGGTAGAGCTTTGTGTGTGGGGGGGCGCTAAATATACATTCCTGAATTGCTTTCCAGAAAAAGGAATATTTCTTTGATTTTTTGGATAGAAAAAAAAAACCCTTAGTATAAAAAATGGAGGAAATACAATGGAAAATAAAGTAATGGTTTACATTTTTTTTCTTAGATTAGGATTCATAAGGAAGACTAAGAGGTAAGCCACCAATTAAAAAGTATACTTGCATGAAATGTGATAGACATGTTAGTCTTCTTAATATAAAAAGAACTTTTACAGCAGAACTACAGATGATTGAAAAAACACTTGAGTGTGATCCTGTTCATTAATTATAAAAGAAATGTAATTTAAATCGATTAAATATAATTTTGTCCTTCATACTGGAAAATGTAATATTTTAAAGCAAATGTTCATAAAGGATACATGAGATCTCTTCTGCATTGTTAGTGTTAACTAAAACCTTTCTGGAAAGCATTTTGGTGTTATTGAATAACAGCCTTAAAATAGTTCATATCCCTTTGACCTAGTAATTCCATTTCTAATAATACACTATACAGGAATAATTGGTGATATGCACAGAGGTTTGTGGGAAAAAATCATAATGAGAATCTAGTGAACAAAAATAGATGGAAAGAACATTTTTGTTATTTGGTTAAGTAGGTAAGTTTATTTAATGAATAATGTACAGTTATTATAAAGAAGTAAGCACAGGACTTTAAAAAAATTGTAGTTGTAGATGGACAGCATTTTATTTTATGTGGTGCTAAGGATCAAATCCAGTGCCTCACATGTGCCAAGCAAATGATCTGCCACTGAGCTACAGCCCCAACCCAGCACAGGCCTTTTAATGTTCTGAAAAATGTTTCAGAATAATTATGGTATAACATTGTGGTGTACAAAAGAGTCTCAAATAATATGTATTAGTTACAATTGGGCATGTGCGTATGTGATAATGGAATTAGAATAGATCATTTCCCTAATGTTTTTCTGATGATCTTTGTTTTATGAAATGAAATCTGGAAATCTCATAAGCTGGAGTTTGTGATGACTTTTCTGAGTCTACTTCTACACCTGTTATAATTGTTAATGCTCCATGATTTGCAAATTAAGTAGTTCATAAGTTTTATATTGATGTTGAAAATCAAGAACACATGTGATACTAAATCATATTCCAAGTATCTGACAGTATTCAGATATATCATGGGATTTTCCAGTGCAAATGAAATAGAGGCTCTGTCACAAGATGCCATAAGCCCATGTGGTAGGCTCATCTGATGAGATAGCAAGCAAACATACCCAAACTCTGTACTGAGGTTCTACTTGCAGGCTTCCTCCCCTTGTCTCTTCTGATAACCTGTTTATTAATGGAATATGTATTGATATGATGTAAATATTTAAGGTATAATCTGTTTAAGTATATACCAAAATGCATTTGATGTAATCTTAGGATGCTATTTTGCCTGGTTTCATGATGCAAATTGACACTAAAAACCCAGCAAAGCTGGGCACCATAGTGCATGCCTATAATCCTAGTGGCTCCGGAGGCTGAGACAGGAGAATTGAGAGTTCAAAGCCAGCCTTAGCAAAAGTGAGGTGCTAAGAAACTCAGAGAGACTCTGTCTCTAAATAAAATACAAAATATGGCTGGGGATGTAGCTCAGTGGTTGAGTGCCCCTTGAGTTCAATCCCTAGTATCAACAAAACAAAACCCAGTAAAATTTCTTAAAATTATGCAAGTATGACTAGAACCAGTTTTCTTTACATTAGACTGAGATCACTAGTCCTTGAAAGTTAAGTGATACAAGTGATGTTTGCTCATCATTATTTCTGTAACTCTTTGCATATAGCACTTAGTAGATATACTTTTAAAATGTATATCCTTCCACATATATGATGAATAGAATGAAATCAAGTTGGCTTCAGTCCAGAAAATATGTGAGAAGTATTTAAGAATTCTGAAACATTAATTTTGAGGCACCATAATGTTTTATGTTTGGAACTCAATGTATAGTATTGGTGTGGAGGTTTTGACAAGGACATGTTGTTTCACATGATTATTCTATTATTTAATTAGAAAGGAGCATTACAATCTTATGCTATGATTTTTTTCTTGAGTCATTGCTAAATCATAGGCTTCTTATTATCCTGTTTACAATATATAGTGAATATTTAACCTAGTAATGTTTTGCTTTAAAGTACCATGCCTGATTTTTTTTAAAAATTGTAGTTACAGATGAACAGATTGCCTTTATTTTATTTGTATGTGGTGCTGAGGGTCAAACCCTAGTGCCTCACACATGCTAGGCAAGCACTCTGCCACTGAGCTACAGCCCCAGCCCCCATGCCTGATTTTAACACACCTTATTTTTTTTCATGAATTATTTAATTGTGCAGATTTAATAAAAATGCTTCTGTCGTTCTTATTCTAAATTCTTTAAAATTTTTAAAAATATTTTTGTTCTTTTTAGATATGCATGACAGTAGAGTGTATTTTTATATAATATACATGGAGTATAACTTATTCTAATTAGCATCCCATTCTTGCAGTTGTATATGATGTGGAGTCTCACTTGTTGTATTAATACATCTAATTTTGTTTATTTTTGTCTGCTATAACTTATCCCATCCCTTTATTTTCATCCTTGCTGTACTTCTGTGTTCAAGATATTTCTCTGGAGAATTATATGTAGTTTTTTAATAATGGAAAATGTATGCATAAATTTCCTTTGATTACAGCACCCTAAAATATTCTATAATTGCAGATTCTATTTCCTCTTTGAAGGAAAACTCTATTTATTCACTCTCCTGTGCTTTTTCTTTCTTTATGCAGTCTCAAATTTCTGTCCTATTTCATTTTCTTTCTGCCTGTAGAAAATCTAACATTTCTTGCAGGGCATGTCTACTGGTGATGAATTTATTCAGCTCTTATTCATCTGAGAAAGTCTTTATTTCTCCTTCACTTTGAAAGATACTTTTGCTATATATAGAAATCTAGGTTGCTGGGTTATTTTTTTAAACACTTGAAATTTTTTACTACACTCTCTTTCTTGCATGGTTTCTGACAGAAAGTCTGCTACAATTCTTATCCTTAATCCACTACAAGTAAGATATGTTTTTTGAACTTCCTGGATCTGCAGTTTGGTGTCTGTTGTTAATTTTGGAAAATTCTTAGCCATTTATTACTTGCAGTTTCTTCTGCTCCATTTGCTCTGTCTGCTTCTTCTGATTTTCCATTTATGTATATGTGACACTAGATTTGTCCATCCTTTAGGATTTCAGGTTGGTGATTTGCCTTGAAACTTCATTTCTCTGATAGGTATAAAAAAGTCATTGATTTTTAGTTTTCCCAGATTTTTCTTCTTCTTCTTGGTCTTTCTTTTCAAGGCTGTACTTCTAGCCTCACATTGATTCTGTGAGGAAGAAAAGCACAGGGGAAGCAAAGAGTCAAGTGGATATTGTGGGTTCTTGTAAAAAAGAGAACTGTAGGCCCTGTATTCCAAGAATGGAAAAACCTCAGGTAGGTCTGTAAGATCCTCAAGTAACGGAGCCTTGTGTCTAAATTCTTGGAAATATCTGTGTGGTATCTATAGACATTCTGGGCCTTAGGCTTCTTCCCGCATTTTCCCTCGGCCCAAGTTATCATGGGAGTGCATGCGGGGCAAAGAAAGTCTCACAGAGATTAAGAGGCCCTAGCATATGATAGGAGCAACATGTTCCCCATGGATATGAGTGGTATATTCCACTGACATAGTCAGCCCCAAAGGAGTTTCACAGTTGAGACTCAACTCAGCAACTGCCTGCTTGGACAGACATAGGTAAATCAGATATGACATGATTGCCAGCATGGATTATGGTATTTAACAGAAGTCCTACATCCTGATGCTTTTTTTCAGTTTTTGATAGATTTTTTATTTATTCATTTATTTATATGCAGTGCTGAGAATCGAACCCAGTGCCTCACACATGCTAGGCAAGCACTCTACCACTGAGCCAGAACCCCAGTCCATCCTGACATTTTGACACTATTTAAGATCCCCAGAACTTAGGTGCAATCTCAAAGCAAAGGGTGAGAAGGACTCCATACTGTGAAGATTAAGTTTCAACTACTCAGTAAAATGGGAACTTGACAAAGAATTTATGTTGAGCTGCAGAATAAAAAAAAAAAAAACTTACATTTTCTGCAAACTGAGTTTGTTAGATAACATCCATACCTGCAAAATAATCAGCAGCCCTGTGATAGATGTCAAGTATCCCTAACAAATTCATCTACTCAAAACATGGGGTATGTGGCTCTTACAGTTGAAAATCACAGTGTTCTTACCTTAAGGCCAGAGTGACTTTACATAAGAAATGACTTTAGGCATTTCAGTGGGTATTTGAGGAGAGAAAAGAACTTCTGACAGTCATCATTCTTTTCTCTGCAGAATGAAGTATCATTGGTGAGGTATGATTTTATTTCATTTCTTCTTTTTTCCTGTCTCCATTCCTCTTTATTTCAAGCATTTACTTTACTCCCTTGTTATTTCTTTCTTCTTTTAAAAAAAAAATTTAATGTTTATTTTTTAGTTTTCGGCAGACACAACATCTTTGTTTGTATGTGGTGCTGAGGATCGAACCCGGGCCGCGCGCATGCCAGGCGAGCGCGCTACCGCTTGAGCCACATCCCCAGCCCTCTCCCTTGTTATTTCATCTACTCCCTCCTTCCTCTTTTTCTCCCTTCTTGTTTATTTTCCTTTCCGCTTTACCTACTCTATAACCCCTTGTCTTAGTCAGTTCAGGCAGCTATAGTAGAATGTCATAGACTGGTTGGCTCAAACAGAAATTTGTCAACAGTTTTGGGAGCTGGGAAGTCCAAGATCAAAGTACTGGCAGATCTGGTGTCTGCAAAGGCCCCTCTTTCTGATTTGCAGACAGCCATCTTCTTAGTGTATAATCACAAGGTTGGGAGCAGAGAGCAAACCCTCTCATCTCTTCTTATGAAGTCACTAATCCCTACCATGAGTGATTCACCCTCATGGTCTGATTACCCCCACAGACCCTATCTCCGAATACTACTACATTGGGAATTTAGGATTGAATATCTGAATTCAGTGAGGATACATTTTGGCCAAAGCACCCTACTATCTCTTCCTGCATCTCTCCCCACACTCCTCTCCTCCATCCTACATTCTCTTCTCCCTTTTATATTCTACTTCCTTATTCTCTTTTCCTCTAGCTTTTCTTTTACCTCAATCTAGCATCCATTCTTTCTGTGCTCTCTTATTTTTTCCTTATCTTTCTAATTCCACTTATTTCCAACTACTGTTTTCAGTCGTTGTCTCTTACTTCCTTTTCTTCTCTCTTTCCCTTTCCATTCCCTTTTGTTTCAGCATGGCTCTTCTTTTCCTTTTATCCCTAACTCCAGGTTCCCATCTAACAACTATTGGGAAAAGGTGAAAGAAAGAGAATAAAGTAGAATCAAGTTGCATTTTTGAGTATTTTTTGAAAAAAAATGTAGTTGTAGATGGACAGCATGCCTTTATTTAATGTGTTCATTTTTATGTGGTGCTAAGGATCAAACCCAGAGTCCCTCACATGCTAGGCAAGCACTCTACCACTGAGCAACAGCTCCAGCCACTCAAGTTGTATTTAAAATGATTGAGTCAACAGGACTAGATAATGGATTAGGTTGGGAAATAAAGCAGAGAGAGACATT
Organism: Marmota monax; assembly: GCF_021218885.2. Classification (NCBI taxonomy): domain Eukaryota; kingdom Metazoa; phylum Chordata; class Mammalia; order Rodentia; family Sciuridae; genus Marmota; species Marmota monax. The sequence continues at coordinate 99,978 of NW_026692395.1, read as the reverse complement.
CTGAATAACCCAAAGTAAAATAAGGACAGAAAGAAACTTTAAATATGATTTTTCAAAACTACTTATAAAAAGCAACAATCATTCTGATTGATAAAATATCAAAGTCATTTCAGGAAAAAGAGATACTTATTGAAATTATTACTGATTATTGTTCTTGATGTTTTAGTGGATCATAGAAGACAACAAAATAAGTACTGTGCATAATGTAAAAGAGTTGATCAAAATTACTTTTTCCATTTTTAGTATTATGCAGTAAGAAATCAGTAGTTTTTTTTTTTAAAGAAATACACTAAAATTGGGAACTTCTGTTTTAAGAAAAAAGAGGTAAATGGAGTAGATGTATTTCCCCCTATTCATCCATAGTCATATATAAACCAAATGTAAGAAGACTTTAGAAGTTTAATTGAAGATGGAATATTCTCTAGGGAACGTTGAGTCCAAGGAATGATTTCCCTGGGCTTTGTCTTTTTTTCTGCTTATATCCCAGACCAGATGCTAGTGAAGCCTGCAAACTGGAAACACTAAAAGACACAGACAAAATAATAATTTCCAACTGAAGTCTGCTTTATTTCTCTGTCCAAAGAATTGGACAGCTTAGAAATACCAAACAATAATCACTCTACTCTGGCTAAGCACCAGAGCGGAGATTGCAGCTCCAGCCCTACTTGTAAAAGCCAACTAGAGGCCCTAAACTTCTTCCATTGCCAAGGTATAATGATCTCCAATTTCCTTACTGAGTGATGTTAGAGAAGGGCAAATGGGGAGTGGGAATAGCTCAGATCCCTTAGTGTTAGTAGATACCTCATGGGGCTTCTGTATCTCCCTGCCCCACCATGGGTGATAATGAAATACTCCTCCCCTAACCAATAGTTTGATATCAAGAAAAAAGCCTAATGATGACATTTATCCACCAGTGGTCACAATGGGGAAATAATTAGGCACCCGAGTGTCTTCCAGTTAGAGTAAAAGCTTAGTGTGGAGCAGAAACTCTTTTAGCCCAGTAACAAGGCTGATTGGGGAATGTGAACTTCACCCATATGCAGTAAAAGAGAAGATTTGAATAAGATCCAACTCCTTGTAACATAATAAGTAAAATATCTATGATTTACTTGAAAATCACTTGCCATAGTCAGCACTTTAATAATCACAACATAAATGAGAAAAGACAATATATAAACATCAAGATGACACAGATAATAGAATCATCTGACAAATATTTTTAATAGTCACAGTAAAAATGTTTCAGTGATCAAATGTGAACATGCATAGAACAAATAAAATAGAAAGCCTCAGCAAGAAAATAGAAAATCTCAAAAAGAAATAGAAAGCATAAAAAGAAATTAATAGGAAATTTAAGAATAGAAAAATCCAATCAAAGGAACTTTAATAAAGAAAAACCTCAATAGATAAGCTCAGTGGCACACTAAAGATAACAGAAGGAATGAATCAGTGAATTTGAAGATAGAACAATAGAAATTATCCAGTCTAAACAACAGAGAAAAAATAGTCTCTTAAACAAAAATAAACAAAAGATTAAAAGCCTCACTTGTAATGTATTACACTAGACATAATATTGATGTCATTATAGCTACAGAAGAAAAGCAAAACAATAAAGTAAAAAGAGATATTGAAAAAGTGTTCAAGGATATAAAGGCTATGAAAATTTCCCAAGTTTTGGGGGAAATTTCCCTAGATTCATGAAGGTGAGCAAATTCCAAACAGGATACGGCCAAAGAAACTCACACCAAAACCCTTCATTTTCAAACTTCTGAATGCTAACGACAGAAAAAGATACTTTGAAAGCCATCAGAGATAAAGAAAAAAAAACCTATATGGAATACCAAACCAGTGACAGCAGTTCTGTCATGGAGATCATGACATTTTTAAATGTTGCAAGGAAAGAACAATCAACTCAGAATTATATACCCAATGAAAATATCCTTCAATAATGAAAAGGAAATCAAGACATTTGCAGAAGGGAAACTAACAATTACTGCCAACCTGTGTATCCCAAAATAATGGTTAAAGGCAGTTCTCCATTAAAAAAAAATGGGGCTGGGGGGCTGGGGTTGTGGTTCAGAAGTGGAGCGCTCACCTAGCATGTGTGAGGTGTTAGATTCGATTCTCAGCACCACATAATAAATAAATACATAAATAAATAACATAAAGGTATAAAACAAACAAACAAAAATCGGTTCTAAAAAAATGGGGCTGGATGTGTAGCTCAGTGGTTGTGTGTGTGCTTATTAACATGTGTAAGGCCCTGGGTTTTATCCCCAGATCCAAGAAAGAAAGAAAGAAATGGAGATTTTTTTTAATACCATTTCTACACAATCTCATAAAATATGAGGGAATAACTCATTAATTTTATTAAGTTGGTGTTACCCTGATCCAAAAACAAGAAAGAATCTTACACATTAATGTCTCAGAAAAATAAATGCAAAAATCTTCAACAAAATATTGGACAATCAAATACAGCAATGTAGAAAAAGATATACTCTGTGACCAAATAGAGTTTATTTCATGTATAATTCAGTATTCATAAATCAATGTACTTTACAATATCAGCAGGCTAAAGAATAAAATTCATGCCAGGTGCAGTGGGACACACTTTTAATCTCAGCGGCTCAGGAGGCTGAGACAGGAGGATCACAGGTTCAAAGCCAGCCTCAGCAAATTAGTGAGTCCCTAAGAAACTTAGCAAGACCCTGTCTCTAAGTAAAATATTAAAAAAGGGCTGGGGATGTTGCTCAGTGGTTAAGCACCCCTGTGTTCAATCCCTGGTACCAAAAAATATAATAAAAAATAAAAGTCTTATATTGACCGACTCATTAAATCATTGTAGAAAATCCAACAACTCATTTATAATAAAAACTGTTAGCAACCCAGCAGTAGAGGGTAACTTTTTCAAAACCACAACAGTTTATACTATAACTTCAACTAGCAGAAGAAATAAGAAATAAAACTATTGTCGTAATAGTGTGTAGGGGTTTCCAAAAATCTACAAAACAACAATAACAACAACAACAAACCTTCATAGAACTATAGAACTGGTAAGTCCCAGGATACAAGATCAACATACCATTATCAATTTTATTTCTGGATCCTAGAAATATACCCGTGGAAACCCAAATTAAAAATGAAATGCTATTTAAAATGACTAAAAAAAATGAAACACATATAAATTTAAAAAACATGCACAGGACTTATATGCTAAAAATACACAAAAGTTTAATGTAGAAATTAAAGAATACCAAAGTAAATGGAGAGACATACTATGTCATGGCTTGAAAGAATCAGCATAAAAAAGATATTAATTCTTCTAAATTGATAAGCCATTTGATTGCAAATCTTATCACAATCACAGCAAATTTTTGTAGATAAAAACAAGATTATTCCAAAATATATAGAAAAACTAATAGATAATTTTGAAAAAGAAGGATAAAATTGGAAAAATCATTCTACCTAATTTCAAGATTATTGAATACAGTAATCAGGACTGCAGTATTGATAGATGAAGAAACACAGAACAAACAGTGGAATGAAATGGAGAACTCAGAAACAGACTTCCATAAATGTTACCAATTGATTTTTGACAAAAGTGCAAAAAGGAATTCAGTTCCAAGGATGGATTGTGTTGTAGTGATTGAATATCCATAGCTCTGACTTCCTCTACCCCAAGAAAAAAATGAACCTCAGCCTGTACACCTTAATCAAAACATAAAACTAGGAGCTGGGATGTTGCTCAGTGGTAGAGTACTTAAGTGGCATGTGCAATGCCCTGTGTTCAATCCTCTGGACGAGAAACAACAGCAACAACTTAAAACTAAATGGTTGGCAGACTCAATGTCAAAAATTAAAGCTATAAGATTTTTAAAATATAACAAGAGAAAAATCTTCAGATCCTAGAATTTGTGGGAGAGTTCTTAGAAATGACATAAATCCACAGTCCTTACAAGGAAAAAAAATCAATTAAGTGGACTTCCTCGAAATTCAAATTTTTGCTTTACAGAAGAATATTCAGAAGATAAAAAGACAAGCTATAAACTGGAAGAAAATATTTGTAAACCATGTATCTGACAAAGGATATATGGTATATATATATATAAATTCTCAAGATTAAACATTTTTAAAAAGCTAGAAGGAAAGCAAACATTCCAATTAGAAAATGTCAAGAGACATTTCATCAAAGAAGATATATGGATGGCAGATAAGCACATGAAAATATATTCAACACAAGCATTAAGGAAATGCAAATTAAAACTACAATCTGATATTACTACACACCTGTGGCTAAAAACAGTTAACAGCTGGGCACGGTGGCACACGCCTTTAATCCCAGCGACTTGGGAGGCTGAGGCAGAGGATCATGAGTTCAAAGCTCTAAGCAACTTAATGAGACCCTGTCTCAAAATTAAAAAAAAAAAAATAAAAAGGGACTAGTTATATGGCTCAGTAGTTAGGCACACCTATGTTCAATCCCTGGTAACATACCCCCCCCCCCAGAAAACAACAACAAAACAACTAGCAGATACTGTCAAGGATTTGGAGAAGCTGGATCACTCACATATTGTTGAATAGAGTATAAAATGGTAATCCACTCTAAGAAAGTTTTGTAGTTTCTTTTTAAAACTAACATGTACTTACTATAAGACCCAGCAATTGCACTCTTGGACATTTGTTGCAGAGAAGTGGGAACCTGTGTTCACGCACACACACAACTTGTACACAAATGTTTTTTTTTTAATCTTTTTTTTTTTTGAGAGAGAGAGAGAGAGAGAATTTTAATATTTATTTTTTAGTTTTCGGTGGACACAACATCTTTGTTTGTATGTGGTGCTGAGGATCGAACCCGGGCGGCACAGCATGCCAAGCGAGCGCGCTACTGCTTGAGCCACATCCCCATCCCCCACAAATGTTTATAGCAGTTTTATTCATTATAATCACAAACTGGAAATGACCCATATGTGTTTTCAGTGGATGAGTGTATAAATCAACTGCAGCACATCGATGCTATGGAATAGTACTCAGCAATAAAAAGAAAAACTATTGAAACACAAAACAAACTGGATGTATCTCCCAGGCATTACTCCGGTGTGAAAAAAGTCGATTCTCAAAATGTGACATATTGTATGATTCCATTTTTATAACATTGAAATGATAAACTTACAGAGACAGAGAGCACATTAGCAGCTGTAAGAGTTTAAGGTGAGAGAAAGGAGATTAGTGTGACGTTAACCGGGAGTATGAGGGAAATCTTTGTTGTACGAGAGAAATCTTTGTATTGATGCAATAATTCCATATCTTGATTGCTGTGGTGATTTATAGAGACATCCTCATGTGATAAAGTGGCATGTTATTGTACCATATTTGATTTTGTCCTATATTATGTCCATGTAAACATTTGAGGAAGTAGATGGAGGGGGGTACATAGAACCTGCCTGTACTATCTTTGCAATTTTCTATGTATCTCTATTTCAAAATAAAAATAATTCTAAAAACTTTATAAAGTAGTGCAATTAAGAAAATATTGCTAAAAGTTGCTGGACACCAGCTGTACTTGAGAAATCATTCCATTAAATATTGTTGCCGCCATTGAACACTGGACGGTGGATACTGGCCTTGTTACCAATGCCCACCCTGGAAATTGCATTTTCTTGTGACTTCTGCTCCTACCACCGGAACTAGGACAATGGATTCCATCATTGCATTTTTTTAATCACTCAGAATAAGTTAGGTGGGCATTGTGACTGCAAAGTGAAAAGGTTGATTCAGCAGGTCTGGAGTGTTCCAAACTCTGTGCATTCCAAAACAAAAATGTCTTGTACAAAGAAAGGTCTGGCTCTTGAGCAACTTTGGGAGGTAACCTCTAAGCCCTTGGAAAATATTCTGCCTGATTTGAGTGTCTTTGTTTGCCCAGGGCCTTGAGCCACATCAGACTGTTTATACTAACAAAGTTTTATGGTAGGAACTTTGGGCCTTGGGGTATTAGTCTGGAGACTGAATAACTAACTCAGGTGCTCGGGGATTAGCCGACTGACCCCCAGTAAAAACCCTAGGTACTAAGTCCTGGGTGAACATCCCTGTTGACAGTGTTCCTTACATTTTTTTCACATTGTTGGGAGAATTAAGCACCAAAGATACAACTCCTTTGGGCGACAACAAATGACAATTCATGTCTGGTCTGTCCTGTATGTACCTTTTACCTTTGTTGACTTTCATCTATATCCCTTCATTACAATAAAGCATGTCATATGTGTATCACTTTTTGTGAGATCTATGAGTCTTTCTAATAAATCACTGACTTTGAGAGTTGTCTTTGGAAGCTTGCAGCACTGGTAAATCTGAGATCAAATTCTCTTAGGTGCCAAGGGGATGTGAATATTCTGGCCTTTGTGGCATTTTCAGTAGCAAGTGTTCTGTAATATAAAGTATATGCACTTGTATTAGCTTACTGAAATGTGAACTCCTAAAGCTGAGCATGGTGGCACACTCTCCTGTAATCCTAGTGACTCTGGAGGCAAAGGCAGGAGGATTGCAAGTATCAAGCCAGCCTGGGCAATTTAGCAAGACCCTATTTCAAAATAAGAAACAAAAAATGGGTTGGAGAAGTACCTCAGTGGCAGAGGGCTTACTTAGCATGTGTGAAACCCTGGATTCAATCCCCAATACTGCAAAAATAAATAAATAAAAAAAGTGGGGGAGGTGCTGGGGATATAGCTCAGTGGCAGAGTGCCCCTGCGTCAAAAAACCCCTAAAAATCAATAAGACAAAGACAGAATACCCAAATAAAAAATAGATAAAAGACTTGCACACACACTTCACTAAATAAATTTAATATGTCCATTACTGTGTTCTGCCACACTACTTCCAGAAGTATAAATAAAACACAAAAATGTCCATAAATATGCATCAGTCTGGGAAAATTTGAAAAGGTCTTATAATATGAGGCACTGTAGAGTATATCAACCTTACTTTTGGGCACGTGATTTTTTAGAAATAAAACACATCACGCATTAAAATGAGAATAGCTGGGTGTGGTGGCACATGCCTGTAATCCCAGCAGCTCAGGAGACTGAGACAGGAGGATCAAAGCTAGCCTCAGCAAAAGCAAGGCGCCAAGCAACTCAGTCAGATCCTGTCTCTAAATAAAATACAAAATAGGGCTGGGGATGTGGCTCAGTGGTTGAGTGTACCTGAGTTCAATCCCCAGTACCAAAAAAAAAAAAAAAAAAAAAAAAGAAGAAGAAAGGAAAAAGAAAAAAAGAATATGTATAGAGGTGTTTTGATTGAAGTGGTTTTTGTAGATGCCCCTCCTCCTCAAAACCTTATGACTTATATGAATGTCTGTGAGGGGAAATTTGCATTCTGGTTCACACCTATTGTGGAATATTATGCAGACATTTAAAAGAATGAGTCAGGTAGATGTTGTTAAATGATGTAAATCAGATGCATAAAAGTTTATGAAATATCTTAATTCTTGTAAAACAATAAAACATGGCTTTTTGAAGTTAGAGCTCTGTCTGGCAGGTGAAGATAGAAGTGAAAGAATAGAAAGCAGTAAGCAAAAGAATTCAATTTAAAATATTTATGGCATTTCTATAATCCTTCTGATGTAAGATTTTTCATGTATTTATGCATAAAGTGGTATATGGACAGGTAGCATAAAATCTTAGCAACTTTCTCAAGATAATGTTTACATAATGTCTAAAATATTTAGATATTGTTTGAAGCTTTAATAATAAATAGATTTTATAATGACAATGTAGTATTTGTATAATGAAAAATAAGTTAATTTATCCCAGGAAAAATGTCTCTTGGGTTTCTTGCTTTAGCAGTATGATTCATTCATTCATCAAATGAATATTTATTGAGCATATAAAGTGTTTTCAGGCATTGTTGTATGTTCTGGGGATGCAAATGAATGAAACAGACAACAATCTATCTCTCTAAGCAGCTTATATTCTACTGTAGAGAGAAGGGTACAACTAGAGGAGATGGAAGGGAGGAAGGACTCAGTTTAAGACCTGTTATTTTGAGTACCAGAGGGATCCAATTGGATAAGTGAGGCAGGCAGTTGGATTAGGGATCTAGAATTCATAGGCCATGTCAGGACTGGAGATACAGATATGGAAGCAGATAGTATATAAAATGGTGTTTCAGATCTCCTTTCCTGAGTCTGATCACGTCTCACTGCAGACACTTTACAGAGGAAGTGCTGAGGAAAAACAGGCAGCTGACAGGGGAGGTTGCTATGCAACAGATGAGGAAAGTCATCCATCCAGGCAGAATTGATGTTGGCCCTTGGGGACCAAATGCTGCAGTCCTTCCTAGCATTAGCTTCCTTTCCTATGCAGGCTCCTGGCAGGAGCTGATGCCAGAACAAATGGGAAGTGTACAAAGATCTGCCTTGGATTCTGGCAAAGTATCAGTTCGGTTTGAGTCATCTCACATGTGTCTACGTTTTCTGGCTTTTTGAGCGTCTTCAGCCATCCTGGAAGCAGAGTAGCCTGTGTGTCCTTGAGCAGGACCCCATTTTCTGTGCTTCCCACTCTGCATACTGAGAAAGCAGGCTCAGAAGTCAAGTGACCCAAAGGGGTTCAGCTGCCAGGGACAGAGAAGCCAGGCACTCCATCTCTGGAATTCTGAAGCCCAGCCCAGCTTCTTTCTGCAAGACCACAGCTGCCTCAGGCTTCAGGCCTGGAAGGCAGCAGGAGGCCATTGACTCTGAAGCAGGGCTTGCCATGGCACAGACACACAAGTGCCTGACTTGTGTGTTCCGGGAAAACGTTGGGGGGCAGGGTGATGCTGTCACTCCTAGGAAAGAGTCTTGAGAGTGGGAGCAGAGAGAGGGCCCAGTGTAGGATCGAGTCCTACCACATAGAGCAGGCATGGTTCTGGGTCTTGAATGCAGAGCCTGAGCTTAGGCCTCCTGGAATGCAGCCCTTGCTTGTTTGGGGGCAGATGTAGGGGTGGGGGTGGTCTGTTTCTCAAATGGAGGAGGGAAGCTTGCCTTGGTCCCCAGGCCAGCATAAGCAGAACAGAGGCTTTGCATTCAGGAAGACCCATACCCAGATTTTGCATTTCTATTTACTGGCCCTGTGACCTTGTGTGGCCCATGCACCCTGTGCCTCAGCTTCCCTGGTCTGTAAAATGGGGAGCCTCCCATCCACCTTCCAGGGCTGCTATGTCAGGAAAATAAGCCACCGCACTGATCCTGCTGTGAGGTACAAGCTGTGCTTTTCTCTGCCCACTCCCTTTCCCCTCCAAAATGTTTCCATGGCTGGAGCTGCAAAAAAAAAAAAAAAAGAAAAAAAGAAAAAGGCAGGAGGGGAGCTAGTGTTCTGAGCCTGGGCGCTAGTGAGGGGGGAACATGTAAGTCACGTGGCGGGCATATATTTTACCTCTTTCAACAGTGCATCCTCTGGCCTTCCCTTTCCTGGGTTGCAAAGTAAAAGAACTCCAGGGGAGGCCTAGCACTTGTTGCAATTAGAGACCCCCCACAGAGACACCCTCAATAGAGACCTAAGCGGTACTCTGCAGGCGGGTAGAGAAGCCGTCAGTTCTGACCCTGGGGCCTTGAATAGGGGAGGGGCAGAATAGAGACGCATTGCGGAAAAGGTAGGGGGCCGGTGTGTGGGGCTAGGGGTGGGATCGAGAGGCTCAGCGCATCTGTTGGGGGAGGGGATGTAGAGGAAGGGGAGGAACTGCTGTACACTGTCGACCTGGTTGGTGGTGGGGTGGTGTGTTGGCAAAGGGGCGGGACCTTCTTCCAGTGCACATGCGCGTCGTAGTCTCCAGGACGAAGCTTTTGTTGGGAAAGCAGGCGGGACTCTTATTTGGTCGGTTAGCTCTTGCGCATGCGCGCGGCGTCCTGAGGCGGTGGGTGGTATATTAGGCGAAGAGGCGGGGTCGTCTAAGCTGCCGCGCTGGCATTTTCTCCTGGATAAGGAGAGAGTGCGGGTGCTGAGAGCCGAGCACAGCTATCCCGATCCTCTGAGTCGTGAAGAAGGGAGGCAACGAGGGGGTTGGGGTTGGGGCCTGAGGCAAGGTGAGATTAGCCCCCAGACCGGGCATCTGCCCCCTGGTGCGGGCTCCCCATTTTCTGCCCCCGACTCCTTTACCCCGGATTCGGAACCCCTCTCCATTGCCTGACTCCCCACATCCCCCACCCGCTCTTTCCTGATTCGAACCCCCGTATCACCCTCGGAACCCCTGTCCAATCCCTGCCATCGTTCCTCACAGAATCCTCACAGATTTCTCGATCTCGGTCTGTACTGTTATTCCTCCTGATTCGAAACCTCCATTCAACTTCCCGAGCGCGAATCCTATCTTAACCGGAACCCCGATTGGGAAGCTTCTCCCTGTCAAGCTTCTCGAGATCCAGAATCTCCATCGGGACGCCTGCTCACTTTTCCCGCTCCGTCCCTCCTCACATCCAGCCCCTCCTCCGCCCCCACAATCAAACCACGCGCACGCACACCCCTCATTTCGGCCCTCCGTGTTTGCCCCCGGTGGTATAACGCCCAGCTCCTCTTCCACAACTCCCAGGCTCCGCTCTCGCCAGAGGGACAGGAGCCATGGCTCAGAAAATGGACTGTGGTGCGGGCCTCCTCGGCTTCCAGGTGAGATCTCCGCTCCCCACCCCTCCATTTCCTGGGCAGACACTCCCCCCGCCCTCGGGCCCCACGGGTCGCCCACACGCCAAGATCCGATTTTGCCCTCTTTTCGTGCCTAGACTCCTTCATCTTTCAAATTCCCAGCGTTTATAGAAGGGGGGTGGGGCGGCCCTTTTCAGCCATCAGTCCCTGCTCAGAGAAAGGGGAGACCCTGTTAGTAGTCAGGGCAATCTGCCCAGAGAATGCGGGTTGGGTAAGGAACCATTTTTTTTTTCCACAGTCCTGACGCGTGTGGAGCAGTCTGTCGCCCCCTCCCCCAACCTCCCGCCTCCACCCTCCCTTTCTCCCGCATTCCCCCCTCCGGCGACCCCCCTTGTGCTCCTCAACTCCTCGCTCCGCCTCGTCCTAAGCTCCCTCGCAAGCCCCACTGGCTCTTCCCTGAGCCCACTCCTCCGTCCCTCAGCACCCCCCTTCCCACTCGGTTAGCACAGCTCCGCACGCTGCCCCGCCCCTCGTCTTGCCCCTGTGTCCGCCCCCTCCACCCGTCCCAGGTTCTGCACCCGCCCCGCCCCCCTTCGACCCTAGTCTGCTCCCTAGGTGTGTCCCAGCCTCTCCAGGTTTTGCACCAACCGCCTCCTGCAGCTCCCGTACTGCGCTGCGCCCCTCCTCCTGCTTCTGAGGCCCAGACATTGAATTTTTTCCCCCTGTATTTTGCAGGCTGAGGCCTCTGTGGAAGACAGCGCCTTGCTTATGCAGACCTTGATGGAGGCGATCCAGATATCGGAGGCTCCACCTACCAACCAGGCCACAGCAGCTGCCAGCATGCCAAATGCTAGTCCCCAGAGTTCACAGCCCCCAACTGCCAATGAGATGGCTGACATTCAGGTCTCAGCAGCTGCAGCTAGGCCTAAGACAGCCTTTAAAGCCCAGAATGCCACCACAAAAGGCCCAAATGGTGTCTATGATTTCTCTCAGGCACATAATGCCAATGAGATGCCCAACAATCACCCTAAGGCAGCCTTTAAGTCTCAGAATGCCACCCCAAAAGGCCCTAATGCTGCCTATGATTTTTCCCAGGCAGCAACCACAGGTGAATTAACTACTAACAAGTCTGAAATGGCCTTTAAGGGCCAGAATGCCACTACTAAGGTGGGCTCAAACACCACCTACAATTTCTCTCAGCCTCCTAATGCCAGTGAGGTGGCCAACAACCGGCCTAAGACAGCCTTCAAGGCTTGGAATGATACCACTAAGGCTCCTACAGCCGATACCCAGAACCAGAATGTAAACCAAACCAAAATGGCTGCTTCCCCACCTGACATAGAGACAAACCCAAGTATCTCTGAACCTGACGGTGCAGCTGCGCAGACATCTGCAGATGGTTCCCAGGCTCAGAATCTGGAGTCCCGGACTATAATTCGGGGAAAGAGGACTCGCAAGGTGAGATCCCCGCTAGCTTCACTTTGCTTTGGGTTCTCTCCTTTCTTCTCTGAGGTTCTTTTTTTCTGAACGAAAGTGTATGTAATTGCCTGTATTTGGCTAGGCTGAAGGGGATGTTAAGGTGAATGTTTATTTCTGTCCGCTGAGTGCCCACAGACTAATGGAGAGTTAATACGTAGGCATGTTGACAGCAGCCACCATGTTAAGTCATTTTACATTTTGAGAGCAGCCACCATGTTAGGTCTTGAGCTAGGCCCCCTCACACAGGTTATCTCATTAAATCTTGAAAATACCTCTTACTATCTAGGGATCATACTTGAGTTTTACAGAGGAGGAAATTAAGTCCCAGAGAGATGAATTGACTTGAATGATTCATTCAGGATGATATAAGCAGAGCCAGGAAGAGTAAGCCTCAAGCCTCCAACCTTGGGTTGCTTTTGACCTGATTTAGAGATGAAATTCTAAAATTAAGAAATTCTAAAGGGAAAGACAAACCTCAGACTCAGGGTGACCAATGGCCAGTCGGTTAGGTGGCTGTCAATACAGGTAAGGGTTTAGGGGACCTTCCTGAAATAGATAGGGTAAGGATATAGGACCAAATAATTATCTTCAACTTTTCTTCTCTCTGATGTTGCAGATTAATAACTTGAATGTGGAAGAAAACAGCAGTGGGGATCAGAGGCGGGCCCCACTGGCTGCAGGGACCTGGAGGTCTGCACCAGTTCCAGTGACCACTCAGAACCCACCTGGTGCACCCCCTAATGTGCTCTGGCAGACCCCATTGGCTTGGCAGAATCCGTCTGGCTGGCAAAACCAGACAGCCAGGCAGACCCCACCAGCACGTCAGAGCCCCCCAGCTAGGCAGACCCCACCAGCCTGGCAAAACCCAGTCGCTTGGCAGAATCCAGTGATCTGGCCAAACCCAGTGATCTGGCAGAACCCTGTGATCTGGCCAAATCCCATTGTCTGGCCTGGCCCAGTTGTCTGGCCAAACCCACTGGCCTGGCAGAATCCACCTGGATGGCAGACCCCACCTGGATGGCAGACCCCACCTGGCTGGCAGGGCCCTCCAGACTGGCAAGGCCCTCCTGATTGGCCACTACCACCTGATTGGCCACTGCCACCGGATTGGCCACTTCCTACTGACTGGCCACTGCCACCTGACTGGATTCCTGCCGACTGGCCAATTCCACCTGACTGGCAGAACCTGCGACCCTCACCTAACCTGAGACCCTCCCCCAACTCGCGTGCCTCACAGAACCCTGGTGCCCCGCAACCGCGAGATGTGGCCCTTCTTCAGGAAAGAGTAAGAGCTATACCTTCCCACTCACTTCTCTCTCGCTTTTTTATGTTGTTGTTGTCCTCCCATTTATAATCAACCAAATTTTCTGAAAATATATTAAAGCTTTGATGATTTCCTTTTCTCCTCTCAGGCAAATAAGTTGGTCAAGTACCTGATGCTTAAAGACTACACAAAGGTGCCCATTAAGCGCTCAGGTAGGCATCCAGTGCCCTCTTCCAGAGATCTGCCCTCCCCCTCCCTTTGCTTTATGGCCATCCCTTTGCTTATATGTCCCCTCAATTTCATAGCTAGTTCTTTATTTTCCACCTTTGAGGACATTAGCTGTATTATTCTCAGTAAGACTGGCAAAGGGGTTACTGCTCTATGGCCCTACTCAGCCCAGGTGCTCCCTTTTCTCTTCTTACAGAAATGCTAAGGGATATCATCCGAGAATACACTGATGTTTACCCAGAAATCATTGAACGGGCATGCTTTGTCCTGGAGAAGGTGAGAAGGCAGCTCTGAGGGACAGGAATGATGGGGAAAGTCTTGATTTCAAAGATTCATAGGGTTCCTACTGGGAATTTAGGGCAGTCACACGGGGAGGTGATTGACAGCGTCTGGGTAGCTTGTGATAAATTTTGTAATTTCATAGTCTGTTTTCTTTCCCCTATAGAAATTTGGGATTCAGCTGAAGGAAATTGACAAGGAAGAACACCTGTATATTCTCATCAGTACCCCTGAGTCCCTGGCTGGCATACTGGGAACGTAAGATGGGAGAGGAGGTGGAACATGGCCTTTCTCAGTGATGCTTTTTTTCCGGGAATTTCAAATAGGTCAGGGTCCAGGATTCAGGTTCACATAGCAGGTCATGGGCAGAGCTGGGGTATAATTCTCTCCTCACTAATGAATGTTGGGGAAGCTAGATGGGTAAGTGATCTGGGGTCTCTCTGCTGAAAACATTTTCTTTTTGTACTCTTTTAGGACCAAAGACACACCCAAGCTGGGTCTCCTCTTAGTGATTCTGGGTGTCATCTTCATGAATGGCAACCGTGCCAGTGAGGGTGAGTGACTGGACTTGCAGCTGGGGATTGGCTACAGCCTGATTTTCATGCTCATTTTCCGTGCCTTGTCTCCTCTTGCCTCCCATTGCAGCTGTCCTCTGGGAGGCACTACGCAAGATGGGACTGCGTCCTGGGTATGATTGGGCTCTCTCATCGCTTGCCTGTTTGAATCATCCTTTGGCAACAGAGGATGGTCCCAGGATTGCATTAACCTGGTGGTCTGGGGGTTTGGTTTGGGAAGAACCAGAGCCCAAGGATATTACCTGGGTGGATGGGGAAATAGTCCTGAACTCTCTGCCTTTTTTCTCATCTCTGACCTTGTGCTAGAAAGCTCTTTGCTTTTCTTTGGGCAAAGTCAAGTAATGTCTGATTATAGATTCCTTTCTTTTCATTTTTTAACTGTTAGGGTGAGACATCCCCTCCTTGGAGATCTGAGAAAACTTCTTACTTATGAGTTTGTAAAGCAAAAGTAAGTGATGCCTAAGGGGTCTTTTCTGGGTATCATGATTCTGACTGTGTGATGGTCTGCCTCAGAAAGCCCCTTCTAAGCTCATTTCTTAACTATACCTGTATGTAAGTTCACAAAATGTGTAATTAGGAGTTACTCCTTGAGATTGAATTTTTCTACAGCATAGTTGTTTTACAAGCAAAACCTGTCCTCCATCCCCATGGTAGACATTTCCAAGCCTGGGGCAGGCAGAGACTTTTGTACTGCTATATAATGATGGCAGTGATCCTATCTGGGGGCTCGTTGAAATGATTACAAGAACCTGGAGCTAGAGCTTTGGCAGAAGGGTGAGGTTAGTGTTGTCCTCTGTGTGACCCTAAACAAGCCTCCTGTGCACCTCTGAATGATTGCGTACTATAGAATCACTGGAACAGGAATTCAGAGGTCTGATTATTAAAGTGTAAATAACCTGATTGTGTTTAGGAATGAGTCTGGTAATAAGAGAGTTGCTACCTGAAATCAGAAGTTTTAAAATCTGAGGTTATTGTGCATTGGTGGACTACCACTCTCTTTGGGTAGGTAAACACAAGACTTTTTTGCTCTCTCAGATACCTGGACTACAGACGAGTGCCCAACAGCAACCCTCCCGAGTACGAGTTCCTCTGGGGCCTCCGTTCCTACCATGAGACTAGCAAGATGAAAGTGTTGAGATTCATTGCAGAGGTAATGGAGGAACTGCTCCAGAATTGATAGGTTAAGGGATGAGGTATCACTGGCTGGGAAAGGCCCAGAGCAGGAATGAGATCCTAGGTGTGTTGTTGTTGTTATGTAAGCAATAACACAAATTTAGGTGCTTAATATGTATTGAATGCCTAATATATAGTAACTAATACTGTTATGAGTTTTATATTGTTTTCTTTTTTGGTCAGGTTTTTTTAGTATATTTTTATTTTTTCCAAGCTTTATTAAGGCATAGTCAGTAAAAATTATATATATTTATGGGTTACCTGGGTTTTTTTTTAAATGTTGGCTTTTTTCGGTTTTTTATTGACTAATAAAAATGGCACATATTTGTGGGGTACAATGTGATGTTTTATGTATTTATATATTGTGGAATGGTTAAATGAATCTAACTAATTAACTATCACCTCACATATTTACCATTTTTTTGTTTTAAGAATGATTAAAACCAGCTCTTAGCAATTTTCATATATATAATACATTAACTATAGTCATCGTGTTATACAGTAGATCTCCAGAAATTATTCATCCTATCTAACAAAATTCCCACTGCTTAACCAATATCTCCCCATTCTCTACCCCAGACCCAGGCAACTACCTTTCTACTTTACTTCTATGATTTTGACTTTTTTTTAGATTTGACACATAAGTAACATTATATAGTATTTATCTTTATGTATCTGAATTATTTACTTAGCCTAATGTCCTCTAGCTTTACCCATGTTGTCAAAAAATGTTGGGATTTCTTTCTTTTTAAAGGCTAAATACTATTCCATTGTGTGTATAGACCACCTTTTCCTTATCCATTCATCTATTGATGAACAATTAGGTTGATCCTATATTTTAGTAGTTATAAATAAAAGCTATTTATATGTCAGGTTCAGAAGAGAGACCCTCGTGACTGGACTGCACAGTTCATGGAGGCTGCAGATGAGGCTTTGGATGCTCTGGATGCTGCTGCAGCTGAGGCTGAGGCGCGGGCTGAAGCAAGAACCCGTATGGGAATTGGAGATGAGGCTGTGTCTGGGCCCTGGAGCTGGGATGACATTGAGTTTGAGCTGCTGACCTGGGATGAGGAAGGAGATTTTGGAGATCCCTGGTCCAGAATCCCGTTTACCTTCTGGGCCAGATACCACCAGAATGCCCGCTCCAGATTTCCTCAGACCTTCGCTGGCCCCATTATTGGCCCCAGTGGCACAGCCAGTGCCAACTTTGCTGCCAACTTTGGTGCCATTGGTTTCTTCTGGGTCGAGTGAGATTTCAGGTAGGTACATCAATTTGGATTGGGAAGTTATGGACCTTGGAGGGTATAGGGTTGATAGGGTTGTATATATCTACATAAGCTAAGATTCATAGGAAGTCTTTGTTGGGGAGATGATGGAAGTATAGGAAAGCACTGTTTGATATTTATGTTACTTGTTATTTGATATATATCATTAATTTTTTTTTTTTTACTTTTTCTTTCTTGTGTTCACAGATATTGCTCATCAGTTGCAATAGTCTTTCCCCTGAGTGAGGCTGAAGCCTCAGATTCCTTCTAAACACAAGCTATCTAGAGAGCCACATCCTGTTGACTGAAAGTGGCATGCAAGATAAATTTATTTGCTGTTCCTGTCTATTGCTTTTTTTTCCTTGTGTGCTGTCAGGTTTTGGTATCAGAAATAAACATTGAAATTGCAAAGTGAATTTGATGTGCTCTGTTTTCTTTTTTCTGTTTTTTTTTTTATATTCAGGGAGAGATCAACATATTTAATGTGAGAGGACATCAGCTCTAACCTGAAGGGTGGATCAGCTTTCACCTTTGAAATGTGGGAGGATCCAGCTAATGGATTGGGAACCAAAAGGAAGGAACCATAGTGCACACAAGAGACCCAAGAATAGTGTAGTTTATTCAGTAAATATCTCAAAAACTTGTAGATATACTGTTACATGTCCTGGAGTGATATTGAGAGAAAAGAAATGAGGGAGAACTCCAGGTAATGACAAGGTTCAGAGTGGGAGTTGAAGGGGAGAGATGAATCAGTAAGTTGGTTATACTGTCCATGTGGGAAGTGAAATATCTCGAAGGATGGAGATAGGAGTAGGAGTAAGAACAGTAGGAGCCACGTGCCAAAATCAGGAAGAAAATATACCCATAGCCACATTGTCCAGGCCTCCTCCCATCTCTGGGAATGCAGCCCAGTTAGCCTATCCCTCTAGGAAACCCTCATCATTCCTCACCCCCACAGAACCAGGCTTTATCATAGAGACAGGGTTTTATGGACAGTGAAGGAGGACTTACAATGGCCTCTTCTTTCCTGCAGGGAGAAAGAAGAGCCTTTGTTGTATAGAGAACAAGGATTAAGTAAGACAAAGCTCCAAAGTTAGACAGCCTTTTGCTGTGACTGAACAGTGACCTGGCTTGATTACTGAAGGTCTGTGCTGGAAGCAAGGCTCTCCCACTGAGAATGAAATTATGCCTAGACCACAACTTCCTTAAGAGTTTGGTGGTATCTGGGCATGCAGACAAGGGCATAAGCAAGAGCTTCTGGCATAGGAAATGAGCAAAGGCAAGTTGACCCATTGTAAAAAGCTCAGTAATGGGTAGAGAGAGTGTTCAGAGCTTTCTCAGGCTTTCAGATGATGTTTGAATTCTATAAAGGCCCTTGCTTAACAGAAATGAGACAGAAGTCAGTATATGACCCTAGTTCCTCCCCTGTCTCCTTGTCTTCACTGCTAGACTCCTTTTTTCAGCCAGGTCTAGGTCCTGATGCTCTTCTCTGAAAGGCTTGGGGGAATCAGCCTGAGGCCTTTTCAGCATGGAGTGTCCTAGTCTTGCATCTGTGACTCGGACTGTGCTGTGGTTCCTGTATTTCTGGGGTTTTCTTCCTGGTGACATGAAGCAGCTGAAATCTGGGATTGGGGCAGCCTTTCTGTGGGAGAGGGTGCTTTCACCACATGCTGTGTCCACAGCAGGCTTGAATGTGGAGTCCCCCACTTGCCTCAGGCTTCTCAGTGTGTTTTCATATCTTCCACATTCAGGTAGCCTCAGAAAAGAACATACTATGTATCTGTAAGCCACCAAAGTGAGGACAAGTCTTTTCTGAAATGTCATTCCTACCCTCCTATCACCACCCACACCCCAGCTCCATACTGTGTGCAGATTGTATCTGCCTGTATGGAGGAGAATTCAGATGAGCTATGTAATATGTGGTAAGATGACAGGCTTAAGAGATGCGAGTAGAACATCCAGTTCTGCCCTGAACTATCCAAGTTATCTGCACTCTCCTCTGTGGCCTCCCTCAACTTTTGTGGCCTATGAGATGGTGTTTTAATCTATGCAAGACTGATGGAACTCTGTGGATCCTCCAAGCTATGCTAGGTACAAAAGAGGTAAAAGAGTCCTGGGTCACTGCTTTAGGTGATCAGATCCAGGAAAAGTTTATTTAAGAGGACAATACAGTTCAGCAAAACCAGAGGCATGTAAGACACTAGGGAGTTCTAGGGAAACTGAAAAAGGAGGAACATGCATCATTGCAACCAGGGGCTTGCAAAGGAGGCCTAATGCCTGTGGAAGACCCCTTAGATCCCTCTGTACTGCAACTTACTGCAGGCTTCAGCAGTAAAAGAGCAGGCTTCCACTCTGTTCATACCCCAGACTAGATTGATTCTGTTGCTCCCCTGTTCAGAAAATTCTGTTGTGACTTGTATAATTGGCAAAATATGAATAAGGGCTTTAGATAAGATACCAATGTTGTGTCAATGTTAGTGGTCTTATTTTGATACACTGTTTTCTGTAAGAGAATGTCTTAGTAACTTTCAAAATATTTAAAACTCTGTGTTTGTGTGTGTGTTTGTGTGGAGTGTGGAGGGGAGAGGGAGGGGTAGAGTGAAATAATGAAGAAATATATTCCTTAGACTAGGGAGATCATCCTGGGTGGGCCTTTATAGTCAAGTGAGACTTTATAGGGGCTTCTAGTTTTCTTGGCAAGAGATGTTTGAAGAGTGAGATAAATTTTATGCACGGAATTTTTCCATTCCTGAATTTGGAGATGGAGGGAGCTAGATAGAAAGCAAAAAATATGGGTAGCCTCTGTGACATAAGAGATGCCTCCAGTTGATAACCAACAAAGAAACCAGGACCTCAGATCTATAGCTGCAGGGACAGAAGTTACAACAATATTAGTTAGATTGGAAATAGATTCTTCTCCAAAGGCCCCAGAGAGGAATGCAGCCCTACCAACCCATTGATTTCAGTCTTGCCTGGAAAGAGAACCCAACCAAGCCATGCCTGACCTACACTAACTAGAAGGTAATAAATGGATGTTGTTTTAGCCACTCAGTTTGTAGTCATTTGTTATGCATTAATAGAAAGCCAATACTTAACCTTTGTGGGATGGCAAGCCCAGATGTTTGTCTACCCCTATTGAAACAGAGTAAATCAGATTATTCCCCCTGAAATTGCCAAAGGGCAGGCATGCAACCTACTCTTAGTCAATCACATGCTCTCTCCTTGGACTTTGAAACTTAAATGATTGACAGGAGTAAAAAAACAGGGTTTGTGATTTTGCCCCCAGGGCAGCATCCTGATCAGACTGTTCCGGTCTGTGTTTTGTTCCTATTCAGTTCTCAAGTTACTTTCTTTGGTCTTTCTCCAATTCTAAGAGGATCTGACATCTTTCTAATAAATTTGTTTTATTTACATTGGCAAGAAAAAGAGAGTCCTAGATTCCAATTCCACCTTTTTTTTCAATGATGTGACATTAAGCAAGTATCTTTTCTCTGAATGCTGGTATTCATCCATAAATGCAGATGAGGAAATAAAATATTTTGTAAAAACTGAATTTCTATGCACTCTCCTATATTTCCCAGCCATCTCTGCTGCTGTGCTAGGGTCATATGACTATTTTTGGCCACTGTCTCTGTACTTTCAGGACAAGACACCTTATGAGTCCCTATATCTTCAAAATAATGTGTTCAGCAGAATCCTGGGAAGTTCCCTGAATGGTTAGTTGAATGTCCTAGTGGAGGTGAGGCAGTAAGATGAGAACAGGGAAGGACTTTGATGGCCTTTGAATTTGGGGCTTGGCTTCAACTTTATCTGTCTCTGCCATAGCACCAACCTGCAAAAGACTCATATGCATAGGTAATTAAATAACTTTGGTTTTGTGTAGAGAGGGTCAAGTGAAGGATATGGACAGATTAAACTGGAGGGCCAAAAGGGACTAGATGAACAAGTGTAGGTTGGGATCAGATTGAAGAAAAACCTCAAAGATGAGCCTAAAGAGCTTAGACTCTCTTCCTGCGACCCTAGCCATGCATATGATGCCAATTTTTTCACCCACTAGTTTTAGTATCCATTGATGATTCTTCCCCATTCAATGACTACCATGTTTGTTGTACAGAGATAACTTTCTATTTCCATCATTATTTATGATATATGATATAATTTATATAAACACATAAGATTATAATTAGAAGTCATTCTTTTCAAAATAAAAATAAAAATTTAGTTTCATCTAAAAAGATATTTTATCACTACTTTATAATTTGAGGATCAACTCATTCTTTTTATAAAAATGTTTTTTAAAATTTGATCAACATGTCTTAATTGCACAAACTAACAGGGTTTAGTTTGATATTTCCACACATGAATACAGAATGCACTGATCAAATCCAACCTCCCTTAATTTGTTGCCCCCCCACTCGCTTCCCAATCTCTATTAATCACTATACTGATTTTACAACTTTTTTTAACCTTCCATCATTCTTTTCTTTCCAGCTTTATTGAGGTATAATTGACAAACAAGAATTTTATATATTTGCAATGTACTACACAATGTTTTGATATATGGATACATTGAGAAATGATTGTCACAACCTAATTTATATATCCATTTGCTCATATTGTTTGTGTGTGTGTGTGTGTGTGTGTGGTGAAAAATTTAAGATATGCTCTCAACCAATTTCAAGTATACAATCTAGTATACTAGATAGCACCATGCTATATATTAGATCACCAGAAATTATTTATCCTGCCTAACTGAAACTTTGCACTTTTTGACCAACATCTCCCCATCTTACCCCTCCACCACACACCCAACCTCTGGCAATCACTATTCTGTTTCTATGAGTTTGAAGATTCCATATATAAGTGAAACATGTAGTATTTGTCTTTTTGTGCCTGATTTATTTCACTTATCATAGTATCATTGAAGTTCATACATGTTGCTTCAAATGACAGGATTTCCTTATTTTGAAGTAGTATTGAATAGTATTCAATTGAGTATACATATCACATTTTCTTTACCCATTCATCTTTTAATAGGCATGTAGGTTGACCTGAGTGATTGTGAATAGTGCTGTAATGAACATGGGAATGCAGACCTCTCTGAGATATTCTGATTTCATTCCTTTGTAAATATATTCAAAGGTTGGATTGCTAGATCATATGATAGTTCTATTTTTAATTTTTTGAGGACTATCCATATTGTTTTCAATTTAAAAAGTTCAACATTATTAAACATCAGGGAAATGCAAATTAAAATCACAATCATGCCTATTCAAATGGCTGTTATCAAGACCAATGATAATTTGTGATCACAAGGATACAGAGAAAAGGGGACCATTATACACATCAGTATATCCATATAATTAGTATATTCATATAAATTTAAATTTAAACTGGTCTATGTCTACAAAAAAAAATTCTGCCTAGACTTTGGCACTAGTTGCACTGCACTCATGAATCATTTGGGGGAAATGTGCATCTTTACAGTGTTATTACTTCCACTCCATGAGCATGGCCTGCTTCCTCATTTATTTAGGCCTCATATTTCTTCATCAGCATTTTTAGCATGCAACTATTATATGTATTTTGTTAGTTTAGACCTTTTCTTTGAAATAACTGTAAATGGTATTATTTTTAATTCCCATTTCCACATACTTGTTAGTAAATAGACGAGTGATTGATTTTTGTGTATTGAATTTATATCTCATGAACTTGCTAAAGTTAATAAGTTATGGTGGTGCAGGCCTGTAATTCCAGTGGCTCAGGAGGCTGAAGCAGGAGGATCTCAAGTGCAAAGCCAGCCTCAGCAACTTAGTGAGGCCATAGGCAATGTTGTGAGACCCTGTCTCTAAATAAAACTAAATGGGCTCAGTGGTTAAGTGCCCCTGGGTTCAATCCCTGGTACCAAAATAAATAAATAAATAAACAAACAAACAAATAAATAAATAGATAAATAAATAAATAAAAATTTAAGGATGAGCTTGCTAAAGTCACTTATTAGTTCTATGTGACTTTCTTTTTTACAGAATCCTATGATTTTTTCCTCTGGACAATCAGATTATCTGCAAATAAGGTCAGTTTTGTTTCTTCATTTCCAATCTGAACTTTTTTTTTGGTATCTTTTTTTTTTGGGGGGGGGGGGGTTCTTATTGCACTAGCTAGAATTTCCAGTACTGTGTTAAATGAGAATAATGAGAACAGATAACTTTGCATGTTGTTAATAAAGTGGAAATACTTCTGAATTTCCACATTTTAAGTATGACCTTAACTATCTATAGGTGTTTTATGGATGCTCTTTATGAAGTTGAGGAAGTGTTGCTCTATTCCTAGTTTGCTGGGAGATTTACTATTAATTGTTGTTGAATTTTGTCACACTTTATTTAACATCAGTAGATATGATTGTATGATTTTTCTTCTTTTAGCCTTTTTGTGAGTTTTTTATTATAGCAAAATGCACATGACATAAATTTTAGCATCTTCACTATTTTTAACAGTTCAATTGTGCTAATATATCCACTTTATTGTGCAACCTGTCTATAGAACCTGTCCATTTTGCAAAACTGAAATTCTATATCCAATAAACAACTCTCCATTTTCCCCTTCTCTAGTCCATGGAAACAATTTATTTTCTGTATCTATGAACTTTGACATTCTAGATCTCATATAAGTTGTATTTTACACTATTTATCTTCAAGGAACTGGATTTTTTCACTTAGCACAATGTCCTCCAGGTTCATCCATGTTATTGAATAGTGTGATTTTCATCTTTTTAAAAGTTGAATAGTAGTTATTATTTTAAAAGCAGAATATCAATCCATCGTATTTTTTTAAAGAGAGAGCGAGAGAGAGAGAGAGAGAGAGAGAGAGAGAGAGAAGAGAGAAAGAGAGAATTTTTAATATTTATTTTTTAGTTTTCGGTGGACACAACATCTTTATTTTATTTTTATGTGGTGCTGAGGATCGAACCCAGTGCCCCACGCATGCCAGGCGAGCGCGTTACCGCTTGAGCCACATCCCCAGCCCCAATCCATCATATTTTTAGGTTGCACAATACTCTATTTTATGAATGTACCATATTTTTATCCATTTATCTGTCACTCACATTTGAGTTTCTTCAACCTCTTAACTATTTCAAATAGTGCTACAATGAACATGGATATGCAAATATCTTTTTGAGACCCCGATTTGAATTATTTTGGATAGATAACCAGGAGTGAAAATTCTGAATCACATGGTAATTTGATTTTTAATTTTTTGAGGAGCAGCCATACTGTTTTCCACAGTAGTTGTACCATTTTACAATCACACCAGCAGTGTACAAGAGTTCCAATTTTTCCTCATCTTCAACAGCACTTGTTATTTCCTTTTGTTATTGTTATTGTTTTTCATCGTAATGTAATTGAGGCGATATTACATTCTTGTTTTCATTTGCATTCCCAGATTGATTAATGATGTTGAGCATCTTTCAAAATGCTTGTTGGACATTTGTATAATATTTTTGTAGAAATGTCCTTTCCAGTCCTTTGCTCACTTTTTAAATTGGGATAATTGATTCTTTTTGTGTGTTGTCTGGTTTTTATGAGAATGTGTGTGTGTGTGTGTGTGTGCGCGCGCGTGCACAGGTTTCATATTTTCAGTCAGTTCTGTGAAGGATATCCTAAACACTATATAAGTCACAAAAGAACATTTTTTTCTTCCACTATTAAAATAATGACATTCACAAACAATTTTTTTACCTTTATTTGATTTATTTATTTATATGTGCTGCTGAAGATTGAACCCATGGCCTCGCATGTGCTAGGTGACCACTCTATTGCTGAGCCACAACCCCAGCCCCTTCACAAACATTTTTAAGAAGCTTGTCTGCATCATCAGGGTGGTGATCCTGAATTTTAAGCAAAAGTATCACATTCTTGACACAGATTGCTTATAGGTACATTTGGAAATTGCTTTCTAGTCATGATAAACATCGTATACAGGTTTTAAAAATATCCCCACTTTAGCTTTAAAAAATTAGTTGGGTCAAACATTTTTTTTTTTCCAGAAGCAATGATATTGAGAACCCAAACTAAAAACCTAATAAATGGAGAAATACCTGGTCTCAATAAATGTCCCCGAATTTGTCTTTAAATGAGAAAAAAAAATTATATGGAGCTTTTTAAAAAGTCTTTTGACAAGCTACCTTGGGAGCTCAATTCAAAATAGAAGTTGATGTACTAAAACAGATGTTTCAGTGCAGCTCCAAAAATCTTTATAAGTACAGCGATTTGGAAGGATAATCCTGGATCAGAAGTGTTATTCCTTGTGTATCTACTTTACGTGTGCATGCCTCAGCTTAGTTGTCATAATTGTCTCGGTAATTTCCTCCTGAGTAGTGGTCATAGCCACCCTGGCTCCTGCCACAGTAGTCTCGGGACTATCTGTATCCATATTCATAACCTCCAGGTCAACTGTCATACCTGCCATTCCCATACCCCTGGTCCCCACCATCTCTAGAATAGCTGCAACCATGATCTCTGGTGCCACGGGTAGATGTGCTTGGATGGTCCACATGGATCTGGCGACCATCCAGGGACTCTCCATTCATGGCTTTCATGGCATCTGAGGCATGTTCTGGGTTGGTGACGGTGATGAAGCCAAAAGCCTGGGATCACTGGGCCTCCCGGTCCTTGACAACAACCACTCAGAAACAGGCCCAAAGGTCTTCAGGACCTGCTCATCATCAGTATTGAGGGTGAGCCCTCCCATGAAAAGCTTCCCTTCTTAAGAAGACATGGCAGTGAATCTGAGTCCTGAAAATTAAAAAGTAAGAAAAGACAAGCTCTGAAGAGCAGGGAGAATAGAGCAAGTTATGGGATTTATTTATTTTGTTTATAAACCCCTTATTAGATATATGACTTGCAAATAGCTTCTTGCATTCTATGAGTTTTCTTTTTTTTAATTGTTATTTAGAGAGAGAGAGAGAGAGAGAGAGAATTTTTTAATATTTATTTTTTAGTTTTCGGTGGACACAACATCTTTGTTTGTATGTGGTGCTGAGAATCGAACCCGGGCCGCACGCATGCCAGGCGAGCGCACTACCGCTTGAGCCACATCCCCAGCCCTATGAGTTTTCTTTTCACTCTGTTTATTTTGTCCTTTGTTGCACGAAAGTGTTTACATTTGATGTAGTGCCATTTGTCTATCCTTGATTTTGTTACCTGTACTTTTAGTGTCATAACCAACATTTCATTGCCGAACTCAATGCCGTGAAACTTTTCTACTATATTTTCTTCTAGGAGTTTTATACTTTGGGGCATTACCCTTAAGTACATTTGAGTTGATTTTCGTTCATGGTATATTATAAGGGTCCAATTTCACTTATTTGCATATGGATATCCAGTTTTCCCAACACCATTTATTGAAGAAACTATCTTTTTTCCAGTGAACAATCTTAGCATATTTGTTAAAGTTCATTTAGCCACGTATGTGAAGATTTGTCTCAGACTCTCTATTCTATTTCATTAGTTTCCATGTCTATCTTTATGCCAGTACCACACCGTTTTTTTTAAATGTTATTGTATTTTTTGAACCTTTATTTATTCATTTTTATGTGGTGATGAGGATGAAACCCAATGCCTCACATATGCTAGTCAAGAGCTTTACCACTGAACTATAACCATCGCCCCTACCACGCTGTTTTGATTACTATAGCTTTGTAATAAATTTTGAAATCAGACAAGGTGAGTTTCCATCTTTGTTCTTCTTTTCCAAATTGTTTTGGCTATTCAGGGTTCCTTGAAATTCTACATGTAGTTTATATTTTTTTTCTATTTCTGGAAAAAATGCTGTTGGGATTATATTGAATCTATAAATCACTTTGAGTAATATTAACATCCTATCAATAATTAGTATTGACTTTATTCCATGAACACAAAAATCTTTCCATTTGTTTATGTCTTTTTTTATCAATTTTTTTTTAGTTTTCTTTCATCTCCTTGGTTAGGTCTGTTCCTAAATATTTTACTTCTTTTTGATCATATTGTAAATGGAATTGTTTTCTTAATTTCTTTTTTGAATTGTCTATTGCTATTGTATAAAAATGCAGCTGATTTTTGTCAGTTGATTACATATCCTGCAACTTTGCTGAATTTATACTAATCTGGCTAGAGCAGGCATTCTTGTCTTATCCCTGATCTTAAAGGGAAATAGTTGGCTCATAAAATTAACTTGGAAGTGTTCCTATTCTTATGTTATCTGTAAGAGATTGTAAAAGCAATATTAATTGTTTAAATATTTGCTTATATTCTCATGTGAAACCATATGGGCCTATACTTTCTTTTTAGGGAGTCTTTAAGTTATAAATCATTTTCTTTAATCACTATAATATATGTTTTTATTTTTATTTTTTGGTATCTCATTCTTCCAAGATTTTGTCCAGGTCTAAATTATAGATTTTATGAGCACTTGGGTTATTTGTTGCATTTTCTGTAATCCTCTTTACATTTGTAGTGTAACAAGTGTAAAAAGGTGATGTTTCTTATTTCATTTTTTTTTTTTGGCTCATCCCATCCCTCCTCCCCACACAACTCTTATTTCGTTCTTGATATCTATTATTTATCTTTTTATTTTGTTAACTTTACTAACGCTTCATCATTTGTTGATAATTTAAAAACACTAGATTTTGATGCACTGATTTTCTAGATCATTTCCTGTGTGTGTGTATATGTGTGTGTGTGTGTTGCTGAGGATTGAACCCAGGGCCTTGTGCATGTGAGGCAAGCACTCTACCAACTGAGCCCCCATTTCCTATTTTTAATATTATTGTTTTCTATTCTTATCTCTATTATTTTCTTCCTTCTCCTTGCTTTATGTTTATTTTCTTCTTTTTCTAGTTGTTTGAGATAAAAAAAAAATTAGGTCACTGATTTGAATTGTTCCTCTTTTTAAAAAAATTTAATTATATTTAGAGGGGTACTGGGGATTGAACTCAGGGGCACTCGACCACTAAGCCACATCTCCAGCCCTATTTTGTATTTTATTTAGAGACAGGGTCTCACTGAGTTGCTTAGCACCTCACCATTGCTGAGGTTGGCTTTGAATTTGTGATCCTGCTGCCTCAGCCTCCTGAGCCACTGGGATTACAGGTATGCACCACTATGCCTAGCTAAAACTTTTATTTTATTTATTTACTTTTATGTGATGCTGAGTTTCGAACCCAGTGCCTCACACCTGGTAAGCAAGTGCTCTATCATTGAGCTACAGACCTACCCCAATCTTTCATGTTTTTAATGTAAGCATTTAGAGTTATAAACTTCCTGTTCTTCACTATTTTATTGTATTGCACATACATTGATTCTTTTGATTTCATTTTCATTCAGTTCTATGCTTATGTGTGTGTGTGTGTATGTGTTTTGTAGATGGACACAATACCTTTGTTTTATTTATTTATTTTTATATGGTGCTGAGGTTTGAACCCAGGGCCTCACACATGTGAAATGAGCACTCTACCACTGAGCCACAACCCCAGCCCTCTATGTATATTTTTAAATTTCCTTTGAGACTTCTTTGATCTACTGATTATGCAGAAGTATGTTGTTCAATTTCTAAGAACATACAGATTTTGTTACTGATTATTAATTCTATTTTTATGGTTAGAGAACATACTCTGTATAATGTTTTAGTGTTATTGAGATTTATCTTTAAGGCATGATTTATTCTGTTGAATTTTCCATGTGTTCTTGTAAAAAACGTGTTTTCTGCTGTGTTTAGTGTAGTGTTCCCTCCCCCTGCAGTTTATATATCAGTTATCTCATATTGATTTATTATATTGTTCACTTCTTTTATATCCTTGTAGATATTTTGCCTTGTAGTTGTATCTATTTTTAAATTGCTTTTATGTTTTGAATACATGACAGTGGAATGCATCACAATTCTTATTACACATATAGAACACAATTTTTCATGTCTCTGTTTGTAGTTGTATCTATTGCTGAGAGTGTACTTTTGAAGTCCCCTGGTACAATTTTGGATTTTTCTATTTCTCCTTTCTGCTCTATCAGTTTTTTTGAGGCTTCATTGTTTGATGCATATGTGTTTAGGACCATAATTTCTTCCTGGTGATGGATGCTTTATCATTACTTAGTGTTCCACCACATCTCTAGTAATTTCCTTTGCTTTTTTTTTTCTATTTTATCTGATAGTAACATCAACATGCCTGCTTTCTTTTTATTTATTTCTGCATTATATGTCACATTTCATACTTTCACCCTAAATATTCTTTGAATTTCCAGTGAATTTCCTTTTTTTCCTTGTAAGCCATTTTATTTTATTTTTTACTTTTAAATAAATTGTATTGTATTTAATGTATACACCATGATATTATGGGATATATATAGATAGTAAAATAGCTACTATAGTAAAACAAATTAACATACTCATAATCTCAAATAGGTTCCATTTTTCTGTGTCTTTGTAACAAGAATAGTTAAAATCTGTTCATATAGCAAAGATTTCAAATGCAACATCTCTCATTGTATATTAAGTCTGTAGACATGTTAATCCCCCATATCTGCCACTTTGCATCCTGTGGCCTACACACATCTCCCCATTTTCCCCATCCCTGCTCCTGCCTCTTTAATTTTTTTAAAAAAAATTCTCTCTCTCTCTCTCTCTCTCTCTCTCTCTATATATATATATATATATATATATATTGATTTTGATAAAATTCCGTATATCAGTAAGATAATGCATTATTTTTCTTCCTGTGCCTGGCTTATTTCACCTAGCAGAGGGCCTTCCAGTTTTATCTACAGTGTAGCAATGACAGGATATCTTTTTTCAAGACTGAATAATACTCATACTTTATCCATTCATCTGTTGACAGTCACTAAGGTTGTTTTCACTTTTTTGCTATTATGAATAATGTGGCAAGGAACATAGGAGTACAAATATATTTACAGGGTGGTAATTTCATTTCCTTTGGGTATACAACCAGATGACGTTTTGCTGGGTCATAAAGTCATTCTATTTTTAATTTCTTTAGGAACCTGCATACTCTTTTCCATAAAGGCTGCACCAATCTAAACTCCTGCCAATAGTGTGCAAAGTTTACTTTTTCCACACTTTTTCCAACATTTGCTATCACTTGTCTTTTTGATAATAATCATTCTTACAGGTATGAGGTGATAGCTCATTGTGGGTTTGATGTGCGTATCCCTGGTAATTAGGGATGCTGAGCATTTTTTCATATGCCCGTTGGCCATTTCTGTGTCTTCCTTGGAGAAATGTCTATTCAGGTGCTTTACCCAGTCTTTAATCAGTTTACTTGTTATTCTGCTATTGCTTATATGGGCTCTTTATACATTTTGGATATGAATCCCTTTTCAGATATCTGGTTTACACATATTTTTCAACAAATCCATATGTTACCTCTTCATTTTGTTTATTATACCAAGGATGAGCCAGTCCTGATTATGAAATCTGGACTTCAAATTATTGCCCTTTTTTGTCACTGGAGATTTGGGGTTCTGTCATAACTGCCCAGTATGACTCAACTAATGGTAAAATGTAGAGTTAGAGAAATAAAGAGACCCTGCTTCATTTTTGTGAATGAAGCCTGCCTGGGCTTCTTCCCAGCTATACCCTGAGGGATCTTCATTGAGAGGCACTGGGAGCTGACCCAGTGAACAATAAACCAGTTCTGTGGGTCTGTGTCTCCTCAGGGAAAAGACATGGGAATGAACAAAATGACTACTGTATAGGGTAGGAGTGGGGCATTCTTGTGTCCTCTGGATAAATACTAGCCCTACACTGCTACATTCTCCCTCATAATGACACATATTCTGATGTCTCTCACTCTGTTGCAGATAGTGTACACACCCATCCAAATGTCATAACTCACCCTGAAATGCCATATGTATCCATTCAAATAGACCTAAATTCAGTTGTTGAGCTGCCCCCATAGAGACAGTACTGAATATCTGCAGGCATGATTAGTGCACTCTATTTATGAATAGGTAAGTTTCTGTAATTCTTAAAATTTCAACCATCTAAAGAGTCATCTTTTCCCTATTCTTCTTTCTGCTTTGTCTTCATTTGTTCCTTGAAATGTCTTTCTATTTGGCCTTTCTGGCATCTGCTCTCATTTTTTAGTTCATATAAGAATGTTACTGGTGGGGCTGGGGTTGTGACTCAGTGGTAGAGCGCTCGCCTAGCATGTGCCAGTCCCTGGGTTTGATCCTTAGCACAACATAAAAATAAATAAATAAATAAAGGTATTGTGTCCAACTACAACTAAAAAATAAATATTTTTTTAAAGAATGTCACCAATGACCTTCTGCCTTCCTAGGGCTTATGATGATGCAAAAACAAGTCTACCAGCAACCTGAATAAGAAGACTGATTGTAGTGGTAGTGGGAGAAATTGATTGATGGGAAGTCTCCTGAATTCCAGTAGTTTTTCAATTATTTGTCCCCTCTGTGTTTCTTGAAGCATCCTCATACTGTTAAACCAGTTTCTAGTTCTTAATCTATTATTTCAGTAAGCAAGTTGTTCTCATTTAGACAGCATTTTATCTCTTAGTAGTTTGACCTTGACATTTACACTATCCAGACAGCAAACACCTAGCAGGCAAAACTGTTGGTTTCTGCTATTTCTCAATTATCTTAGTTACAGTTAGAATTGGACCCTTTAGTTCATCATTTATAACTATTCCCCACATCTCTATTTATTGGCTTTCTTCACATACAATGTCATTTTATGTACCTCACATTTTACAATTTTGTTTAAATAGAAAACACACTCTTAGTCCTTTTGGAAATAACTCTCAGCTCTCAGTAAGTTATGTATTTGAGATTCTGTCCTGTAATTTTGCTACTATTGTTGCTTGCACAAAAGATTACATTCTTAAAGGCTCACATTCACTGTTAATATAAGCATAGTCAAATGGGATGAATAAATTATCTATAGGTGGCTAGTTTTCAAGAGGACATATTTGGGATGATTTGTCTATCTCTGGAAAATAAAGCCTCTGTTCCCACAGTCTTTAGTAAAGTTGCATTCTTCTGCCCATCATGAAATAAATCCACTATTCAGATCAAACCTACATCATATGAAACCATCACTTCAAATAAGCCTTAAAGTAAGTATTCTCTAATATGTTGTCAGAAAAGGAGAGTAGAAGAACCTCATGATAAAGATAAGATTGGTGCAATAAAGTGGTTTCAGGACAGGAGGCACTTTCCATTTTAGCTAATTTAAACACTCAAAGTCTTGCCTAAAATACTCCTTACCAGCTTTGTTAATAATCCTGGCTCACAGTGAATTGTAACACAAGATATTACCTGAGAAACATATAAAAGCCATTTTGTACCTTTGCATTAAGATTACCCTGTCTGATTGTTAATAGTTGTTAATACTTATTTGTGGCAAGGGACTAATTTTATCATGACTCCTGAATTTATGTTCCCTATTTAGTAGTTTCATTTTAATTTTTTAAATTGCAGTTGTACACAATACCTTTATTTTATTTATTTATTTTTATGGAGTGCTGAGGATTGAACCCAGTGCCTCATATGTGCTAAGTAAGCACTCTACCACTGAGCCACAACCCCAGCCCTAGTAAATTCATTTTTTTTTTTTTTTAATTTTTTATTGTGGGTTGTTCAAAACATTACAAATTTCTTGACATATCATATTCCACACTTTGATTCTAGCGGGTTATGAACTCCCACCTTCACCCCATACACAGATTGCAGATTCACATCAGTTACACATCCATTGATTTACAAATTGCCATACTAGTGTCTGTTGTGCTCCGCTGCCTTTCCCATCATCCACCCTCCCCCCTCCCCACCTCTCCCCTCCCCTCCCCTCCTCTCTCTCTACCCCCTCCACTGTATAACCCTGAGGGTCTCCTTCCATTACCGTGCAATTTACCTTCTCTCTCCCTTTCCCTCCCACCTCTCATCCCTGTTAAATGTTAATCTTCTTCTCCTGTTCTTCGTCCCTACTCTGTTCTTAGTTACTTTCCTTATATCAAAGAAGACATTTGGCATTTGTTTTTTAGGGATTGGCTAGCTTCACTTAGCATAATCTGCTCTAATGCCATCCATTTCCCTGTAAATTCTATGATTTTGTCATTTTTTAATGCAGAGTAATACTCCATTGTGTATAAATGCCACATTTTTTTTATCCATTCGTCTATTGAAGGGCATCTAGGTTGGTTCCACAGTCTTGCTATTGTGAACTGTGCTGCTATGAACATCGATGTAGCAGTGTCCCTGTAGCATGCTCTTTTTAGGTCTTTAGGGAATAGACCAAGAAGGGGAATAGCTGGGTCAAATGGTGGCTCCATTCCCAGCTTTCCAAGAAATCTCCATACTGCTTTCCAAATTGGCTGCACCAATCTGCAGTCCCACCAGCAATGTACAAGTGTACCCTTTTCCCCACATCCTCGCCAGCACTTGTTGTTGTTTGACTTCCTAATGGCTGCCAATCTTACTGGAGTGAGATGGTATCTTAGGGTGGTTTTGATTTGCATTTCTCTGACAGCTAGAGATGTTGAGCATTTTTTCATGTACTTGTTGATTGACTGTATGTCCTCCTCTGTGAAGTGTCTGTTCAGGTCCTTGGCCCATTTGTTGATTGGGTTGTTTGTTCTCTTATTGTCTAATTTTTTGAGTTCTTTGTATACTCTGGATATTAGGGCTCTATCTGAAGTGTGAGGAGTAAAGATTTGTTCCCAGGATGTAGGCTCCCTATTTACCTCTCTTATTGTTTCTTTTGCTGAGAAAAAACTTCTTAGTTTGAGTGAGTCCCATTTGTTGATTCTAGTTATTAACTTTTGTGCTATGGGTGTCCTATTGAGGAATTTGGAGCCCGACCCCACCGACTGTAGATCGTAGCCAACTTTTTCTTCTATCAGACGGCGCGTCTCTGATTTGATATCAAGTTCCTTGATCCATTTTGAATTCACTTTTGTGCATGGCGAGAGAAAGGGATTCAGTTTCATTTTGTTGCATATGGATTTCCAGTTTTCCCAGCACCATTTGTTGAAGATGCTATCCTTCCTCCATTGCATGCTTTTAGCCCCTTTATCAAATATAAGATAGTTGTAGTTTTGTGGATTGGTTTCTGTGTCCTCTATTCTGTACCATTGGTCCACACGCCTGTTTTGGTACCAGTACCATGCTGTTTTTGTTACTATTGCTCTGTAGTATAGTTTGAAGTCTGGTATCGCTATACCGCCTGATTCACACTTCTTGCTTAGCATTGTTTTTGCTATTCTGGGTCTTTTATTTTTCCATATGAATTTCATGATTGCTTTCTCTATTTCTACAAGAAATGCCATTGGGATTTTGATTGGCATTGCATTAAACCTATAGAGAACTTTTGGTAATATCGCCATTTTGATGATGTTAGTTCTGCCTATCCATGAACAGGGTATATTTTTCCATCTTCTAAGATCTTCTTCTATTTCTCTCTTTAGGGTTCTGTAGTTTTCATTGTATAAGTCTTTCACCTCTTTTGTTAGGTTGATTCCCAAGTATTTTATTTTTTTTGAAGATATTGTGAATGGAGTGGTTGTCCTCATTTCCATTTCAGAGGATTTGTCGCTGATATACAGGAATGCCTTTGATTTATGCGTGTTGATTTTAAATCCTGCCACTTTGCTGAATTCATTTATTAGCTCTAATAGTTTCTTTGTAGAGCCTTTTGGGTCTGCTAGATATAGAATCATATCATCTGCAAATAGTGATAATTTAATTTCTTCTTTTCCTATTTTTATGCCTTTAATTTCTTTCGTCTGTCTAATTGCTCTGGCCAGTGTTTCGAGAACTATGTTGAAGAGAAGTGGAGAGAGAGGGCATCCCTGTCTTGTTCCAGATTTTAGAGGGAATGCCTTCAGTTTTTCTCCATTCAGAATAATGCTAGCCTGAGGCTTAGCATAGATTGCTTTTACAATATTGAGGTATGTTCCTGTTATCCCTAGTTTTTCTAGAGTTTTGAACATAAAGGGATGCTGTACTTTGTCAAATGCTTTTTCCGCATCTATCGAGATGATCATATGGTTCTTATTTTTAAGTCTATTGATGTGGTGAATAACATTTATTGATTTCCGTATATTGAACCAGCCTTGCATCCCAGGGATGAATCCTACTTGATCATGGTGTACAATTTTTTTTATATGTTTTTGTATCCGATTCGCCAGAATTTTATTGAGGATTTTTGCATCTAGGTTCATTAGAGATATTGGTCTGTAGTTTTCTTTCTTTGAAGTGTCTTTGTCTGGTTTAGGTATCAGGGTGATGTTGGCCTCATAGAATGAATTTGGAAGTTCTCCCTCCTTTTCTATTTCCTGAAGTAGCTTGAAAAGTATTGGTATTAGTTCTTCTTTAAAGGTTTTGTAAAATTCTGCTGTATACCCATCGGGACCTGGGCTTTTCTTAGTTGGTAGTCTTTTGATGGTTTCTTCTATCTCCTCAATTGATGTTGGTCTGTTTAGGTTTTCTATATCCTCCTGACTCAATCTGGGCAGATCATATGACTTAAGAAATTTATCTATGCCTTCACTATCTTCTAATTTATTGGAGTATAAGGATTCAAAATAGTTTTTGATTATCTTCTGTATTTCTGAAGTGTCTGTTGTGATATTGCCTTTTTCATCCCGTATGCTAGTAATTTGAGTTCTCTCTCTTCTTCTCTTCACTAGCATCGCTAAGGGTCTGTCGATTTTGTTTATTTTTTCAAAGAACCAACTTTTAGTTTTGTCAATTTTTTCAATTGTTTCTTTTGTTTCGATTTCATTAATTTCAGCTCTGATTTTAATTATTTCTTGCCTTCTACTTCTTTTGCTGTTGTTTTGCTCTTCTTTTTCAAGGATTTTGAGATGAAGTATGAGATCATTTATTTGTTGGTTTTTTCTTTTTTTAAGGAATGAACTCCAAGCAATGAATTTTCCTCTTAGAACTGCTTTCAATGTGTCCCATAGATTCCGATATGTTGTGTCTGTGTTTTCATTTATCTCTAAGAATTTTTTAATTTCCTCCTTGATGTCTTCTATAACCCATTGATCATTCAGTAACCTATTGTTCATTCTCCAATTGATGTATGCTTTTTCCTTCCTTCTTTTATCGTTGATTTTCAGTTTCATTCCATTATGATCAGATAAGATGCATGGTAATATCTCTACTCCTTTATATTGTCTAAGAGTTGCCCTGTGACATAATATATGATCTATTTTTGAGAAGGATCCATGTGCTGCTGAGAAAAAAGTGTAACTGCTTGATGTTGGGTGGTATACTCTATATATGTCAATTAGGTCTAGGTTATTAATAGTGTTATTGAGTTCTATAGTTTCCTTATTCAACTTTTGTTTGGAAGATCTGTCCAGTGGCGAGAGAGGTGTGTTGAAGTCTCCCATGATTATGGTGTGGTGGTCTATTAGACTCTTGAACTTGAGAAGAGTTTGTTTGACGAACATAGCTGCACCATTGTTTGGGGCATAAATATTTATGATTGTTATGTCTTGTTGGTGTATGGTTCCCTTAAGCAGTATGTAGTGTCCCTCTTTATCTCTTTTGATTAACTTTGGCTTGAAATCTATTTTATTTGATATGAGTATGGACACGCCTGCTTGTTTCCGAAGTCCATATGAGTGATATGATTTTTCCCAACCTTTCACCTTCAGCCTATGTATGTCTTTTCCTATCAAATGCGTCTCCTGTAGGCAGCATATTGTTGGGTCTTGTTTTGTGATCCATTCTACTAGCCTGTGTCTCTTAATTGGTGAGTTTAAGCCATTAACATTTAGGGTTATTATTGAGATATGGGTTGTTCTTCCAGCCATATTTGTTTATTTCTGTTACTAAACATTGTTTGTTTTCCTCTTTGATTGTTTCCCCCCCCCCTTTACTGTCCTACCTCCCACTGTTGGTTTTCATTGTTATTTTCCATTTCCTCTTCCTGTAATACTTTGGCTAGGATGTTTTGAAGAGATGGTTTTCTAGCTGCGAATTCTTTAAACTTTTGTTTATCGTGGAAGGTTTTAATTTCATTCTCCATCCTGAAGCTTAATTTCGCTGGATACACAATTCTTGGTTGGAACCCATTATCTTTCAGTGTTTGAAATATGTTATTCCAGGATCTTCTAGCTTTCAGAGTCTGTGTTGAAAGATCAGCTGTTATCCTGATTGGCTTGCCCCTAAATGTAATCTGCTTCCTTTCTCTTGTAGCTTTTAAAATTCTCTCCTTATTCTGTATGTTGGGCATCTTCATTATAATGTGTCTAGGTGTGGATCTCTTATGATTTTGCACATTCGGCGTCCTGTAGGCTTCTAGGATTTGGGATTCTGTCTCATTCTTCAAGTCTGGGAAGTTTTCTTGTATTATTTCATTGAATAGACTGCTCATTCCTTTGGTTTGGAGCTCTGTACCTTCCTGTATCCCAATGACTCTTAAGTTTGGTCTCTTAATGTTATCCCATATTTCTTGGATGTTCTGCTCATGGTTTCTTAACAGTCTTGCTGAGCTGTCTATGTTCTTTTCCAGTTGAAATACTTTGTCTTCATTGTCTGATGTTCTATCTTCTAAGTGTTCTACTCTGCTGGTAGTATTCTCCATTGAGTTTTTAAGTTGGTTTATTGCTTCCTGCATTTCTAGGATTTCTGATTGCTTGTTTTTTATAACCTCTATCTCCCTGTATAGTTGATCCTTTGCTTCCTGGATTTGTTTGCGTAATTCGTTGTCGAAGTGATCTTTCATTGTCTGATTTTGCTGTTTAATGTCTTCCTTGATACTCCAGATCATCTGAAGCATGTATATCCTGAATTCTTTATCTGACATTCCATCTGCTGCAGCTGTTACCTCTTCTAAAGTTGCGTTGACCTGCATTGCTTGTGGTCCTTTCTTTCCTTGTCTTTTCATACTGCTTGCGTATCTTTCCTGCAGGTGCGGGCGGCGGCTCTGCTCTCTCCTTATTCCAATTGGGGTGTCGTGGCTACCACGCCGGCAGGTCACTGGGCCTGTTCTGGGAGCTGGTGGCGGCTCTGTTCTGCCCCTACTCCAATTGGGGTGACGTGTCTGTCGTACCAGCAGGCCACTGGGCCTGTCCTGCTGGTCGGGTCGCAGATCTGCCCACCTTTCGGGCACGAGTGGAGGCTCTGCTTTGCCCCTACTCCAATTGGGGTGTCGTGACTACCCCGCCTGCAGGATGCTGGGTCTGTTCCTGGCAAGGGAGGCGACTCTGCTCTGTCACTACTCCAATTAGGGTGGTGTTTGTACCCCGCCGGCAGGCTCCTGGGCCTGATCCGCCGGTCTGTTGTAGGTCTGCCTACCTTGAAGGCGTGGGCGGCGGATCTGCCCTGCCCCTCCTACCACGCCTGTGGACCCCTGGGCCTGATCTGCAGGTTGATCACTGGTCTGCTCACCCTGCGGGCACGGGTGGCGGTTCCGCTCCACCCCCACTCCAATTGGGGTCACGTGACCACCACACCGGCAGGGCCTGATCCGGGCGTGGGATAAGGATCTGCTCTGCCCCTACTCGAGTTGGGGTGACGTGTGTACCACACTGGCAGGCCACTGGGCCTGACCCGCCAGGCTGTCACAGGTCTGTTTACCTTGCAAGCGCGAAGGGCGGCTCTGCCCTGCCCCTCCTACCACGCCCATGTACTACTGGGTCGTGGGTCTGCCCACCTGGCGGGTGTG
This sequence comes from Marmota monax, assembly GCF_021218885.2. Taxonomy (NCBI): domain Eukaryota; kingdom Metazoa; phylum Chordata; class Mammalia; order Rodentia; family Sciuridae; genus Marmota; species Marmota monax. Next base: position 61,427 of record NW_026692395.1, on the reverse strand, counting down.
GGTGGCGGCTCCGCTCCGCCCCCTCTCCAATTGGGGTCACGCGGTCACCACGCTGGCGAGCCGCTGGGCCTGCTCCGGGGGCTGGCGGCGGCCCGGCTCCTTCCCTCTGGCTCGAGGACAAATTGAGGAGACTCGGGTGACTGAGCCTCACCCCCCTTACCAGGAGACCAACTGCTTATGTCACCGCTGGTATTGATGAAGATCTCTCCTCCACCGCTTTCTGCTGACATCAGATCTCTGCCATGTTGGTATCCTATGCGAATGGCAGCATTTCGTTCCCCTTGCCAGGCAACCCAAGCAATGGGTGAGTCCTGACCTGCCCTCAGCAGGACCCGGACCGAGACACAGTTTCCGCGGGCTCCTAGCCCCGGTCCAGGGAAGTTCCGGGAGCCGGAACTCGGCCGCTCCGTGCTCGGTGTAAGCTCCTATAAGTGTAGGCTCCAAGAAGCAGCCCCCGCGGGCTCAGTTCCGGGAGCCGGAATTCGGCCGCTTAGTGTTTGGTGTATGCTCTGATAGTAGCAGGGTCCAAGAAGCAGCCTCCGCGGGCTCCGCAGCCCTGAGCCAGGGCGGTTCCGGGACGGTTCCGGGAGCCGGAACTCGGCCGCTCTGTGCTCGGTGTAAGCTCCTATAAGTGTAAGCTCCAAGAAGCAGTCCCCGCGGGCTCAGTTCCGGGAGCTGGAATTCGGCTTCTTGGTGTTTCGTGTTTGCTCTGATATTAGCAGGGTCCAAGAAGCAGCCTCCGCAGGCTCCGCAGCCCGGAGCCAGGGCGGTTCCGGGACGGTTCCGGGAGCCGGGACTCGGCCGCCCCGCGCTCCGTGTTCACTCCGATAAGATCAGATTTTAAGAAGCCCCCAGGCGCTGAACCCTAGCAATCTGTCTGCAAGCCGCAGGCGAATTGCAGCCTGAAATTACCTGTTCTATGGCTGAATGAGCTGCGGTCAGTCAAAAACAGGTGTGGTGACGTCAGTTTACCAACATGGTGGCTGCTGGCCTCCTCTGTGGTCTGACCGGTGTGGAGAACCGAGATGGACCGCTTCCTTCCCCGTCTCGAACCCAGAATTCAGCCCTGAGTGCGGTGCTTGCGCGTCTGGCAGAAACTGCAGCGCTGTAACCCTGCGTCTCTATCCCAGCGCGCCTTGCAGACTCTAGCCGCGGGGCGATTTGCTGAATAAGCAGTGTTACCCTCCGTGCGACAAACCTCTCGCGCGTTTGAGTCCCCGTAGCCGATCCTCATGCGATGGAAATCCTTCCTCCAGGTTCCGGCGCACCCCACTATTGCTGGAAATTCCTAACAAGATATCCTTTAGCCGTCCTGACTTGTCATACTCCCACACAGTGAAGCAGCACACGGGGGTAATGCACTCCCCTCGCCGCCATCTTCTCATTCTCCAGTAAATTCATTTTTATCTAATGAATTAAAAATATCAGCATGAATATCTTCCTAAGAGAGAGGATTAAATAACATCCCAGAGTCCTAGAAAAGGGCGTGGATACTTCATCATGAAATATTTGAAATATTCCCAACAGAAACATTTAAGCAATGACAAGTGCAGTAGTTGATACTATGCACTAAGTGTGGAAAGAGGCGCCTACCACTTTTGTCCACTCCATAAAGTTCTGTCAGTATCAGTTTTGTAAAAGCATGCTCCTGCTAAAACTCTTTCAACATCTCCTGCAGGATAAACATAAAACTATGTCATGTGAGTTTCAAAGACTTGCTATGTTTTGATCAAACTACCTTAACAGCTCTATGTCTCTTCTTGTTCTTCTAAGAGTCATCACTCCCCCTTAAAACACCCACATCAACACAGAACTCTCTGTCCTTTTCTAAGTCACAAATATATTCTCCCCTAAAGTCTCGGACTGTGCCTATTCTTGGTGACTTTGCTCTATGTTTCTTGCAGCCAATTTGGTGATTGCTTGTCCTAAATTGTCAGTGCTTTTTGATTGTTCACCCTGGAACCTGGGTCGGGGGGTGGTGCGGGAACCACAGTGCTGTCCTTGGGTCAGGCAGAAAAGATCACCCTCTAAGTAGCGCTACTCCAGGCAGGGTTGGCAGCAGAACAATGGAACTTTCACTTATTTTTCCTGTGTGGGCCCTCTCTTTGGAAACATTATGTCTCTGGCTTCTAAATATTTCCAAATTGGGGAAATTGGACTCATCTCAACACCCCAAACATGGAAAACTTTATTAGGAACTTCCCATTGAAAGCCTCCCAGTCTGATTCTTTCTGTCTTAATATGAATTTCTCCTGGTCCCTGTTTTTGATGTTGTGTTTGAAATCTTTCATATTTCTTTAAGGCTTTTCAGTTCTATGTGGAAGGTGTTGGGGCAGAAATTTAAGACAAGGTGCTAGGCAGGTAACATTACTTCCCTGCAGAACAGTTTGTATGATAGATGAGGGGCGAGTCCATTACCCCATTCCTTTCCCTCCCCATGCTCAGCTGCCCTGCTGGATAGTCTGAACCACTTTTTAATCTCCTAATTGGATGATAGGAGAGATGCCAAGGCCGCCTCAGAGATATGAGGTGCCCTTGTTTTGGGTGGCTTATTGTTCTGCCTCTGAAAACCACTAACACTGATTTTTAGTCCCAGCACTAGGGCAGAAAAACAGGAAAGAGGAAGAAGGAAGTTTAGATTTAACAATGAACTAGAACAAAGTTTTTACATTAGTCCCCAGAAAATATTGTGCCTTAATTTTCTTCAATATATGTAAATTGAGAAATAGAAAAATAGGAAAAATAACTGATCGCACCAAAATTCTATATCATATGTTTGGTATATATATGCACTTGAGAAATGAGTGTGAATTACAAGCTTTTTATGATGAATGAAGGCTGAGGAATTTAGTCATCAGCAGATCAGTACTATAAGTAATGCTAATAAAGTACTTCAGACTGAAGCAAAATGAAATCCAAAGAAATTTTGATCTGCAATGAGGAATAAAGAGCACCAGAAATGCTAAGTATAATATATTATCTTTTATTTTTATTGAATTATAAAAGAGAACAGATTATTTAAAGCAAAAAAGACATTATTTAGGTGTCTATAACAAATACTATGAAAAAATATACAACTGCAACCACACAATTGAGAGAAATGAATGGATTTCGAGTATTATAATTGTATTATTTTTATGTGGAATGATGTATGTTAACTCTACTACATTGTGATAAATTAATGATGCATGTGGTAACCCTTAAGCAACCACTAAAAATAACACAAAAATTATAGCTGTAATACATTAAAGTGGAATACTAAAAATCTTTAACCCAAATAAGTTAGTAATATGAAACAGGGAAATAATAAATGTGAAAAAAGTGAATACAAATAACAAATGATATACTTAATCTCAATCACATAATTGTATTCAATAGAAATAGACAAACATTTGAGGCAGACATTATTAGACAGCTTAAGAAAGCAATACCAAACTATTTGCTGACGAAAAGAGAAGCACTTAAATATAAAGACCCAAATAGCTTGAAAATAGAATAATCAGAAAGCAAAATGTAAATCTAAGAATAATGTTGGGGCTATATAAATATCAACCTAACTGGCTTCAAGAAAAATAATATTGCAAGAGATAAAATGAGTAGCCATGAATAAAGTCTTCTTTGCTATGTTAAAAAACAGATAAATTGAGAAATTTCATAAAGTTAGCAGGTTAATAAATAATGACATTAAATATGTATTCACCTAAAATCAGTTCTCTGAAGGAATTTCAAATGCAGACAGTACTAAAGAGAGAAAGAGATACATTCACAATCACAATTGATGATGACCACCTCTCAGTAATTAATAGAAGAATGAAACAAAAAATCAGTAAGGAGTTAGAATATTTGGATAATGCTATCATCCAAATTAATATATCTGACATTTCATATAGCACTACATTTAACAACTGCAGAATTCATACTATTTTTAAGGGTACATGACATTCTCACAAAGGTTTATTTTATTATGGTCTGTGAATCGTGTCCAAAAATATAAAAAACTTGAAATCTTACACAATATATTCTCTGCCCCCCAATTAAAAATCTTTATGAAATATCTAGAAATACCTACAACCTCAATAATTAAAAATGAAATAATATGCTCCTAAACAAAATATTAATCAAAGATTAAATCACAAGGGAAATGGAATATATGTTAACTGAATCTTATGTAATCACAACATATCAAAATATATGGGATACGGTGAGGTCAGTGCATGAAGAAAAACTTAGTCTTAAATGCTTATATTGAAAAAGCATAAAGTCTTATCAGTTATTTAAATGTCCACCTTCAAAAGCTATTAAACCAGAACAAACTAAGTTCTGAGAAATGAGTGTGAATTACAAGCTTTTTATGATGAATAACTGAATCTTATGTTGTGATTACATAAGATTCAGTTAAAATATATTCCATTTCCCTTGTGATTTCATCTTTGATTAATATTTTGTTTAGGAGCATATTATTTCATTTTAACTATTGAGGTTGTAGGTATTTCTAGATATTTCATATTTAAAGATTTTTAATTGGGGGGGGCAGAGAATGTATTGTGTAAGATTTCAAAATTTTTATATTTTTGGACACGATTCACAGACCATAATAAAATCAACCTTTGTGAGAATGTCATGTACCCTTAAACATAGTATGAATTCTGCAGTTGTTAAGTAGAAGGAGTGAAATAATGACAAGAACAAAAACAATTAGACTAGAAAACGGATCAAGAATATAAAAAATTAATAGTCAAATTTTTGTTCTTTAAAAGATTAATAAAATTTATAATTTCCTAGAAAGATTGACCAAGAAATAGAGAAAATCTCAAAATATCTATAACAGGTATAAGAAAGTATATGTCCCTACAGATTTTATAGATATTAAAAGTTAAACTGGGGCTGGGGCTGCAGCTCAGTGGCAGAGCGCTTACCTAGCATGCGTGAGGCAAAGGGTTCGATCTTCAGCACCACATTAAAAAAATAAATAAATAAAGGCATTCTGTCCATCTACAACTACAAATTTTCTTTAAAAAAAGTTAAATCTATGTATGTTTTCTGGTCACAATGAAATTAAATTAGAAAGCAATATTATTATAATAATCAGTATTTCCTCTAAGAGTGGGAGATTCATTTCTTTCCTCACTTTTGTGTCTTATTGGCCTTTGTACTAGTTGATCTGATTACTTATTACTTCAGTAGCAGAAAAGAGCATTGGGGAAAAGCATTGTGTGAATTGCCTGGCAGAAAGGGGTTAGGGACTGTCATAGAATTGGTAAACTGAGAGATGACATTGAGGACTATTATCTTTCTAGTACTGCAATGATATTTGGGTGCATAGCTAAAACATACACATAATAGTGGGAAAAGTTACCAACTGGAGGTCCCTGACCACATCTTGCAAGGGACTTTCAACACTTAGGAAAGCTACAGTATGGCAACCCCTCATCAATAAGATGTGGTTACAGCCTATTGTCATTAAGCTCTTGACTATGAGTTAAGAAATGAGTTAATTCAATAATAGAGTAGGACTGAAAAACTAAGTCAATTGAGTAAAATTTGCTTGTCCTTTTCTCTCCCTTTTTCTATATCCCATGACATATGCAGGAGAAAGCAAGTGGCTAAAAGGGACAATAAAGGGGAGAGAATGTGCAATCTCTGACTTCTTCACCTCCTCCTACAAGTTATGAGACTGAAGTCACAGTCTGTTCTAGAATGACCTGAGCTAGGCAAGGAGATCTGAGATTCACAGTGTGTTCAAAAATAAAATTGTAAAATTAGTGAGACTGACTCATAAATATCAATATGAGATCATTCTAGTAACAATTTTACCAGCAAGTTATGGAATTTGGCCAAACCACACAAATGTGAAAGGAATATTTTCAACTTCACTAGATGGAGAGCGCCTACTGGAAAAAAAATAGAATCATTTCATGTTTGTATTCCAATGAGTTGAGAATCCTTAATATAACCACTTGTAGTGGAGATATGACTATCTCAGCTATTATTACACTTCCTGTTACTGTTCTGCTTGTTCCTCAATTTGCCCATTTATTTTGTCTGTGTTCTTAGTTGCCCATTTCACCTTCTCAATTTTTATTGTACTTCATAATCTCTTCTCTTCCTGATTTTTTTCACTCTTCCTTCTCTTGAGCTTTTATTCCATTCTCCCATCATTCTCTTTCCTCTTGTCTTCTGTCTTATCCATACCCTTTCTTGGGGTATATCGAACCTCTTCTTAGAGTTCATCACATAATTTAGCAACAAGATTATGACACCTTTGAGAGTAAATGAGGATACCAAATTGATAATTTGGCTAATCAGTAAACACAAACTAATACTGTCTAAGGCAAACTGGGATTTGTGGTCATACTCGCTGTAACAAACCCATATTTTACACAGACAGGTCAGATAGGCAGGGAAGATCAGTAAGAGAAAATGACTAAGCTCATTTCTGTAGGATGCGTAGGAGTTAGCTAGGTGAGGAACAGGGAGAGGTGAGTTACTGACCAAGCAAATGGGAATACAGACATTCTGAAGTGAGAATGAAGGATGTTCTAATTAACTGGAGAAGGGGAAGAGATGGCATGGACTGAGGCTACAGATGCAGATAGTGAGAAGCCAGATTAGGGAAGGAATAGAATAAAAGTGTTTCCAGAATATCTGCATGTAGTGAAGGGGAGATAGAATGAGGTTCTCTGTGAGGAATGAGACCGAAGTGCTAGATGACCTGCAACAAAGTTATACTTTCATAGTAAGCACAGGAATTTCATTCAGAATTGCAAGTCACAGGTCAATAAAAATATCACCATTTCTGGAGGTGCTTATATTCACAAAATTGCATCACCACATGAAATGTATGGGTTCTTACTGAAGAACACTGATATTCTTACTGAATGAAATGACAGTGAGGGACGGAGATGAGGAAAACAGAAGGAAGTTAGAGCCCTGCTCAAGCCACAGCTTTGCCAGAGTGAAGACTCTAATTGTAATGGGAAGGGAATGGGACACTCAAGAGGCAAAGTGACAGGATTTGATTTGCATCTTAAGAGGATTACTTTAGTTACCCTGTGGAGAACTGATTGTAGTAGAAAAAAAGATTTGAAGCACAGAGGCCATTTAAGAGACTCAATAAGCCAAGATAGAGACAATAGTGGCCTAAACCAGGATGGCAGAAAGGGAGAGATAATGGTATAAAATTGAGGTAGACAATTTAGGATTTGATGGTGGTTCAAATAGGGAAAGGGAATTAAGGAAAAGGAGTGGTATTAGCAACATGAGTGCATTTGGGTGGTATTTGCTGAGTTGGAGAAGTCATGTGAAGCAAAATATGATGTTTGTGAGAAAGATATACTATAAAATATGATGTTTGTGAGAAAGATATACTATAAAATGTCAGTTTCAGACATGTTGATTTTCAGAGTACCGAGATATCCAATTGCAGAATGGAGGTAGGCAATTGGATTTGGTCTAAAAGTTACAGGTTAAATCAGGACTGGAGATAAAGAATTGAGAGCAGGAAACGTATAAAATGGTGTTTCAGATCTCCTTTCCTGAGTCTGATCACGTCTCACTGCAGACACTTTACAGAGGAAGTGCTGAGGAAAAACAGGCAGCTGACAGGGGAGGTTGCTATGCAACAGATGAGGAAAGTCATCCATCCAGGCAGAATTGATGTTGGCCCTTGGGGACCAAATGCTGCAGTCCTTCCTAGCATTAGCTTCCTTTCCTATGCAGGCTCCTGGCAGGAGCTGATGCCAGAACAAATGGGAAGTGTACAAAGATCTGCCTTGGATTCTGGCAAAGTATCAGTTCGGTTTGAGTCATCTCACATGTGTCTACGTTTTCTGGCTTTTTGAGCGTCTTCAGCCATCCTGGAAGCAGAGTAGCCTGTGTGTCCTTGAGCAGGACCCCATTTTCTGTGCTTCCCACTCTGCATACTGAGAAAGCAGGCTCAGAAGTCAAGTGACCCAAAGGGGTTCAGCTGCCAGGGACAGAGAAGCCAGGCACTCCATCTCTGGAATTCTGAAGCCCAGCCCAGCTTCTTTCTGCAAGACCACAGCTGCCTCAGGCTTCAGGCCTGGAAGGCAGCAGGAGGCCATTGACTCTGAAGCAGGGCTTGCCATGGCACAGACACACAAGTGCCTGACTTGTGTGTTCCGGGAAAACGTTGGGGGGCAGGGTGATGCTGTCACTCCTAGGAAAGAGTCTTGAGAGTGGGAGCAGAGAGAGGGCCCAGTGTAGGATCGAGTCCTACCACATAGAGCAGGCATGGTTCTGGGTCTTGAATGCAGAGCCTGAGCTTAGGCCTCCTGGAATGCAGCCCTTGCTTGTTTGGGGGCAGATGTAGGGGTGGGGGTGGTCTGTTTCTCAAATGGAGGAGGGAAGCTTGCCTTGGTCCCCAGGCCAGCATAAGCAGAACAGAGGCTTTGCATTCAGGAAGACCCATACCCAGATTTTGCATTTCTATTTACTGGCCCTGTGACCTTGTGTGGCCCATGCACCCTGTGCCTCAGCTTCCCTGGTCTGTAAAATGGGGAGCCTCCCATCCACCTTCCAGGGCTGCACTGATCCTGCTGTGAGGTACAGCTGTGCCCTTCCCTCTTGCCTCTTTGAACTTGCAATCCTCCTGCCTCTTCCCTCTTTGAACTTGCAATCCTCCTGCCTCAGCCTCTTGGGTCGCTGGGATTACAGGCATGTGCCACATTGCCTGGCCAAAATAAAATAAAATAAAATAATCTTTTCATGATATTAGGAGAGGGTGAGGGAAAAAATCAACATTTAAGGAATGAAATGAGACATCTTAGAGTCAAGCCAAGAGAGCAACTGTGGATGTGGAAAGGAAAAAGACAGTCCACCAACTGGCCAGACTGTCATGTGGAGAAAGACGGGCTCTACTGAAATGAATACCAAATAGGTGACTTTATATCCCATTTAAAAAAGGACTGTGCAGGCAAAAGGGAATGGTTGGGCAAGCATGGTGGTACACACCTGAAATCTCAGCAGCTTGGGAGACTGAGGCAGGAGGATCGTGATTTCAAAGCCAGAATCAGAAAAAGTGAGGTGCTAGGCAACTCAATAAGACCCTGTCTTTAAATAAAATGCAAAGAAAAAAAATAGGGCTGGGGATATGGCTCAGTGGTTGAGTGCCCTGAGTTCAATCCCTGCTATATCCTCCCAAAACAAAAGGAAATGGCCAGCATGGAATCTGTAAGGGAGCATCCAACCAGCTAAACAATGTGTCCCTTTGAGGCAGTCTACCTATGAGATCTCAGTGGTCTGGCTGCTGAGAGTAACACTGGCATTCGTAACCAGAAATTCCCTGTGAGACTGTGTATATGGAGAATCAGAACACAAGAATTCCAGCCACATTGATGAGCAATCCACACCCCTCACCCTGATACTGAGGCCTTCAAGCTGCCTGTAGCTATTTTCCTTCATTAGAAAAAAAGGTGCATCTGAAGATTGGCCAACAAATAGTAAAGAGATGGTAACAACTTTCACTTGATTTCAATCTGGGAAAGAAATCAAATAGTGACCTTAAGATAAAAATATCTATGCATTAATTTAGTTAATGCCTGTTGCTTCCTATAAATATTCAAGGTAACATTTTTTTTTCAAAGAAGTACTTTTTGGTATGTGCATGCATGAATTTCTGAAAATCTGGGTCATATATATGATAAATTAAGAAATAAAATTATCATCTAAACAGTATTAAATATGGAGCTGGAGATGTGGTTCAGTGGTAGAGTGCTTACCTAGCATGTGTGGGGCACTGGGTTTGATTCTCAGAACCACATATAAATTAATGAGTAAAATAAAGGTCTGCTGACATCTAAATTTTTTTGAAAATATTAAACATAAAAAAGAAAACAAAGTGCACACAAATCAGCACCAGTCACTCAAAATGAGCATATGTAAAATAATTAGCTTCTGTTTTATATGTTAGTATTATGTGAGTCCAATTGACATGGATCAGCCTTCTGAGGCTGGACAGTTGCACAATGTCCACAACCTGAAACATGGTAATCACAGGACTTGCCACAAGGTGGTTAGTTTAAAAGTCAGCTGTGTATCTTAAAGAGACCTCTATGAGAGCTTCTGTCTGGACGAAGTGCTACACCAAACACCTCCTGTGCATCTCCTCATCCCTGGGGTCAAGAAAAGGAAGAACAAAGATTTGAGGGTGACACTTCTGTGACCACCAACTGGCTCTCCATACGTGCACCTTATCCTATGAAGTGCTTTATGTATGGACCTAGCCATAGACACATTTTGCTGTGTGTTGGTTGAGTGACTGTCTTTTCCCTTTCTACATCCACAGTTGCTCTCTTGGCTTGACTCTAAGGTGTCTCATTTCATTCCTTAAATGTTGATTTTTTTCCCTCACCCTCTCCTAATATCATGAAAAGATTATTTTATTTTATTTTATTTTGGCCAGGCAATGTGGCACATGCCTGTAATCCCAGCGACCCAAGAGGCTGAGGCAGGAGGATTGCATGTTCAAAGCCAGCCTCGGCAACTTAGTGAGACCCTATCTCAAAATAGTAATAAAAAGTGCTGAGGATGTGGCTCAGTTGTTAAGTGCCCCTTGGTTCAATCCCTAGTAGCAAAAAATATTTTTTTTGTTTTGTGTCACAGCAGAAAAGTATTAAAGTATTCCAATTATGGATCCTCATTTTACAATTTCATTATAAAAGAATCCCACATTTTGGATGTACAGATGTTTTCCAATTTTCACTATTGCATATGAAAAATCAATGTTTCTGTTCCTAAATATGAAAGTAAGTCTCTGATTTTTCTTGCAGCTAATTCCTTAAAGTAGAATTCTTGATATGCAATTATATGAACATTTCTAAAAATCTGCATATATATTTCACTTCAGAATGGCTGTACTGATTTATAGTACTGCAGTTTTGTGTGAATGCTAGATTTACTATCATCATCAACACTAACAACTATACTCTTTAAAATATGCCAATTCTATATTTGAAAAATTGATTTAATATTATAGTTTAAAAATACCTTTACTCTCTTCTAATTATAGAAACAATTTATACTTAGCCTAGAAAATTGGAAAATACATAAGGAAATGAAAAACAAAATAAAAGTCTATAATCTTACACCAATTTAACCACAGTTTAATATTTCATTTCCATTTATTTATTTATTTCTCCTTGACTCCTTTCTTTTTATATCCACCATCCAACCAATCTGCCAAGAAAATATTTTGGTTCTATCTTCAAAATATATTTCCAGGGCTGGGGTTGTGGCTCAGTGGTAGAGCACTTGCCTAGTACTTGTGAGGCACTAGGTTTGATCCTCAGCACTACATAAAAATAAATAAATAAAATAAAGATATTGTGTCCATCTACAACTAAAAAATATTTAAAAAATATATTTCCAATTTGACCACTTCTTACCAATTCTACAGTTATCACTCTTATTCTAGCTACTATTGTTGTTTATGTGGACCATGAATAAAATCCTCTCGCCCTGGGCTGCCCGCTTGTTTCTTGGCCAAGACAGTCTTCTCCTCACAGTGTTCATAGACGATCCTGCTAAAATCTCATGTAACTCTTCTGCTCACAACCCTTCCGTATCTCTTATCAAACTCAGAGAAAAATACAGTCTTCAGAGTGGTCTATAAAGTCCAACAGGACTTTGGCATCACCTCTCTGACCTCATTGCCTCACCCTCTTGTTCACTCCACTACAGCCGCATTGGCTACCTTCCAGATCCTTAAATATACCAGGCTTGCTTCCACTTTAGGTGTTTGCTCAGCTGTTTCCATTGCCAGGAATACTTTTCTATAATATAGCTGCATGACTAATTCCCTCACAGTGAAGTATTTGCTCAAATAAGCACCCCATACTATTCTCATCCTCTTTGCTCTGCTCTATTTATCTTTCCCTTGTAACTCTTATTTTGTAATACACTATATATTTTAGTTCCTTTCCATGTTGGTTGTTTACAGAATGTTTCCCCTAGTAGAAAATGAAATGCAAAAAAGCAGAGATAATTGGGATCTTTTTTTTTTTTTTGGGGTACCGGGGCTTGAACCCAGGGGAGTTTAACCACTATGCTATAACCCCAGCCATCTTTTTATAAATTATTTAAAGACAGGGTCTCACTGAGTTGCTTAGGGCCTTGCTAAGTTCTTGAGACTGGCTTTGAACTTGCAATCCTCATGCCCCAGCCTTCTAAGCAACAGGGATTACAGGCATATGATGCTGCACCCAGTTGTTTGTGTGTTTTGTTTTAGGTTTCCAAAGAACATTGAACAAGGACCGGGCACTTAGAAGACACTCAATAAATATTTGTTCTATCATCTATCTATCTATCTATAATCTATCACTCATTCTACATCTCTATCATCTATCTGTGTTAATAAATGCTTAAGAAAAGTAATAAGTTCCTAGTGAGCCTGCCTGAGATAATATAAGGGGAACTCTTATTTTGTTGCTCTTTAAAGGAACAGAGTGGTGAGGGTAAAAAGGATTACACTACAGGGCTGGGGCTGGGGCTCAGTGGTAGAGCGCTTGCCTAGCATGTGTGAGGCACTGGGTTCAATCCTCAGCACCACATAAAAATAAAATAAAGGTATTGTGTCCACCTACAACTAAAAAATAAATGTCTTTAAAAAAGGTGTTACACTAGAAGTCATGGAGATGGGAGAAAGCTGTCTATGTGTTTAATGCAACTCCTTCCATTAAACTCCAAGGTCTTTAGTATATTTCACACATTCTCAAGAACTCTTGGGAATGAGTAGCTACTTTAGAGACCGAGGTTGGCATATGGGAAAAGGCAGAGTTGTGAGTTCAAGAGACATGAACCAAAAGAGAAGCTGATTCAAAGTGACATCAACAAGATTGCAGATTAGGCACTTGTTCCTTCATAGAGCAATAAATTTAACAATATATTAACTTGAATAATTATGTAGGGACAAATTGAAAAGATCCAGCACCCAGGCCAATGAAAAACTGAGGAGGGATTCCAGCAAAGGTCTTCAGAAAATTCCAGGATTTTGCACACCTATCTGTGCCCCTCCCCATACCTGGCATAGTGTGACATATCCAGGAGGAAACATGTCACAACAGGGCTCCTCTCTTGGGATGGAACAAAAGAGTGGACCATATGTCCAACATTCCTGTTTGTCTGGGGGATGACCAAGGGTTAGATTTCTGTCTTGCATTACTTAGAGTACTGACAACTGGTGGTAAAATTAGGAACCTCTGAAAACAGAGGCAAGAACTGGAGCATGTTAGAGCTTCAGTTCTGTAGGCAGACACCAAGGGGAGCAAGCAATAAGGAGCTGAAATGAGGGACTGACATGTTGCTTAGGGAATCTGAAACACTTAAAAGCACTCGCAACAAGCCCAGAGAAGAATCCTCCCAATGGTTTCAGAAGTCCTAGAACCTCTTTTTTTTTTTTAATCTTTATCATTTATTATTTTTATTTGGACAACATATAATCATTTATACAAAATGCCTACTATCCTAGAATCCCCTTTTATAATTTTATTTGATTAAAAAAAGAAGACACAAAATAACTCAGGTCACTAATACTGTATAAAAATGAAATTGATTAAACAGTTTCAAAGACCAGCAACTTACAATGTTAAAGACCATCCATTGTGAAAGAACATCTCTGTCTACCCAGAGTGATAAGTAATTTGCTAAATCTATCTGCAAACTGACAAAACTAATTGGTTTCTATAATTATAACAACCAAAATTCTACCTGGGCTTATTGTTGAAGGACTTGGTCTGCATGAAGGCAATATGTAACAACTGGAGGAGGGAGAAGTGTTGTTTATTCAAACAGCCAATTAAGAAAAATGTAAGGAATACAAAGAAATATGGGAATATGTTTTAATAAAAGGAACAAAATAAAGTCACAAAAACTGACCATAAAGAAATGGGGACAAAAAAATTAAAATAACTGTCTTAAAAATAAAGCTAAAAGAAAATGCAACTACAAAAGCTAAACAAAATCAGGAAAGTTATCATGAACAAAATGAAAATATCAACAAAATAGTAGGAACTATAAAAAAGAGCCATATGGAAATTACGGAGGTGAAGAATACAAAAACAGATTAAAAATTCACTGAGGATTTAACAAAAGACTAAATCCAGCAGACAAAAAAAAAAAAACTCAGGAATTGAATATGGGTCATTTAAACCTATTGAGAAAGAGGAGCAAAAAAAATGAGCAGAGTCCAGGAGATTTTGGAATACTATCAAGCAGACCGATATATACATTATGGAAGCTAATGAAGGAGCTGGGGAGGGGGGACGTGGAAAAGAGCTTATTTGAAGAAATAGTGGTCCTAAACTTCTCAAGTCTGAGAAAATAAGTGGATATGAAAATTCAGGAAGCTCAACAAATTTGAGAATAATTTTCCCCCTCAGTTTTTGTGTGCAAAATGCAGAGAAGAGACCATGAGTTACTAGGTTCTCTTGAAGTTCTAGAAATTTATCAAAAAATGTAGAAAATACATATCAATATCATCTAAATGTCTGAAGTTCAAACTTAATATTGAGATGATGAAATATGGTTTACTTTTTCCAATTTAATAATGAGAATATCTGAGGATGTGGGAGATTCTCTTGAGCCCAGAAATTCAAGGTCAGCCTGGAAAACCTAGTCATAAAATTTATGGATGATTTTTAAAGAATTCTTGACTTATTTATTATTGCTTTACATATCCAGAAAAAGTAATTACAGACACTTTTAATAAATGGATTGAAATTCTGACTAGTTCAAGTAGAACTTTTTAAACATCATATACATATATGTATATACATATATATAGTTCAGATTTCTCCACTTTATTTATATATTTGGTGCTGCACAATATTAGTTGTATTTAATGTACATTTAGTACTGTGTGTATATGTGTAGGAAGTTAATACTGTGTGATATCATTTTACATGTAGGTTCATATATCCATTACCACAGTGAGGATACAGAAGAGTTCCATCAACATGTGTCTCCAATACATTGTCTTTTTATAACCATGCCCATTTTCTATCTCTCCACCTTAACCCCTTGCAATTGCTTATACACATATGTATATATATGGACAGCCATGGCAAGGAGAGGTGAATGTAAGTGCAACAGTCTCAGAGTTCCTCAAAGAAAAATGGAGCAATTATTATGGCCTCAGCATGTGCTATTAACAGTGGTCTTAGTGCACACTCTGGTTGTCCAAGATATTTTGGAGAAAAGGAGGTTGAAAGCAGGGAAAAGCACTGGAGAGTAAGGAAGGTACTGCATGCAGCTAAAGGGCAAGGCCTCTATCTGGGGAAGCAGAAAACAATTTCCTGGAGCCCTTGTCATCCCCACACCATGCACCCAGGATGAGACAATCACCAAGCTCCAGTTCCTACACCAAAACAAGAAAGAGGATATTCTATTACTGCAGATTAAACATTCCATTTCTGGAATGGATTTCTATGACTCCTGTACTTTCAATGCATATTTTTTAAAAACAATACTGCATAGAACAATCATAAGTCCTGGTAGATTGAAGACTGTGATTTTGACTGAGTGACCTATTCACCAATGCATTAATCAAATATTTCTGGACCTCATATTATAAAGGTGCAAGGTGACTTCACACACATCTCATGGAGCTCATGGCCCAGTGTTCCAGGATGTTTGCTGCTTGGTTGTGGCACAGATTTGAATCATGTACCACCAGGACTGTGTCCAAGCACTGGGCTGGGTAAACACTATAGTTGTAGATAATTATAGATTCTGATGCTGTTTTAAGTAATGATCCAGAGAGATTCTGTATACTATTTACCCATATTTTTCATTAATAATCAATTTGCAAATCTATGGTACAATATCACAACCAGGGTATCGACATTGATGCAATCCACAGACCTTGTTCAGATTTCTCCACTTTATTTGTATATGTGGTACTGTACAATATTAATTGTATTTAATGTACATATAGTACTGTGTGTGTATGTGTATGAATTTAGTACTGTGTGATATCATTTTACATGTAGGTTCATTTTATCCATTACCACAGTGAGGATATATAAGAGTTCCATCAACGTGTGTCTCCAACATTGTCTTTTTATAGCCATGCCCATTTTCTACCTCCCCACCTTAACCCCTAGCAATTGCTTATCTTTTGTACATTTCTACAGTTTTGACATTTCAGGAAATTTATATACTTGCAATAACAGATTATGAAACCTTTGGAATGGGTTTTTAAAAATATTTATTTATAGATTTTAATTAATTATATATGAAAGTAGAATGCATTTTGATTCATTGTACACAATTTCAGCACAACTTTTCATTTCTCTGGTTGTATACAATGTAGTGTCTCACCATATGTGCAATCATACATGTACCTAGGGTGATGATTCCACCATCTTTCCTGCCCCATACCCCCTCTATTACTCTCCCTCTCCTTTGACCAATCAAAGTTCCTCCATTTTTCCCATGCCCCCCCCCCCATTATGGATCAGCATCCACTTATCAGAGAGAACATTTGGTCTTTAGTTTTTTGGGATTGGCTTACTTCACTTAGCATTATCTTCTCCAACTTTATCCATTTACCTGCAAATACCATAATTTTATTCTCTTTTAATGCTGAGTAATATTGCATTGTGTATATATACCACAGTTTCTTTATCCATTCATCTATTGAAGGGCATCTAGGTTGGTTCCACAATTTAGCTATTGTGAATTGAGCTGCTATAAACATTGATGTGGCTGTATCACTATACTATGCTGATTTTAAGTCCTTTGGGTATAAACCAAGGAATGGGATAGCTGGGTCAAATGGTGGTTCCATTCCAAGTTTCCTAAGAAATTTCCATACTGCTTTCCAGATTGGTTATACCATTTTTCATTCCCACCAGCAATGTTTGAGTGTGCCTTTTTCCCTACATCCTTGCCAACACTTATTGTTGCTTTTAATGTTGATGACTGTCATTCTGACTGGCATGAGATGAAATCTTAGAGTAGTTTGAATTGCATTTCTCTAATTATTAGAGATATTGAACATTTTTTCATATATATTTTTCTTAGAAGTGTCTGTTCAGCTCCTTAGCCCATTTATTGATTGGGTTGTTGGTTTTTTAAAAATTTTTGGTGTTAAGTTTTTTGAGTTCTTTTATATCCTGGAGATTAGTGCTCTATCTGACATGTGTGTGGCAAAAATTTGCTCCCCAAATGTAGGCTCTCTCTTCACCTCATTGATTGTTTCTTTTACTGAGAAGAACCTTTTTAGTTTGAATTCATCCCATTTATTAATTCTTGATATTATTTCTTGTGCTTTAGGAATCTTGTAAAGGAAGTTGGGGCCTAATCCAACATTATGAAGATTTGGGCCTACTTTTTCCTCTATTAGGTGCAGGATCTGTGGTCTAATTTTTGGAATGGGCTTTTTCACTCACCAAAATGGTTTAGAGATTTATTTAAGTTATGTGTATCAATAGTTCATTTCATTATATTGCTGAACAGAATTATATTATAAGGATATACCACCATTTGTTTAACAATTTACCCAGCTTTAATTCCATGATTTGGCACTATAATTACTGCCTTGTAAATTTCTTAGCTTATCTTCTCCTTTATCAAATACACTTAATAAGACTGAAGCCCTTCTTGAATTCAAATATTCTCAAGCTCCCTACTTGTACCTGAGCAGATGAATACTGCTTTTAATGAAATTGTGCAGTAATGCTGATGGTTCTTATTTAAAATTTATGACCATAGAGCTCCAATGGGACTCAACACTTCTTCACAGTTCCACCTCTAAGTAATTTCACATTGCCATTCCTGGAAAGGACAATTTAAAACCTTATCCTCTTTCCTCAAATTTCTAAACCCTCCTCCTCTCACATTTAGAGGAAATAACTTCACAAAAACTTGAGAAAATAGATACACCTAAACCATTTATATAAATATTATATAAACATTAAAAGAGTGCAAAGGTGATAAAAAGAAATATCTCATTTTCTTAATGCCAAATCTACCACCTCACCTGCATGAGTGCTTATGTATTTCACCTTTTTGGTTTTTTTAAAAAAATATTAATTATTGATGGACCTTTATTCATTTATTTGTTTATATGTGGTGCTGAGAATCGAACCCAGTGGCTCATACATGCTAGGCAAGCATGCTACCACTGAGCCACCAAACCCCAGCCCACCTTTCTGGATTTTAAAAATATTTTTAGTCGTAGATGGACACAACTTATTTATTTATTTATTTATTTATTTATTTATTTATTTATTTATTTTTATGTGGTGCTGAGGATCAAATCCAGTGCCTCACATATGCTAGGCAAGTGCTCCACCATTGAGCTACAATCCAACCCCACGTTTCTGTTTTGAAGAAGAGTCACTCCTGTTGCCTGTGGCCAACCCCTATCCCTGTGCTTTGTATTTCATCACATATTCCAGGTAGTATTACATTGTATTCATATTTTGTTTGTCCAGATGATACTTGGATAATTTCCAGTTTGGAGCCACGATGAGTAAAGCTTCTGTGAACACTTACATACAGGTGTTTGTATAGACTTACATTTTCATTTATGTTGGGTAAATACCTGAGAACTTTATTATAGTGGCACCCCCTCCTCCACAGAAAATCTTAATTAAGCTTCTCCATAAATCTTCAACATAATTGATCTTAGGACTATCAGCACAAGAATCTCTACAAAAGTGTTAAGTGTAGTTAGATTTCTTATTTCCTGTTGCTCTGTCTTATTTGGCCTGGAAGAGATCAGCACTCCAGGTGCTGGACACCTGGTTACTAGTTTTTCACAAATATTTATGGACTATCCAATATAAATGACAACATATATAATAGTTTGTAGAAGTGTGCTTGCAAATGCAGAGTGTAATAAGAAAAACAGATTCTTTTAACTAGACCCCTGGCTTTCTGCTGGAGCTTCACAGAGATATTTACATTTCTAAGAGAAGAAGTTACCAATTGGGCTCCATGGTAACAGCTGTCAGGAGGAGGAAAGAAAGGGGAGAAGAAGCTCTCCTCTTCTCAACCCTTCTTTGATGGGTTAACTTGCCTAGAACTGTGAAAGAAAAGGCTGCTTTTATGTGAACTTCTGCAGACTGTGAACTTCTGAGCCCGCCCCCTCCCCCTTACACACTGGGTATAAAGTTCTGAAACTACTTGAACTTGGGGTTCAGGGGGATTGATTGATTACAGCAAAAGCTTTGTCCTCTGAATGTGGCTATAGCCAAATAAACCTGCTTCCTGTTCCTATTTGGTGTCTTGCCTCGTCTGTCCCCTGCAACAGTATAGTTTTATGATAAATGCTTAATAATTTAAGGTACTACCATACTATTTTCTAAAGTGATTGCAACATTTTGCTTTCCTACCAGCAATGTATGAATGTATGAATCTTCAACACTTCATCTTCAGTCTTTATAATTAGAATCATTTGACTTGGTACGTAGGAGTTTGCTATTATGGTTTCCATTTGCCTTTCTCTGATGACTAAAGATGCTGGATGTCTAATCACATACTTATTGACCATGATTTCATTTCTTTTGTTCAAATGTCATGTTTATTTATTGAAAATAATTTTTTAAAATATTTGAATAGCTTTAGATCCACAAAAAAGTTGTCAAGACAGTACAGAGTTGTCATGTTCTTGTGGTTTCCACCACTTTTAATATCTCCAATTTTTATCCTGTATTTGTCACATTCGTAAGTGTTGAAATATTAACAAACTAAAATCAATATTTTGTTTGTATTTTACTAGTTTTTCTCTAATGACATTTTCTATCCTAGGATCCCATCTTGCACCCCATACTACATTCAGTTTTTGTATATTCTCAGGGTACTCTGGACTATGGTAGTTTCTCAGACCTTCCATGAATTTGATGGCCATGACGACATTGAAGAGGATTCAATCTGGGTTTTTCTGATATTTTCTTCATGGTTAGTCTCTCCTCTTTAGTTACTTCTCACCCCTGCCAACCTTTTCACAAGAGCACTGTTAAGATGGTAGTAATGTGGAGGTAGGGAAGAGGGAGGTATTCTGAAGTGCTCTGTTTAGGTCTCAGTGGGATTGTGTCCCCCAGACTATAACCTTCACAAATTCTTCTCAGCTTTTTTTTCCTTTTATTTTTTATCGATGCATAAAAATTATATAGAATAGTGGGATTCATTGAAAAATATTTGTGCATGCACATAACAATAATTTGGTCAATTTCATTCCTCAGTACCTCAGATTCTTAGCTTTTTTATCCCTTAAGTGAGACAGAAAAATTAGTGGGAACTGGATATGGGTATTTCTTTTCCCTCATAAAGATCAGTTATTTCCCTTGAGGGCAGATGAACAATAAAAAGCTCTGGGGATATTTCAACATGATTACTTTCCCCCTGGGCATATTTCAAAATAGTAACTTTTCTTGTATCACTGCTTGGAGCACTAGAGGATCTCTAATCTTCTCATGTGAAACTGGAAAGAATGCTGAGGTGGAACTCATCAAAGTGTGGAAATCCCTCTACTCCTGGGCCCTGGAGAGTTTTTAACACACACACACACACACACACAAGATAGTCCACACTTAGATTCCAGAAACTTGTCTTATAGTTGAAGTTTTCTTATTTATTCCTGGGTCCAGTGTCTTCTGTTCTTCAGATTTGTTGTTGGTGGTGTGTCCTATGACCTCTGTTAGCTGATGGGTCTAAAAAGAATCGTAAGTTTTATTAGGAGGGTAGTAAAGATGCCTTCCAAGTTCTTCACATAACAGAGTGAAGAAGGTTGACTTATTTTCCAGCTTATTGAAGTGCACTTGAAGACAATTGACTTCTAAAATTTTATAGTTGGATTAAGATCCACTATTTTGTAATATTTTTGTTTACTTCATTTGTTTTCTGTTTGATTTCCTTCTTGTTCTACATTTTCTGGTTTTAATCAGGCATTTTATGTGATTCCATTTAGTTTTCTCACTTATCATGTTATTTATACTTCTTTTGTTAAGATTTTAGTGGTTGCTCTAGGGCTTACAATATATGTTTTTAAATAATTGAAGTCTTCCTTCCAATAAAACTGAAGTACTTTGTAGTGCTAGGCCTTATAACAGAGTGCTATAAATTTATTCTCTTTGGGTCACTTGTGACATGCTGTTATTTATTTCACTTTTCCATATGCTATAAGCCTTCCACATATTTTTTACTATTATTGTTTTAAACATATGGTTATGTTTTATTTTTATTTATTTATTTATTTTTAATTTTTTTTTATTGTTGGTTGTTCAAAACATTACATAGTTCATGATATATCATCTTTCACACTTTGCTTCAAGTGGGTTATGAACTCCCATTTTTAGCCCATATACAGATTGCAGAATCACATCAATTACACATCCATTGATTTACATATTGCCATACTAGTGACTGTTGTGTTCTGCTACCTTTCCTATCCTCTACTATCCCCCCTCCCCTCCCCTCCCCTCTTCTCTCTCTACCCCCTCTACTGACCTTCATTTCTCCCCCTTGTATTATTTTTCCCTTTCCCCTCATTTCCTCTTGTATGTTCTTTTGTATAACCCTGAGGGTCTCCTTCCATTTCCATGCAATTTCCCTTTTCTCTCCCTTTCCCTCCCACCTCTCATCTCTGTTTAATGTTAATCTTCTTCTCATGCTCTTCGTCCCTACTCTGTTCTTAGTTACTCTCCTTATATCAAAGAAGACATTTGGCATTTGTTTTTTAGGGATTGGCTAGCTTCACTTAGCATAATCTGCTCTAGTGCGATCCATTTCCCTGCAAATTCTATGATTTTGTCATTTTTTAATGCAGAGTAATACTCCATTGTGTATAAATGCCACATTTTTTTAATCCATTCGTCTATTGAAGGGCATCTGGGTTGGTTCCACAGTCTTGCTATTGTGAATTGAGCTGCTATGAACATCGATGTAGCAGTGTCCCTGTAGCATGCTCTTTTTAGGTCTTTAGGGAATAGACCAAGAAGGGGAATAGCTGGGTAAAATGGAGGCTCCATTCCCAGCTTTCCAAGAAATCTCCATACTGCTTTCCAAATTGGCTGCACCAATTTGCAGTCCCACCAGCAATGTACAAGTGTACCCTTTTCCCCACATCCTCGCCAGCACTTGTTGTTGTTTGACTTCATAATGGCTGCCAATCTAACTGGAGTGAGATGGTATCTTAGGGTGGTTTTGATTTGCATTTCTCTGACTGCTAGAGATGGTGAGCATTTTTTCATGTACTTGTTGATTGATTGTATGTCCTCCTCTGAGAAGTGTCTGTTCAGGTCCTTGGCCCATTTGTTGATTGGGTTGTTTGTTATCTTATTGTCTAATTTTTTGAGTTCTTTGTATACTCTGGATATTAGGGCTCTATCTGAAGTGTGAGGAGTAAAGATTTGTTCCCAGGATGTAGGCTCTCTATTTACCTCTCTTATTGTTTCTTTAGCTGAGAAAAAACTTTTTAGTTTGAGTAAGTCCCATTTGTTGATTCTATTTATTAACTTTTGTGCTATGGGTGTCCTATTGAGGAATTTGGAGCCCGACCCCACAGTATGTAGATCGTAGCCAACTTTTTCTTCTATCAGACGGCGTGTCTCTGATTTGATATCAAGCTCCTTGATCCATTTTGAATTAACTTTTGTGCATGGCGAGAGAAAGGGATTCAGTTTCATTTTGTTGCATATGGATTTCCAGTTTTCCCAGCACCATTTGTTGAAGATGCTATCCTTCCTCCATTGCATGCTTTTAGCCCCTTTATCAAATATAAGATAGTTGTAGTTTTGTGGATTGGTTTCTGTGTCCTCTATTCTGTACCATTGGTCCACCCGCCTGTTTTGGTACCAGTACCATGCTGTTTTTGTTACTATTGCACTGTAGTATAGTTTGAAGTCTGGTATCGCTATACCGCCTGATTCACGCTTCCTGCTTAGCATTGTTTTTGCTATTCTGGGTCTTTTATTTTTCCATATGAATTTCATGATTGCTTTCTCTATTTCTACAAGAAATGCCGTTGGGATTTTGATTGGCATTGCATTAAACCTATAGAGAACTTTTGGTAATATCGCCATTTTGATGATGTTAGTTCTGCCTATCCATGAACAGGGTATATTTTTCCATCTTCTAAGATCTTCTTCTATTTCTCTCTTTAGGGTTCTGTAGTTTTCATTGTATAAGTCTTTCACCTCTTTTGTTAGGTTGATTCCCAAGTATTTTATTTTTTTTTGAAGATATTTTGAATGGAGTGGTTGTCCTCATTTCCATTTCAGAGGATTTGTCGCTGATATACAGGAATGCCTTTGATTTATGCGTGTTGATTTTATATCCTGCCACTTTGCTGAATTCATTTATTAGCTCTAATAGTTTCTTTGTAGACCCTTTTGGGTCTGCTAGGTATAGAATCATGTCATCTGCAAATAGTGATAATTTAAGTTCTTCTTTTCCTATTTTGATGCCTTTAATTTCTTTCGTCTGTCTAATTGCTCTGGCCAGTGTTTCGAGAACTATGTTGAACAGAAGTGGTGAGAGAGGGCATCCCTGTCTTGTTCCAGATTTTAGAGGGAATGCCTTCAATTTTTCTCCATTCAGAATGATGCTAGCCTGAGGCTTAGCATAGATTGCTTTTACAATATTGAGGTATGTTCCTGTTATCCCTAGTTTTTCTAGAGTTTTGAACATAAAGGGATGCTGTACTTTGTCGAATGCTTTTTCCGCATCTATCGAGATGATCATATGGTTCTTATTTTTAAGTCTATTGATGTGGTGAATAACATTTATTGATTTCCGTATATTGAACCAGCCTTGCATCCCAGGGATGAATCCTACTTGATCATGGTGCACAATTTTTTTGATATGTTTTTGTATCCGATTCGCCAGAATTTTATTGAGGATTTTTGCATCTAGGTTCATTAGAGATATTGGTCTGCAGTTTTCTTTCTTTGAAGTGTCTTTGTCTGGTTTAGGTATCAGGGTGATGTTGGCCTCGTAGAATGAATTTGGAAGTTCTCCCTCTTTTTCTATTTCCTGAAGTAGCTTGAAAAGTATTGGTATTAGTTCCTCTTTAAAGGTTTTGTAAAATTCTGCTGTATACCCATCTGGTCCTGGGCTTTTCTTAGTTGGTAGTCTTTTGATGGTTTCTTCTATTTCCTCGATTGATATTGGTCTGTTTAGGTTGTCTATATCCTCCTGACTCAATCTGGGCAGATCATATGACTTAAGAAATTTATCTATGCCTTCACTATCTTCTAATTTATTGGAGTATAAGGATTCAAAATAATTTTTGATTATCTTCTGTATTTCTGAAGTGTCTGTTGTGATATTGCCTTTTTCATCCCATATGCTAGTAATTTGAGTTCTCTCTCTTCTTCTCTTCGCTAGCATGGCTAAGGGTCTATCGATTTTGTTTATTTTTTCAAAGAACCAACTTTTAGTTTTGTCAATTTTTTCAATTGTTTCTTTTGTTTCAATTTCATTAATTTCAGCTCTGATTTTAATTATTTCTTGCGTTCTACTTCTTTTGCTGTTGTTTTGCTCTTCTTTTTCTAGGATTTTGAGATGAAGTATGAGATCATTTATTTGTTGGGTTTCTCTTTTTTTAAGGAATGAACTCCAAGCAATGAATTTTCCTCTTAGAACTGCTTTCAATGTGTCCCATAGATTCCGATATGTTGTGTCTGTGTTTTCATTAATCTCTAAGAATTTTTTAATTTCCTCCTTGATGTCTTCTATAACCCATTGATCATTCAGTAACCTATTGTTCATTCTCCAAGTGATGTATGCTTTTTCCTTCCTTCTTTTATCGTTGATTTTCAGTTTCATTCCATTATGATCAGATAGGATGCATGGTATTATCTCTACTCCTTTATATTGTCTAAGAGTTCCCTGTGACATAATATATGATCTATTTTTGAGAAGGATCCATGTGCTGCTGAGAAAAAAGTGTAACTGCTTGATGTTGGGTGGTATATTCTATATATATGTCAATTAAGTCTAGGTTATTAATTGTGTTATTGAGTTCTATAGTTTCCTTATTCAACTTTTGTTTGGAAGATCTGTCCAGTGGCGAGAGAGGTGTGTTGAAGTCTCCCATGATTATTGTATGGGGGTCTATTAAACTCTTGAACTTGAGAAGAGTTTGTTTGATGAACATAGCTGCACCATTGTTTGGGGCATATATATTTATGATTGTTATGTCTTGTTGGTGTATGGTTCCCTTAAGCAGTATGTAGTGTCCCTCTTTATCCCTTTTGATTAACTTTGGCTTGAAATCTATTTTATTTGATATGAGTATGGACACTCCCGCTTGTTTCCGAAGTCCATATGAGTGATATGATTTTTCCCAACCTTTCACCTTCAGCCTATGTATGTCTTTTCCTATCAAATGCATCTCCTGTAGGCAGCATATTGTTGGGTCTTGTTTTGAGATCCATTTTACTAGCCTGTGTCTCTTAATTGGTGAGTTTAAGCCATTAACATTTAGGGTTATTATTGAGATATGGGTTGTTGTTCCAGCCATATTTGTTTATTTATGTTACTAAACATGGTTTGTTTTCCTCTTTGATTATCCCCCCCCCCACTTTAGTGTCCTACCTCCCACTGTTGGTTTTCATTGTTATTTTCCATTTCCTCTTCCTGTAATGTTTTGCCGAGGATGTTTTGAAGAGATGGTTTTCTAGCTGCATATTCTTTTAACTTTTGTTTATCGTGGAAGGTTTTAATTTCATCTTCAATCCTGAAGCTTAATTTCGCTGGATACACAATTCTTGGTTGGAACCCATTTTCTTTCAGTGTTTGAAATATGTTATTCCAGGATCTTCTAGCTTTCAGAGTCTGTGTTGAAAGATCATCTGTTATCCTGATTGGCTTGCCCCTAAATGTAATCTGCTTCCTTTCTCTTGTAGCTTTTAAAATTCTCTCCTTATTCTGTATGTTGGGCATCTTCATTATAATGTGTCTAGGTGTGGATCTCTTATAATTTTGCACATTCGGCGTCCTGTAGGCTTCTAGAATTTGGGATTCTGTCTCATTCTTCAAGTCTGGGAAGTTTTCTCGTATTATTTCATTGAATAAATTGCTCATTCCTTTGGTATGGAGTTCTATACCTTCCTGTATCCCAATGACTCTTAAGTTTGGTCTCTTAATGTTATCCCATATTTCTTGGATGTTCTGCTCATGGTTTCTTAACAGTCTTGCTGAGCTGTCTATGTTCTTTTCAAGTTGAAATACTTTGTCTTCATTGTTTGATGTTCTATCTTCTAAGTGTTCTACTCTGCTGGTAGTATTCTCAATTGAGTTTTTAAGTTGGTTTATTGCTTCCTGCATTTCTAGGATTTCTGTTTGTTTGTTTTTTATAACCTCTATCTCCCTGTATAGTTGATCTTTTGCTGCCTGGATTTGTTGGTGTAATTCCTTGTCGAAGTGATCTTTCATTTTCTGATTTTGCTGTCTAATGTCTTCCTTGATACTCCAGATCATCTGAAGCATATATATCCTGAATTCTTTATCTGACATTCCATCTGCTGCAGCTGTTACCTCTTCTAAAGTTGAGTTGACCTGCATTGCTTGTAGTCCTTTCTTTCCTTGTCTTTTCATACTGCTTGCGTTTCTTTCTTCTTGGTGAAACTGTTGTGTTTTTGAAATTTTCCCCCCCTATATATTTATATTGCTCTTGTATAGTTGAAAAGTCTCCCTTGCAGGTGCGGGCGGGGGCTCTGCTCTGCCCCTCCTCCAATTGGTGTGAGGTGTCTACCACGCCCGCGGACCCCTGGGCCTGATCCGCCGTTCTGTCGCAGGTCTGCCTACCTTGCAGGTGGGGGCAAAGGCTCTGCCCTGCCCCTCCTACCACGCCCGGGGACCGCTAGGCCTGATCTGCAGGTTGGTCGCCGGTCTGCCCACCTTGCGGGCACGGGTGTCAGTTCCGCTCCGCCCCCACTCCAATTGGGGTCACTTGACCACTGCACAGGCGGGCCGCTGGGCCTGATCTGGGCGCGGGCGAAGGCTCTGCTCTGCCCCTACTCCAGTTGGGGTGAAGTGTGTACCACGCTGGCAGGCCGCAGGGCCTGATCCGCCGGTCTGTTGCATGTCTGCTTACCTTGCTGGCGCGGGCGGCGGCTCTGCCCTGCCCCTCCTACCACGCCTGCAGACTGCTGGGCCTGATCTGCAGGTTGGTCGCAGGTCTGCCTACCTTGCGGGCGCGGGCGGCGGCCCCGCTCCTCCCCTCTGGCTCGATGACAAAGGGAGAGAGACTCGGGTATCTGTGACTCACCCTCCCTACCAGGGGACCAACTGTTTCCGTCGCCGCTGGCACCGATGAAGTTCTCTCCTAGACCGCTCTCCGATGACATCAGATCTCTGCCATGCTGGCATCCCCTGTTCTATGGCTGAATCCCATTTTCTTCTCTTCCAATAGGCGGAGCTGTGCCCCCTGAGCCGAGCTTCTGCCCTCTATGTGCTGACAGAAATCCCTGTACGGTGGCTCCTGGGAGTCTCTCAATCCTGTTAGTCCAGAGCCCTATCACTTATCCGGCCCCTCCCCCTGTTCCTCCTCCCAGCCAGCCAGCCAGGTCTTGTTCACCAGAGGCGGTTCCCCAAGGATCTGATTACACTTGCAGCCCCACTGCGTGTCCTATATCCCGAACAATGAACACCCTCTCTGTCATTCATCTAAGCCCCAGTGCTGTGGTGGGGTGATCTGGGAACCAACAGTTTAATTTTTCCGGACCCCTTTGGTGGGCACGCTCCCAGAAACTGGCGGCTAAGATCTTGGGTGTCGCCGCTTGTGTTAAGGGGAGGTGGGGATCTGGAATCCCCTCTGCTTCCCTACAGACACGCCCCCGGAGAGATTCCCGAGGTTTCCTGGCTGCTTGTATCTGGAGGGGGTGGGAGTCACACAC
The DNA here is from genome assembly GCF_021218885.2 of Marmota monax. NCBI lineage: Eukaryota > Metazoa > Chordata > Mammalia > Rodentia > Sciuridae > Marmota > Marmota monax. The sequence goes on along the minus strand of NW_026692395.1, from coordinate 33,558 downwards.
CTGCTAACGTGGATTCCACTGGGAAGGAATTCTGTCGGCGGAACTCTGATGATGTCACCTCTCTGCTATGGCGGGCCCCAGGCTCCTTGCCGGAGTGTCCGAAGGGAGGGGTGGGACTGGTCTGTCTCTGGTTGGTTTCAGCTCCCGGTTCGCTATTTCATGAAGGCTTGGCGAGAGACCTCTTCCTAGAGTCCCTGCACCGCTCCTGCTGCGCTGCGCCTCGGAGGCTATCTGCCCTGACGCGGGGGCCCGTGCAGGCAGCCGACAGTCGCCGAGTCGCGCGGGCAGCGGCTGGCGGGTCTGGACCTCTGCGCTGCGTGGCGGAGATTCACTCGTCTAGCGCAGACTGTCACCTCTAAAAATCCTACCGATTCCCGGCCGGTCTCTCTTTAGTGGAATTTTGCTAGGAGTTTCTCAGCAGGTCGAATCTAAGCATATCCATGAGTCTCTCTGACACCGTTGTTGAGGAGGTACTGAAAGCGCTGCCTCCCCTCTCGCCGCCATGTTGGATCCCCCTATGGTTATGTTTTAGAACAACAAAGATGAGAGATTAAATAATTTGTTTTACTTTTACTGCTTTTCAGACACTGTTTTTCTTTTTAGATATAATTTTCTAAATATATTGTATTATTTCTGACTGAGGGACTTTGTTTTTTTTTTAATTTCTTGATTCTTTTTTTTAATTATTAGTTGTTCAAAACATCACAAAGCTCTTGACATATCATATTTCATACATTTGATTCAAGCAGATTATGAACTCCCATTTTTACCCCGTATACATATTGCAGATTCACATTGGTTCCACATCCACTTTTTTACATACTGCCATACTAGTGTCTGTTGTATTCTGCTGCCCTTCCTATCCTCTACTATCCCCCAAGACTGAGGGACTTTGTATAAAAATTTTCTTGCAGGGCCAGGCATAGTGGTGCACCCATGTAATCCCACCAGTTTTAGAGGCTGAGACAGGAGGATTGAAATTTCAAGGTCAACCTCAGGAATTTAGCAAGGCCCTAAGCAACTTAGTGAGAGCTTATCTCTAAATAACAAAAAATAAAAAGGGCTAGGGATGTGTGTGGCTTAGTGAGTTCAATCCCCGGTACCAATACCAAAAAACAAACAAACAAAAAATAAATAAAACAAAAGAAAAACCTTGCAGATATTGAATTTCAAATTTATGATTTAAATTCCAACATTAACAAGATTTCATTCAACTGTTTTCTTGTTGACATTTGCTATAGTTTGAATGCTTGTGTCATTTTTCCCAAATTCATGTTGGAACTTAATCTCCATTGCAATAATTTAAAAAGGTGTAACTTTTGGGAGCTGAGTAGGTCATGAAGACTCTGCTCTCAGGAATGAATTAGTGCTCTTATGAAAAAGCTGTAGGAAGGCCCTTCTTCCCTTCTGCCATGGGAGGACACAGTGTTCCTCTTGCCTGGAGGATATAGCAAAAAGGCACCACCATGGATGCTCTCATTAGACTCAGCACCTACAGGTGACTAGATCTTAAACTGTATGAAATAAATTTCTGTTCTTTATAAATCACCCACTATCATGTATTTTGTTATAGTAGCCCTAATAGACCAAGAAAACATTGTTTCTGAAAAAAGGTCACATGTTATTCTTATTGGTCCTCTCTAGGTAAGGTATTTGTTAAATTTTGGCTTCCTTCAATATTTTCATTTTATGTTTATTTTTTCTGCTTTTTAAATATGAAATGTTTAGGTACGAATATGTGTGTGTGTATATATATATATATATATATATATATATATATATATATATATATAGAGAGAGAGAGAGAGAGAGAGAGAGAGAGAGAGAAAGTCCTTAAAATATATTTAAGTCTTTAAAAAGTAGGCAATATGCATAATCAGAAAGATGGAAATTATAAGGAAGAATCAAAAATAAATTTTCCAAACAAGAATTCAACAACAGAAATGAAGAATGCTTTTATCAAGTTCATAAGTTGAATCCACAGAGTCAAGAATGGAGCTTCGTGAATGGATTTTACATATATACTTTTGGCATGTCTTTTATGTTTTATTTTGGTTTTTTTCTTATTATTAAAAGTTAAATATAGGGGCTGGGGTTGTGGCTCAGTGGTAGAGCACTTGCCTAGTATTTGTGAAGCACTGGGTTTGATCCTCAGCACCACATAAAAATAAATAAAATAAAGGTATTGTGTTCATCTACCACTAAAAACAAGTTATATAGAGGGCTGGGGCTGTGGCTCAGTGGTAGAGCGCTCACCTAGCATGTCTGAGGCACTAGGTTCAATCCTCAGCACCACATAAAAAATAACTATAATAAATAAAGGTATAAAAAAGTGATAAAATCAATTTCTTAAAAAAATGTTAAATATAACCAAGTTCTGTGGCACTGCCTGTGATCCCAGCAACTCAGGAGGCTGAGGCAGGAGGATCGTGAGTTCAAAGCCAGCCTCAGCAACTTAGTGAGGCCTTCAGCAACTCAGTGAGACCCTGACTCTAAATAAAATACAAAATAGGGCTGGGGATATGGCTTAGTGGTTGAGGGCCCCTGAGTTCAATCCCCAGTACAAAAAAAATAAGTTAAATATAGACTTCTGGTTTCCAGTTTTGTAGGTAAGGAGCATGGAAATCCATGCCCTCCTAACAAAATATAAAAAGCTGAATGGACTGAAAAATCAGCAGCTATTCTTAGATCTGCAATATAAAGGAGGACACAGGGAAGCCATTGCCCCAAAGGTTAGAGAAATAGGCAGATAAATACAGGGAGTCATGGCTTATAGGAGCAGAGACTAATGAGGAGCAAAAATGGCCACAGGAATCAGTGCTGGGATAACTGATAACTGAACATTTCTGGATCACAGATAACTGAACAATTGCTGGAGGTTCAGTGTTGACAAGACTTAGAATTATAAACTTCAGGAGGACTGTGACAGGAGGCCATCATAGTATTGTGCAATTTATCCAGAAGCTCAACCATATTCCCACCCTGAATATTGGAGAAAAATACCCTCATGTGTCAAGCAAGTAGAGGACAAAAAGAACTGTTATGAAATATGCCAGAAGGGAAAAAGATTGCCTTCAGGAGAAACTAGTTTACCAGTTTCTAACCTGCTGATGTTTTCAGAGACAAACTGACCTGGGGGAAGGGAAATACTCAACTCTATCCCACTCTACTCCAGCCATTCTGTCTTTCTTAAGGAGGCTGAATAACGGATAAACCCTTGTGAAATTCATGGTCCAGAAGCATAGCCTTACTAAAGGACAGACCAAATCATATGTTTATTGACTGCTTCTCCCCTCCCCCAACTTACCACCACATTACTGAAGGCTTATGTATAGTGGTTTCTTTTATATGGTACACCATATTTGGTTATCAAGAGAAAAATCATAAGGCATACCAAAAGGATAAAAAATAATTTGAAGAGACAGATCAAACATCAGAATGAGATATGGCGAGGGTTTTAGGATTACCAGACTGGGAAGTTAAAACAACTATGATTAATATGCTAAGAGTTGTAAAGGATAAATTAGACCGTGTTCAAGAACAGATGGGCTTACATTAACAGGGAGATGGAAATCCCAAGAAAGAATCTAAAAGAAATGTTATAGATAAACACTGTAAAAGAAATGAAGAATGCCTCTGATGGGCTCATTAGTAGACACGATGCAGCTGAGGGAAGAATTGCTGAGCTTGAGAAAATATCAATAAAAACTCCCAAAATGTAAAAGCAAAGAGAACAAAGACTGAAAACCAAAACAAAAAGAAATATCCGAGAACTGTAGGACAATTACATTACATGTAATATATGCATAATTGGAATACAAGAAGGAGAAGACCAAGAGAAAAGGACAGATGAAATATTTGAAATAATAATGACTGAGAATTTATTGAAATTAATGCCAGATGCCAAACCACAGATCCAGGAAGCTGAGAGAACACAAAGCAGAATAAATGCCAAAAAACTACACCTAAGCATATCATAGTCAAACTAAAAAATTACAGATAAATAAAAAATCCTGAGATAAGTCAAGGTTTTTTTAAACACCTTGCTTAAAGAAGAATCAAGAAAAGTTATATCCCATTTCTCCTTGGAAACTATACAAGCAAGAAGAGAGTGAAATATTTTAAAAAAATATTTATTTTTTAGGTGTAGATGGACACAACACAATGCCTTTATTTTTATGTGGTGCTAAGGATCGAACCCCGGTCCCGCCCATGCTAGGTGAGTGCTCTATCGCTGAGCCACAATCCCAGCCCCAAGAGTGAAATATTTAAAGTGTTAAGGGGAAGAAACTCACCAGCTTAGAATTCTATGCCCTGCAAACTTACCTCTCAAACATGAGGGGCAAATGAAGAATTTCTTAAATAAATAAAAATTTTCAGAATTTATTGCCAGTAGATCTGGCTTGAAAGCAATGTTAAAAGAAGTTTTTAGAGAGAAGCAAAGTATATACCAGAAACTTATATCTACCTAAATAAGTGAAGATCATCAACAAAGGAAAAGGTAGAGCTAAAAAAAAAAAACAAAACAAAACAAAACAAAAAAAAAACCTTTTATTTTTCTTATTCCTGATTGATCTAATACATAACAGTTTTTTAAAAAAGTTAAAAGCAACAATATATTAGATTATATATGTTTATGTACATATCATATATATGCTTATATATGTAGATATAAGTGAAATTAAAAGAAATGGGAGGGAAGAATTAAGAATATTTTGTTATTATGAGGTTCTCATGGTACCCATGGAAAGGGGACTTGGATTAGTTTTAGATACATTCTAAAAAAGTCTAGGCCAATTATTTATTTCTTTACCATACATCAATTAAGTATATCCAAAATAGTGAAAACAGGTATTTAAAAACACCAAATATTGTACAGCAGCGTTCATAGCAATGCTGGTCATAATGACCAAATTATGGAATCAATGCAAACTCCCATCACCTGATGAATGTATAAACAAAATATGGTATAGCTATACAATAGAATATTATTTGGCCATAAAAAAGAATGTAGGTTTTCTTTCATATATAGAATCTAGGAAAAAACCTAGAATATGACATTAAGTTAATAGGAAGACTATTGGAGAAGAGGAAAGGAATTAGGGGGCTGAAGGAAGGGTAAAGGGAGGTAATGGGGTAGAAATGATCAAAGTATATTATATGCATGTACAAATATGCCACAAGGGAATTCATTATGCTTAATTAATATACACTAATAAAAATAAAACTTATAACAGCAGTTCTTGAGCACAGGTAGATAAGTTTCCAACAAGATATAAAAATAAAGGATTGTAGTTCTAATATATGATGTAGCATAGGCAAGCCTCAAAAGCACATGCTAAATTAAAAAAAACAGACACAGATGCCACATATTGTGTAATTTCATTTGAAAGAAATATCCAGACTTGATAAATCTATAGGGACAGAGAGCAGATTAGTGGTTGCCAGGGACTAGGGGAGCAGAGAGGGGAGAAAGGAGAGTGATTTTTAGTGCGTACACGGTTTCCTTTTGCTAAATGCCTCTGGATTGTATACTTTCAAAAGATTAATTGTATATTATGTGCATTTTTTTCAATAAAGTTTTTGATGAAAAATAATGAATTGTAAACAACATGTGACAAACCTAACTCCCGATTCTGCTACTACCAGATCTGCAGTTCTCATCTTTTACACTCTAGTTAATTGCAAATCCATCCTTCCATTTGCTCAGGCTAAAAATATTGCAGTCATCCTTGACTCTTACACTCCATATCTAATCCATGAGCAAATATCAAATTCCATTTCTAAATACAACCATAATGTGACAATGTCTCACCATTGCCAATTTAATGCTGTTGTCTAAACTACTTTAATCTTTTTGCTGGATTTTCACAATATCCTCCTAACTGACTTCAATCTTTCCATCTCTTCAGCCTTCAGTACAGCCACCATAGTGGTCCTATTACAACATGTTACAGAGTAGAACTTTTCTCCTTGAATAATTTCCACATCTTCAATAATTTCCCACATCTTTCAGAGAAAAAGTCAATGTCCTTACAGTAGTAACCTGCAAGGCTCTACATGGTCTGAAATACCCACAAATATCTGGCCTCATCTCTCTTTTTTCCCCCTCCATTCACATTACTTCATCTACACCACCTTTCTTGCTGCTGGTAGAACTACCAGATAGAGTTTATCTTCATAGAAATTACAGTTGATTTCCCTTTACCTAAAATATCCACCACAACCACCACCATCATTGCCACCACCCTCTGATATTTAAATGACTTTCTACTTTACCTCTATCTGTGATTTACCCAGATATCACTTACACTACCAGGCCATCTCTCACAACTGTATCTAACATCGTAACCCCCAGAACTTTCCCAGCCTGCTTCCATGACTTATGTTTCTCCTTGGTGCATATCACCAGGAAAATATTATTTATTTAAATTTTTGTTTATCTTCTTCAAGTTCTACAAAGTCAGGTAGCTTTACTTATGTCATTCCTTACTATATTCCTGGCTTCTAAAACAGTTCTTGTTATACTATAGAAGGTCAGTAAACACTTGTTAAATGGGACTGGATGAATGATATCATATGTAGAATCTCCTAATGGTCATCTATCTGCACAATATGGTCCTGTAATTCCTTATTTGCTGCAGGATCTCCTTGCAGGAAGCTCATCTGCCAATTCCTTGCTAAGCTTTATTCTTTCAACTGGGGAATAGTTGTGTTTTCACCTATCCTAGGAAACACAAGGACATCACCCCCACAGAAATCTCAATGATATTTTAATTCTATGGTGAATAATTCCAAACAAAAGGGGTTTTGCCTTACCATAAATGACTCAGGGAGACCCATAGGATCAAGATCAGTGGTTTAGACAGAAAATATAATGAGGAACACTATCAGAGGAAAATCTAGGCCTGCTAGCAGGTAGATATCATCCAGTGTGTGTGTGTGTGTGTGTGTGTGTGTGTGTGTGTATGTGTGTGTGTGTGTGTCTTCAGAAATAAGTGCAAAAATAGACAATAAATAATTTCTATAGAAGATGTGTGATCTACATTTACAGATAACTAGCCAAATCTCTAACTACAAATATATCCACAATGACAAAATTCAGAGTAAAGACAGAATAGAGATCAAGGAACAGGACGAAAAGTCATGTTTGGACAGACCAAGGAGTGACTGGAGAGGCAGGGATGTGTTTAATTCAAGTTAAGTCTAATTCATTTGTGGTTTGGAAACAGCGGGAGACTAAGGCAATAGCCTAAGATATCTATATATCTCGAAACTGAGGTAAAATCTAAATAAGTCCTCTAGCTTCACTTGCTTTTAGTTACTTGCTTTTTGTTGACTTTAAAAATCACTAATTTTGAAGGTTTTGCAGCTAAGCAATATGTTATTGGTCTCCCACTAGCTTTGCTGTATATAACACCTCTGCTGTGTGGGTTATGGTGATAATAGTTGCCTAGGTTACTTTTCAAGGATTTAAAAGACACCTTTGTCAAAAGAATTGACTCTTCACTTGGGACTGGGAAAATGTCTGATGGGTGACCTTTTGACACCAGGAAGTTGAAAACTCTACCCTCAAATCATACTAATGCTATCATATTCTAAACTTATTTTCAATAAAGATCTGTGAAGTTTTATTCTGCCTGTTCAGACCCCTATTACTTCACCTTCAATCACCTTTCCCCATCTCATAAATCACCCTGCTTCTCAAACCCTATCCCTGGGGAGGTGGATTTGAGCCTGGAGGCTTCCCCTCCATGCTCAGCCACCTTGTGACCTCTTTTTCTTTTGCAAAACATGTTGTCTCAGTGATTGGCATGCTGTGTGACAGGAAAAACAGGGCCAGTTTTGGTAAAAAAAAAACAACAAAAAAAACTTACCTCTTAGACTATCTTAAATAAGATGCAGTTGGTTTCACTGATCACTCTCTTTGAGATTCAGGATTTGTCAGTTTAGAATCTATTTCCCTGCAGAAGTTACCTCAAAACATCAAAGATTCACTGATTTCAGAATTGCGCTTTCCCAATAAAAATAAAATTGGTTGCATCTTCTTTCAAATAAAGTTTCTTAGCAGAGGTAGGTCTAAATAAATTATAAACATGATTTAAAGTATAGTGAAAATGTAACATAATCATTGAAAGAAAAACTATGTGATGATTTTTAAATAATAAGGACCTTCACACCGTCACAATACTCTGTGATCTCAGTCCAAATTAAATCCCAGTCTCATAGAATTCTTTTTCCCCAAACCCACTATATCTACTCTGTTCCAGTCACACTGAGTCACTGTGCTAATCTGCTTAGGAAAAAATGCTTGAGTGTGCACACATGTGCAAATATGTCATAACTCTTGTGATGAACATTTCTATTGAGAGTTAGAATTGTGTGTGAGATAGTTTCTATTCTAGCTTGTATCTTAAATTTCACTTACTGAGTTTCTGCCATGAGTCAGATAAAGTTTCATTTTCCCTGGTAGCCTGTCACCATTCTTTGCCTTGACCTGTCATCACAAGAAATAAAGATAATAGAGAAACATTTTTCCTCCCCTGTTCTTGGCCTCTATTCACCAAGTTTCCTGCCTGGGTTGAGTGACCCATTGGACATGAAAAGAAAAAATGCTTATCAAATGTATATATCGAAACTTTTTGTAGTGGTGAGACTCTTTTCTCTCCCTTTTGCATACAGAGACTCAGGTAAGAAAACAGGAGTCCTGTGACAAAGGGGGCACTGAAATCAGAAAACAAGTGGAGTAGAGGAAGGGGATCAGGGAGAGGGTGGAGAACAAAAGGGGAGCTAATAGGGAATTAAATTGACCAAATTTTGTTATATGCAGTATGAATATCACAATGGATTCCACTATTCTGTATAATTATAATCCAACAATGAAAATATTTTAAATGGCAAAATTTAATATTAATAATGGTAAATCTGTCAATACATTGAAATGCATTTGTCAAAAGTAATTCTTGGGCTGGGGTTGTGGCTCAGAGGTAGATCACTTGCCTAGCATGTGTGAGGCCCTGGGTTTGATCCTCAGCACCATGTTAAAAAAATAAATAAAGATATTGTGTCCATCTACAACTAAAAAATAAAATATTAAAAAGTAATTCTTGAAGAATTCAAAAACTGATGAAATTTTTTAAAAATCTAATAATAGCATGCTTGGTTAAAGTATTATATTGACAAAGTCAATTCAGGAAAAAAAGACAATGTGAATATATCAATAAGAGTATGGGGAACTCTGCTGATCTGCTCCCCAGTGAAAATGGTGACAACTATATATTATTTTTTAATATTTATTTTTTTAGTTATAAGTGGACACAATATCTTTATTTTATTTTTATGTGGTGCTGAGGATCGAACTCAGTGCCTCACACATGCTAGGTGAGTGCTCTACCTCTGAGCCACAACCCCAGCCTGACAATTATTTTTTTAAATCAAATATTTGAATCATCTGAAAATGTTTCTAAGGCAAACAAATGAAGAGAAATCTATTCAAGAAAATCTATAAAAATTCAGAAAGCAAGTTGTGAGTCTCATGACAATAGAAGTAAGAACAATGGAATTCAGGAAGGGGGATGAGAGGAAGCAAGAAAGGATGGGAAAGGTGGGGCGAAACAGCAGAATGAAATTAACCTAACTATGTCATGTACATGCACAAACATCTCACAATGAATTTCACTTTTAAGCATTATAACGTACCAATTAAAAATAAATCAATAAAAAACAAAGCTGTTAACTCTGTGGTTTTGAAACAAGACTGATCCATACATCCTCTTTTCCAGTTCTTCAAGATGGTGACTCAACTCTGCCTCTGCAAAACAAAGGGTTCATCCTCCTTCTAGCTTCCAGTTGGAAGTGTTTCTTCCCAGGAAAACTTTAACATTCTCACCCTGTCCCAGTCTTTTACTGAAGCTGACACCGCAGAAAATGCAATTGTCCAGTTGCAACTTGAGGAGTGGGGACTTTCTTCTTCCATATAATTCCTACTTGTGGATTGGAGGCTCTACCTGGGGACCAGATAGCTCTTCCCCCCATTCATGAAGTAGTGGTTCCATGGCAAGAAAGGCAAGCTGAGAGGATCCCAGGCTTTTGACTCCTTACCTCTTCATTAAGAACTCTGACATAAAGCTGGGCATGGTGGCACATGCCTATAATTCCAACAGCTCAAGAGGCTGAGGCAGGAGGATTATAGGTTCAAAGCCAGCTTCAGCAACTTAGTTAGGCCCTAAGTAACTTAGCAAGATCCTCTCTCAAAAACAAAAACAAAACAACAACAAATGGGCTGAGGATGTGCCTCAGTGGTAAAGTGCCCCTGGGTTTAATACCCAGTACCAAAAATTTTAAAAAAAAAGAACTTCAACATAAAAAAAAATAACTCAACTCTTAGCTGGACATGGTGGCATACACCTGTAATTCTAGTTCCTCAGGACACTGAGGCAGGAGGATTGCCAAGTTTAAAGCAAGACTCAACAACTGAGTGAGACCCTGTTTCAAAATGCAATTAGAAAGGCCAGGGATGTAGCTCATTGACAAAGTGCTCCTGGGTTAAATATCCCAGTATCAAAACAAACAAATAACAAAAACTACCCAGTTCTTAGAGTGGAAGCTCTCAATGAGAAGCTTGTATAGTTTCCATTGCCCAGCCCCAGAACCTGGCTCAGAAATTGAGCCTGGAGGGAGAAACGTGTTATAAAACAGATAATTCCTAAACTCTACCAGAAAAACTGACTTTATTTGCAACAGAGTGTAGGGGTGGTTAACCCTAAAGGTATACCCCAAGATCAGTGGAGATTGTGGTAGCAGGCAATTGGAAAGATAGTCGTGGATCCAATGTAGTAACAGTTCAGAGGTCACCTGGTTCCCTGAAAAGAACAAGAAAAAAAGAACAAGAAAAGCCGAGAGGAGCCTTTTTGGAGTCAGAACAAATACAAGCACCAACTTCAGAAACTATTCCATTGGAGGAGTTACAACTTGATTGGCTCTGTTTATAGAGGCAATTTATGCCCTAGGGAATTATTGAAAACAATCTTGGAAATGCTGGCAATTATTTAAGTTTAAAAGTTTGAGTTTGCTCAGGGAAAAGGGAAGAGTCCAATTTGACTTACTGTTATCCAATTTATTATAGACATAATCAAAGATTTGCCTCTCTCTCTCCCAGAGGAACAACATTAGAGGCTAAACACTGTGTACCTGAGAGAACTAGACTTCACTAAAATAATCCAGCCAGTTACTCAATGTACCTCAAAAGTTCCCAAATAATTTGAACCTAAAGAAACATACATCTTGGCCAATTATAATGAAAACTGGCAAAAGTCAAAGGCAAATAGAATTTAAAAAGCAACAATAAAAAAGTGATTCATCAACTACAAGGAAATCTCCTTAATACTATTAGACAATTTCTTGGAAGAAAAATTTAAAGCTAGGAGAAAGTGAGATGATGTATTGAAAGTGCTGAAAGAAAAAAAACCTGCCAATAAAGTATACTGTGCCTGGAAATTCTATAAATATGAATGCATGGTAACCTTCCTAGATAAAAACTGAGGAAGTTCATTAACACTACACGTGCCTTACAAAAAGTGCAAACAGGAGATTTTCTTAGTTGAAATGAAAAGATGCTAAACAGCAACATAAGAGTACATAAAAGTATGAAACTCATGTGGTAAAGGTAAATATGCAGATAATAGAGAATAAGTAATACTGGAATGGTGGTGTATATATCACTTTTAACCCTAGTGTAAAAAAGACAAAAGTATTAGCAATAACTATAGCAACAGAATTTGATTGATAGATACATAATGTAATAAGAAGCAAATTGTGATGTAAATAACAAAATTTGTGGGACATAAGTAAGACTAAAATTGGTTAATGGATACACAATATGAAGTATAATGTGCAGAGTTTTTTTTGCATTGAAGTTAAGTATTTATGGGTCCAAAACAGACTGTTGTAACTATCAGAAGTTTTAAGCAAGCCTCATGGTAATCACAAAAATGTAACATACAGCAGATACAAAAAGATAAAAAGAATGTGAGTACATCATTACAAAATATCATCAAAAACAAAGGTGAGAGAAAGAGAGAGAGAGAAAGAGAGAGAGAGAGAGAGAACAAAAAGGAATACAACATAGACATAAAAAATTAAAAATGGCCCAACAATTAGTCAATTCCTAACACTAATCACTTTAAACATAAGTGTAGTAAACCATTAGCCAAAAATATAGAGTCAGATAGAACGAGATGGCAGTTTAATAAGATCTTCTGGTGATCATATCTCCATAGACACAATAATTTGAATAGCTGTTCCTGCACCAAACTGTGAAGGAAGCTTGATACTCTCCTAGTTCACACTGAACAAGACACTAATAGTGAATTTGGGACAATCCTGGGCTTGGATTGCCCTCTGGTGCTGAAATAGTAGCAGCACACCAACAGCAGACTCAGGGCAAACCATGACTTAGTGTGCCTTCTACTGCTGAAATAATGGAAGTGACTAAAGGGAATAAGCAACTTGCTTAGAATTTCTAAAAGGCAAAAGCAAAGGCAGATTAGGAAAACTGGAATAAATACTTAATATTTCAGTGCCCACAAAGTATCACATATCAATAAGAATTAAGAACTTTCAGTAAAAGATTATCTTACCTAACTGTGAAAAATTAAATGTCAGAAACTGAACAGATAGTAACCAGTATGGGAGAACTCTGAGAGAGGAAATTTAAAACAGGAGTTTTAAGGAAAGTTTTAAGGAAACTCAGTGAACTTGAAGAAAACACAGAGAAACAATTCAATACTCTAAAAAGAAGCTTAACAGAGAAATGTAAGCAGTTTTAAAAAATCAAACAGGTATTCCTGAGCTGAAAATTACACTACATGAAAGTAAAAAGCTGATAGAAGGCATCAAGAATTGGATAGATCATGGGGCCGGGGTCGTGGCTCAGTGGTAGAGCACTTGCCTTGCACATGTGAGGCACTGGGTTCCATCCTCAGCACAACATACAATAAATAAATTAGTAAAACAAAGGTAATGTGTTCATGTTCAATTTTTTAAAAAATAAAAAAAAGAATTGGATAGATCAAAGACAATATAGAATTCAAACTGAGTTTGAAGAAAGGCTTATGAAAGTAAACAGCTGGAGGAGAAAAAGAGTAAAGGATGAAAAGGAGGGGCTTGGGTCATGGCTCAGTGGTAGAGCGCTCGCCTGGCACATGCAAGACCCTGGATTGAACAATCCTCAGCACCACATCAAAATAAATAAATAAAATGAAAGATAGTATGTCCATCTAAAACTGAAAAACTTTAAAAAAAAAGAATGAAAAGGAAAAAATAAAATTTACAAAAAATTTGAGACAGCATTAAAAGAACAAATATCTGGGCTGGGGATTTGGCTCAGTGGTAGAGCACTTTCCTAGCATGTGTGAGGCACTGGGTTTGATTCTCAGCACCACATAAAAATAAATAATAAAATAAAGGCATTCTGTCCATCTATGACTACAAAATAAAATTTTTAAGAGAGGACAAATATCCAGGTTACTGGAGTTCAAAAGGGACTTGAGGATGCCTAAGAGGAAGAAATCTTATTCAAATAAATAATAACAGAAATTTCTCAAAGGTGAAAGAAAAAGAGGAAGATTTTCAAGGCTACAAGAGAAAAGAAACAAATAATACACAAGGATTTCCTAAGTTCTGAGACAGAGGCTTTTCAGCAGAAACCTTAAAGGCCAGGAGAAAGCAGCATGAAATTTTCACTGGAAAAAAATGTTAACCAAGAGTATTGCATCCATAGGACTGGGGTTGTGGCTCAGTGGTAGAGCACTTGCCTAACACATGTGAGGCACTGGGTTTGATCCACATAAAATTAAATAAATGAAATGAAGGTATTGTGTCCATCTACAACTAAAAATATAAAAAGGTATTGTATCCACCAAAGTTTTATTTTAGAAATGAAGGAGATAAAAAGACATTACTAGATGAACAAGAGCTGAAATAATATATCCTCACCAGATATTTCCTACAAGAAATGTTAAAGGGATTTTTTTTTCAAATGGACACAAAGGGATTTTAATAAGTAAAAAGAAAACATCAGAATGTATAAAAATCACTGGTTAGAGTAACCATACAGACTCATTCAAGATGTTCTAGTGTTGTAAACATGGAACATAAACAATTCATGTTTTATGTGTAAAGACTATAAAACAAAACAAATTAATAACTACAGTGCTTTATTAAGAAGCAGTCTAGGGCTGGGGCTGGGGCTCAGTGGTAGAGTGCTCGCCTAGCATGTGTGAGGCCCTGGGTTCGATCCTCAGCACCACATGAAAATAAATAAAATAAAGATACTGTGCCCAAGTACAACTAAAAAATAAATATTAAAAAGAAGCAGTTAATACAGAAAGAAGTAAAATGGAATATCAAAGATTCAAAATGTTGGGAGGAATGCAAATGGAAAGTATTCCCTTTTTTTGGTTGAAAGAGGTAGCAAGGATTAAAATCAGGGGCACTCAACCACTGAGCCACATCCCCAGCCTTCTTTTGTATTTTATTAGAAACAGGGTCTCACTGAGTTGCTTAGTGCCTCACTTTTGCTGAGCCTGGCTTTGAACTTGCGATCCTCCTGCCTCAGTCTCCCAAGCCACTGGGATTACAGGTCTGCGTCATCACGCCTGGCTGGAAATTATTCTTATTAGTATATTTTTTCTCTTTTTTGTTTCTGTTCTTATATTTTCAATCGTGTTAAGTTGTTATCACTTCAAAATAGCTCGTTATAATCTAAAGATGTTTTTGTAAACCTATGGTAAACCCAAGGAAAAAATTACAATAGACAAACCAAAAATAACAAGCAAGGAATCAAAACACAATATTGGAGTAAGTAACTTGAAGAAGAGTTCAAGAGAGGAAGAAAAGAAATTTCTACAACAAAACTAGAAAATACTGAAGTAAGATCTGACTTTCCTTGAATGTAAATGGATTAAATCCCCCAATTGAAAGACAAAGAGTAATTGAAGGGATAAAAATAAAACCCACTAAAATATGTTGCTTATGAGAAACTCACTTGACCTCTGTGGACGTGAATAGACTGAAAGTGAAGGGATGGAATAAGATATTCTGTACAAATGGAATCCAAAAGAAAGCGGAAGTAGCCATACCTATACCACATAATATACACTACAAATCAAAAGCAGTAAGAAGAGACATGGAAGCTCATTATATAATGAGAAAGGAGTCTATTCAGCAATTGGAAATAACAATTCTAAATGGATATGAATCTAGTATTGGGACAACTCAAATATATACAACAAACATTAATTGACCTAAAGAGAGAAACAGACTTTAACATTCTACTTTCAGCAGTGGACTGATCATCTAGACCTAAAAGCAACAAAGAAACAGCAGAATTAAATTACGCCATAGACCAGATGGGCCTTAAAGACATCTGTAGAGCATTTCATCCAACAGCTGACACATACACTTTCTTCTCATCAGCAGATGGAATATTCTCCAGGATATATGATATGTTAGGCCACAAAACAAGTCTCAACAAATTTTTAAATAATTGAAATAATAACAAGTATATTTTCTGACCAGAATGCAATAAAACTAGAAATTAGTAATAATGAAAACTTGGGAACTATTAAAATGCATGGAAATGTTATACTTACTTTTGAACAACCAATGGATTAAGGAAGAAATCAAGAAGGATATTTAGAAATATCTTAAAAGAAGTGAAAATGGATACACAACATACCAAAATTTGTGAGATATAGTAAAAGCAGTATGAAGATGGAAGTTTACAGAAATTCATCCCTACGTCAACAAAACAAAACAAAAATCCTCCAAAACAATGGACTGTGGGTGTAGCTCAGTGCTAGAGCCTTGTTTAACATGCATGGGGCACTGGATTGAAAAAAGAAGAGCCAGAATAATCACCAAGAAACAATCTGTTGTTGCATCTGAAGGAACTAGAAAAATAAGAACAAACTACATCGAAACTTACTAGGAGAAAATAAATAATAAAGATAAGAGCAGAAATAAATGAAATAGAAACTTTTAAAAACATTAATGAAATGAATAATTAGTATAAAGTAGAGAATACAGTAGAGATTAAATTGTAAACAAATAACATAGAAAATAAAAAAAAAACATTCAAGAAAATCAAAGAAATCAAAACCAACTTCTCTGAAAAGATCAAAGAAAGTGACAAACTTTCATCTGTATTGACCAAGTAAAAAGTGGAAGAAGACACAAATTACTGGAATCACAAGTAAAACAGGAATATTACTAATGACCTTATAGAAATACAGAGGGCCATACAGGAATGCTGGGAGCCATTAGCCAAGTAGGTATGACAATTTCCTTTCCAGCGTACCCCATGTTGCAGTGACATTGAATGTACGTGACCTTGCTCAAGGACCAAGGCAGATTAGGGTGTTCCCGGTTTTAAGATAATCGTGTTTAGGGCGTTCCCAGTTTAGGTTCCAGGTTTAAGGTTTAAGATTATTCCTGCTGGGAATAGGGCGTATCCTGCTGCCTGAGTTCCCCTTGAGTTCTCAAGGGATTCAGACAATATATTTTGGGAGACAGAAGCCCAGTGGAGGTGAATTTGGGCAGAGAACGTGGATTTGGGAAGAGAACGTGGATTTCCCCAGAACGTGATTGTAGACGGCTGGTGTGAGTTCGGGAATAAAGAGTTGCTGTTTGAATCTACAAGCTGTGTGGTGGCTCGTGATTGTGTGCCCAGCCAGACTGCGGCATTTGTGCCCAGCCAGACTGCGGCACAGGAACATAGAATAATTGCATACCTGTAACTTAAATGAAATGGACAAGCTCCTAGAAACACACAAACTACTGAAACTGATGGAAGAAGAAATCTGAATAGATCCATAACAGGTGCAGAGATTGATTCAATAAGTTAAAAACTGCCAACAAAGAAAAGACCAGACCAAGAGTACTTCACTGCTAAATTCTATCAAATATTTAAAGAAGAATGAATACCAAGTTTTCCTGAACTCCTGAAAAATAGAAGATGAGGGGATACTTCTCAACATGAAGTTATGAAGTTTTTCTGATACCCAAACCAGACAAATACATTACAGAAAAACAAAACTACAGACCAAAATTTCTTATGCATATGGATACAGATATTCTCAATACTAGAAAATGGAATATGGAAACATTAAAAGAATCACACACAATGATAAAGTGGGATTGATTCCAGAAATGCACTTTTTCAATATCCAAAAAATCACTTAATGTAATATATTATGTCAATAGACTAAAAACAAGAATCACACGATCATTTTTGTAAATATAGAGAAAGTATTTCACAAAACACAACATCCTTTGATGTTAAAAACAAACGCTACAAAAACTAAGAATAGAAGGAGACTTCCTCAACCTGATCAAAAACATCTATGAAAAAAGACCAACAGTTTATGTAGTAATTTTGTTCAAAGAATAAAGATTTTTCCCTAAGATCAGGAATGTGACAAAAATGTCTGCTTTCCCTATTTCTACTCAACACTGTATTGCAGGTTATAAATCTAATTAGTCAAGAAAAGTAAGAGATAATCAGATTGGGCAGGGCATGGTCCCAGCTACTTGACAGGCTGAGGCAGGAGGATAACAAGTTCAAGGCTAGTGAAAACCTCAGAAAATTAGAAAGATTTTGTCTCAAAACAAAAATGAAAAAGGACTGGGAATATAGCTCAGTGGTAAAGATTACTGGGCTAACCCAGTACCAAAAAAATACATAAAATTTTAAAGAGGTATCCAGATGGTAAAGAAACAGGTAAAATTGTCTCTGAAGATGACATGATATTATACATAGAAAATCCTACAAAACTGATTAAAAATTAATAGATCCAGTAAATAAATGACCTAAAAGAGAAATTAAGAAAACAATCACAATTATAGTAACATCAAAAAAAATAAAACATTAAATACTAGGAATGAATCTAACCAAGGAGCTAAAATACCTGTACCAGAAAGTCTACAAAATATTTAGAAGACAAAAATATATGGAAAGATAACCTGAATTCATGAAATAGAATTATCACAATGTCCATACTACAGGTTCAATGCAATCTCTATAAAAATTCCAATGGCACTTTTCATAGAAATAAAAAAAAATACCAAAACTCATATGGAACCACAAAGACTGTGATTTTAAAGTGATCCTGAGAAAGAATAATAAATCTGGAGGCAGAACACTTCCTGATTTCAAACTACATACAAAGCTATAGTAATCAAAATAGTTTGGTACTGGTATAGAAACAGACACACAGACCTAAAAAGCAGAAGAGAGAGCTCAGACGTATACCCAAGAATCTATAGTCAACTAATCTTTAATAAGGTTCCAAGAACAAATAATGAAGAATACTATTACATCCATAATCCCCCCTCCAAAAAAAATAAAAGGAGAAACTGGACCTTTGCTTTACATCCCTTGCAAAAGTTAACTCAACATGGTTTAAAGACTTAACTATAATACCTGAGACCTTTAATTCCTACAAAAAAGACAAAAAGTTCTTTTGTTCTTTTAATTTTTTTTTATTTTTAGTTGTTGATGGACACAATATCTTTATTTTATTTATCTGTTTTTATGTGTTGGTGAGGATTCAACCCAATACCTCACACATGTTCAGCGAGTGCTCTACTACTGAGCTACAACACCAGAATCTTAACATCGTTGTTGGCAATAATTTTTCATGTACGACACAAAAAGAATAGGCAACAAAAACTAAAACAAACAAGTGGACATGCATCAAACTAAAATGCTCCTGTACAGCAAAGGAAATAACAAATGAAAGACAACTAATGGAATGGAAACAAATATTTATAAATCATGTATTCAATTGAAGGTTCATATGTATTTATTAGATATATAGGATTCAATAGCCAAAAAAAAATCTAATTACTCTTCCTGCTATGCCAACCTGGAAAGTCCTGTGGGAAATACCAATGTACCCATTGCATTGTCTCCCTAACTGCCCAATTCAGCTTCTGTACCTGCTCTCTTGCAGCTACATCAACCCAGATGTGGTTTTTGCCTTTAAATATCATAAAATGCTCAGTTTCAGGGATGTTCCTTGCAGAGACAGTTATGGGTCCTGTGGAGAGCAGTCACCAGCCAGATGGCTAAATAAATACTCTTCAATTTGGACAAAACTGGGACATGGTGTGTTTTACGAGTGACCTGCCCTACAACAGGCTCAGTGTCAGAGCACTTGCCTAGCACATGTGAGGCACTGGGTTTGATCCTCAGCACCACATGAAAATAAATAAATAAAATAAAAAAAGGTAATGTGTCCATCTACAACTAAATAAAATAAAATAAATAAGTGGAAAATGACACAAATAAACATTTTTTCAAAGAAGATATGAATATTGGCAACAGATGCATGAAAAGATACTCAGCATCACCAATTATCAGAGAAGTAAAACTTGAAAGTACAAAGAAGGCAGCATTGCAATACCTGATCTGATATTATATTGCAGAGCTATAATAACAAAAACATCATGATATTGGTATCAAAATAGACATGAAGACCAATGGAACCGAAGAGAAGATTCAGACAAAATTCCACACACCTGCATCCCTTTAATATTTGACCAACGTGCCAAAGATATATTTTGGAGAAAATACAGCCTTCTAACAAATCGTGCTGGGAAAACTGGATAGCTATATGTAGGAAAATGAAACCAGACTCCTATCTCTCACATTGCATAGAAGTCATACTGAAATGGATTAAAGACAAGAATTAGACCAGAAACTTATGAACTGCCAGAAGAAAACATAGGGTCAACATTTCATCATATAGTTGCTGGCACCGATTCCTTAAATAGACCTTCAAAGTGCAATAAATAAAAACAAGAATCAACAACTGGGATGCCATTAAACTAAAAACACTCCTCCATGCAAAGGAAATGATTAAAAGTGTGAAGAGGGAGCCTGTAGAAAATCTTGGCCAGCTACCCCTCCGATAGGGCATTAATATATTATATTATATATATTAATATACAAAAAACTCAAAAAACTTAACACCAAAATGAAAACAAAAACAAATAATCCAACCACTAAATGGGCAAAAGAACAAACAGAAATTTCTCAAATGAACAAACATAAATGACTAACAAATATGTGAAAAAATGTTCAATATCTATAGCAATCAAGGTGATGCAAATCAAAATTATTCTAAGATTTCATCACTAGTCAGAATGGCAGTAATCAAGAATATGAACAAGGGCTGGGGATGTGGCTCAAGTGGTAGCGCGCTCGCCTGGCATGCATGCGGCCCGGGTTCGATCCTCAGCACCACATACAAAGATGTTGTGTCTGCCAAAAACTAATATATATATATATATATATATATATATATATATATATATATATATATAAAATTCTCTCTCTCTCTAAAAAAGAGAATATAAACAATAATAAGTACTGGTGAGGATGTGGGAAAAAAGGTACACTTGTGCATTTTTGGTGGGACTGCAGAATAGAACAACCACTCTGGAAAGCAGTATGGAGATTCCTCAAAAAACTAGGGATGGAACCACCATATGACCCAGTGATCCCACTCTTGCATATTTGCCCCAATGATGTAAAATCAGTCATGCTACAGCAAACAGCCACATCAATGTTTATATCAGCATAATTCATAATAGTTAAATTATGGGGTCGATACATATGCCCATCAATAGATGAATGGAATAAGAAATTGTCACACACACACACACACACACACACACACACCACAGACTTTTACCCAGCCACAAAAAAGAATAGAATTATGACATTTTCCAGTAAATAGATGGAAATGGAAAGGATCATGCTAAGTGAAATAAGCCAAACTCAGAAACTGAAAGATCAAATGTTTTCTCTCATTTGCAAAAGCTAAAGAGAAAAAGGAAATGGAAGGAAGCATAGGATAGCATGAAGAACCAATCAAATATAGGAAGGAATGGAAGTCTAGTAGAATAGAGGAAGGAGAATGGGAGAGTGGAGGGGGAACTGGAGGGAACTGGAGGGAAAAGGGGGATCATGAAATGAAATTGATTTCCAACCATGTATGACTTTGTTGGGATGAACCCTACTAATATGTATAACTGTAAGCTCTAATAAAAACTATAATGAAATGTTTTCTCATACCTGGTAGGATGACTACTATAAAAAAGTCAAGAGACAACAAATACTGGCAAAGATGTGAAGAAAGGGGAACCATTGAACAGTCCTTGTTCAAGATGGGTGGAAAACTCCTTAAAAAATTAACAGTAGAACTACTAAGTGATCCAGCAATCTCACTTCTCATAATGTATCCAAAAGCATTAAATTAGAATCTTAGCCAGGTGCAGTGGTGCACACCTGTAATCCCAGCAGCTCTGGAGGCTTAGGCAGGAGGATTGAGAGTTCAAAGCCAGCCTCAGCAATGGTGAGACACTAAGCAACTCAGTGAGATCCTGTCTCTAAATAATATACAAAATAGGGCTGGGGATGTGGCTTAGTGGTTGAGTGCTCCTGCGTTCAATCCCAGGTTATCCCCCCATCCCAAATTAGGATCTTAAAGAGATAGCTGAAATTCCAAATTCTTTGTAGCATTATTCATAAAAGCCATGGTATGGAAACAACCTGAATATCTATTGGTAGATTGTTGAATAGAAGGAAAGGTCACACACACACAGTGTAATTTCCTCAGAGTTTTTACAAAAGGTAATCCTGTCACATGTGGATGAACCCAGAAGACAGTATGCTAAGTGAAATAATGTAGACAGGTCAAATTCTGCCTATATAAGGTATATAAAATAGTCAACTTCATAGAAGTCAATACTAAAATAGTGATTGTAGGGGTGGGATAAAGGAGAAATGTAGAGTTATATTCAATGAGTATGAAGTTTCAGTTGTCTGAGATGAATACATTTGAGAGATCTATTATATAAGATATTGCCCATGTTAGTAGGCTTTCAATTACTATGACAAAATACTTACTTGAGACAATCAGCTTAAAAAGAGGAAAGATTTATTTTGACACACAGTTTTGCAGATGTCAGTCCACGGTCAGTTGCCCTGTTGCTTTCAGGCCTGTGGCAAGGCAGCACAACATGGCAAGGAGCCTATGGTTGAGGAAGCTGCTTACCTTACAGTTGCTGGGAAGCAGAGAGAGGGGAAGAGGAAAGGCCAGGGTCCCAATCTCTCTTTTAAGGGCACCCATCCATTGACCTTTCTTTCACCAGGCCTCATACCTATTTTTTGGTGGCGGGGGGGGGGGGATGTACTGGGGATTGAACTCAGGGGCACTTGACCATTGAGCAACATCCCCAGCCCTATTTTGTATATTATTTAGAGACATGGTCTCACTGAGTTGCTTAGCACCTTACTTTTGCTGAGGCTGGCTTTGAACTCCCAATCCTCCTGTCTCAGCCTCATGAGCCACTGGGATTATAGGTATGTGCCACCTCACTGGACACAGGCCCCACATCTTAATGGTTTTACCACTTCCCAATGGCCCTAGAGGTTAGTCACCAAGCCTTTAGGGATACAGGCCTTTTAGGGATATTCAAGATCCCAACTATAGCCATGTCTGTAGTGAATAATACTGTATTGTACACTTAAAAATTGTTAAGATGGGGGCTGGGATTGTGGCTCAGTGGCAGAGCGCTTGCCACACACATATGAGGCACTGGGTTTGATCCTCAGTACCACATAAAAATAAGTAAATAAAATAAAGGTATTGTGTCCATCTACAATTAAGTGTTCTTCCCATAGAAAAGGAGGGGACGAAAGAAAACTTTGGGAAGTGATAGATATGTTTATATGTTTACTTTGATTATAGTGATGGTTTCATGGTGTAAGCATATGTTCAAATGTATCAAATTGTATGTTAAATATTTGTGGGGTTTTTTGTATATTAAAAAATTACCACACAACCACAGTAATCAAGATAGTGTAGTTGGGGCTGTGGATGTGGCTCAAGCGGTAGCGCGCTCGCCTGGCAAGCGTGCGGCCGGGGTTCGATCCTCAGCACCACATACAAAGATGTTGTGTCCGCCGAAAACTAAAAAATAAATATTAAAAATTCTCTCTCTCTCTCTCTCTCTAAAAAAAAAGATACTGTAGTATTGGTGTAATTACTGACATACAGAACAATGGAACAGAATTAAGCTTCTTCATGAACAAAATAATTTTATTATTGCATTTCTAGTCATTGAAACCACAATTCTTATTTATATTCTTGATGACTGTCATTCTAATTGAGTGAGATGGGATCTCAATGTAGTTTTCATTTGCATTTCCTTGATTGCTAGGGATATTGAACATTTTATGTATATTTGTTAGCCATTTGTATTTCTTCTTTTGAGAAACATTTGTTAAGTTCTTTTGACATATACTGATTGGGTTGTTTGTTTTTATGGTGTTAAGTTTTTTGAGCACCTTATATATTCTGGATATAAAGAAAGCAGTACGGAGTTTTCTCAAAAGGCTAGGAATGAGGGGCTGGGGATGTGGCTCAAGTGGTAGTGCGCTCGCCTGGCATGCGTGCGGCCCAAGTTCGATCCTCAGCACCACATACAAACAAAGATGTTGTCTCCACCAAAAACTAAAACTGAAAAATAAATATTAAAAAAAAGGCTAGGAATGAAACCATCAGATGACCCAGCTATCCCCCTCCTTGGTATTTGTACAAAAGTACTAAAATCAGCAATCTTATAGTGATACAGACACATAAATGTCTATAGTGACACAATTCACAGTATTTCAAGTTACAGAACCAGCCCAAGTGCCCATTAACAGATTAATGAATAAAGACAATGACACACACACAAATAAGCCATAAAGAAGTATGAAATTATGGCATCAGCTGGTAAATGAACAGATATGGAGAAATCATGGTAAGAGAAATAAGCCAGATTCAGAAAGTAAAGAGTTGAATGAATGTTTTCCTGTCATATTCAGAAGCTAGAGAAAGCTAGGAAAAAAAGGGGAGTGGGGAATTCCATGAAAATAGAAGGGAGATTAGTGGAGCAGGGGATGGGGATTGAGGGGAGGGAGGAGGAACAGGAAAAGGGAGGAACTGCATAGTGAAATTGACCAAATGATGCTATGTACATATGTGAATATACCAAAGTGAATTCTGCATTTATATATATATATATATATATATATATATATATATATATATATATATATAACTATAAAGCACCAATTATTAAAAAAATAAATAAAAAGGAGGAAGACCAGTAGGGTAGAGAAAGGAGAACAAGAGGAAGGAGGAGGGGAGGGAAAGGGAAAGTATTGGGGATTGAATGGAGCAAATTATATTAATTAAAATTATGATTATGCCAAATTGAACCCCAATATTATGTATAACTATAATGCAGTAATAATACCACATACAATCCTAAGAAATCAAAAATATGATCTGCAAATTTTATTCCTTTATATCTAAAAAATGGAAATAGAAATATTTGCCAATGTAAATCTTTTATATGGATGCTTATAGAAGAAATATTCACAGCAGTTACAAAGTAGAAATAATTCAAATGTCCATCAACTAATGAATGGATAAAACACATTCCTCAAAATCTAGTCTAGAATAGATTTTGTCTATTCTAGTCTAGAATAAACTTCATTACTCAGTCTGGATCTCATGAACTTCAAACCTGATTCTGTCATCCTTTGGACATTTCTGCTTTGGCAATCATTCACGCTCAATTTGACCATCCATAGTGGTGTATGCTATCAGTGTATCATTCATGAAGATTATGAAGCAAGACACTGTGGATCGTAATTTAACAAAGGTGCTGTCTCCAGTTCATTGGATCTTAACCTCTTACCATTTAAATTTTTAATTTCTACAGACAACCACTATAATCTCTAGCATCTTTAAATTCTGTTGCTTGTCATTTCCATCAGCATGCAATTATGTATCACTATTTTCCGTTTTATTTTATTTTTTAATATTTTTTAGTTGTAATAGCTTTATTTTATTTATTTATTTTTTATGTGGTGCTGATGATCAAACCCAGTGCCTCAGCATGCTAGGCAAGCACTCTACCACTGAGCTACAACTCCAGCCCACTATTGTCCGTTTTAAACAATTACTTTCCCTTAAAGACACTTCCCTGCCAGATATTGTTCCATGTATCTGCTTCCCTTTGCTGTGAAACTTTTCTAATAAGTTGTCTAATGGACATCTTCACCTCCCCATTCCATTCACTCTTGTATCTCCTTCTGTCTTCTAAACATGCTGCTTTTTTATGGTCTCCAATAATTCTCATGATGTCAGATCAAATGGGCATCTCTCTGATATTGTTGAACCTCTTAGTAGCACTGAATGTTACTTACTTCTTCCTCTTAAAATCCTGTCTTCTCCTGTATTCTATGAAAATTCATCTCAGCCTATGCAAACTCTTTTCTTTTATTTGAATATTAGATCATCTTCCACTAAACTTCCTGTAGATGTTGATGTGTTCCAAGTTGTAGTCTTGAACTCTCTTCTACATTTTTCTCTTTATGAAATGTCTTTTCCACTTTATGATTGTTCATAACACATCTTCCAACTCCTGTATCAATCAGGGTTATTGGAAACAACAATAAAATATTCTAGGTCACTCAAATAAAATAGAATTTGATGCAAAGATACCAAATTGTTCATAGAGTCATCAGCGACCCCAAATTAAAAAGCAAGCAGGATCCATGCAAGGATGTGAGGTAAGATTCACACCTGAGGAACAATCTAGTTTATAACAGTGTTACTCTAGCTAGCTGGTGATACTGACATTTGATCTATAATTCTGTTATTGAATCCTTTGGGTTCCAATTTCTAAATTTTACCTAGGGTTTCTAAATTTTTTTTCTAAATTTCTAAATTTTACCTAGGTTTTCAAAATCCTTAGCAATTTTTTTTCTAAATTTCTAAATTTTACCTAGGTTTTCAAAATCCTTAGCAAGTATATTCAGTGTGATAATCTATACCAGCTTCCAAAGACTGAAAGTGAGAATGCCTGGTTTAAGTGGGTTTCTGTTGTGGGAGATGAGGGTAATGTCTCTCACTATGATTTAGACAAAAGGTGAAACACTGTAAATGTTTCAGATGCTTAGAATACTGAAAATAAAAGAATAAATGGAAATGGCCACAGCATTTGGAAATTTGTGTCTCTAACTCTGATCACTCCTTTGGGTTTAGACTTAGCATCTCAAAGTTAGCATAACTAAAGTTGAACTCATGATCCTCCCCTAAACAAAGCCAAATATGTAACATTTTGTCATCTTCCTGTCAGTAAAGCTACCACCCATCATCTCTGATCTAAAGTCCAGAAAGCATCCTTGGTTTTACTTCTTTTACCTTTATCTCTTACATTAAATAAATCAGCATATCTTGTCAATTATGACTTGTAATATATCCATATTCTATTTCCACCACTCTCCATCTCCACGAGTCCCCTAGTTTATGCTGCAATGATTGTTCACATAGTCAACATAAATTAGGAGATAATCAGCCTCCTAACTGAATTCCCTTGCTCTATTTTTCCTCACTGCTTTTCATACTACAAAGTGACAATTTAAATCAAGGGTCATATGATAACTCAGTTGCATAAGTTCCACAATTGGCTTCCTATTTTAATTAGAACACAATCTAAATTCCTTGACATGGATAACAAGACCATAAATGATCTGTCTCCTATCCAGTCTCTGATCTTATGTCATGGTTCTTCCATCTCCCCAATTGACCCTACTACCACCCACCAATTGTTTTAATATTGTCCAGTAACTCTGGCATTATTTTAGGTCCCTGGAATTAAGCAAACCCTTTATCATTTTTTTCTATTGAATGCTTATCAATTTCATACCATTGTAAAGTCAAAAAATCATAAATGAAACAACAGAAAGTCAGAGATTATTAATAGTGTGTAAGATAAGTGTATAATTTCATTCTTTGGCATGCAGATATCTAGTTACCTCAAAAACACTTATTGAAGGGACTACATCATGGTGTTTTCTTGGTTGCCTTGTCAAATAGTTGACCATATGTTCTTGGGCTTATTTCAGATCCTCCGTTCTGTTAAATTTGTCTCTTTTTGTTCTTATTCCAGTACTGTTTTGACTACTATACTTTTGTAAAATAATTTAAAGTCAGGAAGTGTGATGCTGGCAACTTTGTTTTTTTTTTTCTTTTTAAAGATTGCATTGTCTGTTTAAAGTCATTGTGATTCAATAAGAATTTTAGAATTTTATTCTATTTTTGTGAAATGTATGATTGGAATTTTGATAGAGATGGCATTCAGTCTGTAGATTGCTTTGTATAATATGGAAACTTAAAATTTAAATCTTCTAATCTATGATCACAGATCATTTTTACATTTATTTGTGTGTTCTTTAATTTCTTTCACTGATGTTTTGTATTTTTTGGGTACAGATTTTTACTTACTTGGTTAAATTCATTTGTAAGTTTTTTTATTATTTGATGCTATTTTTAATAGGATGGCTTTCTTGATTTCTGTTTTGGAGAGATTTCTATTGGTATAAAGAAATGAACCTGATTTTTGTATGTTGATTTTTCATTCTGATTCCTTACTTTGTTTACTAGTTCTTTTTAAATTGACATTTGATTTGCTCTTTGACCCAGTACTTATTCAAGAGTGTCTTATTTAGTTTCCATGTATATGTGAATTTTCCTATTTTCTTACTGTTTTAAATTTTTAATGTCATTCCATTGTGGTCAGAACAAATACTTGGCATGATTTTTAAAAAATTTTTTAAAATATTTTTTTAGTTGTAGTTGGACACAATACCTTTATTTTACTTATTTATTTTTGTGTGGTGCTGAGGATTGAACTCAGTGCCTCACATGTGAGAGGCAAGCGCTCTACCACTGAGCCACAACCCCATCCCCTTGGCATGATTTTTGTGTGTGTGTGCTAAGGACTGAACCCAGGAATGATCTACCACTGAGCTCTTTTTGTAAAAAATGTTTTTATTAGTGCACTATAATTATAGCAGGGTTCATTTTGACATAATCATGAATGCATGGAATTTAATTCACTTCATTTCAGTCTCCAATGCTTCCTCTTTCCCACCCCTCTTGCCTCCCTCTGTTACCCTTCCTCTACTCTACTGGTCTTACTTCTATTTATTGATTATTTTTGTTTTGTTTTGAGACAGGGCCTCACTAAGTTGCAGATACTGGTATCAAATTTGTGATCCTCTTATCTCAGCCTCCAATGTAGCTACTATTACAAGCATGTGCCTCTCACACCGTGCTTAAATTTGATCTTAAATTCATTAAAGTTCATTTTGCAACCTAACATGTAATTTCTTATGGGAAATATTCCATGTGCACTTGAGAAGAACATGCATTCTGCTGTCAGAAAAAAAGTTATATATCTATATTAGATATTATATGTATAGAAATATAGCTTATATAATATACATTATATATATGATCTATCTAACTATACATATGTTTGTTTACTTCATATAGTTATTTAATACCGTTACTTATTATTATTTTTGAATTAGATTCAATGTTTTCTTCTTTTTATTGTCTTTTCTCATTCTACTTCTCCCCCTCCCCCCTCCTTTTTTTTTGGTACTGGGGATTTAACCTGGAACACTTAATCACTGAGTCACATTCCTGGCCCCATTTTTTGAGACAGATTCTCCCTAAGATGCTGAGGCTGATCTTGAATTTGTGATCCTTCTGACTCAGCCTCATGAGTCACAGGGACTATAGGCATGCACCACCATGCCCAGCTTTTTATTGTTTCTTGAAGTATAACATTATGTTGTTTATTTGAGATCCTTTCTTTGTAATGTAGGTATTTATCATTGTAAGCACCCTTCTTAGAACCGCTTTTACTGCATTTCATAGGTTTTATTTATTTGTCTGTTTTTGGTACCAAGGATTAAACTCAGGGGTGCTGAACCACTGAACCACATCCACAGGCCCTTTTTTTCATTTTGTAAAACAAGTTCTCACTAAGTTGCTCTTGGCCTCATTAATTTGCTGAGGCTGGCTTTGAACTTGGGATAGTCCTGCTTCAGCCTTCTCAACTGCTGGGATTACAGGCATGTGCCACTGCAACTTGCTTGTATTCTGTAAATTTTGATATGTTGCATTTTCATTTACATTTGTGTGAAGATATTTTTTAAATTTCCTTTGTTATTTCTTCTTTTATACATTGATTGTTAAGAAGCATGTTGCTTAATTTTCATGTATTTGTGAATTTTATGATTTTTCCTGTTATGATTTCTGGTTTTGTACCAGTGTGGTTGGAAATGATATCTGATATGATTTCAATCCATTAAGACATGTTTTGTGCCACAACCTATGATTGCTACTGTAGAATGCTCCATGTGTGATTGAGAAGAATGTGTATTCTGCTGTAGTATAATGGAATGCTCTGTGTGTGTCTTTTGGGTCCATTTAGCCTATAGTGTAGATAAAGTTAAATGTTTCCTTATTGATTCTTGGGATGGACAACCTATCTATTATTACATGTCAGGTATTTAAGTCCTCTACTATTATTTATTACCATCTACTTTTCACTTTAGTTTTGTTGATTTGCCTATACCTTTAGATATCCCAATTTTTGGTGCATATATACTTACAATTGTTATACCTTCTTGATGTATTGACCCTGTTATCATTATGTAGTAATAGTATTTCTTTCCTTTTGACAGAAAGCCTGTTCTGACTATTATCAGATAGCTACTCTTACTCTCTTTTGGGTTTAATTTGCCTGGAATATTTTTTTCTATCCCTTCACTTAGGTCTACATATATTCTTAAAGCTGAATTGAGGCTCTTATAGGATATTGTTGGGTCTTTTAAAAAGTCTATTTAGCTACTTTATGTCTTTTACTTCCAGAATTGAATCCACTCATATTCCAGGTAACTATCAATGGGTGGGGACTTGTGATTGCCATTTGGTTTGTTATTTACAGCTTTTTGGGGATTCATTGTTCCTTTCTTCCCCTGTGGCTTTCTTCCTTTGTGATTAGATGAATTTTCTTACTGTAATGCTTTGATTCATTTCTCTTTGTCTTTTTTATATATATTATAGATTTTCATTTTTGGTTTTCATGAGACTCATATATAACATATATAACTCATATAAAATATTCTGTTATAACTGTCTATTTTATTTTTACTTGGAAATGTCAAAGCTCTTTTAAAATCACAAATATTAACTCATGTTAATCATACAAATTAATGGCTTTCACTATCATATTTCCATACATTTGTATATCATATTTTAATTGTATCCATCCTCTCTACAAGCCAATTTTGCCCTTCCTTCTGTTGCCCCTCCTCTGAACCCTGACCCTCTTCTCTTTCCCTATTAGTTCTACTTTCAGGCCATCTTTTTTCTTCTATCTTTTCTTTTTTTTTTTTTTAATCTCTTAGTTTCTACATATGAGCGAAAACATGACAGACTTGTTTTTCTGTGTCTGGCTTATGTTTCTGAACACAGTGATTTCCAGTTTAATTCATTTTTCTGCCAATGAGAGGAGTCTATACTTCCTTATGGCAGAATAAAATTCCATTGTGCATACATGCCACATTTTCTTTATTCATTCATCCATTGATGGGCACCTAGATGATTCCATAACTTTGCTATTGTAAACAGTGACACAATGAAGATAAGTATACAAATATCTTTTTT
Organism: Marmota monax; assembly: GCF_021218885.2. NCBI lineage: Eukaryota > Metazoa > Chordata > Mammalia > Rodentia > Sciuridae > Marmota > Marmota monax. The sequence continues at coordinate 2,899 of NW_026692395.1, read as the reverse complement.
GTATATTGGCCTCGGTTTCATTGGGTACACAGTGAAGAAAGCTATAGGTGGTAGTTCTATTGTTAGTTATTTTAGGAACCTCCAAACTATTTCCCTAGAAGTTATACTAATTCACATTCCCACCAAAGTGTGTAAGAGTTCCTTTTTCTCCATATTTCCAGGATTTTTTTAAATAATAGTGATTTTGACTGGGTAAGGAGGAATCTCAAGATACTTTTGATGTGCATTTCCCTGATGTCCAAAGATATTGAGCACTTTTTTCATATATTAGACACTTTTATTTCTTCTTTGGGGAAAGGTCTGTTTGGATAATTTTATTTTTTTTGGGGGGGGTGGGTGGTGGTGGTACAGGGGATTGAACTCAGGGGCACTCAACCACTAAGCCACATCCCCAGCCCTATTTTATATTTTATTTAGAGACAGGGTCTCACTGAGTGGCTTAGTGACTCACTGTTGCTGTGGCTGGCATTTAAATTTTAATCCTCCTGCCTCAGCCTCCATTTGTCTATTTTTTGATGAGATTCTTTTTTGTTGTTCTCTGAGGATTTTTAAAATATATTATAGATATTAATCCTCTGCCAAATGAGAAGCTATCCAAGATTCTTTCACATTCTGTAGGCTGTGTCTTTATTCTGTTGATTGTTTTCTTTGCTGTGCACAATATTTAAAATTTAATGTAATCCAATTTGTCAATTCTCATTTTTGTTTCCTGACCTATTGGAGTTCTATTCAGAGAATTATTTCCTGTTCCTACACCAAATCTTCAAGTGTTTGTTCTATGTTTTTCCTCTAAGACTTTCAAAGTTTCAGGCCTTACATTAAGCTATTTGATACATTTTCACTTGATTTTCTACAGGGCAAGAGATAAGGATCTGGGTTCAATTTTTATATAGGCGGATGTCCAGTTTTCCCATAATTTTTTGTGGAAGAGGTTGTCTTTTCTCCCATACTTATTTTTGTCACAATTGTTGAGAATATGATGGTTATATGTACATGGATTTATTTCTAGGTCCTCTATTGTATTTCATTGGCCTACTTATCAGTTTTGTGCCATGCTCTTTAATGCCATGCTATTTTTGTTATTAAGGCCTGTAGCATATTTTGAAATCCGATATTGTGATGCCTCTGACATTGATCTTTTGCTCAAGATTGTTTTGCTTATTCAGGGTCTTTCATGGTTCCAAATAAATTTAAAGATTTTTTTAATTCTGTGAAAAAAGAACATTAGTATTTTGATGGGGACTTCATTGAATCTATGGATTGCTTTTGGAATGTAGTCATTTTAACATTAATTCTCTCAATTCATGAACAAGGGCATTCTTTTCAAATTCTATTTTTAAAATATTTTTTTTACTTGTAGATGGACACAATACATTTATTTTATTTATTTATTTTTATGTGGAACTGAGATTTGAACCCATGTGCTAGGCAAGTGCTCTACCACTGAGCTACAACTCCAGCTCTTTTCAAATTCTACTGTTTCTTCCCTTTGATTTCTTTATTCAGTTATTTATAAGTTTCATTGTAGATATATTTCACCTCCTGGGTGTTTATGTATTTTCTGAGACTAATATGAATGGGACCTAATAGTATATTTTAAGCTGATAATAATTTCAATCACATTCAAAACCTGCACTTTTACTCTCCCTCACAGTTTGTATGTTGTTTTTTAAGATTGATGCTTTTATTTACAGGGGGAAAATATTTACACTATTTCTTATATTCTACACTGAAGCTGACTCAGATTATCTGTTTACCAATTGTTTTCAATTCTGATACTTTTCTCTTTTTAAAATTTGTACATTTTGTATGTTTATGTTGCAATTTGAGTCTTTTTTTAATATTATGTTTTAGTTGTCAGTAGATCTTTATTGTATTTATTCATATGTGGTGTTCAGAATCAAACCCAGGGCCTCACACATGCTTGTCAAGCACTCGTCTACTGAGTCACAACCCAGCCTTGCATCTTATTTTTATTTTTATTTTTTTATTGAGGGGACTGAACTCAGGGATGTCTTACCACCAAGACACAGCCCCATCCCTTTTTATTTTTTATTTAGAGAGAAGGTCTTGCTAAGTGGTTGAGGGTCTCACTAAATTACTGAGGCTGGCTTTGAACCTGCAATCCTTCTGCCTCAGACTCCTAAGCAGCTGGGATTACAGATGTGTGCCACTGAGCCCAGTAATTTACACCTTTAACAATGTGTATTCCTTACAAAGAAATAGTAGCCACAATTATTTTAATAGTTTTGTGTTTTAATTTTTATACTAGAGATGTAGCAATTTACATACTTCCATTACTGTATTAGAATATTCCTGAATTTGAGCATAGATTTACTATAACCAGCACATGGAACATTCTCCAATATGATCACATGTTAGGTCAAAAAAGAAGTATCAAAAAAGTTACAAACATTGAGTTCATTTAGAGTATCTTTTCCAGTCACCATGGAAACTAGAATCAATAACTGCATGAAAACTGGAGAATTCACACAGTGAAAACTAGACAACATTCTTGAAAAACCATTGGATCAAATATGAAACAAAAAAATTTAAATCTCAGTACAAACAAAAACAAAAACAGGGTATTCCAAAACATGTGAGATGCAGTTGAGGCAGTATCATAAAGGAAATTTATACCAAGAGATGCTTATGTAAGAAAAGAAAAAAAAACTCAAAAAGTATAACTTTCCAACTCAAGGAGATAGAGAAATAACAACAAACTGAGCCCAAAGTTAGTAGAAGGAAGGAAATACTAAAGATGATAACAGCAATAAATAGAGAATTTAAAAATAGAAAAACACAACAAAACTAAAAATTAGGTAGTTTAAAATCTATAAACCCTTTGCTAGACAGATGAGTTGAGAATTAAATCCTTAAATTTCAGAAATCGAAGAGA